>NC_083357.1:11382083-12722500 GCF_030254825.1 Meriones unguiculatus | reverse complement strand
GCTTCTCTCTTCCCTGATCCTGCTGGGAAGCAGCCTGCTCTGTGAGACCCGAGTTCATCACAGGGGCCTCAGCACAGTGGCCGCCAGCCAGAGCCCATCTCTAACACCTTCATACATTCCTCAGAGGCCTGGGAACCATCATGCAGTGCCCCTCACTCACCACTAAGTGAGACCATGAACAAAACTCATGATTATGAAATAACATAAAAGAAACTATAGTATATAAATGGATTGCCACTGTGGTTACAGCTGTGCCCATCATCTGTTTGCAGACAAGTTCTAAAAGGAACCAAAGAAAAATTAAAGCTCCTTATAAAAGAGGGGAGATTGTAGGTGGCTCTTCAGTTTTCTTTTTAATTCTGCAGTTACCATTACTATTTTGGTTAAATGATAAATTAAAAATGTAATTTTAAAAATTAATTACTCTGTCACAGACAGATTGAGTAGCCATTATCAGTAGTGTTTCAGAATTTGGGTTTTTGTTAGAATCTTTGCATAATGAAAAAACTTGGGAATGGGATCCAAGTCTCAACATAAAGCCCATTTGTGTTTCGTATGTATCATATACACATAGACTGAAAGCAATTTCATATAGTAGCTTTAATAATTTTGTGCATGAAATAAAGTTTCATGGTGTAGAGTTTCCCATTTGTGATATCTTGGTGCCTGTGTGCAGACTTCAGAGTCAGAAGCATTTCAGATTTGGACTTTCTAGGAACACTTACCTTGTGCTATGCATGTAGGAAAGCGAAGGAGGAGGCTCAGGTAAAGAGTCAACAGGGACAACAAGCCATTAGGAATGAACATCACTGGAGCTGTGTGTGACCTACAGAAAGCCACTAAACTTTAATAGGTAGTTCCGAGAGATTCTTTGGATAAATAGAGAAAATAACTGCTCCCAGGTGGTAAGACTGCAACTTATAAAGATGGCAATTTCCCGAAAGTTGATTTATAAAATTAATCCAATCCCACTCAAAAAATCTCAAAAGGATTTCTTTAAGAAATTAAGCAAAATTAATTTAAAATAATTTTGAAAATAAACAAATGAGAAAATTAGCTAAAATTCTGGAAAGGAAAAGAAATGTAAGGGAAATAGATATAAAATTATTATACACCAATAATAATCAAGGTACTGGAGAACTCACACAAAAATAGAAATAAGGATCAAAATTTTAAAATCCAGAAATAGACCTAATTATACCACGAATTTAATGTATTAGAAGTAGCTATCAACAAAACAATGAGGAAAGGAATTCTTGATTAATAAATTATGCTGGTGGTTTTGAGGAAACGTGATTAATTCAGACACACACTGTACAATCACACACTGAGAAATAAACTCTAGAGAGATTAAAGGGTCAAACAGACACATCAAATAGCATGAAATAGAAAAAATTTCTCTCTTCTTTAAAGAAGATCTTTCAAGTATCATACTGGTAAAAAGAACATAAATAAAAAGATAACTGATTCAGTACTATCAGAAATACCAAACTGCTGGGCGTGGCCCAGAATCCTGGCACTCAGCAGGAGGATCTCAAGTTCAAGGCCAGTCTAGACTACACAGGGAGAGTCTGTCTCAAAAAAAAAAAAAAAAAAATGTTTTTGAAAAAAAGTACAAAAGCTTTGTGGAAAAGAAACAAACAAGATAGCTAAAAGTAAAATAGTCTACAAAAAAGTATTTGTAGCAAAGTAGCTGTAGAATGTTGCTAACTCTAGTGTAAAGAGCTCATATGAATGGTTATTTTTTAAAAGCTTCAAGATGCCACCAGATGAATGGACTGAACAGAACAGCCACCTATGGCATGACACGAAAAGGAAAAGGTTCCATCTCTCTAGAAATCAAATAGGAAATCATTTCACATCTATTAAAATAGCCACACAAAAAGAAAAAAGAACAGGTTTGTAATTGAGGCATTGGATGCAGGGTACCATAAAATTCATCTTCTCGCTCACACTCATATCCAAATGACCCTTTTTGAAAACAATTTGGAGCTACTATTCCAAGGACTTAAGAAAAAAAAAAAATGTCCTGCTGTGGTCTTGACCCAGGCATCTCACTTTTGCTAAGAAAAGCATTCATTAGGTAGAAAAGTCTACTTCAAGAGATGTTCGTCACTATGTGGCTTACAACATCCAGACCGGAAGACAATCTAAGCCTCTCATGAAAGGAGATGCTTAAGAAAATTAGAGAACATCAACTTAATGGCCAATTTATGCAGCCATTGAAATGATAATTACGAAAACTCTGTAGCAACAGTGAAAAATGTTTACAGTATAATAAAGAAAGCCGTTAACCGAAACTGTAGTTGTGCTTTGATTAAAAATATGCCCATGGACCAAGAACTGGAAGGGAATTCGCAGAATTAAAATAGAACCATGGGGTCTGCTCTGTCACTTCCATTCTGGTAGAACTGCATTTTGGAGTGTTACATAAGCATTCTTTGGCTGGGTACTCAGTCGCTGTGCTTCCACGAGCTGTAGAAAAACTGCGTGTTGGACCATGGGGTTGTGGGTAGACCCTGGACATTCTTCGCCAGAACTTGAGGCTCAGTGGGGTCTGTTCTGCCTAGGCATTGTGTGCCTTCTGGGATGATGCAGACGGCTCTCCCTACCTCCCTAGAAAACTCCCCATCTTTCCTCACCTTCCTCCCTCTACCACCTACAAACTCAGCCCACCACAGCCCCCAAGTCACCCCAACACATTTGCCAGCACGAAGGCCCTTGTTTTCACTCCAATCACTGAAAAAAAACATGAATATTTTGAGAAAAGAGTACTTTTTCCATATAACTTCCATTATGGTATACGGCTGTAATGTTACAATTTTTAGTTGTTGTTAATCTCTTGCACTGTCTATTAGCAAACTGAATTTTGCCGTCGGTGTGTATACATAGGATGGAACGTAGCATAGAGTTCAGTAATATCTGTAAGTTCAGACATCTAGTGGAGCTCTTGGCATTCATGTCCCAGCAGGGAACTACTGAATGGTGTCCTGAGATCCCCTACACTCTTAGCTGGTCCTGCCCTTGGTGCCACAAAAACCAACCTTCTCAAAGTCCCGGGAGAGCCATCGAACACTTTTGAATGAAGCTGTGGTCAGTAGGGGGCAGAAGGAACTGGGCTCTACCCTAATGGAGTCAGCTCCAACCCTACAGGAAGAATAAGCTGAGAACCCAGAGTCTGACCCAGAGAACAATAGCCAGGGGAGAGGGTTAAAGAAGGCAGAACCATGGCATTGGGAACAGTGCAGGAGACAGAGCAGGAGCAGTTATGTAGGCTCAAATTCCACCTCTACCAGATATCAGCTGATTGGTCTCAGAGATTGCTGGAGCTGAGCAATGGATGGCATGGCAATAGAGACTATGCCATGCCAGTTCCCCTCATCACTAGTCCATTCAAGATGGATCAAGCAAGTGCAGTCCTGAAAGGTCCTCTTACCCTCTCAAAAAGAAGAAGGGAAGAAATCTTTATTTGAGAAATAAAATAGCCTACCTCACATTACGGGAGCAGAAAAGAGGCAGCTGGCCCAGTCACCATGGAGACCAAGTCACAGGTAATAGGCAAGCTTAGAGGTAACTCTGGCCTGTGACCCAGATGCTTCTGAATCTGAAGGTGGGGGAGGGAGCCTGACAGAGCCTTGCTCCTGGTAGCTTCCAACTTTCTACTTCAGGTTGCACTAGAGAAAAGTCCAAACTCAATCGTCCCCATCCATCTCTCTCCATGACTGACACCCTTCATTTACATTCATTTTCCCTCCCTTTGTGCTAATGGTGTGTGGCTAAGCCTTGGCATAAAAGAAGATATAAAATTATACAGAATTATCTTTCCCCTGAGCCTGCACACATGTGCTCTTCTCTTCAGCTCTGCAATTCTCTAACGAGGGGAGCAGGCTCACTCTTACCCAGTCCTGAACCCACTTATGAGGGGCTCACCATTCAGACAGTGAACATAGCATTCCAATCTTATATCTGCTGGACAGCACAGACCCCGGAGGTCTTGGAAGGAGAAAGCCAAAACATGCAGCCGCTCCTCTGAACATCATCTGCATCACGTGTAGCAAAGGTCCCGCGTGCTGAACAACTATTATGGCTAATAGCAAACACCCCACAATGCACACACTTCAAGGGCCTCAGAACTGCTAGAAGGGCAGATATCCACACCTTTTGGTAGCAGTTGTTCCCATCCAAGAGATATAAACACATCCCTGGGGTCTTGCATGTTTCTGTCGCTGAAGGAGCCTCTAAAGCTATCTTCATACCTCCAAAATGGGCTCAGATGCGGGCTATGCTTCAGTGCCTGTCTCCCAGTTCACCATTTCTGCCCCATACCACTTCCTGCCCCTGGCACCAGAAGCTTCCTTTATCTTCCTTTATCCATGTCTCTACCTTAGCTCTCTTCCTCGCCCTTGTGCATAGCTGAGGCCATGCCCAGGCATTTCTACAGGACGTGACCCAGCCCAGCAGCTGGATCCTACACACAACGAGCAGCTCCTTCATGGAAGGTTGCAGTGCGGAAAGATGCACACTCCTCACCCAGCAGCACTCTCAAAGGGACTAAAGAGGTAAAAATAGAAAGAGGGATGAAGGATAGCTCTAATGTCCCTAGAAGACAAGGGAAGCTGACCGCGGGGCCTTTTGTGAGTAAAAGAATGTCTTCTAACAACACTTCAAAAGCTCGCTGCAACCACCGGGCCCCTCCCTCACCTCTGAAGATGCACACACTCACAGCCAGCACAGCACTCACCTAAGTGAACAAGATGCACAGGTAGGAATGAAAGCTTGATGGCCCACCGTAAATCAACCTGCAAGTTTTAAACATGCAATACAAGCCGCACAGCACCCCGGCCACAAGTCCACCACACACACACCTAATTTACACTAACCTCCAGGCCCAACCCTTTGATTACAGACAATATGGGGGTAAAGGAATGGGCTAAATGACACTAGGGGACACAAAAGGCTTAAGTCAGCAGGTGACAGATTTTACATGGCAACTGACCCACACTGTGCAAGAAAGAGGCAATGGCTGTTCGCTGTCCCTTCTCTGCGGCAGGAAAGGAAGGAGACTGGAGGTGTGCTAGGGTGGAACACTGCCCAGAGGTTAAAGTGCTTGCCTATAAGCAGGACTAGAGTTTATACGCCCAGAACTCAAATAAATGCCTGGTGGGTGTGGCATTAGGAAGGGTTCACCATTCAGAAGGCAGAAATAGTGGATTCCATTGCTTCATCAGAATAACCATATCCATTAGCTCCAGGTTTGATTAACAGGACCTGCCTCAAATGAATAAGGTGGAAGAGTGATTAAGGGTGATTCCAGACGGGAGTACACACACACACACACACACACACACACACACACACGCAAAACATGCAGACACACATGCATACTAAACCCCTAACAATTTTGAAAGAAATAAATTGAAGAGATTGCTCTAGGCCTTGCCTCTCAAAGCCCACTCAGTGGCCCCACTAACTGTAATGTCACTTTAGAAATTGTTTTAAAAAAGCAGAATTTCAGTCCCAAATCATTGCATACCAGCAAGACCTCCAGGAGATTTGCATGTGTACGTACGATTCTGGTAAGTACTTGCCTACCTAAGGGGAGACTCGGGAGAAATATCAACCAATCACAACATATTGTCCTGTACTGCATTCTAATTTGAACCAATTAATCGTAAGAGATATATTAAAGCAATCAGTCATATGTAAAAATAAACAGTGTTAGATTATGCTACAAAATAATTATTATTATGGTCTTGATAGTTCAGAAAATCTCCAACTATATCTATAAATAGTGTGCCATATTCAAGTGCATTGGTCCTTCCTTATCCAAAAGGAATCTGCTCTAACACCCTCAGCCAATCTCAGCACCTACATACTATCAGACACTGTAGGTGCTATATTTTCCCTACATATACACATCTACATTAAAGTTTAATATATAAATTAGGTGCATCGAGAGATTAAGAACAACTGCTAATGATAAAATAAAGCAATTATCACAACAAATTGCAGTAAAGGTTTTGTGACCATAGTCTCTCATTCTCTGAATAAGGTAATCACTCTTCTTTCTATGAGTGGCTAAAATCACAGACAGTAATATGGTTGGACTCTTGGATTTAATGAAATGTTGTTATATCTACAAATTACTTTATATTTATAAATAAGCAGATGAAGCAGACATATGATTTAAACAGTTAGCAACTGTTAAATCCAGATAAGGGGCATATGGGCATGCACTGGAGAGGTTAGTGCTATAATCTGAAGCGTTTGGGACAGGACGCCCCTCGGAGTGAGGATGTTGGACAATCTGTATGTATATAATGAGATATACAAAAACTCAGCACAAAATCCATGTGTACTCCATAAACACCATAGTACATACCACACAGTCCAAAGACATTTTTATTCTTTTTTATAATTCTGTGTATCACACAGTTTCGCAGTAAGAATTGTCTGCTTGTGGTGTCCTGTTGGTGCTGAGAACTTTCAGATCTTGGAGAATCTCAGATTTCAGCTCTCTGGATTAGAAATGCACAATCCTTACTAGTCAAACTGCTTCTCTGATAGCATGAAAATGTTTCATGATGAAAAACAGAAGAAGCGGGGCCTCAAGATGGCTCAGCAGCTAAGAGTATGCACTGCTCTTGAAGAGGTCCTGAGTTCAGTTCCCAGCACCCAAGTCAGGGGGCTCACAACCACCTATAACTCCAGCTCCTAAGGGATCCAACTCCTCTAGTCTCTGGAGCACGTGCACTCACGTCCACACACCTACCTATTACAAATGAAAGGAAGGACTCTTTCACTCTTTAGGTGGTTTTTCTAAATATGAGGCAGAGTATCACATGAGTAGGACTCAGTTCTGCTTATTCCACACATGACTGGAATCTGACTCAATGCCCCTTCCCTACTTCCCTCCTCATGATCCCACAGGGCAGTCTTATTAGCTCTGTGTTACAGAGGAAACATCTGGGCTTCCCAATGGACACATCTCACATTGCCTCACTACACCCAGGTATGACTTGGAATGATCGCAATGGGAGCTCATAGGTTCCCCAGGTAGCTACAGGGAAGCCTTACCTAACTTCTTTTCTGGGCACCCAGATGCAGGCAGGTCACTGAAGCTTGTACTGGATGGATATTACTATTCCTAGGGCCTTTCTGAATACTCTGAGATCTACCTCGGCATGTTGTCTATAGACTTAACTAACCTCAATGTCATCACCTTTAAAAGACCCAACCAATTTTGCCTTCTCAGCCTCTGTTTATTTTCTCTTGTTATGCTGCCCTTTCCAATTCCCAATACCTCATCCATTTGGAGGCTCTCACATAGCATCCCAGTCTGCCATGGGAAGATGGGCTGTTAAGTGCTCTTAATCACTACAGGCTTTTGAGCCCTTGGCCCTATCCATTCTTATCTTGCTCAGAAAAGATCCCCAGAGCATTCCAAGAAAACAGTCCTCAGCACACTCAGTTGCCCTTCACTGACCCTCCTCCTTGCCAACCTCAATAGATGGCTTCAAATTGCATTCTGGCTTTGGCATACTCTATTATCCCTCCTGGGAATACAAAGCAGCATGTCTAAGGTGCATCAAGAAAGGGAGTCAAGTGCCTGCAGGCAATGAGGGAGACAAGAACAGTGAACCTGGGAGAAGGATCCAAGATGGTGCCAGTCACACACTGTGTCTCATCAGCCGAGCAGCAATGACTGCACAGCGACCAGCAGACTGAACTGTGGGCCCCCAAGCACCACCATCTGTTTCCCAGCTGAGAGGAAACCACACAGTGAGGTCACCCAGCTAATCCCCAGAGAAGTTCCTGGGTTCCTGCAAGTGCATGGTCTCCAGCACCTAGCCACACGCCTGTGCACTGTGCTCACCATCCCAGACCGAACTGTGGGCTCCAAATCACCAGTGTCTGACATGGACTCTGTTACCTGCTCTTTGATCACTTCTTCCTGGTGGAGGAGGCCACAGAGGAAGAGGATACAAGTAGTCCTAACGAGACTTGATAGGCTGGGATCAGATGTTAGGGGAAAAGGGCTTCCCCTTTCTGAGGAATAAATGAGGGGGAAAGGGGAAAGAGGAAGGGAGGGTAGAGCCAGGGGGAGATGAGGGAGGGGGCTATGATTGGGATATAAAATGAATAAATTATAAAATAAATTTAAAATAAGAACGATAAACGTGTCACCTCTTCCTACCCAACACTGCACACTCCATGTCCCAACCTCAGTTTCCTTACTTGGATTCCCATGAACCTATCCCTTGCTCAATCCTGGCTTTGCTGACAGAGTTTCTCAGGGAGTCCAACCTGTTCATGGGCCCTGGCCAGGATCCAATAGGCATCCACTAAGCCAAATTCTTCTTCTGCCCTTTACCTCAACCCAGAAGTCAAAACCCCAAAGGATGGAAGAAAGATCAAGCCTTTCTCAGGTCTGGCACCCTATCATATCCGTGAGCTCAGCCAGTCTCCAGCATTACTGGAGATTAATTAATTCATATGAAATTAATTCATAATTTTCACATTATGAATTAAAAAATGGAGGCTATGAGAAAAAGAAGGTAATATGTCATTGACAGGAAAATACGGAAACAGAGGTCAGAACACAGCAGGCATGGTCTACTCTCTGTGGGTAGCATGAGATGCTCTCAGATCTGACCTTCACGTGAACGTGGGGGAAAACTGTGAAGACCAGGATGATGACAAAGCCACCTGAGATGGTTAATTTATGTGTGCTGAAGGGGGGGGAGATACTATGTGTTTACGTAAATAAGTGTGCCTGTGAGTATGCGTACGTGTGCATGTTAACACTAGAGTTCAACATCTGCTGTTTTCTTCAATCTGTCTCCATCTTGGTTTTTTGAGATATGGACTCTCACTGAACCCGAAGCCCCCAATTTTGCCAGGATGATTGTCCAGAAAGCTCCAGGTTTCTGCCCGCCTCTGTCTCCCCAGAGCTGGGAATACAGACATACACCACCACATTTGGCTTTTTATGTGGCTTCTGGAAATCCAAACTCGAGTTTTCATGCTTGTGCTTTACCAGCTAGCTGTCTCCCTAGCCCCTGTGATGATCAATTTTATGGGTCAATTTGGCAAAGCTACCAAAACCAGTTGTTTGGTCAAATACTACAGATGGTCCTCGACTTACAATGGTTTGGCTTACAATTTGTCAACTTTGAATCTTGGGTCTGGCTCTTATCCCGGGCTAGTGGTAGGTGGTCCATCCTCTCTTGAAATGCTGGGCAGCAGCAGTAAACTACAGACCCCAGCCGGGCATGATCACTAGGGTGAACAATGAAGACTCCAGCGTACACTGTGTCGCCAAGCCAGGATGACTGATGGGGCAAGAGTGTTAAACTCATTTTCCACTTAAACTGCTTTCAATTTATGCTGGGTTTATCTGAAAGAATCCCTCCATAAGTCAAGAAGTACTGTAGCCTGGAAACTGCTATGATGGAATTTTCAGATGTGATTAACATTTAAATCAATACAACTCAAGAAAGCAGATTATCCTCCATGCTGTGGGTGGGTCTTATCAAATCAGCTAGAGGACTTAAGAGAAAATGAGAGGGAATTCTGCCCTCCAGGCTGCTTGCTGATTCCTGTCTGCACAATCACCCATACTAGGTCTCCAATTTGTTGGCCTTTCTCCCAAACTGCTCCACCAGCACCCAAGCCTTGTAAGTATGGAAGCTCATACCTTAAACCCAACCAACTAATCAGCCAGTTAATCTCAATATGTCTCTTCTCCTTCTCCCTGCCCCCCACTCTCCTCCCCTCCCCCTCTTGCTCTCCCACTCTCTCACTCTTTCTCTTTCTCTCCCTCTCTGTCTGCAATGCATGTGATCATTCTTTCTACTACTCAGGAGCAGAGTTGCTGACAGGCAGCCTACTTTGAGTTGTGTCCCATAAACCTTTCTTTGTTTCTCTTAAAGTGA
This sequence comes from Meriones unguiculatus, assembly GCF_030254825.1. Taxonomy (NCBI): domain Eukaryota; kingdom Metazoa; phylum Chordata; class Mammalia; order Rodentia; family Muridae; genus Meriones; species Meriones unguiculatus. The sequence goes on along the minus strand of NC_083357.1, from coordinate 12,712,562 downwards.
CCTAGCCAGGCATTGATCCCAGCTTTATGATTGTGTAAAACTCAAAGAACATAGCTGTAGGGGAATAAGCCTAGGATTCTCAGTCCCCACTGCCTACCTCTCAGTCCCATACCCATACATCAAACTTCCATCCCAGAGGCCCCAAAGACTATGGGGCAGGAATAGGAGAAGGGCTTTTTGTGTTGAGCTCCTTGGCTATCCTCCCCAAGATGAGGAAGGAAACATTAGCTCCCAGAATCAACATAATTTGAGAATTTCAACACAGTCCTCCTCAGGGCCAGAACACATGTCCTCGGGATTCACTTCAGTTCCTCTCCCATCAGGTCTCTACTTTGTGTGCCTCACAGCAGTTCTTCAAGGTAGGTAACACTGTCCCCATTTTATAGGTAAGGGACATAATGAAGCTCAAGGAGTTCAAATCTCAGAGAAAGACACTTACAAATAAGTGCTATGGATTTCATAGCATGCACTTCAATATTCTAGCTAAGGTAATCTTACCATAACTGGAGAAATCTACTGTTTCAAAATCTACTCTAGGTTTGGAAACCCTTCCTCCAATGACTCAGCCATGGAAAAATGATGCTTCTACCTCACCTGGGATGCAGAGAAGAGGAAATGCCTGATGACGCTTCCCAGCAGAACTACAGGCATGTTTTCACACAAACAAATGACATGCCAACCTCCTCCAAACTTGATATAAATCTTACTTTTGAAGTCCTATCTTCAGTCCCTCACATTAGAATCCCAGGGCCCAGCTGACCCCTGCTCTGGCTCTGGCTTCCACACAGTCTATGAATGTTAATGAACTCTGGACTCTGGTCTAAGGCTGTTTTAAGCTAAGGGCAGGGAAAGGCTCTTTTTGCACTCACCTCTCACTACTTTAAACCCACTCCTAATTACAGCACTCCCTAGAGAGAGAGAATAACCTACCTAACAACTTCAGGGTATAAATCTGTAGTAACCTGAGCTCCAAAACCAGAATGCCAAGCTGGTACAGCCTCCTGTGTTGGGCTCAATCCCCTACCACTCACCCTCTTGTGCTTTCCAGAAACTCATTTCCAGGAGGCAACAGTGAGAGCAGGAAAGCAAGGAAAAGGAGGAGGAAAGGGAAGGATAAAGAGGTCCACAGCCTTAAAAATGAGGATCTCCCCTGAAACAGCGCCCAAATATTTGGAAGATCAAGTTAATATTAAGAAATACAAGAGGGGCTGGAGAGATGGCTCAGTGGTTAAGAGCACTGTCTGCTCTCCCAAAGGTCATGAGTTCAATTCCCAGCAACCACATGGTGGCTCACAACCATCTATAATGTGAACTGATTCCCTGTTCTGGCAAGTGTAAATGCAGATAGAACACTCATATACATAAAATAAATAAATCTTTAAAAAAAAAAAAAAAAGAAAAAGAAATATAAGGCCCCTAAACTAGAGAGGGAGCAGGGAGCCATGCCAGTCTGGACACATGAGCCAGGTCTCTGGACTAAAGGCCAGCTCAGGACAATGGGGATGGTTGGTGCCGCCAGCCTTGCCCACAGTGTGTTCAGATTCCACAGCCCAAGAACTCGGGATATCCATTCTTTTATACTTTTCTTTCTTTTTGTTTTAACTGCTTTTGATATGTAAAGGGCATATAAAAACTGCACATGATCAATTCATACAACTTCATGGCCTTGAGCATATTACATAGCACATAGTTTATGCTATCATTCCCACTGCCTGTATGGTAAATATGGTAAATACCACTTCCAAAAATGCTCGTGTCCCCAAAGGACAACCAGTATTGGCAAGGACATGGGGAAAGAGAATTTCTGCACACCATTGGCTGGGTTGTAAATTGGTACAGCCACTATGGAAAATAGCATGGAGCATCCTTTAAAATACTAAAAATCAAACTACCATATAATTCAGCAGTTCCACTTCTGGGTACCCAAAGAAACTGAAATTGGTATTTTAACTCCCGTGTTTATTGCAGTACTATTCAGAATGACTGAGATATTCAAACAACTTAAGTGTCCATCAACAGATGAATAATGGAAATGTAGTGCCCATATACTTAATGAAATATTATTTAGCCTTTTAAAAGAAGGGAATCTTGCCATTTTCTGAAATGTGAACAACCTAGAGAGTATTGTGCTTGAAGTAAGCCAGACACAGAAGAACACAGAGAACTGCGTGCTCTCACTTTCATATGGAAGCAAAAGAAGTTAAACTTGTAGGAACAAAGACTAGAAAGGTGGTGATCAGGGGCTGTGGCGGAGGCAATGGGGAGATTTCAGATAAGGGTAAAAACTCTATGATAAAATGTCTCATGATCTCATGCACATCACAGAGTCTATGTTCAATAATACTGTATCATGTGCTTGAGATTTGCAGAAACAGTTATACATGTTCTCACAAATACGTGTGTGTGTTTGTGTGTGTGTGTGTATAAAGTGTTAGATAATGTTAATCACCCTGACTTCAGCAATCACTTCAGAGGTACATGTATATCAAGAATCATATTATACATCTTACATATGTGCTTTTGTGGAACAAGGAGTTAAACCCTCAGCATGCAAGGCAAGCACTTGACCACTGAGATAAATCCACAGACCCTTTTTTATTTTGAATAGGGTCTCACTACACTGTCCAACCTGTCCTCATTCGAGTATTCCTCTTGCCTCAGCTTCCTGAGTAGCTAGAAGTACAAGCATGTGCCATCCTACCCAAAGAACATATACAGTTTTACTTGTCAGCTACATATAATAAAGCTAAAAGAAAAGCTTTGCACTGTAGCAAATGCCCATAATCCTAGAACTCAAGAGGCAGAACCAGTAGAATTGAGAGCGCTCACCCTGGTGTCCACAGCGAGACCCTGTAACCTTCTACCTACATCCCCTCTCCTCCCAGGGACCACCATTCTTTATTCCCACTCTCAGCCACCTTCTCAATGAGAATTCTAGCATCCAGCAACTCAGGATTCTGGTCTACTCCCACATCCCGCCTCTTGCCACTCCACCTGGACCACTTACTTCCCAGCCTGAACTGCAAGAACAGCTTCTACCATCAAGGACACATGACCTAAGTCATCCTCCAGGTGGTCAGCTGGGCTTCTCTTTCATTCCCACCTTGAAGTGCAGCCCTGATCCTTGACCCCAAACCCAGAGCCACTTCCAGAATCTGTGAATATATGACTGAATTCAGCTGTGGCTCCTAGACAATGTCCTGGCTGACTGGCAGGGAGGGGCACCTTTGCACAAATAAACTAGTAGAGCAAAAACCCTATACTCCTGGCCTCAGAGTGCCCTTGGGTTACTATTCACTGGGAATGTGCTCTGCATGGTGGTGCAGCTCAAAAAGAAAAGTGTGCCATGCTGCAAACGGAATAGGAAGGAGGTCCACCTGTAAGTATATGAAATACACCTGGTCGGAGGGTCTCTAAGAGCACAGTTATTCTGTTATTTACGATGGAAAATGGTCTATGTCAGGAGGGAGATGATATAGTAAATCGTAGAGCTTGTCTTAGCTCCTGGAATTTATAAAGTCACAGTGGAGATAAGGGAACAGGAAGCTGCAGAGAATTAATTTTCTTGAGGCCACAAAGTAAGGTGAGTCCTAAACACAGTTTGAATTGAGCAAAGTGAAAAATAGGATCCAGATGAGACTACCTAGGGCCCCATTCTCAGCCACCCAGTAATGGGCCCCTCTTCACACCAATGTCATGATCATTAACAAAAGCTCAGCACAGCCAGTAACCTAACAACACTCATCCTAAGAAATGCCCTGTGGGGAGGACTTGTGGGAGAGCTTGGGGAAGGAAGAGTGGAGAACAAAGAATGAGGGCATCCACAAAAAGAGATGACTGAGGCTGGCCACACTAGCTCATTGGCTAGCATGCTGAAGGCTCTGGGTTCCTATCCAACACCATAAGAAAACAACGAATACACTCAAAATGTCTTGTACCGCATTCCTTAAAAATTAATAAAATATTGTAAAAAAATAAAACAAAGTAGATAAGAATGAGAGGTGAGGGAGACAGAGACAGACAGGAAGAGTAGGGAGCAGAGGCTACATGCTGGGAGTCCTGGGCCTGGCACTTGCCCCTGGGTTTCCCACAGGCATCGTCACTTTACCTCCAGAATAAAGACCCAAGGGGTCACACTGTTCTTCCTGGCAGAATCCTTTTCTAGAGGGAACCGTAAGCTGGAATTGGCATGTATGTTTTCACAGTGACTCTAAGGAGGGTCTTGCATTACTAGCCATGCGGCATCTGGCCTCTATAGTTACCACCATTAATGAGCCATTTAAATAAGTCCAGTTAGTTCCAAATGGGATTGATCACCTTCCTTCTAAACTGAAAAGATTACACTGAAGCCCCTCTTTCTCTGTAGCCCCCTTGGTAGACGTATACCCTGTGACAGTTCGTGAAGCCAGCCAGCCATGAGCCCAGCCTCTAGAGCCCTATGCGTATCCTCCATCCCACACATGCCATCTTCAGGCATGTCCAAGTCACACTCATAACTAGATGAACCCAAATTTATGCCATCCTTCAAGTCCACGCTCTCTAGCTTGAGGCCACTTCCCAAGGTGCGCAGCCTCAGCCCCATCGGCTACACGGATCGCGGTAATCTCTTTTGTTCCCACAACTGGAACCGAGAGCACAAGCAGTGCTCCCTGCCCCAACTTTGCCCTGACCCAGAACAGTTTCAGAGCAGCTACCTGAGCCTAGGTCCTCCAGCCATGCCCATGGCCAGTAGGCAGAGCTTGTTCCAAGTAGACCATACTCTACTTGGTATGGTCACTCTTAGGACAGTGCCACACTGGAGTAATCTGTGAACATAGCCGTGGTGCTCCCCAGCTCTAAGAAGATTTCAATGTGTAGCTGACATTTCTTTTTTTTTTTTAAGATTCATTTATTTATACACATGAGAATTCTATTATCACATATGACTGCACGCCAAAAGCCAGCATCAGATTCCATTATAGATGGTTTTGAGGCACCATGTGGAATTGAACTCGGGACCTCTGAAAGAGCAGACAGTGCTCTTAATCACTGAGCCATCTCTCCAGCCCTGTAACTGACATTTCTAATGCGCCCTGGGTCCCCAAGACCCTAAGCACAGTTTTGTGACTCAGCCTGCTAGTGCCCGTGCCACCTGGGGCTGTGAAATAAGCAAGTGCAGTCTCCTGGCTCCCCGCAGAATACCACGTGTAGCGGCTGCTCTACCAAGACCCAGCCAGCCTCCTCTGACTTTGCTCAGAGAGGCCATGCGCACACCAGTCTGCTGGAGACTGAAACGTCCCCACATTTATTTCTGGAACTTCCAAAAAGCCAAAGTCAAAGAAATTTACAACTTGGCCAGCTCTGCTCAGTAATAACTGTTATCTCTGAACTCAGATCTCCAGACCAGACAGCAGAGGGTACAGGAAGGTGAATATGATAGATTTCCAGCCACTCCATCCTAAAGAGCCTCGTGGGCCACAGTGGACGAAGATGTGGCTGAGAGGAAGAGGAGGGGAGAAGGAGATGGAAGCGGGGCAGACTAACATCCTCCACCTCCTCCCCTCCCAGAGGCTGAGACGCCAGCTACTACCCTGCACTCTGAAAGAGCTCACCATGCAGTTATCCCCTTCTTTACCAAAAAGAAAGCTGGAGCTGGGAGAGACAAGCAAGCAGCTTGAGGGGACCAGGTAAAGGGCTCAGTCAGTAGAGTGTCTGCTGCACACGCATGAACATGAACTCTGGGCCAGCAAGATGGCTGAGCGGGAAAGGGCGTCTGCTGCCCAGCCGGACAGCCTGAGTTCAATTCCTAGACACGCACAGTGGCAGGACAGAACCAGCTCCCACCAGTTTTCTTCTAACCTTACACATGTGGAAATAAATTTAATGTAATAATTCAATTTAAAAAATATTTCAAAAAAACACCTGGTTCAGACCCTAAGCACTCATGGCAGGAACAGCGGTGCAAACCTGTAATCCCAACTAGGCATCCAGACCACCAGAATTTGTGAGCTCCCACTTCAGAAAGAGACCCTTTCTCAAAACACCAAAGTAGAGAGCAATAGACAGAGCCACCCAACGTCCACTTCCGGCCTCCATACACAGGTGTATCGGTATGTGTGCCCCCCACACACACACCACAAACAAAAAATGAATTAAAATAAATGTCCTTGAAATCACAGTATCACTTAGTGCAAACTCCAACTGTCACATACCATATTCTTCCCACTACATTACCCAGCTTCCAGCAAGCAGTGGGAAAAGCCTGGCGCAGCCAAGAGACGCAAACAGGACAGCAGGTGACTGTCACCCAATCACATCACAAATGTGGCCCATAACAATATGTGCCTCCATCAAAGCCCAAGGATACAAGTGTCTCCATCCCGCCAGACAAAACCAACACCACGCCAGAGTTCACATTCAAAGAAGCACCAGGGGCTTCTGGCTCTACAGGAACCCAGTGAGGAGTTACAGTGAGGTCCCACACCCCTTCCACCCATCCGTCAACCTGAGCTTGGAGTTTGGAAGCTAAGTCAAAAATTCCACTGGGGATGTCCTGCCTTAACTCGCCAGCTTTGAAATTCTTAGGTACATGGTCCCAAAGGTCATCTGCATGAGTCAGGCCAGAATGCCCACCCCTGTTAGCTAGCTGGGGGATCCCACTTCTCCCTCAGGGCTGGCCTCTGTTTCCCAGCACTTGTAATTTGTGTAAAGTGCCTCGTGGCTGAATGCCACCACACAGGCACTTTCTGCTGAGAGAGCACTTTCGCAAAGTTCAGACCACCTTGGCTACCGCTAAGTTAAATGTGGGTGGAAACAAAGCGAGCCTATCTCCAAATGTTTCCAGATGGCTTAGCTCCTTCAGCCTCAGATGACATCAGAGTCATTTCACTTTCAAAGCAAAAAGTCCCTCAACCTGGAAAAATGGCTGCCTGCGGTGAAGCTTGAGTGGGACCTGGAAGAACACACTCAGGGAGGGGTCTGAAGCCCGACCCTAAACACACTGTCCCTTTCTCTGCTACAGGTAATGGCAAGAGCACTCATCAGTCACCTCCTGAGCAAGCTCGCCCTTCATTTAGCCATCGGGGGAAATCTGGTTGCCTCCCCTTTCCTCCCAAGATGTTCCCACTCATAGTGTTTCTCCTGAATCGGTAGAGCCAGAGGCTCTTGTTCCACAGACCAACCATAGAGGGTTAGATGTCAGCCCTCAAACATGAGAGGAGCAGATGGATAGAAAGGGCCTGGGGAGGAAGATTCCAGCCTGAGCTCCATCATACACTAGACCTGTAATGTGAGCAAAATTATCCACTTTCTGCAAAGTACCATTGATTGCATCCTACAAGGTGACTGGGGGATGGGGGGCTAACCCCTCTGTAACCTGCTGTTGCCATCAGGACCTGTACCACACTGTACCTCCCACACGTCTGTGGTGAAGGCAACGCCTGAACTAGGGGATGTCGCAAACAAATCCCAAGGATAGTGGTAGTGGTGGCATGGAAAGAAGTGCCGATCTTTAGAATGTCAAACTTGGAGGCTCTCTCTCCAGCACTGTGGAAGCTACAGGAACAAAAGAGCAGGGCAAAGCTTACACAACTATTGGGAGACCCAAGCCCCAACCCCAGGCTCAGCTGCAGCACCAGCTTCAGTTAAACCAGGACAGAGAAGCTGCTCTGGGATCACAGTAAGGAGAAAGAGGAGCCCAGAGGACAAGCACATCCTAGAGCAGGTCCAGGCTTGACACTGGATGCAGTAGAAGGGCACCAGGAGCTGAGACCTGGCAGGTTCTGATTAACTTTCCTGCCATTAATGATAACCATAATAATCCTAGCAACCACCAGGACTAACCACATGCCAGGGAATATACCCAGTACCCTGTGTGCAATCTCTTAGGTCTTCCTCACAACACCCCCAATATGGTGACAGATGTGGATACGAAGACTGTGAGAGACATGACTTACCCAGATCACTGAAGTACTAGCTCATGGGCTCAGATATGGCTTTACCAGGCCATCTCCTGTGTTCACATGCTAAGCACAGAGGACATCTGTGTACTGAACAGGGCACTCTCCAGACTCAGGTCCCTTCCACAGGTCTCACAGTGTGGCACAGGGCCAGGAAGAACATCCTTTCCAGTGTCGCTGTGATGGGGATGTTCCCCCTCAGATATTGCCCTGATACAAAATGAAGTGATGTCCCTGGGCATGTCTGTCAGTCACCAAATCTCCGACAGTCCCAACCTGCAGTCCAGGTTCCAGGCTCCAGTAGTTCAGTGCCAAAGCGAGGGACATTCAGGGGGTAGGAGCTGCTCTCTCCCTATCTGGAGAAAAGGTGAAAGGCAGGCTGCAGTCCCAGCTAGGATATGCCATTGTCCTACAATTCTTGTGCGTTGGTAGCCCACAGACGGGCGCTCCTGGTAGACGGCTCTGTGACAGACAGCTAGGCCTGCTGGCGCTTGTTGTTTCTGCTAAACTCGGTGCTATTACAACAAAACCACTGTACTTCTTGCAAACAATTTTCCCCTTTGCAATCTCATAAATTAATTCCCTCCTTTCGAGCTGACTGGCTTCCTGCTAATCTAACCACTAACCTATCACCATCCGTAAACTAAATGATCCATAAGCAGTCTCCCATCTAAGCCTAATGCACTAAAATTACTTTTTGGGATTTCCGCTTTATCTTGGCTAAGGACAGCTCAAGTCCAGATTCCTCTGTCTCCTCCAAACATGCATGGTTTCTGGCTCTTGCCTCCTGAAGCTTGGAAGCAAGAGGTGGGGCTGACTGCCTTTAGCTGGGGTCCATGGCATGAGTTTATGATGGGACCCCTTAGATGGGACACCAACACCCACCATTAAAGCAATCCTCTGGGAGCACAGATGGGGCAGGTCCCAAGTGGTACATCAGCTATAACGTCAGAAGACAAGAGTGGGTGGCCTAGAGATCCCCCCTTGTCCACCTGTCTGGTGGAATCTGCCTCTCTAAAACCTAAGTATGAACGAAGTGCCTGGAATGCCAAGCCAGGAAAAGCTGAGAGACGGCTAACCTAGCCTGTTTATGGGAATGGAAACTTCGGGTGTTCTGGAAACACGCATTCTGCTGGGTTTAGGAATTTTGATGGGCTTTCCTCAGCAGGAAAGGATCAGTGAGCTGCACCCAAGAGATGCCCAAGACTCAGTAGAAGCGGATAAACTTCAGAACCATTATGAGGCTGAGCTTGACTCTTAGCTCAACCATCCCTCACCTCAATGTTGCCACCCAGGTGTCCTGGCCAGCCACATTGAGCTTAGAATGTGGGGCTCTCATTCTAGACCCATGCCTGGTCTCCTACTACAGACAGAAGTATCAGAAAAGCCCTATGATTGTTGGGCCCAGAACCCCACTGCTAAGCCACCAAGCCCCTTGGGGTCATAGGATCATGGGCCCCTCCCTCCACTTGGGCCTACAGTCCACACTCCGTTCAACCTGCCATGCCCAGCGTCGTATCTGTCGGGACTTCCTGCCTCTGTCCAGCAGCATGACCCTGGGCAAGTCACATGAAGCAACATTCGCAAGCACTTAGCTGGTGAACACTGCTTGGGTGGGGACTCCACAGGGCAAAGGCCAGATTTGCCCTCACACCATCCCAGTACAGCCTTAACATGTCCACATATCCCAGCCAGTCTTGCCCGAGCCATGCCTACCAGGCCAGGGTGGCATAAACAGAGAAGAGGGATCGTGGCCCAGAAGGAGGATTTCTCTAGTGAGTCTGAAATTAGGCAGTCCCTTCGAACCTCCACAGCCTCTGGTGCACACAGGGAACTGAATCTTTGCACACCGGCCACTGCAAATTTCTTATTACTTGGTATGATACCCATCTGATCTGTTCCCTACCCCTTCTGCCTCAATTAACCCATCTCCCTACACCTCCTTTCAAATACCTCTTCATCCAACTGTCTTCTCACTCAGCAGTTTACACCCTATGAATTTTCTTTAGCCAGGCATATATATTTCTCTGTCAGCATGCACCCCCATATCTATCCATCCCACTCATACTCAGTCAATACAACCTTCCATCTAGTCATCCCTCTATACTCCAATCCAACCCTCTGGCCAGTCAACCCTCTAGTTCGAGCCTACTCCTACCCCTAATCTACATATCCCTACACCCCTCTACCCCAATCTACACATCCCTCCTGAGTCCCCATCCCTCAGCTGCCTACACGAAGGCCCACATGGCCCCAGCTGACATGCCTGTGCCCCTGCTTGGGACTCAGAACAGCTCTACACAGCTGTATCTTTATCCTGTTCTCATACTTTGATTCTGGGCAGCAACCCCACAACTGCCTTCCGGTGCCCAGGCTGTCCCGACAGCCTGGCTCCTGCCTGATGGTGCACCTCATCCACAAGCCTGCACCTCTGCCCCTAAGAAAGCAGGAACGCAGAGGTAAGCATCTGTGGGCTTGTGAGCGCCTAAAAAAGTTATGAATGAGCCAAGGAGGAAGCATTTGTAAAGTAGTGATAAATGCCTGTGGTTGTGTTTTCAACTGCCTAAAATTACATCTCATCTTCTAAAAGGAGATTCTCCACATGATCACTTTTTTGAGCCTCTGTGGTATTCTGCCTCCCACCTCCCAAGAGTAGGAGGCTTGGACAGGTAGGGAGCCATGGGGGCACTCACCCCACAATCTCAGCTGGGATCTACAGGCTTTTCCCGGGCCTTATCAGAAGGACCCTCTCCTAGTTATGTCCTTCAGCTCACATAATCTGGGCTTTTCTGGCAGAAAGGAAAGGTCCAAGTGCTTAGGGTGCCTGGCCCCACTGCTGCCTGCTCCTCAGAAACACGAGAATAGCCATGGCTCCTGCTGTCCCCGCAGCATAGCTGAGGCTGTCAGCCTTGCTGGTTTCTATAGATAGGCACGTGTGTCCCTTGAGATGTCCCCTTAGATCCTTCCAGTGGTCGAAAGCTTCCCCTGATACCCCAACCTTGCAGCACTTCGCCCAGGCCACTTCCATATGCCTGGGAGACAGCCATTCACAGTTCTTTCAATAGATCTCACCCCTCTTTGCAGTTATCATTTTGTATTTTATCAAGAAGCAGGGGCTTCTGGAAGATGGACAATTATGATATCTGCATGACAAGGACAGAGAGATGGTGAAAAGAAGGGTATGGCTGACATCTAAGTGCCACTTGCTGGGTCTGGTGCCCAGGAAGCCAGCAGGGTTGTTCCCCTTCTCCCCTCCCTCCTTCATCCCCTTCAGAGGTCCTCCTAGGATTTTCTATCACACCATGAACTGCAGGGGCATGCAGCTCACTTGGAGGTCTCTCAATGGCAGCAGCAACCTGATTGTGTAACCAAAACACAGTCCTGGGGCTAGAGATGCAGTATGGTAGAGCCCTTCTGCCCACACGAACACAGAGCGTCCCTAGCGCTACAGAACAAATGCAGCTCTACATGCTGACACACTCTGCCTCCACTCCCACTGTCCCCGTCCCTCGGGATGGAGTCCTGGGCCTCCTTGCACACCCCAGCATCTCGCAGATGTGAGAGGAACACTGCAGCCACAAGTAAAAACTGTAAAGCAGCTATGAATACAAGCTTGCGGACCAGCCCTTCTGGGAAGGAAATCCTATTTCATTCAGCTCTGACTCAGGACTGAACCACAAACCACAAGCGTGGCAGAGCTTCACATGTGAAGACAGTCTCTGTGCGCTCACAACATGGAAGACACGGCAAGGGGTCCCAGGGCAGAATGGGGATGCAGCAAACATTTGAAACACACCTACAACATGGGTGGATCTGGAAAAGATGACCCATTCGTCATGTGTGCCTAGAGCAATGCCATCCACAGAGGCAGAAGGAAAAAAGGAGATTGGAGCACTGAGAGAGAAGATACAGGAGCTCGTTCTGTCCAGTGAGCACACTGTGTGATGGTGTAGAAAGATTAACATGTCCTGAGATGGATGACAGCTATGGCTGCTTGTCGTGTGAACACACTGAGCCAGTGACTGCAGTGGTGCAGGCATTGCTTTCTGCATGTCATCACATGAAACACATTCATGCTGATCCCTCTGAGCCCACCTTAGAAAAACAGTCCCTGAGGTGGACAAAGTTTCAGGCACAGGATGCTCACTGCAGCGTTTTCACCACGGTGAAATGTTAAGAAGAAAAGAAAAACAGTTGAATCAATTAAGGTAAAGGCGCCAGAAGCTGTATCACACAGTCATTAAAATAGCAATTACAAAGAAACTTTAATGGCCCAGAAAATAATTATCATATCATCGTAACTATGTGGAATGGTTTGCCATATTATAAGTTCCTTACACAAGGTCATCCATAAAAAATGAATTGAGATTAAACCAAAATGGTGGTCTAAGGTATGATCAACTTCTTCCCAAGAAACAAAAATAATAATAGTAATATTAAAGACAAAAAAAGATTAAGAATCATCCATACTAGAAAACAAGAAGTTTGTTTTGTGTTGCTGCATTTAACAGGGCACAAATCTTGAAGACAGCTTGACAGGCAAAAGGCTGGTTGATAGATGCAAGTTAGAAATGGCACCCTAGCCCAAAGCACAGCCACAAAGGGGCTGCATGACACAGGAAAGACAAGGAAATGGGGACACAGAGCTACCCCAGATCAAACATAAGGATAGCTGCCTGTGACACAAGCAGTGAAATTCAAAACCAAGTAGGCCCTACAACAGAACAAATGGGTGCCTGATCTCCAGGAAGAGGAAGTTCACCTCCCATAGAGTAGCACTAAGTTCCAGGAGAAAGTGGACCCTCAGATCCAAACACTGGAGTCTGCAGTAGCCATTTCTGGGTGTGACCTTCACAGACAGGTCAGCACAAAAACACAAAGGTATTATTAAACCCAGAATTGTCCTTTATCAAGAGCTGCCTATCACAAGAAGTGCACCTGAGGGCCTACTAGAACAAGCCAAGAGTCCCCTTCAAAAGAGACAACACTGAGAAATAGGGCATGCTCCTGCATCCATTAAAAGGGAATTACCGTGGGCTGAGGCGTATCTCAGTAGTAGAGTACTTATCCGGCTGTGAGTTTGATCTCTACCACACATACACACACACAAAATTGGTCTTAGAACTAACTCTGTCACTATTAAAGTTTTAGAAGGGGCTGGATAACAGAGTAGAAGTAGAAAAGGTAAAAACCGCACGTGTGACCCAAGAATGGAGAAAAGGATTCTCCCTGGTGGCAGCACAAACAGGTAGAAAGGATGAAAGACCAAAAAAGGAAATGGAGGATGTTAAGTCCAAGCAAATGAAAGGATCTCCAAAAAGGAATGAGGAAGAATACAGAAAATTAGTTTCTTGTTGTTGTTTGTAATTTATTTTTTAATTCAGAAAGACTTGACTCTCTCAGATTAAGAGGACACATCATGTACAAAACCAGATTATGTAAAAAGATGATATTTAGGCGCAGAGTAGTGAAATTTTAGAACTAAAGTGAAAGAGGAAACATTCCAGAAAGAAAACAACACAGATGGACTGCAGAGGAGCAGAAGTCAGAATGGCAGATGTCAAGTTCCTGAGCCGAGTGGCCTGGGTGTGAACCTGTCCTATCTGTGGGACTCTCCTCAGTATGCCTCACTCTCCAGCCTTCTCTACGAGGAGAAGTACCCACCTCATAGGCCTGACATCACAATGAAATGAGTCTTTCCTAGTAAAGCCTGAGCACTCAGCAGCACTCAGCTGTCACAGGCACTGGGTGTACAAGAGTCAAGAAAGCAGAATTCCCAAAGGGCTTGGGAGGGAAATGGCTTGAACCTTCCTTTCTCTGCTAAGCCGCTGGGAGGCAAGCAGGTTTGTTCAGAAATGCAAGGGCACAGAATGTTTACCTTCCACAAACTACTGGGAAAGAGCTTTTAAGTGGTGCATTCCAGCCATGCAGAGAAGTGGTTGCCTGAGGAAGAGAAAGGGGACAGATATGGAGTAGCTACTTAAGAGATACAACAGTTTCTTAGGGGCATGATGAAACTGTTCTGAAATTAGTGGTAGTGATTGACTGACCTTGCAAAAGCACTAAGGGTCACTCAAGTGCAGACTTGAATGCCTAGAAACAAGAGACTCTTTGACTTAAAAAGTCCAAGTCAGGGAATAGAATGCAATCATAGTAGTGAGAAAGAGTTTAAATTAGTGGATAAATTATTATGTAAGTCATGGGTAAACTGATTGCTGGGGATGTACAAGGCCCTGGGTTCAATCCCAACAATGAAAACAACACACACACACACACACACACACACACACACTATCAAGTCTTAAAATCTGAACTAAAATCCTAACCTGCCTCATCTCGGGTGTTGATAAAGTTCAGGCATGAAAGGCAAGGAAAATAGACATAAGGTTTTCTTTTCTTCAGGGAGATATTGATCTTATGGGAAGAGACAAATATCAGCTTAAATACGCATTTAAAATATACAATCTAAACCATTAGAGAGCAAACGCTTAACAATGCCTTGAATCCCTACTAAGTTTTAGTTGCCACAATGACAATTCAGACCTGCGACAGCTAGTGTCCTGGACCTAGGACACTAAATATCCTATAGCACAACAAAATATATCCCAAAGACCCAAAGACAGCTCTATCCCAAATGCACTGTTCAGAAAACCATCTTAAAAACAAAAACTGGGACAAAGAAAACCCAAACAATCTAACAAAATTCAAGAAATGGCCCAAAGTAACACAAAAAAATATATACTAGTAAATTAAAAACGCAAAATAAAGTATCAAAAAAGTCCAAGCACATCATCAATCTCAATAAATGTAAATAGGTTAAATTCTCCCTACTAAAACCTCCCTTAAACGCATCAGATTTTCCTCATCATGACACAACATTAAAAAGATGGAAACATAAACACCACAAAGGTTAAAAATAATCCGGTGAGAAAAACAACACCAGAAAATAACCCAGAAAAAGAAGGTGTTTATCAGACAAAATAGGATTCAAGTGGAAAGCATTCCAAGGAACAAAGGCATTTCATATTGATAAAAGACAGCCCACACCAAAGACAGAACAGCCATGACAGTTTATGAACTTTAAAACCAAAATTCAAAACAGATAAAGTAAAAATGAGGAAAATTAAAAAGGAAACAGAAAAGCTTCTGTCATAAAGACAGCATAGGTCAGGTGGCAGAGTGTTTTGCTAGCATGCATAGGCCTTGGGTTCAATCCCAGCCTGCATAAATTAGATGTGATGGCATAGGCCTAAAATTTCAGAACTTAGGAGGTAGAAGCAAGGGGATCCAAACTTCAAGGTCATCTTCAGCTACATAGCAAAGTTAAGGCCAGCCTGATTATATGACAGCAAGTTTCAAAATAAACCAAACCAATGCACATAAATACACACACATAACACAGAAATATGATGTCAATATTTTTCCTTCAGATTCAGTAAATGAAAAATAATAAAATGGAAGATTTGTGTATCTCATCTATATATGTATTAGATAATGTTTATTAAGTACTCATCATGTTCCAAGATCTGGCTACCGTTTTGCATACATTAACTAATTTAATCCTTATGTGATAATATAAACTAGATTCTGTGATTCTTCCCTCTTTACAAAAAGTAAAACTGATGCCCAGAAACCTGCCTAGAACCATGCATTCTGGAGGAGGACTGGAGTCATTCCCTCGCTCCACAGCTGCACCCTCTCCTGGGAGCCAAGAGATTCCATGGTCTTTTCTTTTTACTGGTACAAATCTCAATAAAAGCTTGAGAAAACATGTGCTCAAAAAGCCATCATATAGAGAAGGTCAGATGGCTCAGTGGATAATGGCACTTGCTGCTAAGCCTCAACACCTAAGTTCGATCACTAGGACCCACATGGAGGAGGGAGAAAGTAGGATCCTCTACCACAACTTGTTTTCTGACTTCCACACAAGCACTAAGGTGCACACACACATACAATACACAAAAAAAAACAAATAAAATGTAAAAAAAAAAAAAAAGGCATTATATTTTATCCAAGTCCAGAGAAATAGAAATAGACATGAATGACTAAAGGAACACCCTTTCAAATAATAACTCAAAACACTTTGCATAATCACTCAACAGAGCACAACACCAGAAATTCTAAACTACTTAAAAATTAATATTAATTACATGCTGAATTTGACCAAAATAGTACTCTTAGTAAAACCTTCAGTAGTTCCTGGTAAGCGTGGGACCAAAAATGAAGTTCCCTTCTGTAAGGACCTCCAGAAACCTACACCCGATACTGCCTGGGTGCAGCCTTAGGGCCTTCTACCAATATCAGTATTTAGCATTGTCCCAGACATGGAATAACACCTAGGAACAAAATGAGAATGAATGTCGAGAAGAGCAAGGGAAAACTCATCATCTGTAGGAATTCTGGGCATCCACCTATAAGCTCCAAAAGATTTTAATAACTGGTCAAACTCATATGAGAGTTCAGCAAAACTCCCAGATATAAAATCAATAGAGAAAAATCAATAGCCTTCGTGTATGCCAGCATTCCCAATTAGAAAACGTAATCCAAAAGAAAGCTCATTCATATTAAAAGAAAAAAATCTATAAAATCCCTCAGGATAAACCTAATAAGAAATATGCAAGATCTGCCCAAAAAATCAACTTTATTAAAAGCACTAAGGAGCCTCCAGTAAAAAAAAAAAAAAAAAAAAAAAAAAAAGAGAGAGACGTGCTGCCGTGACTAGGAAGGTGACAGCTCCTGCATTACTATGCAATGTATTCAAAGCATCCAAGGATGGACATGCCTCTGGGTGTGTAACTGTGAGGGACAAGTAGCTAATGGTTGTTTATAAGAATTTCATGCATTTTCCAAGCATTTAGTTACTTAATCAAATTTATGAACATTTTAAGAAAGGTAAAAAGGTCTGAATCACATGAGGAATCAGAGAAAAAAATTAACAAAATAGTAAAGGCAGTCCAAATAGACCATGAAACCAAAACTGAAATTTAGTGCCACCGAGACAGTAAAGAGCAAAAAGGAAAGGCAAGAAAGACGGGCCCACTGGGAGAAAAGAAACAGAGCCAATGAACCAAGCAGGTGGGACCCACTCCAGTACTCAGCAAGCTGACAGGCCCATTGATGCCAACAGACAGTATGGCCTCAACTGAAGAAAATTTCCTGAATAAAAGAGGACACAGAGAAAGAACATACCAGACTACCTCGCAGGCAGCCAGCAAAAAGGAACCCCAAAAAATGAACACATTGCAAACAGAAATTGATTCCAAAGACGGTTGCCTTGGTTTGACTTCTGTTGCTGTGTTAAAATACCATGACCAAAGGCAACCTGGGGAGGAAATTGTCTATTTCCATTTACGGTTGTAGTCCATCATGAAGGAAAGTCAGAACGGGAACTCAAGGCAGAGGCCAGGGAGGGGTGCTGCTACTGGTTTGCTCTCCATGGCTTGCTCAGCCTGCTCTCTAATAGAACCCAGGACAGCCTACTCACGGGTGGCACCTCCCAGAGTGGGGTGAGCCCTTTCACATAATAATTAATCAACAAAATGTTCCACAATCTTACCTACATGTCAGTCTTGTAGGAGTATTTTCTACACTGAGGTTCCCTCTTTCCTGATGACCCTGGTTTGTGTCAAGTTGACAAAAAATAAAATTAAATAAATAAATAAAACTTAAAAAAAAAAAGCACAATAACATCCAGAGAGAATGAATGCCTTGTCAGCCTCCTTACATTTATGTTGTAGCTTGGTGCTACTGTTACTCTGAGTGGAACAGAGACAGGGCAGCCTAAAATCCCAGTGCTGAGAGGGCCCAACAGTCTCGCTGTGCTCCAAGGACCCCAGTCAAAGCAGGAGACTGCTGAACTACTCCCCCATACTTGGACAGCGGCATCTTAAGGCACGTACACAAACAACCAAAAAGCAGGGTGAATGCACAGGAGAAGAGCAGCGGGGGGGGGGGGGAGGGCAGCACTCACAGCCCATCAGCAAGCCACAGGCAGCTTACAAACTGCTCTTTTCAAAGCTCCACCCCTGAGTAATGGGGAGAGCACCACGGTTCGTTGTGCTTGTGGTGAACTGTTTGAATAAGTAAATCAAACAAGATAATACTTTTTATTAACAATTAAGATCCGCTAAGATGGCATACGTTGTGTAGGTAGAAAAAAAAACTCATAGTAATTTAAGAATTGCAAATTAAAATAACAATGAGGTACCGCCTATGAGCCATCAGATTGACAAAAATTAAAAGGCTGATAATATCAAGTGTTGGCAAGAACATGAGAAAGTGGGTGCTCTTCTTACGTTGGCGGGTGGGAGTGCAAATTGATTCAGATTTCTGGAGGGCAAGTTGGCAGAAGCTATTTAAAAACCTCCATGTGCACGTTGCTCGCCAAGCAATTCCGCTCTTGGAATCCACCTAGATAAATACTCCTGGGCATGCTTAAGAGTTTTCATCACAATATGGTTCGCAACTGTGAAAAATCAGAGTGAACCTAAATACCTATAAGAGAACCTGTTAAATGTCTATTATCGGGGAGACATGTGGTAAGATTCTGTTTGTGGCGTCACAGGTTCAAAGGACAGCACAGGAGCTCTGGACCACGTGTGCACTGGAGACACACAGGCTCACAGCAAAGCTATTCTGGCCTGTGTGCAGATAAACAGAAATACACAGAAAGAATAACCCCGATCACATATTTCCTTTGGAGGAAAGAAACGGAACTTTGATTCCCTTTAATTATTTCTTAAGTCTTTCTTAATCTTAGCTGTGAATTTGTGGATTATTTGTGACATTTAAAGAAATAAAAGTGTTAAAGGTTGAAGATGAGAGACAAAAGCTAAGTAACCAGCAGGTACTCCTCACGTAAGGCAGTGTGCAAGAAGCTGGAGAGAGCCGCATCCATTCTCTTCGTGGGAGGAGCACTGCCCTGTGTCCCTCAAAGCCACTGCTCATCCTTTGCATCCTTTCCAGCAACTCCCACCTACCACGTTGACTTCAGAAAAACTCAGACATTTTTACGTGTAGATGGTCAATGCCCAGGTCTTGCTAGGAAAGACTCCCTCAATTCTCTCCACATTCTGAGGATTGGTTTGGAGGTCAAAAGGGGACACAGAAGTCTGTGAGCCTGGCAAGACCCCAAGCCCAACTATGACACGTTCACACACTCACCACTGTCGGCCATGAGAGTCTGGCCCTCATCACTACCAGTCATCCCTTCTGCCCTACCCCCCCCCCATATATGGAGAGAATGACCACAGGGCCTACTGCTTGAAGACTGGCCTGGAGCCGCCTTACCCACAGCTGTAAGTTCTGTGTGTGTGAGCCCCGGAGCACTGTGACTATGCATAGACAAAACCAGGAAACCAAAGAGATGGGGAAGTAGAATGCTCCACTAGTTCCTGCCCGTTGCCCTCTCTCAGACGGGGAGGAATCTACCATCCCGCCTACCACGTCTAAAGTGAAATGACAGGGGCTCAGCTGCTCTGTCTACCCTGCCAGCCACAAATGTGCCTCCTGCTACTGCCCACCGCAGATTCCTCTTGCTACCCCACTATGTTCTAAGCACCCCAATCATGATAAGATTTCAGGGACCTTCCTGTACCCTCCTCCAATTAGAAAAGGGGACATTATTACATGGTTGCAAATGGCAACAGACCACTAATTAGCCAGAAACCCATGGAGTATGAGGCTGGAGGCCAAATGGCCCTGCCTCTTCTCCTCCATGATAGTCCAACTCATGGTCCAACTTGACTTGTCTCCCTAGTCTTCCCTGACTCCCTATCTCAGGGCTGGCCTCCCTGGTACTAGCTCTGGCCATCTGACCCTCGCTCTCTGACCCAGCGTCAAAGGTTAGCAGCATGTTCCTGCCCCACTGTTATAGACCCCACCTTACTGCACACCTCCAGCTATCCCATGGGTCCTACCATTAGAGTTGTCTCCCAGAAACACAACTTCTTCTCAGAACCCCACATATGTACCCTCCTATCCCCACCATCTTAACCCCACCCCACTTGCCATCAGGGTGGGAGTCTGGCTCCTGCCCTGGGGAGACTCACTCACCAAGATCTACAGCCCTGTCTGCCAGATCCTCCCTCTGGAAAACGCCGAGGCTGTCCCTGCACACCACTGCAGAAGCTCCTAATGCTGCTTTAAAGTGCCACTTCTACCTTCAATTCTGCATCTTAGAGAATCTAGCCAGTTCCCATGCATGTCCTCCAGAAAGCCTGACTTCGCTAGAGGGCAAAGCCTTCCCATTCTCCGTGCTGCTTACTTCTAATCTCACATGGAGCCAAGGAATCACAATTACTCGATTCCACATCAACCAGCCTCCGTCTAGACTTTGAGCCCTTCAAGGGAAGGAAGGAGGCCAGAGTCATCTGGAATCCCCTGCACTGTGCTACCTAAATGTCTTTTGAAAGCTCGAGTTGATGGGGGCCTGAATAAATCCATCCCAGAGCCAGATGCCAGCCTGCCTCCTCCCCCTTTTCCCTCCCCCCCTCTCCCTCCTGCTGTGCTCCATCTATGTAGGGAAGACCCTTCATCTCCACATGGCGCAAGGTGAGGCTATCCCCCATGCTGGGCTCTTCCCAGGTCCCCCACAGCCCCTTGCCCATCCATCTGCTCAACTAATGAAGAGAGCAACCTGTGCCCCTTTCCAGGGAGAACGTCTGCCATTACCTCGCACAGCTCTGAAGAGCACAGTGCCTGCTCACATGTCAATTAAAATTATAATTAGGTGGGGAGAGCATATAATTAAAATAACACGTTCCATCTCCCTCATTTACCGCTGCTGCTGCCTGTCAGGATGAAGTGAACCAGATCCCAAAATCCCAAGAATGGGGGGCAGGGATTACCCATGTCTCTGTCTGCACCACACTGCCACGCATCTCCTCAGATGCACAGATCCCTGACCAATAGGACTTAAAGGAGTTCCTGTCATTGATCCACTGTGACTAATACACTCTGCCTAGTTATAGCTCAGACCACACATCAGATATTTTCAGGCTTCCATAGAGCATTATCTATCTAAACTGTCCTTCCCCGGCTATCTATTTGAGAACTCCTAGCTATCCTTCAAAACCCAATTCTGCCCTGAGGTTGCGGGACACTGGGAATAAAGATGTAGTTCTTACTTCAAGGTCACGTAATTCAGGGCAGGATGCCTCCTGTGTTTTAGAGGAGGAAATGGAGGCTCCCTGACCCAAAAAGAGAAGGTGAGGATGTTGGTGAACCTGCTGAACCCATCCACGATTGTCTCCCCCTGCTCTCATGGATGTAGGACCACCTCTCCTAGGACAGCTAAATCACTGATATCGTCTATACTGGCAGATCAGCCAAAGAACAGAAGCAGGGCTGGGGCAGAGGCGAGGTTTAGGCAGAGGCGGGGCTCAGGCAGAGGCAGGGCTTAAGCCGAACCTTTTGCTCTCAGGTCTAACCAAGCAGAAAACTGCTCAAACACAAGACAGGGCACCCCACCCAGCCTGCTACAGTGTTTATGAACCCCCATTTTGGCAGAGAATAGGAGTTATCTCTCTTTGCCTCTTAAAATTAAGCTCTGACTTCCACTGCTGTATCCATTAAACCTGTGTGTCAGCTACTGTCGGCTCCACAGGGCTGCTGTGCAGCCAGCCAGGGCCATCTTGTTCCCATGCCTTCTTCAGGATGCCAAGCTGGGAGACAGGAAGGGTTATTGAGGAGTATCTTCTGCGGGGAATTTTATGCTAAAAAAAAAAAAAATCTGGCTCACAAGCCAGAAAAAAATTCCACAAGCTCCTGAGTCGAGGAGCTCCTTTACTGCTGGCCTTCTCAGAGCCTTAAATACTGATGTTTATGGCGATGTCTCCAAGAATCTCCAGCTGGACCATGGACAGCCTGCCACAGAACCATCTCCAACACAGAGAAAAGGCCGTTGGGCTGAACTCAGTTGGGACATGTTGTCACTTCATTTTCTTCCTCGCCACCCCTGGAAGTGGTGATTGCTACCTTATCTTAGAGAAGATGGAACTGGTGCCCAGGGTGTCTTCTTATACACTCAGGTGCCCTAAGCACAGCTGCCACTGAGAAGACACCTTGACAGGCAGCAGGGAGCTTGAGATGTCAAACAAATGGCCATGAAGAAGAGCTGGGGTGCACTGTGGAGCTCCAACCCCAGATGCATTAGGCCTCCCCCACCAGTCCACCCCAGCCACAAAGCTGACAGGATCCCTCTGAATCCCACCACCATCCTCAGGGAGTGTGAAGGAGCAGCATATATGGACTCCTCAGCTGGACCTAGCTCAGAGTAAGCCCCTGAGGGGCCTCTCCCCAGGGAGCGTGGTTTCCTGAAATCTCTCCATTCGAGAAATGAAGACGCATGGGGCCCCACACCATTGCAATTGATGATCACCAATGCTGGAGGTTGGGGGCAGGGGTTGCAGCAGCTGTCCCACCTTTCCAAACTTGTGTCCATCCCAGATGGCCAGGTTGCCCTCCTAAGAATTTAGTCACTGGATTTAGTCCAGCACTATCGATAAAAAAGCATCTTTGCTATTGTTTTTAATATACTGTTAGTGTGCCGGGGGGGGGGGGGTGGGTCATATGCCACAGCCTATATGTGGAGGTGGAACAAACGTGGAAACAAATGTGGAAGCGAGACAACCTTGTGGAGTTGGTTTTCTCCTCCCTTCCTGTGGGATGCAGGAACCAAACTCAGGTCTTCAGGCTTGCCTCATGAGGTGACAAGAAGCCTTGTGGTCTCAACAGCTCACCTTCACTGTTCCTACAACAGGATGTGTGGTGCACACGGCAAGGGCACACATGATGTCAGGCAAAGGCTAAAAGTCACCTCCACCAGAATCCCTTGCTCTTGGCCCCAGGCCAACCACACTTTCAGGCACGGGCAAGAGTTTGGTGATAGAGTAACACGATGGTGACCTCCAGGGCCTGGGAACAATGAGAACATAAAATGTGACCATGCGATACGGCAGCCCACGTGGCTGAAGAAGAAATCCAAAATGGGGTCATCACTGTCTCCAATTCCAAAGCTTCCCGGGCCCTCAGGTCCCCTTGGTACCTTGAGCCCTGCAGTGCCCCACCCACCTGGCTCCAGGGCTGGTTTCCCTAACAGGTACTAAAGCACAATAATGAGGTGGCAAACATCATTTGCCAGAAGGCAATCTGCAGTCATAACCAGGCCAGGCTCCATGGGAACATGTCTATAAATTGTTTCTGACAATCATGTTATTTCATGAGAGCATCACCCACTCACCCGCACACATTTCTGGAGAGATCCTGACACACAGCCCTACTGACTGCCTGGCCCAGTCTCCAGCTGACCGAATGATCAACTAACAAACGAAGCAACCTCAAGCCAGTCCCTAAATCACAATCTGTCCTGCCCAGCAGACGCTTGCGCAGAAAGCGGGAGTCCCTCCAAGCTCAGCATCAACAGCACAGGATAGCAACTGCCTACGGGTGAGTACGCTCCCCCTACAGAGCCTAACTCTGTGCCTGCGGGACTCTGCGGCTAGACATTCCTGGGACATTATCCCGTAAAGAAATAGGCATATGACCCAAAATGGGCCAGTCACAGCCTTCCAAGGACTTGACCCTTGGAGTAGCTACAGAACATGTTATCTTTCCTTGGTCATCCTTTGCTAAACAAAGGGAATGACCCATGAAAAGAATCTGGCAAAAACTAAAGTCACACAGAGCCTTAAAAAAAAAAATACTCCACTGCCAGACCTGGGACCTTTCCTGAATCTTCTTTTGCCAAAGGCCAGGATATTTTGGCTCTTGTCCCGTGTACTTAAGGAGCCATGGCTAGTATTCACTAATTAAGCTTCTGGCCCAGGCATATACCCCTGGTAACAGGCTGCCATCGGAGCATCATGATGATGTCCATCTCAAACCCACAAGGTGCTTCTCTGCTCTCCTTCCCCATCCCATCTCACCCTCAAAGTAAGCACAAAGGGGAACCCTGTGGGCAGGGTTTGTGTCCAATGTAGCCTTCCTCCTCCTCTTCTCTACTCTACCATCAGTTCCTGAGACTCTAGGGCCACATACAAGTCACCTGGATGTTCCAGAGTCTGATGAATGAATGGCACATGCTGACTGGTCCGCTGTGCCTCGGAGAAGCACGTCCTGGCACAGCAGGTCCTGTACACGTAAGTAGTCTGGCCATGAGTCCTGTGTCTGCCCCCATCTTATTGATGAGGAAAGTGAAGTTTGAGACCTTGGGCAAGTAACTCAAGGTCAAAAGCTGGTGTGTGAGGGCTGGAGAGGTGGCTCAGTGGTTAAGAGCACCTGTTGTTCTTACATAGGACCTGAGTTCAATTCCCAGCATCCACATGGTGGTTCACAGCCGCCTGTAATTCCAGTTCCAGGGGATCTGGTTCCTTCTTCTCACCTCCAAAGGCAGTGCCAAGCATGCAAGCATACAAGTGGTGCACAGACATACATGCAGGCAAAACACACACACAAATAAAAGAAATAAATCTTTTTTAAAGATTAACTGGACAGTGGTGGCTCACACCTTTAATCCCAGCACTCGGGAGGCAGAGGCTAGCAGATCTCTGAGTTCAAGGCCAGTCTGGTCTACAGAGTGAATTTCAGGACAGCCAGGTCTACACAGAGAAACCCTGTCTCAAAAGAAAAAAAAAAAGGTTATGGCAACTGCAGTTCAGCTGCTTCAAAGGGTTGCCTCTCACCTTCTGACTCCAGGAAACAAGCAAACAAGCCTGATACACCTGTCGTACCCCGCATACCCTCACCCAGGACTATGTGCCTGGCCCAGACATATCACAGTGAGAGTGTCAGAAGTGAACCAATATCCCTGTGGACCATCTGCTAGAAGCCTCTGGGGGTCTTGAATCCCAGAGAGGAGTCTCTTGAGAATATAGTAGGGTGAAGGCCAGAAGGAAGCAGCCCTGAGTCAGAGAAGCCATGAGACTAGCAGAAACCAGTCACAGGAGATTGGAGACTCGCTGGGGAGGGCTGAGGTAGACCCGTGCGTGCCCTTGGGGACTGGAGTCAGTGATTACAGCACCACTTCAGCCACGCTAATTAACTCGCTGCTCCCAGGGGCACCGCTCCTGCTGCGCTGGTGGCTGAGTCCTGGCAGAGCTATGTACAGGGTGCACACCAGGAAAGAGGGCTGGGGCCTTGGCCTCCCACTAGAGAAGACACTGGAGGACGGCTGCCTTCCTATGGAGACCAGTCACACCCTGCTAAGGAATCCACAAGTACAAAAATGTAAGTGGAGGAGGACAGCACTGAGTCAAAGACCAGGAGGCAACATCTGGGAAGAAGGTGACTTCAGGAAATTGTGAACGCAGAATTGCTAAACATCTACCAGGGGCCTTCCAACAGGTCACAAGACTACACCCCTGGCCTAAGACTGACAATCAGTCCTCCATGCCACCCACATTGATTGAGCTCTTGCTGCATGCCTGTCACAGTGCTGGAGAAAGAAGACCCCAAAGACAGCAGTCTCTCACCTCCTAAGGATGCCATCCTGAGGATGGCAGGATGTAAGCAGTGCAGGGACAGGGATGCAGAGTGACAATAAGTAAGATGAAACTCAAAACAGAGGCAGAGGAAGGCTCAGGGTTTGCCCAGAGTAAGAGGAGAGTGAGCTACACAGACAGAAGAGAGATCCAAAGTATCTGGGGGACTCCGAGGAAGGCCTGTGACGAGCAGGATAAAGACTGAAGCCCAGGGCAAGTGAGGATGGAAGCAAGATATGCAGGGAGCACACAGTGCTGATCTGACCAAACAAGGAAGTCCCAAAGGATGGCAATGACACCCCACTAAGGGCAGGAGAGATGGGTGCATGGACAGAGGTTGAAGGGCCTAAACTAAGAGAAGCCCCTGCTAATACACACACCTAGGCCCTGTAACAAGAGTGAGAGCCCAGTGTGTCCTTGAAAAGGATGCAGTAAACACCAGTGTTCACCCTCTGCCTGGGAGAGGAGGAATGCACCTATGGGGCAAATGGCAGGAAGGCGGTCATTGCCGTCTAGACCTTGTAAAGAGCTGTGGGACTCTCGAAACTATCTGTACGTAAGATTTGGCTAAAACCACAGAGGACAGGGTGGAGGGAGAGGGAGAGGGGAAGGAGCTAGCTCCCTGTTCAAAGGTGTCTAGGCAGAACAGCTGGGGTGAAAGGCTAAGGAGGCTACCCAGCAGGGACAACCCTGGAGGAAGGACTGCAGTGGCTGAGGGGAGAAAGGGAGTCAGGGCTCTGCCCTCTGAGAGCCCTCCTAACTCTGTCCTCCTAGCCTAGAACTAGAGGTGGCCTCCTGCTCACTAACCCTGAGTCTTTCCTGTCCAGTTTCAGCAGACAAGCCCAGGGCCATTACTGCAATCCTGACTCCAGAAGGACAGGCAGGCTTCAGGCTCAGGGAGCCCACAGTGTATATACATACACATACAAACACCTGCCTTAGCTCCTGAGGGACACGCACTTCCTAGTCTTTGCACATCTATTTCCCTGCCCCTATTACTGTCCCATCGTGCCCCTGGCAAAGTCCTATTTATCCTCTAGGCCTCAGTCCCTGCTCTAGGTTCATCCTCCCAACATAATCCCTTAAACACAAGAGAAGGATTCTAACAACAGAAAAATCCTACTGCCAGCACTGAGAGCCAACTGCTACAGACAGCTGATGGGTGCCCCAGGGCTCCTGCTGTCTGCTGAACAAGACAGAGTGGTGACAGAGAAGACCAGGGCAAGGACACTACCCTGTGCCCATTGCACCCTCCACAAACAAGGCAGTGCTGACTCTGTTGTGGTCCCAACACATGTCCGTCCCACAGCCTGAGCATCAGCCCCTCTCTGCTTCTTCCAGGGCTGTGCCTCTCCTCACCAGCTGGAAATGCCAGACGGACACATGGTAAGAAGCCGTGTGTGGTGAAACGGCACTCCCATTTTCAATCTGTGGTCCCTTGCTGCAGGCTCAGCCTCTGTGGAGATGTCGCCCCAGAAGTGGGTGTAAGGCAGAGGGCCCCACTCCCCACCTCTACCTGCTCATGCAGGACCTTGGCTTAGAGGCTTAGGACTCAGGGCTCCAGATCCCTGAGCTTCATTCTTCATCCAAGGAGGCTCTATTTAGAGGGCTAGGTCCCAGGGTCTGCCGTGGGGAGTCTTGGCCACAGAGAGCCCACAGTATGGATCAACTTTAGAACACTAATTCTAGCCCTATTGTGAAGAGACTGTCACACAAGGGTCAGTATGATCTTCTCAGTCTTGCCCACCCCTGCCTGTTCCTGAGACCCTGGAGAAAGTCTCTCCTTTCCCCCAGCACTGATAAAAAGCCTTAGGCAACAGGGGCTCTAAAGCAGAAAGAGGTACAAGAAATGAGTACTGGAGAAGCAGGAGGCTGCTCAGTCCCACAGTAGACACCGTGTTCTCCTAAGATGGGGAACACACGTCTTTTACAATACCACGTGCAGCCAGCATAAGAACCCAGACTGGATAAACAGCTCTCCAAGGGCACACACTACCAACACTGGTCATCAGCACGTGCTGCCTCAGCCCAAAGCCAGAGGAGCCAAGAAACAAAACGAGTGAAAATGGAGGTTGATACCCATTGTCCTCACTAACCTACACCCACACCCACATCACACACAGAGAGGCAGGGGTGGGTGGTGGCTCGCCCAGCAGTCACTAGGACAAGAGGTTAGGTGGACCCTAGTGGATTCTGGTGAGGAGACTGCAACCCTCGGGGTGGTCCATGGTGCAGCAAGAAGGAAAAGTTTGGGATAGGTCTGATCCTCAGCCAAGGCAGGCCAGCCTCCCAAGACAGAGGGGAGGGCAGACCTGACGAAGCCACACCCAACCTCCAGGAAGCCTTGTGGGGCCCGTGTTGCTTCCCTACCCAGTGGCATCCTGGTGGGGTGCGCCCCTCTGCATTTTACTAGTGTTCGTTGGCAACGGAGCCCCATGCATCCTGCCCAGCAGCCAATCCTGTGGGCACTGATGATGAAAAGTTTTATCTGCGTGTGTTTGTTCCTCCATAAGGCTCAAGAACTTTAAGAATAAAGACTATGGCTGTCCTGGAAATGTCCAGGTTCAGGGAAACAGCCAAGAAATGGATGGATGGATGGATGGATGGATGGATGGATGGATGGATGGATGGATGGATGGACAAATTGCCTTTCTTGGTTTATTGTTGTTACTGCTGCTGGTGGTGGTAGGGTTTTTTTGTTTTGTTTTGTTTTGTTTTGGTTTGGTTTGGTTTGGTTTGGTTTGGTTTGGTTTGGTTTGGTTTGGTTTGGTTTAGTTGGTTTTTTTGCTTTTGTTTTGGGGGAGGGTTGTTGTTGGTTGGTTGGTTGGTTGGTTGGTTGGTTGGTTGGTTGGTTGGTTGGTTTTAGTTTGGGTTTTGGTTTTTTTGAGATAGGGTCTCACCATGTTGCTGACCTGGAACTCACTATGTACATCAGGATGACTGTGAACCTGCAACAATTCTTCTGCCTCTGCTTCCGGACACCATCCAGCTAAACATCCTCTTTCTTTTTCCCCCATTTCATGTGAGTGGGAGTGGTATGTGTGTAGAAGCAGATGCAAACACGTATATGTGGGTTCATATGTGGGTGAGCATGCACGTGGGTACACATGCATGAAGCGGCCCAACGTTGTTGTCAGGAATCATCCTTAGTCACTTCTCTACCTTGTGCACTGAGGCAAGAATTCTCAGGCAAACCCAGAGCTTCCCACTATGGCCAGTCTTGCTAGCCACTTGCTCTGTGTACCCTTTGTCTCTGCCTCCTGAGGTTGGAACTACCGGCAGCCGTCACGCCCACTGGCCTTACATGGATTCTGTACAGCCACACTCTGGTCCTTATGCCTGCGCAGCAGAGCTTAGCCCCTGAGCCAGCTCCCCAGCCCCTGAACTTTCCTCTAGCATTATCACTGAAGGATCAACAAAGGACATCACACAGCAACCTTTGGCCACATGAGTGCACCGGACATCGCCAAGGCACTCCAAACTATGTCCTAAAGACGAATCACTCAGCAAAGCCCAGGTCCTCAAGCTGGTGTTTCTTCAGACCTCTCTGCCTCCTTTCAACATAACTGAACCTCCCGACACTGAGCTTAAGCTGTGGCTCATCTTTTGGATTTCTATATATAAAATAAAACATCTAACAAAAATCTGTATCTCCAGTGTATAGAACAAAGGGAGGTTTCAAAGCCCATTAACTCATAGAGATGGTATGTTACTGGGAGAATATGGGCTGTATAATTAAAACAATTTAAATCCGATTACAAAGAGACAGTGGGCTTTAGTGCCTGCCACCATCTCACTAATGGAAAGAAAACCAATCTTACAGGGTTTTTTAATTTCTGTAAGATCATGAATTAGAACAGATTGTACCACAATCCATGTTTCTGATAAGATGAGGAAAGGCCACCCTTGAGGTGGAGGCTCTTTACAGAGCTCTGCTGGGTGTGCCTGGTGGCCAAGGCCCTGAAGTTAAAGGCCACATGACCCTAATGCGAGGGCAGCCTATGGAAATCCCATTCTCCAAGCTACCAATGCCTGGCTCCCACATCCTCTACTGAGTCACAGAGCCCTGCATCTGCTGGGGAAGAGCTGCCAAGGCAGGGAGAGTGACCAAACGACAGCTGATGGCCCAGACAGGGATATGAACCCTACCTTGTAGAGGAACAAAAAAGCACATTTCAGTGTGAAATGGGGGCACATCTGCGACTGTGATAAAGGAGAGCAGTGACAACCTCATTAGCCACACAGCTATAGGAAGCCAGGGAAAAATGCCATGTGACCAGCCCTACCCTCGGCATCCTGCCTCTCCAGCATGACAGGCAGCCACTGACTGGCTGGTCCTACCTACTGTCAGCAACCGCCAGGAAGCTGTTCATACAAAAGCCTGGCCATCCAGACCTGTCCCAGCAGGCTCTCCAGGTGAAGAAGCCTGGATTCTGAGCCTTGTCTAACTCCCTGAAGCTGAGGCATGAGCCTGCTGTGCCCACACGTGCCTGGCACGGTATCTGATGCAGGCCCAACTCCTCAGAGGCCTGTGGATAAGGGAGTGAATGGCCATATACAATGGATTACTCCCTCAGACTCTCAAAACGTTCTTCAAAGCAGACAGGAGAATTTCACTTCACAGATTTTGAACTCAGGCTCAGAATACGAGGGGACATGCAATGAATCATATAGCTGAAGAGGAAGAGGAGGGATTCCACACATCCAAACACTGGCTGGTGGCAAGGCTACCCATGAGCTTACACCAACCCAGCTCTGGGGGAGGATCAATGTGAGCAAGAGCCAGCTGCTGCCTCTGAGGTCCCAAGTCCAGGAATGCCATCTGACACCGAGGGGAAACGGAAGCAGAAGGCCCTCCTACCTAAATTAGCCTCTTTGGGTCCAGTAAAACTTGTAAGATATGATTTCCACATGCTGAAAAGCCCCTGTTCCGTCTGACCATCAGATCTTTCTTACAAGCCTGGCAGAATTCAGGTCTCCTGACTTCTGAGGCCCACATCGGCCCACTTGGCCCACTCTAACCTACCACTACGGTGCTGAGCTGCATATAGGCGGGTCCGGCCACACCTCACCTCTGTTCACCAAGGGCTTCCCCATCACACTAGGTGTGAGCCTGGCCAAGCTGCTACATAAAGCTGGAACCGCTGGGGAGGGCATCTCAAGCTACTGGCCTGCACCAAGTGGGCTAGTGAATACCGCCTCTTTCTTCACCCAGATGTTCAACCTGAGAGGCCCCATACGTGGCTTCCTGAATGGCCCCTATGGAAAAGGGCCCGAGTTGTCTATGACAGTGATCAGCTCAACCCATGCTTGGATTTCTCTCCCCCTGCTCACCCATTCCACAGAGCATGTGCCACAGGCCACTGTGAGTATACCAGAGCCTTGATCTCTGACTATGGTCTGCGTGGAGAAAGGCCCAGGCTGTGATGTCATATGCAATGCAGACTTCCTTGTTGGAAGCCAATACCATCCCCATAGTGCGGAGACTCTGAGAGCAGCCCAGTAGGACATACCAGGAGGGTGACCCTAAGGTAGAAAAGAGACAGGGTAAGGGGCTACCACACCTACTATTCAGACTTGGATAAATTTATTGCTCTAGGCCAGCTCTCAAAGCAGGGTAGCCAGATAGCATTGCCAGAACAGCCTGGCAGCCTAGTCCTCACTTCTCCTCCCTTCATGGGGACCAGGCAGCTGTAGCCATGGGAGGTAGGAGATAGACATCAGGGTGGGCACTGACCCTGCAGAAGGCCTGGAACCCAGCCCGTACTGAAGAGCTAACTCAGGGCCCCAGGCATTCTAAGCATTCTCCTACTGAGCCACATATCCAGCCCTCTTTATTTTTTAAAACAGTCTCACTAAGTCTCCCAGCTGACCTTGAACTTGGCAATGTTCAGCCTCAGCCTGAGGAGCCTCAGCCTCCCGAGGAGCTGGGGTTACTGGCCTGCTGGCCTCCTCTGGTGACACATGTCACTCTCTTGGCTGGCTTTGCTGCCTATGCCACATTCTGCTCTGTGGCTGTAGTGTACAGGGCAGACAGCCAGGACAACCTGGCCCTGGTCACTACTGGACATGCCGTGTCCCAGAGAGTGAGATCTGCATGCTGGAAGCTACCCTTTCAACACTCTTACTAGCCAGAGGAGACCCCACTTCTTTCTTGTCCATGCCCACCTACTTTCTGTGCTGATCAGATCTGTCATCCCCTGCAATAAGGCAGCCTGTCTGGGGGTGCAGTAGTTTATTGTCTCAGGGTCCTCAGCAGTCCTGGGAAGTGACCCCAGGATTAGCCCCAGGCAATGTCCTCAGGATCAAAAGGACAAGCTGAGGCTAGCCCAGGGCAAGGTCTAGGCTCCCCAGGCTCCTCTTTCTCCTTGGAATCTGCAGAGAGCTGCCAGGATGGGCCCATTCAGTAGAAGAGAGCAGAGATAGGAAAGAGTCACTCTGATGAGGAGGCTGAGATCAGGGCCAAAAACCAAAAGGTTGCAGCTGCAATATGAATGGAGAAAGAAGTATATGAAGCCAAGACCCAGTGCCCCGGCCTGAAAATGGGCTTCATGACACAAGGCAGGGCCCAGAAGATTGGAATTCTTAAAGGATCCCAGAGAGTAGCAAGCATTTGGCTCATCTGCTGTTAGAACTGGGGTTCCAAGAGAGTAGGTGGTCCCACCCACTCAGGGCCCTTCAGAATCGCGGCTCTTAGGTGGCCTTTCCCTCCCTAACCCTACACTTTCCTCCCTGCTCCTACTCTGACTCCATTGTTCAAATGACTGTACCCCCAATGCTCCCGTTGTTCACAATGCCTCCTGGCCCACACCCAAGCACCGTATCACTGCTCCAAAGGCCATCTTTTATCTGCCCACCTCCAGCCTCCAAGCGATTGTGTTTCCCAAACTGCCAGCCTTGCCTGGCCCAAAAGAAGGTTCATAGCAGCACATCTAGCTCCCCTAGAGCCCACTGAGAAGGATATCCTGCTGTTGGTGCAACACAGGTGCATTCTAGAACTCCTCACCTGTTCACCTTTACCTTGACACAGCCTCTGCCCAATGCCCACAGTCAGTGATGTAATGATACATACCACTCCAGGTGAGGCCACTGTTGATTGTAGGCCCACCAACACTTCTTTCCCTTGGATGCCCCACCCTGTTCTGCCGTATCCCTCTTATGCTCAGGGACTAGAGTGGTGCCCAAGTCTAACCAATAAGAAGAGCATTCATGACATGTCTCCAGCAATCATAAGACCCTGAGGAGGCTTACGGTAAATAATTCCACCCAGAATACCCTTCCTCTCATGAGGACAGACCAGCAGCCAGGATGATGTCTAGGATGAAAGCCCACCCACAGGACAGCAGAGGCAAGAGCCAGAATCCATTTAGCCCCGAAATTCTGTAGATCACAGCCTCTGGCCTCTTCAGACGCATAGCCTAAAAACATCCCTCTTTACCTAGCTAGACTGAGAGTATCCGACACCTGCAAAACAAAGATGACCAAGAGAGTGTTTTCAGACCCATGTCAGAGTTCACAGACTAAAGAGGGGAGTAGAGGAGGGTCCTCAGATGGGCTGCTCTGTCCTTCCAGAGAACACACATGTGGAACTTCCTCACAGGCCTCACACTCCTGGGCATCCAGCCAGGATGCCATGGCTTACTTTCCTGCCTCACAATCCTGATGGATCCTCAGCAGCATGCCAACCAATTAGTGTTTATGGGGCAATGACCCCTATACTCAGTCATTACTATGTTCCCAGCACATGCGCAGGCAGGCTCGGTAAGCTCACCAGGTCATACAAATGCACAAATCTGTGTGTTCAGGCCCATGTGTGTATGCATTAGAGGCACAGTCATATAACGACTCAACAGACACTTGGTCCATCTCTGCAGATGCCAGGCTGGCAGAGCTCTGTGAGTCCTGAGGCATCAAGTTCTTGCTGGTGCTTAAGGCACTCTGGAGGAGTTGACAGTCACTAGGTAAATATGACAGAGAGCATAGTATAGTGGCAGTGAGGCAGCCACAGCCCTAGCAAAGGAAAAGCACTGTCAATAAAGCCTCCTGAAAAGTGTTCTGGTTTGATTATAGAAGATATGAGGTCCAAGGTCCAGAGTATGTTGTTAGAGCCAGAGAACAGCAAGAAACAAGCTGGACATTCAACTAGGAATAGACCATTTGGCCTTGAATGCCAAGCACAGGTGCCATAATGAAAATACAGGAGCCACAAGGGCCTAGTCAGATATAGTTTCAGGAATATGCCTCAGAGTATGGGCATGACCAGGTCAACAGCATGTGTGTGGGACACAGGGTGTCCTAGGGAAGAGGACACACTGCCCCCAGAGCTCCTAAGAACACTTGATGGCGCCCATCAGTGGATGTCCAGCATATCACAGACCCCACCATCTTCTCTTTAATGGTGTAAGTATCCTTGCCAGGAGCTAAGCAGATAAGCACGTCAGACCGCAGCCACAGCTATGCTTAGGCAGGCTTCTCCTGGGGGAGTTTTGATCATGAACCACTCTGACACCTCTGCTCCTGTTTATGAGGAGATCCCAGCACCTGCCTTGCTAGAGGCTGAGGGGAGGCAGCACCAGCAGCTGACTTTGCCTTTGAATGGGAGCACAGCTCATCAGCTCCTGGAGTGCCCAGGGAGGGAGCCTCTGGTGGGAATCTTGTGGCCAGTGACCCACCATACTCCCAGCTGCCAAGCTGGCTGGACCCAGATGTGCTGTTGCTTTTCCCTCCCCCAGCTCAAGCTCTGCCTCCTATCCTAACCTAGAAGAGAAGTGGACAGGACAGTGTTGGCCACATTTCACACATGAAGGCTGAAGCTTCTTGGCTAAGCCCACCAAAAGATTACTAGGTTAGAGAGGAGAATGAAACCCACATTCTGGCACACAACCCTCTCTGTCTATACAAGATCAATGCAGTGTGAATTGTGTCCAGGCCAGGAACTTTCTCACTCTAGTCCATGAAGGTCAGAGACATCGCCATGGTGCTTTGTTCTTTCTGTGAGGCCTTGAGAAGGTCCCGGATTAGCAATCATCTGCTGCCAGGGCTAGGAAAGACAAAACCAGCTCCCACATTTTCTCTCCATTCCTCAGACATGTTAGGAAGGGCCTATACAAATGGAGCTTTGATGGCAGATGTCTGTAACAGCAAGCTTCCAGGCTGTACAACCCACCGGACCCCAAGTGTTTCTGAACATCAAGGCAGGACCACAAGCAGCAGCTCGCCAAGGATGCAGTGAGCATAGTCCCACATGTCTGTATGACCCGTCATCCATCCAGGGACCTTTGTTGAGAGCCTAACCAAGAGTCTTAGGAGACTTAGCAGTATTTCCTAAGAGATAGACACTTCTCTGGTACCCTGCAGAATTAAATTAATTGTTTAACTCAGGTGGAAGAGCATGCAAAAGATGAAAAGAATGCTTTGACAGAAAATTCCTATACCACACTTGGAGTGAAAAGAAACCTCTTCAAAGAGATAAGAGTTGAGGCATAGCTAAAGTCTGATGAGGAGTCCATCATTCAAGAAACCCTTTACATAGTAGTCACTGCACGTGCAAAGATCCTATGGTAGATGCATGCTTGCTTGGCCCATTAGAAGGATAGGAAAAGGCCAATGTGGCCTTGGTCAAGAGGTGTGACAAAGAAGAAGAAGGTAGCAAGGCCAGCCTTGGCCAGGGTATTTAAGGACTTACTAGCCCTAGTTAGGGGTCTGTATTTTATTATTATTGCAGTGAGAAATCATTTAAAAGTTTCAGCAGGAGAGGAGATTACACTGATTTTTTTTTCCAGAAAGTCTAGTTGTGGCATAGGCAGTGGGCTGCCAGGAAGGACAGATAGAGAGAGAGAGAGAGCACTACAGAAATGACCTCAGGAATCCAGACTAGGTCTGGAGAGGTGGGATGAAAACAGGAGACTAGGGCAATGGCAGGGACTGGAGAGAGACATGAGCAGGGGATGCTAAGCAAGGAATAGCAGAGCTGCGTAGGCCAGGCCAGCGGTTCCCCCCTTTTCCTAAGCAAGCCTTTGCTCTTTGGGCAATGTCCTGCGCTGCCTGGAGTTGTCCTGAGACACTCACTGTACATGCAGCTCTGGATGCAATATGTAAATAGACACCTCCACCCTTCCACAGCACTCAGCAAGAGCCTGTGGTGGAGCAACTGCTGCCTAGCTGCCTCAGTTACTTTCCTATCGATGTAATAAAACACCATAACCAAGGCAACTTAGACAAGAAAGCATTTAATTTGGGGCTTATAGTCCCAGAGGTTAGATTCCATGACAGTCATGGCAGGGAGGTATGGCACTAGAGCCATACTTGAGAGCTTACATCTTGATCCAAAATCAGGAGACAGAGAAAGCTCACTAGAACCGGCAAAAGCTTTTGAAATCTCAAAGCCCATTCCCAGTGTCACACCTCCTCCAACAAGACCACACCCCCTAATCCTTCCCAAACAGTTCCACTAGCTGGGGACCAAGTAATCAAACATATGAGCCTATGGGAGCCATTCTCATTCAAACCACTACACTAGTCCACTGCCCACTACATCCCTTTTTTGGTAAGATTTTGGATAGGCTCTAAGTGCTACCTAGAAACGTCAATGAGGGTCTGCAGTCCAGGAAAAGTGATTGAAGCCCCAGGCCCTGCAGAATCACACCCTGTGATTCCATGTGTGTCTCATACAGAACAGAAGCAGCAGAGACCCCTACCCTGCAGTGTGACTTGGCTTTTGGTATATTCCCAACTCTTACCGGTCAACCTTGTGTTCTGTGGGTGCTGTGGTCAGTGGCTCAGTGTCAAACCACAGAAGCAGGGCCTAGACACAGCCTGCTGAGCATTTCCATTTCCTTGGCCAGTGAAGGCAACAGAGGGTCCCTTGAGGGCTAGCTTGAGGTTGGGAAGGAAGGAAAACCAATGCTCTGGAAGGTAAGAATGGGGTTAGCCAAGGTTGAAACTAATTGGGCCCTAGAGTAGTGAGTGGACAGTCCACACTTAGTGATAAGTGACCAACTGCAAACACCCCAAATGAAAGTGTCCAGTGTATCTCCCTTCCTGTGGAAAGGTCCCAAGGCGTGAAAACTTAGAGATACCACAGCCACAGCACAGCAAGAGATGACAACAGGAATGGTCATGCTTCATCAGTGTCAGTTGAGTATACAAAAAACAGGAGTCATCCCATCGCTCTCCTGTGGTCAGATGACATCAGGAGGACGATACATGGCTAGTCTTTCCTCGGTGACAGGAACAGACTAGATCTCTGTGGTTAGTTCTTCATTTGGTTACTAAGACAACCTACTAACAAAGGTACCTCTATCCCCATTTCTCAGGAAAAAAGCTGAGGCTTTTTAAGTCCCTTGACAAGGCACATCAGGACCACTATGTACTAAGAGGGACAGTGACAAGTAAGTATGTCAGCAAAAGATATGCACATAATACGAGCTAGAAACCCTGCAAGAATCGTAGTAACGGTCTTTAGAAAGGCTGTGCTAAGGAAACAACCTCAGCACAACCTTGGGTCAGAAATGTGCATCACCTAACCCTAAGGGACACAGATCACCCATTCTGCACCAAACAGCTCATTTGAGAGGTTCAGGCACCAAGGCCATGGGAGGGCAGGGATGGATGTTACTGCTATCACAAAATGCAACAGGCTATATGTCTTAAGCAGCACAAATGTTCCCTCGCAACTCAAGAGGCTTAAAGCCCAAGATCAAGGTGTCAACATAATGGGTTCTGAAAGCGCCCTTCTCCTGGCTAGTCAACAGGCAACTCCTACTGTATTCTTACAAAAGAGAAAGACTCTAGTGTCTCTTCATTCAAGGCACCATTGAGACATACCAGGCCCAGGGCCCAGGCCTGGTCTCTAAGAGTTTTCAGTCCAGAGCTCAGAGAGGCATCAGCATATAGCCTTTTCCAGCTAGATGAAATAAAGTGTGTGGTCCCAATCCGGTAAGATCCCAAGGATCACCCTTTGCAATGAGCAGGAGGCCATCACAGAAAGCTGAGAACAGAAGACAGGCCAGGGAGAGGGATCCTTCTTCCCAGATGCTGAATGTGAGGCCTAGAGAGGGCAGTGACCTTTCCAAGAACAGGAAGCCAACTGGTCTGAGTTCATGTTTCGGCCTTTAATTGCTGTGACAAACACTTGCCATAAATAAGATGAGGGAAGAAAGATTTTCTTCAGGTCATTATTTCAGAGGTTTCAGTCCATGGTCACTTGGCTGTTTCTCCCAGGGTAAGGAAGATCATCCTGGAAGGCACTGTGTAGAATATCTAAGTGGCTCATCTCAAGGCAGGCAGGAAGCAGAGAAAGAGACTCCGGATGAACTATGCTCTCCAGGGCACATGGGCAATGACCTATCTCATCCAACTCAGTCTCATCCACCTCTCACCACCTCCCACGAGCACCATGCTAAACTGGCTCCACCCACACTTTAGGATCACAGCTCTCAGGATTCAGTCACTTCCCAAAAGACTACACACTGACAACCAAGCCCCATATATGGGGTGGGAGTGTACTTTTCAGATACAACACATAATATTCAAGATTCAAATCCAGACCTACTTCCAATCACCACACAGAGCAAGGTGTTATCTGTCTACAAGCTGGCTCCTACGGGGATGAGACAGCCAGGCCCATACCAGCCACTCTGCTCTCTGGACAAACATGGCTGCAGCAAGATTGAAACACCATGCAATGACAGGCCATAGCGCCCAGAGCCCAGGCCTGCACAGATAGGAGCCTCCAATAGGAGCCATGCTGTCAGCACTAACCTCCTTCCCTATTCTCCTGGGACACCCAAGGAGGCTGAAGTTCAAACTTCAAGATGCAGGCCTCAGCCACCAGATATGAAGCAGGGGCACCAGCCCACAGGGACAGTACTGAGTAAGACCTAGAGCTGCCTTAGGGACCACTAACTGTAACACTGCCTTTCTCTAGCCAGCAGCTAGCCAGCACCTGGCCCCTAGCTAAGGCTTTTGGTGCATTTCCTAAACACCCTACAGCTGGCCTCTGCATCATCCCCTCGTTGACAATGAAGAAAACTGAGGTAAACAGCCAGTTTCACAGCTGAGCCGCGATGGCAGCCTCAGCCCACCGGACAGCACATGAGACTCCTGCCGTGTCCCAGGCTACTATCTGTTCTCAGGTAAAGTAGAAGGGACAGGCAGAGCACAGCTGTGCACAGGTGCAGGCCATGTGGCCCTGCTGCTGCCTAGATGGGCTCTGGCAAAGACAATGTGAAGGCAGAAAACTGAAAAGGCAGGATTGGCCAGAGCCAGTGTCCTTAATGTAGCTAAAGACAAGAAGGCCAGCGGCAGGCAATCCTGGGCTTCCACTCCCTAGGAACCTAGCAGCCCACAAACAGGTAGAAAAGGGCCTGCTGATCATTCAGAGCCAGCAGCCTGGGCTTCAGGACACAGGGAGAGCCCTGGATCCTTCCACAGCCTCTGAGATGGGAAAGTGTGTAGAGATGGAAAAGGGAAAGCCCAGAGAATGGGACACTGACAAGCTGTCAGAGAGGCCGGCACCCCAGAGGAAGGGCTGTCACCAGCCAGCAGCACGTTAGCGTTGTTGTCAAATTGACAGAATCTAGAATCACTCAGGAGATGGGCCTGGGGCAAGCCTGTGAGGGGTTGAATTGGTTTTGCTAATTGATGTGGGGAAATCCCTTTTAGCTGTGGGTGGGAGTTGTGCTTAGGAGTGCGAGAGCTGGCTGAGTGTGAGAGCAGGCATGCATCCACTGCCCCCTCCCGCTGGCACATGCCATGTGACCAGCTCCCTCAAGCTCCTGACACTGTGACTTCACCACCACAGCAGACTGTGAACTGTGAGCCAGAACAATCTTTTCCCCCTTAAAACTGATTGTTTCAATATTACATCGCAACAGGGTTTGAAAAGGAGGCAGCCCAGAGAGATGAGGTCACAGGAAGTCCAGGAACAGGTGGTACTGCTGGTAGCCCCATTGGTGGCCACGCCTGGAGCACGACTGTTTGGGTTTTATTTTATTGATACATGGGCTCTGTAGTCGTTGTCTTCATATACACTGAGGAATGTTTAAATATAGCTAATCACACAATGCATAACCCAAAAGCATTATTATGAGAACACTCATTACCTACCTTTGGCCTTTCCCAAGAACACAATGGGCCACCACTAACTACACTCCCCATCCTGTGTAGCAGATCTCTTGAACTCACTCCTCTTATTCAGCTGTAATTATGTCTCTTCCCGCCACCATCTCCCTGTCTCCTCCTACAGCCCAGCCTCTCATAGGCATGGCCGGAGGTATAAAATCCAGAAGAAGTCACATCCAAGTGTTGGATTAAATTGGACGAGAAGTGTTTGAGAAGCAGTCCAGATCCAACATTTCAACTTTGAAGTCAATGCTACTTTCTAGAGAACTGGGTGGCCAGCTTCGTTACTGTGACAAAAAGCCTGGCGTACCAGCTTGTAAGGACTCATAGGGGTTCACGAGGGCCTGCAGTTGGCCCTGTTGCTTTCTGGGCTGGGGTGACACAGTGCATCATGGTAGGAACACACGGTGGAGCTACACTGCTCACCTCCCGGCTGGGAAGTGGAAGGGAGAGAAAGAAAAGAGGAAGCAGTTTTCTCTTTGGGAGTACACTCTCGAGCACTGAAGATTTTCCGCTTGACCCCACTTCTTACAGACTCCCACAGGCCTCAAAAGCGCCAGGCAAACCATGACAGTGGTACATGACTACTCAGAAAAAAGACAACAGAGCTGAAGGAACAAGGTCTTGACTCCGCAACTACAAGATTTTTAACAGTCTCTCTCTCTCTGCCCTGCCTGGACCTACAGGACATGGCTGCAAGTACTGAGGGATGGTCATGAAGGCCTCAAGAAGATCCTGGAGCAATAGCCCCAGTGTCACTGTGGGAGTTGGAGGATATCCACATACACACAGACACACCAGTTCAGAGGCAGCATGGAGAACCTCACTAGACTCCTTCCACATCCTGCATAAGACACCCTCTGGCTGGCTATTCTGTAAGCCCC
The DNA here is from genome assembly GCF_030254825.1 of Meriones unguiculatus. Lineage (NCBI taxonomy): Eukaryota > Metazoa > Chordata > Mammalia > Rodentia > Muridae > Meriones > Meriones unguiculatus. The sequence goes on along the minus strand of NC_083357.1, from coordinate 12,672,137 downwards.
ACGTGCCAATGTGGAGGGCAGAACAGGAAAAGATAGAAACCCCCAAAACACGAGGAAATGGATGGGGTGGGCACACAGCCTATAAAAATGAGAAAGGGTATGGGCTCACATGTATGCATTTTGCCGTTGAGTTCACATGTACGTTGGCACGTATGTGTGCGCCCATGCACTGAAGTGCTCCCAGTGATCACTGCAGAAGAAGCCTGGCGCCTGGAAGGAAAGTCTGTGGGGAATCCAGAGAGGGGATGACACGGTTCCTGGTACCCAGCCAGACTCTAACAAGGAATGGTGTGCACCTGCAGACTTGGCACACCCCTTCGGAGTTGAAGTATCACTGGCAACAGTGCTGAGAGGCCAGGAAAAGTGTCTCTTGCTCTAGGCCCAGGGAACAAAAGCAAGACTGACCACAGCGGGGACTTTAGGTAGACATAGGGAAGATGAGAGTCTGAGGCTGAGCCTTCCTGGGCAGAAGGAGAGGCTGGGACATGCGTGGCAGCCCACACTTAGGGTGTGGCTAGTCCAACAGAGGTTTCTGCTATGCACTTCCGTGTGCGCAGGCAGCCCTTGCGGCCCAGACGAGGAACCACATGCCATCCCAGAGCACAGGTGAGGATGTGGAGGCCCCACAGGCCTACAGCGTGATACCTGCAGAACATCTCTGTGGAATGAGAACCCAGCCATGCATCCCAAACTATCCCAGCCACTCTGGATGAGACTAGAGACATGCCGAGAAGTCAGCAAGCAGTGCGGAAGCCTAATGACCAGGAAAGGAAATAGAGGCCGTCAACATGCTCTGGACACAGTGGGCACACGGAGGCTGCATAATAGCGGCCCACAAAGTCACTCATGCCCTGGTCTCCAGAACTGGGACTATGCTGGCTATGTGGCACTGGAGAATAGAGGCTAATGATAGAATTGAGTTTTCAAGTCAGCTTACCTTAAAATAGCGATCTTACTCTTGATTATTAGAGTGAGCTGGGGTCAGATAATAGTATGGGAAAAGGACCCAGCTCACTGCTGTGAGTTTTGGAGAAGAATCATGGGACCCGGAGCTGAGGAAGAAGTAGCCTTGGGGAAGTCAAAAGGCAAGGACACAATTCTGTCCTAGGGCCACTATAAGGTACCATCCATGCCAACCCCTGTGCATAGCCTGCTGAGTCCACATCAGGCTTGGGACCTGCAGAGTTGTCAAACGATAAAGTATGCTGTTTTAACCAACTAAACTTGGGGTAAAATCTGTTTCTGTCCCAAGAGAAAACTGATACAGCTAAGTGATGCAATGGTGGCAGTGAGCCTAGAGAGGCCTTCTTGACGGTATGAATGTCACGCTCACTCGGAGCCCCTGGCAATGTCTCCAGTCTCTTGAGGAAGATGCCTTCAGGGATGTCAGACGTGGAAGTAAAAGAGGACCCTGTGGTCAGGGAAATAGATTCTCCAGCAGAACTCAGCACCAGTATGGCAAGTGAGGGACAAGGGGCCCACCAGGGAGATGAGGATGGTAAGCTTGCCAAGCCTTCAGAAGCAGCTATCTACAAGCTTCCTGTCTTGTTGTTTTTTAATATAACTTTTATTTATTACAATTTATTCACTTTGTATCCCAGCTGTAGCCTCACCCTTGTTCCCTCCCAATCCCACTCTCTCCCTCCCTCATCTCCTTCCATGCCCCTTCCCCAGTCCACTGATAGTGGAGGTCCTCCTCCCCTTCCATCTGACCCTAGCCTATCAGGTCTCATCAGGACTGTCTTTCATAGTCTTCCTCTGTGGCCTCATCAGGCTGCTCCCTCAGATGAGGAATGGATACAAAAATTGCGGTACATTTACAAAATGGAATACTACTCAGCAATTAAAAACAAGGAAATCATGAAATTTGCAGGCAAATGATGGGATCTAGAAAAGATCATCCTGAGAGAGGAATCCCAGAAGCAGAAAGACACACATGGTATATACCCATTTATAAGTGGATATTAGACATAATATAGGGTAATCATACTAAAATCTGTACACCTAAAGAAGCGAAGGAAGAAGGAGGACCCTGGGTAAGACGATCAATATTCATTCAGAAAGACAAATGGGATAGACATCAGAAGAAGATGAAAATAAGGAACAGGACAGGAGCCTACCACAGAGGGCCTCTAAAAGACTCTACCCAGCAGTGTATCAAGGCAGATGCTGAGGCTCATAGCCAAACTTTGAGAAAAGTGGAAAGAATGTTATGAAAGAAGGGGGAGATAGAAAGATCTGGAAGGGTCTGGAGCTCCACAAGGAGAGCAACAGAACAAAAAATCTGGGCCTAGGAGTCTTTTCTGAGACTGATATTCTAACCAAGGACCATTCAAGGAGATAACCTGGACCCCTGGCACAGAGTTAGCCCAAGGCAGCTCAGTCTCCAAATGGGCTCTCTAATAAGGGGAGCAGGGGCTGTCTCTGACATGTTTTTTTTTTTAATCACATTCAGTATTCTGTCAACATTAAACTATACTTGGAGAATTTTAGCTTTTTCGGGTTTTTATGTGGTGTTAAGTGCCGGGCTCAGGGCTTCACACATAGTGGGTGCGCACTCTGCCACACCCCCACTCTTTGCTTTTTCTCCCCACACACACACCTCATCTTTTCTGAAACAAGGTCTCATTTAGCCCAGGCGGGTATTGAACTCACTTTGTAGCTGAGCATAAGCTTGAACTTCTCCTCCTGCCCCTACCTACGAAGCGCCCACATTACAGGCGTACATCACCACACGCGGTTTGTGTGGTCTGAGGGATAAGCCCAGGCCTCCGTGCATGGGAGACAAGCACTTGACCAACTGAGCTCCATCCCCAACCCCTCTTACCTCATCTTTTTAAAATGCTCCTGTGCTTTCTGGTAACCAAAGAATACTGTCTCATGTACCTTCCTCTGCCTTTTCCTTGAGCCGTTCTACTTTCTTGATGTGACAGACACAGCTACAGCATATCCAACAACTTGCATCTTTTGCTCACAGTAAAAGATAATTTCGTGAAAGGAGACTCATGTTCAGCCAGTTCTTTTATGCATTTACATAATCTTCTGCTTGAGCAGGCACTGAAAAACAGTATGACTTTTTCAACAAATTAGTATCTTTTCTCATATTTGTCTCGTAGAACATATTTGTCTCATTTTCATACTTGTTAATGCAAACTTTAACAATCAAAGATGCAACATTTCAGAACCTGAACTGTCCTGTTGCTATTGTTTTTGTCATTTTAGACCCTCAGAAAGTACATATTCTACATAGTATCCTAAAAGACAGTGTTTGTAAGGTGTTTGTACGACCAGCCTGAGAAAAATCACAGTTTTTAAGGCCAGCACGTTCAAGCAGAGTTTCTTGTTTTCTTCAGAAATACTTAAGTATGTATATCTTACCATAAATGATGCCATTTCTTTTTTAAAAAAAGAAAGAAGGAAGGAAGGAAGGAAACCCGTGTATATTGGAAAACACATGCAGGCCCTAGAAGCAATGTTTACAATTAGTTCATGGAGGTTTCAAAATAGAGCCAATCACATAGCGCATGGAACAGAATGAGAGCCCTCTTCGTTTATAAAATACAATGGGAGAAAAAAGACTAGAAGGAAATAATGCAGTAATGCAGCAGGATTCAGGGGGATTTTGTTCTGCTTCTTGCTGCTTTCCACACCTTCCACGTTTTATATAATGAGCATGCATTGGCCTCTTTCTTTCTTAACATTTTCAAAGTAACACGTGTTCATTGTAGCCATGCATTCCATTTATAATGGGGGGGAGTAAAAGCTGAAAATGAAAAGGTCATTTAGGGTCCTCTCTCAAGGAAGTCACTAGCTTAAGAAACTCTGTAGCTGAAAATATCAACAGCCTTAAGAGACGAGAAAAAGTCATAGCTGGGTCAGAGAATAAGGGGGAATTAGTGTTTGCCGAACACCAACCTCAGGCCTTATGCGGGCGATTTACACACGTCTCATCTCATTTAATCCTCCCAATAGTCCCAGGAGGCAGCTACTACAATTATTCCCTTTTAACAGATCTAGAAGCAGAAGCTCAGCACAAGGCCAAGACTCCCCCAGGTTATTCAGCAAGTGGGGCCGGCTCTCTGCTTGACTTCTTTGGACCCAGCAATCAGGCCCTCATCCCTGGGTCACGGTGCTGCCTCTCAAACTAAAACAAGGCATCACTCCAACCCAGACCCCTTGCTTGGGACACACTGGTCACTTGTCCTCTCTATGGTAAAGACTGAGTTCCAGGATGCCCTTGTTCTCCATCCCCCAAAATGTCCTCTGCAGTAAATATCCAAGCGCAGGAGAAAAGGCTGGGCTAGTCATCCAGTTAGAGCCAGCTACTGGGCAGACAAGCACCCCATAGAACACAGCCAAGAAAGGAGATCCAGTGAGCTGAATACTTTGCTCCACAAGCACAAAGCAAAGGGAAGGAGGCTGCTAAGCAATGCTCTGCTTTTCCAGGGCCTCCAGGGATAGCTCCTCCCTTCCCTTCTAGGCACCAGGAGCTGTGCAAAGTCATGGATGGATAACAAGGTGGATTCTAGCCCATGCCACTCCCAAGGCTGAAGTGCCAGCTCTAACCAGCACATACCAGACCAGCAACAGCACCGGGCCAGTGCTTCTTTTACCTAGAAACACCAACCCTCAGCATCTAATTCCTCATTCCAGTTGTGCAGAAATGCTCCCATACCCTCCAAAGATTGTCAACTTGCCATGCTTGGAGACTGGCACATTTTTCCAGTTACACAAATAAAGAAACTAACCACCATTAAAAAAAAGTTTTTTAACAGTCCTGGATTGAGCCACTATTGCCAGGACAAAGCTGCATTTAAGGCTTGAAGGCCAAATGGCACACAGCTATACGTCGTTTGTTGTTTAAGTTGTTCCTTGGTTGACAAGTTAAAAACCAGATATGAAAGCCAAGTGTGATGATGAAGTAAGGCCCATAATCCTAGCATTCGGGAGGCTAAAGCAAGAGAGTGGCCTAAGCTATAACCCTGCCTCAAAATGCCCCCAAAAGTTAAGTGTTACACTAAAGCACAGACCTGGGGCTTCTCTCTCTCCCTCTCTCTCTTTTTTTTTAAAGGTACCTCTCTAATACTAGGACTTTTCCCACCAAAAAGGCAGGAATCAACCAGGGCTGTGTGACAGCTGCTCCTTTTAACAGAGCTGCCTCCTCCAGAGACCCAGCTGCACATTTCATCTGTGTGTGCATCCTGCCTCAGGTTATAACCCTGTGTAAGATCGTCACCGTCAGTCCCTGGGGTACTTCTGGTGGAGATAGCTTTGCTTCATTCAGGAGCAAAATCAATGAGCAAAGGACACCTTACACTATGCAGAGAGTTGTCAGCGCCACAACCATAAGAGAGCCGAGCCAGTGTCATATGGGCGACAGGTGGAGGCCCCAAGGAACCATGATGAGAACAAGAAGAACAAAAACAAGCAGCCGTCTGGGGGCAGAGGGCATCTGGAGGCAGATGGTGGGATGTGGCCACACAAGAAGGACAGGTACTCCCCCATGACTCTATTTCCGAGGACGTAAGACATCAGACACCTGCCAATGCTGGAGGCAGCAGTTCCCAATATTTTATGTGAATGATACGAAAGTGCATCATATTTGTGCAGGTACCAGTGAAGGCCAGAAGGCGGTGTCGTACACTTCTGGAACTGAAGTTACAGGCAGCTATGAGACGCCGTATGGGTATCGGGAATCAAACGGGGGTCCTCCTCAAGAGTGGAAAGCGTCACTAACTACTGAGCCACCTCACCAGCCAAGGCAGTTCTCAAACAACACCAGCCTCACCCCATTTACCACCACCGCCATAAATCAGCACTTGGGACTGAAGTTTGGGGGCCGTTAAGACATCCTTCACCCTTTGAGCCTTACACCGGGCAGACATTCCCCAACGGCTGGCTGCCTTTCCATCCTTCGCTGTACCTAAAACCAGAAGGCCTTCACAGGCCCTCTGAGAAGCATGAAGATTGCAGTGCTGGCCATGACACCCATCACTGACTTGCCTCATCCTTACAGGTACACTGGTAGGCAGCATATAACCCAAAGCCACAGGTAGAAGACCCTAGGCCCAGCAAGCCCAGAAAGAAACTGGCCGCAGAGCTCCCAGTCAGCTCGCTTCCTCCCTGCCCCGTGGCCCTGGCACTTCTGAGAAGTCCCTAGATGCCATGCTTCCAGTTGTACCCCTGTATCCTTGGCACTCCAGCACTCTGGGGCACGAAGCACCACAATGGAGCCTTGCTTGTGGTAAACAAGATAAAGGGGAGGAGGAAAGGAACGTGGTTGAGCTGTCAGGGCCTTGACCAGGAATCAGCAACATGGGAGAGGGGACACCTCAAGAGTAGCCAGCCAAGTGGGAGTGCAGGGAACGCACAGGAGGAAAGGCGGGGAGAGCTGACACAGACATCTGCCAACGCTGAAAGCGGCAGGTCCCGTTATTTTACGGATATGTGTTTTGCTGCCTGCACTTATGTAAGTACAGTCCCCAGGCAGGCGCCATAGGAAGCCAGCAAAGGATGGTAGCCTCGGTGGCTGCCCACCTGTTGTCCCTGCATCTGCGAGCCCTAAGCGAGACAGCTGCCGGGGGAAAGACCGCGGCCCTGGCCGGCTAGAATTTTCCTTCCATTAGAGTCCAGCTAGTCTCTTTTCTTGAGCAAACAGCGCCCACCTCCGGTCCAGGCGACAACGCCTGCTAGGTTGTCCGCTCCCGGCACCAGCAAAGAAACCGGCTACTCCAAACACAGTGAAGAAAGGCAGAGAGAAGCCGAGGAGGACTCACGGGGCAGAAGCAGCAAGGACCCACCGGGTGTGCAACCGGGCACCAGTCAGGCTGCGCGACAGACGCGGCGCATAGAACGAGCCCCGAGCCCCGAGTCCCGAGCCCGAGCCCCGAGCCCTGAGCAGCAGGCCACAAGAGGCTTCTAGAGAGGTGCACGCGACAATGAGAACCCGACACGAAGACACACCCACCCACAAACACGCGAGAAACAAAGACCGCCCTGAGCCAAACGCCTGCTCCGCGGCATGGAGCGCAGAGGCGCGTTCACCTGGCCAGAAAGAAGCCGCGCGGTCCTGCCAGGAGACCCGCTGGCTGGCGGTGCACAGAGACTTTCCGCTTGCCCAGACAGGACCTAGCGAAAGCGGCCCTACCTTGCTAGGCCTGCCTGGGAGGGCAGGCCACCACGCCTGGCACAGCAGCCGACTGGGTGACTGCACAACCAACTGGGTAGCAACCCTCTGCCTGGACCCATCGCTGCGCGGCCTCACTGCCTGCAGCCCAGTGACTCATGCATGGGCTCCGTGGCACACTCACCTTCCTGCACAGCCTGGAACGGGTTATTGGCCTCGATGACCTTGATGGAGTAAGTGATCTTCTCACTCTGCAGGATGTCATCATTGAGGCTCAGGTCCGATACAGCCAGCTGGAACACCCTGTCGTCCTTGGCTGCGTTCTCCTCGAAGATGGCACCTGAGGAGGAAGAGGGGTCAAGACCAGACCTGGAGAGGAGATCTTCCCACCTTCACTGGGCCCCAGGGTCAGGTCACTGTCTGGACCACTAGATGCTAAGTGGGTTGAGCTAGGATTTTTGTTTTGGTTTTGTCCTTCTGTAGCCTTAGCTAGCCTTGAATTCACGGTGATTCCTCCTGCCTCAGCCTTCCCCAGACTGCAGGCATGAGCCAACAGCCTCAGTCCAGGACTCTGTGTTGACGGGGTAGTTGAAACCTCTCCCACCATAACCCAAACAGGATACGCTCCCCTCCCCACACGCACACGTACACAGCTGCCTGGAGGGACACATGCATATCCCACATGCTACCTTCAGGTCACGTGGGCTTCATAATCAAAGAGCCACAAGTCCCGGCTACGCCCCAAACAGAAGAAGGGAGAAGCTGAGGTGGCCTCCAGCTCAAAGGCCGGGTCCCATAAATCCCATCCCAGGAGCCAGAGCTAATTCTCCAAAAGGGTAATGTCCCCTATCCCAGTCCCTGGACGGAGCGGTGCCTCCCCTTTTCCTCTGCATTCCCTGCTCAACGCAGAAGTGAGACATCAGCCCACAGCTGGCTCTCCAAAACCAAGGCTTTTTCCCCCCTTTAGGCATAAGGCGTTCGTTCATAGCCAGCATCTTGTATGGCCAAGAGGCTGCAAGGTGCCTCTGCTCTTTGTCCCTCACTTCCTCTTCCTGTGTGTATGGAGGGGGTGGAGCTGTATCCTAAACCCCCAGACATTCAGGTTTAGCAAGGTTGGGAGTCCCAGAAGGGGCCACTCTTGAACGGCCAGCTCCCTCCTCCAGCACTCTGGCTGACCTGATGCTTTCGCGCGCTGCGCTGCTTCACTGACACTGCCCTGACAGCGGAGATCCGTCAGACCGCCGCTCCGGGGTCCTCACCCGCAGCCCCCTTGTCAAATGCCAAGGGTCGCCAAGGTCCTATTGCTTGGCCCTCTAACTGCCCTGGAGCTGAGAGCTAGGTAGGTAAAGGACTCCCGAATTTCTCCCTACACTGGAGCCGCAATGCTGACCGCGAGACCCAAGCCGGCTCCTGGGCGGGAAGCAGGTTTGGATCCCGGCCCGGCACCGGAGGGGAGCTGCAGCCCTTGGAGTCGGAGACTCGGTCCCTCGCCACCCCTTCTCCTGCCCAGCTGGTAACATCAGCCACGTTTTTTCACACATCCCAACCCCCAGTTTGTCAGTGTTTGCTGGTCTTTCCCAACTTCCGGAAAGGCGACTGCGGAGGGGCTCCCCCAAAGCGACCGCCGCCAGTCCCCCAACAGGGCCCAACTTCTCCAGATCCCAGCCCTCCTGCCCCGAACTCCCTACCACTGTCTTCCTCCATCACCCCTTCCTCTGCTTTTCACCTTCTTCCTCCCCATCCGCCTCTTCCTGCTCAGCGTCCCCAATCCCACTGCCCACGCTCCTTCCCTCCGCCCCTACCACCCAGACTGCACGCTGGCCCCAAGACTTGGACAGCCAGAAACTCCAGGACTGTCCAGGATCGGGCTGCAGTTGCCACAACCACATACACACCCACACCGAGAGCTACACAGACACACACCGGGGAACCGAGCGAGCGTCCGCTCTAACAGGCTGACAGGGCGCCACAGTCGCACTACCACACGCTCAGGCAGCCCCACACGCCCCAACGCCCTCTCGCAGTGCCACCAACACCATGCCAGGTGCATACAGGCTGGCACGCTGACAGCACCCAGCCACGGTCACGCACGGCTCCGCTTCGGCCTCTTTGATCTTGCCCCGCTAACTTAGCTAGCCCCCAGCCCAGTGCGCCCCGGGCCCCGGTGCTCAGGCGGTGCCGAAGGGCCCAGCCCGCCGACGGCTCGGCCAGGGGCACGCGAGCGTCTCCACGAGCGAGCGTCCATCCCCGGATCCCCCGCAGCCGCGGCCCTAAGTGTCGGCAGAGGCCGCGGGGCCCCGCGCACTGACAGGAGCCTCGGGGAGCAGCGAGGAGCCCGCAGGAGCGCCGAACGGCCGGGGCACGGCTCCTCCGCGGGGCGGCGCGGGCCTTCGGGGGAACACCACCTGCCGAGCCCCCTCGGCCCGGGGAGCCGCCAAGTTTGGACGCCTCGCATCAGCGGCTCTACTGGGGTCCCCCCCCGCCCCCGCGCCCAGCCTCGGCCCGTCCGCCCTCCGAGCTCACCGATGTGAATGATGGAGTCGGCCCGCACCGTAACGCACTGACAGATCCAGGGAAGAAGCCACAGCGTCAGCGCTTCCATGTCCCCCGGGCGCGCGGCTCATCCGCCCGGGCCCGGGGCGAGGCCGAGGGCAGCGCGGAGCGGGGAGGCGCCGGTCCCGGTGCAGTCCCGGGCCGCTCCCCGGGAGAGCCGAGCCCGCCCGTGCGTCTTCCCCCGCGCTCCCGCCCCTGCGCCCTGCGCCCGCCCCAGCCCAGCCCAGCCCAGCCCCGCGCGCCCGGGCTCCCGCGCCGGCTCTGGTTGCGGTTGCCGCGGCGCTCGCAGCCCCAGCCCAGGCCGGCGCGGCGGGGGCGGCCCGCGGCTGTGGCGGCGGCGCTCCCGGCGGCTCGAGCGGCTCTGGGGGCGGCAGAGGCGGCGGCGGCGGCGGCCCGGCCCGCGCGGCGGCTCCGGGCTGGCTGTGCGTCTGAGCCTGGGCGAGGAGCGAACTGCGGAGGACGCCCCCTCCCCTCCCCCTCCCCCTCGGCGGCGCTCCCCCTTCCCTCCCTCCCGCCTCCCTCCCCCTCCGCCCTCCTCTCCACCACGTGACTGCGGAGCCTCAGCCTCGCCGCGCGCCGCTCGCCCCGCTGGTGGCTCGGAGGGGGCGCCCGGCGCTCCGAGCTCCCGCCTAGGGGACGCCGCGAGGCCCGCACCGCGCTGGGGCCCCGGCCTGTCTGCGGCGCGCCGAGGCTTGGCCGCGGGGGCCTGGTCTCCCGGATCGCTGGAGAACGCGAGGAGACGCAGCCTCCGACCGCCCTCGGGAGGGGGGGCTCCGGGAGACTTCAGCCCAGACTCCGCAGCCCTGCCCGTGGCGTGGCCCGAACGGACCGCCGCTGTCGGAACCGGACCCGCGACTCGGGCAGTCTGCGGAGAGACCACAGGCCCGGGGCACCGAGCCAGGCACCGGGAGGCTAGCCGGCGGGCGGAAGGCTCGAACCCTGGCCGTCCCGGTGGACTTCGGCGGGCGTCCATCCCCCGCCTCCGGGGCGGTGCATTGCGCCCGGAGTCGGGCAGGAGGCTCAGACTCTGAAGCCCAATTCATGGCCGGAAACCGGCGCAGCCGTGACCGCGGTGCCTGGACGTGAGGAGCCTTCCAAGCGGCCGGCGCGCTCAGACAGCGACCTGCACGGAGCCTTCCGGCGCGAGCCCGGGCGGAGAGCCCGCTCCGAGCCGCAGGGGCAGAGTGGGGGGCCCCGCCGCCTCCGGGTGCCCTGCCTCTGGCCGACCCTCACCTCCCAAAGGGTGAAGCTGCTGAGGAATGGAGCCAGGGAGGGTTGTGGGGAGGACAGTCCGTGCCCACAGTCTTCTCCCCTGGGTCGTAGTTGGACGGGGCTCCATTTAACACACCCAAGATGTCAGGGGGACAGTTGGGCCCTCCGGGATTCTGATTCCCTCGGAAACTGGGTCCAGCTAAGCCTGGCAGAACTGGGCGCCAGGATGAGCACTGAGTTCGAGGGACCAAGATAGGCTCCGCTGCGGCCTTGCGTACCAGAACCGTGGGAAAGGCAGACACCCACATAGGTCATAAAAAGATGGGGAGAGGGCAACTGAGGAGCTCTGGGCCTGGGCCTGGGCCACGACCTAGCCTGAGGGAGAAAGGCAGCTATGGCTTCCGGGAGGAGATGATAGTGCCAAAGGCTACTAAAGGAGAAGCTTGCTGGCCTTCAGTGCTGCGAGTGAGCCAAGGCAGGAAGGGAAAAAACAGGACTGAGTGGGGAGCGTGCGTTTGTGTGAGTGTCGAGCTGCCAGCCAGTTAGTTGTTACTGGCAATTTCTGCTTTTAAAAGGTTGACGAAGAAGGTGTGCCTAGAGGCGGGGTGGGGAGGGGGACAGGGCTGGGGAGTTGGGGGGACTGGGAGCCCTTAGGCGATGTCTCAGCTGAGCGGAGAGGAAATGGGGCTGCCGGAACGGAACATGGAGGAGCACTGTTCTGTGATGAGGAAGCATGGATGGTGGCAAAGAAGAGAGAAATGTCCACAGCTGCAGGAGGGAGGCTGGGCTGCGGGACTAAGCGTGGTCCCACACAACTCACTTTCCCAAGAACACAAGCCTTAGGACGGTGCGGTGGGAGGGAGAAGGGAAGATGACTGATCCAAAATCCCCACGTCTCCGGTCTTGAGCCCTGCAAAGTGGCAGCTTTCCCTGGCTGAGAAGTTGCAGGGAAGCGAGGAATGGTCTTGTGAGTTTCCGTAGCCAACAGTTTTGTTCCGGTGGGGACTGAAGCGGAGGTGGAAAGATGGTCAGTGTGCTCCAGTCAGAGGTGAAGAGCCACCAGGTCAGGAACACCCCTGATCATCTTGTTCTGGTCACTGCCCTGTGTAAGCAAGGTGTGAATGGGCACACCCACTCGGAGGTTATCCTTGTGTGTTTTGCTAGGTAGGGGTAGAAAGCTAACTGTAAGGCCAGCCTCAAAGGCCCCTTCCAAACACGGAGAAGACAGCTCAACACACCTGTGCACACGCCATCAAATTGTAATCTGGATGATAGAGTCACCGTAGTTCGAGACCTGCAGGTCACATCTCAAGTTGGAGCCCCCCACCCCCCCCCCGAAAACTTTTGGCCTGGAGAAACCTCCCCTCCTGAGCTGGGCACCCCTTGCCTTCAAACTCTGGGGCTATGGAGTCATTCACCATCCCAGGGTGATCCACGGAAACTGGAGCCTCGGAGCTGATCCCCAGAACACACCACACAGCCAGGCCAAACTAGAAGGTCCTGCACACTCCTTCCCTGGCCATTAGGGGAAATCTGCACAACACTCACTTCTACAGAAGTCCAGAGATCACTAGAGACCAAAACAGCCCCATCTCTAGGACGGATGATTGTGAGCTTCTAAAATTAGGATTAGCAGCTCTCATGGGGCATGGAGCTGGTAGCCTTGCTCACCAAACCTTTGTTCTGGCTAACCTCAGCCCTGACAAGTCCTGGCCATCTCTGGAGCTGCGAAACTCCTTCCTCAAAATTAGCTTTCTTTTTTTTCTTCTTCTTATTTTATTCTTGTGTTTTTTTAATTGTTTTGTTTCGTTTTACTTTGTTTTTGAGACAAACCAAACATTTGCCTTCTGTGGGGAATTGACTTCATGGTAGAAACATGCTAAGTGTGTTGTGGTCACCCTTTAGTGTCTCCAATCTCTGCAGTCCTGGCTGTCCTGGGCCATGGTTTGTAGACCAGACAGGCCTCAGGATCACTTGCCCACCTCCGCCTCCCAAGTGCTGAGATTAAAGGCTGAACCACCTGGCCTGGCAAAATCAGGTTTGTTAAACTCGGGAAATGCAACACAAGTTCACCACCCTATAATACCCAGGTATGGAAGGCAAGCCACCAGTGCCTAGACCTCAGGATGCATGCCCATTGCAGAGACGGAAAGACTAATGCTCAAAGAAAGGATCTGCCCAAGATGTGGGTGAGTTGTTTGGAGAACCAGGGCTCCTCACTACACAAAGGTGTGTTTATAGAAACCAAGCGTGAGTCAATCAGTCCAATCCTTTAGTTGTAGCTCAGCCAACACCAGGAATTGCCTTTGTGATGGGGCTCTTCAGTTAAGCTGATTCTAACTACACTTATTTAGCACTCACCACACAAAGACCTGTGCTCAGCCCTTCCTTCCTCTAAGAGGTGGGGTTTTTACATGCAAGAAGAAGGTGGTAGCCATCAGGCTCCTGCTGCTGTAGGTGAAACGTCCAGGCAAATGGAGGCCACAGAGGTCCACCTGGAAGCCTCAACCGTTGTGACTGTCACTCTAGAAATACAACTCTCTCATTTCTTCATCACCACTCTCTCATTCCAGTCAATAACCAGACCAAGAAAAAGACACATGGAATCCTGGCCCTCCCTGTGTCCTGGCATACTGGCATGGGTTTGGGAAGCCACCTGACCAAGTAGAGCCACCACTGACCAGCCCCAGCACAGGTGCTCTCCCGAGTATGCTCTCGCTTAGAGAGCTGCCCAGAATACCTGTGGCTTGTGCCTTCCTCCTTCCTCCTGCCAAGCACAGCTGGCTGGAGATTTCTCTAGCAGTCCAGCCAGACTTGTAGGAAGGGTGCAGCCCACAGACAAACACCTGCCAGCCCAAGGAAGTCTACAGGCTTAGATACCGAGCTTAGCTCCCTCGTGTGCATGTGGGAAGAGGCTAGGCAGAAACCCAAGTCAAGCTACGCAGGGGTCAGCTCGCATCTAAGAAAGAGCACTCAGTACCCACAGGCTCCCAGGAACCTGCTCCCTCATAGGACCTGAGCCCAGAGACCCACTGCCTCCCTACCCGGCTTTCCATTGTTGCTTTGTTTTATCATGCTTGCTGAGGCAAAGTCTCACCATGCAGGTTAGACCACCCTTGAATCTGAGATCCTCCCACTTCAGCCCCCAAAATGGGATTGTAGGTGTGTGCAGGTTACTGGGGTACACCCCAAGACGACGACGACGACGACTCCTCCTCCTCCTCCTCCTCCTCCTTCTTGTTAATATACTTACTTATTGCTTATTTCCTGCATTCCCTCAGTAGCCTCCTGGCACATCTGTCGAGTGATAATGACCCAACTCTGCTTTGTCTCCTGTGCCCTTCTTGCCAACCTCTCTCATCTCATTTTTAGTGCTTGTATTTATTTGATCTTCTTTTATATGGCTGTGTTTTTTAGTTTGCTTCTCCTCTTGGTCATTCTCTTGAGTTTTTTGCCTTCAAATTTCCCAGGCCAGCAATCTCTGGTCTTGCTTATTCCATGATTCAAAGCTTCATTGATTTCGTCTTTGATTTTATGGAGGAGAGTGTGGGTGGAGAAAGCGCAGCTGAGGATAGCTTCCCCATAGCAGGATGCTGAGCTACCAGGGCAGGGCCTGCCTTGCTGGCCTGCCTCCTGCCTGCACCTCCAGGGCACTGACAATAATACAGGCAGCATCACAGCTGGCAGCCTGGATGCAGAAGGCTTTCATCTTGTTGGAGCCACATGGCATGAGCCAATGAGGAGAAAGAAGATTATTCCACATGTGATCGTACCCAGACAGGAACACCTTATCTTTGTATGCTCCCTTTATCCCATTATACAGTCAGCAACTTGGAGCACAGGACAGGAGACACCATAAGATTAAAATAAACCAGTCCAAAAAGTTATCTGTAGGGGGGTGGGGGGATGGGAGGGATGCCTCCTTTGTACAAGCAGGCTAGAGCCCCAGATCCCTGATCAGGAAGGGTGCTCTGGGCAGGAAGGATGGCGGTTCAAACCATCACTCAGGCCACCTCGGGCTCCCACACAATGACTCTGAGACCTCCTAGTCCTAGTCCGTTGGACCCTAGGAAGGCCCATCCCTTCCTTGAGGCTTTCTGAAAGTCAGATAAATAAAAGGAATCTGTACAAGGATGTCTCAACTTAAAAGGGGCAATCAAAGGGATGTAAAGCTTGTACCGCCTCCCCCAACACACCCTTCTGAGCTGTCACCTCAGCCTGAGGTCTCTGCAGGAACAGTGATTACATCCTTCCAAATCAGGCTCTGCAGTCTATAAGCTTGGGGAGTCTACAGAGCAGTCTCAGGTGCTGTGGTACCTAAGCCCAACAATGTGTGAATACTGGTCTTCTGCTGTCATTCAGGCCTTTGAGATCACAGCTCTGAGAGGCACTCTAAGCCTAAAGTCTGGCCCTATCCTCTCCCTTACTTGCTGGCTCCCCAACTTCCCAGCCACAATGCCTAGCACAGCCCTGCATCTGCAGCTCTGCCCTTTTTAAGCTTTGGGAGTCACCATCCCATCCCTAGGTGCTTAGCAGGACTAAGTGGCAGGGACCTGAACCCTGGCCCATCTTTCTACTTAAGAGCCAAAGTCAGGCCCCAACACTCTCATCAAGCATGGCCCAGCCAACCCAAGACAGAGAATGCCCCAGAGCTCAGCTCTTCCCACTGTTGCCCAGGGTGCCTCTTGCAACTGCCCAAAGGATCTGCAAATTCGAATTGAGGTTTAGAATGTCACTGTGTGTTCTAGACAGGAAGGTGAGGAAAGAAAAGCTGAGAAAGGGGCAGCAAAATCGAGGTAGAACTTGAAGGGCATTAGGATAGAAGCTGCTGGAATGGTGCTGGTGAAAGATGGAGAGGTCTGTCAGACTCCTTCCTAGATCCATATCTACAGAGCAGGAACCCTGGGTGTCATGTCAACCATGGCATCTTCAGTGGGGGTCCTAGGGAAGTCAGTGGGCCACCGATCTATAAAAAGAATCTGAACAGGTCTAGAGAGATGGCTCAGTGACCTGAACGGTCACTGCTCTTCCAGAAGACCCAAGTTCTGCTGCCAGCACCCATGTTCAACAGCTTATAGCTAGCTAAACTCAGCTCTAAGGCATCTGGTGCCCTCTTGTGACCTCCAAGCACACATGCACCCATGTAGCATACATACGTTAAGAACCTGAAGGTGACAGGAGCTCCACAAGAACACCAACAGAGACAACTAACCTGATCTCAGAGGGGCTTGTGGGAACTGATACACCAACCAAGGAGCATTCATGAATTGGACCCGTACACAGATGTAGCAGACGGGAAGTTCAGACTTCATGTGGGTTTCTTAGTAAGGGGACATGAACTCTGTTGCCTGTTTTCTGATTACTCCTCCATGGTGGGGCTGCCTTGCCAGGCCACAGGAAAAGTGGATGCACTCAGTCCTGATGCGACTTGATGGGCTAGGGGGGTTGGAGGGCTCCCCTTTTCTGAGGAACAGAGGAGGGAGGATGGGGGGAAATGGAGGGAGAGTGGCACCAGAGAAGAGAAGGAAGAAGGCTAAGATAGGGTTGTAAAGTGCATAAATAAATTTATTAATTTAAAAAAATATACACATATTAAATTTTTAAATTCAATGTTTCTTTCTAAGAGTTCTAACAAGAAGAAAAAACCTTTGTCCACCTGACTACCAGAAAACTCAGGGAAATTGTCCCACCTTGACTCTTTACGGGATGCTGTCTGACAATCATATGTTCCCTGCTGTTCCCAGAGATGAGCTGCAGGTGTCTACACGGGAGGGAGGACCTTGGGGATCGGGTGACCTTGGTCCAGCCCTACTCCTGAATGATGGGACTCCTATTCATCAGCCTTCACAGTGTAAATCTCAGATTTGGCTAATAATTACAGCACCCACCTCCCACAGCCTGTCAGATGGAGCCCAGCAATTGGCCCCAGCCCAAGGCTGCAGCTCCTCAGATCTGTGACCCAACATTGCCAGAGGGCGCTGCATCCACTTAGATTCCTGGCTCACCCTGCCATCTCACCAGGCCCTCCAACTCTATATGTCCTTCAATAAATCTGAGCCCCTGGCCGTGGACATGCCCACTTCCAGGAGCATACTCTGTCCTATAAAACTTGCAATTGTCTCTGTTTTGAGGTCAGGGTGTATTTAGCAGCCTGTAGACCTGAGGAAAGGGGATGCTGCCTCCAAGGATCACTCCTGGTGCCTCCACTTCAAACAAGGGCCCCCTAGGGCTCCTTTAAGTAAAGTATGAAGATCATGGCCATCTTTGTCCACCACTGATGTCCTGGGCAACCTTAAGCAAAGTCCTAACTGTCCAGAGATTTATCCAGAAAACAGAGATGGCCCAGGATTTTGGCATGAGGACACAGGAGAGGAGGTAAAAGGAACCTGGGTCGGGGCAGAGACTCTGCCATGTGCCTAACTCTTAATAGGCCAGGCCTGTGCATTTCAGTCCTCATGCCTCTCAGTGCAGGATGGAGAGAAGGTAGGGTCAGAGGCCTTCAGGCTGTACACCTGGTGTCTGGTCTCTTGTTTGTTTACTTTGCTTTTGAAGACAGGGTCTCCCTTTGTAGCCCTAGCTGACCTAAACCTCCTGGTGTTGGGATTACAAGCTCAGGGCCTCTTAAACTGCTTCAGGGTCAGGATAGATTAAAGATAAAGAGAAGCGGGGACCACATCCCAGAGGTCAGGGGGTGGAGCCTAACCACTAGAGGCACCCACTGTGCGGATACTGAATCAATTCCTACCAGTGATCCACACAAGGCCTTGTCAGAAAAGGGCTCTTACGCCAACTCCACAGACAAGATCACTGTAGCTTACAGCAGGAAAGTTAGTTCATGGATGCATCGAGCCCCACCATCTGTCCTGCCCCCCCCCCTCCAAAAAAAAGATGTCTCAACCCTTGGGACATGTATCTATATCCTGATTTGGAAAAAAATACTTGCAGATTTAACTTAAGTATCTTGACATCAGGAAATTATCCTAGATTGCCCAAATGTCCCCAGCACGCAATCATAGTGTCTCCTTAAGGCAAAGAAAAGCTACATGACGGTGTCGCTGTGTAGCCTGTGTCACTATAGAGGAAGAGCATGGAATGATGTACCCACAAACCAAAGAATGCTAGCAGCCACAAGAAAGAGGCAAGAAGAGCAAAACCCTGATTGCGCAGAGCTTTTTGGGAAGGGAGGCAGCTCTGCTGACCTTACCTAGCTTCCCAACCAATGGCGCGGGAGGGGGGGTGTCAAGTTTGGTGATTTAACAACAAAGCTACAATGAATGAAGAAAATGAAGCAGCTGAGGCCCAGACTTGGAGCAGCTTAGGGTGGCCCATTGGGCTCAAGCCTGGGGACAAACCCCAGCTCCCTGGAAAGCTCAGCCCCACATGAGTCCAGGCTGAAGACACCCCAAACATTGGCCACATGTGACCTCTTATGGAGGTCACAGAAAATAGATCACAAGGCAGAGAGCATCTCTTAGGGAGTAGCCCCCAGCTAAACCACTTCCCCTTAGCTGGTGAAGGCACAAGGCCAAGGGAGACGGGAATCAGCAGGAGAGACCTCTAGGCCTAGCCACCAGCTCGCAGACATGCCTGAGAGAAACGAGCTGCAGACATTTTGCCCTGATTCCATGGCCACGTAGCAAGCCACCCCATTCTATTTCTCTCGAGACATAAAACCCTTTTTGTTTTCTGTACAGAAAAGATGCTGAAATACAGCGTCTGCTTTGGTTTAAAACATGTGAAAAAAAACATACCCATAGCCCATAGCACCATAGCCATGATCTTCCTTCATCCAAGTTGGCCTCGTGGGTCTTTCTGAGCCATAACATGTTAGCCAAAGTGCTGCCTAAGAAGAATAAAAGATGAACACTCTGTGGATGGATGGCCAAGCCCCCTGCATTCTCTCTTTTCCTACCTGAAAAACAGACAGACCTTAGAAGGCACCAGTCATGTCAAGACCTTAAGAAGCCACACATGGATGACCCTGAGTGAGCTCAGCAGCCTGCTGCTTCATGAGCCCCAGCTCCAGGGCCAGCTGAACCCCCACATGCACTAGCTCTTGTGTGGGCATTTCAACTGTAAGAGACCACCGGCCTCCACTGATGCCACCAACCAGTGATTTCATGCTCTCCGTCTTGATTTTGTGTTGTATTTGCTACTGTTACTGTCGTTGTTTCATTGAAGGTTTTTCTTTTGGTTTGAGTCTAATTATAGGAGCCAAGTGGGCTCTGTCTCAGCCTCCCAAGTACTGGGCTTTTGGGTTACCCCACCATGATGAGTGACCTGTCTTTTTTTTCTGTTCGTGGATAGAAACAAATTGAAATGCCACATCCTGAACTTCAGGCTGTTTAATTTCTTTCACTTCTTTATTGCCTGACTCCCAATACCTAGTAAACCCAATGGCAGACACTTGCCTAGCATAAACAAGACCACAACAGACAGTAAGCCCGATAGAGAAAGCAATTGTACTTAGCCTTTATTTCTAGTACCTAGAACAATAGCTCTCATATCCAGGAGATTTTGATACGTGTTAAATCAATTAAATTAGCATTTTAATAAACCTTTCCTGAAAACATGATTTTTAATAGCTGATCATGTTCTGTCCCGTAGGCTAGAGCACACTTGTCACTTGTTGCTGAACATTTTTTCACAGTTTTCAGCATTATAAACAATGCTACTGTAAGATACTTGTATATGCATTTTATGCTCTTAACGCAATTGTTTTCTTAGGATAAATGCCCAGAATTCAAGTAATTAGGTGAAAGGCTATGAAATATTTAAGTAGTTTAACATATAATTCCAAACGCACCCTCCAAAGCTGTTTTTTAAGCCAATTTACACTCCTGTGCACAATTAATGGAAGCTTTGTCTCTATACTGTCCCCAAGCCTAGGCATTATTCATTTTATTCATTTCCTTTAATTTTTTTTTTCAGTCCTGGTAAGTGAACATGTACATCTCAGAACTGTGGCAAAGCACAATCCCTGCTCCCTGGGAACACTGGGGACTCTTTGCCAGTTTGGCAGGTCTGTATTCTGTCTTCTATTTTCCAGGTAGGAAGAAGAGAGAATGCAGGGGGCGTGGCCATTCATCCATCTTTTATTCCTCTTGGGTAGAGCTTTGGCCAACATGGCATGGCTCAGAAAGACCCACAAGGACAACCTGGATAAAGGAAGATCATGGCTATGGTGTTATGGGCTACGGGTATGTCCTTTTCCACAGATAGGATGTGCCCACGGGTGCCAACGGCGAAATGCCTTGGCAGCATTCAACCCCCTCAGGAAGTGGGGCAAGGCTGCCTCAGACAAGAGCCCTGGGAGTCCAGCAGATTTCAGGGCCCTGATCACTAATGAAGATATCCTTCAATGAAGTTGTGCCATTCCCCTGGTCACCTACTATGAGTCGTGGGTGGGACAGACACACATTCTGATGTTAGGTCCAGAGCTTAGGGGTGGGAGTAAATTTGGGTAGGTACAGAGGGAAACAAGGCCTTCCTCTGGAAGCAGGTTGGGGGGAGCTGATGACAAGGCCCTAAGAGATCTAGAATACTATGACAGACTGCTGGGATGCTCCAGCAAGGGAAGTAGTTGAAGACAGGGAACAAGGTAAGAGTGAAAGCACAGAGAGAAATGAGGGTTGAGGCCAGACCTGGGGAGAATGGGTGCAGAAGGACAGAGGGCTTACAGAGAGAAGAAGAAATGTGGGCGGGGGCATCTCTATGACAAGCTGGAGGCCTAAGACAGGGTAGGCTTCTGGGAGGATATGGGGGTGACTCTAGCTGAGACTCATAGTAGCAGGGGACATGGAGCCTGAAGAGGACACCCTCTAACTAGACAGGACTCCTAGTGGAGGGAGGGGATCACCAACCCACTCACACAAACTCTGACCCAAAATTTACCCTGCTTACAAGATGTGCATGGATAGAGACAAAGCAGAGATTGAGGGCCTGGCCCAACCTGAGATCCGCCCTATGGGAGAGAGCAACCTCTGATATGATAAATGATGTTCTGCTCTGCTCACAGAACTGAACATAGCTGTCCTCTGAGAGGCTCCACCCAGCAGCGCATCAAAATAGATGCTGAGACTCATAGCCAAACATTGGGCAAAGCATAGGGAGCCTTGTGAAAAAGGGGGAGGGAGGGTAGAAGTACCTGGAGGTGCCAGGAGCTCCACAAGAAGACCAACAGAGCCAACTAAGCAGGGCCCAGAGCTGCTTTTGGAGACTGAAGCACCAACCAAGGACCATGCATGGACTGGACCTAGGTCCCCTACAAAGATGTAGCAGATGGGCAGCTCAGGCTTCATGTGGGTTCCCTAGTAAGGTGAGCAGGTGCTATCTCTGACATGGACTCAGTTGCCTTCTTTCTGATCACTCCCGCCCTGACGAGGTTGTCCCCCTAGGCCATGGGATAAGAGGAAGAGGACCTGGCTGCCCAAACCTGATGAGACTTTAATGAGCTGAGGGGGTGGGGGCTCCCCTTATCTGAGTAATAAGGGAGAGGGGCTGGTAGAAGAGGGAGGGTGGGACCAGGAGGAGAGGAGGGAGGGAGCTACAATCCGGATGTAAAGTTAGTTAGTTAGTTGGTTAGTTAGTTAGTTAGTTAGTTAGTTAAAATAAAAGGATCAGGAGACTTCCTGGGGAAAGATACCACATGAGCCTAAGATGCACCCTGCTAGGATGAGCTGTTCATCGCAAGCCAGTGACCTCAAATGGAAATGTGTATCCTCGGAGGACAGGGGCTCAGTAACTGGTGGAGGAGTCCTTTGAGGAGCAACAGGCAAAGGAAAAGCTCCAGGCAGAGTGGAGACAGTGATCTCTGGCTCCAAACTCACCCGCTTCCACTCACCCCTCCCGCCCCCCCACTCCACTCCACCCCACCACCAAAGCCATTCCATCCCACCCCCTCTCCCTCTCTTCCCCTTCCTCCCTTGCCCCTCCCCTTCTCTCTCTCTCTCTCTCTCTCTCTCTCTCTCTCTCTCGCTCGCTCGCTCGCTCGCTCGCTCGCTCTGTCTGTCTGTCTGTCTGTCTGTCTGTCTGTCTGTCTGTCCGTCTCTAACAGCTCAGCCTCAGGTCTCTCTCTCTCTCTCTCTGTGTGTGTCTGTCTGTCTCTAACAGTGCAGCCTCAGGTGCCAAGCTGGACCAACTGTACCTCTCAGAGAAGCCGTGGTGCAATACTACCCTCTGCTGGTCATTACTGAAAGTACAGGGCTTTGAAGCGCATAAGGATTAGATGACATCTTGGCGACACAGGAAGGAGCCTTGGTCTTCATGAAAAAAAATTTTTTTTGGTTTTTTTTGTTGTTGTTGTTGTTTTGTTTTCAATGCAGTTTATTCAGGAACTTTGAACAATCATCTGACCCTGGGGAAAGCCAGCCCACAGCTTAAATAGCCTCTGGGTAGCCAACCCCAGCGTGCCATGTGGGCAATGCAGATAGGTCCACATACATGGAAGCAAGCCAGATCCTCAGCCTTAGCCAAATGTGGAGTTGTTTGAGACAGAGAGCACTCACCATCGGGAAGGTGGAAGGCGGAAACCAGCTCCATCTTTAAGGCGCGGCATTACGCAGCTCTCTACAGTTCCCCCTTTTTGTTTAAGACGCAGCATTTTACATCCTGGCCATATCCCCCTCCCTCCTCTCCTACTGGTCCCACCCTCCCTCTCTGTTTTCCCTCTCCCCTCTCCCCTACTCCGCAGCATTTCAACTTGCATCTTCCCCTACGGCCTGGCAAGATATCCCTGCCAGGCGAATGTGGTCAAAAAGCAGGCAACAGAGTCCATGTCAGAGTCAGCCCCTGTTCTCCTTACTAAGGCATCTATCTGAGGACCGATTCCCTTGTGCCACATCCGTGTAGGGGGCCTAGGTCCAGTCTGTGCACGGTCCTTGGTTGGTGCTTCAGTCTCCTCAGGGTGGAGCTTTTGTGGGTGTGTGGGTGTTCTCCCGCCACTAGAAGTTGTGTCTAGTGTCTAGTTAGAGGGTGTCCTCTTCAGTCTCTGCGACCGCTGGCACTAAGAGTCTCGGCTAGAGTCCCCCTCATATCCTCCCGGAAGCCTACTTTGTAGCAGGTGTCCAGCTTGAGGCGGGAAGTCCCCGCCCAAGGTGTCTCTTCTCTGCAAGCCCTCTGTCTTCCCCCACACAGACACTCCCCAGGTCTGGTATCAACCCTCGTTTCTCTCCGTGCTCCTTATCTTATCTCTTATGAGTCTTTTGCCTACTTTGGGGACTTTTTCTCCTCACACTGGGTTGTCCCTTCCAGCCTTAATATGAGGGGAGGTTCCTAGTCTTATTGCAACTTGATGTGTCACGTTTGGTTGATAATCCTGAAGGCATGCTCTTTTCTGAAAGGAAATGGAGCCGTGGATTGGGAGCTGGGAAGAGAGGAGGAGGGAAAAACTGCAGTCAGTATGTAATATACGAAAATAAATAAGGGGGGAAGGAAAGAAAGAAACAAACAAACAAACAAATAAAGGAAAAACACTAGGCCCTAAAGCCTGAGAACCACAACAGTGATGGGCAGCCACAGCAACCCCAATGGTGAAATAGTGGCAGTTATGTCTTGAGGGTGACCATTAACTGTGTAATTGACCTTAAAGTCCATTCAATAGGAAGTAACCCATGCCTGTACTGTATTGTGAACACAGCAAATATTCATGGGTGAAGAAGTCATAGGCCCTAAAGGAAAATCTACTACTGCCATTTCCCTAAGTTAATATAGCTTGTAACTGTATTCTAAACCTTTATTCGTGCACCCGCAGATGAGTGCAACTCCCACTTGTTAAAGCTTCTTTTTGCAGAGGATGAGGCTAGTACAGAGATCCGCAACTGATCAACGTGCAGAGAACAAGGGATGGAGGCGTTCCCAGGCACAGTTTGTGCGGCTTCAGTGCTACTCATCACTGTGAACCGCCTAAGATGAACTGGGCATGATGCCTGTAACCCAAAAGCTCAGGAGGCCGAGGCAGAAGAATCATTAGTTCAAGGATGGTCCACAAGTTAAAACTATGCTGTGTTTGGACCCTGTGCTGAAGACCAGAAGTCAGACTCCTCAGCATGTGTTCAAAGGTCTTCCTGCCTTTTCATCCCCCTAATCTACCCTACCACCGGAGGCCCATTAGCTATGCCCCTGGAACTCCTGGTCAGCAGGAAATTCATAACTGAACACACCCTAGTGAAACAGAAGAAAACCAAAGACTTGAAGAAATGGCATAAAAGCAGATGTAGAGGAAACGGTGCCTTGGACAGACAGCTGACTTTTCTACAACAGAGAGAGGGGGAAGGGAGAGAAGGAGAGCTGGAAGGAGGGAGGTGGGAGGGGGGGGCAGAAGACAGTGGGGTGTCAGCTTCAGTGAACCAAAAGAACTCCAGATGGAGAGAAATATATCTTCCGAGAATAAAGAAGAAATAAAGTTTTTTTTTTCCTCAGGTAAACAAAAGCTTGCAGAGTCCATTTAGAAATAAATATTCACTAAAGAAAATGCGAGAGGAGGTATTTGAAGCAGAAAGGATATGATCCCAGATGAGGGGACCAGTGCAACATCTGTGGAAAGAGAAAAGGCTCAGAACTGAAAACAAGGCAAAGCATGTCTTTGGCGAGCAATATGAGGGGAATGCTGATTAACTGCATAGTTTAAGAAACTGGGCTGCAGAGGTTTGTTGAGGGAGAGGGGTTAAAACAGGCTCTTGCTATGCAGCCCAGACTGGCCTCCAATGTGAGGTCATCCTATTCCTGCCTGCCAATTACCAACACATACCACCCTATCTGGCTAGTATACAGACTTTAACTTTGAGAGAAATTAAAGGCAGATGCAGAGAGTGGCAGAATAATTTCTAAGAGAGATTGCATGATAAGACACTATAGCGTTAAATCCAAGGAACTGAGACAAAAAGAGGCATAGGCCAGAGTGGTAAATGTACAAACAAAAATGGTATGGGTTTTATTTATTCTCTCATATATTATAGCAGTTTCTTCTCCCTCCACCACCACCAACAAACACACACACCTCCCCTCTCCCCAAGATCCACTTCTACCCCTTCCCCTTCAGAAAACGGCAGGCCACACAGGGATAGCAATCAAACATGGCATATCTAAGTTATAATAAGACCAGGCACGTCACCGCATGTCAAGGCTGGAGAAGGCAGCCCACTAGGAGAAAAAGGGTCCCAGAAGCAGGCAAAAAAGTCAGAAACAGACTCTGCTCCCTCTGCTAGGAGTCCCACAAGAAGACCAAGCTACACAACTGTAAGATATATGTGGAGGGCCTAAGGCAGTCCCATACAGGCTTCCTGAATGTTGGTTTGGTCTCTGTGAGCCCCTGTGATCCCCGGTTAGTTAATTCTGTGGGTTTTCTTACGGTGTCCTTGGCCCCTCCGGCTCCTACAATTCTTCCTCCCCTTCTTCCTCAGGGATCCCCAAGCTCTGCCTGATATTTGACTGTGGGTCTCTGCATCTATTACCATCAGTTTCTTGATGAAGCATCTCTGATGACAATTATACTGGGCTCCAGCATACAAGTATAACAAATATAATTAGGCATCATTTCATTGACCGTTTTTTTTTTTTTTTCAGTCGTGTTTGGTTCTATTCTAGGCATCTGGGCTACCCACCCTCTGGTTTCTGGCCCTCCAGACAGTATCAGGAGTGGGCTCCCTATCATAGCATGAGTACCAGGTTAGACCAGCCATTGGCTCACCACTCCCACAATTTGCAGCCTGGGCAAATTGTAGGTGGAAAATCTTGAGGCTGAGTTGGTGTCCCAATCACTCCACTGAAAGTCTTGCCTGGTTATTGGAGATGGTTGGTTCAGCCGCCATGTCCCCATTGCTGGGGCTCTTTGCTATAGTCACCCTCATGGGTTCCTGGGAGTTTCCATTGTTCTAGGTTTCCACTTCATCCCTAAAATGCACCCCAATTCCAGTCATCTCCCTCCTTCCTTCTCCAGCCTGATCCCTCCTGATCCCCGGTCAATCCTCAAAATCTATTCTATTTCCCCCTCCTAGAGAGATCCATACATCCCAGCTTGAGCTCTCCTTGTTACTTGGCCTCTCTGGGTCTTTGGATTGTAGCATGGGTGTCCTGTACTTAACAGCTAATATCCGCTTAGTAAGTGAGTACATACCATGCATGTCTTTCTGGGTCCTTCAGGATGATTCTTTTTTTTTTCTAGTTCCATCCAGTTGCCTGCAAATTTCATGATGGTATTTTTTTTAACAACTGAGTAATATTCCATTGTGTAAATGTACCACGTTTTCTTTATCCATTCTTCAGTTAAGGGACATCTAGGTTGTTTCCAGCTTCCAGCTATTATGAATAAAGGTGCTATGAACATAGCCTAGCAAGTGTCCTTGTGGTAGAATAGATTGCCTTTGGATATGCCTAGGAGTGGACTAGCTGGGTCTTAAGTAGATTGGTTCCCAATTTTCTGAGAAACCACCATATTGACTGCTAAAATGGCTATGCACTCCCACCAGCAATGGAGGTGTGTTCCCTTTCTTCACATCCTCGACAGCATGAGCTGTCACTTGTGTTTTTTATCTTAGCCATTCTGACAGGTGTAAGATTGAATCTCAGAGTCTTTTTGATTTGCATTTCCCTGATGGCTAAGGATGTTCAACATTTCTTTTAAGTGTTTCTCGGCCACTTGAGATTCCTCTATTGAGAATTCTCTGTTTAGATCTATACCCTGTTTTTTAATTAGAGTATTTGGCTTGTTGATGCCTAGTTTCTTGAGTCCTTATATATTTTGGATATTAGCCCTCTGTCAGATGTGGAGTTGGTGAAAAATCCTTTATCACTCTGTAGGTTGCCATTTTGTCCTCTTTATGGTGTCCATTGCCTTAAGAAAGCTTTTCAGTTTCATGAGGTTTCATTTATTAATCGTTGATCTTGGTGCCTTGCTATTGTTCTGTTCAGGAAGTTGTCTCCTGTACAGTCAAGATTATTCCCCACTTTCTCTTCAATCAGGTTCAGTGTATCTGGTTTTATGTTGAGGTTTTTGATCCACTTGGACTTGAGTTTTATGCAGAATGATACATATGGATCATTTACATTCTTCTACATGTGAACATCCAGTCAGACCAGCACCATTTGTTGAAGATGCTTTCTTTTTCTATTGTATGGTTTTGGCTTCATTATAAAAAATAAAGTGTCCATGGGTGTGTGGATTATGTCTGGGTCTTCGATTTGATTCCATTAATCAATCAACCTGTCTGATTTTATGTCAATACCATGCAAGTTTTATTACTATAGCTCTGTAGTACAGCTTAAATCAGGGATGGTGATACCTCCAAAAGTTCTTTTATTGTACAGGGTTGATTTAGCTTTCCTGGCTATTATGAATAAAGCTGCTATGAACATAGTTGAACAAGTGTCTTTGTGATATGGTGGAACATCCTTTGAGTATATGTCCAGGAGTGGTATGGCTGGGTTTTGAGGTAGAATTATTCTCAATATTCTGAGAAACCATTAAATTGATTTCCAAAGTGGTTGTATAAGTTTGCACGCATGCCAGCAATGGAGGAGGGTTCCCCTTGTTTCATATCATTGCCAGCATATACTGTCACTTGAGATTTTTATCTTAGCCATTCAGGCAAGTGTAACATGGAATCTCAGAGTAGTTTTGATTTGTATTTCCCTGATGAATAAGGACATTGAACATTTCTTTAAGAGCTTCTCAGCCATAAGAGAGTCTCTGTTGAGAATTTCTGCTTAGCCCTGTACCCAATTTTTTAATTAGATTATTTGGTGTGTTGATGTCTAGTTTCTTAAGTTCCTTATATATATTGGATATCAGCCCTCTGTCAGATGTAGAGTTGGTAAAGATTTTTTTTTCCCATTCTGTTGGCTGCTGTTTTGTCCTATTGACGGTGTCCTTTGCCTTACAGACACTTTTCATTTTCATGAAGTTCCATTTACTAATTGTTGATCTTAGTGACGGAGCTGTTAGTGTTCTGTTCAGGAAGTTGTCTCCTGTACCCATGAGTTCAAGGCTCTTCTCCACTTTCTCTTCTATTAGATTTAGTGTATCCAGTTTTATGTTAAGAATTTTGACCAACTTGAACTTAGTTTTATGCAGGATGATAAATATAGATCTATTTGCATTTTTTTCTACGTGCAGACATCCAGTTAGACCAGCACCATTTGTTGAAGATGCTTTTTTTTCCCCATTCTGTTGTTCTGGCTTCTTTATCAAAAATCAAGTGTCCATAGGTGTGTGGGTTTGTTTGTGGGTCTTTGATTTTATTCCATTGTTCAACCAGTCTATTTCTATACCATCACCAAGCAATTTTTATTACTATTACTCTGTACAGAAGTTCTTTTATTGTACAAGATTGTCTTAGCTGTCCTGGGTTTTTGCTTTTCCATATGAAACTGAGTATTGCTCTTTCAAGGTCTGTATAGAATTGTGTGGCAATTGTGTTGAATCTGTAGATTGCTTTTGATAAGATGGCCATTTTTACTATGTTAATCCTACCAATTCATGAACATGGGTGGTCTTTCCATCTTCTGTTCTTCAATTTCTTTCTCCAGAGACTTGAAGTTCTTTTCATACAGGTCCTTTACTTAATTAGAATTATACCAAGGTATTTTATATTATTTGTGGCTGTTGTGAAGGGTGCTGTTTCCCTAATTTCTTTCTCAGCTGATTTATCACTTGTGTAACAAAGGTCTACTGATTTTTTTTTATTATTAATCTTGTATCTAGACACTCTGTTGAAGGTGTTTGTCAACTGTTAGGAGTTTTCTGGTAGAATTTTGGGAGACACTTACATATACTATCATATCATCTAACTTCTCCAGTTTGTAGACCCTTGATCTTCTTTAGTTGTAGTTTTGCTCTAGCTAGAACTTCAAGCCCTGTATTGAATAAATACGGAGAGAGTGGGCAGCCTTGCTTGTTCCTGATTTCAGTGGGATTGCTTTAAGTTTCTCTCCTTTTAATTTGATGTTGGCTATCAGCTTGCTGTATATTGCATTTATTGTGTTTAGGTATGTGCCTTGTATCCCTGATCTCTCCAAGACATGAAGAGGTATTGAATTTTGTCAAAGGCTTTTTCAGCATCTAGTGAGATGATCATGTGGGGGCTTTTTGTTTATATGGTGGATTACTTTTCTGGATTTTCATCCCTGCACTCCTGGGATGAAGCCTACTTGATTATGATTGATGATGTTTTTGATGTGTTTGCAAGTATTTTTTTGAGTACTTTTGCATCAATGTTCACAAGGGAAGTTGGTCTGAAATTCTCTTTCTTTGTTGAGTGTTTGTGTGGTTTAGGTATCAGAGTAATTGTGGCCTCATGAAATGAGATTGGCAATGTTTCTTTGGTTCCTATTTTGTGGAATAGTTTGAGGAGTATTGGTGTTAGCTCCTCTTTGAAAGTATGATAGAAGTCTACCCTGAAACCATCTGGCCCTGGGCTTATTTTGGTTGGGAGACTTTTGATGACTGTTTCTATTTCCTTAGGGGTCTATTTAAGCTGTTTATCCTATCTTGATTTAACTTTGGTAAGTGGTATCTATCAAGAAAATTGCCTTTTTCCTTAAGATTTTTTTTTTAACACAGGTTTTTGAATTATGACCTTGGGATTTTCTCAGTGTCTGCTGTATGTCCCCCTTTTCATTTTTTTATTTTGTTAATTTGGATACTGTCTCTCTGCCTTTTAGTTTGGCTAAGGGTTTGTCTGTCTTGTTGGTTTTCTCAAACCAGCTCTTGGTTTTGTTGGTTCTTTGTATTCTTCTCTTCGTTTCTAATTTATTGATTTCACCCCTAAGTTTGATTATTTTCTACCATCCACTCCTCTAGCGTGTGTCTACTTCTTTTTGTTTCTAGAGTTTTAAGGTGTTCTTTTAAGTTGCTAGTATGAGCTCTCTCCAATTTATTTATGAAGGCCCTCAGTGCTATGAACTTTTCTCTTAGCACTGCTTTCATTGTGTCCCATAAGTCTGGGTATGTTGTGCCTTCATATTCACTGAATTCCAGAAAGTCTTTAATCTGTTTTATTTCTTCCCTGACCCAGTTGTCAGTGAGAAGAGGATTGCTCAGTTTCCATGAGTTTGTAGGCTTTCTGTTGTTTCTGTTGTTTTTGAAGCCTAGCTTTAATCTGTGGTGGTCTGATAAGATACAGGGGGCTATTTTAATATTTTTTTATTTGTTGAGGCTTGCTTTCTGACCAGCTATATGGTCAATTTCGGATAAGGTTCCCTGAGATGCTGAGAAAAAGGTATGTTCTTTTGTGTTTGGGTGAAATGTTTTGTAAATATCTGTTAGGTCTATTTAAGTCATAACATCTGTTAGTTCCATTATTTCTCTGTTTGGTTTTCATCTGGATAATGTATACATTGGTGACAGTAGGGTGTTGAAGTCTTCCACTATTAATGTGTGGGTATGATGTGTGGTTTAAGCTTTAATAATATTTCTCTTACAAATGTGGGTGCCCCTGCATTTGGGGCAGAGATATTCAGTATGCCATACCCTTCCCTCCACCTAGGAGAGGGGCTTCTCTCTCAGAGACCCTTCTCTATATAACCAGACATCTTGGTTCCAGCTCCCTTTTCTCCCTTTTATCATTTCCCCCCTTCCTGCTCTCTCCCCCTTACCCCACCCCAGGACACTCTCCTCCTCCCCTTCCCCTCCCCCTCCCTCACTGTTCCCAATAAACCTGCCTTTATATAATATAGCTTTGTCTCGCCATCAGCTCATTCCGTTTTATTTAATCAGTCATCTGGTGCCCGTTACTCGGGGAAAGTTGAGCCCCACAAGCCAGGCTTCCTGGGTCCCTTCATCTCATAGTTCTCCACCCATCATCTGCAAACCCAAGAGAAGTTGAGTTCCCAGCTCCGTGATTCGTGATTCGTGTGGACCAACTGCTTCTCTCCTCACACCTCCCTCTCCTACTGAGGCAACTTTGGATTCAGTAGGTGTCTTGTCCTCCAGCGGCTGCCAAGAGTACAGTACCAGGTGCCCCTTCCAGGGTTCAGGACTTCCTCCCCCCACACCTCAACTCTTCCTTGAAGATGTGGCCACTCAAGAGGAGTCCATCCGGAACAAGGCCAGGCCTTTGTTATGAGACGATCTCACATTTCAGAGACTTCTGTTCATAGATTAACCTCACCAAAGCTGCCAATTCCAGATTATTGATTTGGGATGCCACTTCAATAATCTTGGGATTCTGGCAAAGGCTAGGAAAATGGGTGCTTCTGGGTCTGAAATTGATTCCTAGACACCTCTTGGGTGTCTGTGGAAATTTTCTAAACATCTGTCCAGGGTTTTTGGAAAATGTGCTTTTACCCCTCTCCCTTTTCCACTTCCTGAGGCTGTGTCTGCACACTTAACTCCAGGTTCTCCCTAGCCCATCCTGAATATGCCCTGCGCCCATGCAAGGTCTCCATGCATGGAGACAGCAGCAGGGAGAGGCTGAGTCGGGTGGTTTGACACCAGTGATCCAGTTTTAAACTTCCTGCTGTGGGCCCATTTAAATCACATGTGTGGCTGATTGCCATGTTGGTTTTGGGATAAAGTGGGTGGAGCCATGGCTTTGTCGTCACCTTTTAAGTTTTTGCTGTTTAGTCTGTAACGATGCAGTGTGACAGGATTGGCAGGATCGCCAGTTTAAGAATTGCATCTATGACTGAAAGTTTTCCTTTGATACTAGCTCAGAAATACATTTACAGTCATGATAGAAACTGATTAAGCTTTACCTCATCTCTTGTTTTGTGTCTTCAAAGTTAAGCTTATACAATCAAAGTTTGTATGGCTCAGTTATACTGACTAGATCATGGTCCTCAAACCTGTCAGAAAATCTGCAGAACAGTACATTTAAATGCTTAATGAAAAAACTTAATATGACAGAGACCCCAGCTTCTAGCAGTGACCCAAGACCTCCAGGAAGATTTGGGCACAAGGACAGCCGACTCCACCTGGATACTGTGATACTGGGCAGAACTGCCCCAACTGGTCCACTGCTAAGGCCTGGCCAGAACTGTGACACCTGAAGTATGACTGCCAGAAATATGACACCTGAAGATCTGACTGCCCCATTTTGCCTGGACAAAATAAGGTCAGTCATTCTCCCAAAGTCCTCCTCCACAAAAAAGGCCTCTCAGATTTGCTGGGCCCAGCACTCAAAGACTGATGCTGCCTTAGGACTTGTGTCCACAAGAGCCACTGACACCACAGGAACCAAATGGGAAGGCCACCTGGGTAATGGGTAAGCCTCTGTCCATATTAATCAATAAATAGGCACTTAGATTATGCTTCTTGCGGTAATTTATCCTTCTCGGGTCTCTGATGGGTTTGAAGATCAGTTTAACAGCAGAAACCAAAGTGTCACCCACCCTCTCAAAAATGCACAGCTTATGTAAGGTCTGAGCTTCTGATAAAGTATTTGAGGGTCTGAGAAGGTGTTTTAAGGTTGGTGATAAGACAGTAATTTCAGGTATATAAAAACTCTTCCACCCACTATGCTACTGTTTTTGTATTAAGACTGTTCAGTGCTTTAACATCAATCAGATTTTAAATTGTCCCCCAAGCCAATTTGTCTTTTTTTTTTTTTTTTTTTTTTTGGAAACTTAAAAAGATTCTTGTACGAAGGTATCTACAGAACACCATACTGTAAGTAGGCCCTTGTTCTGGAAGATGGATGCTATCTTTGGCCTGATCCCTGTAGCAGCCCCTGCTAGGCTATCCTTTCCCCAGTCAGCACCCATGTTATGGCCAGGACCAAAGTACCAGAGACCTGACCCCACGGTCTGCTCTAGGCTGACAGTGTCCCGCTTCCCTGGGCTTGTGCCACCTTGTATAGGGTCTTCCTACCGTCCTGCATCCTTCTCTGGGAAACCTCCCACAGTCCACTCCCCCTTTGCTTCAGACTTTCCCTGATGTGTGTGGTTTATTTTACTTTTATGTCCCCCTTTTCTTCTTTTCTACAGGACCAGGATTCAACTCAGGTCTACGTGAGATACTGATCTACACTGGCAGCCCCCCTTTTTTTATTTTATGTTGAGACAAGATCTCACTGAGTTACCCATCCTGGCCTCAAACTTGGAAACCTCATGCCTTACTTTCCTGGGTAACCACACTCCAGGCATGAACCTCTGTGCCCAGGCTGGAGTTGTTTGTTGTTTGTTTGTTTGTTTGTTTGTTTTGTTAACCACCTCTGTAAGACTGAGCTGCAGTGGGAGCGAGGACCCAAGTACCCAGTTTTATGAGTTATTAATGCCTTGCCTCTCCCACGTATGGTACAGTATCTGCTGAATAAATTTGTGTAGAAAGAAAAAAAAATATTCTTGTAAGTTTCAGGAGATAGAATCCACAGCTCGAACTCCAGATAAGTACTGCCAATCAACAACCTGTTTCCCAGGCTACCTATTGCTGAGAGTGGAATTCCTCCCCTGCTTTGGGGACTCCCCTCCCCCAACTACCAAGACCATAGGCCTAAAAGTTAAAATCCTTAACCTTATCTTCTGTCCTTGACAGATATATGTCCCAGCATCCTGTTTCCTCGAGAGCGGCATCCAAAACTCAGGTGCTCTGCCTAAACCCCACAGAATGCATCAGCTGGACCTGCAGTTTCCAAGCCAAAGATGGTCTTGCAGATTCTGGACAGCAAATAGAACAGCCTGCTCTTGGGACTTTTCCAACATTCCCCCTTCTTGCCCCACCCACACCCCAAAATCAATGTCCCCAATGTCAGCCGGAAGTAGCCAGAAAAGATTCTTTGCCCGTTATTCATTCATTATCAACAAAAGGCTGTGATATTAAAGTCCCTTCCTGCTGCAGGGCGTGGCCGCCATACCCTGCCCTCCCCCTCTCTCCCGGAGGCGCTTCACTGTCTATCCAGACATCTTGGTTCCAGCCCCCTTTTCACCCTTTTCCCATTTCCCCCTTCCTGCTCTTTCTCCCTTCTATCCACCCCAGTGGTAGCTCCTCTTCCCCTTCCCACTCCCTCAATGCTCCCAATAAGCCTCATTTACATAGTGTAGTTTCATCTAGACATTAGCTCATTCATTTTATTGAATCAAGCAGAGACATCATCTTGGTTGATTTTTTTCCTTTGATGAATGAGTATGAAGTGTCCTTTCCCATCTCTTTTTATTAATTTTGGTTGAAAGTCTGTTTTATTAGATATTAGAGTGGCTTCTCCAGCTTGCTTCTTGGACCTGTTTGCTTGGAAAACCCTTTTCAGCCCTTTACTCTGGGGTAATGTCTATCTTTGTTGCTGAGGTGTGTTTCTTGTATGCAGCAGAATTATAGGTGCTGTTTACATATCTATTCTGTTAGCCTGTCTATTTGTATTGGGGAACTGAGTCCACTGATGTTGAGAGATATTAATTACCAATGATTGTTAATTTATGTTATTTTTATGTTGTTGTTGTTGCTGGTGGTGGTGGTGGTGGTGGTGTGTGTGTGTGTGTGTGTGCCCCTTCTTTTGGTTTTGCTGGTGTGGGGTTATTTATTTCTCATGTTTTCAGGGGTGTAGTTAACTTCCTGAGGTTGGAGTTTCTCTTCTAAATATCTTCTGACAGGCTGGATTCCTGCATAGATATTATTTAAATTTGGTTTTGTTATGGAATAACTTGGGTTTTTATTTCCAATCTATGGTGATTGAGGCTGTAGGAAACATTTTCCATTCCAGCCACTACACCATTACAATCCCTGAACACCCCTTCCTGCTGGGTCCCCCTGAGGCACTGCCAGCAGCCGTGAGATGAGCTCTGTTCCCTGAGTTCCACCATCAGGCCCACAACTCTGATAAGGTTTCTCACCTCCCTTCACTGCTCCATCCGGTTCACCAACAACCTCCACAGGACTAAGCCAGGCTACCTGTCAGTCTTCCTCTTACTCTCCAGCCAGAGGAAGGCAGCTAGACATCCACTCCTCTCTGCTAGCCCAGTGTAGTGGTGCAGTCCCATAACCCTAGCAGTAAAAAGACTGAGGCAGGAGGATCGCAATGGACTACAGCCTGAACTACAAACGGAGACCCTCTCTCAAAACAAAATAAAAACCTCTTTGGTTGACTTTGGGTATGCTACCTAAGCTGGCTCCCTGCCTGCCCAGGCTTAGTGCCCTCCTGAACCCTAACTCCTCAACCATCTTCTCTCTTCCATTCTGACAGTTAAGATGCCATCACTACCTCCATGACTCTCCAATCTTAATTTCCAGCCTGGCCCTCAGCAAGCACCGGTCTCATCTATCCAATCAGTGTCCACCCAGGGCCACCAACATGGAGCTCAAATACTTCTAAACCCACTTCCCTGACTTCCCCCGTTCAGGCCATTCCGGCCTTTCCTGGGTGTCAAACACCTGAGCGCTTCACTGGCTGATAGCATGTGCCTGTAATCCTAGCAAACTGTGAAGTGTAGGACAGCCTGGTGGGTTTCAGGCTACCCTCTGTGGCTGTGGCCCTGTGTGGCTGTGATCCTCTGTGATGGTGGTCCTGTGTGACTGTGATTCTGAGGAACTGAGGTCCTGTGTGATTCTAGTCCTGTGTGTATTGACTCTGTCTAGTCCTGTGTTATTGATTCCTGTGTGACTCTGGTCCTGTGTTATTGAGGTCCTGTATGACTACAGGGTTGACATTCTGTGGAGCTGAGATCCTGTGGGACCGAGGTCCTGCCTCCTTACAAAAGAAAAGCTAAGACACATTTTTGATCCTTTCTTCCCTCAAATACCAAGTCCAACCAAAACAGAAAATCCTCTTCTCTAGATTGAGCATAGACCCAGGACCCAGCCCGTCTTCGCTTCTCACACCCATACGACTTGTAATAACCCCTAGCTGGCCCCAGGGTTCCACGCCTGTCCCCTGAGTGTGACTACAGCAGCAGGGAGAGGAACTTGTCGGAGAATTTGGTTTTCCAACGCTGGGGCTGGAACCCAGGGCCTCACACGAGCTAGGAAAGCACTCCACTACGGAGATACATTCCCAGCCCCTATGCTACTGCCTTAGACCACTTATTAACCTCCTCCAACCAGACTTTAAGAGATGCCTGGCAATTGTCTCTGCCAGCCTCCATTCTGAGGCAGCGGGGTGTGGTGGCACAGGCCTTTAATCACAGCGCTGGGGAAGCAGGGGCACACACATCTCTCACGCTTCCTCGTCGGTAAAATTGGGACTACTACTACAGATGCCACATGCTTTCAATAGGCCCTTACCTATCTTCAGCCATTCGGTATCTGATTGGGAAAAGCTGCAAACTGCAGGCAGTCGCAGTTTGATTAATAAACTAGCTTTTGTTTAAGCTGTTTATTTTATTTTATTTTATTTTATTTTTAGGCGCTGGGCACTGAAGCTTGGGTATGAGATAAAAATCCAGCCCTTGGTTTTTTGAGACCACTTTGTAACCAGGCTGGTGGTCTCTCTGCTTTCCTTCCCTTTGAACGGCTCCGTTCTCTTTTAAAGTAACTCCCTTTTCTTACGCCAGGTGGCGCTGTAGCACTGGCAGCAGAAGCGCATCCTTGTGGGAGTGAAGTGTTCGTTTCTGCGAAGACAAGTCGCAGCTTTGAGGTCTGGCTTAGAGCCCTCGGGTCCACTAAAATCCCCTGGAGCTTTGACAACATACCATTGCATCAAGATTCGATGGGCCTCTGCATCAGCATTTCCGGCTTCCCTGGTGGTTCTGGCTACAAACGTACACTTTCTGGTCCAGGGAAGTTAGAAGAGAGAAAGAAGGGCAAGAGCTAAGCCCTGGGGAGAAGGATGGGGATGAACTGTTAGAGGCCTGGCTGAGGAAGAAGAGCGGAAACCCACAGCCCTGCAACCGGAGCAGAGTGCTAAGCGGGTCCCAGCGTGTTACAAAAAGGGCGAGGCCAGGAAGCATGGCCAAGTCAGGGCCTGGGGTGCCGATTCGGGTTCCCGCTGGCCGCCAGGCAGAGAAGAGTGCCAAATCTACACTGTAGAGGCGCCCAGCGAGATTACAAGGTGACTGAGTATAGACGACTACAACAGGTGACTTAGGCTGGGGTGGAAAGGAGAGAGTTGATTTAGAGTCGAGGGAAGCTTGGTTTCGAGCCCTTTGGGGGTCTAAGCTTCACGAACCTATCGGGATCCTGAGGAAGCTTTGAGAAAAGGTACAGAAGAAGCTCGGGACTGAGGACCAGAGGAAGCGCAGAGGAGGAAGGAGAAGAGGCTCCAGGGGCCTTGTGCCTTCCTCAGCGTGGAGTGCAGGAGTCAGCGCCTGAAAGGTAGGTATCGTCTGGGAGGCAAAAATTAGAAGCATCAAAGAGACAGACTCGCGGGCCCAGGTTGGGAGCAGAGGAAATGGCACACGGAGGGCGGCAGGAGGGGACCAGACCTAGGCCAGTAAATCGCCAGAATGAGCTGTCTACTCTCCTCAAGAGAAGATTTAGGAACAGCCATAGCCTGGTATGAGCAAGGAATGGGGAAGTTTGTCTTACAGAGTCTTGCCTGAGGCTGGAGAGATGGCTTTGCGGTTAAGAGCACTTGCCTGCTCTTCCAGAGGACCCAGCTTCAATTCCCAGCACCTACCCACCGTGACTGCTCTCAACTGGCTGTAACTCCAGTACCAGGGAATCTGACGCCCTCCTCTGGCCTCCGTGGACACTGCTCGGAACTGGTACACAGACACAGATGAAGGCAAAGCACCCATAAAACAAAAATGCACATAAAAGAAAAATAATCTTTACCGGAATTTAGCAAGAGAAGAGGCTGTTTCTCTGACTGACCTCTACCAACCCGGAATAGCATACACATCCATAAATGTCTGTTACCCAGCCCGCATGATGCTGTCAGCATTCATGGTAGGTGGTAAGTTATGTCCACCTTAGCTGTTTTCGGCAGTAATGTCAGAGCTAATGTCAACACACACACACACCTCACATGCACACACAACCCACACATACACATACACCACCCATGTACACACACACATACACCCCATATGCACTGACACTCTACACATGCATAAGCACACACACACATACACACATGCACACACACCACACACATTAAGGGCATGAAGAAGAAATGGGGAAACTATTTAAAATCAGAACTATAATTCCTCTTAGCTTGTAAAAAGTTGATTACATGGGGGAATCCAAGGCATAATAAGATTGATCACATTGTTTTCTTAAAGGCGAGTTAGATTTAAACAAGCTGAGAATAGGGCATGTAAACAGATTGAGTACACAGTCCTAAATCATCTCAAAGCATATAATTAACTTGGTTACAAGGTCAGGTAAAAGCTCAATTTGCAAAGGTAGGTTACAAGAGGCATTTCCCAGAAAAAAATAATAATAATTTCTACTTACTTCCTGATAGTTTCCTATTAAATATTTTGCAGCTTTGCTTTCCATCTGGAAATTATTATTTAATCCTTTTGAAAAATGTTCTCAAAGCCGCTGCTTGGGCTACATGCTAAAGGCTCTAATTTACAGCATTACCCTCAAGTTCAGTTTGACACACTTTCTGATGCCCATTGTAGTTTCTTCTTGGTGCCTATGTTGGTTTGAAACATGCTTTTTAGTTTTTATTAATAATTACATGGTGCCATGCTACCAACTCTTTAGGTGGGATTTGTCAGCCCTGGCTACCTGGTAACGTGACGAATCTTTGTGTTTCAAGTGAGTTATAGATTATATTTTGATTTTGTAAATCATCCTCAAATTTTTAACACGCTCACTTAGCAAAATTTCATTATGCTCAGGATTTCTTTCTGCCACACAGTACCAAGATTGAAGAGAGACTTCACTTCAGTCCGCATAGTCATCTCCCATACCTACAAGCCAGCCCGTTCACTTCATTCCACACCTCCCCAATCCATCACTGCCGTTTGAATCACTGCTCTCATTGTTTGGCTGTTTGGGCTTCAAGGCATCCCACTCATTTCTTCCCATCTCATTTTCTTTCAACTCACTCTTTATGGTAGTTTGAATAAAAATGCCCCCATAGGACCAAAGGGAGAGGCACTATTAGGAGGTGTGGCCTTGCTGGAGGAATGTGTCTCGGTCTCTTCCTGTTGCCTGTGGATGAAGACACAGAAGTCTCAGCTCCTTCTCAGCACGTGTCTGCCTGCACGCTGCCATGCTCCATGCCTCGGTGGACTAAGCCAGCCCCTATGAAATGTTTTCCTTTAAAAGAGTTGCCGTAGCCATGGTGTCTCTTCACAGCAATAGAAACCCTAACTAATATACTCTTCCTTCCTGGGTTTAACTCTCTTCCTTCTTAAGTCTACCCTTCATGTTCTCAGGGAGAACTTCGAGGAGCAAACCCTCAGCCATCATTCCTTTCACTTTACCCTTATCGCTGAATGGTGATTTAGGGTGAAATTAACCTGGGTCATTTCTTGGATTAAACCTAGGCACTCCACAAACTATAGAAGCCAAAAAACTAAGGTTAGTACATGTCAGGACTTACCCATATCCTGGAGCTACATGTGAACCAGGTCTTTGGTGGGTTGGGTCTTTGTTCCTGTTTCTGCTGGGATCTAGGGTCAGTATGCTGCCTCTAACATGGCATCAGTTGTGTCAAGGTCTCGGGGCCTGTTATATTCCTCCCTGGTTCAATGAGCATGAGTCAAATCATGAACTCATCTTGGGGCAGGGCATTATAGCATACCCTCAGCAGTAATAACGTAATAGGTTTATTTTTGTTTTACATAAGTTACACAGGCAATGCCTTACAGTGAGGGCTAAGAGCAAAGGGATTAGTAGCCCAGTAATGTCTGTAGGCAGAGTAGTTAACCAGGGGGCCAGAACAAGGGATTGGTCCAGTTAACAGATTTTTACACCACCAACCCCTCCCATTTTAAGGTTATTTTTTGGCTAATCATTTTTATTATTATTATTACCCATGACTTGCTGTCATAGAAGCAGCAAGTTTCTCACAGTACCATACAGAGACCACCTTGTTTCATGAAGAGGAGGTCCAGTCTGCTTCAGCTCTGAAGAACCACCTCTGCCGTGAAGAATGGCTACCTCTTTTGGCAACCATA
The DNA here is from genome assembly GCF_030254825.1 of Meriones unguiculatus. Lineage (NCBI taxonomy): Eukaryota > Metazoa > Chordata > Mammalia > Rodentia > Muridae > Meriones > Meriones unguiculatus. Next base: position 12,632,305 of record NC_083357.1, on the reverse strand, counting down.
TGATCTCTAGTAGGGCCAGGATTTTTGTTCTGATTTTTATTTTCCTTTCAGCTCAGGTGAGGAGCCCCTTCTCCCTAAAGTGGAAGCTTAGGGCGTAGACTGTGGCAAATACAAACCAACTGTCTGTTTTCACAGTGTTGGCTTTGTTCCCCAGCACAGTACCTGGGTTAACACGAGAAACTCAGTCTTTTGTGCTGACATTTCTCGGGTGAGGGGCTAGGACCATACTGTTCTGTCCAAGGTGACATCTATGGCCTCAGCATATCTAATTCCATCCATCTTGAACAAAACTCTTCCCATCCATGTGCAGTACCTCTTCCACTTCTCATAGCAGGACATCTGTTAGATGAGGTCTGATGGACTGAACCTCATCAGCCACCTCAGGCAATCATAGGAGGGTTATCACCTGACAACAGGCTGGCCAGGCTCACAGCTACAGACTCGGACATGGGGCTGGTCTAGGAAAAGTGTTTGATAATGGGCTATTTGAGCATTGGATATCCAAGTCTCTGCGCCCCTCCCACCCAAGAACAGCTCCTGATGAACTAACCTGACTCCATCATGGGCTTGAAAGCCATCTTATAAGAAAGACGAACTAGGTTCATTCATCTTTATGAGTAAATCTCTGTTTCTCAAGAATTGGGCTATGTCCCACCTGTAACCTTAACTATAAACGGTTCTGTGCTGCCTGTTTCAGAAAACAGTGACCAGGCCTTTGTTTCAAGGGATTATTATGACCACTGCCTGTTGTTATGACTACCTTGTCATGACCACCTTGCAACCTTGTCTTTGTTTTACAAAAAGTTGCTACGACCAGCTTGTTATGCTTATGTGCCACTTCTGGAACCCTGCCTATTTGCTTGCCAACCCCTCCCCCCCCACACACGAAAACACCCTACACCTGAGCTATAAAAACCTTATCTTTGCCATGTTCAATGCTGACCTCTTAAACCCCGCCTTAGGGGGATGCAGCCTTTACACATACACACACACACACACACACACACACACACACACACGAAAGAAAGAAAGAAAAGAAAAAAAAGAAAAGCTTGCTTTAATTAATTGCTTGTTTTAATTAATTTGGCCATGAAGATTTGGGTCAGTGGTCTTCCTCTTCCCATCTTTGGATTAACACTCCCTCTCCTCCAGCCAACAAAATTGACAAAAAATGCACAGGGAGACACACAGGCAGGCAACAACGAAGACAACCAAGGGTGGCTACAATACAGATTTAAACAAGGGATTCCAGTGACTTCTCACATGGATCCTGGACAGTGGAATTTGGGTTGCATCTTGCTTTTCTTATAAATCCTATTCAGGATGTCACCACAAAGAGACTCGCCTCTGGTGAACACAGATCCAGGTGACTTTCTGCAATCTCCTGTTTAGGGTAGAGGCATTGGAGGCCTCTGGCACCGGTGGCAAGAGCAGAGGCAGAAGTTTTTCAGGCCCTGGAACATCTCAGGGTGCACACACCCCCAAAAAATAATTTGTTCATTATGCTGTCACCCCAGAGAGGTGTCTGAGGTTCCCCATGTCTAGGCATCTAGGTCTGAAGACCTCTCTAGTGCATCCATATGCTTTAAAGTAGTTCTGCCAGAGAACACATAGACACTCTTTGTTTTTTAAGATTTATTTATTTATACAGTATTCTGTCTACATGTGTGCCTGCAGGCCAAAAGAAGGCACCAGACCTTATTATAGATGGTTGTAAGCCACCATGTGGTTGCTAGGAATTGAACTCAGAACCTTTGGAAAGGCAGCCAGAGCTCTTAACCTCTGAGCCATCTCTCCAGCCCCACACACAAACACTTTCTTTCTTTCTTTCTTTTTCTTTTTTTTTCTTTTTTGAGACAAGGTTTCTCTGTGTAGTCTTGGCTGCCCTGGCTTTGTAGACCAGACTGGCCTTGAACTCACAGACATCCCTCTGACTCTGCCTCCCCAGTGCTGGGCTTAAGGGCGTAGGCCACCAAGCCCAGAGAAAAGTCTGTATTGCCAGCCATCAACTGTATGGGAAGCTTGCCCAAATCGTGCAGCCCTGAGCCTCACCATTACGTGCAAAGTCTACATCCTGGTTGACACACTTCAGTCAGGAAGAACAGTTAGTGAGAAACCAAACTGCAGAAGCCAAAAAGCAAGGTTAGTACGTTTAGGGACTTTCCCAGGTCCTGGAAATATGAAGTAGGTCTTTGATGGATTAGGTCTTTGTTCCCATTCCTGCCAGGGTCGGAGCCTACATGTTGGGATCTAGGGTCAGAATGGTACCTCTGACAGCATCAGTTGTGTCAAGGTCTCAGGGACGGTTACAGTGCTAAGAATTGAAGCCATCACTTTCCGTATGCTACCAGCTAAGCTAAATTTTCCAGCCTACCCTGTTTTATTTTGTTTTTAAAATACAGGTAGTATCTTATTCTCTTATGGATTTGATAAAATCTAAAGAGATTTAAATAAACTCATAAGGGGAGTTGATTTCCAAGTTTCATCAGATTTTTTTTTTTTATTTTTTTTTTTTTTGATTTGGGGTTTCTAGGCCTCGTATCTGAATTGTTTGCTAAGCCTTGTTTGGGGGCATTTTTTTTTTATATGTGGTGCATTTTTTACATATGCTGTGCCATGTCATGCCATGCCATGCTAGAGTGGATTCATGTTGGCCTTGGGATGAAAGTGTGTATTTTTAGTGCTAAGGAAATTTCTGCACCAAGGATCTTTTAGAACACATACACCCTTAGGTCAGATCCCACAACTGGAAGAAGTCAGGCTTAGCACTCTAAGAGCAGCCCCTGATGTTAGGCTCTTAACGGCCAGCGCCTGCCTCCTCCACGGTCTTTAACACAAATACTGTGTTGAACTAGATCACATGGTGTGAAACTTCCTAGTACCCCTCCAAAATTTACAAAAGCCCGGCTTCTCCTGTGCTCTGGGCATATGGCCAGAGGATTTGCTTCGTGTTCCATGGAAGAGGCTCCTCTGGCCTCTCTCTCCCCCTCCCCCAGCCTTTCCCCCAACTCCCCAGCATCCCTGTCAGTGGGAATACCTGTTTCTCTCCCTATGGCCTTCTTATTCGTGATGAAGTCCCTATGCAGGCATTAAAGGACGCCCTCTCTTTAAAGTGCAGTCATGTCTACATACCAAACACTTACTGTTCCTGTGTAATGCTCTTCCTCCCACCCCAAAGCCCTAAGCCCTAACAAACCGCGTCTTCTGAAGGGCGTTGGCACCAGCTTCTGTTATAGAGCAATGGTTGCTGTTTTATCCTTCTGTTATTATATTTAATAGGACCCTCATCTGTGGGATCAGCTACCCAGAGGGCTGAAAACATAAGAATCACTGTTTGTCATTGAGACACCCACCATAAAAGAAAAACTACCTGCCTCTTCCCATGGGTGTGCTGTTTTTGTTTTTAATCAGAAAAGAACATTAACTTTATTCACATGCATTTTCAGGCAAGTCCCATAGAGATAATCATACAAAATTCTCTTAAATGTAATTTCCTTCCTTGTCCCCCAGGAAAAGAGACTTCAATTATCACCTTAATCAAAATAAAGTACCCTGATACCCACCACACTTCTCTCCTTTATCTTCTTCATTGCAATTATTACCGTCTGATAATAACGAGAATTCTTAAGATTTCTGGTTTGCTGTGTTTCTTTTTTTAACTACTGTCTCCTTGGTGACTGAAACATTCTCTTGTATTTTATTTAGACTTTATTACACCTTTTCCAGAGAAGACTGGCCTCCTTTGGAATAGTGGAAGGGAGAAGGCCATGCTTATGATTGGCAAAATGACTTCTAAGACCAAGAGTTTTGTCTGTGAATACTTTTAGCTTTTACCTCCCTGTGATGGTGTTAGTTTTCAACTTGGCAGAATCTAGAATCCTCTGGGCATGACTATGGGAGATTATCTTGTTTGCATTAACTGAGCCCCACCCGCTCTGTGTAGAAGCAGGCTCTGGCTAGGTCCCTCTATAGGCCAGTGTCTGTGGCTCTCTTCTGGATACCCTGCGTCCAGCTCCCTGGAGATGCCGCCACTGTGACTTCCCCTTAGTGATAAACTGTAAGCTGGAACTGTAAGTCCACATGGACCCCCTTCTTCCTCAACTTGCCTTTGTTAGGCATTTTTGAAAAGTGTAAGCATTTTTATGTGTGTGGTGTTTGTACGCATGTCTGGTCACCATGTGGGTGCAGTCCCCGCAGCGGACAGAAGAGGGCACCGGGTCCCCGGAACCACTATGTGGGTGCTGGGAAGAACCTAGGCACCCCGGAGGAGGTACTCAACCACTGAGCCACCTCTCCAACCCCTTCTTAAGTCGTTGAATCACAGTGGCAGGAAAAGAGTATAAGACACCCATTCCTCAGAGAGGAAATAGATTTCAGGAGGAAACCGCTTCCCAGAAAGCCGCAAGTCTTTCCTCTCTCTACAAGACAGTGTCTCAGCATAGTTACGCTCAGGGTTTTTATTTGGTTTGGTTTCGTTTCATTGTTCTGTGTAGTTCTTTGTTTGACTTGAATTCTCTCCATTCAGAAACACATCGGGCGGTCCGGAGGCACCTGCCTGAGTTCTTTATTCGAGCTTCTCCAGCAGTTCCGTACCGCAGGCTTTCTCTTTCTCACCAGATCCTCGCTTCCTTCACCAATCTCCCACCAAGTTCCGCAGTTCAGTGCGTCAGTCCTTCCTTGTTTAGTCAAAAGTGGACTTTGCGTGTCTGTTTTTGTTCCCTCGTTGATTTTAGGAGCTTTTGAGACTAGAGAGAGGTAATCTTACCTCTCCATAAACCAGGAAGACTCCAAGCTTTGTGGGAGCCTGCACTGTCCCTTGGCTGGAGCATTCTTGGTGTCGCCCAAGTGAAATTTGTGTCTGTGGGCTGCCGCGGGAACACTGCCTTAACAACAACAGACGTGAATCTCTGTTTTAGAATGCAAACGTTGAACCCAAACTCACCCTCCCCCAGAGTCGGAACAATGAAAGTTACCAATAATAATAATAATAGTAATAAAATGCAGCCAGTGAGAGACCAAAAGATATATTAGCAGCTATTACTAGGACCTGAAGTAGGTACATAAAGTCTAGTAATACCCTGAGGGGAAGGGCTGCCTCACAGCATTCTTTCCCCACCCACTAGAGATACAATTGCTAGGAAACTGGACCATCCCTAGGGAGGGACACCAGGTCATTATGGTCCGGGAACCTTCCTATAGCCAATCAATTCAAAATGCAGCATTTTGACCAATAGATGCTTGCCAGGCAGGAATCGCCCCTGCCTTGGGCATGCTGGGAGGGACCAGAATCTTTGAATCACCCAACTAACCTGGGCACTCGGCTCCCACGGCTTTGGTGGTGGGGGTGTGCGGGCCCAAGCTGCAAGTTGTAATTTACAATAAAAAGAACCTCATGTATTTACAGCGGAGTCTGTTTATTCCTGGTCTTTTGGGGTTCGTGAACTGGGCAGAACACCGGGAGTGGCGGTGCAAGCCTTTATTCCCAGCACTCAGGAGGCAGGGACAGGAAGATCTCTGAGTTTGAGACCAGCGTGATCTACAAAGCTAGTCCAAGACAGCCAGGACAAGAAGAAACCCTATGGGGGGGGGGGGGGGCAAAGCTTTCTAACCCACTTTGGGGAAAGGGGGTTACTGGATTGTTTCAGTTAGGCAAGCTGTCTAGATCAAGGCCCCTGTAATCCACTTTCTATTAAGGCACAATCCACCTAGATGTGCAGTCGTAAGTGTGCGTGCGTGCGTGTGTGTGTGTGTGTGTGTGTGTGTGTACTTTCATGTGTGTAAGCCTGGTGTGTGTGTGTGTGTGTGTGTGTGTACTTTCATGTGTGTAAGCCTGGTGCCTGCAGGGATCAGAAAAGGGAGCGTGGCATCCCCTGGAACCGCAGGTATAGATGGTTGAGAGGCTGTCGGTGCTGGGAACCGAACCCAGGTCCTCTAGAGGAGCCAAGCCATCTCCATTCAAGCAAGCCATCGCCCCAGCCAGGACCCACTGCGCAATGAAAGCAAGACTAGAAACCGCTACAGGTCAGCTTCCCTCACTGACACTCGCTAAGAAAGGGGTAGAGAAGGGGGATGACCCGGGCGGCCATCTGGGCGTAGGCTGCCTCGCGCTCCTGGCTGGCCCACGCGCCCCGCGTGTCCTCCAGGCACAATGCCCGCTGGGGTCCGGAAGGCCTCAGCCGAGCCCGCACGCGGCAGGCTCCGGGCCATAAGGTTGGTGGAGCTTCCTCGGGGTCGGCCTCCAGGAACACGAGGTCAAGGTCGTGGGAGTGGGGGCAGGCTGCACCTGGGAGGCGGAGGCGGGACTAGGGTGGACGCACTTCCCTGGGCGCCCGCGGCGAGTGGTGGTGAATGCTCTGCCCCGCTCCTCTCCGGTGCCCACCCACTCTGTGGGGAAACTGAGGCCGCCAGCGTAACGGGGGGCCCCACCGGGGGGAGGGGGACTGGGGAGGAGGCATCCAGGCACCTGCTCCGTCCAGGGACACCCGCGGGCCTGGGCCCGCCACACAGTGGCGCTCCTGGAGTGGAGGGTGGGGGGAGGACACGGACCCGGGACCGGTCGCTTGTGCGCCGGGTGGGGTCCGGCGCCCTGCCTGCTGGACCCACGTGGGTCCCGCCACCCACCCAGCCGCTGAAGACGCACGGCGGCCGGAGTTCGGCGGGCACAGCATCCTGGTGCCCTCAGAGCCCCCAGGGAATCCGCAGCTCACCCGCTCCAACGCCCCCTCCAGCCCTGGGACCTCCGTCTCCTCTGTTTCGCGTCCTCCGGTCTTAAGACACTCCCCGCCGCCGCGAGGGGGCGCTGCGCGCGGGCTGCTGGAGGACACACCTCCAGCCGCCTCCTTCAGAAAGGTCCAAGCAGGAACTAGCGTTTGGCAAGGGCCCTTGAGAACAAGCGAAGGGCCGGAAAAACCTCAGTCACAGGAGGAAAATGAAGGCTTTTTCATTTTTTTTGTTTTCGTTTTCACCTTGAGTATCATGGCCGTATCTCCCTATTTCGAATGAAAAAAAGTATTCCAAAAAATAAGCAGGCCTAAGCCTTGAGATGGGAGTAACGTGAAACATTTTGTAAGAGCAGAAGTGCTGGGTACACAAGCCTAACGCTCAGGAAGGCTACGTTCGGTTCCCTGTCACAAAATAAAAGTTGGTAAAACTTCCTTTCTGTGATCACAAGCCGAAAGACACAAGCCGAAAGGTAGTGTGCCAGAGGGGACAGTCGAGGGGACTTGTAACTGTTGTGGCCGGCTGTCTTGTCATTGAGAGAAGCTGGGAACACTCGCACGAAGACTTGCATGGTGGGTGCATAGGACTCAAAGCCTCCCTGCCTCTCTGAGGAGGTATAGGCAATTAATGGCCACCGGAGGAGGGATATTTTTCCGCGGTAAAGCCACTAGTGAGGTGCCCGTGCGCCTGGTAATAAGCCCCCACCCATGTTCATGTAAACAACCCAAATTAAACTCATGGAACAAAACGAAAACAGGGGGAACGGTAGGATAAAGGGGCAAAGCCACCGAGCCCTGAACAGGAAAACCCACCAGTCCCTGAGTTTACAGCAGAAACCCTGCAATCCCTGACCTCGCCCAAGCTCAGGAACGAAAATCCCATCAGTCCTCGTACTGAAAAGCGCCAGCCTCGGCCCCCACCCCCTTACCCCAAGAAATCTCGTATAAGCCCTGCCTTCTGCTTCATTCCCTGCTGCCGCTTGCCCAACAGAGGCAGCCACCCTCTTGGGGTTTCCCTCCCAATAAATCTCTCATTTGCTGTGCAGCGTGACTGTGGTATTTCTTGGCTCCTGATTGCCCGGGTGCCCAGAGGAGCTGAGCTGTAGGAGAAGCCTTTCCCTTCAGAGCTCCAACACCTACAGGGATTCCTGAAAGTAGAAGGGAAACTAGTTGGAAGGGGAGGAGAATCAGGGGCAGGAGAGGGACAAGAGAGGGTCCTGGAGGTGAATATGACCAATATATGCTACGCACATGTATGAAAGAAAATCAGAAATGTTGCAGGGCTGGGGATGGGGTTAACATGTGCAAGGTATTGGGCTATCCCAACACATCAAAAGGAAGTGAATTTTATGTGTGTATGCATGTGTGCACGTATGTATATAAACACATAGGAAAACTGAGACAGGAAAAGGATCCTGGATGGGAATCACTGAGACCTGCAACACCTGCCAGAGCATATAGCCTTCCCGTCCAGAGCATCACTCACGGGCAAAGATGTTGTGGTGGCTTGAATGAAAATGGCCACCATAGGCTCATAAGAAGTGGCCTTATAGGAGGTAGTGTGTCACTGGGGGTGAGCTTTGAGGTGTCAGAATCTCAGGCCAGGCCCAGTGGCTCAGTGTTTCTTCCTGCTGCTTGCCAATCCAGATGTAGAACTCTGGGCTGCTTCTCCAGCATCACATCTGCCTGCTCAGCACCATGCTCCCACTGGATGATACTGGACTACCTCTGAAACTGTAAGCCAAACCCAATTAAGTGTTTTCCTCACTAAGAACCGCTGTGACCATGGAGTCTCTTCACAGCAATAGAAACCCTGACTAATACAGACGTACAGTAAAATACAGGGGCTGGAGAGATGGTTCAGCAGTTAAGCACACAAGTTGCTCCTGCAAGAGACCTAAATTCAGTTCAGTACCCAGATGGTGGCTCACAACTATCCATTACTCTAGTTTCAGGTGATCTGAAGCCCTCTTTGGACATCCTCAAACACCAGGCACACACCTGCTGCATAGACATATAGACAGACAGACAATCATATGAAGAAAATAAAATTTAAAAATTAAAAAAAACAGCAAAATGCTACTGCACTCCAAAAAGAATGGCTAAAATATAAAAAAATAAAATATATTAAAATACATAAATATTTTTATAAAATAAAAATAATATTATATCTAAAAATATTAAGTGGTAACAATGCTATGGAGCAGCCAAACATTATTATGAATTTCCAAAGAGAGAGCTGGTTTATCTACTCTGGAAAACTTCTATTTAAACATAGGCTCAACTCTGTGAGCTACAATTTCACTGCTATTTACCCAGGAGAAATAAGTGCACTCCTCTACTCAACTTTATGAATATGTGAACTTATTTCTCCTGGGCAAATGGGAGTGAAATTGTAGCAATCTACCTAAATGTCACCAACCAGGTAAATAAATTGTGATGTGATTTTAAGGAACAAATTCCTGACTGGATGTGGCTGCATCTTCAGCATGTTCGGCAAAAGAAGTCAGATGCAGACATGTTATGATCCATATATGTAATGGTCAAAAGCAAGTTCATAAGTTGGCTAATAGAAGTCAGTAAACACACACACACACACACACACACACACACACTGAAAACTATAAAAACATTTTTTTAATTGAAAAGTTTTAGCCAAGTGTAGTGGTCCGAATTGGAGGCCAGCTTGATCTACAGAAAGAGTTTCAGGATAGCCAAGGTTACACAGAGAAATGCTGCCTGGAAAAAAAAAATATTCTAAAGGTCCTTGTACAACCTATCAGATTAGGGGGACGTGTTTCCTCCACCTAGCTTATGCATACGCAAGAAACTCTTCAAGTGCAGGTCTTTGACATCTGCCATATCCCTCTGGGTTTGACAGTAAGGAACGAGCAGCAGCCGTAGGAGGCGGCAGCAGGCAGTACCCTGTGGACCAGAAGCCAGCCTCCCTTAGTAGCATCCCTACTTCCGTGTGGAAGACTACAGTGGGATTCCTTAGCCCTTGGCAGAAGCAGACGGGATTCCTTGGCTTTTGGCTGGCCACATGATAGCTCCTGCAGAGGCTGAGGGCCTCTATCCTAAAGAGAGTGGCTTGTACCTTGGCCACTCTCTTGAACTGTTCAGCCACCTCTTCTTCAAGCAGAGGGCTGGCTGCCTTGCTGCTCTTTGCAGCTTGCCCTGCCAACCAACTGTTTCTGCTTCTGCTGCTTCACCTCTGCATCACTGCCACTCTGCTTTTTTCTTTTTTCTTTTTTTCCTGTTACCGGCTCATCGCACACGTCTGCAAGTGTGCAAGAATGGAGAGGACCACTCTAGAGAAGTGTTTTTTGCAAAAGACAGCATGGGGGGGGGGGGGGCGAGTCTCCTAGAGGACTCATCAAGGGAATGCAACAGCCTGAATATAGAGCCAGAGAGAAGGTTGTTTCCACCAATCACAAACCTCACCTGCAAATGAAGGTTGGGTTTGTACGGGACCAACGCAGTCCCTCCCCTGAGGACCAGTCTCAGCAGTGCCCCTGTTGGTCTACCCAGGGAAGTGCCTCGCCTCTCACCTGGGTGGGAACGGTTGAAGGGCCTTCTTAGCACTCACTGAGGCTTGTTATTACAGAAGAGTGGATAAAATGCGACTCAGTCCTGGCTGGGGCGGCACCCAGAGCAAACAGCTGCAGTTACTGTGTGCTTTCCCCAGGGGATCCGTGCAGGATGCAGAATGACCGGCAGAGCCAGGTGCGGTGGCCTGTGATCCGAGCTCTGCTGGAGGCAGAGGCAGGCGGATCTCTGTGAGTTCGAGGCCAGGCCGTCTACAAAGTGAGTGCAGGACAGCCAAGGCTACACACAGAAAGCTATCTCAAAAAATAAAAATAAAAAATTTTAAAAACTTAAAAAAAAAAATAAAAAGAATCCAGAATGACTATCAGCTTTAGAGTAACTTTGTTTGACAATTGAAACAATTGTTACCTCAGGGACAGCCAAGGTAACAAGAGAGAAGAGTCCACAGCTGCCAACTGGGGAGTTAAGTTAACCCATCCTCCAATGTCTTCGCCTATTTACAAAAAATAAATAAACATTAGGAATGCTTAAAATCTAAGAGGAAGGAATTACATTGACATGTTGACTTTGGCAGATTCTAGCAGCGCTTGAAGGGTACTTAGAGAGAGGTGGGCCAGCCTGTCTCACCTCCACATTCCACCCAGGGAAAGCCTCTTGAAACACAGTGAACAAACAGCTTAAAAGGATTCACCAGGTAAACAAGAGCCCAGCTGACAGAGCTGGGAAGGAGATAAATCAAACAGGAAGGTGGCTGCCTCCTGAGTTCATTTGTTTATGTGACAAATGCTTTTTGAATTTGTACCACGTGCAAATGACCCTTCCGCCTCGAAACTGACTTTCCTCTTCATATTGACTCAGTTTCCTACTGCGCTTGCCTCAGCTTCTCTGAGGATCTCTTCTGACTCCGAAGTATAGAAGAACACTTGGATTCAATCAATCCTGTTTGTCTGTAAATCATTCCAGCGCGGCATCTCTCTGGCCCAGTTACAGCTGTGTAACAAAGCACACCAAAACTTGGTGGCTTAAAACAATAGTCCTTTAGTCCCTTGTGATTATGTGGGTTGGAAGTCTGGGTGGGGCTCCGTGGGCATGGATTGTCCGACATGTGAGATCGTCTGGTTTGGCTCAATAAGGCTGCTGGATCCAACAGGCCTCCTTCTTTATGTGGGTCCTGTGATGCCTGCTAGACACCTCAGCTTTCAGATTATTAAGAGGAAAGATGATGATGATGATGATGATGTATGTATGTATGTGTGCACTCACGTAGAGTTTTGCTTGACATTAAGGTCCTTTATGTCTGTAAAAAGTCTGTCCATTCTTCGGTCAGGGAACTGAAATTGATCTAAAAGGAGTTTATTTTCTTTCTAGTAAGCAAGGAGACCATGAACGTCGCTCAGAAGTAGAGCGTATACTTAGCACTGTGAGGCCCAGGGTTCCATCCTAGAAAGGAGGGAAGGGTAGAAGAGGAGACAGAAGGCAGGGGAAGAAGATAAGTCACCTTGGGAGAACCCAAAGAAGAAGAATTAATCACGTGCTTTTCTTGACTCTTTCTTCACCCCCCCCCATGCTAATTTCTTCCTGGATCTTTCTGGTTTATCTTCAACAATCTAAGACTTCCATTCCAACACAGGTAAAGCCAAACATAAATGAAGGTCAAAGCCTGTGCAGGCAGCACACATCAGTCTCTGTACTGGCAGACTGTTTTGGAAATACCCATAATACTCACAGGGGGCAATTCCGTGTGCCTTAGAATTGGCAGCTGGCAGACAGCAGGAGCAGCATGCTTACAGCCCAGGCTTGGAGACCTGGGGAAGGGCATGGGATAAATTAGCTGTGTCCCTTGACCTCTCAGGACTTCAACTCCCATAACTGTTGAACTGGGCTGGAGGTAGAGGGATGGCCCTGCAGACAATCAATGCCAAGCCCCTCTTCATCAGCTGGAACCAAGCCCCTGTGAACTGCCCTCTGCTAGAGTTGTCCTTGGAGAGACTGCACAGCTGTGACTCACCTCAAGTCAATTACACCACTGATGAGTCATTTTTGCCAGGGGCACAAATGCATCAGCATAAATGACATCATATTAATCTCCTGCGCCTTAAAGCCCAATGCACTACATTACAAAGATCTCTCACCTCCACGGAAGGCCCACAGTAAACCTCTGTGTGCTTTTACTCCATGTTGCTGTGTAACAAGGCCTCAGGCCTTCGTAGGCCCTAGACCTTAGCACAACTGACTGCAGAGTGGAAGTGCCGTTCAGGCTGTAAAACTCAGCATGTATACAGCACCACCTGCCAAAAAATGAAAACAAAGACTTAATCCATCAAAGTCCACAATTAGGGGAAAGTCTCAAAATGTACTGACCTTGCTTTTCAGCTTCTGTAGTTCCTTTTGGCTAACTGTTCCTGTTAACTGAAGTTTGTCACCCCAGGACATGTTTTTTTGTGCTTCAGAGTTGACCCTGAGAAAGGCTTGGTGCTACACTGGGATCCTGAACACTGAGTATGCTGGGATCAAGAGCCGAGGGGTGAGTGGCAATGGAGCCCACGCAGAACCCTGGGAATCAGACTCCAGAGACTAGATTCAAAGGTGCAGCTCTAACCTAATTGTCCAGTGTAACAGCCTTTAATGAGTGAAAGGTCAGTCAGCCCATCCCACGCTAGTCTCAGGTACCACTAACAATCAGGTTGGTGCTGCTGTGAGGAAATGCGGGAGATGTGGCAAGGCAAGGTCACCTCAGGAGGCCGTCCTAGCCTGGGATCCATTTTGAGACCAGTGTGCTAGGAGTCCCTAGTAGACCAACACTGTGCAGTGGGTCAGGAGTTGTAGGAGTCGCTGACGCTTCACTCGCCATTCCCTATGGGCCTCCAAAATGCTGACCTCAGCATTCCCCACATGACTGTAGTTGCCCACCTGCTAATAAAGACTTTCTATGGGCTTAAATCCATGTCTGAGCACTCTTTCATGGTAAATGTCCCACAACAGCCTTGAGGAAGAAGAGGTAAGAGGTAGCTTGTTCCCACTTTATGGACTCTCAAGCATGGACCTGGATCCCCAGAACTGATACCTAAGCTCTTCCAGAAGCATCTAAAAACCAAACCCTGGACCAGGCTCAGGGGTGCTTATCTGTAATCCCAACACTTGGGATATTAAGGCTGGAGGATTATGCCTTCAAAGCAAGCCTGGTCTCCATAGTAAGTTCAGTTCAAGGCTGATGTAGGTTATTTGGAGAGATCATGTATCAAGAAGCAAGGGGCCAGGGGGCAGTGGAAGAGGGGGGGGAGGGGAGAGAGCGAGAAGAAAAGTGAAAGTTGTGCCAGGTACATTCAAGAGCTAATGTAACGTTAGCCATCCACCTGAAACCAGCTCTTGCAATGTGGACAGATGAGAGGCAGCACCACGCAGCAGCGGAAAATGGCTGGGGCTTCAGTTGCAAACTTAATTCTCCTCCATTCTAGTTTTTCTTCTGCGTAGTTTCAGTATGTCACTCGTAACACCTAAAAATAAACGTCTTTACTATGAATCTGGGTATGCTATTTCTGTCTGGACATGCAGTAGCTCATGCTTGCCATTCGAGTCCTGCTCAGTGAGCCAGAGGCTGCATGCAGGATGTGGTTTGACCAAGTCTAGTGTATATATAGCAAGCGATCGGGACAAGTGAGCTATTTTTATAAAAACTGTGCTTAAGTTTTCATCCGAGATGACAGCAGCGTAAAGCAGATGAAAAGTAGTGTGCACTCCTGCAGGATTTGGTTCAGGCTGTTGCAATTTTCCACAGGATGCCATGGAAGATCTGTGGTGTTCCAACAATTGCAGCCTCCTACATTTATCATCTCCTGTCTCAGTTCAGTCACCAAATATCACCAGAAGCCTCACATGGCCAGTCATGCAAAAGTTCAAGCTCAAATAGCTCAGGAACCTGTTCACGGTCTAAGGGTTCAACTCAGGATGTGGGTTCCCCCCCAAAGCCAGGCCTAGCCACTGACAATACCAAATGTCTAAACCTAAATTTCAGAGGGTTTGTTTGCTGTTTGTTTCTTCATTTTGATGGTGGTGGGAGAGTACTGGTATGGACCCCAGAGCCTCATGCGTGTTAGGCAAAATTCAGCTGACTATATACCCTTTTACTTTTTTTTTTCTTTTAATTTTGAATCAGTCTCAATAACTTACGTAGGTTGGTATGAGCTTGCCTCAGCCTCCTGGGTAGCTGGGATTGCAGTTGTATGTCACCAAGCATGGCTGTAAACCTATGCGCGTCACTGTGTCAGGGATAGTGGCTCAAGTCTAATGAACCCCAGTGCTAGGGGGCTAAAGAGGGAATGTCAAGAGTTTTGGGCCAGTCTGGACTACATAACAAGACTCTGTCTCAACAATTATTAATCTTCAAAAGCAAAAAAAATTTACAATGAAGACAGGCATAGTGGCGCTCGTTTGTAATTCCAGCAATTGGGAAGTAGGAGGAGGAGGATCAGAAGTTCAAGGTCAGCCTCTGCTATAAAACAAGCTTGAGGCTATTCTAGGCTAACTAAAACCCTCTGTGAAGAAGAAAGAAAAAGGGAGGGAGGAAGAGAGAGAGAGGCAGCGAGGAAGGAAAAAAGAAAGGAAGCAAGGAAAGAAAGAAAGAAAGAAAGAAAGAAAGAGAGAGAGAGAGAGAGAGAGAGAGAGAGAAAGAAAGAAAGAAAGAAAGAAAGAAAGAAAGAAAGAAAGAAAGAAAGAAAGAAAGAAAGAAAGAAAGAAAAAGATTTTCATGAAAAGCAAAGGTCCTAAGCAGTGTCCACCTAGGTCTTCAAGGTATTTCTTCTATATTTCTTTTATTATTATTATTATTATTATCATTATCATTATTATTTACAATTTATTCACTTTGTATCCCAGTTGTAGCCCCCTTCCTTATTTCCTCCTGGTTCCATCCCCCCCCTTCTTCTTCCTCCCCTACCCTCTTCCCTAATCCACTGATAGGGGAAGTCCTCCTCCCCTACTGTTTGACCCTAAACCTATCAGGTCTTTTCTCCTGTTTCTAAACATGATGCTTATCCTGATTTTTCTAGAATTTCCATTGACTGTTTTTAATGGCACCACTGTTCGGTGCTCACTCTTTCAGCTGTATAAATATCATCTGGTAAGTCATATTGATTTTCTTGTGCAGTTTTGCTACCTATAAGTTAATAATCTGCTTAGTTTTCTAACTATCTTTAACTAATCAGGAAAGTCTGCCTCACATGAAAATTTCTTGTCAATTACTCACACCCCTGAGGTATCTTCTCAGACTAATTTTGTGTTAATGCTTCAAATTGCTACTTCCTTAGGACTTCATTTTATTTTATGTATGTATGTCAGTATCTTACTGATTCACCCAATCTGACCATGAATTCATAATCCTGCAGGATCAGTCTCCCCAGTGCTGAGATTCTGGGCCTATGCCATCACACCCAGCTGTCTAGAACCCTAAATGAGATTCTTTGTTAGGATGAGTTAGAACATATTTTAGTAACTGGTCAAGATAAAGAAAAAATGATTTTAAGCTACTCTTATAAGATGCTGAGTATTAACGTGAACAAAACCAGTTTCCCGCCATCAACAAACTCTGCGTGGAGCAACACATACACAAGAAGGAATAATACCGTCAGAGGAGGGTGGCTTAGGGCGCTGGAACCCTACCTGGCCTGGGCATTAGGTAGATGGATTTTACCCTGCTTCTTTCTGCCCCTGTGTGACTCTAACTGAACACAATAGGCTCGCCCAATCACAAAGGCAAAGCTGGTAAGAGCAAGCAGAGAAGAGATTTACCTGCAGCAGCTGAGGACCACGTAGGGCTCATTTCCACATAGCATCTCTCACAACAGATGGTGTACAGGAGAATTCACATTATGATGATATTATAATGATCTCAGCTGCTGAGGGCTTCTCAAGTTTTCTCCACTCATGCTCTCATAATTTCTCACCTGAGAAATTATTTTTACTGCCTTTATTTATTGTGTATATGTACATGTGATGCACATAGCATGGCATGCATGTGGAGATCAGATGAGAATTTGGTATCAGTTCTCTTCTGTCTTGTGGGTCAGGGATAATACTAAGGTTCTTGAGCTTGGCACTTTACCCCCTCTGCACCATCTCATGAGCCCAAAACACTTGAGATTTAGGCTTCATTTGACCTTAGATGCACAGCTATATAAAGTATGTATACAAATCATTTGCTGGTAATAGCTCATAAAGGTTTTTTAATTCCATGGTACATGTATAGTTTTACCACCTAATAAAGACAAAAGAAAACCTTATCCTAATGAGGTAGATGTGCCTGTTTTATTTTGCATAAAGGATTAAATTTTGGCTGAGGCTGGGTGGTGGTAGCATACGCCTCTAATCCCAGTATTTGGAGGCGGAAGCAGGTGGATATCTGTGAGTTCAATGCCAGCCTGGTCTACGGAGAGAGTTCCCAGACAGCCAGGGCTACACAGAGAAACTCTCTCAAAAAAAAAAAAAAGAAAAAAGAAAGAAAAAAGGCTGAGTCCATAATACTGAAGGATGCAGAGCATCTACAGACTCCAATGTCTGTTTTATGACTATCTGTGCCAATGATGTCTCTTTGCATAAATACACAGTATAAAATGGCGAATGTAACATGTGCGCAGTTCTGTGTGGTGCTGGGAACTGAATCCAGGCCATTCTTTTAAACACTCTCCCAACTGAGCCCCAGCCCCAGCCCTCAAACCACAATGTTTAAAATCAAACATTCTAACATCTTATAATCCACAGACACACTAACTTGATAATGATGTGCTGAGAATGATGGGAAGAAAATAACAAAAGTCTTTGTTTGGTGTAATTGTTTTGTAGCGGAAAAAATACAACAGAAGCACTGCAATTCATATCTTACAATAGACTCTAAAATGAGCTGAGGTCCATCAGGCAGGGCTTTTTGTCGTTTGGGGGGTTTGTTTTGTTTTATTTTGGAGGTGGGCATTGCATGCATGAAGCATGACATGTGCAAGGAATGCATGTTGTGTGTTCAGAACAAAGATTGCAGTAAAGTCAGAAGCACCTGATTTGACATCGGGTGGCAGCAACTGTCAGGTACCAGTGACCCAGGAAAACCCCCACTGGAAGAATGTGTTCTCCCTTCCTGGTAGGACAACACCTAACCACTCTCCATCTGTAGTTTTTGGCCTTTGTAGAAGAGATGGGAAGGCTACGGTATAAGCACAGTGAGGAGTCTTTGAAACAACCAGTCAGGGGAACTCTCCTATTTACCACCTTAGGGTGTGCAAAAGTTAAAAATTACAACTTGTAAAATCCAAGCCAGAGCAGAACATCCAAAGTTAGATAGCAATCCAATTGTCAATCAGGGTAAGATCCACCCCGTTCCGGCTCCTAGGGATCAGCTCCACCCTCATATCTAAACTCATAAGAAAGACCCCAAGATGATGTTAGCAGTCGTTTTAAGGGAATCAGCTGCTTCCCCTATAAGCACCAGTGCTCAACCCAAAGACCTGCTGGCAGCTACCAACCTAAAGCACATACACTGTCTATCCTTTCCGGTGCTTATTAGATCAGAAGAGAGTGCCAGCTACATACACTGTTGGGCACTTGGTTCAAGTTAAGTTCAAGAAGGCATTTATTCTCCGGGACATTTAGATTCATAAGCTCACTACATCTTATAAGAAACTAGGAAACTAATAATGAAAACTGGATTTTTCCACCCAATTAGGTTAAATTCATTCAGGTTAATACAGGCTCATACACAGGATGAAGCAAAGGCCTGGAGATATACATATATGTTGTCAGAACTGTGTGAAGTCTTCTCTTCCTAGGAGGATAGTTTCTTCTCTGGCTTTAGCCTTCTTCGTCTAGTATGACATTTGTGAGCTGAAGTTCCTTGGACTGGAAGGAGGGGTGGAGAACAGTGACTGTATGTATTCAACATTGTGTAAGGTTGATTGACTAATTAGAACATCCATGCTTGTGGAGAGTTGGAATGTTACAGATTGGAGCCAAATTATCCTGAGATCTTAGTTCCCCAAAATAGCTATTTAAAGTCTATCCATGTGACCTAACATCCTTGTGACCATTGGGTAAAGTCCCGTGTAATGTACAGCCCCCTAGCTTCCGCCATAGCAAATGATAACACTGTCATAACACCGAGACCTACAGCAAAGACTCCCCTCCTTTTGCCTGTATTCCACCTCCCTGTTGTTTCCACCAATGTATTTTTTTAACATGTCTTTACAGCCAAAAAGATAGCTCACAGAGTAAAGGTGCTTGCTGCTCAAGCCTTAAAGCCAAAGTTTGATTCCAAGAACCCGTGTAGAAAAGTCAGACGCAGTGACACACATCTGTAATCCCAGCACTCCTGTGAGATGAGGCAGAAATAGAATACCAGGTCAGCAAGTCCAAAGGACATGGTGCATCAAAATGACTAGATAGATACTTATTATGAAGTGACCCTGTTGATGTTCTAATTTTGAAGTCAGTTTGTGTTAGATGTTAGAACATTTGCTTAGAGTATCTTTTTCTTTCCTCTTATGCCAAAGTTGCACCTGTGTCTTATGTCGGGTACATTTCTAACAAAATACATGACTTCTGTTTAATCCAATCTAGCAGTCTTTTTTTGTTTGTTTTGTTGTTCATTTGTTTTTTACCATTTAGTATTTTCTTATACTCATTTGCTTAACTACTTATTGTTCTTGGATTTTTGTTTTTTTTTTTCTGTAGCTCCAATAATGTATTTATCTTTCTCTTCAGTCTGAAGGATTAAAGAATCTTCTGTAGAGCTGGCTTAATAGTCATGAATTCCTTTAGCTTGCTTTTATCATGAAAAGCTCTTCAGTTACAATAGTTTTGCTAGGTATAGTAGTCTGGGTTGACAGTTACTGTGCTCTAGAGCTTGAAACACATGATTCCAAGCCTTTCTGGCTTTCAGAGTTTCTGCTGAGAGAATGGGTGTTATTCTGATGGGTTTATATTTATATTTGACTTGGTGCTTTTCTCTAAGTTTTCAATACTTTGTTTTGTATATTCAGTGTTATAACTCTGACATGGGAGTTTCTTCTGTTCTTATCTATTTGGTGTTATGTTCCCTGTACCTGAATAGGCAACACTTTATATTTAAGAAAACTCCAATAAAATCATATTAAAAATGTTTTCTCATTTTTCTAGGTCCAGAATTTGTATATTTGGTCTTTTTATAGTGTCCCGTGTATCTTATTTGTACTTAATCATTTAAACATTTTATCTACTCTTGTCTCCAGCTCTTAGTCCTATCTTTGATCCATTCTACCAGTGACTTTATAAGACCTTTTAATTTACTGCTTTCCATTTCCAGTAACTTTTCAGTCTAATTTTATTTTACCTTCTACATTTATAACTATCAACGTTATTTCAGTCAGCTGACTGTATTTTCTTAAGAGTTATTTGTGCCTTCTTTTGATTTCATTGAACATCCTTATAATCATTCTTTGTCTGGGAATTCATCTCTCATTAGAAGCCATTTCTGTGGGACTAGTAATTCTGGGGTCATGTTGCCTTGTTTTTTGTTTTTTCATGTTTGTTTTTGCCTTTATACATACATATGCATACACACGAAGTTTTGGACAGAGTCTCATATAGCCATCTCCCTCAACACTTGCCACTTGATTCCTCTGCCTTCACACCCAAATGTTCTAATTACACATACATACCACAAACCCTGGCCTCCCCTTTCAGTTTTTTAAGTTTCTCAATTAAATTTGAAATTTAAGTTGTAAAGCTTTTTATTTGTAAAATTTATACTTTTGAACATCCATAGGCTTTGTAGTATCTCATTGTTCGTCCCTGATGTTGACAGTTCTTTAGTCCTAAAGGCTTTTCAGTTTATTTTTACTATACTAACTTTTGACCTGATTTTAATTTCAGGTTAACATTAGGTGATAGCCTTAATTTTAAACACTCCCTTAAATGTTGAAAAATAAATCCTCCGATGGGTTGTATTTTTATTGCCAGATCTTTTCTTACTCTGCTTATGATTTTTTTCAGAATGATCCATTTCACACTGAAGTACAGTTTATTAAAATGTTTGACTGCTGATTCACAGGTATATCCTTTGAAAGATTTCAGTCATCTGAAACACATCAAAACTTGTTTTGCTGAAATTTTCATGTGCAATAAAAAAAATGTTCAATGTAATGTATGAATTTTAGATTAAAGTAGTTCATCCACTCAGAGTTTCTGTAGCTTCACATTTAATTACTTATTGAAACGTTATTGTACAAGCAGGCCTTTCTGGGATTACATTACATTGGCCTGACATAGCCTCCTGAGTAGCACGATTATAATATGAAACTATGCTTGTTTTTATTAACACATAAATGTTCCATAGTATGAGAACATTGCTTTCTTTTGTATACATCTCTTGCCTCATGATTACAGTATGCTCTGGGAAACATACACCACTTAAAGTATGTCTTACACCAATACTTCATTAGCATTTGCATCTTTTTTATTTTTAAATTCAGTAGCTCTTGCTCAGTTTCCTTTAACTAGAACTTTGAGTCTACAGTTAATTAATGATACCATTACTTTTAATGGATATCATTAGCATATCCCTCTTATACAGATAGAACTATTTGTTTTTGCTTTGTATGTTTTCTGTTTTCATTTACTTTTGTGTGAGCCAGAGGACAACTTGCATGAGCCAATTTACTCCTTCCACCAGGTGTGTCCTAGGGATTGAACTCATGTTGTAGGGCAGGAAGACAAGCATCTATATCTATATTTCTTGCTTTGTTAGGTTTTTCTTCTTGGCCTTCCTTATGTTCCACTTTAATTGCTCTAGAAAGGCAAGCTGTATGTACAGGGTTTTGGGGGGCTGGTTGCTCGAAGAATTATAATATACACCTTTATCACAATCCACTTTGTATACTAAATCAACAAAGCTTGTGCAGTGTCACTTAGTATATCCTGATTGTTCAGTCTCACAATCTCTGCCTTCAACTGGAGTGAGTGTTTAGTGTGTCTACATTCAATAGAATTAGGATTACCAATTGATTTTTTGGACATCTTTGGTATATCCATTCTCTATAGTATGACTGCAGTCAGCAAGCAGATTCTTAATGTACAATCTAGATAGAATGAAAAACATTCTACTTGTTCCTTAATCCAGCACATGGCGTTTTGAGTTTTCAAACTGTACATACACAGAAGTTAGACAGAGAAATAGAGGTTTGACCAAAACACTAACGAGAATTTATTCAAATTCTGTGTTCAAAGACATTCTACATGAAGTTACTTAACTATACAACCATCAGAACACTATCAACAGTGAGTTGTCCAAACCTCTTTGGATCATTCTAGTTTAAGAAAAAGAACCTCAAACATTTTAGAAATCACTGAAGTTTGTTCAATTTCTTCCTGCTTTATGAGTTATTAAGGAAGAGATTAACAAAACCAAGTTTGGAACAGTAACCTGGAGAATATGGTGTCAAAAGCACAAATCGACTCCAGTGATGAGGTACCAGCATTACAAATGCCCATAATAGTCACAAGTACTCTTTCATCTTCAGAATATTTTTACTATCTGACAGTGAAATAGTAAAAAGAAAATAATTATAAAAAACTACCACTTACTAAACATGAAATTTAGAACAATAATGTTTCACATACATTTAATGTTCACAAGCATGAGGTAGTACTATCTCCCATTTTTCATTTAAGGAAACTGGGTAAATAAATGGTAGGTTTCAAGGATTTGCTCCAAGTCAGCAGCAAGTACCAAAGCTGGGAATCAAATTCCACATGCATAATTTAGGTCTTTCCAAGTCTAGAACCTGCATCTTCTGTCCATTCTTATATGTGATTTTACACTTGGATATGTGTGTAATTAGGGAGAGTAGATGGGAAATTCAGGAGGAAATCCTGACATCTACTTTTGTGACTAAAACAAGCAAGGCAAGGTTGAGGAATCCACTTGTAAATGTGAAAATCTTAAGGGCTGACAAAAATTTAAAGAGCTAAAAAGTGGCTGTAAAATCTCAGAAGCAAATAAATTTGCAGTCAAAGATTTAAAATATGGTCAAGTACTCCAAGAATTTAACTATACACTCAGAAAACCACCATCCCTAGCCCAAAGTGCTAAGCATTTACACCCATTCAGACAAGTACTTAGAAGTACATAAAATATTTAAGAAAAATTGGACACTTATGCTCAAGTGACACAGTGTGTTGGCCTTATCAAGTTTCTGAGACTTCTTCCTCCAAAACAGGTCAATAGACTTATGTTAGAGACAACATGTGTATTTAAAGTAGCAATTTTATTTGAGTTAAAATTATTTACAAAAACCCAAAGACATACTTCATGAAACTGGTACAAACTATTTTTTTCCTGCCGTTGGCTTTTGCTCCAAAGATCACAGCTGAGAAATACTGTATAAAATAAAAATAGGATTGGATTCAGAAAAGTATCCTACTGTTCTAATATCCAACTGGTAGTATTTACAGAAATATTTACAATGGAAAAAAGGTTACCTTAAAACTTTAGTTAATTTGCAAGTCAGCCTCAAGTACCCTAAAATGAGAGTTCTCTGAGGGTTAAAAACACACAAATGCACTGCAATTGGTAAGGTGGTACCTTCCTCACAAACCACCCCACCAAAACCTGCATCTCTTATCAGTGCTTGACAATTAGTTATTATTTTTAAAGCAAAACAAAACAAAAAACTGTTAAACACTGAGGTAAATCAATTATCAAATGATTACCAGTGTAACAGAAAAAAAAAAAAAATGTAATTCGCCCTGATTGCTCTCATCCAACTGCTTACTGTTCCTTACCATCTGCCACAATCAAGAATCTGTTCCCCAAATCCAATGATTAATAAATATCAATGTATTTTAAAATAATTAATTAAAATATATCTAAGGAAATTTGTGGATATAATTTACCAGTATGTTTTTAAAAAGTTGCTAAATTAGTTTGGTACTCAGGGCAGATACAATCTCAATCTTTACCACATTACACTGGCATTACTGTGTTCTTAAAAGGTGATGGGTAGGGGTCTGGGTTGGTAGAAGGAAGAAAACAATTTGCCTAGATTCAGTTACTTCCTTATAGATTTCCCAACAATCTGCATTATCAAAAATAGGAAGACAATAGAAGGCAGCCACTGCATTTAAAAACATTACAGCTGGCACTGATACAAGAGCCCCGGTTTGTTACTTTATACAAGGAAATAACAAAGTCTAAAATGAGTCAAAATTAGACTTTTAGCTATTTTCCCCAGTACACACCAAACTAATATTTATTATGGCTTCAAGTTTTACAAATCCAATGAAGAAACATAATGTAACTATCTGAAAGGTAACTAAAAGTATTAATGAAACATCTCTGGAAAGCCTGTCCTCAGGCCAATTAATAGAGGGGAAAATGTACAACCAGTGGTCGGAACAATACAAAAAAAAAAAAAAAAAAAAAAAAAAAACCTACAAAATTTAACCTATAAACCATGTTCTGTGTGTTCCACAACTGTTTTCTAAACAACTGCTCTATGAACAAAGAATCTGAATAAAAAGTGTCTTCTCTACACCAGCAATTTTAAGGCTTTGCGCTTATGCAATTGATCCTGTCACTCTATAGAAGAATATACACGCTATCTGGAAAAACGGATTCCACATTGGTGTTTTAGCTTCCTTATATTTACTGTACTGAACATTAGAAAATATATCTAGAGAACTTCCCTCAAAACTTAACAATGTTTCAAGAGTCTCCCTAGCATTAAGTGTAAACTACCCTGGGTTTGTCTATTTTTGCTTAATCCTTTAACAGGGCACATTATCTTATATAATATAATATTCCCTCAAACTGCTATTTGTTTTCTTGTGCCTATAGCTATGACATGTAATGGTATGATATTGAATATGGTCATGGTCTCAGAAGTGAAAAATAGTTCAACACCCAAACCTAATCAAGAATAAAAAAATATACTATTAATCCCTTGTGTCTTTGGATTCCATCTAATTTTAAATATAGACAGTAGTTCAGGGAACAACAACCAAAAAAATTCACAAAATTATTAAAAGCTTTATTTACGATTGGAATCATTCAACAAAAAGCAAAAGCAAATGAGCCTGAAAAAGGAACTAAGCTGTTGTCTAGAATGTCCTCAGAACATTCAATACCTCAGTAGCTAAGCTGCCTTTGCACCTGACTGGCATGACAACAGTGGCTCAACATACACAGCAGTTGCACTAACAGCAGCACAAACTTTCCCCTTTAAACCTTGCCCAAAATAAAGCAAGGAAACAAGGAGAGGGTATAGACTCTGCCAAGTTATGTGTATTTAAATACTGCATGGGATTGTTAACAGCCTGAACCTTTTCCCTCATTTTTGATAGCTGCAGATTGATGTAGTAACTGTCATTTAGCAAATGCAGAATGCATGACGAAGAAATCGGGTGATCATAAAAATCCAAACACGAATGATACTGATGAATGTTCTTGGTATATCTTCAAGGACTTCTTTCATGTCTTTTCTTTGTCTACGGATAGCTCCAGCATTACCAAGCACCTGAAGCAAAGGTAAAGCAGCTAGCAATGTTCCAAATATTCAATCACTCTAGAAATAGACTTCTGGCCTGTTGTTCCAACAGCACACTAAAAAGGGAAAAAAGGAAATGATGGTTAACACTTGACATTTTACATGTATTAAACCAAGTCTACTTTCTAAACAGTAGAAACCATCCCATTAGTAATAGAGCATTTGTCACAATGTTCTGGCCAACATAGGGTGGTTCTTCCATTCCACCCCATTTTCCTTGCCACAGTGGATTAAATTTTGGACCTATAAACCAGAATGTACCTTTCTATAAGGTGCTTATATTAGACAGTTTGCCACAGTGAGGAAGAGCCTGACACTATGGCCATTATTATTTTCATTGTCAATGTGTTACATTTAAATTTAAAAACACACAAATTAGCCAGATCCTACCATTCACACCTAATTCCAGCACTGAAAGGCTGAAGCAGGAGAATTGCCAGGCTGGGCTACAGTATAAGATTTTGTCTGGAAAATCATATATAAAAAAATCATATAAACTGCAATATGCAATAAAAGTTACTTACAGTGAGATTCATGAAGCTTAAGAATTTTTTAAGCATCTCTGTCATTATAGAGAAATCTCCTTCTGGAAGATATTCCCTCACTGTAGTTACATTGATCTGAAGAAACAGATTAAAAAGTTAGTTGGCAGAAAACGATACTGTAACTCAGGCAATGCTGTTGACCCTGCTACATATCCTATGGTACATATCCTATGGTAAGCATCTAAAAGGGCCCTACAACACCTAAGTTATTTCCATTCCACATTCACTTACCTATGTATAAGCATGTTCAGGTTCATTCCCCACTCCATACCACCCTACCCACAGGAAAGGGAAAAGGCAAGGCTAGCAAGAGCTACAAAGAAATATATATCTGTGAATATTTGTTTTTGGAAATGCAAAGAGAAAGGTCTGAAATATAAACTACACTGTTAACTATGTAGACAGACTATACTCATAGAGCTGCTTGTAAAACAGAGGGATTAAAGAAAAATCTCCATGCTACAAAGACAAATCTTTAATACACCATTTAAATATATCATTTATCAATTATCCCAGAAGAGATAATTATATTTTATTGTGATAATTAGCAAAAGCAGGCATTTATTTATACAAACAACTGCTGTAAGAAGAAACAATTATAGGACTTGACTCAAAGCTTCTATTTCATTATGTTTAGAAATGCTTAATTTATATTCACTTATATAGACCTATAAGATAGGATAAACATACTGAAATCTATACACCTAAAGAAGATAAACAAGAAAGAGGACCAGGGGTACGATGATCAATCCTCACTTAGAAAGACAAATGGGATGGACACTGATGTAGGAGCAAACAAGTAACAGGACAGCCTACCACAGAGGGCCTCTGAAAGACTACCTAGCAGTGTATCAAAGCAGATATTAAGAGTGCAGGGAATAAAAAAAAAAAAAGGGGGTGAGGGGGTGGGAGTTAATATGACCTGGAAAGGACAGGAGTTTCACAAGGACCACAGGGGTCTTTTATGCGACTGTTTCTCCAAACAAGGACCATGTATGGATGAAACCTAGAGCCTCTGCTCAGATGTAGCCCTTGGGCTCAGTATCCAAGTGGGTACCCTAATAAGGGGAACAGGGACTGTTTCTGACATGAACTCAATGGCGGGCTCTTTGACCCCCCTCCCCACCCAGGGAAGAGCAGCCCTGCTAGGCCACAGAGGAGGGCTTTGCAGCCAGTCCTGAAGACACCTGATAAACCAGTAACAGATGGAAGGGGAGAAGGTTCTCCCTTATCAGTGGACTTGGAAAGGGACAGAGAGGAGATGGGAAAGTGGGAGTAGGATACAGCAAGGATACAAAGTTAACTGTAACTAATATTAAAAAAATAAAAATTAAAAAAAGAAATGCTTAATTTAGCTGGGCAATGGTGGTACACACTTTTGATCCAAAACTTGGGAGGTTGAGGCAGGTGGATCTTTGTGAGTTCAAGGGCAGCCTGGTCTACAGATAGCCAGATACTACACAGAGAAACCCTGTCTCAAAACAAACAAACAAAAAACAAAACAAAACAAAACAAACAACCAGCATCAAGAAGAAGCTTAATTTAAAGCCTCTGAAAGAATAAATGAAAACGACCTTCTGGGCCAGGTCATCTAAATAAAGAAAACAACAGTTTAAAGAGATGACATAAAGGATAAAAAGAAAGCCTGCGATTTGGCTTCTGTTGATGGGTACAAGGAAGAAACTACTTATTACTCTAATTTAAAGATATAAGCCTCAGTTCCCTTTCTAAAATTCCTCCCCAAGAATACCTACATAATTAGAGAGTGAAATAATGGGATGAAACACCCCAGAAAAGATGTAATAAACTCCTAAAATAGGGGCTAAAGAAAAGGCTCAGCAGTTGAGAACACTGGCTGTTTTCCCAGAGAACCTGCATTCGATTCCCAGCTCCTACACAGTAACTCATAATTGTCTCTAACTCCAGCTCCAGTGAATCTGATACTCTCTGGCCTCTAGCCACCAGTCACATATTTGATGCACAGAAATACATGCAGACTATGCTGGTAGGTTTCTGTCAACTTGCCATACACTAGAGCCATCTTGAAAGAGAGAACACCTACTGAGGAACTGCTTCCATCAGATTGACCTGTAGGCAAACTAAACATTTACAGTAGCTGTGGGAAGGGCACTTAAAACATTTATAATATAGAAGGTTCAAAAGGAATAATACAGCATAGACTATTTGAGAAACTTAATAGCTATCCAAGAGGCATGCTGGCTTTGGTAACTAGAGAAGCAGGCTTAACTGTAGGTTCTTAAAGTAGTAACTAAATCACTCCATTGCTGTTGACAAGCCAAAGACAGAAAAGTTACATGATTAGCAAGAGGTCTGAAGAAAGCTAGTGAGGAGACCGACCATGACAAATGCTCACCAGTCAGAGTGGGCAACAGAAAGTGAGAACAGACTTGTTTGGACTTCCTAAGCATGGGGCCACAGAGCACTGGCAGCTCTTACTGCACATGACTATAGGCTGCTTTACCTCTTCCACATCCCCTTAATGGGAAAGTCAATTAATTGTATATTTGTGGTAGCAGCTAGTTTTCTAATTATAAGGATCGACAAGGCAACTAATATATCGTATTTGTGGATTTAAGAATCCACAATATTTTCTACAAATTCAGAACCCCTTGTTTTAGGAACACAAAAGCTATAGACAGGGCTGGAGAGATGGTTCAGAGGTTAAGAGCACTGAATGTTCTTCCAAAGGTCCTCAGTTCAATTCCCAGCAATCATGTGGTGGCTCACAACCATCTATAGTGAGATATAGTGTCCTCTTCTGGCATGCAAACACACATGCAGGCAGAATACTGTATATATATATACAGTATTTATATATATATATATATATATATACAGTATTTATATATATATATATAAAGCTATAGACACCCATAATAATGGCTATATATCAAACTAACACAACTTTTCTTAGTACAGTTAATGTGTCCCAATGTGTTTTATCACAGCAATTAGAAATTAAGGCAACCATTGACCTTTCACTTTATCTACCTGTGCCACATATTCCAAAGAGAGCATTCACAGTAACTCCAAGTCGTAGTCACATTGTATTTTTAATGTTCATATTTGTTTTTCCAAAGTCAACTGACTGTCCAATACCTATAATCTCCACTTCTGTGTGACAGCATAATTATACAGACATAATTATAGTCTTAATTGTATCATTATACTTCTCAGAGATAATTCCTGACGATCTTAAGTCACTAACAATAATCTAATTTTCCTAGCCTGAAATTGGTTCAGAGGGAAACATGTCGTCCAATGCTCAGCCAGACAGATAAGAAATCCAAGAATGATGTCTTCAAAAAAAACAGGGCAGAGGTCCTGTGAGACATTATTTGACTAGATGGGACCTTAGGTATTTGTCATCTAATAACCATGACAAGTGTAGATACTTAAAAATACTTCACTTTGATAATTTTTAATTATGTCAGCATGTGCATGTGGGTTTGTACAGACTGCAGACGATGGTAGAGGCCAGAGGCATTGTATACCTTGGGGCTGTACTTAAAAATGGTTGTGAGCCACTTGAAATGGGTGCTAGGAACTGAACTCCAGTCTTCTGAAAAGCAGCAAGCGCTCTTAACAGTTGAGCCATCTCTCCAGCCCATGAAGAGTGCTTTTAACCAAGGAAAAGGACAACAAAATGTGTGCAAAAGTTACCCTTTTGAGCCACTAAAATTGGCCAAATTTGACTTGGCCAGCAGAACACAGGTTTTATACTCCCCCCTCCCCCGCCTTTTTCTAAAAAGATCAACTACAGGACCAGCAGAGACTCAATCATCCACACCAAGAACTTTCTTGTTACACCTATTACATTCTTACTTTAGAATGTATCCTGGAAAAACCAACAAATATTTTAAGGTCTTTAACATTCCACAATATTTTAACTTCCTACACGTACATCCTTTTTATGACATTAAAAACATTCTCATTAGTTTGTTTTTTTTGTAAGACCAGGTCACTAAGGCCAGGCTAGGCTTAAATTCTCTATTTAGCCAAGAATAATCTTCAACTTCTGATCCACCTCCTTCATCACCCAAGTTCTGGAATTCCAGGCATTAACTGCCATAACCATTTAAACAGTACTAGGAACTAAACCCAGAGGTTCATGCATAACTAAGCAAGCACTTTAGTAACTGAGCTACATCCTGAGGCCCACTAGCTTGCTTTTTAATATCTTAAACAGCTTGACTCTGATAGGTATATCACTTCTCAAAAAAGCTATGAAGAACAACAATTCACTCTATCTCAAATCTTACTATGAAAGCCTCTATTAGAAAGAAAACAAAGATATTCACTGCATTAAAAAAAATTTTTTTAAAGAAAAAAGTGCTTACAAAATCAGACATTTTTCTATCACAGAGAAATAAATTACTATTTAAATAACTCTGTGATCAGCCAAAATCTCTTTTGAAATAAAAGGCATGTATGAATGAGGAAAAAATTTTAAGTAATTAAATGCATCATGTAATGACATGAAGTTGTTGTACAACAATCTTTTAAAGACACATAAGCATTTTTGAACTAGTCACTTACTGGACTTTCCTGGCAGAGACACCCAAGAAGCAGAGCTGTGTAGGAGGCCACGATGCAATCCTCCATGTGTTTGCCAGCATGTTGAAGGGCTGAAAACAGTTAAAGAGTTATAATAATGTACAACTGATAAAAACTCTGTAATTTCAATTATTTTCTTCTCACCTTAAAAGCTACTATATGTGATAAATGAATAATTCAGTATCCCAAATTAATAAAAATTAACTCAAAATAAATAGGGGTCTAAATAAAAGAATTGCAACATAAAAGATTGGTTTTTAAAAGGACACCACTAAGAAAGTGAAAGACACAACCATTATCTGATAAGATGTTCAGAATACATAATTATTTCAATTTAACAACAAAAGACAAATAACCAGAATAAAAAGTGGGTAAGAGACTCGGATACATATTTCTTCAAATGAAATTTTAAAAATGTCACCAATGACTAAGGGAAAACCAAAAACCAAAAACCTTTAGGGTAATCCTGAAGGTCTGACTGGAACCCTCATATACTGTTTATTGGCTAGCAATACCCCACCGGAAAACAACTAACATCACTGTCCTAGAGGAAGTAGAAACAATTCAAATGTGCATCAATGGACTAACAAAATGTAATAAGACTGTGCAATGACTATATGCAGTCATATGCATATACACATATATATTTGACCATAAAAGTAAGGAATATCATTCTAACAAATGCCCCCAAATGCAACTAATTGAAATAAGTTCCTTGGGGGGCGGGGGGAGAGCATATTATGAAATGTGTAGAAAAGGTAAATCCGTGGGTTGAGAGAACAAGTGGTATATCATCTGTTGCCAGTGGCTGGGAGAAAAGGAAATGGAGAAGCTGGCTGCCAATAGATATAAAGTTGCTTTAGGGCTAAAGATAAGATGTTCAACATTAGATAATAGGAATGAATACACAATTCTATGACTACAGTAAGCTATTTCATTACTCACTTAAAGATAATTTTATAGTCTATGAATTATAGCTCAATAATCAATTACTTTGGACTGCTAAAACAAAACTATGATTATAGTATGTACTAAACTACCAAAGTTTACCTGGACTGAACCTATGGCCTTCAAGTAAGAGACTATGACAAAACTTAGTAGCTAAGTTTCTTAGAAACAAAATTTTCTTAAGAGTATCAGAACTTAGGGAAGGAGTAGCTTAATAGAAAGAGAAGAGGCTCAACAGCAGTTTCCTAAGTGAAAAATGTTGAACATATTAATTTTCAAAACCTTAGTAAGGCAGTGGTGGCACAGACCTTTAATCTCAGCACTCAGGAGGGAGGCAGGCAGATATTGAAGTTTGAGGAGAGCCGGGTCTACAGAGTGAGTTCCAGGACAGCCAGAGGTATGGAGAGACCTAGTCTTGATAAGCCAAACCAGAAAACCCCAAAACCTCAAGAGTATAGTAACAAATAGCTATTTTACAGAATTTACATATAAAGCAAGTATCTTAATTACTGGAAATAGTAGGTAGTCGTTAATTCAGTAGTAAACATAGTGCCTCTAGTCTGTATTGTTCTTTACCTAGAACTACTGTATCCAAGAACTACTACTGTCAATTTCGACAAAATACTTCAGTTTAAGGTGAGGCAGGTAAAAGAAATCTGAGAAATTCATCCCCTCCCACTTAGAAACATGGTCTCATTATATAACCCAGGTTGGCCTCCAACTCACATTTCTTTGGCCTCAGCCTATATCAAGTGCTAGAATTATAGATGCGTACTCTCACACTCAGCTTAACTGTTACTCTTTACAGAGTAAAAGAGAGGAAGTACCAAGAAAGAAAAGTGACCTTCCACTGACACACACCATGCTCACTGCTAGGAAGAATTACTGTAATTCCAAAGCTTAACTAGATAAAACTATAAAGATGTTGTTAAGTAACATCTTTATAACAATATGTTAATCAAACGTTTTGAAGGAAAAAAAAAATTATTTTCACTCTGAATATATTACTACTCAAGATAAACATGCCTTTATTGAGGTCAAGTTCTTCATCCTCCTCCTCTTTCTTATGTTTCTCCTCTGTGCCATCAGTCTTTTCAGTTGACACCCACTGTATTTCTCCACTTGTTTCTTGCCACTCTCCACTCTTATCATGCTGAGTGGTGGGAGCATCTTTGATCAACTCATCTGTTTTACTTTCTGCCAACTGGGCTGCTCTCTCTCGTTCAAGAAATAGCTGATAAAAATTATTTTTGAAAAATCATCAAAGAGATCAATAGGTTAGTCCCTGAGGTCAGCACTCAACACATGAGCAAAACTAAATGATTGCATTTATAAATTTACACAAACACACACAATTATAATTGAACACACACACATTTTATAATTAAAGAAGTGGGAGGGACACAGGAGGCACTAGAGAGGGACATAAATTCTAAAAAAAATTTTTTTGAAGACATCAAATACCAACATGTACACAGTCTAATATTTTGCTTTAAATTAGAATATCTGATTTTTAAAAAGCTCTTGTACATTTTATTGAAAACCAAAACTGAAGCATAAATGCAGCTGAGATTTAAGTAATCTAGTTAACAGTTTATATAGTGTTTCAAAGATTGAAAGATTGTTCTTAATCCAGGTAATATTACCTAAGAGACAAAATAAAACAAAATTGTACCAACTTTAAAATTAAAAAGCAAACAAAAGAAAACTAACCAACACATAATTGGATAAATTAATCAAAAGGAAAAACAATGCCTAAACTGCACTAATCATGGAAAAAGAAGTATGTAAGGAATACTACTGGTAAGTTTCCTATCTATTATGTATTCCATACAGTCAAGAGAACATACCAAATTCCTCACCTTCAATTACTTTACCCTTTTGTTGCTATGGCGTTCAACACCAAAAGCACTTACTACAGTCATTCACACTTTTTAGTAAATGCATCAAGTTACTAATGAGAATTACCTAAATATCAAATGCTAAGCAGACCTTAGAAGATGTGCTAAATATACAGACTTTGAAGATAGTATGTATAAGATAATAACCCTGAAAACACAAACGAGCAGTTCTCAAAATCAATCCAAGACTGTCAGAGGTCCTAGGTACCCTGGAAGGTAAGGCTAAAGCGGTCACTTGACTTTTTTCCATTTTCTGAGTGCACAGTGGACCTTGTAGAATTTACGTAATATGCAATTAAATATGCAATTATGTCACTGCTGCTCACCTGTACTAAAGCCTGAACAGCATGAACTTGTCCAGCTAGCCTTAAACTATGATCTCCTTCTCCAACAGAGAAGGAGGAATCAAAGGAACAGGATGTTTCCATGTTGACAAGGCAGTGTCGATTCCGGGCACTATACTCCACCAGATTTATCAGTAGACCCAATCCCTATAAAACATTTAAAAATATAATTATCACAAAGAAGAACTTAATGAATGTAATATATGTAACTTTATTAAATAAAATGTTAAGCAAATAAAATGTTAATTTTTCCATCTGCAACACTGTTAAAGACCACTATGTAAGTTACTGCTCTTTCTTTTAAGTGGCTTGAGTGGGCAGCAGAGGAACTATTTTGTTGCTTTCTGGAGTCTAGCCTGGCCTTCACTAATGGTCATCCTCTTACCCCATCCTCCAAAGTGCTAGGGTTACAGCCATACTTAGCTCTTTCAGTTATTATCTACCACCATTTCAGACTTTTTATGAAGGATGTTTTATAAGTACAGGAAAATGAGAATGTTTGTAAGGATTCATCAAAACCATAGAGTATATTAAACAACCGATTCTTAAATCCAAACTAAAACAAAGTTTAATCATTTAAAGATAAGATAAAATACAATTATAAAGTGACCACTTCACTCACCAGCACTCGAATATCAAATCTCTGCTCCTGAGGTAGGTACTTTGGAACCTGAAGGACACAGTTCATTGCTGTGCCTATGAGTCCATCTTGTTCTCCTGTCTTTGTGCTGCCCCACTCTGAAGTAAAAATGGAAACAAAAATCTTCCTGATGACACTAATAACCATATTTAAAATTATTTTTTTGTAGCTGGGTTTTGTTTCCCTTTTTTCGTTCTTTCTTTTTTTTTTTTTTCCCCTAGTCCTGGTTTTACACTGTAATCTTGCTATGTACCTAAACTGGCTTCAACCTCATGGCATTCCTCTTGCCTTAGCCTCCCCAAGTGCTAGGATTATATGTATGTCCACCATAACCAACTACTAAAATAAGTATTAATTTAAATCACCTAACTTCCTTTACTGAAATATGTGGTTTTGCTATTTCAAGGCTAATCTACTAGGCAGTTCTAAAAGTAGTTTATGACTACAGAGTAAGTCAATTATATTATTACTATATAAATTACTATATCAAATTTACTATAGTAAGTTTACTATAGTAAATTACTATATCAAAAACAGAATAGCTTATTTCCATGTGTAACATATAATTATATTGTAAACATTAATTTTTCAATTAGAAAACATTACTTACCATTATCATTAGTTAAATTGAGCAATACCCCAATGATAGCCCTCATGCAGTCCTCCACTGCTTTGCCCACATGGTTAGTTACATTCTGGTAAGGCAGAGGTTTACTGTCTGCTATGCATATGCTGTTCTCAGCACGGTTATACTGCTGAATCAGTTCTTCACAATGCTGTAATGCTCTTAAGAGAAAATAAAATGTATACTATTATGGTATAATAAAAGTTATACAAAATTTCTATTTACTGGGGCCTGAAAAAGAAAAATCAGGTTTTGTTTCCCTATTTGAAGGTTATAATGTTTAATGTCTAATAATTTACTGTGTATGTCCGATAATCTCACTAACTATTAAATTTTGATAAACTTCACCATTTAGTTTTCTCTCTAAAGAAAGTTAAAGTTATAAGTTCATTCTATGTTGAGCATGGTGGTTCACATCTATAGTCCCCACTACAGAGGAGGCTGAGGCAAAAGGATTGCTTTAGCCCAGGAGTTTACTAGCTGGGACAAGAGTGAGATCCTGTCTCAAACCAAACAACTACCGTCACAACAACCACAAAAACAAAACCAAAAAACCTCCACGAAACAAACAAACTTCTGTTACTTGTGGGATGTCACATTTTACAGATACTTCAAACACAAAATATGTCACCACCATGCACCGCCCCATAAGCCTTTAAGATATAATGACCCCTTTTCAGTTTCGTTTAGTTGTTTTTCACTTAGCAAATAAGAAAATGTTTTCTTAGCAGGTAAAGTATCACATACAAAAGAAATCACTCAATAAAGAGTATTAAATGCCTGACATATATTAAGGCAAATCATTATTTTTAATTGTGGATCATTCAAATTAACAAGTCTTCTGGCAGCTATACCCAAGGGTTCCTAAGATCTGACACATACTAACAAGGAACAGGATATGTACAGGTCCACTTCTGAAGACTATCTAACTTTTGCTTATTATTAATATGTGAGTATGACTTGTGTGTGGATGAAGGTATCCCATCACCCATGTGGGGTGAGAACTTTGTGGAGCTGATTCACTCCTTCCATCTTTGCATGGGTTCTGGGCTTAAGGAAGGCTCAAGTCTACGCTCCAAATGTCTTTACTGCTCAGTCATCTCTCCAGTTCCCAAAGGCAACTTTAAACCATTAAATCCATTATATTTATTTTCAAGTCTGACAAAGACAAGCTGACACAGTAAGCTGACCTTGTCAGTTTATTTTTCATGAATTGAATACCATACAAAACCCTTTTAAAAATCTAGTATATTTAATCTATTACTAGCTTATTTTCAATACATAATGAGGAAATTCTGTAAGGTTCCTAATCTTTTACAATTCTTTGGTTAGGAAGATGTTCTTATAAGATCAAATCCAAATAATTTGATCATTTGATGTTTGAGGATATTGACAGAATTCCCCTACTGTTATTAGTAACTGAGCTATCTGTCCTAAGTATTACTGATATATGAAGGTTTTCTTGAAAAATCCCAGGTGAGTGCTATTTCTCAACCATCCAACGCTAACTTTTATCAACACTTTTAAAAACATTTCACCAGAAAACACTATGCAAGAGATAAAATCTATCACACTAAACACTTCCTTACTAAGGTAATTCTCAGGGATTAAAAAGTATAGGAAAATAATTTTTAAAATCAGAAATAACATACTCTTTAAAATTTTTTAAATATGTACTAGGACTGAATGATAGAGCACTTGTCTGGTACATTTTGCTGCTATAAACAACAAAATAACAACAATCCAACCAACCAACCATAACTACCACTCGTCAAATAAAAAGAAATCAGAAACATTTAATCTTCAAGAAAAATTCCTTGGTAAAAAAGAATTGCATGCGTTATGGAAATAATGTCCTATAAAATTTACAAAAGCAACATAAAACAGGAAATAAGAGATGAAATAGCATTTAGATTTTCTTCAAAATAACACACAAAAAAGAATGGGATTACAGACAGAAACAAGGCTCACCCAGATATTATTCAAGCTGAGTATTAAGAGTTTATCATACTATTCTACCTACAGTTCTCTAAGTTTGAAATTCTCCAGCTAGAGGTTAAAACACAGATAAGCTAGACCATTCACACTACAATAGTTGTTCCTTTCATAAGGAAATTTACAAAGACAATAAAGGGTCACATAGAATTGCAATTTAAGATTAGTTTTTCAAAGCAGAGACCCAGAGAAAGTTAAATCCCTGTGGCATAATGCTAGCTAAGATAAAGGCCAGAGAACTAGGGCAGAGATAGCAAAAACTAGGACAGCAATACCAAGAAGCCGCCGTTGTGATAAGACAGAACCAGGACTGAAGACACAGAACACTGAAGTGACAGCATTAACCTAATTGTGATAAAGGCTAGACAGCAAGATACACAAAAATCAGAAAAATGAGATATAAACAAAAAGATGAAAATATTTGCCATTCACTGTATACTAAGCAATGTTCTACTAGGGCTTACATGTAAGAAGAATTTGACTTATTCATATATATTGTACTTAAACCTTAAAACCACTTAAAATATCTTAAAACATTATCTATCTATCTATCTATCTATCTATCTATCTATCTACCTACCTACCTACCTACCTACTTAATCTAGCTATACATTGTAAAAAAAATTATCTATGATATATGTTAAGATATACCTACTTGTTTGGCTGTGAAAATTATTCTAGGGGCTAGGCACAATTCTTGTGCCCCGCCCCCTCCCCATAAAGAACTTGCAACCATGAAGTGACTTGTCCAGGGTTACAGCTAACAAAAAGGAGCTGCAGTTCTTAAAGCATTTTAGCTTAAGAATCTGAACTTTTGCTCTATAGTGTACTTATTCACGAACAAAACAGACTACACATTTTAAGAAGAAACAGAATAAAACTTTATTTCCTGAGTTTTAAATGAGTAATGAGTTAATAAAACTTACTTAGCAGATGAAATAATGAGTTGTGAATCTTTATAGGCTATCAAGTAGCTTTGATTCTCTGGATTATGCACTGTTACCTAAAAGGAATGAATATAAAATAACTTTGACAATCCATAATTTTCTTTAATATAAATAATACCACATTTTACCTTAAAATATAAAAGATGGAATAGATCTTGGCATCTAAGAACACAACTTCTTAAACTCTCTAGCTGTGATGCACAGAATTCTAATTTAATGGTGGGGGCTGCAAAACCTAGCAACATAGAAAATTTCTCAATGATCAAAAATTTATTAAAAATCAAATGCATAATGAATCCAAAGCATTTTTAGAAATGCTTACCGGTGGCTCATTTCATGTATTCACTTGGTTCTGCCACACAACATGAGCATTTTGCATCATGCCTGTTGTCATGCCACACACCAAAAAAAAAAAATTTCTCAAACAGCTAAGAAACAAGTCTGTTACATGCTATATATTATAATATACATAAAATTTTCTTGTCTTATAGTCTTTGACTAAATATAACAAAGACTTTTTACGGTTTCCTCAGTGTGTATCCAGCTAGTATACTTTTTGATTTTATATTGTGTTAGAATGACTAACACTGTTGCTTAAGCCAGGGAGTGGTGGTGCTCAGGAGGCACAGGAAGGCGGAGCTCTGTGAGTTTAAGGACAGCTTGGTCTACAGAGTGATTTTCTAAGACAGTCAGGGCGACACAGAGAAACCCTGCCTTGAAAAACAAATAAAATAAATAATAAAAAATAAAATTTTAATTGCTGTTTAATAGCTGGGTATGGTGGTACGTGCCTTTAATCCTAGCACTTAGCAGGCAGAGACAGGTGGATCTCTTTAAGTCTGAAGTCAGGCTATCCTGGTTTTCATAGTCAGCTCCAGATCAAATAAAGTTACACAGTGAGATCCCAACTAAAAACTATCGATTTACATAAAATTAAGATATGACTCTAATTATTCACTCTAAACTTAGTCATCAGATTTGCTATAATTGTCAAGTACTTTGAAACAGACAGAAAAATATCCAACGTACAAACTTGGTACTTTAAAACTCATAAATATAAAATATTTTACTTTTAAATTTTAATATTTATTAAAGTAAAATATTTTACTTTTAAATTTAATGTCTATTTATTTGTTTGTTTGTTTTGAGATAGGGCCTCTCTATATAGCCCTAGCTGTCCTGGATCTCGCTATGTAGCTCTGGTTGGTCTTGAACTCACAGCAATCTGCCTGCCTCTGCTTCTTGAGCATTGGGATTGAAGGTATATGCTATCACACACAGCCATTTAAAATATTTTTAAAAAAATAACGTGTTACCCAGTAACACAGAAGAAAGAAAGAAGGAACAATTTTCATTTATGTATTTTATGTTTTAAAAGTACCTAACCAATCCACTTAATCAGCAATTATACATTCTAAAACTGACTGGCAGTAAAAAGTAAAACTGCAGCCTACACTAAACTAGGTTAAGTCATACATAACCACCAAGGAACAAAATATACTCACTGTCACTCAACAGTTTATTTTCCAAAGTCAAATATTTTCACTACTGCTTACAATCTGACTCAAAAGCTAAATAAACAAAAGCATACTAACTAGGGGGCTGGAGAGATGTCTCAGAGGTTAAGAGCACTGGCTGCTATTTAATTTATTGCATACATAAATAAAATTGTTCCTTCTTTCTTCTACGGTGTTGTCTTCTAGGTAACACATTATTTCTTTTTTAAAAAGTATTTTAAATGGCTGGAGTTCAATTCCCAGGAACCACATGGTGGCTCACAACCACCTATAATGAAATCTAGTGTGCTCTTCTGGTGTGCAGGTATACATGCAAACAGAACACTGTATACATAATAAATAAATTTTAAATTTTAAAAAGAAAAGCATACTAAAACAAAAACCAGTAACAGAATTCCGCAGAAAACTATATTAACTTAATTCCGCAGAAAACTTAAAACTTAACTGCTGATTTAAGAAAACTATAAAGTCAGGTACATATGAGCAAACCTGTATCTACCTTTCATTTGAAGCAATAATACACGAATAGAAGCTTTTTATTTTGAGACAGGGTCTTATTTATGTAGCCCACGCTGGCCTTGAATTCACAATCTTCCCTCCCAATTTTAGGATCGCAAGCATGTCCAACAAAATAATACATTCTTAAAATGATAAAATGCTCATTTAGTGACGGTTATGGAAAGAATCCTTTTTAATTTAGATCAACAAAGGTAAAACTCCACGGTATATAAAACATCAGGTGGTTATAAGCATATGCAATCACAATTAGAAATAAGTCCCCATGCAGTTGCTCATACTTACACTCTCTAAAACTCGTAAACATCTCTCTGCTCCCCATAATGAGGCTACTAGTTTCTCTTCATCCTCATCTCTACTTAAATGATCCACACACTCTTTTACTAGGCAAAAAGAAATGGACAAAAGTTAGTATATAAAACTTCAGTAATTATTCCTTAGCTAACATCAAGAAACCCACACACATGACTATGCTGAAATGTGAACATTATTTTATGTCTGATACTAAGGACAATGGTTTGAATGAAAATGGCCCTCGTACAATCATGTGCCTGGATGCTTGGTCAAGTGTTGTGTGGCTGTTTAGGAAGCATTAGGAGGTCTGGAGGTCTGTACTGTAGATGGGCTTTGAGGTTTCAAAAAACTTAGGACATTCCCACTTACCTCCTCTCTTCCTCTCCCCTTCTCTACTTCGTGTTCATACCAAGATGTGAACTCTTGGCCGCTGCTCCAGCACCATGCCTGCCTGCTGCCACGTGCCCTACCCTAACAGTAACAGACTCACCCTCTCAAACTGTAAGCCCTCAATAAACTTTTTCTATGAATGGCCTTGGTCACAATGTCCTCTTTTTATTGTTGTTTTTACAAGACAGGGTTTCTCCTCTGTGGAGTCCTGGCTGTCCTAGACCAGGCTTTGTAGATCAGGCTGGCCTTGAACTCAAGAGATCCACCTACCCCTGACCCTGGAGTGCTAGGACTAAAGGTATCTGCCGCCATGTGTGAGTGTGTGTGTATGTATACAATCTTTTATCTACAATATGACCTTGTGTGTATGTTTCTATGTATGTATACAGACCTTTATCTACAATATGATCGAGACCACCCAGAAGCCGAAGCTCTTCTTTAAACCAGTCTCCCGCTCGTTTGGAAGTGAGGGACAGCAATGTCTCCATAGCTAAATGACCAGTCTAAAAATCAGAAATAACATTAATGAATACTGAGGTGTAGAATAATTTTTTTTCCTGGTTTTTAAACAGGATTTCTCTGTAAAGCCCTGGCTGTCCTGGAACTTGCTCTGTGGACCAGATGGCCTCGAACTCAAGAGCTCCAGCCACCTCTGCTTCCACAATACTGAGATTAAAAACAAGTGCCACCACCACCCAGCTATAGTAATTCTGAAGCATTAATTTTAGGAATTTTTTTTCTTTACTAAGATGTAGTCAATAGAACAGTAAATGCTTTTATAGGTGAATTAACTTATAATTTTATCAGAGTAGTCTATACTAAAGAAACTGTGGTTTACGTATATAAGACTTGTTTTTATGAAAAAAGTTAAAAGTAATCTGTTAGTTTCATATAATACATAATGGCAGTATAGAGGCTCAGATGGCATTATTGAATCAAATGATGTATTATTTTACTATAAACCAATATATTGGATTAATATACCAAAAGGAATATAATTAGATACATTTCAAGGAAGAAAGTGTAAGAATGTCAGTGGCCCTAAATGTTCACATTCAATGGTCATTAATTTAAACAGACTGAAGGTACAAAGTAGTAACAATGGCTTGGGCGTTTTTTGTTTTTTGTTTTTTTCCTGGAAACAGTAAATATGAACATTTTTTCAAATATTTACCAGTGAACCACATTTTTTGATCTAGTTATCTAGTTCGCCTGCTAAGCCCTTGCAAGGTACCAATAAACTAGTCATTTAAAAACAGGAATGGAGGGAATAATTAGCAAAGACTGAAAAGAATTTTTGTCTATCCCCGACACTGACCCTAACCCAAACTTAACACTTCAAAAGGGAAAATTTTTCACCTTGGCATGTATTACATTTGAAACTGAATATATATTATTTATAAATGAAACTAGGTTAACCAATAAAAATCTTATTTTACAAGAACCTAAATATTTTAGTAAGTCCTTCGAAACCAAAGAAAATTTTTGTTAAGACAAATACAAATTAGTATGCAACACAACAAAATCATTCAACTGGGTTCATTTCTCATTCTAGGTCCTGAGAAGGGTAGTTTAATGACCAAATTTATCAGCTCATGAGTCTTTACAGTGAAGCTGAGGCCTAATGCTATAATCTTTAAGAAGGGTATAAAAATTTTTATTAGTAAAAACTTGTCTTTTATATTTTAGGCTATATTCAGCATAGCATAAGCTACTATACAAAAATAGCCTATTATTTTAAGCATTTTTTTACTTGAAAACTAAAACAATCATCTAGAGCAAAATCACTAATAAGACTATTGTTAACTGTTGGCATACAGTTATCCATTGCTTAAAACTCTAGTACTGTTATTTCTTCATGTGTTATCAACAGCACAAATATATTAAAAGAAGTTAATTTTTAATTTCATAAACTTTTTCTTTTGAGATAGGGTTTCTCTGTGTAACCCTGCTGCCCTAGAACTCACTTTACAGACCAGAGTGGCTTCGAACTCCCAAGTGCTGTGGTTAAAAGAATGCACGACCACACCTGGCTATATACTTTATTTAAAACAAAACAAACAAACAAAAAAGCCCTTTAATATAAAAACACACAAAAAATTAACCAGACCCAAGCAATAAAAAAAAAACTGTGTGCAGCTATTCTTTAAACAAGGCAACTTAGTAAGCTTACTACTATACAATTTAAAAATCATATTTAAGAACAGCTGACATTGAGTTGAAGGAAAAAAAGGCACCCTAAAATAGTCCAGTGCTCTGGTTTCAATCAAGTCAATTATTTACCATACTATCATAACTTTTCATGCTGAGATTTATTTACCCTAACAAATTCAACATAAGTCAAACTCATTTTTTAAAATGTTATCATTCAACAGCAAACATTTGAAATCAATATGCAAATGAGTAAAAATTTTAAGTTCAAATTAATTCTTTTATAGCATTAAGACTAATTTTTCCTTATGGCCGAATAAAATACATATAGATGGCATTTTAGCTATTCAACTGTTGGAGATCTAGGCTAGGTCTACTCCTTAGCTATCATCAATAGTGCAGCAATAAACACAGACATTCAAGTATCTCTGTGGTGGGCTAACAGTGGTAACTGAGGTACTGGACAGGGGAAGAGTAATGGGACAGATAAGCCAATAAAAACAAAGAATGGAAGAAAATGCCATAATGAAACCTACACTTTGACTGTAAATTTAACAATCACTTTTTGAATTAGATATAAAAATGCTGACTGAATGAAAATGACAGGTTTTAATAGTAGTATCAGCACTGTCCCACTCCCAAGTCAACCTAAAGCTAAAATACAGACCGTGGTGACATGGAGGATAATTCATGTACTCTCTGAGGATATTATTTCCCAGTTCTAGCCTGTGTTTTAAAGGTAG
The DNA here is from genome assembly GCF_030254825.1 of Meriones unguiculatus. Taxonomy (NCBI): domain Eukaryota; kingdom Metazoa; phylum Chordata; class Mammalia; order Rodentia; family Muridae; genus Meriones; species Meriones unguiculatus. The sequence goes on along the minus strand of NC_083357.1, from coordinate 12,589,342 downwards.
CTGGCTTTACTCCCACATGTTATCTTTTTTCAGAATCCATGAATCCCTTAGTAAGTCTAGTAATTAAACAGGGTGAGAGGCCCCAGTCATTGTGACTATCAACAGTCTGTAAATTTTTGTGGCAAATGTTAAGAGTCCTCTCAGTTAAGCAGGCAACAGGACAAGTTATACAACAATCATCTTTTTTTTCTTCTCCTCAAAAACCACAGGTCAATCATCTTACTGACCTCGTAAGAGGCCATTTGGATTACTATCATTCACAGGGAAATTGTGCTCAGAATAAAGGCCATAATCCTACATTGCTCCAAAATGACAAGTGACTAAGGATTTCCCTTTTCAGCCTCCAGATACCCTGAGATAGTTTAGAATAAAAAAATACTGTTCACAAATCCTTTACAAATCCTTTAAAATTTCTGATTTTGGAAATTGAGAGAATAAAAATTCTAGTTGCTAAGAGCTGAAACGTAGAGGGAAGATAAGACAAAGAAAAACAATAAGCAAAATTTAACAAGAAAAGCAGCTCACTAGCAAAACCAAAACAAAGAAAGACTCAAATAAAGATGATCAAATTTAATGGTTTCAGGAGTATGTTGGCAAATGTTATGTAAACGCGACACAAGCTAGAGTTATCTGAAAGGAGGGACCGTGGCTGTAGGGTATTTTCCTAATTAAGGACTAATACGAGAGGGCACAGTCCATTGTGGTGGTCCTGGGTTCTATAAGAGAGCAAACTGAGTAAGCCATTAGGAACAAGGCGGTAAGCACTCTTCTATGGCCTCTGCAGCAGCTCCTGCCTCTAGGTTCTTACCCTGATTTCCCTTAGCAATGGACTGTTACCTGGAAGTGTAAGCTGAAATAAATCCTTTCCTCCCCAAGTTGCTTTGGTCATGTTGGTTCATCACAAAAACAGTAACCCTAACTAGAACAGAAAATGGCCTTCAGAGCTAAACGTTAATAGAATACTTTGTCAATAAAAACTATAAACAAGACTAATTATTAAAGGTTAAATGGTTTGCCAAAAGCCACACAGCCACTGTGACTAATCAGACTTTCTGAACATAATCTCATTTATTATAGAAGCAAACAACTCACCGTTATATTTTCTAGATCAAGATGCTTATTGTGCACAGTTTCACACAGTCTTCGGATTTTTTCTTTGATTTTGTTCATGTCTTTTTCATTCAGTAGCTTAGCTGAAGAAGCATCTTGTTCCAGTTCCAAAAGTCGAATCATGAGATCTAGGCTGGCCCTATCAAGATCCATGTTCAAACGATCTCTACTCAATATGTACATGAGAGCAGCTGTACAGAGGGACAGATTCTTCAACAGATCCCAAAAGAGAAATATTCATGAAAGCAATTACTAACAACTTCAAAAAACAAGGACATTACTGACATTTATAAGCTAAAATGTCTAAAATTCCTATTGCTGGTTTTTATGGAGAGCATAAAAATGCTTGACTGACTGTTCTTCCAAAATATCCTATTTGATAAATAAAACCCTGATTGAAAATTGTTTTTTCCTCTAATGAATGTTCAACTAGAATATAAACTTAACTACTCATTTCTTTGGAAACTTTTCCTAAATGAGGTGTTTCTAGAAAATTTTGTATGTATAATATATATTATATATTATTAATATATAATTATATATAACTATATAATATTATATATAGCATGTAACTATCTCCTTCTACAATATACCTTTAATGTTCATGATAACAAAGATAAGTCAATATTTTGGTTCAAAATGGTTTATAATTTGTATCAAAACACATTTTTTCCTCTGTAAAATATAGACAACTGAGCATGCACCAGTATACAGGGGACTGAAATAAAGTTAACTAGGGGCTAACAAGATGACTCAGTAGTAATAGTGGAAATGAGTTGCTCTTCCAGGGGACTCTGTTTCTAGTCCCAGCACCTACAAGATACTTGCTCAAAACTGTCTATAACTAGTTCCAGGGGCTCCAATGCCATCTTCTGGCTTCTATAAGCACCTAGTGCACAGACATACAAACAAGCAAAGCACTCAAAAACTAATAAAATATTTAAAAGGAAAGAAACATAACTAGATTGAATTATTTTGTTTTTTTTGAGACAGGCTCTCACTATATAGCTCTGGCTGTCCTAGAACTCACTATGTAGACCAGGCTGGCCTCAAACTCACAGATTCACCTGCCCCTGCCTCACAAATGCTGGGATTAAAGGCATTTACCACTACCTCCAGCTGGATTTTCTTCTTAATGTTTTAATCCAGCAATTATTATTATTTGGAGACAGGGTCTCACTATGTAAGTCCTGGTTGGCCTGGAACTTACTATGGAGACCAAATTAGCCTAGAGATCTACTTGCTTTTGCCTCCTGAGTCCTGGAGCCAAAGGCAAGCACCACAAGACCTGACACTTCTTTGTTGGGTTTTTGAGACACCTACTCACTATGTAGCACTGGAACTCACTATGTAGACCAGGTAAGATCGGGGTAGCCTTGAACACATAGAGTTAAGCCTGCTTCTGCCTCCCAAGTGTTGTGATTAAAAGTGTGCAACAGGCTTTTTATTTTTTGACAGGGTATCATATAACCCAGGCTGGCCTTCAACTTCTGTAGCTCCTGTCTCTCCTTCCATAAACACTAGGATTACAGGCCTGCATAATAGCTGGTATATGTCATGCAAGCGAACAGACTCAGGGCTTCATGCTTCCTAGTCAAGCACATTAGCAGCTGAGCGACATTTGTAGCCCCTAGTAACTGCTTTTTCAATAAAATATTAACAAAATGTGCTTAAAATACCTTTTTAGGTGGCATGTTTTAATATTTAAACAGTTAGCCTTTTGGTAGCCTATGAATGCATTCTATATTCAAAAATATAAGAATTACAAATATATATAAACCTTTCCCTCATTAACATAACCTAAATAATACAGTAACTCCTTATATAACATTTAAATTTTATTACAGACTCTTAAGTAATCCAGAAATGATAGTGTAAGGGAGAATATATGTATCAATATATAAATATTCAGCCTTATTGTCCTAGAATCAGTCTCCCACAGATACCAAGGGAGAGCTGTGTAATTCGGTGCATTTGGGATATGTCAACATTTGAGATGAGTTTATATTTATTATGTTCAGCAACACAATGTGTAATTAACTACTTAAAAGAATATAACTTCGAAATGCCCCAAGTACAGACTCTCTAGATACTTGAGCAGGCAATAGATGTGTATATGTGGCTGTGATGCATGTGTGGGCACGGGCACGTGAGTACGCACACAAGCATGCATGCCTGTGCATGTGAGTGTACTTGCTCAACATTGCAGCTAGAGTTACAGGTGGTTGTGAGCCACTCACATGGGTGAAAACTAAACTCAGGTCTTTTACTACTAAATCATCTCTTCATCCACATTCAATCTTCTTAATTAAATTTTTATGAACCATCTTTTTCTTTCTATTTTTTTTTTTTTTTTAAATTAGGATGCCACAGTAAAGACCTAAGGGACAAACTAACTACGAGAAAAATAAGTCAAGACTATGGCTAACTGGTCAATGAAACAAAGTAAGCATTTCTTGTCTTTCTGTCCTCATTATTCTGTGTCTAACACAACTTGAGTACAGAGGAATGCTCAGTCACTTTAATTCCATTACTTTTAGTTTTAGAAAAATTGCTATTAATTTTGTACAACTCAATTTGAATTTAGAATATAATTTTCTTTACTACAAGGCCACCTCAACATATCACTGGTAGGTTAGGTATTGACTATTTTTGTCCTAACTTTTAATGACATTAATATTAACTTTGGTTAGGTAACCTTTACTGTTTATTATATATTCCTTTTCATAATTCAGCTATCTTCCAGATCCAGTAATAAAACAAATATTTTAAAATCATGGCTGTATTTCAAAATGCTTTTCTATGCCATTAACATCAAACAATATCAAAAGATGCTTCTGAATAGAGAAAATAATTTTATAGTATAAAATATTCAGTATAGTATGTTAACTGACAAATGAATTAGTATTTTAGTAATATAAACAAACTATTCTTAAGAAAAATGTCTTAAGGTAATGCTATTTATAAAGCAAAATTATATGGCTATTATTTCTGCTCAAGCACATAAACTCAGCTTTTAATGCACTTATATGAATAGCCAAAGAAGTATTTTCTGATATAGTCAAACATTGTAATTTTTCGATAATAACCCTCAACCTCAGAAACTTAAAAATACCTGATGGTGCTGGGAATCATCCAAGGTTTTAAAGACCATTGCAACCATTCCATGTGCTCTCAGGTGCATTCGAAAACTGGGCATGGCACATTTAGTAGCCAAGCTGATAACACTAGAAGGAAACAGACTAGGTTAGGACAGCTAAATATTGCTAGGATATGAGCTGTAGTTTGCATAATTCCAAAGGAGCAACTAAGAAGAAAATAGAAGGCTTCAGGTACTGCCAAAAACATAAAAACCATGGGCAAATCAAAATTTTAAAACATGTACCAAGGCTTCCGAGTGAGACTGGGCACACTACATTTACAAAAATGAAAAGCATGTCTGTAGTGTATTCCTCAAATCATCACTGCCACTAAAATTATAAAATTCTACTTATCTTTTGTAATGCTGCTATTATATAAAAACTGGAAGTAGTTATATTTGATTGGATATATTCCAACTAACAATAGATATACAACCAAGTCAAGGTATTCAATTGCCATATGTAAAAGATGACCAATGTCACTCAATCATTCTGTCACTTGGTGTCAGACATTCCAAGATTAAAAGCAAAACAAAAAACCTCAACTCAGATTCTTTAGTTTACTACTTATTCTTTTAGCATTTGGAAACTGAAGACTACACTATACCAAAAAGGAAACATTTTAACTTATCACTGATTATCAACAACAAAATTTTTAAATGTCTGACTTTATTAACAAATATAAACCCATCTAGTTAAAAAAAATTAATGATATAGTATACACAACATTATAAAATGTAAACTTAAGGTCTTACCTAAGGCAACGTGTGTTTAGAGGCTGAGTACTCTTTAAGCCACTTAACAAGTATTCAATGTCATCAGTGAACTCCTGATTTTCACCAAATTCCACCACATCATTGAAGTGCTTCACATGCTGAACAACAGTATATAACTGCCAAGAAAAAAAATAAGCCCGCCTCTTTTGTTAACTATGAACTAGAATATTTATAGGCTCACTGTACTTAATAAAAAGCCTATACAATCATTCATTAGATGGCAAGAAAAATGTTTTTAAATCACTAGTACTGCTAGGACAAGGTACGTTTGTGGTTCAAAACTGTGGCTATCAATGTAGTGATACTTGTTTAAGACAAAAGGCTAAATGTTACACATAGAAATCTATCCACGTGCAGTAAAACTGTATATGGCTGCTTACTTCTTTGTCTTCTTTTCTGCATTTCAGTGCAGTAACTATATCTTGGTAGGGCTGAGTAGGTATTGTCACAGTTTTTATCACTTTGAGTGGTGGTGCAGGAGCCTTAAAAACTCCATCATCTTTTTGATTTGGTTCCTTTGAAGACAGCCTCACCTATTAATAAAGGTATTAAATTAGTTGTTCTAAGCAAATATATTTTAAAAGGTAACATCTTGTCTATGTGACAAATTTAGCTTTTAAAGAGTAAATAAAAAAAAATTTTAAGGGGAAGAGGGAGGCTGCTGAAAGGTCCTAAGAGATAATTTAAATTCCATGCACTACTAAGACTTAAATGTTTTACACACAAAAGAACCACTTGAGAAGTACTTCTAGCTTATTTAAACTTCGCATTTCATATCATTTCTTTGCTTCCAGGACTGTTAACATAATAATAAAAAAATCCACAATTGCATGCATTAAGTAGCAATGATAAGCAAATTAGACAGGGCTTCAGAAAAACTGTAGCAAAGAAATCACAGAAGTATAGGAAACTAAAGCAATATAGAACACAAAATATTAAGCTGTAATAAGAACAAGGCATGTTTCAGCATCACAATTATAAGTATATATAATGGCGACTTCGTAATCAATTTAAGGAAAACACTATACTGTGTTTAGAAAGAATTCTACTCTTGGAGCTGAGGATGAGCTTTTGCCAACGTACAAGGCCCTGGATTCAATCTCTGACAACACAAACACATCCTCCTCAATCCTCAAATTTTTGTTAATGTTCTCTAAGAACTCATTCCTTTGGTAGCTGCAATGACTGAAGCGTTGCTTTTAAGCTAAGAGTTTTAACCTATGATACTACTAATACTTCTGTAGAAAATACACTTTTATAGGGGCAAAGAGGTCCTCACTATGTAGCATGCAGGCTTTCAATTTAAGATCTGAGCCTCCTGGTTGCCTGGATTGTCGGCACCATACCTAGCAAGAATATTGTATGGAAGTTTTGTTTTGGAAAGTATTAATGGAATGTAATTTCAGCTCTATGTAAACTAAATTAAGAAATGAAAGTCACTTTAAGATATACAAAGATAAGACTAAGATCAGAAGGAAGGAGAGGAGGACCTCCCCTATCAGTGGACTTGGGGAGGGGCATGCATGAAGAAGAGGGAGGGAGGGTAGTACTGGGAGGGGAGGAGGGAGGGGCTTATGGGGAGATACAAAGTGAATAAAGTGTAAAAAAAATTAATAAAATAAAATAATTGTTGGCTGGAAAAAAAAGATATACAAAGATAAATATTCAGGCAAAATGCTCTTATACACATTCTTAAAAAATTCTTAAAAAGGCAGAGGGCCCAACCTTAAAAAAAAAAAATCCATATTGCAAAATGTAGGCTACAATATAGCTTTGGACCAGGAGACTGGGTCTTGCTACACAGCCCTCATTAACAATGAACTGGTAGCGATTCTTCTACCCCAGTACTTACTGGGATTACAGGTATGAGGCACCATGCCTAGCTTTATTGTAAGTTCTTAGGATCAATAGGTTAGGGAGAATGTTCAGTTGGTAAAGTGTCTGTCCTGTAAGCATGAGGACCTGAGTTTGGATATCTATACTTAAAAAAAGGGTGTGGGCAAAATAAAAATCAGCACCCCAGCAGTTTGGAGTGAAGAATGATGGATCCTTGGAGCTCATTGTCTAGCTGAACTAGCCAAATTTCATGAAACCCTTTCTCAAAAAATTAGGCAGAGATGAGATTGTTTAGCAGGAAGGGATGCTTGCCACACAAGCCTGACAGCCTGAGTTTGATTTCCAGAACCCATATGACGTAAGAAATCACTCTTAAAAGTTGTCCTTTACTGGGTGCATACACACCTATCCGCACTAGCACAAAAACACACACACACATACTACCACACACAAAGAATCAATACTAACACTTCCTCTGAGGAATAAATTTTCTTAAACCCTAAATACTATAAATTCTATGAAAAGTGAATCATGATTAAAAGCTTTCTTTTATTTGTTGTTTTGTTCTGAGATAGGGTCTCAGTATGAAACCTAGGTTGACCTTGAACTCCTAAAACGTTTTAATTTGTAAAGCTTTCAATTATAATCTTGTAAGAACAAAAATTAAGATAGTAACTATCTAGATCAATTTATAACTTATTTTTAGAGAGAAGAGTAAAACTTTACTTACTGTGACACTCTGAGATTTTACTACTGGTGGTCCAGGAAGTTCTTCTGAGTCTGGATGGTTCCAATGCCTGGCATTATATACAGCTTTTGTAGGTGACTAGTGAAATGAGAAAAAGATCAACTACTTCCATCTCACTTTGTATCCCTTACAAAAAGGTTTCATTTATATAGAATAACTGAAATGCATAAACATACATCTTAGACCAAAATAGATGTTACTGCCATATCTAAATCACTTTGGTATTTATCGCAGAATTGGCAACTACACTTCTGTGTAAACAAGCAACCAGAAGAAAGCACTTGAAATTGCTAACACACACACACACACACACACAGATTATATAGCAGTCGTCTAAGAGGAACATAAAAAACAGAGAGCTAATTTGTGTTCCACCTATTCTGTATACATGTTACCCAGAAAACCTAATATAGTCATTCCATGAGTTCATAAATTACTTAGATATAATAACAAATAATCATTTAATGCAAATCTACTTCCTTAAAAGTAATAGAGACAGAAGATTTGGCATTATAAAATATTTGTTGTATAAAGTACTTTCTTGGAGATAAAGAAATGTCCTAATGAGTACACATTCTAGCAGTGCTAGCCTGATGACTGGCGTTAAGTATCTGAAACCCACAGAAAACGCTGCATGTGGCAAATATGTACCTGGAGTCCTAGCACTTCTACAATGAGACAGAAGAACTGGCCAGAAGCTTGGGGACCAGTTAGCCTAGAGTATGTGGCACAGCAGTAGCAGAAATAAGAAAGAGCCTGCCTCAACAATTTGAAAGTCAAGAGCCATCTCCTAAGAGTTGTCCCCTGACCTCTACAACCTCCACATTCACACACATTCACATGCACAAAAGATAAATTTGTAATAAATATCTTGAAAGTCTATTACATGCTGCGTGTGGTGGGGAGACATTTTTAATTCCAGCACTCAGCAGGTAGGAGCAGGTGGACCTCTGTGAGTTAGTTCGGGGCCAGCTTGGTCTACTAAGCAAATTCCAGATAGCCAGGGCTACACAGAGAAACCCTATCTAGAAAAAACAAATAATAATAATAATAAGAAGAAGAAGAAGAAGAAGAAGAAAAGAATAAGGAAGTCTAGCATTTAATGTATTTGATTCAACATGCTCATGTGCAAAACTTTATTCCTCATACTAGTCATTTCTGCACCATAATTTTCTTTTGGTTTTTTTCAAGACAGGGTTTCTCTGTGTAGCCTTGGCTGTCCTGGAGTCACTTTGCAGACCAGGCTGGCCTCGCCTACCTCTGACTCCCCAATGTATAAAAGATATAAAACTTTTATTTAAAAAGAATTTGTATAAAATCCTACTTCAAGAATGGCCAAATATTCCTGTTCCTATTACTCTTATAAACTAGATTTGCAATAAGTAATGAGTCATTCTTAAATAATGTATGAACTCATGCAATGACTTGATCAGGTTTTCTGGGTCACACGTATACACAGTAGATTTCACATAAATTCTAAAAACTATCTCTGTTCACGGTCATCGTAGACAACCACTATACAAGCTGTATGTCTGTTAGTTACTAAATCCTTGATTTAAACAACCTCTAGTACCTCAAGTACATTCTGCACCCAGGTTATGATTGCACACTGTCGGTATAGACCTGTATCCTAGGTTAGAGGTGTGGCTCACAGTACACCTACCCAGCATGCACAAGGCCCTTGGTTCCACCCCCAGCATTGTAATAAAGTCAGAGACAGATGTGCTTCAAAGTGCAAATATTTTGCTGATTTTTATTTATTTATTAATTTTTAAAAAATGAGCATTGGTACTTTGCCTACAAAGAGATCTGTGTACCACGTGTGTCAGTTACAGACAGTTGTGAGCTGCCAAGTAGGTGCTGGGAATTGAACCCAGACCCTCTGAAGAGCACTCAGTGCTCTTAATCACTAAGCCATATCTCCAGTCCCCCATTCTATTTCTTTTAAGAGTGCACTGACTCTCGGTAATAATCTTTGGGTTAAGAAAAAGGCTAATTCTCCACAAAACAAAATAGCAGGACAATGCAAGGTTCTTAACTAAAACATTGTTAAGAGCAAGCAAAACACTAATTACTATTTTAAGTATTAAATACTACTAACAGCTATTTAATGCTGGGCCAGCACTTTCATTTAAAAAAAAAAAAAGGAATGTGTAGTTTATGCAACATATAGGGGCTCGGACCAACAAAAAGAAAGCTGGCATTGAAACATTCTATAATGAAGAGTTAGGAAAAAAGGCAGATTGCACATCTCAAAATGGACTGAAGCATAATATACTGAGTAACTTACACTAACTAGGTCATACTAGATTTAGAATTTTTTTTTAGTTAGCATGGTATTGTATGCCTGTAATCTTAGCACCCAGGAGAAACAGGATTAAGGAGTTCCAGGCCAGTCTTTCCTACATAGAGAGTTCAAGGCCAGTCTGAGCTACAAGAACTTTTTCTCACATAAAAACAAAGCAAAAAACAAAAAACAAAAAACAAACAAAAAAAAAAAACCAAAAAACAAAAATCAAAACAAAACAGGCACAGTAGCACATACGCCTGTAATCCCAGCACTCTGGGAGGCAGAGGCAGGCAGTTCTCTGTGAGTTCAATGGCAGCCTGGTCTGCAAAGCAAGTTCAAGGCAGCCAAGGCTACACAGAGAAATCCCATCTCAAGAAAAAAACAAAAGAAAACAAACCATTTCTTATTCTGTGTGTTGGCTGATACCATCAACTTGATGCAACCTAGAACCACCTAGGAAACAAGCTGCTGGGCACGTCCGTGAAGACTTATCTAATTCGAGGTAAAAAAACCCACCTTGAAAATGAGGGGCACAATTCCAAGGGCTGGGCACTAGGACTGCACAAAAAAGGAGAAAGTGACCTGAGCATTAGCATCCATCTCTGCTTCCTGAATGGGAATGCAATGTGGCCATCTGCTTCAAAGTCCTGCCGCTAGAACTACCCCACCATGACAAATTATACCTTCAAAATGAAAGCCAAAACCTTCCCTTCTTGTTGGGTATTATGTCAGAATAAGAAAAGTTAATATTATTCAGCATGTAATTCAATGAACCTGTAATTTTAAAGTTTCTGATGCTTACCATTTTAATGCTAATGTAGAGCAGTGTAAAAAATAGATCTGACAGGAATTTTCCTTGACTTTTATTTCCTTTTTGTTGTTGTTTGAGACAGGGTTTCTCTGTGTAGCCTTTCTGGACTAGCTTTGTCGATCAGGCTGGCCTTAAATGTCTCTCTGTCTCTAACTCTTTGAGTGCTGGGATTACAGGCATGTGCTATCATGCCTGTAAAAAAAAAAATTCCAAATTTTACATAGGACTTTAACATTTTTTAGAATTATGTTAATGTTTTGTTTACATGTATGTGTCTGTAGATGTACATGCCTAGTGCCCAGAGAGGACAGAAGTGGGTATTAGATGCCCTGGAACTCGTGCTATGCATAGTTGTATGTCACCACGAAATCACTGAACCATCATCTCTCTGACCAGTTGCAGGGCTTATTATAGGGGAATAGAACTACTAAAAGATACACCTAACTAAATAAATAACATATGAGTATTAAATAGGGAGGGAGAATGGGAAAGAACACCACACTGTCCTGAACTCAAAGCAGCATTCTGTACAAGAATTCCACAGGCTTCAAATGTGAACTGTGTAAGTAAACACTACAACATCTGATATGTCATATTCTAATTTTACATAGTAAATGTGATTTTGTAAATTAACAAAAAATGGGTTAAAGAAAGAGTAACTACAGAGCCATCAACTTTTCCTGAAAAATAAAAATCATGAACACCATGAAGGAATCTGGCTAAGTCTAGGTCATTCATACTATACCACCAGGGTTATCTTAAAAAAATTTTTTTAAGTTTAGAAGCAGATACATAGCACAGTAACCAAATTTCTTAATTTTACTCTGTTCGACAATTTATGCCTTCTGTTTGCTCTTCAATCTAAAAAAAAATACTTAGAACAAATGGAAATGGTAGGGAGCTTTTATGAACATGATAACATTCTAAAGATTTAGAACCATGTAGGCATGTTTCAGAAGAGCCATCTTACAACATTCTTATGTTTGTTTTTATTTATTTCTCCAGGAATATAAATGACAAATAACAATTTTACATGCAGTAATTTACTACAGTTAAAGAAAAAAATAAGCCAATGATCAACCGACAAGAGTCACTTATATATGAGTGAAGTTTCAATGAAAATGTAAAAAAGTGTTTATTTATAAGGACAAAGTCAAGAGTGATTTAGCAGACTGTTTCACTGAGTTACAATTATAAATGATAAGAAAGAGTTCTGGGGCTAGAGAGATAGCTCAGCAGTAGAGAGTATTGGCTGTTCTTCCAGAGGACCTGGGATCAATTCACAACACCCACATGGCAGCTCTCAACTGTCTGTAATTGCAGTTCCAATGGATCTAACAGACATACATTCAGACAAAACATCAATGCACAGAAAATAAAAAAAAAAATTTTTTTTTAAAGTAGAGTTCCTTCATGAAGAACAAAGAGTAAGGGCATTTTGCTATTTCTCCATTGAGTTGGCTTTTAAAAGCATGTGTGTTGAGGACAGGGAGAGTTGCACCATTTTTATATCATGATTTCTCTCTCTCTCTCTTTTTTTTTTTTAGCAAAATCAAATTCTTAAGTTTTAAATAAGACTATAGTAAAGACAAAAACAGTAAGCTGGCTATATTTTGGCCAAGTTTTATCTACAAAAATTTCATAAACAGAGCAAGTAATTCTATCAGCATAAGCACATCTAGATGAACATTCAAAGTGCTGCAATATATAACTGTGCGCCTTTAGGTATAGTGCCTTAGTAGCAATGTGCAAAAAAAGAAAGGGGAAAGGAAAAAAAAAAGTCAACAAGATGGGGGATATCTAGATAAACTGGGGAGTCAAAGACAAAAATGCTACCAACTTAAAATTACTTTAGGATCTATTTGATGGCAGCTATATCAAACCCAAGACAACAATTTTAAACAACATTCCCTTGAGGCTAGGATTATGCTGAATAGACAATTATTTGTCAACACTGTGTATGGAAATACTACATATCCATACTTTTAAAAGGGTCAGGGCTGGAGAGATGGCTCAAGGGTAAAGAACACACTGGGTGCTCTTTCTGAAGAACCAGATTTAATTCCATGAAACCACTCACAGTGGTCTGGCTTCAACAGAAACTATGCATGTACACAGTGCACAGATACATATGCAGGCAAAACACCAACATACAAGTGTAATTTTTTAAAAAAATGTTTTAAAGGAAGCAATTTAAAGAACATAAACAATCAGCATGTGAGAGAATGAGACTAAAGTAAAATAGAAATCTTAAGTCAACTTCTTACATATTAATACTTTCAAAAGTATATGAGCCAATAAAGTGATTTCCAAGATATATTACTAAGCAAAGTACAAAAATCTCATAAGCCAGTCATGGCGGCACCCACCCTTTAATCCCAGCACCCAGAGGACAAGGCAGGCAGCTTTCTATTATAGTCTACATAGAAAGCTCCAGGGCAACCAAGGCTACCTAGTTAAGACCATGTCTCAAAAACAAAACAAAAAGCCCATCTAAGAAGAGCCTATGTTTGCACTCAGGATGATTTTGGGATACACAGTAGTTTCAGGTCAGCCTAGGATACAGTGAATAAGACCCTTTCTTTTCTTTCTTTTTCATTTCATGTGAATTGGTGTTCTGGCTGCATGTATGTCTATATGAGGGTATCAGATCCTTTGGAGTTAGAGAGTTGTCAGCTAACATGTGGGTACTAGGACTTGAACTCTGGTCCTCTAGAAGAACAGCCCATACTCTTAATCCATAATCCACCTCTCCAGCCTATCACGCCCCTCTCCCCCAAGATAGGATCTCCTGAGTAGTCCTGGCTGTCCTCGAGCTAGCTTTGTAGACCAGGCTCACAGACTCCCCAAACTCACAGAGATCTGTCTGCCTCTACCCGCATCCACCCACCCACTCCCCAGCTGGGATCAAAGGCATGGGCCACCACTGGCTGGCTGAGACCCTTTCTTTAAAAAAGGTTCAAACAGGTTATGTTAGTGGTTCACACCTTTAATCCCAGCACTTGAGAAGCAGAGGCAGGTGGATCTCTTGAGATCAGGCTATTCTACAGTGATTTCTAGGACAGCCAAGGCAACATAGAAAAACCCTGTCTTGAAAAACAAAGCAATTTTAGCTTGGTGCAATTTTAGCTTTGAGGCCAAGGCTACACAGAAAAACCCAAGTGTTGCAGGATATTTGATCCCATTGTGAACCTTGAGATTGTGAACTGTAAAAACGTTTCAGTTTGATGTGGCTCAGCCTAACACACACCTTTAACCCAAGAGCTTTCTGTTTACTGTAAACAAATACTTGTAGTTTTGGCCCTATCATAGACCTTTAATTCAGAGCTAAATAAAATTAACCCTAGGTCAAGAGGTGGAGCAAAAAGCCAACTGACAGGGGTTAAACAGAAAGGAAGGACAATGAGTTGAGGTTATTTAGTACTGTGGAGAAGGGACTTTTGGATTTTCCTTGTGGGTTCAGTAGGAGGACTATCTGGGTGCTTTCTCTGCCTCTCTGAGCTATCAAGTTTTCACCCCAGCATCTGGCTCCTGAGTCTTTATTGATAAAAATTGAATGATTGGAATATTCTTTATAACAGCAGCTAATAAGAAAGCATTTGGTTATTTTTACAAAAAGAAAAACGGACAATAAAGCTAATAACCTATAAGTGGTGGGAAATAGGACGGTTCAGATCTCAATGAAATGATCTTTAACTACATTTTACCTTTTTATAGATTTTACTTTTAGAAAGATGTTAATATTGTACATACCATTCACTAAAAATAAAAACAGAAGGGATAAAAAGGTAAAATTTAAAGCAAACTAGAACCTAGAAAGCTATTTATATTTCAGATAAATAAAGGACAAACCAACTGAACAAGAAGCAGGCACACAAAACTAATCTCATTTAATTTGTAAACACAGTATTTGACTTCACACCTTTAACCTACTAACTCCACAGTGCAAGGGTTATAGGCACTACCTTGCATGGCTTCCCCAAACCTCTCCCTATACGTGCTGGGTCTGATCTTTATAGTTGCCCAGAAAGTATTTAACCATTAAGCCATCTTCCTCGGCCCCATATCCTGAATATCTTAATTGTTTTACTGCAGTGAATAAGCAAATACTTTAAAAATGTTACAGCTTTGAGTAAGTATGATGCTAAAGCTCAGTCAACAAAAGGCATAAAAAATTGGGGGATAGAGATACTGAAGATATCTGTATGAAATCAAGGCATGTGCACATGTTTCAATCTATATGAGTGTGTATTTTATACGTATATGACTATATACATGTATGTTCCCCAACTCTGTTAAAGGAGTCAAAAACTAACGAGAACATAGCTAGTGCACAAAACTTGGTCCCATGGAACATCACCAACTACTTCCCAGGACTGGACTTAGCAGAAAGTACAAGATGAACCTGTTATTCAGAGTGTGAGAAGTTTTTCCAGAATGATAGTCATGTCAGAGGGACCAAACAGCCAGTATCTGCATGCCTGTTTCCCAAAAGGTCAGAAGAGGGACATGGAGCTAGAGTTACAGGTGACTGTGAACATCTATGTGGGTACTAGAAATCAAACCCAGGTCCCTCTACAAAAGCAGCCAGTACTCTTAATTGCTGAGCCATCACTCCAGGCCCTATTTTCTAATTTTAAAACCACCTAAACTGAGGCTGGAGAGATGCTTCAGCAGTTAAGAGCACCGGCTGCTCTTTCTGAGGACCTGTATTCCATTCCCAGCACCCATATGGTGACTCAGCCATCATCTGTAACTCCAGTTCCAGAGGATCCCTTCTGCACCTATGGATACCGGGAACGCACAAAATGCCTTTATATGTACGCAGGCAAACACTAACACACACTTAAACAAAAGAGCACCTAAACTGATGAAAACTAAGAGCAGTACTTTATAGTATTTTAAATGAGACATTAATGAGAAAGGGAATTACATAGAAAAATATTTTAACTTTCCAAAGTATTTTTACCTTATTACTTGCATAGATCAACAATTTAGAATACCCACTTGGGTATTCAAATACTATTGCTCTAAGAGAAAGATAATGCTAAAACTATTTAAAATTCTAGTTTGGAAAAACATCATTCTAGCAAGCTTTAAAAAAATATTCTCTTTATTTCTTCGGGTATTCCTGATCAGATAGCACAGAGATCATACAAGGACAAAAAGCCAATCAAACTGACTTTCTCCCACACCCAGGGTCAGCCAGATGTCTTATTAAACTACTCTGGATCATCAATCTACCAACGGCAAATAGACAGCCATGATTTAATTTTTATACTCTGCAAGCATTCCTCATCATCACACCAGTTCCAGTTTTTTCTTTTATTTAGGCTTCATGTGCATTAACATCTTAGTTGTGTGATTATTAGAAATCACCACCACCTAGATGTCTGAATCCTAAAATGGTAAATAAATCATCAAATACAGGAAAAAAGCAGTACTCAGTAAATACATTAGACAAAAATAAGCTGTTTGGGGGAGAGTGAATTCTAACTGCTAAAACAAGCACTGCGTGGAAGAACATTTGTTCTTGTGTAAGAGGTAGAAGTGCTTGTCCTTTAAAGT
This sequence comes from Meriones unguiculatus, assembly GCF_030254825.1. Classification (NCBI taxonomy): domain Eukaryota; kingdom Metazoa; phylum Chordata; class Mammalia; order Rodentia; family Muridae; genus Meriones; species Meriones unguiculatus. The sequence continues at coordinate 12,573,063 of NC_083357.1, read as the reverse complement.
CTCTTCAGTTACAAGATTCTGTTTTAAAATGGAGAACCTAAATTAATTTCAGATAGTAAAAATAATTTACAAAATATAAAGCTATACAACTTTAAAATTATAGGCTCATACAATTACAATTTTATAATGCAAATTAGTATATACTCTTGATTTATAATGAGAAGTAAATTTTAAATCCAATTGCCTAAAGGTTACTATCAAGTGTCATATTGAATGACAGAAGGAGAGAAAAAAATTTAAGTCCAAAATGTTCCTTAAACAGACAAAAGATAGGCCCAGATGGGCCCAGTATTAAACTACAGAAAAACACTGAAAAGTAGTGGTTGAAATTTGAGAATTGAAACCACAACTGATCTTATATTAGTTTCTTCAAAGACCGAGAAGCAGTCTTACTTGCAAAACAAGAATAGCCAACATCCCAGGAAAAATGTAACCTTCAAAGCACTGAAGGTAATTCTGACTGATTATGAAAACATTGCCTTAGAAGCAAACAGGGGTAAGGAGGAACTGAATGTAAAATGGGCAGAGCAAGCAGAAGAAATCATCTCTGTAAATCAGCACATGTATGACAGCTAAAAATATGGGAGGTAGGGAAATAGTAGCCAAAAACCAGAAACTGGTTAACATTTCATGAACAAAAGCACCAAAATTTCCAAATGATCACTAAAACCTAACCAAGTTTACTTAAATCCATTTATGTTCAAGTCTGATTCCTAAAATCCTTTCATTTTTCTAACTAGCAAGTAACTTTTTTTAAACATATGTATTAATAACTGTTTTGCATCCATTTATACATATGCACCACATGCATGCCTAGAACCTGCAGCGGTCAGATGAGGGTGTCAGATCCCTGAACTAATGATAAGAATCACCATGTGGGTGCTGGGAATCAAACCTGGTTCTCTGGAAGAACAATAATGCTCTTAAACTCTGAGCCACATTCTCAAGTCCAGCAAATGACTCCTCTACTCCCCAACATAGGGTTTTCTTTGTGTAGCCCTAGCTGTCTTGGAACTTGTAGACTACACTGGCCCCAAACTTACAGAGAACCACCTGCCTCCAACACTAATGACTTTTGTTTTTGTTGGTGGTTTTTTGTTTTTTTGTTTTTTTTTTTTTGCAACAGGGTTTCTCTGTGTAGCCTTGGCTTTCTCAAATCTCCTCCCTTCGCAGACCAGACTGGCCTCTAACTCACAGATATCCACTTGCCTCTGCCTCCCAAGTGCTGGGGTTAAAGGCGTGTGCCACCTCTAGCACAAATGACGGCCATTATTTCAACAGATGTTTTAAACCAGTTTTCTTCACCCTTCTTGTTTTTCTATAGCATGTAACCTCCCGGACAGCCCTCAATCCTAATAAAAACAACTGCATATATGGTAAGGCAAAAACTGTATAGATGACATGTCTAATAAAGTTAATGCAAAGCTGGAAAAGATGGGTCAGTAGTTGAGAGCACTTGAACAGGACCCAGGTTTGGTTCCCAGCAACCATGTGGTGGTTCACAGCCATCTCTAATTCCAGTTTCAAGGAATCTGACAGACTCGTCTGCCCTCTTTGGGCAACCGAGCATATGAATGGTTTGCACATTCATACATTCAGGTAAGACACTCATATACATAAAGTAAATATTTTTAAAACATTTTAAAGAAAGTTTATATTTCTAATACGAGGTAGAGAAAAGGAAACTATCTCTAAAGTGAGAAGCCACTGACAAATATTAAAGACTGAATAAATGGTCAAACATACTGAAGATAATAACAACCAGACATACAAAAGCATTAAGGACAGAATAAAACTGGTATTGAACCAGAAGTGAAACCACAAGTACCAGTGTAAACTCTAGGTTCTATAAAAAACTACATGTGCAATCATACATAAAAACACAATGGGGGTGTGTGTGTGTAAAAATATATTGATCATAAGTAGAAGATAAGCAAGGCCCTAAGTACAAGGTGTTAAAGTCCATAGCTAACAATAAAACAACAACAGGTGTGTGTATATTTTTTACATATACCAAAGTTTTCTCTAGAGGAGAACACAGTATTTTCTCTAGTGTTCCTACCAAAAACATGGCAACTAAACTGAAACAGAGAAAGCATTAGACAAATAAATACAGGTTGAGGCCACTCTACAACTGCTGAGAACATTTCCTACATCCACTCACACCCACTTCTCTCCTAGGGTAGCTGAAAGATAATTTATATAAAAATCTTGGAGAATTTCATTTTCTGTGAATCCTAATTACTCATATAAAAGAGAGGGAGGATTTATTTCTCTTCAGGAAATAAAATACTAGAGTTATTGTTACCAGAATGCTTTATTCACACTGTCTTTCAAGTGTGTGCAATCCATTGCTTTTTAAGCTTAAAAAAAAAAAATTCAGCATAATTTCCTTAATTTTCCTGACACTATAATATCATGTCCGTCAATACAGGAGCAAATAGGTCTTCTGCTGATTTGTTTTCCATGACCTGATTTACTTTAGGCCAGATGAATTACTTTAAAATCAGGTCAAGTACATGTACAGTATTACCTTCTTAAGCTGCAAGAGCAAAGTAAAAGCTCTCAAGATTAAGTTTAAAACTAAATTTAAAAACCGAACACAGGGCTACAGTGGTAGAGTGTTTATCTCGGACACATGAGGCCTTGGGTTAGATCACTTATACTATAAAAACAAAACAATAACAAAAAATTAAATACAAATAAGCACACATGAGTCAATTAAATACTGAAGTAACATAAGGAAAAAACAAAATTATCAAGGAGTTGTTTTGTTTTGAGATAGGATTTCACTTTTATGGCCCTGAATGGCCTACAATTTTCTTTGCAGATTGACTGGCCTTGCACTCAGAGATCCACATGCCCTTGCTGGAATTAAAGGCCTGTGCCACCATGCCTTTGTTTTGTTTTACACTCACACAGGGTCTCTGCTATGTAGCCAGGTCTGCTTCAAACTCATAGCCAGTCTCCTGTCTCAGCCCCATGAGTGCTAAATATTACAGGTGAGTGGCACCTTGCCCAGTTTCTGACCAGTACCCTTAGTAAAATACAATCTCACTATTTGCTACTGCCAGTAACAATCATTAGTAACACTACAAGGTGGTTGTCAAATACAAAATTTCATCACATCAGGCAGGGTTCACAAAATGGCTCAGCAGGTAGAAGCACTTTGCTATGCACACCTGATAAGGATTTCAATTCCTGGATCCCAAAATAAGAGAACTAACACGAGAGTTTTGTCCTCTGAAGGATATTACATTTGAATGGCTTCTCCCCCAATACACTAAAAACATTTTTTCCAACTCTGCTATGCTAAATTTAAGGTAAAGCTATCAATATAAACTTACAGCTTATTTTTCAATGTATTTCCTACCTGTCTGATGACAGAGCTTATCAGCAATGAATAGAGTTAGCCCTCAGGTATTTTAAGTATTTAGCCTCCTCAAAAAGAACCAAGAGTCCCAAGAAAAATAAATCCTTTAATCAAAAAACAACAAAAAAAAGTACATGATGAATCTCAGTCACTTTATTGTGCAGAAAGCATAGAAGTATGCAAAGATGTTGTGGTTATATAAAAGAGAAACAAAAGCTAGAAATAGTTTCCACTAGTCATATCTAAAGCACCTATGGCACACAAGAAAAGTCAAAACTTATCATAGTACATTTAATATATTTTTAAAGTTTAATATACATATATATTTAAAGAATACAAATAATGTTCTAATAAACATGTACACAGTGAAATGACTAGTACAAGTTAATAAATTAATGTATATACAACTATTATTTTTTGCAGTATGACCTAGAGTCTAAAACCTACTTTTAGGAAATTTTCAATATAGAATATTAACTGTATTTCTGTTACATATTAGACTTTAGATTTACTAATTCTGTTTCACTGTACCTTTTACCAACAGCTCCCCATTTCCTTTGTTTCTATGCAAAGGAATAACAAAGCCAGGCATGGTGTCATTATTCTATTTTGACATTTTACTTCTTTTAGATTTGCCATAAAAGCAATGTCATGCATGGCTTATTTTACTATGCACAATGCTAAAAAATAATAATTATTTACTCTGTCAATGATGGGGAAGAGACTATTTAGTATTCTATTTACTAAATATAGAAGAAACAATTGGAAAATTTTTACCAGTCTGCAACTGTCAGTGTAACAAATGAGGGCAATAGAGGTTTTGATTGTCTGGGTAAGAACGGTCCCCATAGGTTCATATCTGAATACTTAAGTTACAGTTTGAGAACAGTTTGAAAAGGATTAGAAGGTATGGCCTTGCTGGAGTACTGTGGCCTTACAAAAGGCTGCCACTGGGAGTGGGCTCTGAAGTTTCAAAGGAAGAGAGGAACTGAGTGTATATGTGTGTCTGTGTTTCTCTCTCAGCCTGCAACTTGTGATAAGAGATGAGCTCTTGGCTACTTCTTTAGCACCACTCCTATGCTTGCTGCTACTCTCTCTGTCATGATAATGAACTAACCCTTGACACTGTAAGCAAGCCCCCAAATTTGTTCTATAAATTGTCTTGGTCATGGTGTCTCTTCAAAGCAATAAACAGTAATTAAGACAAGGTTTAATACTAGATGCAAACAATAATGAGTTAAAAGACATAATGCAGAATAGGATTTCACATGGTGCCAGAATAGTTCTAATTAAATTATAAAAGGAAAATGTGGTGCCTTTGTTTTGCGCAAAGCTCATGATCATAACCTTGTTAGTTATTCAAACATAGTAAAGGCCAAGAATACACATAAGGCCCAAGAGTCCTCCCATACTATGGAAATTAGGTGACGATATAAATGAAAATATATTAAGAGTGGAATAACCAAAAATTACAGAACTTCAAATGTAAAGAAATATATGCAAGGAGATCCAAGATAGCGGCGCTGGGAGAACACTGTGTCTGAGGCACAGGACAGAAGTTTCTGCACAGCGTAGGAGACTGAACTCTGGGCCCTAAAACACCAGCGATTGTGATTCTTGGATGAGAGGAAATCCAACTGTAGGAATCAATCAGAACTGACCTCAGGTCACCCAGTCTATCCCTGGAAAAGGTCCCAGGGACTGGCAGGTATACAGCCACCAGCCCAGAGCGGGACCTGCTGTTCGCCTGAATCACCGTACCAGACAAAACTATGGGCCCCAGGACAACAGAGACTGAGTTTCCCTGTTGGGAGAAAACCCTACAACGAGGGAATCAGCAGGTCCGAGCTTAGAGCTTTCATTCGACCCCCCCCCACACACACACACACAAACACGGAGAAGTTCTTGGGAAAAGTTCCCGGGTTCCTGCAGCAGAGCTCAGTCACCAGCTTGGAGTCATTACTCACCTGCTTACTCTACACTCCACTCCAGACGAAACTGTGGACCCAAAACACCACAGACAGGGCCTCCCTGTTGGGAGTACACCCCACAGTAGGGGGTAAACACCCAGCTCAGAAAAAGTTTAGTTTCTGGGTTCCCGAAGGCTCCAGGCTCTAGCCTCCTGCTACACGCCTGAAAGCTGTGCTCACTTGCCACTGATTAGCACTTGGGTACTGGGGCACAGAACTCTAACCTCAGACCTACAAGAAGCCTGGGACCCCCAAGATCAGCCCCCAGATGCTGCTCCAAGGGGCAATCAGTTTTCCATAGCTAAACTGACCAAACCGCAGGCTCCCAGGTTCTTCAAAAGAGCTGTACCTAGAAAACAGAGTAAGAACAACAGCAGCAGCTCACTAAATTCAGAGCAAGAAACCCAGCAGCAGGGCAGCTGTCTCTAGGAATTCTACGGTGAGAGGAGACCCCCCCTTAATAAGAAAGACCACAGTTACCACTCAGGTCTATACGCCTGAGGTGAGCTGTGGCAATTCCTGAGAAACACAGGCCATTCAGTGACCATACCCAAAAAGCTGAGGAGGCTTCCTTCAGGAAAAATCATTTCCTGCCAAGGGGATTCTCCCTGGCCCAGTATTCAAGGAAGCTAACCAGAAACTAACAACCCATACCTAAGATAGGCCAATTGGTAGAGGCCAGTGTAAAAGCTCAACCAACAAGACAGAGCAATATGGCATCTCCAGAACCCAGTACCCAGGGTCAAGCAGCCCTGGACACCCCAGCATAATTGAAATTCAAGAAGATGACCTTAAATCTATGCTTATGAAGAGGATAATAGAGGAAACAAATAAAATGGGTAAAGAAACAGAAGATAAAGTCAAACAGATTATGGCCATCCATAAAGAAATGGAGGAAGCTAAAAACAAAAAGATTATGGACATCCTTAAAGAAATACGGGAAGACGCAGCCAAACAGTTTGTGGCCTTTAGAGAGGAAATTATTAAATCACTGAAAGAAATAAAGAAACAGAGGAATGTTCAAACAAACAGCTGAAGGAATTGAAGGAAAAATGAGAAAATACACTTAGACAGGTGAGGGAAAGAAAAAAAGAAAAAAACAGCTCAAGATCTGAAGATAGAATTAGAAAAATTAAAGTAAACACAAATGGAGGAAATCATGGAGAGGAAGAACTTAGGGAAGAAAACAGGAACTACAGAGGTAAGCATAATAAATAGAATACAAAAGATGGAAAAAAGAATTTCAGGTGTGGAAGATACAATGGAAGAAATCGATGTATCCGTCAAAGAAAATGTTAGATCCAAAAAATTCTTGACACAGACGGTCCAAGAAATCTAAGACAATATAAAAAGACAAAACCTAAGAATGATAGGAATAGAGGAAAAAGAAGATTCCTTCCTCCAAGGCCCAGAAAATATTTTCAACAAAATCATAGAAGAAAATTTCCCCAACTTAAAGGAGAGGCCTACAGAACACCTAATAAATTAGATCATAAAAGAAAATCCTTCTGCCACATAATAATCAAAACAGTAAGTATACAAAACTAAGAAAAAATACTAAAAGCTGCAAGTGAAAAAGGCCAAGGAACATATAATGGGAAACCCATCAGAATCACACCTGACTTCTCAACAGAGACTATGAAAGCTAAAAGGGACTGGACAGATATACTGCAGACCGTAAGAGAACACAGATGTCAGCTCAGGCTACTATACCCAGCAAAATTCTCAGTCATCATAGATGGAGAAAACAATACAGTAAACAACAAAAAACAAATTCAAACAATACCTACCCACAAACCCAGTGTTACAGAAGAGACTAGAAGTAAAATACAACCCAGGAAAGCTAACTACATTCAGGAAAACACAGGAAACAACCTCACTACAAAAAAAACTAAAAGTAGTCAAGACACAAACACACTACCACAACCAACAGCAAAATCAAAGCATCTAAGAGCCACTGGTCATTCATCTCCCTCAGTCATTCATCTCCCTCAACATTTTTGGACTCTACTCTCCAATAAAAAGACACAGACTAACAGAATGGATATGTAAACAAGATCCAAAAATCTGTTGCATACAAAAAAACACACCTAAGTCAGAAAGATAGACATTACCTGAGAGTAAAGGGCTGAAAGACAGTTTTCTGAGCAAATGGACCCAAGAAGCAAGCAGGAGTAGCCATTGTAATGTCTAATAAAATGGACTTTCAACCAAAATTAATCAAAAGAGATGGGGAAGGTCATTTCATACTCATCATAGGAAAATTCCACCAAGAAGACATCACAATTCTGAACATCTATGCTCCAAATACAACAGCACCCACATTTGTAAGAGAAACATCAATAAAACTTAAACTACAGATGGATCCCCACACATTAATAGTGGGAGATTTCAACACCCCACTCTCAACAAAGGACAGGCCATCTAAACAGAAATTAAACAAACAATGACTCTGACAGAGGTCATGAATCAAACGGACCTAACAGACATCTACAGAACCTTTCACCCAAACACAAAAGAATTTACCTTCTTCTCAGCACCTCATGGAACCTTCTCCAAAATAGACCACATAGTTGGTCACAAAGCAAGCCTCAACAGATACAAGAAGATTCAAATAATCCCTTGTATCCTATCTGACCACCATGGACTAAAGCTGGACCTGTACGAGAACATAAACAGCAAAAAGCCTACAACACATGGAAACTGAGCAACCCACACAGCTGAGTCAGGGGAGAAATAATCAAAGACTTCTTAGAATTCAATGAAAATGTAGGCACAACATACACAAACTAATGGGACACAATGAAAGCAGTGCTAAGAGGAAAATTCAGAGCACTAAGTGCCTTCAAGAAGAAATTTGAAATACCTCATACAAGCAACTTAAAGGCTAACCTGAAAGCCCTACAAAAAAAAAAGAAGCAGGCATACTCAAGAGGAGTAAATGGCTGGAATATATCAAACTCAGAGCTAAAATCAATAAATTAGAAACAAATAAAACAATTCAAAGAATCAATGAAACCAAGAGCTGGTTCTTTGAGAAAAATCAACAAGATAGATAAACCTTAAGCCAAAATAACTAAAAGGCAAAGAGAAACTGTCCAAATGAGCAAAATCAGAAATGAAAAGGGGAACATAACAGACAGTGAGGAAATCCAAACAATCATTAGGTTTTACTTCAAAAGTCTATATGCCACAAAATTTGAAAAGGTAAAAGAAATGGACAATTTTCTTGATCAATTCCACTTGCCAACACTGAATCAAGAACAGGTAAATCAATTAAATAGTCCTATATCACCGAATGAAATAGAAGCTGTCATCAAAAGTCTCCCACCCAAAAAAAAACCTTGGACCAGATGGTTTCAATACTCTTCAAATTATTCCACAAAATAGAAACAGAAGGAACATTGCCGAACTCATTCTATGAAGCCACAGTCACCTTGATACCTAAACCTCACAAAGACCCAACAAAGAAAAAAAAAATTTCAGGCCAATCTCTCTTATGAACATTGATAGAAAAATACTCAATAAAATACAAACTAAATCCAAGAATGCATAAAAAATATCATCCACCATGACCAAGCAGCCTTTATCCCAGGCATGCAGGTGTGGTTCAGTGAATGAAAATCTGTCAATATAACCCACCAACTTCCAAGTGTATACATAAGGATTTTCCAGAGATGGTTGTAAGAGGTGGAAGACCCAACATGGACCACTGCATCAGTTGGAGTGTTTACCTGATTAAAAATAAGAAAGCAAGCCAAAAATCAAAATGACCCTGAGATTTTACTTTAAACCCACCAGAATGGCTAAGATCAAAAACTCAAGTGATAACACATGCTGGACAGGATGTGGAGGAAGAGGAACCCTATTCCATTGCTGGTGGGAATGTAAACTTGTACAAACACTTTGGAAATCAATCTGGTGCTTTCTCAGACGAGGAATAGCGCTTCCTCAAGATCCAGCTATACCACTCCTAGGCATATATCCAAAAGATGCTCAAGTATACAACAAGGACATTTGCTCAACCATGTTCATGGCAGCTTTATCTGTAATAGCCAGAAGCTGGAAACAAACCAGATGTCCCTCAGATGAGGAATGGATACAGAAATGTGGTACATTTACATAATGGAATACTACTCAGCAATTAAAAACAAGGAAATCATGGAAATTTCAGTCAAATGGTGGAAACTAGAAATGATCATCTTGAGTGAGGTATCCCAGAAGCAGAAAGACACACATGGTATATACTCACTTATAAGTGAATATCAGACATATAATACAGGATAAACATACTAAAATCTGTACAGTTAAGGAAGTGAATCTAGAAGGAGGATCCTGGTAAGATGCTCAATCTTCACTCAGAAAGGCAAACAAGATGGACATCGGAAGAGGGAGAAAACAGGGAACAGGACAGGAGCCTATCACAGAGGGCCTCTGAAAGCTCTACCCAGTAGGGTTATCAAAACATGCTGAGATTCACAGCCAAACATTTTGCAGAGTGCAGGAAATCTTATAAAAGAAGGGGGACCTAGAAAGACCTGGAGGGAACAGGAGCTCCACAAGGAGAGCACCAGAACCAAAACATCTGGGCACAGGGGTCTTTTCTGAGACTGATGCTCCAAAAAAGGACCACGCATGGAAATAACTTAGATCCCCTGCACAGACATAGCCCATGGCAGCTCAGTGTCCAAGAGGGTTCCCCAATTATAGGAACAGGAACCATCCCTGACATAAACTCATGGGCTAGCTCTTTGATTACCTCCACCTGAGGAGGGAACAGCCTTAACCAGTCCACAGAGGAAGATAAAGAAGCCAGTCCTTTTGAGACCTGATAGACTATGGTCAGATGGAAGGGGAGGAGGACCTCCTCCCCATCACTGGACTGGGGGAGGGGCATAGGAGAAGATGAGGGAGGGTGGGTAGGATTGGGAGGGGATGAGGGAAAGGGCTACAGCTGGGATACAAAGTGAATAAACTTAATTAATAAAAATAAAATAAAACTGGGGGAAAAAAAAGGAATATATGCAGTTATCACCAGTGGTGCTCTGAAAAAAGTTTAATCTAATTCTAGTCCAGGATGCAGATTTACTAATTTACAGCTTCCTAAACCAACAGGGGAGAGTAAGTTAAATAACATCAAGGAAATAGATAGCTTCTAAATGTGGAACAGTCCTAAAGTCAAATATAAAAATAATTGAAAGGAAATTCTTTTTAAATAAGAATCTATTTAAATAAGGTCTACATAAGAACAAAATATACCAAATTGCTACAAGATTCTAGTTGGAAGAGGTAAGGAGGGGAACATAGGACATTCTGTGAACCTCCGATGAAGACAGAATATGAATTAGGTGTTAATTATTTTTTAAAAGGATTTTTTAATATGTTTTAGTCTTATAAGTAGAGGAAAAAATGCTAGCTAGAAATAAATACATGCAGAGATATACGGGTTTTCGTTGCTACTTCATCTTTTTATATACCTGAAATTTTTCAGAATAAAAATTTTGGAACACAGAATAAATGCAGAATACTACCTGATTATCAGGTCTCAAAGTATAGGCCATGGACACTAGTGATATTTCAAACTCTTTCAAGAGACTACAAATTCAAAACTATTTTCATAATTACAGTATTATGTTATTTATCTTTCTCAGTGTATTAAAATTCCTATGGATGGTACTGAAGCCACAGTTTGATGGTGTCCTGGCAAGAATCTATAAAACTTTCAAATATAAAGCCTAAGAATTACCATCTTTATTAAAACTCAATGTTCTGTGTGACAAAACAAATGTGCATAAAACACTTCCATATACAACTTTTTTGTATACCTAAACTACTTTTTTCAGGGAAAAAAAAAAATCACTGTTGTTTTTTTTTTTTTTTTTTTGAGACAGGGTTTCTTGTGTAGCCTTGTTTGTGCTGGACTCACTTTGTTGACCAGACTGGCCTTGAACTCACACAGATCTGCCTGCCTCTACCTCCCAGAGGGCTAGGATTACAGACATGCACCATCACACATGGCAGACAAATCATTGTTTACTTCAAAGACTGACAACATTCTTATTCAAACTTGGGTACCTGGCAAAAATATTTGTGTAAAGGAATAAAGTGAGACTGTCACTTTCAGCTAATTTCCTTACGGCATTTGGTGCCAATGAGAAAAACAAAATCAACTCTAGCAAAAATTAAAATTCTGGAGATCTTGATTTATTACTGTGAACATGACTGCTTTCTAGTACTATCAAAACTTTTTGGTTTGATGATGTTATTAACAAGATTTTTGATTGAGCACAATGAATTGTGTCACATTAGAAATACCTGCATAACAAGAGTGACTAGTATATTTTCCAAACGGCCAACATATAAAGTTATGGGTAAAATGCCTGTTCAAAACATACAAGGGAAGCCAAGTGGTGGTGGGACACACCTTTAATCCCAGCACTTGGGAGGTAGAGGCATGTGGACCTCTCTGAATTCAAAGCGGCCCGGTCTACAGAACCATTTCCAGGACAGCCAAGGCAACATTGAAAAACCCTGTCTAGAAAACAAACAAACAAACAAACAAACAAACAAAAAACAAAACATAAGGGAGAGTAACAGATTCTAATGTAACAGTATGAAAGGCTGACATACATGGGTTAATCTTTAAGAAACTCAAATTTAGCCAGGCGGTGGCGGCACATGACTTTGATCCTACTAGCACTTGGGAGGCAGACGTGGATCTTTGAGTTTGTGGCTATCCTGATCTACAAAGCAAGTTCTAAGATAGCCAAGTCTACACAGGAAAACCTTTACTCAAAAGAAAAGACAGAGACAAAAAAGATTCAAATTTAAGTTTTGGTGTAGTACAGCAAATATTTGAAAATCATTTGAAAAGGTTATCTAAAACACAACCATATTGTATGTCTACCTTTGATTTTCTTCAAGTATTTCAAACAATTTAGCACAACAAAATACACTGAATGCAAAGACAAGAGAATTCAACTGTTCTCTGCTTCTCTACCTGCCAACCCAGGGTCTCACATAGATAGTCCTGGCTGGCCTCAAACTCGTATTTCTCCACCTTTGCCTCCCCAGTGCTGGGATTAAAGGCAGGAGCCACCACACCAAGGTTTGAAGTGTCTTTTTTTTTTTCTTTTAAAGAGCTTGCCTTTACAGGGATTCACAAAAATAAAAGTAAAACAATGTTATTCTTTCTACATTTTTTTGTTTGAAATTAAGTTTTCAAATAAACTATGTTACCCTTTCACTGGCTCATTACTTTAGTAGATAAATAAATAAATAATTTGGGGTTTGTTTAACATTTCTAATCTGTGGGGTTTTTTTTTTTTCCTCTTTTACCATGCTTATTTGACACAGGGTCTTGCTATGTGGCCCAAGTTGGTCTAGAATTTGTAATGCTCCTGCACCAGTCCCCCAGTTGCTAAGAACACAGATGTATGCCATCACACTTGGCTCTAACCTGATACATACTGATAGTAGCCATGTAATTAAAAGCTCTTTGGGGTCCTCAATAATTTGTTAATAATGTAAAGTGATCATCCCTAAATACACATACATATGAGCAAATCTAAAGGACTCAGCAAGACATTTAAAAGAAGTCATGATGTAGAGGAGTGGGATAGTACAAAGGAAGAGAGGGAAAGGGATAGGTAGAAATTATGTAAATACAGTACTTATATACAGAATCCTCTACCCCCAAAATAAATGTTTAAAAAAATGTAGTGATTGAGACCTCCCCTGCCCACTGATAAATACTGCTCTGAAAACTAACATATTTCATAAAGAATTTTATAAGAACTAGAAGTGCATCTAAGCAGCTATAATTACTTTGAAGATAACAAATGGGCTTTTTACAAAAGTAAAAGAAAAAAGACTATAAAAATATATTTACATTCTAGCTATATAAAATTAATTCAACTGGCAAGAACAAAGGGGCAGACAACTTTAACTCAGATTTATAAGAACAAAACACAGCAAGCTTTTTAAATATAAGAAATATTCTCAGTAACTGAGCTAGGCCATAATAAATTACATGCCACAATGACTGAAAATGAAAGTGGACCACAATCACAACCTTATAGCATACATGAAAATCCACTCAAGGCAGGAAGTGGTAGTGCGCACCTTTAATCTTTAATCCCAGCACTGGGGAGGCAGAAGCAGGTGGATCTCTGTAAGTTCAAAACTAGCCCAGTCTTATACAAATCAAATTCCAGGACTAGACTGTTACACAGAGAAAACCTGTCTCAAAAACAATCACTCAAAATAGATCAAAAACTAAAAAAAAAAAAAAAAAAAAAAAAAAAAAAAACCAACTATAAAACACTTAAGAGGGAAATATTTTGAAAACCTACACCAAATTTGGCAATGAATTCTTAGCTATGACATCAAAACCACAAACAACAACAATTAACAACAACAACAAAAACAATTGGGCTTCATCAAAAACTTGACAAAGGGGGAGCAACATGAAGAACTGGACAAAATATTTACAAATTATGTATCTGATAAGGAATTCCTTTTTAATTAAATTTCACAAAACACTGCAAATCAAAAAAATACAACAAAACAAAAAACAAAAAAACTAGCCAAGAGTATATAACTCAGTGAGTTTCTCTTATACAGAATAGATTAGAATAGAAATTCAGTGCTTTCTAATCACCTAACCTTTGGCAATTATTTTTCTCTTTCCTACATGTTATACTGTGTCCACATGAACATGTTTGCATATATGCATATATGACTAGCTCATCTTCAAATAGCAGAAAAATAGGGCTTTCTTTCTGGAGTTATACACATTCTATCTGCGTCCACCTGTTCCCTACAATTACATATCCCCACAAGACAGGGTTCTCTGTGTAGCCTGGATTCCCTTTATAGACCAGCCTGGCCTTGAAATCACAGAAATCCACTTGCCTCTGCCTCCCTGAGTGCTGAGATTTCAGGCATGCATCACACCACACAGCTTATTATAGTTTTCTTTACAGCTGAATAGTATTCTGTTTTTTATAGATAACAAATGTCCATTCATCTCTGATGGACAACTAGGCTAATTCCAATTCTTTGCTGCAGTGAATAAAGCAGCAATAAACACGGGGGTACAAATATCTCCATAGCAGGGTATGGAGGTCTTTGGGTATATGCCCAGGAATGAGACAGCAGGGTCATAGGGCAGTTCTATTCTTAATTTTTGTGTTATGTTTGTTTTGCAAAATCTACTGAACTTATCTTAGCTAAGAAAAAAAAAATCCTTAATTTTAAAAAGGGCTAAAAAGACTCAATTAGAAATTTCTCAAAATACAGACAAATGGGCTAGGGAGATAGCTCAGTCAGTAAAGCACTTGCCATACAAGTGCGACCAAGTAGAGTTCAATTCCTACTTCCATATAAAAGCTGGGCACAGCAACACGTTATAATCCCAGCACTGAAAAGGTGGAAACAGGAGTATCCCTGGGCTTTGCTGGCCAGTAGCAATCTAGCTGAATCAGTGAATTGCAGGTTGAGTCAGCTTCTCTCTCAAAGAAATAAGGTAGGAACAACAGAGGAAGATAGCTAATACGGTTTTCAGGCATCTGCAGGCCTGGACACACAAACATATGAAAGCATACAAACACGACATATATACACACAAAATGACTAGTAAGTTTCTAATTCAGTAGTCACTATAGAAATGAAAATCAAAGTACTAGTCTATACCTATTATGGTGGCTATTATTTAATGTATTTATTTATTTTTGTAACAGGATCTCACTATGTATCATTGGCTGGCCTTCTACTCACTATGGAGACCAGGTTAGCTTGTGTCAAATTCACAGAAATGTGTCAGCCTCTGCCTCTGAGCTACTGGAATTAAAGGCATGAGCCACAACCAGCTAGTAGCTTTTATCTAATAGTAAATGTTGGCAAAACACCCAGAAGATCCCTGACTTATATATGTTCAATCTAAGGATTACATGAAAGCAACTGGAATTCAGTAGAAACTATTTTGAATTTTGGTCTTTTTCTGGACTAGCAGTATGTGGCAGAACACTATTATAAGACAGAACAGCAGTAAGACTCAGCTCCCAACTAGCTTCTTGATGTCAGTTCAAACAACCAATATTTTAGAGCATGTAAAAATTACTTTTAATGATATACAAAACTAAACAGATAGATATAAAACCACATTTTTTTACAGTATATATTGGTTTTTTAAAAAATTAACAGATAACCTGTGAGAAACACTGCCACAATGGCTTGCTGGTCTTCCCAATAAAAAATTAAAGGTTGAACCCTCTAATGATAAATAAGTAATTAAAAAAAAAAATCACCAATAGTAGTGCTTTACTTACCCGTTTGGGGCCACTAAAAATCTTTCTGGTATTTTCCTTGGATTTATCTCCTTGTTTACTTATGGGCTTCTTCACACTCTCAGGCACACCAGGCAAGTCCTCTGTAAAATCCAAGTTTTCTGAAATGGTAACCAAAACTAGCTAGCTTTCCAATATTTCAAGTTATCAGAAAACTTAAGGCCTTTTTAAAAACGTATTGTTGGAGAAAAAAAATAAATAAAGCATTAAAAGCAGTAATGACTGATAAAGTACCCTAACCCTCTCACCCTCGACTTCAAAACCTGGCTGTTACATGTGTGCTCTAATTTTATTTTGTGTTAACAGCAATATCAAACATTTTCTCTTAGTGAGAATGGCCTGGACTTCATTATATATTCCAAAGTGGGCTCAAACTCATGGCAATCCTCTGGCTTCAGCCTCCCAAATACTAAAATTATAGTCAGGTATCACTATGCCTGGCTTAAAATTTTTTCCAAAACAAAATTTAAACTTCATAGATCGTGTAACTGCCAGATATCTACAGATACTGACTCTGGTAAGTAATTTATATGAACTCTTAAAAACATCAAATTTATCTAAATTTCACATTTTTTCTAGATTTTTAAGTTCATGACATCATGATGCCTTAAAAAAATACTTGCAGAGCTAATGTGGCAGAGTCAGAATCCAAACCAGGTGTCTAGGGTCAGTGATGTATGCTTCTAGTACCCACTGCATGTGTTTGTGCTGGCTGGGACTATAGAGTGCTTTGTTCCAAGACAAGTAACTTTTGGTGTGATCTCAAAAGTCAAAGTTTTAAGTACTCTAGACATAATTCAAGGTATATAAAAGGCTGCTGACTTCTACAAAAACAACCACTGTTAAAAAGATTTATTTATGTACATGAGTGTTTTGCCTACATGTATGTATGTACGTGAACCACATGTCTGCCTGTGAGCCTGCAGAGATGATAAGGCATCATATCCTCTGGAACTGAAATTATGAATGGTTGCGAACCATGATGTGGTTCCCATGATGTAAACCCAGGCTCTATGCAAGAGCAACAACAAACATGCTTAACCACTGAGCCATCTCTCCATGGCTCAGTTAAAAAGCCAAATATCTGGGTATAATGGCACATTCCAATACTCCTAGCTTGGGAGGCTGAGTTAGGAGGAATATAAAACAACAAAGATAGCTATCCTTGGCTAGTAGAATGCAGTTCAATGACTTGTAAGTATTCACATAAAAACTACTGAAGGATTAGACTACTTCCCAAATGATTATAAACACTTTCTTCTAACGTAAGGAAGACATTTCTCTACCTCAACTTTTAAAAATGATTACTGGTTCACACATTACTTAAGACTCAATTGCAACTTGGTGTTTCTCATCCAAGAGTTCTCTAGTTTGCAAATGTTATTCATTGTCAACTTCCTTTCTCTTGTATTTATGGTTGTGAGCCTAGCCTTTAACAGCTGAGCCATCTCTCCAGCCCAACAACTTCACTTCTCAAAGTGAGTATTTTTTTTTTAACATTTCAGAATTTAAATTATTCCAAGATGTAAAAACGAGATGTTAAATTGCAGATGAGAATAATAACTTGCTATATAAGTGAGCCTTAAAAGTCAAATAAAGGTCTGGCACATGCCTTTAATCCCAGCACTCAGGAGACAAGAGGCAGGCAGATTTCTGTGAGTTCGAGGCCAGCTTGGTCTACAGTGCAAGTTCCAGGACAGCCAATGCTACAGAGAAACACTGTCTCAAAAAAAGTCAAATAAACTGCAGCAGGACAACAGTGCAGGTACTGCACAGCACTGCATGACAAATTGCAAGTGTCTTGTGAGGCTGCTGCAAACTGCGATCTTCTAGAAGAGGTTGATAACAGCACTGAATAAATTTTGGATATACTTTTTTTTTGAGGTGGAAGGGGGTGAAAAAGGCTCAAAAAGCTCCTGTTTCAATTCCATTTTAAAACAAAAGATGAATCTCACCTGGGGTTGAGGGTGTACTCAATGGTAGAATATGTCTTTCCTGTACAAATCAACCTCCAAAACCAAAAATTGTAATTCTAATCAAGTAAACTATTTTTAGGTCCAATAAAACTAAGCAGCAGGTAATGTCAAGTATGCTGTATCTATTTGAGACTCTTAATTCACAAATACTATGAAAACTCAATTCATCATAATTAAAAACTTCTATAACCTTAGCAGGACAAAAGCTTTTTTTAAACAAACCAATCTAGAAAAGCTGTATTTAGTTGACAAGACCCTTTACTCCAGAAGCTTCCACAAATTCTTGCTCCCTCAACAGTGAATCCTCTACACATAGCCCTGGTCAAGTAAAGGCTTAATTACAGCAGAGCTAACCTATTTTATTTGTCTATACCTAGTTCTCACTAGACTCAGCTCCTAAGAGCACCTTATCATTGAGCCTACAATCTTTATATACGTATGCATATATGATGCATGCCAGAAGAGGGCACCAGATCCCATTATAGATGGTTGTGAGCCACCAAGCAGCTGCTAAGAATTGAACTCAGAACCTCTGGAAGAGCAGCCAGTGCTGCTGAGCCATCTCTCTAGCCCCAGAGCCTACAATCCTGAGACAAATTTTCATTATTAAAAGAGAATACTTACCTACTAGTATTTTTTAATCTTATAAACCACAATTTAAGAAGCTGAGAATGTTTTAAATGTTTTTTATAGCTTTGTGTTACTTACAAAAGGTTTTATTAATTTCTTTTGAATATTTCCCCCCATTAAAACCATCTGTTATCAGTACAGTTCTAAATGTCCAGAATTTTGGATTTTCAAAACTAAAACAAGATGTTTGGTACCTCTATCCCAAAAACTTGACAGCTTAAAATCATAAATTAACATGCGCTGGCCAAGGGTTGTATTTCAGTGAGAGAGCTTGCTTATTATGTGTGAGGTCCCAGATGGAAGCCCAATTCAAAACCAAAAATTTTAAATGATAGTCACCGACTTAATACATGTAAGACTCCCTAGTCTACCTTACAATTTAAGACTTAATCATTTACATGTAAAGTGCTATACCTGTGCATAAGACAATTTATGGGTTCTAAATAGATGCTTCTACTTAAGTGTAATATAACAAATTAAGGCTTGAGAGATGGCTCATTTGCTGCTCTTCCCAAGGATCTGAGTTCAGTTCTTGGCATCCAAGCCAAAGTTCTAAGGGATCCAATGCCTCTGGCCTCACAGAGTACTTACACTCATACGCACATAACCACACGCATACACCTACATAGAATTAAAAATAAATTCCATTTTATATGTGTATAACACAAAAAGCTTAGTATCTAGGGAGAGGCTAGCCTTTGATTAAAATCTGAAAAACAAATTATAATACTAAATATACATTATAATATTATATACACACATATCTTACAGTTCTTACCTGCATTATTAGTACTAGACTGACTATCCGGCAAATTGTCGCTGCTTTCAGGAGGAGGTTGTAGGGAAGGTGTTGGAGCTGTTTTAGTTCTTTTTTTGTCTTTTTTTCTTTCCACTTGACAGTCGTCATCGTCATCTTCACTTTCACTGAGATCGTCAAAACCAAAATATTTAATTTTGTAATTAGAACTTCCAGAACCCCCTTCATCACCTCCTGTATCATCATGATCTTCAAAACCAAAAAATTCAAGTTTAACATCCTTTTTGGATTTAGTATTACTAGGTCGAAATCTAGTAGTGGTCTTAGAAGTTGCAATATCTGCCTTTTTTCTGAGCCGGCCAGCCTCTCCTAAATCTGCAGGAGTGGATGCCGTGAACTCATCCATACTCCGTTCCATAGTATCCTGGATGGTAACATTACAAACTGACAAGCAAGATGGATGTAAAACAGTGTAATCTCTAGTCCGTCCAACTGTTCCTCTAAAACTGGTCCCACAACTTACACCACCTTTCTTTGCCTGATTCAGGCCATCTTTACTTGATTCACTGTTTGCTTTGGCTAAGGCCTGACTGGTGCCATCCATTAGCTTATCGAAATTTGATGCTCCCTGTGAAGATTTCGCTTTATTGGCCCTACAGTACGTCCTACAGTTGTTTGGCCTAAGAACACTTTGTATAATATCTTCTTCAAAGGCTTCATTTAGATTTTCCAATCGATTTTTTAAATCTTCATCCTTCATCTCCAAAAGAGAATCATTATCCAACCTTAAAATACAGTCTTCTGATTTGACGTCTTCAAAATCATTATCCCATTCATATAAACCAGTTTTTACAGATCCTTTGACTGGACAACTTTCGGATGGAGATTCTGATCTTTTTCCAGATTGGGAGTTCCAAGTATCATTTGTTTCCTTAATTTCATCAGCTTTATATTCCGAAGCCACTATGGTTTCTGCATTGGGTTTCTTAGTACTATCTTCAGCATTTTTGTGAAAATGGTGACTATTTTTTTCAGGTTCTTCACTAAGATTCTCCACTTTATCTATAAAATGAAAATGTCAGGTTAAAAACATGAATGTCATCAGTATGCAAATAAACAAACAGCAGAGCTATCTGAACAGTAGTGCAGAATAATCTTGAAATAGCTGCAATAACTTCAAATTATATATTTAAAAAGTTTACAGGTATTTTTTTATTTGCTTTCCTACCTTTGTCAGTATGTACAGCTGCCATGCCCATGGGCACCCAATCCTCTTAAAACTGTTACGCTGAACTAAGAAGAGATGCTAGCATTATTAAGAAACTTAGATGACACTTTTACTTTCAAGTAACTATGCTTAAATTAGGAAGTATTTAGTAGAATTGAAACCCATGTAACAATGAATGAAGACCTTTCGGGGGTTTTTGTACTAACCTAAAAATAGGGCTGTTTATATAGTATATTAGTTTTGTCTAGAAACCTGCCTATAGGAAGCTTCTCTGGCTATTTCTGCATTTCTTCTAATCCCAAAAGCCACCACTACCACATGATTTTTAACAATGGCTCTGGTACCTATATAGCCTATAGTGCCTATTTATGAATATCAACCAGTATTGGAAACTTAACATGACTATTTTTTATGTAAGGAATTCATTTTGTTGCTTTATACTTTTATCATCAGAAGCAATTACATTTTTTACCTTCCAAGTAAAAAATGGCAATATGATTCAAGGAAATATCACCAACAAATATTTATTCTATGTCAAATAATAAAATTGCCTTAAGAAAAGCTATTTACAAATCTTTTGTTTTGTTCTGAAACAGAGTCTCATGATGCACCCCTGGCTGTCCTGGAACTCACTATGTAGACCAGACTAGCCTCAAACTCAGAGATCTACCTGCCCCTGCCTTCCAAGTGCTGGGATTAAAGGTATGTGTCGTAACACTCAGCTTATTTACATACCTTAATGAACAGTTTCAAATACAGTCGAAAAGAATGTTTTACATGGATGGATTCACTATATAATTTTTGATGGAACTCAGTGAGTTTAAATGTAATTTGACTATGTCACGGGCCTGTAATCCTAGCAAGAGGATTCCAAGTTCATGGCAAGCCTGGGAAACTTAAGACACTTATTCAAAAAGTAAAAAGAAGTAAACTAATTGAATTCAGTGGTAGAGCATCTGCCTAACATGCATGAAGCCCTAAGTTCAATCACTAACAATCCATCAATCATTTACCTAAAATCCATACTTGCTTACCTTTAGGAGACACCTAATATATAACAAAGGTACACATTTTATTCTTACATACTTTCCTCACTATGGACAATGAACTAAAAATATCAATCAGCAATCCTAAAAAGCTAAAAACCATAACATGAAACACTTTGGAGAGCCATAATAAGCAAAGTCAAGTCTAAAAGTAAACCTACTCTTTCTATAAACGAAAAGGGTACTGGTAACTGAGTCTAGGAGTGTGATACCAAGGTTAAGCTAGTTCTACAGATCTCCTGCCAAGAGTTCTTTCTTCTGAAGTTTTCCTGAGAACTTCAATTTCCTCCTGTGTTCAGCAGAGAACCTTTAAGCTTATCTACTTCAAAGTGCCAGAATGAATTACTGGAATAAAAGCCTCTGTTTAGTAAACATCTGATATGCTTAAACTATATACCTGTCTACAAGATGTAACTAAGTTAAACTACCTCATTTTTACTGATTTGGGCATGTGTGGGAACACATGTGCCACGATGCAGTGAACCATCTCTCTAACCATCAACTCATTTTTATAGTTGTATAGTATTCCACTATTGGGACTTCATGGGGGTAATGTGTTGTATTATGTTTTGGTTTTGGTGTTAAATTCTCATTATGTATTACTGGCTGGCCTAGAACTTGCTATGTAAAACAAACAGGCCTTAAAATCATGTACATCTACCTGCCTCTGCTGAAATTATATGCTACCTCACTCAGCTTGTTTTTGTTTTTTGAGACAGGGTTTCCCTGTGGAGCCCAAGATGGCCTCAAACTAGTGATCTTCCTGCTTCATGTGCACAATACCTGCTTCTACTATCTTACTATCTCAAAAATGAATACTTTCTATTTTAGATATAAACATTCTTCTGATTTAAAGACAGATCTAGCTGGGCGTGGTGATACATGCCTGCAATACCAACACTCAGGGAGGCAGAGGCAGGCAGATCTCTGAGGCCAGTCTGGTCTACAAAGCCAAGGACAGGACAGCCAAGGCTACAAAGAGAAACCCTGTCTCGGAAAAAAGACAAATCTAAAAATAAGCTTTATTGTAATTTTAAAAACATTATTTTATTGGCCTCATTTCTCCTATACTCAGAGTATGTATTGTGTTTATGCACTTCAGAAGTTGCCTTTATGTGATTTAAAGAGTAACTGCTGCTAGCATGTAAACATGTAAGGAACAGTGATAGTTCTGTAAGGAAGTTTCAGCATTCATTGTTCAGTAAGGAAATAGTATACAGTAAGTTACTAGCAAACAACCCATGTTATAGCTAAAGAAAAAAATGAATTATTACTTTAGTACATTTTTAAACTTCTAAAATGTTACACAGTAGGTAAAAGCTAACCAACAGACTTGCACATAAGAAAACCTGCCCAAGTTCTCCACAGCAGTATTTTAGCATGTAAAATATGTGCTGTACTTCTCTATTATCTAACTTCCCAACAACAAAAAAATCTTGACTTGCTTTTGAAAGGTTATGACCATCTTATCCAAAACTGCAGATCGCAACTACTTTTAACTGTCCTCCCACATCAAAACCAGTTTCCTAACAGGTAAAGTCATTTGTACACAAGTTCCAGTGGAGGAGCAAGGGGGCAGTATGATGACTAGTTTTTTGTTTGTTTTTAAATCTTCTTTAATACAATACATACCACTGCAGCTTCCCCACCCTCCATTCCTCCAGATCCACTTAAGATCATCCCTCCAGAAAATAGAAGGATTCAACCAAACATGGCACAAGATCCAATAAAACTAAGCACAAACCCTTACATTAAGGCGGGACGAAGTAGTCTAGTAGTAAGAAAAGGGTCCCAAAAGCAGACAAAAAAAAGGTCAGAGACAACCCCACTTCCACTGTCAGGAGTCCCCCAAAACCCAACTATTACATACATGCAGGAACATAGCACAGACCCATTTGGCAATTGCCTGTGTGAGCCCTGCTTAGTTGTTTCTGTAGGCTGTGCTCTCCTGGTATCCTGGACCTCTCTGGCTCCCACAATTCTCCCTACCTTCTGTGGAGTTCCCTATGGACCCAATGAAGCGGGTCCAACCTGGGCTCTCTCTTTGGATGGCTATTTTTTATGTGGACTTGATACAAGCTAGAATTATCTGAAAGGAAGGAAGCTCAAGTAAGAAAATATCTCCATAAGGCTGGACTGTTAAGCAAGCCTATAGAACATTTAGTCAGTGATTAATTCCCAGACAGACCTGTCCCAAAAAATAAACCAGTAAGCAACTTAAATAAAACACACAGGCCAGCAGCCAGGCATGGTAGTGCACACCTTTAATCCCAGCCCTTGGGAGGCAGAGGCTGATGAATCTGTGAGCTCCAGGTCCATCTGTTCTACACAGAAAGTTCCAAGACAACCAGGGCTGTTACACAGGAAAACAAAACAAATCAAAAGACATAAGTCAGCAAGATTGCTCAGTGGTTAAGAGCACTTATTGCCAAGTTTGAAGACTTAAGTTTGATCCCTGGGACCTCTGTGATAGAATTAACTCCAAGTTATCCTTTTGACCTCCATGAATATACACGCGTGCACACACACAATTTTTAAATCCTTCTGCCTTATCAAAGGGTCAGTTTGCTGGGCGCAACTGGCATACACATGTAATCTCAGCACTTGGAAGAGGCAGAGACAGGCAGATTCTCTGTAAGTTCAAGGTCTACAAAGGACAGCTAAGGCTATACAGAGAAACCCTGTCTCAAAAAACTAAACAAACGGGCAGTTAAATGGTATCAGGTGTAAGGACACAAGCCTGGTAATACCAAGATTGTGAATCAGGCTTGTGAATTCAAAACCAGCATGTTACAGTGACTCTATCTCAACTCTCATTTCCTCTAGGAAGATTAAATGACCCTTGCCCTTGACAGATTCTTAATTTTATACCAGAAGCCCTGTCTCTGAACAAATTGTCCATTAGAAGAAAATAGTTGCTGGGGATGGTGGCACCCAAGCACTTGAAAGGTAAAGGCAAGAAGATTAGGAGTCATGGTCATCCCACCTACACAATGGGAAAATAATGAGGCTGCTAAAAAGGACAAGGTTTATCTACCAATACTGTTTGATGTACATCCTAAAATTATTCTTTAAATGCAATAAAGGCATAATATATCATAATTACACAGCAATATTTTATCTCACAATGTGTGTATGTTTTGAAACAAGACCTCAATGTGTAACCAAGGCTGACCTGGAACTATGTAATCTGGGCTAGTTTCAGATTAAGAGATTATCCTGCCTTACTGCCCTAAATCCTGGGATTATAATCATGCTACTACACTCAACAAGTATGAGTTTTTAGAGACATAAACAGTGTAGAAGTTGATGGGGGGAAGGGCAGATTAGGGCTATAGTTCAATGATGGAATGTGCATACATATATTCAAGGTCTTGGGTTCTAGAACCAAAAGAGAAAGTATTCATAGATTCTGAAGTGAAGGAAAGTTACTTTTCACTGTCAAGAAACATGTAGATATCAGTTACCTAAAAAGCCACAGAATGAACCATTATTAGTGAACAAGGAGCTGGGAATATAGCTTGATTGATAGACAGCTTACCAAGCATGTACTAGGCCCTGGGTTCAATTTCAAGCACTGAATTCAGGAAGAGTGGTGCATGAATGTAATGTTAGCACTCAGGAGGGGGATAGGAGAATCAGAAATTCAAGGTCATTTTCTTTTACAGAAGGATTTTGAGGCCACTCTGGGTTAGAAACTGTCTAAAAGATAAATAAGCTCCCAACTTCCTCAGTGAATAGACTTTATATCAAAATTTGAAAGGTAAATTCTCTTTCAACTGGAATATAAAATATACTAATAAACACAAGGTTATGTCATTTTAAAGATAAGACAGTAAGTAAATGAGGACTGGGAATGTAGCTCAATATACGGTGCTTGCCTACCTGCTCTAGGCTCAATATTTAGCACCGAGGGAAAAAAAAGGTTCATTTTGAAAACCATTTCAAAAACACTACTCAAAAACTGGGCATAGTGGTGTACCTAAAATCTCAATACTCGGGAGATGGAGCTGATCAACAAGACCTTGAATAATGATGATGATAATGATTATGATGACGATGATGATCATGATCAACAGCAGCAGCAGCATTACCATTATCACCACTGTGAGCAACAACAACCACCAGCAGCACTTCCAGTACCACCACTTAGCATGCCCACTACACAAAACAATCAAAATCAAATCAACTCCCTATCATTCATCAACAAAACAGCCTTTATCCTTAGGTTTTTACAGGGTTCTACCCATAAGAAGCTGATGCCCTCAGGAGGACAACAGAATTAGGGTAAAGTTGAACTTCTTCCTGTGTCCACATCCTCAAAAGAGGGCTACTGCTCCTCTTGAAGCAGGCCTCTTCACCATGGCTTAGGTAACTCCTAATCCATTTGGGTCTGGGTTATAATAGTGCCACTGTAAAGAAGCAAGGTTGGGCCTCATCCCCGTGATTTTCCTACATCCCTCCTATACCTTTGTAAATAAAATAACCCCTCCTCATATTACCGAATTTGGGCATGACACCTATTTCCAACTGTCATAGTTCTTTTCTCTTTAAAACATGTACATTTACATACGTGAATTTTTTAAATCCTTAGGTCACTACAACCTTCCTGTGAAATCTTCATTTAGTTAACTTTTGTATCAGCAATCCAATTCAATTCAGTTGAGCCATTCATGAAACTTTCTGCTGGCTTCTGGGGCACATTTTCTTCAATAACTCTGGCTGTTTCATATTAGCTTTCTTTTTTAGTTTCTTCCTCTTTTCTCTACCCTTTAAGTACAGAAATTTCTTCACAACTCAATTCAAATACTTAATGACTTTGTGTATTTCTACATTTTCAAATATTTATATACTTAATATAATAATATAATCAAGGTTTTTTGTTTTTGAGACAGGGTTTCTGTGTGTAGCCCTGGCTGTCCTGGACTTGCTTTGTAGACAAGGCAGGCTAGCCTCAAACCCAGAGATCCATCCACCTGCCTCTGCCTGAGTGCTGGGATTATAGGCTTGTGCCACCACACCCAGGAAATCAGGGCTTATTTAAGCTCCATCCTTGATCTCCCCTCTCAAAACCCAATATAATCAGGTGTGGTGGTTCATGCTTTAAACTGGCTCTAAGTTCTAAGGGTACAGAATATGTGTGCAGGAAAAATATTCTGTGAAATATTATAAAAATTTATGTCACCATGTTCAGCACACCTCAATGGCATGCCTCCTGAATCAACATACATGAGGACAGTATGCTTACAGTTTTCATTTCTTATCACATAGCTAGTATTCTCCTGGAGCTGAGGGAAAACATGTTAGTGGCATCCTGAACCCTTTACTCTTGTTAATTATTAATTTTGAGAGCAACATTGCTTTTTTGGGGTAGGGGTGAAGGATAAGAAATAAAAGTGTAGATGGCACATGCTTTAATCCCAGCACTCGGGGAAGCAGAGGCAGGTGGATCACTGTGAGTTCCAGGCTAGCCTGGTCTACAAATGAGTCCAGGGTACCCAAGGTTACACAGAGAAACCCTGTCGCAAAAAAAAAAAAACAACAACAACAACAAAAAAAAAAAAAGTGTGATGTACACGCTGTAACCCTTGCACTTGGGAAGTGGAGGCAGTAGGAACATTTTCAGCTATATCTTGAGTGTGAGGACAGCCTGTGCTATATAGTCTCCAGACAGAGATCAAAATCTACTTAATAAATGAAGGCTGGGGATATGGTAGATGTACAAGGTCCTGCGTACAATCCCCAGAAACTGCAAATTCTAACAAAAAAAGCACTTAATCTGTCTCAAGGGCTGGAAGAGATGGTTCAGGTTAGGAACATTAGATATTCCTCTAGAGGACCCAGGTTCAATTCCTAGCATGGTAGCTTACAAATGTCCGTAAGTCCAAGTCCATGTGATACACGGCGCCAGGCATGTACGTGGTGTGCATGTGTACGGATGCAGGCAAAATACCCATGTAAATGAGATAAACCTTTTAAAAAATTATTTACACTGAAACAAAGGGGAATTTTTAATTTGCTTCAACATCAAGATAAAATGTATGTTATGGCAGCTGTTTTAATCCTAAAACCATGCCTTATTTATTATTAAGTTCATTCCTACTAGAATACAACAAATACTATACACCATATGAAAGCACAATCTGGATGTTTCACAGCTATCCAACTTCTGAATGATGCTTTGCCCTTAACATAATAGAAATTAGGCCAGCTTTACAAGGCTATGATTAAGAATTGACTGATAAGCCTGACAGGGCGGCTCACGCCTTGAATCCCAGCACTCCGGAGACAGAAGCAGGTGAATGGCTAAGTTTGAGGCCAGCCTGGTCTACAAAGTCCAGGACAGCCAAGACTATATAGAGAAACCCTATCTCAAAAAAAAAAAAAAAAAAAAAAAAAAAAAAAAAATTGACTGATATATGAAAGGCTTAGCACAAAGCTGTAACTGAAAAAAAAAAAGTTAAAAAAAGATTACCAAATTTTCTTGAACTTGAGATATGACAAATATATTTTATAAAAAAAAAATAATAGTCACTATCTAAAGGGAAGTAACTTCCTGCTATTGTTAGGATTCTCTAACAATCCTCACTAATAATCTATGTCCAATAAAAGTAGAAAACAGTATCTCAGATAAGTTTGTAGGCCACCTTTTAAAAAAGTTTTTTAAATATATGCATGTTCTATGCCTGTATATAGATAAATATACAGAGTGCAGGTGCTCATGAAGGCCAGAGGTGTTCGTTGGATCCCCCTGGAACTGGAATTGCCAGTAGGTCCTGGAGCCATTAAGGTATTCTGCAAGAGCCATATGCATTCTTAACCACTAAGCCACTTCTCCAGCCCATTTCTAGCTCACTTTACTGTAAGAAGTAGGGGCTGGGGAGACGACTCAGCAGTTAAGAGCACTGTCTGCCCTTCCAGAGGCCCTGAGTTTAATTACCAACAACCACCTGGTGGCTCATAACCATCTATACTAGGATCTCATGCCCTGTTCAGGCATGCAGGAGTACATGCAGATAGAGCACTCACATATATAAAATAATAAATAAATCTTTTTAAAAAACTGTTAAAAAGTAGAATTTCTGAAAACCAACTTTGGTTCTAAAAATCAAAGCTTATAATGTCCTGACAATAACCCCCAACAAGTTCACACACTTATTACAGCTTTAAGCAAATGGGAATTTATTGGCTACAAAACCAACCATGCAAATTAAGAGCCTATGCTATAGTTATCTCAATATTTGGCAGGATACGTAGACTGAATCCCAGCTGGCTGGCATGAAAAGTGTGCCAAGCAGAAATATAAGTCTCTACATACTTTTTTCACGAGTCCAGACTAACAAAGGAGAACTGGATGCAACCTCAATAAAAATCGAAAGCAACCTTTTTAAAAACTCCTAGGCTAAGAAATGTTTCAGAGTTACTGGCTGCTCTTCCAGGGGCCCCAGTACACTTGGTGGCTCACAACTGACTGTAACTCCAGTCCCAACACTCTATTTCGGCCTCTACAGACACTGCACACACATGGTGCATAGGTTTGTTGTTGTTTGGTAGCTTTTGTTTTTCAAGACAGGGTTTCTTTGTGTAGCTCTGGCTGTCCTGGAACTCACTCTATAGACCAGACTGGCCTCACTCAGAAATTCACCTGCCTCTGTGTCCCAAGTGCTGGGATTAAAGCTGTGTACAGCCACCACCCAGTATAAATGTTTTAATGCACAGTCCTGGACTTCAAACTTTAGAGACTACTTGCCAAGTATTGGTAGAGTGCCTGTCTGGTTCAATCACCAATACCAAATATACCAGGTATTCTGGCAAATTGCCTTGAATCCTCACATTCAGGAAGTGGAGGCTGGAGGCTCCGAAGTTCAAAGTCATCCTTGTTCACACAGTAAGCTCAAGACAAGCTTAGGATACACAAGATCCTGTCTCAACAAACCAAACCCCCACAGAGTGGATGAGGTGGGTTAGCTAGCTGGTAAAAGTACTTATCACACAAGCCTGATAGTGAATTCATTTGCTGTAACCCATGGTAGAAAGACAGAACTGACTCCAAAATACTGTCCTCTAACTTCCACATTCTAACCATGCTCATGCACACACATATACACACAATTTCTTTAATAAGAAAGAAGGAAGGGAAGAAGGGTCTGAAGGGGATTCATTGGTTTAGAGTAAATATTTCTCTCCCAGAGAAACTGAGTTCAGTTCTCAGTATCCATGTCAGATCGCTCACAACTGCCTATAACTCAAGCTCCAAGGAATCCAATACCTCTGGCACCTGCACTCATGCTCACATAACACAGACACATAAACATAAAATTAATCTTAAGCAAGGCATAGAGGTGCATGCCTTTAGCCCCAACACTCAGAAGGCAGAGGCCACCCTCATCTATATGGTGAGTTCCAGGACAACCAGGGCTACATAGTGAAAATGTGTCTTTGAAAATTAATAAATAAAAGGTCAAGTAAATCTATTAATATAATACTATAGATGTCTTAGAAAGATGAACGCCAACTCCTGCTCAGTCTTTTTAGTGTCTATCTAATTGACTAGTTTATAAAGCCAATGAAATCAGAATGTTTTGTTTAGAAAATTTAAGAGGAAAAATCTGCAGATAACAACAAGAACTACTGAATTCACTTGAAAATGAATACCTAATGGAAGGCAGGATGAGTAGTGCATAATCGAAGGTAGGTCGAGTAGTAGGTAGAACAGATAATACACAATTTGCCATACACTGAGGTAGTGGGTACTCAGTGGTAGATGACTGCCTAGCATGCATAAAGCCCTAGGTTCAATTCCCAGTATCACAAGGAGAGAAGAGATGCCTTCCATATACCAACTATTGAATACCCAAAGTTCTTTCAATATTCTATTTTTTTGTAACTGGAAATTTTATAATGTCTTGAAAGTTCTTAGGCATAGTTTGTAATTCTTTCTGCTCTTTTACCTTATCTATTAAGTATTTGTTTCTAAAATGGCAACCACTTATGTTTTAAAAAATTATTACATTTACTCCTTTATTTTTGTATATGAGTATGTGCACATGTGTGGGGGCACACAAGTCATGGTATGCATGAGTGTAGAGAGGTCAGAGACAACTTGCAGGAGTTGGTTCTCTCCTTCCACTACATGGTTCCCAAAGTCAAACAAGTTTTTAGGCTTTACCTATTAGGCTATCTTACTAGCTAAACCTTTCTGTTTTATCATGACTTTGTCGTGAATTCCTCTCCAAATTAACCATAATTTTCAAAAGTACTACGCATTAAAAAGTATTTAAAACAAAGAACTGTAATATCATCAAACACTTAATCACATAGTTCTCTACAGAGAAAAAGATGCACTTAACATGTACTATTGAAAAAATAAAATTGAAGCTTGGATAAGCTGGTGAGATTGAACAGTTACCTGACTGATAAGACACTATGAAACTTTTTAGTCTGTGCACTTGGAACAAGTTGTTGATAAAACTTTTAATAGCTTTCTGAGTGAAAGTAAAGGCACTGATGCTATGACAAACATGCAAAAAAAAAAAAAAAAAAAAAAAACAAAAAAAAAACAGAAAATCCTAACAAAAAGTTTAGATGAAGAGGCTATCAAAAGAAAATCTACAAAGCTCAAAAGTCTCTTTCAGAAACTTTTAAATACGTGAACTTATACATGATTTATAAAAATAACCAAATTATGCACAATTAGAATAGGCTAAGACTATTACAAAAATTAAAAACGCTTCTTCAAAGTTTGCTTTCTACCCTATAGTCACCAGAGTTGGCAGCTTCAGAAAGTCAATGAAAAGAGAAAAAAACCCATGCTGCTATATTATTCCCTTCCTACTAGTGTGCCTCCATGACAAATGGAATCAAAATGATTTTTTTTCTTGAAGAGCTGTTTATCTGTATTTTAGTATATATTTTTCTCCTCAAAATTCATTATAATGGAATCTGACTTCAGAGTCAATCCAACTACTGGCAACAGAACTACACTGGAGTGGGAACCTATTTCATGCAATAGAAAACTGTGTTTTTCAGTTTCTGGCAATTTCCAACAGCAATTTGGACATATGTAAAGACACATCATCACCAAAGGGACTTAAGGAATTAATTACCTCCTACAAATGCTCGTATTCCTCTTATTAAACATTTATCTTTTTCTCAACCCTCTGCTACCAGGGCACTCTTCCTGACAACGGTGTCCCATACTCCAAGACAGTACCCTTGATCCTCCATGATAACTTTAAGAACTCGCCAGTTTCTTTCTTCTCCTGGCCACCTGCCTCATATGTAAAACAACTATTTGCAATCAGCTAGAAATGACACTAAGAATACTACCCAATTCAAAGTGAACAGTATTCTCAAGAGCCTAGCCCAGAGCTGAACAAACAGGCTCAACAACATCTAAACAATCAATAATCTCATTCAGTGGTTAAGGTACTGGTTGCTCTTACAGAGGACCTGGGTTCAGTTCCCAGCACCCACCTGGTGGTTCCCAACTATCTGTAACTCTAGTTCCAGGGAATCACATGACCTCTTCTGACTTTGGCAGGCAGCAAGCATGCATGTGGTATGCATACATAAATACAGGCAAAAACAGGTATAAAATAATAAATCTATTAAATTTTTTTAAATCTCATTTCAATTTTACCACTAGCTGATCTCAGAAAGTCACCTAACCTCTCTGAGCTTTAATCTATAAAGGGAGGAGAGCTGAGTAAAAATTCACTGGAGTTCAGAAACTCCAGAAGCTCCTCTTTTAGCCTCTGAGGGCACCCTGTATACACAGTGCACAAACATATATGCAGGCAAAACACCCATATATAAAATATAAACTTATCAATAGCCCCAAATAATCGCAAATGCAGGGAGAAAAAAAAAGTATTAATAATACACAAATGTGACAAACACATGCAGACATTTGAGCATGCACACCTTTTAAGGTGCCAATAAGCTCAGCAGGGGTGCTTGCAATGCAAGCCTGGCGACCTGAGTTTGATCTCTGAGACCCACATAAACATGGAAAGAAACAACTTAATACTGTCCCGTAATTCCCAAACATATGCATGCACACACAAATAATAAATTAAAATTTCATTTCACACAAATGGTTTACAGAAAGCTCTCTTGGCTTATAAAAAAAAAAAATCAAAACTTACCTGAAGTTATTAATTTAGTGCAACTACTTTTGTTTGCATTGTCTTCTGGGACTCTATTTGTGCTCTTTTCTTTCCCGATCAAAGTATCCTCCACAAGTAAGCATCTATCAGAAGCAGTACTGTCTTCACCCACCACATGACTAAATTTGCTATTAGCTTCAAGTACAGAAGTGACTTCTTCCAGCTGAGCAGCTTCACTGGATTCTGAGTAAGATGAACCCTTACCCTGGGCTAAATTTTTTGAAGAAACAGGTAGAGACTCATCATCACTATCAAAACCAAAAGGATCTCCAGTATCTTCTTCTTCTACTTTAGGTTTCTTCGGAATTTCTTGGATATCTGGCTTGAAATTGGGCCTCTTCTGCCCTAATTTAGCCATAAATGTGGTCTCTCCCCATTTTGTACTAAGAGTAGTCCGTTTGTTGGAAAAAACTTCATCAAATTTTGAACTGCCATTTCCTCCTTTCCTACTGTAAGTTTTTCCAAATCGGGATGTCATTTTGACACCTGTTTCATATTCCCTGTGTAAAGAAATTTAAGAAAATATAATTAACAACCTTTTAACAAGTTTTAAGCATTCTATAAAAGATCCTATGACTTCTTATATAGTTTTCATCATTCAGTATACAAACTATTAAACTAGTTTAAATAAATAAGTTGAAGAGGCTCAACGTATCCTTTACTTCCATATATCACATTTGGTAGTGCTATTGTTTTACAGTAAGTACATATTCATATGAAACTTGCAAAATTAAAAAAAGCTGTCTACTAACCAAGTTATAAGGAAGTAACCCTACAAATCTAACTTAAAACATTTTTCAAGTTCCAAATTGACTGTTCTCATACACAATTTAACCAGAAAAATAATCTAAATAGAGTAAATACCCAAATATAATATTTCTAACCAAATTATATTATTTTTTCCAGGATCTAAACAATGTCAGTTGACTAAATTTAGTTCTTTGAAATTTTTACAGCTCTTCATACAAAGATAGAGTCAGAAAAACTCTTATATAGTTTATATTTTCTTATATAGTACAACCTATAGCTTCTACCCAACCGTAAAGATTCTTCTTCTTGGTCTAAAGTAATTTTAACTGATTTAAAAAGAAAAATTCCTTCACTGGGCCTAGTGACACACACCTTTAGTCCCAGCACTTGGGAGGCAGATACAGGTGAATCTCTGAGTTTGAAGCTAGCCTGGTCTACAAAGTGAGTTCCAAGATAACCAGGACTACACAAGAAACCCTGCCTTGAAAAACAAAACAAACAAAAGTCCTTCGGTGGTCATCTGCCTAAATTGATGAAACTATTCTTCTATCTTCTTTATTTCTATACTGCTGTGTTCATTTGCTGAGTGACATTTCTGAAGTTGGAGAACTCCACTGTACAAAGGTAATTTATTATATAAATGTAGAAATACATAACCCTTATTTTTTCTTTCCAATTTACAAACAAACCTATTTAACTGATGTACCTAAAAATAAATATACTGGTAAATTTTTTCCAGGGGAAGTTAAAAAAAAAAAAATCAAACATTTTAAAAATACAAGTTACAATACTTTTACAACATAGTCAATCCTTATCCATTTTTAAACACTTGGACCTTCTGCAATTTAAATACCAATTTATCACTTCTAGGGGGAAGGTGAGCAATTGCTTAAGAACTTGGAAAAAAAACTTCATTACTCTGAAACTTACAATAGGACTAATATTTAACTTATATATAATTCAAATGTTTTTGAGCTACACTTTTAATATTTTCATTAAGTCCTTACAATTTAATGAATCACTATCTAATTTAGTTCAGCAAATATTCAGTAGATTCACCACCCCCCTAAAGTTTGAAAGGAAATCAATCCTGACTGGACAAACTAATAATTTAGTCATCATATACATCTGTACTAAGAGAAAATTTGGCTTCCCTCAGAGTTTCCATTTTGTAGTTTTGAACACTTAACAAGCTTTTATTGTCCTTCTTGTTAAATACTGCCTATTTAACACAACAAAGTATAATTGGGCAGCTAACAAAGACAAGAAAATAAAGTCATTTCTTTAAGTGTGATATGCAGAAATTCATTTATATATATTACAACAAA
Organism: Meriones unguiculatus; assembly: GCF_030254825.1. NCBI lineage: Eukaryota > Metazoa > Chordata > Mammalia > Rodentia > Muridae > Meriones > Meriones unguiculatus. Next base: position 12,538,485 of record NC_083357.1, on the reverse strand, counting down.
ACTGGAATGTTTTGAACACATACACATGGCAATCATCTAAAAAATGACGACTAAAGACCAAACCAAAAATCTAGACTTGATTTCCTTTATGGCAACAATTGAAAAACTCACCGTAAAAACAGTCCTAAAAACATAAAGCACTGACTGTTGCAAGATTAAGGTCTGCAAATGTATATTTGATACTGAGTTAAATGTGTATTTTTAAGAGATCATGTCTCAAATATACACTGTGTAGTAACATCATTAAATGCTGATGAAATATCAGTGATTTTCTTAATATTAAGGAATGGGAGGCTTGTAGCTAAGACAAATATGGCTGAGTTATTATCTACTGAATCCAGTGGATATGAATACAAGAGCTCATTATGTGATTGTTTTTGTTTTCCATAACGTCCATTTAAAAAAAAAAAAGTTACCAGACTGCTGCAATCTTAGCATATCTAAGCATATATACAAATTCAAAAGTAGGCATTTATGTTTGGCATGACATTTTACATACATTTCAGACACTATCTTGTTCAGGCTTCAAACTTCACCAACACTCCAGACTAAAAAGAAAATGAGGACTCACAACTAAGTGTTGTTTTTGTTTTTTTAAACCTTTGGGGACTTGGCCTCACCCTAAAGCCCAGCTTACTTTTGAGGGAAGTGCATAGGGATTTAAATTAGTGAAACCTGGGGTGGGGGGGGCACTCCTTACACTTAAGCTGCACAGAAACCCAGCCTCTTCCAGGAACCCCCACCCCCACCCACCAAGGGCACTGGGGAAAGTGAAAGGGGCAAACAGAGGCAAGTAGAGATCCTCACCTGAGGCTGCGAGTGCGCCAGGAGGCAGTGGGCGAGACACCCCTCGCGCTGGACACTCAGGCAACTTTTCTCCTCCCAACCCCCAACGCCCAGGAAAGGGACGTCGCTTTGGACGCCCCGGAAGCTTCTGCCACCGAGTCCCCAAAGCAAGGCCTCGGTGACTGCTAGAGGAGGAGGAGGAAACGACGGGGGAAAGAATTCAGGACTGAAGTCAGCCGGACCGGGTTTGGAAGAGAGAAGTCAATCAAGTAGCCACCCGGAAAAGAACTCAAAAGGGAAATAGGAGGTGGTGGGGAGGGAGAGAGTTCTTCAAACCCCTCAGCGCCCAACTTCCTTAGAAGCCAGGTGAGCAACGAGACTCGCAGCGCCCCGGTCTCCTCCACCCGCCCCAGCTAGCTCCCGGCCTAGGCGGCCGCCCGAGACCTCACTTACCCTAGGCGCCTGGCGGGTGCTTTGGCCTCGGGCCGCCTCCGCCTCTCCCGCTCCCAACGGCCCACGGGCGGGCGCAGGAGCCCCGCGCGGGAGAACAGTGACGACCGGTGCGCCGAGAGACGCCGGGGGCTCGGCGGCCGTCACAGACCGCGGCTCCGCTTCGGTAAATAGGAAGCCCGGGCGAGGGGGGGGAGCGGCGGCCCCGCAACTTCCCTCCCCACCTCAGGCGCCCCGGCCGGGCAGGGCCTAGGCCTCCCTGGCGGCCGCCGCCGGTACCGAACCCGCTACGTGCCCCCGCTGGGCCGCCGCCGCCTCCTGCGCCGCCGCCTCCGCCGGTGAATGGTCAGCGCTGGAGTTTGAACAGGGCCCTGAACCATCTCAACGCCATTTGCGCTCCCGGCCCCCACCTCCTTCCTCCAACAGCCGCTCGCTCCGTCACTCCGCTTCCCACAGTCCCCGCGCGGCCGCCCGACCCCGCAGCCAATCGTAAGGCCGCTTACTCAAACCGCCGCGCAGGCGCCGCGCCCCGCACGCGCCGGCTGCTCCCATTGGTCGGGCCGCGAGACTCGACGGGAGTTGTAGTTCTCTTCTGCGAGGTCCTGGGGTCCAAATCCCGGTTCCCGAGCAGACAAACGATCTGGGTTCTGGCTGCGGGCCTGCTGGACCTCACCGGCTCGGGAGCCCATCCCAGTTCCCGGCCACGCGAGGAGACGCAGGTGCAGCGAGGGAAGGCTCGGGCGCAGTGCAGGCAGCTGTGTCAATCGTTTCCCCTCCAGGGACCCTCCGGTGTCTGGGGACAGTGACTTGTGCAGCTGCGCCGAGCCAGCTGGGCCACCTCCTCTCCGGACCTTGGAGGCGGGGAGCTTGGGGGCCGCCTTTGACTTGGTCTGACGGTGCGAGCAAACCGACGCAGGTAACGAGGACCGAAACCAGGAGGTGTCCGGTGTTGGTCTCCTCACGGCCGCGATCCATCTTCATCCGGGCGCTTCATCCTCTCGCTCCTTACTCTTCAGTCCCCACTACGGAGTTCTGTCTTCTGTCCCCTACTTACTAGCAATGATCCCCACCCCCCAACCTCCAGCACCCAAGTACTGTATGTCACTAAGGAATTATCATCTTTATTAAATGTGCTTACGGCAATGTGGCTTTGAATTTTTTTAAAAAGAGTACTAAAGTGTTAATAGGTAGAATGATCCGATGTGTTTGTTCAGCTGTAGACTACGCCTCTGAAAACTGGAAAAGAGGGAGTAAATTAACTGAGGGCGTTCTTCGTTGTTGGAGCTGCTGTTGGAATATGGACACACGCTGTCGTACCGGTGTTTACATCTAAAATTGTTCATAATAAAGTTTTGGTTTTCTGGGGGTGGGGGTTGTTTGTTTTTCTTTAGGTTTTTAACCAACTAGTCGGGACAGGAAGTTAGTGAATGATGGACAGAAGTAATATTTAAATTTCCCTCTCTGCAGAGACTTTTTTTTTTTTTTTTACCGTGTCAGTGTATTATCTAATTGAGAAATCTAGAGGTCTTATTTTACGCCCTCAATGAAAAAATAGCTTTCTAAAGACTAGCACGGTCAGTTTTCCCTAGGAGAGACGCTTGTGTCAGTCATCAGCCTTGCTGTTTGGTAGGCAGTTAATGGAGACTCACCTGAGAAATTAGAAAACTTATAATTGCTTTTAGTGAAAAGACCACCTCTTCTGCCAGATTTGCTTTTAAAGTACCCTCAAGTCTCAAGCACCCTTCAATGAAGTCAGGAAAATCTTAAAGAGGGAAAATGGCTTCAGGCTGGGAGGATAAATAAGTGCTAAAGTGCTTTTCCAGCATGCCCATGCCCTTGGTTAGATGCCCTTGGCACTCCTTTCTGCCACCCTCTCAACAAAAACAAACTGAGCCCTTTCCAATAGCAATTTAAGGTGGATTTTCAACACACTTGATTGTTTTCCTTTTGATGCTAAGTTTCATAACTCACATTCTTGCATTTGCAATTTTCCTGATACTGTGTATTTTCTCATACTGGCTTCTAAGTAAACCATCTACTCCTTAACTTACGCTAAGGAATCCATTAACAGGCCTTGCACTATATATGGTATGCATGCATGTATGACTTATTTGGGTCAATTTCATCTTTTTTTAATCAGCAGCTCTGGATGTTGTTTTATCATTTGTGAGAAGATGGCGGGCAGAGGTGCAGTCTGTACTTAGTTTAATTATTTAGATGACATGGTGGTGGGTGCTAATTAGAGGGCAATTATCATCAGAAGCAATAGGTGAGATCAAAAAGCCAAAAGAGTGGAGAGAGGCAGTTGCAAGATCTTCCTGGAGGAGGTTGGGAGACCAAGGGAAATATTCTGTGGCCTAGCTCTGCTGCTCTTTGGCATTTGGCAGGCTTTGAGGCTAAATGAAGCTAAAGTGGAAAGGTTTAATTAAAGAAATAATTTTTGGCACCCTTTTATGGGGTTTTATGTGTCCTCGTATTAAGTGATAGAACTTAGTTGTGTTAAATTCCTGCTACTGAGAGAATGACCATAGTCAGTAGGAATAGCCCTTGGCCTTGTTGGGAAGGGACAATCCCTATCCTCACCCCAACCCCAGTCATGAGAATCTGCAGGTTAGTGGGATTCCTCCAGGAATTGGTTCATACACCAAAGTTTGACAAGCACTGGTTTATGGTGTAGCTACAGCGTTTGACAGTATAATCTACTGAGTTGGGTAAGGAAGGGGAGAGGAAGCAGTGCACACTTATAATCCTAATCTTTCTGACACTGAGGCAGGAGCTTTTAGCATTTCAGGCCAGTATGGACTGAGATATTGAAGGGAAAACAGTGCTCGCTATATAGCTTGGTGATAGAGCACTCACCTGTCATATGCAAGACCCGAGTTCTATCCCAGCACAAAGAGTAAAGAGCCTAATATGCATAAAGTATGAGGCGAGGGGTTTTAGAGGACTCATTTGAGCCCTAGCCTCTTCTCCTGGTTGTACAGGAAAGGAAGTAGGAAGGCTGGCACTTGCTTCAGGTACTGCAGCTAAAAAAGGAATCTTAATTGGATATATATGGATACTCTTAAATGTAGCAAAAATAGACAGGTATGGATGCACACACTTACAATCGGGAGGCTGATCCTGGCGCCTAGTGATGGGGAAGAAGCTGTACTTGATTTGTGAAATGAATACTAAGCCGGGATCTGTGGGATGAGACACATGAATAGCCAGCACTGCACTACGGCTTCCTTCCAAGGGCCTGATCATGACTGACAGAAACTATGTCACCTCCAGAGCTTATCTGGAGGGGAGCTCGCTCTTCTGGTCAGAAGACTGTAGTACAACCCAAACCCTTCCCTCTTCAGTTCTGTGGAAGGCAGATGCTCCCTTGCCAGGATCCTGAACGCCACGCCAGAATGGAATGATGGGTGGCATACAGGCCAGAAGCTTTTTGCTGTATTGTTTGAGCAAGACAACATATTCCTTGCTTTATTTGGGTGGTTGGTTATGAGACAGGGCCACACAGTGCTCAGTACAGCCTTGGCCTCTTGCCCCTTCTGCCTCCACTCCCAAATTCTGGAATTACAGATATGTACTGCTGTTTGCTGCTACTGTTTGTCTCAGAAACAGCTCTTTTCTCCCCCACAGTCCTCACTCTCGATTGCACGGGAAACTTACCTGATCAAAAAACAAGGAATAGCCATTTCAGTTGTCTAACATTTATACCAATAAAGACTCGGGAGGCATAAACTGGGGTAAAAACCTGCTAGCTCAGTGAGGTAACTATTTTCTGAACTATATGCAAATATATATATATATTCAACAAGCCTGATTCTACAACTAAACTGCTAGCACTTTAGAAGTCTTTCTCTGTCTTTACCTAGCTAGTCTACCTTTCTCTTGAGCTCCTCGAAATCCATGAGGGCTCCTTAGCTCTCTTTCCTGGAACTCTGTTTTACCTGTGTCCTGCCAGCTGGTTCTGTGTTGTTCCTGTAGGCCTAGAGAGAAAATCCCTATCTCTTACCAGGAGCTCCTTCTATGAGGGCTCTTCCAAGCCAAAAAGAGAGAATGTTCTGAAAGGTCCAATTACTATCAGAGAAGCCTCTAGCTCCTCCTCTACACCTCTGGCAGGCTGAACCATGTCACTGTCCTGGTAGGGGGGAAGCCTAAGGGGCCAAACCATTTCACCTTTACAGTGGGGCAACTCAAAGCCACCCAGGTGACTTTGCCCTGGGTCATACAGCAAAGACCGTAAGACGTCTCCCAAGGAACACATTTTTTTTTTTCGACTAATGCTTGTCTGCCTCTTGGATGTCTAGGGGTTTTCCCCCCACTGTCATAATTATGCAACAAACTAAGCGGCCCACTTTGTACTCTTTGATGCTCCAGGCTGCCCTTCTGTGTGCTGCCTAGGGAAGAAAAGACTTCCCACTACCTGGAACTCCTGGAACTTCACCTGTGAGGTCTTATACTCGCTCCTGTAAAGAAAACCAGCAGGAGGCATTTCTCCTGCTGTTTCTGTGCCTTTGTTCTAGCCTGAGGTACAGTCAAAACAGAGCTAGCCTTATAAAATAGACCCTCAGTCCTTTTCTGAAAAACGTGTCATAAAATAGAACTTAACCAGTCTAGTTTAATACATTGAAACCAGAAGTGACCAGATAAGCAGCATTTTCTCCTTCACTCTAGGATGTGAGGAAGAAAATTCTATACAATTTGCATATTGTAGCAGTCGGCTACAAAGCACTACAGGATGTGTGCTAGCCCCTTCCCTTACCTGTTGACACAGCAGCTCCTCCTCTTTCCACTCTGCACCCACCTCTGCTCTTCCACAGCAGCTGCCTACTCCCTCCCACCACATGTGGCTCCTGTCAGATAACAGAGACACACAGACAGATGCTTGGGATTGATTCAAGCACCACACATGATAAGCAAGTGTGTTCCCAAGCCTAGCTAGCCTATTTTAAACAGCTGTAGTACCTCCACTCCCAAATATCTGCTGCCCCATTCTTTTTTCCTAGGGCCTATATGTCCCCATCTAACATATGCTGTTTTGCATATTTATCCTGTGTGTCTGTCTTCTCTGCGAAGAGAGGACAGGAATCTCCCCTCATAGCAAATCTTGTTTTCTGCTCTATCCCTATTGAAGAGTGCCTACACATAGCAGATTCTCATTAAATTGCTGTGACTAAAGCCACTCACTGTTATACCCTGAAAGGAAGGTGACTACATGCTAACAGTAGCTGCAGAAAACTTAGTGGCTCCATAAATTGCAAAGCTTCCCCTGTGCCAAAGGAGACTGAGCTATCTGGACTTATCTTTTGCCCTTGTGATTTTTCATTGTAAGAACTGAGAAGATGAATACTATCATAATTCCAATTACCTTGTTTTCCAAGATAATTGGAATATGTTCTCTGGAGATGGTGACATCCCTTGAGGACTAGACTGCTGTCTGGGTAGTTAAATGACAAAGCAAGGGAGATTGCCTGGACTATTGTCTGACAAAACTTGCTACCTGCCAACCTCTAAGAGGTCTTGATTCCTGATTTTTGTCCTTTTTCCTGGGTTCCTCACCCTAAAGCTACATGATACCTGATCAAAAAAAAAAAAAAAATCCAGATGCTTCCCCGTCACTAAGACTAAATCTCCCAAATCCTTATCATGGCAGAAAGGTCCTGCATGACGGACCCTGAGTACTTCCAATCCCTCCTACTTTGTCAAGCCTACCTTCTGTCTACTATTAAACCAGCTCTTGCTTTAGGCCTTTGCGCTTACGGTAGCCCAGCAACTCCTCCCAACATGTGTATGGCTCACTCCTTCAAATCCAGTAGCTCTTCTTCACCTTCCACTCAGCATTCTATATTTCCTTCCTGTTGCTTTTCTCCATAATTGTCATTGTTTTTCTTAGACATTAATTTAGTGTGTTTTCTGCAACTGCAACACACACTGTATGAAGGAAGGGGCACACAGGCACAGTGCCACACACAAAATGGGCTGTAAATATTTGCTAGCCAAACACTAGCACTAACTTCCTTTAAATTCTGATCAGTTTCTATAGCTTGACTAATTTTTTTTTGTCTGTTTGGAAAATAGTTGCAAAAGATACTGATAGGTATTCTCTGCCAATTAAATGAGCCAATTCAAGCCAAATTAAAGTATAAAGGTAGGTTTATTGGTAGCAGCTCTCCAGCGGGTTCACTGGTCCCAAGAAATGGGGCCAGGGAAGTCTTCATGCAGACAGGGAGACAGAAAAGGGTGAGGGGAGAAAGAAAGCACACACACAAAGGGAGAGAAATGCAGAGAGGGACAGAGGGAACCAAAATGTCTGGGTTATATAGTAAAGAGCCTCTGGGAGAGATGAAGCCCTGCCCCTGGGCTTGGAAGTTCAGGGTAGAGGGCAGGGTGTGCCAGCCATGCCCTGGAACAGGTAGGGACTGAACAATGCTGAGAGAACCAGGTCAGCTTTGGTATGTTAAATAAGAACCTCAGCCTCTTGTCCAGGGTCTGAATCCCAACAGATTCCTTAAAATCTTTGACTTTTAAGGCTTGTTTTTGTTTTAAACATCTGGTTAGTCCTGTTTTTGCTTTTATTTTCTGAGGTTATCTTGTTGGGCACATAGAAGTTTAGAATTTTCTCACATGTGCAGTACTAGAGATCCAGCTCTGGTCCTTATGTATGTCAGGCAAGCTCTCCACCACTGAGCTGTCATGCCCAGCCCTGGTTTAGGATTTTTACAGCTGGGGGAGTCAAAAGCTATTGATGTAAATGAAGCAGTCGATAACAAACATTGCCTGAATTTGTTGACCATTTCTGTAGTCACTCTTTTTACAGTTCCTCTGGGGATCTATGCAGGCCCTGTAAGTTTCCTTAGTCAAAAGAAAGGGGCAGAAGTGATGCAGTTCCCACTTGAGGCTTAAGGAGCCTAAGGCTTTCACGTTGTCTTTCGAATCTGCTGCCTCTGCCCACAGAACAGGTTGGGGCTTGCTTGTTAGATAATGAGAAGCCACATGGAAAAGAGCTGAAGTCATTCTATTCCAGTCAACAGAGAGCAGGCCCCAAGGCTGACCTACAGAGCCACCCTGTCTGACCTGCAGCTACCTGGTACATGCATGAGCCCACCTGGGTCTGAGAGCTGCACCACTGACCTGTAGTCAGTAGTGACTATTTGTGCTAAACGGAATTTTGGAATGCCTTGTTACCTACCACTAATGTGAACCAGCAGTGATTTCCCCATATTTAATTTGAAGTCTCTGCATCCACAGGGCTTTCTGCATTACTCAGGCAGTGTAAAACAGCCTTTAGGTTTCTTGGCAGTATTCACATACTTTTTTTTTCCTTGAGACAGGGTTTCTCTGTGTAGCCTTGGCTGTCCTGGACCAGGCTGACCTCGAACTCACAGCCAAACACCTGCCTCTGCCTCCCTGAGTACTGGGATTACAGGAGTGCTCCACCGCACCTGGCTCTCACTCTTTTCTTAATAAAGCTCTTTAAAAGCATTTGCTGGCTCCTTCTCCATCTCCCACACTAGAACGTCACTGTATGAGGATGGAGTCCTTTCTGTTTGATCTATGCCATGTCCTCAGCACCCAGCACAAAACTGCATCCCCATTGTCCAGGGTGGCAGCCACAAGCTATGTCTACTGAGAGCTGGATGCTCATGTGTGTAATCTGCCCTGAGGTGTGCTGAAAATGTAAAATGATGCTAAATTTCAAGGGCTTGATGCAAAAAGATAATTGTTTAAATTTGCTCACTGATTAAATGTAAAGATAATATTTTGATGCATTGGGAGAAATAGAGTATTCTATTAAAGTTATTTTCACATTAATTTATTTAGGTTTTTGAGGCATGTTGTCATAAATTTGAGGCTAGCCTGGGCTACACAGAAAAGCTCTGGCTTTATATAGGAAAGCTATAGAAGGACATAGCAAAACCTTAAATGCAACCGGCTAAGTGCAAGAACTCGATTTGAAAGGCTGAATGTTTTGATTTTAGCTGTATGACATATAGAAAAGACAAAACAACAGAGGCAGAGCTAAAAGATATCATGCCGGGAGTGAGAGCACGTTCTCGGAATGAGAGAGCAGAGGCAGGATGAGTACATGCCACACAGGCGACTGAGGGCAGTGGCTTTCTCTATAGTACTATAACAGGTACCTGTGTCAAAACTGTAGGACTGTGGACCACACAGATTGACTCTAGTGTTCACTATAGCCAGAGTATTGCTTCGTTAAAAAGAGCAGACCACGCTGGTGTGTTAGTGAGAGAATTTTGGAGTGGGGCTAGGAGAGGGAGGTTTGTGGCAACTCTGTATACTATGTGCTTAATTTTTCTGTGAATCTAAACCTTCTAACTGGGGACATTATAAGTGAAATGTGTGAGGCACAGAAAGATGAATACCTCAGGTTCTCATTCATGAGGAAGCTTAAAAAGTGGATTGCATAGGACCACTAACATGGCTCAGTAGTGAGAGTACGGATTGCTCTTGGGAAGTTCAGTTCCCAGCACCCATGTCGGGTGACTTAAACCACCTATAACTCCAGCTCCAGGGAATCCAAGGCCTCTGACCTCTTCGGGCACCTACTCTCATAAACAAACACAGCGCGTGCACGCACGCGCACACACACACACACACACACACACACACACACACATTTAATAATAAAGATAAACCTTTAAAAAAAACACATTGATTTCCTAGAACAGTGGCCATCAGAGATGGGGATAAGAGAAGAATCGATGGCAAGCTGATACTTAGATAAAATGAACCTGTGCTCTGGAGAACCATGTGTGGCCATTATTTACAGTGACTTTTTATATAAAAAGTGAGAAGAGAAAAAAAAATTGAAATTTCTCAGGACAAGTAAATGTTAAGTATTTGAGAAGAGTTGGAAATATGAATTATGTTGATTTGAACATTACACATTTCATACGGATATCAAATTATCACATTGTGATCTATAACTCTGTCAGATTATTGTGTATCAAAAAATAAAATCTGACCTGGAGAGATGGCTCAGGGGTTAAGAACACTGGCTGCTCTTCCAGAGGTCTTGAGTTCAATTCCCAGCAACCACATGGTGGCTCATAACCATCTATAGTGAGATCAGGTGCCCTCTTCTGGCCTGCAGATGTACATGCAGGCAGAAAACTGTATAAATAGTAAATAAATAAAAAAAAATCTGGTCAGGTGGTGGTGGCTCATGCCTTTAATCCCAGCACATGGGAGGTTGAGGCAGGACAATCTTTGAGTTTAAGGCCAGCTTGTCTACAGAGTGAGTTCCAGGATAGCCAGGGCTATGAAGAGAAATCCTGTCTCAAAAAACAATAAAACAAAATAAAATCTGTGAATAAATATATAATTTTCCTATCTTTTCATATGACTGCTGATGACTCACTGACCTGAAAAGAATAGTGAATGAAATTTTAATAGAAAAAATTAAACCATTCTAAGAAAAGCCTTAAAAACAAACAAACTAACAAACAAACAAAAAAACCACCAACAGGATCCTGCTGTATAGCCCTGGCTGAACTCAGACAATTTGTGCTAGTCCTTATGACTCTGCCTGCTACAATTGTTAGCACTCTGCCTGGGATTACAGGTGTGTGCCATCAGCCTGACTAAAAAAGTCATTTTTTTAAAAAACGAATTCACCCTTCCTTAACCCCCAGAATGATCTTTAAAGTCAAATGATTGACAAATCACTTCTGCTCTCAGAACTTTAATGACTTTTGGTTGTGCCTAGAAATAACTCCATATGGTTGCTTGTTAACTTAGATACCATCTTTTCCCTGCATCCAACTCCAGACAGTAAAATAGTACTCAGGAATCAGGATGACATGCTTGGATCCTTACGGTCCCCTCTGCCCAGAACATCATTCCCCGTCTGCACTTACCATGCCTTTTCCTAGATCACACAGCCTTCTATATGTGAATCAATCATCCTGTAATCTTTTCCCCATATGGTCTATCTTTAAAACCCACACACAAGGCATTACAGTCACATATGGCTCTTTCTAGAAAGACTGGCAAAATGGATAAGATAGATATACAGTATACATGTATATATTAATCTTGAAAATGTTGTAGAAGGGATTGATAACCTTGAGGTGATGATATCAGAGGCAACACAAGGCAAATGACTTCCAAGGTCTGCTTGGGCTTTCCAAGGCTGGAAAGCAGTGGCAGAATAAAGATTCCAGCAATAAGGATGTATCAGGTGGGGTGCCACTCACTCCAGAAGCCAATCTGTCTCTGCCTGCTGCCCACCCAAGCTAGGATGTGAGGACTGAGCAGTTTGGCAGTAGCAGGGACATTACTGTTTCTCCCATGCCACCGTAGATCTTCAGAGAGCTTGTGAGAGGGCCAGCCACCTCCCAGGTGCACTTGTATTGTTCTCATCAAGAGAGAAAAGGCCTGCCTGTTTTGAGGTCTCTTTGCCAATCACAATGCAGATTTCTCTGAATTGTCACTGACACTGTCACCAGCATCTCATCATCTTCTTAGGGTTTAGTGTTTTATCGTACCATTTCAGTAAGGAGAGACCTAAACAACTCAATACCAGGTAACTGACTTTCCCAAGACCACCCATCAAGTTAGTGATGAAAGTGAGGTGAAAGAGCCAGAGTTTTAACCAGGTCTATCTGTCTCTAGAGGTGAAAAGCCTGTGTTGTCCTAGGCCCTGAAGTTTGTTTTGTTTCCATTTTTTTGTTTGTTTGTTTGTTTGTTTTTTGAGACAGTGTTGGGGGTTGGTCTGGTACTATGTATACAAATGCTAAATATTGGCTCCCAAGATCCAGCTTCAGTCCAGATGAGCACATTCTCATGTACATTAAGTGATGTTGTATAAACCTTGTTCCCCAATTTAAAGTTGATTGGTTAATAAAGATAGCTAAAAGCCTGTAACTGGACAGAAGAGAAGTAGGCACAGCTTAGATTCCCAGCTTGGGCTCAGATGAGGACCACGTAGAGAGGTGGGAGAGGAAGCTGGGGAGAAGGAAGTCGCCACAGGGTAGCATGGACCATAAGTACATAGCCATGAGAGCTGGCCTGATGGAACAGAAACGACCCAGGCAGGAACAATTGTTGACCTTGATTCTTTAACAAACCTCCTTTATTTAAGGTTATTAAATACGTCTACCTCCCTTCCAAACCCCCAATATCAGATAGGAGGGAAAGAAGGTTATTGGGGACAGTGTGCAGAGTTCTCTCTGCTACTTCCTGCTGGGTAGGGTTGTAGGATTCTTTGGGGGGGGGGCAATACCAGTATCAGTCATCCAGAAATCCAGAAGGCCAAGTAATCAGTAAATCAGCAAACAGCGAATGCAGCAGCAGGATGAACCAGCAGCAAGCAATCCACCTCCCAGAAGCTGTGCCTTCTTCTGCAGGCCTGTCACATTTATAACCCTCAAAGTCCTCAGAATTCAACTAATTCCACCTGGCAAAGACCACGCTCCGCACAAGACACTTAACAGAGGAAGGAGGATTAGGGTTGACACTTTCCTGCTTGTTTAAAGAAAAAGGTCAGAGCCTGGTCATTTCCTGGAATCCACATGGTGAAAGGAGATAACCAACTCACACAAATTGTCCTCTGACCTCTGTACACGCAATAAAGATTGAGGAGGTGAAGTTCAGCCTGGCTTGGAGGTCAGCTTGTCTGTAAGCGGCGAGGATAAGAGAACAGAGTCTACACCAGCAATTCTCCAGCTTTGGGTCACGACTCCTTTGGATTAGCAAACTACCCTTTCACAGGGGTTGCCTAAGACCATGGGAAAACACAGATATTTACATCACAATTCATAAGCATAGCAAAATACAGTTATGAAATGGCAACTAAAACGATTCGTGGTTGAGGGCCACCACAACGTGAGCAAGGCATTAAAGGGTTGCCGCATTAGGAAGATTGAGAACCACTGGCCCACAAAGCCAGGCTTTTGAGTTTGAGGCTACAGTCCTTTGTCTTAGCAAGGAAGTGAATCCTGCTTTCCCACCGTGCTTACTGAGTCCTCCAATGGCACCCAGAAAAATTAGTGCCACTGGCTTGTCACCATGCCCAGAGAGACAGGGGAAAGAGAAGAACTGAGACTCTGAAATGTTTATGAATATTCCAGGTTGCGGTGTTTTTCCAGCTAGCAACTCTAGCCTTTGGGTGGAAGGAAAACAAAATAAAACAAAAACAAAAAACCTCCCCAATAGGTCCCCATTCCTCGGTATGCACTACCCTCCTAGCTCAAACTGCCCTATAAAGGTCCCTCGGGGTCTCTCCCAGGACAGTGGAAAAGAATTCTGTCCTATTACTTACTTCATTGTGTACGGGGAGGGGGGGTTGCCTGCACAAGCTAAAAACTAATCATTCCTTTATTGGGTTTTCCCAGTGCGAGGCAAAAACTTTTGGAAGATAAGGAAGTGCTTCTTTGGAGAACTGAGTGGATTAGAGAACACAGAAGATGGAGAATTTGGGGAAACCTGGAAACGTTCCAGAACCATGATGAAGCCCGCTCTGCTGTGCAGCCCGCTCCAGCGCTCAGAAATTCAGGGCCCTTCGCTGTCCGTCTGCGAAATTCCGAACCATATCCAACCAGGAAGTGTGCCCCAATTTACTACTCTCATTCCATGAGGCAAATGAGGAACAAGTGTTGGACGGCTTCTAGAAAGCAGCAAGGCGTGACCTTCGTCTCCTCCTCCGGAGTTAATCTCTTTGAAAGGTTTGGGACAGGGCCTGGCAGAGTGTCAGCAGCTCCCAAGGTGTTCGCGGGTATGTTACCAGAGCTAGCAGCTGGACTTGGCAAGTAACCTGACTTGATAATTTTGGCAATAAGTCGACAAACTATCGAAAGTGGACAAAGAAACTCAAGCCAAAACTGGAGAGGGGAAAGAGAGAGAGGGAGAAGTGAACGAAGAGAGGGGCAGAGGAAGAAGGAGAGGGAGGGAGGGAGGGAGGGAGGGAGGGAGGGAGGGAGGGAGAGAGAGAGAGAGAGAGAGAGAGAGAGAGAGAAAGAGAGAGAGAAAGACGCGGTGTCACATTTTGGATCCCCAGGGCGCCTTGGCTACCACCCAACTCCGCTCTGGGAGGCGGGACCGGCGACCTGGGCGGGACTTGAATTTGGATCACCCCATCCACCCTCCACCTGCGACCTGCTTTCTGCCCTGCTGCCCAGAGGCTGGAGACCAAACTGCTGGCTGTCCTGGACGGGAGGGTGACAGGGACCGGTGCAAATAAGGGTCAGTGGACTCGGAAAACCTCAACTCTGAAAAATCAGTGCACAAAGGAGACATTAAAGCGAGCTGTCTGGGCTATGGACTCTGCAATAATTTACCCTCATTTGTCTACAAACACCTGCCTCGCTCCTTTAGGTCAACAGATGTTTGCCGCTTCCTGCCCCAGCCAAAGGCGGTGTGTTCTTTAATCTCATCAAGGCGTTAGTCTGCTTTCTAGAAGAAGCTCGGCATCTGGGAGAAGAGAGATGGTTCAAAATATTAGCATTTCAAATGAATGTACCCCAGGATGCTGGAGTGGGCGGGGTGGGAGCTCGCTGCTTGGTCGCTTCTCCCCGGGGAATCTGCTTTGCACAAGGGGCCTGACCTAGAATTTACAAGAAAAAGGTGCCAGCTAAGGCCTCCTTTGCAGTGCCAGCGACCTCGAGGACACTTCCCGGCCACATCAAACGCCTCGCTGCTTAACTGAGCTGTCCCGGCCTTGCCCAGAGCTGAGAAAGTGGGACGATGAGCAAAGATCTCCACTTTGGTCCACCAACCAACTGGGGTCCGGAGGCGCCCGGATCCAGCAAGCTGTAGCAAGATTAGCCTCCGGCCCACTTAGGGCTTCGCAGAATCGGGAGCTTCCCTACCTCAGAGGAAAAGGCGTTAGATGCTGGCCTCTGAGCTGTTCCTGGGCAGTGAAGCCGACCAACAGGCCCCAAGCCCTTGGGCAGTGACGTCTACAATACTACTTCCTTTATACTGGGCGAGGGGGGAGGGGGACACTGAAGGCCAAAGTTATGGTAATGGCCGTTATGTAGTACTTCTCCGTATTTGGCTTTTCTTGGGGGCAATGTCCAGTTGGCCAGGTTGGCCCCAGAACACAAGATATTTTAGCTGAATAAATACTCATTTTCATTCAGGGCTCCTCCCCTCCCCCCCCAAACTAAAAAAAAAGTGGTACAAAAAGTGTACCACTTTTTGTTTGTTCCAGAAAGTCCTGGCTATGGTGGGGGGAGGGGTGGTGTCACACTAGATGATAAGAGCAATTATAACAGATCTCTCTCCACAGGGCCTTTAAGGGTACAAATGGGTTAAGGGCCTGCAAACTTAGGGCAGAGAGCTGATAAGCTACAAGGTCTGATCCCAGGCAGCCTTCCTACTATCAGGGGCTGCCAGAAACCGCACTTCTCCCGACAGTCTCTACACTCAGAAAACACATAATGCTCTGTTAACTCCCTGCGTCTAGAAAACTGTTCAGAGCCTTCCAGTCTTGCGCTGTTTCAGACTCCACCTTGAACTCTACTCAGCCCAGCTTTAAAGAGGCTGGCTCGTCAAACCAACTTCCTGGCTTATACTCCTTGCTCCTGTCAAGCTGGCCTTGTTGCCATTCCACAGCAGTACCTAGGCTGTCCCAGTGCAGTGACCTTGGGCATGGGAGTGCTCCTTTTTTGTCCTCTCCCACCGACTGCTTCCCCGTCAGCCTCCCTGGACTGCAGCCACAGCTTCCTCAGCAACTCCTGAGGCTTAAGACATCCTGTCTCATTTTTTTACTGGTTGGTCTCCGTCCTCATAGTTGACACACTCTTTGGACAGCTGTACTTTTATTTATTTATTTATTTATTTATTTATTTATTTATTGTCTTTGAGCATTTAACGTAATTGTTTCATCAGTGCCTACCTGACCCAGCCTAGTACCTACCCTAGGAAGGTCAGTGTGACCACCTCCAAAGAGCAGGAAGAAAAGGACTAGAGGGTTTGGTGTGTGTTTTGGTGACAAAGTCTGGCAGTGTAGCTCAGGTATGCCTTAAAGTCAGAAATCTTCCTGCTTAGCCTCCTGAGGCAAATGCAGACATTACAGGTATGAACCTCTACAGCCCAATTGTGGGTTTGTTTAATTGCTTGTTTTTGGTACTGGGAATGAAATTGAGGGCCTTGCCCACATATGGCAGCTTTCTGCCACTGAACTACATGCCCAGTCCACATTTATTTTACTGTAGAGAAATGTGCAGCTTCTATCCAGCTCTGGGATCTCGTTTCACACTAAATGATTTGGTATCTCTTCTCCTGGCAGTGACAAGACACCTGACAAAAGCCATTGAAAGAAAGAAGGCTGTAGTTTGAGTCACAGTTTCAGAGGGTACAGCCCACCAGAGCAGGCAAGGCCAGGCACAGTTCTTCCACGGGTTGGGATAGCGTCAGGACCAAGAAACAGAGAACTACACCAGAATCAGAGAGGGTTACAGCTCTTTAAGATCCACCTCCAGTAATCCATATCCACCTCCTAAGGGGCCCACGACCTCCCTGAAACATACTGCTACCAACCTGGGACCAGCTGTTAAAAATACATAAGCTCTTGGGATGTTTCAGTTTCAAACCTCAGTATGCAGTGAAAGAAGCTACCATCCTTAGGAGAAATGGTGGGAGGATCCAACTAACTCCATTTGTTTATTTACGTGTTTGTTTGTTTGTTTGTTCTGGTTTTTGGTTTTGGTTTTTTGACACAGGGTTTCTCTGTATAGCCTTGGCTGTCCTGGACTTGCTTTGTAGGTCAGACTGGTCTTAAACTCACAGATATTTGCCTGCCTCTACCTTCCAGAATGCTGGGATTATAGGCGTGCACCACCATGCCTGGCCAACTAACTTCATTTTGAGACTGGGTCCAAAGCTGGGCCAAAATTTTTGACACCCTTCCCCCTTTCCTGCTTGATGAGTTCCTGAAAAAAACAAACAAACAAAAAAACAAAACAAAACAGGAGATGGGCAGCCAATCAGCAAGTGCCCCGACATCTAGTCTGGGGTTATCTAAGGTGACTGTTCTTTCCCTAAGGTTGGAACCAATCAGAAACACACAAGTATCCCTTACCATGAACCCATCGGATCCTGGTAAGGATTACCTAACCTGGACCAGAAATCCCCTCGCTGGCTTTAAAAGGAAGCTGCGGGCTCCTCTTGTGGCCATTTCAGCTGACCCCTGCATACAGGATTCTTGCTCTCTCAAAATAAAAACACTCTTTCCAATTGCATATGTCTCTGTAGGGTGATTTCGGATTTCACAATGGTTTATTCTCAGCCTGGCCAGCAGATAGTCAAGATGAGCCTGAATCATCCAGGAAACAAGTCATTGCTTAGATAAAACAAAACAAAACAAATTAAAACACACACACACACACACACACACACACACACACACAAAAGAAACAACAACAATGGAAACACCAAGGTACACTGTAGAAGAACTCCCAGTGGCCAGAGCTTGGATAATATGAGCAGCACAATAAAGTAGAAGTAGATGTCCATGGATCCATATTGATGTAAAGAAATGACTGGATAAGCAAATGGGGAATGAAAGACAAATTTCCCATGCAGAAGAATTACAAATAATTGACATAGGTAATGTCCTCCACATAAGACTTAGTGACCTTCTGGGACTGCATGTAGTAAGGAAGGAACCACAACAGAGAAACTCTAAGCTCACATGAGGGCCAGGTGGTGATGGAATGGACACCTTGAGAGACCAGAGAATTAAAAATTAGATTTTTGGGGTATTGTTTTAAAGTTTAAAGCACAAGCCTGAACAAAGGCCAGCCAGGTTGAGACATGTCCAACCACCTGGGGAGAGGAACTAGCTTTACTGCATTCTTTTCCTGCCCACTAGAGGTACAGTTGCTAGGAAAACAATCCAAATGGCCAGGCCAGAACCATTCATGGTCTTGGAACCTAAAGTAAACCAATCATTTCAAAAGTCAATTTCCCTTACCCAATCATGTAACACCAAGGCATGTAACTCCCTGCCTGCGGTTTTTCCCTTTAAAAACCTTGTTCCCCTAGACCTTCAGGCCACACTCCTCCTCTTCAGCAGGGAGGTTGCTGTGACCTGGGCTCAAGCTTGTAATAAAAAGCTTGTGTTTTTCACCGGACTCAACTACTGCTGGTCTTTTGGGGTCTGGCAATCTGGGTACAACAACCTGAGAACTGTATATTTTTAATATAATGTGATGAGAAAAGAGGCTTTCCCTCAGTGATCCTACTCCCAAGAATTCACAGGCCTAGCTTACACATAAGAAAAACATGAAATTCTCTTCTATTTCATCTTTCTTTCTTCTTTCTTTCTTTCTTTCTTTCTTTCTTTCTTTCTTTCTTTCTTTCCTTCTTTCTTTCTTTCTTGTTGTTGTTTTGTTTTATCTTGTTTTGTTTTTTTGAGACAGGGTTTCTCTATATAGCCTTGGCTGTCTTGGACTGGCTTTGTAGACCAGGCTGGTCTCAAACTCACAGAGATCTACCTGCCTCTGCCTCTCTGAGTGCTGGATTACAGGCCTGCACCTTCACACCTGCCTGAAAAACATGAATTTCAATAGAGGAACAGTCAACAGAATAATTATTCATTGTCATGACTACAGCAGTTTTAAGGAGCACTTAAAATTGCTGCATTCATCAAAACAAGGAAAGTAAAGAGAAACTAAGAGGAGTCTAAAGAGATACATGAGTTCTTCTCTTACCATTGTGACCAAATATCTGACAAAAACAGTTCAAGAAAGGGGTTTGGGGTTACAGTTTGAGGGTATATCCCCTTGTGGCATAGACAGAATTGTGGTAGGAATGGGAGGCAGCTGGTCTCAATCTGTTTGTAGTCAAAGAGCAAACAAAACTGAGTACTGGTACTCCACTAACTTTCTCCCTTTTTCCTGTCTATTGACTCCAGAACCTCAGCCCACAAAATGGCATCACTCACATTCAAAGCCATCTTCCTAACTCAGATACATTCCTCTGAAACACCCTTACTGACGATGCCCAGAGGTTTGTCTCCAGGGCAATTTAACACAGTCGATATAAGGTGGAGATTAATGATCACAGGAGTAGTCAAATGCTATCCTGGAGGTGGGCAGCAGGGAACACACCTGTAATCTCAGTACTTAGAGGTTTAAATTTGAAGTCATCCTGGGCCATCTAGTGCGTTAAGGCTGGCTTTGGTTACCTAGTGAAACCATGGCTGAAATAAAAAGACCAAAAAAAAAAAAAAAAAAAAAGGAAGAAAAAAAAAAAGAGGAGGTGGGGAGATGCTAACCTGGATCTTGATACAAGAAAAAGTGAGTAGGTAAAAATTAAGGAAATCTGAATAAAATGTGGACTTTAGATACTGACACTGTATCAATATTGGCTCATTGATTATTTAAACTGTACTGTAAGCTGTAGTTTGTATATGGAATGTCCCCCCAAAGCCCTTGTATTGTCACTATGAAGAAGCAGTTGAAACCATAAGAAGGAGAACCCAGAGAGAAGTCTTGCCGTCACTCATACACGTATGTACGTAAGTATGTGAGTGTGTATGTTTACTTATTTATCTACTTACTGGGGAGAGCACATGCCACAGTTCATGTGGAAGTCACAGGTCAAATTGAGTCTCTCCTTCCAGTCTCTAGGCTCTGGGGATCAAACTCATGTTCTCAGCCTTGGCAGTAAGTACCTTTATCCATCCACTGTGTCATTTCGGTGGCCCTGCTTATGAGAATTATCTGGACTATCCTGTCCATTTTTCTGTGGACCTAAAGGTGTTCTGTTAAAATAATGTTATAATTTTGAAACAACAAAAGGCAAAAAGATGAACGAAGTAGGGTGTGACAGCCTGAAACCTCAGCAATCATTCATCTTCATGGCTTTATTTATTATTGCTGTTCAAGAAAGGTTCTGAGCTGGGCTTGGTGGCGCATGCCTGTAACCCCAGTACTCCAGGAGGCAGGGTCAGGTGGATCTCTGTGAGTTCGAGGCCAGCCTGGTCTACAAAGTGAATCCAGGACAGCCAAGGATACACAGAGAAACCCTGTCTCAAAAAACAAAACAAAACAAAACAAAAAGTTCATACAACCTCTCTTATTATTTATTTATTTATGATTTTTAGTTTTTTCAGGGTAGGATTTCTCTGTGTAGCCTTGGCTATTCTGAAACTCACTTTGCAAACCAGGCTAGCCTCAAACTTAGAGAGATCCATCTGCCTCTACCTGAGAGCTGGGAGTGTTGGGATTAAGGCAAGAGCCACCACTGCCTGGCAATACAGCCTCTTGATGACTTGCAGTTAATATTTCTTTGTTTTCAGCATTCATAGAAGGACAAAGTTGCCCATGTGGTTTTCAGCGATAGGAGCTGGTTATGAGCTATGCTGGGCTCATCCCTCAATGGGAGGGATGGAGGAGACCTGTGGGGAACTGGGAAAGCGCTGGTTCTACTGAAAGAGGACAGCAGGTAATCTTGCTCTGCTGACTATAGCCACAGGCAGAGAGGACCTAGGACTTCCATATCTTTCCATATTTCAAAGAAACAATTCATCTAGATTGTCAATTCATCAGACTTTTAGACAGTTGATTTTAAAGTGTGGCCAGCTGATTCTGACTTGTTTGAAATGCTGATCTGTCTGTCTGTCCAAAACACTGTTCATGCAGCTTACTATATAAACCATGTTTGGACCTTATCTAGTCTGAGCTATTCTAAATCTGCCTTATTCAAGGTCAGGATAAGCTGGGTTTACTTTTATATGTTTTATACAATGTATTTATATATGTTATATAGTTGGTGCTCCAAAGTATATACAGAATAAATGAAAAAGATGATACAATTAGAAAAATGACAGACACACATCTTAACAGTTGATGGCCAAATTGCTGAAGAGAAAATCTGTGATGAAACACAGAGCTTTTGACTTCTGTTTAGAGCTTTGGGGTGAGGAATTAGCTCTGGTTGGATGTCTTCATTCCACGGATCAAGGAACTATTGTGGGAATTTGTCCAGTGGCTAAGAATAGCTCTTCAATGGCAGGGGGAATAACTACAGGACAGCTTTGGGTTATATACTGCTCAGACTAGGCCTAGTTATAAAAATGACCCCAGATTTTAGTGGCTTGTAACAGTCAGGGTTTCTTTCTCTTGTGTATTCTTTGTATCGTGGGTGGTTCCAGGTCTTCTTTTGGGGGTACCCAGGCTGACTCAGCAGATCCAACTAGAGGTTGCTAGGAAAATAGGCAAGGCAAAGTACCTTGGCTCTCAAAACTCCTGTCCCCAGATGACGCGCATCACTCAGACATAACACTGGCCAAAACAAGTATCTCCCTACAGGGCAGGGCCATGGACTTCTTTCACAGGGTGGTAACACAGTACAGCCCAGTCGGCCTTCTGGTTTCTGATTGTTGTCCTACTTCCTGGATGAATGTCACTAGAGCAGGCCTGACCCAGTACATCAGAATCGAGCTAAACTATCATTTCTCACCTGAATCCCATGCCCAGTTACTACGGGTAGATTTAAAAAAAGTTCTTGTGTTCTTCATTTATGCAACGGAAGAAGGAAAAATAAAGCTGGACATGAAATCCCAGCACCCAGAAACTGAGAGACAGGAGGACTGTGAGTTCAAACAACATTACATATCAAGACCCTATCACAAAGAGAGAGAGAGAGAAGAGAATAACTTCATTACACACAGAAAGAAGTTCATTTTTATTACTATGAGTGTCTTAGGCTATTAGGGCTTAATGCTGCTATCATGAAACATCAGCTCATTTGTGTTTCCTATGAAGAATCAACCCTCACTAGAGTCAGGAAATGGACATCAATGTCTAATCCTCAAACCCATTCAATGTTTGGCAAATGTCCAACAGGTCCCTCATTGTAATAATATCCAGTTCAGAACAGCACACTGTATTTAGTTTTCGGTGTGTGTGTGTCTGAACTATCATGTATGTATGGAGATTAGAAGAAAACATTGAGAGTCAGTCTTTATCTTTCACTTTGTTTTAAATAAGGCCTCCTCTCCCACCCCCTCTTGCTCTCACTCTCACTCTCTTGATCTCTATTTACTTATTTAATTGTATGTATAAGTGCCTTGTGTGAGGTTATATGCACCAAGTGTGTGCAGGTTTTCACTCATGGAGGCAATAAGAGGGCATTGTGTCCCCTGGAACTAGAGTTTTACACAGCCCAGGCTTACCTCAAACTCACTATGTAGTGGAGAATGCCCTTGAACCTCTGATACTCCTGTTTCTACCTCTTAAATACTAGGATTGCAGGTATGCACCACTATGCCTGATTTAAAAGCACTCTACTCGCTGAGCCACACACCCAGAACCTTACAATGTATTTTGGCTGACTCAAATTGCCTCAGATCTTGCAAATGGAAGTACCTTCATACTGGCTCATAGGTGTTTTTTATTATTGTTGTTGTTATTATTATTATAATATAATATAATATTGTTATATAATAATATATAAATTATATATTATCTATAAAATATATTATATATGAATATATAATAATATGCTATGTTATTATTGTTGTTATTATTATTATATATTCTCCTCTCCTTTCCTTTGATCTAGTGAGTGGGAGTCTCACCACGCTGACTCCAAACACTTACCCTCAAGCAATCCTCTAGCTCAGTGTTCCAAATCGCAGGGACTAGAGACATAACTTTGTGCCTGTCTCATATGTCCTTAGTATGTATCCTTTACATTTTCAGAGGAAGTGCTTGCCTTTCTGATGCCAGAAGATATTTGGGGCTCATATTCTATATTCCCAGCTTCAGGCCTGGCACTCATTATTTCTTTAAGTAGTTTTTGTCTCTTTAGGGGGAGATGTATTTGTGGATGCTAAGTATACTCAAGCCAAGATATAAGCACTAATTGCTATTAGGAGCCTGTTCTTTTCAGGTCCTCCTAGTGGACTGCAATATTGAATAGCTCACAGTACCCAGAGTATGCTGAGACACACACACACAGACACACACACACACACACACACACACACACAGACACACACACACACACACAGACACACACACACACACACACACACAGACACACACACACACACACACACACACACACACACACACAGACACACAGACACACACACACACAGACACACAGACACACACACAGACACACACACACACACAGACACACAGACACACACACACAGACACACACACACACACACACAGACACACACAGACACACACACACACACACACACACACACACACACACAATCTATATTTTTAATTTTTATATTTTATAAACCATAAGTTTACACCTCTTACAGGAATTGTTAATTTTCTCCTTTTGTGTGTTCATCTCACTCTTCTGATAGAAACATGGCTTCAATTCTCCTCCTCCTTCTCCTCCTCTTTGGATATCTTTTTGTACGTTCTGGACATTGAACCCAGGGCCTGGACCATGCAAAGCATATGTTCTACCACTCAGCTACATGCTCTGTCTCCGGCTGTTCGTTTTATGGTTTGGTTTTGTTTGTATGTGCCTACGGTGAGGGCGGAGCATGTGTGTGCATGTGCCTGTGCATGTAGATGACAGGGGAGAGCCTTAGGTGTCATCCCACAGGAAACTACCCTCTTCTTCTTGAGACAGGGTCTCTTATTGGCCTGAAGCTCGTTTGCCACGTAGACAAGGCTGGCTGGCCAGCACTCCTAGAGACCTCCCTGTTTCTGTTTCTCCAGTGTTGGTACTACAAACCATGCCTAGCTTTTTTTTTTTTCTTTTTAAGCATGTGTTCATTTGTTCAAGGCAAGAATTTTACTAATTGAGCTGTCACCAGCCACCCCACCAGAATGGTTCTTCATGTGTTTACTCATGTGTTCCATTCCCTGGGTCTAATCCATCCTCCAGCAGGCCTGTCACCTGGTGGGAGCTTAGATACCCTCATCAAATGCAGTTGGAATCCAGATCCCATGTCATTCTGTTTGTCCCGCACGGATGCCTTCCTCACTATTCCTGGGCTCTGAAAGCCCACACCAGGCCACCTCTCCATGAGATCTCTGCAGTGGTCTTGAACTAGTCCACAAATTCAATGCTAGCTCTCCCTTCAAAGGGTGCAATGTAATCCCACTCCCCCTATTCACTGTGGGCTGTATTTAATGACCCACTTCCAATGAATAAAAGATGATGGAAATGATGCTATCTGCACTGCTAGCTAGATTGCAAAGGAGGTAACCTCTCACTGGCTCACCCTCTGGGATCACTCACTCCAAGGGGCACCACTTACCATGCAGTGAGAACACTCAGCTATCTTTCAAAGACCATGGGTGGAAAGGCCCATGTGAAAATAAGCCAAAGTGCTGTCCCCAGATTCCCAGGTATGAGCTAAAAAGACAAAAAAAGTCATCTTAGAACCTGACCTACGATCTCCATCATAACTTCAGATAACTACAGCCCTCAGGACCCAGGCATGGTAAACAGAACAAGGCATTCATGTTGATCTCAGTCTCAATCTCCTTTTTTTAATAATTAAAAATCGCTTCATTTTTAATTATGTGCATGTGTGTCTATCTACGTGCGAGAATGCTCCTGCTTGATGATCTGTTCCTATAGTCCCCTTTTCTGAATTTTGATTCACAAACATGTGACATGCTAAAAGGTTGTTGTTTAAACCTATTATATTTTCAGGCAATCCCCTATGAAACATGAAATAATAAAACGTGAAATAAGAAATACTATCACTTTCTCATTCAGATTACTATTTTCTCAGTGTTTCCCCAAAACTGGTATATTGTAGACTTAATTGTCAGTGTCACGGTGTTGGGAAATGGAGTAGTACAGGGAAGCACCCAGGTTGTGGATCTCCACCCTCTTGCGGCTTAGGGAGGGGCCTGGAGAGATGGCTCAGCAATTAAGAGCACATACCACTCTTCCAGAAGATCTGAGTTTAGATCAGGTGGCTCACAATGACCTGTAATTCCAGCTCCAGGAGGACCTAACCTCTTCAGGCCTCAGCAAGTACATTCACTGACATGCACAGACTGACACACACACACACACACACACACACACACACACACACACACACACGTGGGGGAGAGGGAGAGGGAAAGAATCAAAAACAATAAAAACAAAGCACTTGGGGAGTAGGTTCCTTGTCTCCATGTCATATGAGGATGCAAGAGCAGGACCTCATCAGGCGCTGCCACCTTCTTCATCTTGTAATTTCTGGAGTTTAGAAATATGAGAAATAAAGTCCTAATCCTTGATCTGCTTCAGCAGCACAGAACAGACTGTTAGGCTTAGCTTTCCTACTTCTTTGGACAATACCCTTCTAGCCCTTCCCAGCTGTGTTCCTCCTGTGCTAGGTCACAGTCTTATATAGATGTCCTCATTCAGCTATTAGGCAGGCTGCTCCACTAACCTAGATGCCCTTCTTAGCCCATCCGGTCTTCAGCATTCCAGCCTGTGCCTCATTGTCCCCTCCCTCCAGACACACACGCCTTCTTTTCTCTGCTCTACTTAACACCTTCAAGATTGACTTTGGCAGGGAAGGAAGAAGAGACAAAAAGGAAAAAACAGCAGCAGTAAAGGAAAATGGGAAAAGAATGTATGACCACATGTTCATCCAAATCTTTCCTTAAATTGTCCAGTGGAATGCAGAGCCAAGTCATCATGCACAGTACTTGAATTGCTTATTCCCTAAAAGCTGTTTCTTGTGATAGCTGCTGTGTCTCCCAGAACTTTCCTTTAGTAGATACCTCATTAATGGCAGCTGGAAGCAATGATAAGTTGCTTACTTCATAGCCATGTGCTGTAATTTGCAAGCTTCCATCCCAAAATTATGATCACATTAGTTATATAGGGGGTGTGCAGCAAATTTCCCATCCCTTGGGGACTTGGAGGAACACATACTTGCTGTCACAATATAGATGGGTTGCAAACCCACAGTGCGTCTGGGTCATCTATACCAGGGTCTTTCATAGAGTGGCACTCAGGGTAGCAGTTGTGACAGTGATCTCATTTGAGCACTTGGCTGGGGAAGGAGCCATGTCCAAGCAGGGTTCTTGACAGAATTCACCTGCTTATGAAGTGTTGGTCAATGATCACTATCAGGGATGTGGAGCAAGGGGAACACTCCTCCGTTGCTGGTGGGAGTGCAAACTTGTACAGCCACTATGGAAATCAATTGACAGTTTCTCAGAAAATTGGGAATAGCTCTATCTCAAGACCCAATTGCAGGAGGAATGGGTAGGTAATGCCTTTAATCCCAGCACTCAGGAGGCAGAGGCAGATGGATCTCTGTGAGTTTGAGACCAGCTTGGGCTACGCAGAAAAAAACTCTGTCTCAAAAAACTGAAACAAACAAACAAAAACACCCAGCTATACCACACCTGGGCATGTAACCAAAGGATGCTCCATCCTACCACAAGAACACTTGCTTGACTATGTTCATTACAGCTTTACTCAAAATAGCCAGGAACTGTAAACAACTCAGATGTCATTCAACTGAAGAATGGATAAAATAAAATTTGATACATTTACACAATGGAATATTACTCAGTTATTAAAAAAGAAAAAAGTGGCACCATGAAATGTGAAGGCAATTGTATAGAACTAGAAAAAAAAATCATCCTGAGTAAGATAACTCAGACCCAGAAAGAAAAAAATATGAAATATACTCACTTATAAGTGAATATTAACCATTAAGTAAATTATAGCCAAGCTGTGATCAGTAGACTCAGAGAGGTTAGATAAAGAGGAGGGGTCTAGGAGAAATGCATGGATCTCCCTGGGAGGGGAAAATAGGATAAGTTTTATAGGTGCGCTGGGGCAGGAGGGATTAGGTGTAGGGCAAAGATGGGCTAGAAGGAGAGAATACTGGGAGAGACTGATGGAATCGGAGAGCATTTGGGGGATGGTGTGGAAAGCTAGTGCAGTGGAAATCTCCTAGAATCTGTGAAAATGATCCTAATGAGGATTCCTGGTAACGGGGGATGCAGAGACTCAACCAGCCTTCTCTTGTAGCCAGGCAAGGTTTCCAGTGGTGGATCTGGGTTACATTCAATCAAGTTGTTGGCCAAGGGGGTCCCATGGAAATCCCCAAACAACTCAAGCTAACGTTAAGACAAAAGGTTGTTCTCTGCAAAGTGACAGAAGGGCCCCATTACCAAAAACAACGTTCACACAACTCACTGAACATGGAGAAGTCAAACTGTTGCCTACATGGCACATGGAGCCTTCACTCCTACATTCTAGTTTCTGGTGCTCCACAGGCTACCCAAAGACAACTGTGGACGCCAACCCAGCCACAAAACCTTTGACCTACAAACTGTCCTGCCTGTAAAATATTGTCCTAGGGCGATGGTGGCAGTGTCTGATTTGATGTAAGGCCCATTTCATAAGGAGGAACACAAACCCAACACTGGTTGGTCACTAAGAACCAGAGACTAGATAGCACTCAGACCCAGGGTAAAACCAAACACAACTTGTCTAAAAACACACACACACAAAACAAACAAACAAAAACTGTAAGATGATTCAAATACCCTACAACAAGTTCCTAATGATAATCTGCTATACTCAGATCAGTGCCTCATCTAGTCATTATCAAAAAAGCTTCTTCTGGCAACAGATGAGAACAGATACAGAGACCCCATAAACAGATATGCAGAAAGAGATTCTAAATTGGAGCTCTCCATCAGACCCCTTCCCCCAGAGCTCAGGGAGTCCCATAGAAGAGTGGGGGAGAATGGAGGACACCAAGAGAACAAAGCCTTCTGAATCAAGGCACACATGAGCTCAGAAAGACTGAAGCAGAAAGCGCAGGGCCTACACAGGTCTGGGCCAGGCCCTCTGCATACGTATTGCAGCTATTAGCTTAGTGCTTTTATGGGACTCCTGGTAGTAAGAACTAGTGGGTCTCTGACTCTTATGCCTGCTCTTGAGGCTCTTTTCCTTCTTTTGGGTTGCCATGTCCAACTTCAATATGATAGTTTTTGCTTCAGCTTATTATATTTTATTTTGTCATCCTTGACATCTTAGAAGCCTTTCTTTTTTTTTCTTTTTTATTTGTTTTTGTTTTTTTGTTTTGCTTTTCAAGACAGGGTTTTTCTGTTTTAGCTCTGGCTGTCCTGGAACTCTGCAGACCAGTCTGGTTTCAAACTCAGAGATCTGCCTGCCTCTGCCTCCCAAGTGCTGGGGGTCAAAGGTATGCACTGCCACCACCTGGCTTAAGCCTATTTTTTTTTTCTAATGAGAGACAGAAAGGGGATGGGTCAGGAGAGGAGGGAAAGTCAGAAGGAACTGGGAGGAGTAGAGGGAGGAAAAACTATAATCAGGATATACTGTATGAGAAAAGACCCTATCTTCAATAAAAAAATTAACACTCTCAGCTTCTTGGCACCTAGAACTTTTCGATATGCCACCTTGCTTCATCCAAGTGTGCAAACAGCCAGGAGTGTTGACTCAGGCTTATGATCCCAGAACTTAGGAAGTGAAGGCAGCAGAGTCAGGGGTTCAAGGCCAGCCTGAGCTACATGAGACCCCATCTCAAAAAGGGCTCCGGGTACAGAAGAACAGATTTATGCAAACATAGAAAGCAGAATCCACAGTATTTTGCAGCCTGATCTGGAAGTGATACTTTGCCACTTCTGTCCTAGTCAATAGCATGTTAGAAGCCAGTCACAGGTTGGAGGGGCATGAAGACCAAGAGGTAGAGATGAAAGCCACTGACCACATTACTGTCCACCCTCCCCAGAGAAGATGATTTCCCCCAGTGTCATATAAACTGCTGTTCTAGTCAAAGTTCTTGGTCACAAAATTTGAAACTAGCTCTAATTAATGTAAGTAAACATAGTCCACAAAGTAAGATTTGGAGTTCCTTTTTTGTTTGTTTGTTTGGTTGGTTGGTTGTTTGGTTTTTCAAGACAAGGTTTTACTGTGTAGCCCTGGCTGTCCTAGAACTCACTCTGTAGGTCAGGTTGGCCTTGAACTCAGAGATCCACCTGCCTCTGCCTCCTAAGTGCTGGAATTAAAGGAATGTGCCACTACAGCCTGGCAAGGCTTGGAGTTCTAAAAAGTTCTTTTTAAAGATTTTTTAAACTTTTTTTAAATTAATTACAGTTTATTCATTTTGTATCCCAGCTGTAGCCCTATCCCCCATCCCCTCCCAATCCTACCCTCCTTTCTTCTTCTTCTCCTATGCCCATTCCCCAGCTCAATGATAGGAGAGGTCTTCCTCCCCTTCCATCTGACCATAGTCTATCAGGTCTAAGATTTGTTTTTGAGCAGAGCTTGGTGGCACACGCCTGTAATCCCAGTACTCAGGGAAGCAGAGGCAGGTGGCTCTCTGTGAATTCAAGACCAGCTTAGTGTACAAAGCAAGTCCAGAACAGCCAGAAACCTTGTCATGAACCCCCGCTCCCCAAAACAGGATATTTTTTCTGTTATTTTTATTTGTGTGTGTGTGTGTGTGTGTGTGTGTGTGTGTTTATGTATGCCACATATATGTGGGTACCCCTGAAGCCAGAAGAGAATGTCCCCTGGAACTAGAGTTATAGGAGGCTATGAACTGCCTGACGTGGGTGCTGGAAACCAAACTCAGGTCCTCTGGAAGAGCAGCAAATGTTTGAACCACTGAATCATTTTGCAAGCCTCTTAAAAGTTCTAAATAGCTCTTTAGAAGTTCTTGATATTCTCAAAATGCTTTGGATGAATGAATCAGAGAATAAATGCATAAACTAATGAATTAGGTCTCTAGTCATTGATTTATCTGGTGGCATACTCAGCTTTGGAAACCCTTAGATGCTGGAGGTCATTGCTATGAAGTTTTTTGTTTGTTTGTTTTAAATAGCACATTGGGGGGTATAGAGACAGCAAAGACAGTAAAGTGCTTACCTTGAAAGCATGAGATCCCAAGTTTGATCCCCACACCCTCCTTTTTTTTTTTTCTTAAAGTTGGGCATGCTAGTGTACTTTTGATTCCAGGCTAGGGAGTCAGAGAAAGGCAGACACCTGGTTCTTCCTGGCCGGCCAGCCTACTTGGCAAGTTCAAAGCTGGAGAGACCTTGTCTCAAAAAACAAACAAATAGAAACTAGGCAAGTGACCCCTGAGGAACAGCATTTGAGGCTGTCCTTTGCCCTCCACAGGCTTATACAAACATGTGCATGCATGCACACACACCCTACTTATCTGAACACAGAGCAACAGGACTACTAATCAATTGAAGATTTAGTGATGAGATTTTTTTTTTTTAAGAGAGAGAAGTTTCCCAGAAGACACTGGACACATCAAAGAGAACTAAGCTGGCTGTACTAGGCCTATTAAGTTGAGAACTCATCAATTTTAATACTGTGCAAACATCACTGCAAGGCTTGGTGACTTATGAGAATAGCAATCATGTTACTCTTTGTT
Organism: Meriones unguiculatus; assembly: GCF_030254825.1. NCBI lineage: Eukaryota > Metazoa > Chordata > Mammalia > Rodentia > Muridae > Meriones > Meriones unguiculatus. Next base: position 12,507,905 of record NC_083357.1, on the reverse strand, counting down.
CCTGAAGATGGCTGAGCTCTGCTTGGCAGTTCTTGCCGGAATCTCCCAGGCAGTTGTCAACCCCCACTAAAGGAACCACGGGCAAAGACTCAGCTGAACCCATGTGTCCATCACCTGACAGATTCCATAAGTCAGTTTCTCAGGAAGAGAAACCCTATGGTGCCATTTTCCCAACAGGTCAAGTGATTAAGGCAATTTTTTTTTTTTCCACAAGTGATACACTTTGTGGTGCACTGGGAAAGTAGAAAGTCTACTTGATTTATTCACTGTAATCCAGTGTTGTGGGGTCCAACCCCCCATATCTCTGAAGCGTGCCTAACGAGGAGGACACACACCAACTCCAGGGTAGCGGGGCGTGAGAACAGCCTCCGGGCACGGCGTGGTCCGGGGCATGAAACAGAAGAGCTTATTTCCTAAACCCAGGGCTGGATGTCTCCCAAGCGCTCAACTTGCCGGCTGCCCTGGGAGACTCCTTGCAGATGCTGCGGCCTGACCTGATACAAGCGGCGAGGGATCTAAATGCAGACAGACCTGTTTCCAAGCCTGCTCCTACCAGCCACCAACACTTGAGCCTGGGTGAGTTACCCCCTATCTCTTGAGGGATCCTATCTGTCAGAGGCCTGGCAGAGAACAGATGACACACTCGATTGGGTAATTTGAGGAGAGTGTAATGTGTAATAAAGGTACTATTCACAAAGGTGAAGGGAAGAAGGTGTAGAATAACCACCAGGGAGAGTGCAGCCCTGTGGGGCGCCAAACTGAGGACAAAAGGGCCGCCGGCTCCCCTGGGCCCGGGAGCGCGGAGAAGAAGGGCGGTTTTCAGAACCCGGAGACAGGCTGTGTGAGGACCCACCGTGTGGAAACGACATCTGGTGCTGCCCGCAGCAGCGGGGTGAGGAGAGCTGTGGGAAGGGCCAGGGAGGGTGCACTGTTTCCCACCTGGCACCTCATTCTAGGCTCCCTCATCGGCAAAACTGGAGGGAGGGCACGTTCTGGGGCTGTTTTAATAACAGCCTCCAGGGAGGGGCGGAAGGCCAGTCTATCTAGGAGCACAGAAGACACTCTGAACAGATTATACACCACACACCTGCGCACGCGCGAGCACGCACACACACACACACACACACACACACACACCACACACCAAACACACATCACACACACATACCACAATACACCACACACACCAAACACACACACACCATGCACACACACCACACACATCACATCACACACACCAAATCATACACACATGCACACACACAGTACACACACATCACACACACCACACATACTACACACACATCACGTATACACCACACACACACACACACGACACACATACATGCACCACACACACACCACACATACCTCACACATAAACGCACCATACCGCGTGCGCGCACACACACACACACACACACACACACACTACAAGCTACAACACACACACACCATAAAATTCATAAAAACTGCTTGGCTCAGAGAAGATACCCAGTAAACTTTAGCTCTAACCCTCACTGTTCACATCTTTGCTTTTTTAGAGAGGGCAATGAAAAGGGAAGGAAGAAAATACTTCCAAAACAGTGCACCTAACAAGCATAACAAGCATGCTATGAAATTTTGGGTTCGATTTTTCGCAGAGGAGAAAAAATAAACATAAAAACTGTATCCAAATATGTGTTTTTGTTTGTTTTGTCTTGTCTTTGAGATGCAGTCTCTCTGCCCATCTTATTGGTTATTAGCTACTTAGTTAGTTAGTTAGGTAGGTAGTTAGGTAGTTAGGTAGGTAGGTAGTTGACACAGGGTCTTGCTGTGTAGCCCAGGCTAGCCTGGAACTTACTATATGGCCTCAAACTTACGGCAATCCTTCTGCCCCAGTCTCCCTAGTGCTAGGATTACAGGTATGAAGCACCATGCCTGGATTGGTTTGCTCCTTTTGAGGGGTGGCAGTTTAGACCCCTATAGCAACAAATGAGTTAACAAGAGAAAAACATACTTTCTTTGTTTCTTTTATGAATTATGGTCTTATGTGACAAAGGAGCCTTCAGACTGAGGACTCAAATACTGCGGAAATTAAGCTGTCTCGGTTCTTAGTTCCTCCATTTTGTATACAACAGTGGCCGTGCCTTGCCCTCAGTGACTTTGCTTTGTAAAAGAGCAATTTTCCTCTTAAGTACAAATGATGTGGCAGAATGACTTCACATCTTAGTATGTAAGTGGTCAGACACATCTGTCCAGCACAGACTGTGGCGCAAACTGATGGACGGGTAACTTACCCATACAAAAACAAAAACAAAACCAAAAAACCTTATCAATTAACTCAGGAACCCAGGGACACACAGTGGTGTGAAAACCGTCTGTGAAACTTCCCAAACATGCCAGACCAACTGCCAATGCAGCCTTCTCCCCTGGACCATAGGAGAAGACGCATTCTGGGCACAGCCGTACCCACAAACCCGTCATCAGACCATTCATGCACGCATCATGAGACCCATGAGGTGATGAACGCCTGACTCTGCCCCCCCTCCCCCCAACAGGATCAGCTCAGTGAGATCCTCCTGCTTGGCTGCTCACTGGAATTGCAATTTGCCCAGACTCAGCCCTGCCATCTTGACTTAGAACCAACACTATGTCTCCAAACAGTTCTGAGAAACACCAGCACCTCATCTACCTGCGGTGACCCCCTTTGCATGCATTGCCTCCTTCTGCTCTTGCCTTCAATAAGGCACCTTAAACCTTGCAGCCGTTTTAACCCCTTCATCACCAATACATGTGCCTATTATCTATCGTGTGACATGCAACGTGCAAACTGGAGTAAATGTTGGTAATGAAGAATGGGATAAAAGAAACTGTGATTACCAATGGCCTTGCCAACAAGTGAACTCAGTCGCGCTTAGTGACTTAGAACCAATGGCATTGTCATGGTTTGTGAATTAAGTACATGCCAACAAGTGGAAAGACACAAACATACCTACTTCTGGGTTCACTGTAAATACCCAGGTGAACTATCCACTTCCATGCATAGGGTTGATGGTGGAAATATGACTGAGCAACAGCAACCAAAAAGGACGTACCCTGATTGTAATAGACTGGGGGGGGGGGGGCGGGAAGCCAGCAAGGCTTGTCTGTTCAGATTCTTCCTGGTCTCTTTGGGCAGCTGTCTTCTGCATATGGGGCAAGATCCTTCCCGGAATGGGAGTGTGCATGTGTGAGTGTGTGGCGGTGGTGTCTTATGATCTACTATCAAACAAAGTAGGTCAGACGACTTCTTTATGACAAAGCTTTAACACAGACAGGTGGGGGGGGGAGTTAAAAATCATATTTTTAGGTTTCATGGTTGGTTTTGGGGAAAGGACTTCTGATTTCTATGACCCGCCATCAGGAAAAGGTATTTTAGTTTCTGTGGCTGGCCGCAGGGAGAACGAGAAAAAGGGATGAAAGAGAGAGGGACAGCAGAAGGTCAGAGAGAGAGACTTTGTTCTTGAGAGTGCTCTCAAGGACAGCACTTTGGAGAAACATTTTCTAAGCCACAACAGTTCAAGAAAGACTCTGTAATCATCAGGCTTTATTCTCTGCCTAATATGCATTGAGGAAATAGGCTATTATTTATTAGGAAAGCCGCTACTTTATATTTATTCTAAGCTGTGTGGATTTCTGTTTGTGTTGTGCATTTCACACACACACACACACACACACACACACACACACACACCAGAAATCTATCGTCTGTGTGTGTGAGAGAGCATTTGATATTTGCTTCCGTTTTTCCCTCCCCTTATCTTCTTCTTCTCTTGTTCACCCTCCCATCTCCCTTTACACCCCTTTCCTATCCCCACATAGATCTCTTTCTACATTCATATCTTTTTTTGGGGAGGTGTTTGAGACAAGGATTCTCTGAGTAGCCTTGAGTGTCCTGGAATTCACTATGTAGACCAGGCTGGCCTCGAACGCAGAGATTTGCCTGCCCACATGCTGGGATTAAAGGCGTGTGCCACCATCACCTGGCTCTCCATTCATATCTTATGTACATTTTAAAGATCTAGATTCCATATATGAGAGAAAACAGGCAATATTTGTCTTTCTGATTTTTGGATTCTTTTCTTTAACACGATGACCAATACCTATTTCCCTGCAAACAACATAATTTCTTGTTCTTCACAGCTGTGTAAAACTCCATTGAGTATATATGACACATGATTTTTATCCATTCATTTGTTGATAGGCATCACAGTATCTTGGTTCTTGAGTAGTGCAGAAATAAACTTGGGCATGCAAGTATCTCTGACTATGCTGACTTAACACATTTTTTGGGCATATACCTGAAAATGGTACAGCTAGCTCACATGATAGTTTTTGTCTTAGATTTTGGGGGTTTGTTTTTTGTTTTGTTTTCATTAATTAATTAATTAATTTACTTTTAGTTTCTGTGGCTGGCCACAGAACTTCCCCTCCATCCTTTCCCTCCAGCTCCTCCCTCTCCCTTCCCTTTCTCTTTTCTTCTCCCTGTGACTCCTCTCTTTCTTCTCAGAGACCTCCCATGGTATCAACTGCCTTGGCCTATCAAGTAGGACTGGGTGCATCTTCTATTGAGTGTAGACAAGGTGGTCCAGTTAGGGGAAAGGGATCCAAAAACACAACAGAGTCAGAGACAACCATTGCTCCTGATGTTAGAGGTCCCACTTGGGGACCAGTCTGTGTGTGTGGGGGGGTGGGGGGAGGTAAGATCTGTCCCTTGGATGCTTTCTGGCTGGTTGTTCAGTCTCTGCAAGCCCCTAGAGGTCCAGGGTAGTTGATTTTGTAGGTTTTCTTGTAGTGTCCTTGACTTCTCTGGCTCTTTGAATCCTTCCTCCCCATCTTTCATAAGATTCCCCAAGGGCCTCTGCCTCTGTTTTCATCAGCTGCTGGGTGAAGCTACTCAGATGCCTGTTAGCCTCCTGTCTGCAATAGCAGAATATTATTAATATTGTTAATGGTGAGCTCTCATGGCCTGTGACTCTAATTAGGCCAGTCATTGGTTGGCTGGGCCAAAGGTTTTGTGTGTGTGTGGGTGTTCCCCTTCCTCCACAGGAAGTCCTGCCTGGCTATCGGAAATGCCTCTTTAGGCTCCATATCTTGGGGTTTTGTTTGTTTGTTTTGTTTGCTTGCTTGTTTTTGAGTTCTGTTTTGTATTTTTAACTTCCATGATGATTTCCACAGTGACTGCACTGGTTTATAGTCTTACCAGCAGTATATAGGGTTCCTTTGCTTTATGACTGCACCTGAATTTATTATCAATTGTTTTCTTAATAACTACTGTGGCTCAGATATGGTTTTCTGTTTGTATTTGGTTTGGTTTGGTTTGATTTTTCAAGACAGGGTTTCTCTGTGTAACCCTGGCTGTTCTGGAACTTGTTTGATAGACCAGGCTGGCCTCAAACTCACAGAGATCCTCCTGCCTCATAAGTGCTGGGATTAAAGGAAACTGCCACCACCCAGCAGAGCTATTATCCTTAATATAAATAGATTGATTCATTGATTGATAGATTTTTAGCTTTCTGAAACAAGGTCTCATATAGTCCAAGACAGCCTTGAATCCAGTCTTGATCCTCCTCCCTCTCCCATTCAACTACTGAGATTACAGGTATGCATCACCACACCTGGCTTCAGTGAAGATTTAAATTTTGTTTCCCCTATGGCTAGGGCTGTTGAACATTTTTTCATGTATTTATTGAGTTCATTTCTTTTTTCTTTTCTTTTTTTTTTTTTGAGAATTGTTTGACCTATTGATCTGCCTACCCATTGAATGATGTGAGTTTCTTGATGTCTGCATAATTAGGTCTACATAGAGTCTAGATATTAATGCTCCACCAAATGTACAGTTGATAAAGATATTCTCTGATTCCAAAGTCTGTCTTTTTACTCTGTAGGCTGTTGCCTTTGCTACACAAGAACTTTTAAATCTTGTGAAATCCTATTTATCAGTTTTGGGGTGGTTCAGAGATGTGCATTTCTGGAGGGAGAGGATGAAATCAGGCAGCCCTCAGGAAAATTAAATCATTCCACTCAACATCAAAGACTGCATACCTCACTCTACAGTGTTGGAGAAAAATTCTGCTTCGTTAAAACAAATTTGCTTGGGCCTGGTGTGGGTGGCAGGGTGGGGATGCAGAGGGTAGATGGGCAAGGTATGGAAATCTTAGAGTGAGATGGGTTTGTATAGACAGCCCTTACCTTGTGAAGGTATGAATCACTGTAATTATACCACAGTGAGATAACACTTCCTGCCCATTCAGAGAGCTACTGTGGAAAACTGCAGGTGCTGGTGAAGATGCGCAGAAATTGGAGCCCTGAACTCTGAGGCTACTGTGGGAAGCAATGGGACAGTTTCCCAAGAAGCTAAACAGAAGTTTATCATATGATCAGAAGTCTCCCTTCTGGATACACACATAGAACAAATGAAAGCAGAGATGCAGGCAAGTGTTCATACAGCCAAGTTCATAACAACATTATTCATAATAACCAAACAGTGGGAACCATCCAGGTGTTATTGATGAATAAATGGTTAAACAAAATAGAACATGTGCACCTAATGCACTTTAAAACGAATGAGAGTCTGAGCCAGATGCCATGGTGTATATATGTCACACCAGGATACAGGAGGCAGAGGCAGAAGCAGAAGCAGGAAGCTCTCAAGTCTGAGGCCATACTGGACTACATAGCCAGATCTTTACTCTAGAGAAAAGAGGTCAAAAGAATAGCATTCACAGTACATATATTTCAACACAATAAAAATTATATATAAGGACTGAAGAGATGGCTCAATGGTTAAGAGCACTGTCTGCTCTTCCAAAGGACCCGGGGTTCAATTCCCAGCACCCACATGGCAACTCACAACTGTCTGTAACTCCAGTAGCAAGGGATCTGACACCTTCACATTGATGCATATAAAATAAAATTAAATAAATTTAAAAAACATATATAAATCCAAATATTTAAAGAGGAATTTTAAGCCTTATTTTTGTAGCTCTATTAGTGTTTCTAGAGAGAAATTATATGTATGTGTTTAATTCACCCTTACCTGTCCAACAACTATGTGTTATGTGAATGAACCAATATGTTCTCAATATACAGGAAAGCTATGATTCACACTTCAACCCTTGAAAACATTTTTCCTGTCTGTTGAACCATTTTTTCAGACTACAGCAACTAGTATTTTCTCCTCTACTGTCACCATCTCCATCGCCTCTATTGCTGTGAAGAACTTGACCATAGTTTTTATTTTTGTTGTTTTTTATTAAGGAATGTAGAAGATCGTGGACCCTCAGACTAGAAATGCAGTCGAACCCTGTAAGCAGATCATAACGAGGGGTCCTAGTAGGAGCTTGGAAGTCAGTAGTGCTGAGAACTATGGCAACTGTGGAGGCCTAGCCCAAGAGGCTTCAGAGGTAAACAACATTAGCAACTGGGCTAGAAACCATTCTTGTGATATTTGGGTAAAGAATGTGCCTTCTTGCCCTTGTCTTAAAAATCTGCCTGAGGCTAAATTTCAAAATAATGGACTAACTTCTTTGGTAGAGATGATCTCAGGACAGCCTAATATTGACTCTATCACGTGGTTTCATAGTTATCACTCGGTTTCATAGTTATCACTCTTATGCATGTGTACAATGAAAAAGAGCAAGCAGGGCAAAAAGAAACTCAAAACGTACAGTTTGGAAAGAACAGGATATTTTGTTTGTTTTGCGTGACAGGATGGAACTCACTTTGTAGATGAAGCTGGCCTCAAACTCAGGGATCTGTCTGCTTCTGCCTTCTGAGGGCTGGAATTAAAGGCATAGGCCACCATGCATGCCCAGTTAAGGAGCAAGATATTTAATGCTGGAGCCAACCATTGTTCTGAAAGAGATAAGGAGATTAAAGAGAAGCCTGATTGTTAGCCTACAGGCGATTCAGAGGCCTGCTTTCAGGGTCTTAGCAATTGCTTCTGTCATCACCTGCTCTCACCCTCAGATGCACCAGATGTGTGTGTGTGTGTGTAGGTGGGGAGGGACACACAAAAGGACCGCCCCATCCCTCCCTCTCTCTGTATTCCAGCTTCTCTGTGTCCCCATGGTCTCTTTCTCCCTCTCTCTGTTCCAGCTTCTCTGTCTTGCCCCTGTTTTTCTTTCCCTCTTTGTCCCCTTCTCTCTGTACTCATGGCTCACTCACTGTCCCTACCCCTTCCCCAGGTCCTCACTCCTCCCTGTGTACCAGATCTGATACTTGGCAGAATTCCTCAGGGGCTCACACCATGGTGCCACCCCACTGGCGCATCATCTTTACATATTCCAGCACAGATCCCTGTGGAACAGAGGGATGGGTACCCTTAGAGCAAGTCCATCCACCTAAAACATTTGTCCAGCCTATGAAAAGAAAAGGACTAAGAAATTTTCTGCTCCTACAAAACAACAACAACAAAAAAAAAAAAAAAAAAAAAAAAAAGAAAGCTGCTGCAAATGTGATTCAAGGGGACCAGGCTCCACCCCAAAAGCAGCTAGACTTAGTGACATCATCCACATGGCTCTAGCTTTAGAGTCATGAAGGACACAAGAGTAAAGGGACTGCAGTGTCTTCCTTCATTGTCACAGTGGACCAATAAGGCAGGCAGGTAGCAGGAGACTCAGTCCTTGCATGGTGTTCCCAAACAGTTTAAAAGTTGTGAAAGTGAAATCTAGATGGTATTGGAGATCCCAAGATGTTAGAGGTTCCAGAGGGATATCTGACAAGGCAGCTCCACAGGGAATGAAAACATCCTGAAAGAGAAATGTATGTATTTTTCAGGCAGCAAAGCTGGAAAGGAAGAGGCATCAAAGGAAGAGCCCTTAGATATCAGGCATGGAGCTACAGAAATTGGAGTTTGCCCTGTTGGATTTCAGTCTTTTTTGGTCTACTCACTATGCCTCCATTTTTCTCTTTGGAATGGTGATGCGTATTCTGTGCCACTGTATGTTGGAAATGCGTAATTTTATTTTTTATTTTACAGAAGGTTGCAATTAAGAGATTGCCTTGAGTCTCAGAAGAGACCTAGACTTTTAAACAGTTTTGAGACTGATAGACTATGGAGACTTTTAATACTGGATTAAATGCGTTATGAATTAGGATATGACCACAAGCCTACGGGAGACAAGGAATAGAGTTGGTGCTTTGAATGATAATGGCCCCCACAGATTCATATGCTTGAATACTCGGTCTCCAGTTGGTGGAACTGTTTGAGAAGAATTAGGGAGTGTGGCCTGGTTGGAGGAAGTGTGTCATAGGCTTTGAGGAGTCAAAAGCTTCTCACCATCCCCAGAGTGCTCTCTGCTTCCTGTTTGTGGGACAGGATGTGAGCTCTCAGCTGCTGCTCCAGTGTTGTGCCCGCCTGCTTGATGCCATGCTCCCTACCACGATGGTGATGGCCACTCATCCCTCTGGAACTGTAAGCCCCAAACAAACCCTTTGCCTTAGTCATGATGTTTTATCAGGCAGTATAAAAGTGACTAACACAGTATGTAAAAGAGCTCCCTTCTTCTCTCTTCTTCCTTTGTTGTTCCTTTCCTACTAGAGATTGAATTGGAGCTTTGTACACTCCAGATAATCCATGTATCAGAGAGTTGCATCTCCAGTCCTTTTACATTTCTCTGAGACCATGTCTCACTAACTTGTCCGGGCCATGCTAAAACTTGCAGGCTTTCTGCCTTGGTCTCCCTAGTAGCTGGGATCCAGGGCTGTATCACCAGGCGCTACCTCTTACTCATATTTTAAAATTAAAAAAAAAAGATTTATTTATTTTGTTTTATGTGTGTGAGTGTTTTGTCTTCATGGTCCTCTTGGAAGATGTCAGATCCCTTAGAACTAGCTAGCATGTGGGTGCTGGCAACTGAATCCCCAAGGCAAATGTAGCTGTTAACTGCTGAGCCATCTCTCCAGTCCCTCCTGCTCGTATTTTAAGTACTGGCTTATTTAACCAAACACTAGTAGATAGACATTTTAAAAGAAATTTCAGGATTTTGCTATTAAATGCAATCTTACAGTAAATAAGTTTTACCTGATAATAAATAAGCTGTAATAGTAATAGTACTATAGTAAATAATCTTACCTTGAGTAAAAAGGCTCAAATTCAATTTCATATGGAAAGTACTTCATTTTGCCCATATGTGGGCATATCTGCTGCTATATACATCCTTAGAAGTGGAATTACTGGGTCCAAGTGTATGCTTTGTGATTTTGTTGGATGTTGCCAAATTCTTCCCTGCAGGGTGGTGCCATTTTGCACCTGGACAAGCTATGTATGAGCTGCTTTCCCACGGCTTACAGGGTGTGTTGTCAGGTTTTTGAATTTTTGCCAATCTGATAGGTGAGGCCAGTGATCCCTTGCGGCTTAGCTCTTCATTTCTCCTATCGGGAGTGAAACTGAGTGTTTCCCTAAGTTCAAGAGCAGTTTGTGGGGGCTGAAGAGATGGCTTTAGTAGTTAAGAGCCCTGGCTGCTCTTCCAGAGGACCGAGGCTCGGTTCCCAGAACCGACACGATGACTCACAGCCATCTGTAATCCCAGTTCCAGGGTATCTTATGCCTTTTTCTGGCCTTCCTGAGTACCAGGCACACATGTGGTGGACAGACATACATGCAGACAAACACTCATACACATTAAAATAAATTGTCTTTTTTATGTGTTATTTTTCGAGACAGGGTTTCTCTGTGTAGCCTTGGCTGTCCTGGAACTTGCTCTGCAGACCAGGCTGGCCTCAAATCCACAGAGTTCTGTCTGCTTCTGCCCCTTGAATGCTGGGATTAAAGTCATGTGTCACCACTGCCCGGCAATAAATCATCTTTTTAAAAAGAGCATTTTGTGATCCTTCTTCTGGGAACTATGTGGTCTTGGATGAAATGACTTCTAGAGGTTTCTCTGTTGTTAGAGAGGCTGGTCTATGTGATATAAATTACAAAAAAAAAAAATTTGTTTTTGAGACAGAGTCTCATTATATGGCTTCCCTGTAACTCACTCTGCATACCACACTGACCTCGAACTCACAGAGATCCACTTGCCTCTGCCTCCCAAACATTGGCATTAAAGGTATGCACCACCATACCTGGTTTAAATTACCAATATTTAAACATAAATTTAAAAGTTTAAAGTTCAGCTTAACTTGACTATGATTTACACACAATAAAACACATTTATTGTGGATACAGTTTCATGCATTTAAACTCTGAGTGGTTTAAACCCGTGGGTATGGATCAACAACCATTTCACAGGGGCTGAATATCAGATATCCCATATAGCTGATTCTATATTATGATTCAAATCCTACATAGGATTCATAACAGTAGCAAAATTACAGTTCTAAAGCAGTAATAGAAATATGGTTGCAGGTGCCAAAACACCGGCTTCTGTCACGACATTGGGGTAGGCTGAGGACCACTGGCTTAGAGAAACTTAAACACACATGTAAAAGCAGTGGTGCCCGCCCTTACAGTGGAGATGTGTTTGTCACTGTGGTGGTTTAAAATGGCCCCTATGGGCTCACATATTCGAATGCTTAGTTCCTAGTTGGTGGAACTCTTTTAGTAGAGCTAGGAAGCGCACACTGTTGAAAGAGGCTCGTCACTGGAAGTGGGCTTTAAGGTTTCAAAAGCCGTGTAGTTCCCTGTTAGTTCCCTCTGCCTCTCTCTGCCTCAGGGTCGTTGTCTCAAGATGTGAGTTCTCAACTGTTGCTCCAGTGCCTTGACTGCCTGCCTGCCATGAGGCTCCACGCCATGATGAAAGTAAAGAATATGCTGCTTTATATGTATGTATAATCAATCAGGCATAGGGTTTTCTAGTTGATTTGAACATTTTAGGTACGTGAGATTTCAGATATGAGTCGACACTCACAAACAATTACTAGTCTTTTTTGATTGCTTTTGTTTTTTTTTTTCAAGACAGGAGTTTGAGGCTGGCCTCAAACTCAAAATCCCCCTATTTTGGCCCCTCAAGCAATAGAGAGGCCTGTTTCATCACAATCACTGTGATCCATTTTAAAGCGATCAGTCAGGACTGACAAGATGGCTCGCAGGGTGAAAGTACTTACTGCTAAGCCAGATGCCCTGAGTTCAATACCTAAGACCTACATGGTAGAAGGAGAGAGTCAGCTCCTATTAAGTTATCCACTGACCTCCACATATGCCAAGGCGTATGCACACCAACACCCACACGTACATACTAAGTATGTAAGTGAATGAATAATTAAATGCAATAGAAATAATCGTTAAGACTATTTTATGTATCATAAAGAACTTTCTTTAAACATACAGCTGAGGGCTGAGGATGTGGCTCAGTTGTTAGAGTGCTTGTTCAGTCCCTTGCACATCAGCTGGGTGTGGCAGGGCACCCCTGTAACCCCAGCACTGGGGAGGGGGTGCAGAAATGAGCCTTAGAAGGTAAAGGTCATCCTGGTGCAGAGGGAGTTTCGGACCAGCCTCAGACACAGGAGACCTTATCCCATACTTCTCCCCAAGGTGGGGGGAAAAAACCCTTTTGGGTTACAAGGTTAGACCTTCAAAGGAACGAAGTAGAGGAGGAAAGGAGAGAGGGAGGGAGAAAAGAAGGGAGGGAGAAAGGTAACTGTAGGTACTTTCCTGTAATCTCTTAACTCAGGAAGCTGAGGCGGGAAGATTGTGAGTTTGAGAGCACCCTGGGCTATATAGAGAGCTCCAGGCTAACCTGAAGTTCCTCCTCCCCAAGCTCCTGTAATAAATTAATCTATTTTCCCTCTCTAGTGATTTGTCTGTTCCAGATAATGTCTACAAATGGAATCACAATTTGTAGCCAAAATTTTTCCCTTAAGTCTAAAGTGCTTTTCTCTCTAGTACTGGGTAGGGATAGAACCCAGGACTTCACAAGTACTAAGCAAGTGTTGAACCTTTGAGCTATATCCCCACTCAGCAAAATGCTTTAGTATTACCCATGATGTAACAGAATCAGTATTTCATTATTATTATTATTATTATTATTATTATTATTATTATTATCATTTGGTTTTTCAAGACAGGGTTTCACTGTGTAGCCTTGTCTGTTCTAGACTCACTTTGTAGACCAGGCTGGCCTCAAACTCACAGAGATCTTCCTGCCTCTGCCTCCCTGAGTGCTGGGATTAAAGGCGTGTGCCACCATGCTTTGCTTCATCTCTTTTATTATTGAATAATTATTTGCTGTATCCTCATTAAGCTTATTTGTACACATTCAGGGTAACTTTTCCCTTTATTATAAATGGTGCTATGATTATTTATGTACAAATTTTTATATGAATATGTGCTCCTTCCTTCCTTCCTTCTTTTCTTCCTTCCTTCCTTCCTTTCTTTCTTTCTCCTTTCTTTTTGTGGTCCTGGGGTACAACCCAGAGCCTTATGTATACTAAGCAAGAACTCTACCCTATGTCCCCAGCACATAGGAACATCAATGCTCTTGGATAGGTATTCAGTGAAATTTCTGGGTAAAGTGATACTTTTATACTAATATTTATACAAATATGTATTATTTTATGAATGTTATATTTAATATATTTATAACAACTTGAGAAACTTCAGAACTGCCTTTGCATAGAAGTTATACAATTTTATATTTCCACATGTAATAAGAAGGCCCAACTTTTATTTTTTTATTCCTGTCAACATTTGCTGTTGGTGCTTTGGATATTTATGCATTAAAAAAAATTACAAAGGGCTGAAGAGATGACTCAGAGGTTAAGAGCACTGGCTACTCTTCCAGAGGTCCTGAGTTCAAGTCCCAGCAATCATATGGTGGCTCACAACCATCTATAATGAGATCTGGTGTCCTCTTCTGGTGTGCAGGTGTACATGCAGATAGAACATTGTATACATAATAAATATTTTTAAAAAATTTCGTAAAGCTGGGTGTAGCAGTGCATACATCTAGTCCCAACTCTATGGAGTTGGAGACTGGATTCTGAGAGTCTTAAGTTCTAGAGCAGACTAGGTTGCTGAGCAAAACCAGGCCTCAAAAACCAAAAAACCAAAAATGTAAGGCCACTGCAGTGAGTTTGAAGAATGTCTGGCTGTGGGTTATTTTGGTTTATTTATTTTGCTTGTTCCTTGCCCCTGGCCTTTTGAGGCAGGGCCTTCCTCTGTAGCACAGGCTAGCCTTAAACTCCTGTTCTCCTCCTCAAGTGCTGCACTATCTTTTCCAGCTCCTGATGGTTCTGATTTTTAGTTTCTTAATAAGGCTGCATATTTTTTCACTTGCTTATTGGCAATTTGTATGTCTTTGGAGAAATGTCTATTTGAGCCTTCTGCCCACTGTTAATTTCTTTGTCTTTTTACTGCTAGGCTCCAATAATGCTTTGTAAATTCTAGAACTAAGCGGTGCTTCTCAAACATGGCTTGTAGGCATCTTCTCCCATTCTTGTGGGCTGTCTTTTCACTGTCTTGACGTTGCCTTTGAGTTCTTTGGGGAACATTAACAGAGTCTGACTTATTCTTTCAATTCTTGTTTTTTGTTTGGTTGTCATTAAGTCACCCTGGTCTACCCTAAAGTTAGGAAGGTTTCACGCCATGATTTCTTCTAGGAATTTCATACTCGCAACTCTTACACTTAGTAAAACAACCCACTTGGAGCTCATTGGAGCATAAGATAAATATCCAGCTTCATTCTCCTGCATGTGGGTATCCAGTTCTCCCAATCCCTGTTGTTTAAAACACCACCCTATTCCGTTGAATAATTGTCCTTATTTTATGTGGATGCATGTTTTGCCTACATTTATGTGTGTGCACCACAAATACCCCTGCTGTCCATGGTTGCCAGCCACCCTGTGGGTGCTGGGAACCAAACTCAGGTCCTCCATAAACAGCAGCAAGAGCTCTTAACCACTAAGCCATATCTCCAGCCACTGTCTTACATGGTGGCAACATCAACTGACCGTGTATGTGAGAGCTTATTCTTGGGTCTCAGGTTCACTCTTGATCAATGTATATTCTCTTCCACAATTAACTGTTTTAGAGAAACACATTTATTTATTTATTTATCTATTTATCTATTATTTATTTATTTATTCTTGTGTTTTGTGTGTATGTTTGTACATATGTCAAGACAACCTGTGAGAGTCAATCTTCTCCTTCCATCATGTGGATACAAGGGATGGAACTCAGGCCATCAGTCTTGAAGGCAAGCACCTTCACGGAACCACCTAGCCAGCTCCTTCTCCCCAATTCTCTTTTCAAATCTTTAGTTCTTACTTTTTGTTTTAAGAGATCATCTGCGATTTTACTTTTATTGTCTACTGGTTTGTTTGTCCATTTGTTTATTTACTTATTTTCCTTGTATAGTCCTGTCAAGTTTAATGAAAAAAAATTAATGTCAAAGCAACACCCATGCACACTGACAGGGAGCTGACATCAGATCAGGAAGTCTGGAAATTCCCAAGATCAAATAAATCTATACAGAAACATGAAACCCACACCCATTCCTCCCTGTGTGTTGTCGCTCTCTGGCTGCCATAGCTCCTGCTTCTACTGTAGTGGCCTTTCCCCGAGACCTGGGTCTTCGGTGACTTCTGCCTGGTGATAACTTGCTCTGCATTTGTGTCCATTCTAATGGTTTTCCGAAGAATTTCGCTGTTCTCTCCCTTTATCAGAATGTTCTTTGCCATTGTGTTCCTCAGACTGTGACTCCAGAAGGATTTATCTGTGGGCTTATGTCTTCTTGCCTGTTTGGAGCTGGTGCTTATCGGGAAGACAGCTTTCATTTTGCTGTCTGAGTGTGCAGTGTCTCCAGCGTGCTCTCTTCCTGGGTCAGCACTGGCTCTACTGAAGCTCCAGCTCCTTGGTCTTTGTCCTTGATTATCTGACTTTGGTTTTCTTTCTCTTGACCATGACCGTGATCTTGAATAATGATGTTTTTGAAACTGTAGGAGAAAACAGACCTCTAATGTTCTTTTTTTCCCCTTTATTCAACAATATCTTCTCTGGGATTAGTGTATCAGTGGGCACTAGGGTCTAGATCCCTACCACTAAGGCATGGCCTCTGCCTTCCACACTCAAAAATACTCTTCAAAAAAAAATTGTGTGTGTATAGGTTTGTCTCTGTGTGAGTAAGAGCACATGAGTTTGAATGTCTTGAGATCTGAACTAAAAGGGTGTTGGATCCCCTAGAGTTATATAGGACACTGAGTTATACAGGTCACTGTGAGCTGCCTTATGTGGGTGCTGGGAACTGAACTGGGGTCCTATGCAAGAGCAGTGAGCATTCTGAACCCTTGAGCCATCTTTCCAGTCCCAGAATTTCCTTTAGTAATAAATTTAAAGGTGGTCTATCTATGTGATCAAAATCATTATTTAGCAATTCACTCTCTGACCTTAATAGTATTATGTTCATCATATTTGGGGTAGTTTAGGTTTCGAATAAAGAAAAGAAACCCAGGTTAAGCTAATCCAAGATAAGGTGGTGTTGGCGTACTTACAAAACTCTTTTGTTTACATTTCTTATATCTCTTTCTCCCTACTCCAACCCAATCCCTTCTAACACCAGATAGGAAAGAGAAGGGGTTAGTGGCACAGTTCTCTTAGCTTCCTGATGGTTAGAGTAGTCAGGTTCCTTGGAGCCAGTTCAACCCTCATTTCAGGAGATCTCCAACTCCTTGTCTCACAGCAGCAACAGCAGCAGGAACCGCAGTGGGAAAGCAGCAGCAGCAGCCTTGTTCTTTCTCAGAGCTTTCTGCACTAGGCTCTGGCATTTATTCTCTCTCCAGAGTACTCAGATTTAAGCTATCTGCAGCTGGCAAAGAGCTCCTCTCAGAGCCCAATCAAGGCAAATGGTTTGCTGCTGTGAACAATCTGAATCAGTCCCACATTCCACACGTGGGATTAAAACAAAAAAACGTGTTGCTATCCACCACAGGAGTAATTAGCCTCTGGCCCTGTGACATCCGAACCTTCTCCGTGGCACTGCAGTTCTAATCAGTCCATTGGTCTTCGCAGACACAGCTTCTTTCTCATTCACATCTTCTTTCGATTCACTTAGGTTTTTGAATGTTCTTGTTGTTGTTTTAGGATGTGCTTTTTTTTTTTTCCTGTTATATGTATGAATGTTTTGTCTGAACCATTTGTGTATATCTAATGCTTGAGAGGCCAGAAGAGGGTTTAGGATGCCTTGGAACTAACTGGAATTATAGAAGATTGTGAGCCACCATGAGGTTACTGGGACTTGAACCCAGGTCCTCTGCAAGTACAAAAAGTACTCTTAACTTCTGAGATGTCTGTCTCTCCAGCCTCGCTGCTTATAATATCTATTGACTCTGAAGATATGTCCCTTTTTTTTTTGTTTTGTTCTTTATATTTTTTATTTTTTGTTTGTTTGCTTGTTTTTGTTTGTTTGTTTTGGAGGGGTTGCTTTTTGTTTTTTGAGACAGGATTTCTCTGTGTAGACCTGGCTATCCTGGAACTCATTCTGTGGAGCAGGCTGGCCTTGAATTCAGAGATCCACCTGCCTCTGCCTCCTGAATGCTGGAATCAAAGGTGTGTGCCACCACTGCCCAGCTCATTTCTAATATTGGTAACTTAAAATTTCTCTTTTAAATCTTGATTTGTCTAATTAAAATGTTGTCAATTTTATTAGTATTTTTTCAAGAACCAAGCTTTCAAATTTATTTTTCTTGATATTTGTTCTTTTTCTATTTAGTGCATTTCCTTTATTATATTGTCTTTCTATCTTCTCAAAGTATCAGATTAAAATATGAATGTTATACCTTTTTATTTTTCAGTATAAAAACTCAGAGCTCTGATTTTCTTTGTTGGCAATGCTTTAGCCTCATCCCACACATTTTGATATACTATAATTTATTTTCAATCTGATAAATATGTTTTATTGCTTTTTCCTGTGTTGTTTATTTTTCATGTTGTGTATTGTTTAGATATGTTTGACAAGTCCCGAATATTTGGGTATTTTCCATGTGTATTTCTTTCTCCCATTTGCATTCATTGATTTCATGTGTATGTGCACCTATGCCATGGTGTGTGTGTAGGTCTGAGGATAACTTACAGGACACGGGCCTGTCCCTTCACCATGTGGGTTCTGGAGACAGACCACAGGTTACCAAGCTTGATAGCAGGTGCCTTTACCTGCTGAGACATCTTGACAGTCTCTAATATATTTCTTATATTGATTTATTATTTCAGTCTGTTTAACTACTGATTCTTAGTTGAATTCCAGTAACAGACATGCTACACTCAGTGTTGGCTCATGGAGTTCTAGTCACTTTTTACAGTTGTTTTTTTTTTTTTTTTTCTCTTGGCTTCACTTTGTATTTACATGATTGTAGTACATTTTGTTTGTTTGTTTGTTTTTTGAGTAAGGGTTTCTCTGTGTAATAGAGCCCTGGCTGTCCTGGATTCTCTCTCTGTGTAGACCAGGCTGGCCGCAAATTCACAGAGATCTGCCTGCCTCTGCCTCTCACGTGCTGGGACCAAAAGCATGCACCACCACTGCCTGGCCTAGTTATAGTCTTAAATAATATATGAGGCCCTACTTGTTTCTATATTTTGTATTCTTCATTTTTTTTCTCTTGTTTCTTTTCAATAACATATACATTGTATATGGTCCTGGGCTACATGAGGCCATTTTCACACAACTATTTAAAATGCTTTGAGTGTATTCCCTTTCCTCTTCCCTCCCCCCTCCCCATTAGTCCCCTTGGTTCCACTAGACAGTTTCATTTCTATTTTCTTGTCATATGTATACATACATGATTTTGTGCATCTATATAAAATCTGCGAACCACAAATGGGAAAAAAAACATACTGTATTTATTTATTTTTTTTGAGGTTGGTTTGATTCACTTACCATGATTATCTCTGTTTTACAGTGGCCTATGAATTTCATTTAAATTAAGTTGGCAGAGTTTTCAAGGTCTCTTTATTCTTACTAATTTTATTTCTACTTGTATTGATTGCTGAACAAAATATGTTTATTTCTAGCTTTAATGTGTATTTGTTAGTTTTTCTTAGCTTTTCATTATAATACTTTTGATACTCTGTTATTTAGCACATGGAGGTTTAGAATTTTCACATTTCTTCGGCTAGTTGACACTTTTATCATGATGTAATATTCTTCATCTAGTCCTGGTAATAGTCCTTGTTGTATGTTGCCTAATATTATTATAGCTGTTCTAGCTTCCTAATTATTATTTGTATGATATATATTTTATGTTGGTTTTTTTTCTTGCAATCCATCTATATTTTTATGTTTAAATAAAATTTTCTGATTTGAGTGGTACAGTATTTGACTGACATGTAGCAGACCTTGGTTTTACCTCAGCAATCATAAACAATCATTTCTTTTATATAGCACATGGCTTGGTACTGCTTTTCTAATCAATCTGATATTCTCTACCTCCAATTGTAATGTTTAAACCATTACACTTCATTACATTCATTGTAATAATTGCTATGATTGGGTTTAAATCTACTAGCTTTTGTTTGTTTTTGGAGTCAGGGTTTCTCTATGTAGCCCTGGCTGTCCTGGAACTCACTCTCTAGACCAGGCTAGCTTCAAACTGAGAGATCTATTGCCAGCTTCTGCCCCCTGAGTGCTGGAATTAAAGGTGTACACCAACACCACCCGGCTGAATTAATTTTTGTTTGTTTGTTTGTTTGTTTGCTTTTCGAAACAGGCTTTCTCTGTATACCCTTGGCTGTCTTGGAACTCTGGAGATGGCTTTAAATATGGCAGACCAGCCATTTGGACAGAGAAAAATGTCCTCGCTTCATGACAGACAGACAGAATTCTGCCTAAAATGGGCAAGCTCAAATACAGACCAAGTCGACTGACAAACTCTGCCAAGACAGGGTAAGCAAGTCCTAAATACTAAATAGTTCCTGCTTCACATATATGTCTGTCAAATATACTGGGCCAGAAGGCTGAAGGTGATGCTCCAATATTATAAAGAGTTTTGGGTAGCTGTTTAGGCAGCAAATTCTCTCTGTCAATTTTCTATTTTTTGGAAGCTGCTAGTATGCAATTCCTATTTACTCAATTAATTTTAATTCTTCTCAAGTCTCTGATGGGGTTGAAGACAGATAGTTATAGTATTACAATTAGCTTAGTCGCTTAGGAATTAAAAAGATGTTTTAGGTCTAGATGGATGTTTTTAGGTTGCTAGTATACACTATAAAATAACTTAGGTACATAACCTTAGACCCTCATAGATAATATTTCTTCAAGATTGCCAAATTCATTTACACTAGACATTATACATGTAAGTCTTAGCTATTGGTTTTTATAATTGTTTCATAATTATTTGTATTGTATAAAAGATGGCCTTTTTATTTAGACAGGAAAGGGGAATTGTTGGAGATTGATCTAATGCTGATTACTAGCATTCAAGATCTGGCTAGTGCTCACCAGATACACCCATCCTTGTTTGTGTAAACCTGCCTAAAACATTATACCTGATTGGTTCATTAAATGGCCTATACCTGGGCAGGGCAGAATGGGGTAGGCATGGCTAAGGTTCCTGGGCTTTCAAGGACAGAAAAATCATGAGACTCACAGTATAGAAGAGAGGAAGGAGGATGCCATGATGGGTTAGCTGGAGAAGAAACCACGTGGGGCCAGGAGGAAGGACTCCAATAATGGTGTGAAAAGGTCCAGATGAAGAATAAAAGCAAGTACTTATAAGATTATGGATGAAAGATAGGATGGTTAATGAGGATGGCATTGGATGGGGTCTGGGAGATGAATGGTGAGGTGATTCAGACAGCATAGATAGAGATATCTGCCTGGCCCAAGGTAAATAAAGCTTATTAATGAACCAATCAGGTTTACTGTTTTAGGTTTATACAGACAAGGATGGGTGTAACCAGATCTTAAATGTCAGTAATTAGCATTAGACCAAGCTCCAACAGAGCTCTGTAGAGCAGGCTGGCCTCAAACTCAGAGATCCACCTGTCTCAGCCTCCTGCGTGCTAGGATTAACGGGGTGCACCACCACCGCCCAGATGAATTACTTTTTTTATTTTGATTCTGTTTCTTCTGTTGGCTTGTTAGTGCCAGCACTCCATCTCATCAGTATTAATGTCTGCTCCAGGGTACTCAGTATATACCTTCAGCTTTTCAGTCTACCTTTAAATAGTATTATATGACCTAATATAAGCTATAAAAAAAACTTTAAGTGGCATATATCCATTTTTTCTTCTACACACTTTGCTAGCATTTTCACACATTTTACTTATTTCATTATCTCCATCTATTTGTGTGCCATTCTTTTCTTTCTGTAGATCAAAGTTTCTATCTAGCTTAATTTTTCTCTTTGAATAATTTCTTTTTGTTATTTCTTGCTGTATGAGCCAACTCAAGTCAAATTTATTCCGTGTTCTTCTATATGTTTAAAAAACTGTTTTTTTTTTTTTTTACTTATAAATGATATATTATAGAAATGAGATACCAGGTGGACAAAATTTTTATCTTTTTAAGATCTTTTTAAAAAGATATTTTTATCTTTTTAAAGCAGCCAAGAATGGTGGTGAATGTCTGCTATCCTAGAACTTTGGAGGCTGAAGCAGGGGAGTTGTAATTTTGAGTTTGAGGCCAGCCAGGACTACAGAATGGGATTCCAGCTCAAAAAAATAATATGAAAAAGAAGGGAGTAAGGGAGAGAGAGCTGTTGTAGTCTTGCATAGTTTCTGACAGGAAGAAATCTTTTTATCTTGTTCCTTCTTTTCATCTCCAGATAATTTTTAGTGGTTTCTTTTACTCTCATGTTGGCTTTCAGAAATTTTGTTAATAATGTGTCTTGCTGGTGGCTGTGGCGCATAGTCACCTACTTCATCTTTCTTAAGGCTCTTAGGTCTATAGCCTTGTAGTTTTCATCGCTCATGTCTTGCCTGTGTAAGTGGAAGCTAAGTCTCACTTCCAAATCTAGATTCTAGCCTCAGCCTCTTGACGGCTAGGATTACAGCCACGTGCTCCACATCTGGCTTAAAAATACTTTTGAGCCATTATTTAACTGTTTGTTTATTTGTTTGTTTTTTCAAGACAGGTTTTTTTTGTTTGTTTGTTTTTTGTTTTTTTATGGGTCTGTCCTGGAACTCCCTCTGCAGACCAAATAGGCTTCAAGCTCAGATACCTGCTTGCCCCTGCCTCTGGAGTGCTGGGATTAAAGGTGTGTGCCACTACTGCCCAGCCAACCTTTTTTTCCCCGTTATATGTTTTTTACAGGTTTGGGTTTCCAATGATGCACAGACTAAATTATTGGATGGTGTCCCAGATAATGACCCACTCTGGTCATGGAAACTGTTCACTTTTAAAATCTTATTTATTTTGTTCATATTTCATTTAAAATACTTTAACATGGCTATAAAACTGTTTTAATGTTCTTGCCTGTAATTCTGTCACATTTGTCAGTGAGACTGTCTGTGTTACTCATTGTCTAGATGGTCCTATTGCTTTTCCCAGAGAAAAATCATGTCAAGGCCTGGTGGAGAATGTCGATAAGCCCAGCTATTTTGGAGGCCAAGACAAGAGGATTTGTGGGTTCAAGTCCTGTTTGAACTATAGAATGAGTTCAAAGTCAGCCTGGGTGACTTACCAAGACCTTGTCCCTAAATAAAACACAAAACTGTGGAGGTAGCTCAGGAATACAGTGCTTACCTAGCACGTGTGAGACCTCAGCTTGAGCCCCAGAACCAAAAAAAAAAAAAAAAAAAAAAAGGAAAGAAGGAAGGGAGGGAAAGCATGTGGCATGTGGAGATAAGCTCTTCAGAGCTGTCTGACAAATTTTAGAGGCAGCCAACAGCTGGGAGCAGGGGCTGGTGGTGCCCTCTAGTGTTTCTGGAGCCCTTGGCCCTGCTTTGACAAGTGTTACAGCTCCTGTGTAGGACTTCACTATTGGGATTCCTCAGCCCCTCGATACAGTACTTTCCCCTTTGTCTCCATAGAAATGGTTGCAGGTTGTAGGAAAAGCATTGCAGCTTTGGGGACCAGGTACCAGTATTTTCCAGCCCTTGACAGTGGCCATTGTTGAAACTCTGGAGCCTGGGTGCCTAAAGCCTTAAGGCCACGGCTGCTGCTTCTACTACTGTTGTTGCTAATGCTTCAGTGTCAAGGTGGCTGGTCGTTCTCCAGCTCTGCTGGTGCTGTGGCTCAGCCTGCCAGCTGCTCTACTGTCCATCACCACTGGCAGTGCTTTTCCTTCACTGGCTCTGCTCACTGTACTTAAAGCAGGCAACAAAAGACCAAATGAGAGAAGCTTCTTACTGGGCCTAATGTTGCAACGCCAGGGGCTGCAGCACAGGAGTGTGTCTCCTGGTTAGCTCACAAGCTGAGCTGAACAGCTTGCTTATAGAGACAGATGTGCTTGTACCAATCACAGGGGGCTTTTGTGTAAATGAAGGGTTGGTTGTGTTCAGACAAATCATAGCATTACCCCTTGCACACGGGTCACAATGATTCCTCTAGTTGAACGGAATGCTCCCCCTTCCTTGATGAAAACGGTTACGGGGAAAGACCAGCATTAGCTGCTTGAAATAGGTGTGGCTGGGGGCTGCAGCCTTGGGAGTGGAAGCAATCCGCTGTGATTATCACGCAGCATCGCCAAGATGTCCACGAGTGTTCAAAGCATCCAATGCTGGCATAACCGTCTTTACCTGGCTGTTTGACTAACAGTCCTTTACTCAAGGTTGTCAGGACAATGGGAGAAGCCAACAGCCCCCAACATCTTTGCTTATTTACAAGAAGATAAATACCAGAAGTTCTTAGAAGAACTTACCATTAACCTTTTATGAGACATAATAAGAAGAGAAAATCCCCCTGGCTATGGTTTGGTAAGTTTAGCTATGATGTTGCTTATGTGCCTTCTCCTGCTCTTTAATTATATGAAACTGAAGGATTGCTTTTCTTATTTTCCTCCTTAGATGTTGTTTCTTAATGTGCAAGTAATTTGACCAAGTTACAATGCATTTTTCTGTTAAAAAAAAAATTGCCCTGCCTACAAGAAGTTCGGGGATAAAGAAGGAACAAAGATTGAGGGAAAGTCCAACCAATAATTGGCCAAACCTGTTGGTCTAATGTTCTTGTACAGTGTATACAGTTTAGCCTTGTTCATTCAAATGCTGATTTCTCCTACCCCACTATCTGATTTCAATCTGGACATTGCATTGGGATGCTTATTCATCACCTGTCTCAAGTTTGTGTAAACATGCCACCATTTGTTCTCTGTAATTTCAATAAAACAACCAGCCAATGCTGTGCAATGGAGAGAATAGGGTGGAACATCCTGGTCTGGAGGGGAGGAGAAGGAAGCAAGTGGGGAGTCAGAGAGTAGAGATCAGCAGGAGAGGATTTGGAACCATGAGGAGAGATGAACCATACCTAAGGTATGACTAAAAGCAAGTATAATGTTGGAAATTCTGAATGGGAGGAAACTAATGTGGGCCTGGAGCAATCATTGCCCAGCATTGTGCTCTAGGTTAACTAATTCATCCTAGTCTCTGTGTGGTGATTTGGGTGTACAGCTAGTTTAGGAATAACCGCTGTTTAATTAAAAGAGAAATCAATAATAAATATTAATAACCCACAACGCCAACCTGAGACTCACCCCACAATAGAAAGCCCCTGACACTATTAATGATGCCCTGCTATGCTTGCAGACAGGAGCCTAACTTGACTGTTGTCTGTGAGGATCCAGCCAGCACTGGATGGAGACAGATGCTGGGACTTGCAGCCAAGCATGGGCCAGAGCTCTGGGGGTCCTGGGGAAGTATTGGGGGAAAGATGGAAGGACCTGGGGAGAACAGGAACCTCACAAGATGACCAATAGAGACAACTAACACAGTCCCATGGGGGTTTCAGAGACCGAAATATCAACTAAGGAGCACGCATGATCTGGACCAAGGCCCCTTGCACGTATGTGGCCGATGTGACTTGGTCTTCATATGGGGTGCCTGGCAAGTGGAGGGGGCTATTTCTCACATGGACTCTATTGTCTGCTTTTGGATCACTTTCCCCTGGCAGGGCTGCCTGGCCTGGCCTCAGGGGGTGAGGATATGCTCAGTCCTGATGTGACTTGATGTGCTGGGGAAGGTTGATGTGGGGGGAGGGGGCTCCCCTTTTCTTGGAAGAAAGGAAGAATGGAAGGAGGAAAGGGGGAAAGAGGGGCACCAGGAGGAGAGGAGGGAGGGGGCACCCTTGGGATGTAAAGTAAATTAAAAAAGAAAAGAAAAATAAATTTTAAAAATCCTCTTTTTAAGTGGAGCTATAAGGTGGCCAAATCTGAGAACCATTACATTCAATTATAATAAAGTTAATAATTATAAATGTAAAAAATAAATAACTTACCATTAGCAGTAATGCTGATTTTAATAGCTGTTTACACTTTTGTTTTGATGCATATGGGAAGGTGTGCACCACAGTATATGTGTAGATGTCAGAAGGCAACTTACAGGAGTGAGTTCTCTCATTCTACCGTGTCAGTCCTGGGGCCTTTCGTCCTCAGGCTTGGCAGCAAGCACCTTTACCTGGGGAGCCATCTTGTCAGTCTCTTAATAGCTGTTTGATAAAATAGTTCTTCTAACAATGTTCAGCTCTTGCCCTGCCTTGTACCCCAGAAAAAGTTGGGTCTCCTTTATCTGTCTCATTTGTATTGTCTGCAAATATTTTTATAGAGTGTGTGTGTGTGTGTGTGTGTGTGTGTGTGCTTCCAAGTCTAGTAATGCTGAGTAAATGCTGGACATTATCTGCTTTTTAGTTGTTGATTATATATATTATTAAATCTTTCTTTTTAGAGTAAATTACCTGTAGTTCACTTAGGTACTTTAAAAAAATTTTTTTTATTAATTACACTTTATTCACTTTGTATCCCCCCTGTAGTTCCCTCTCTCCTCCCCTCCCAGTATTTCCCTTCCTCCCCCTTCTCCACACATGCCCCTCCCCAAGTCCGCTGGTAGGGGAGGTCTTCTTTTCCCTCCTTCTGATCCTAGTCTGTTAGGTCTCATCAGGAGTGGCTGCATTGTCTTCACTTAGGTACTTTTAAAGTAGTAACAAAGTAGTCTAAGAAAGGCCTATATTGGATTTCACAAAACTAAAAGGCTTCTGCACAGCTAAAGAACTATTTAACCAAGTGAAGAGAAAGCCCACAGAAGTGGGGAGAATCATTGCTATCTGTACATCTGACAGAGGGTTAATAACCAGAGTATATAAGGAACTCAAAAGACAAAAAGTCAAAAAATGATCCATTCAAAACATGGGCCTGGGACCTGAACAGAGAATTCTCAAAAGAAGAAGTAAAAATGGCTTAAAAAAAAAATCTCAAAGAATATCCATCATTTCTAGTTACTAGGAAAATACAAATCAAAACACCTTTGAGATTTCGTCTTACCTCAGTCAGAACAGCAGGGTTCAGTGAATCTACTGACTACAGGTGCTAGAGAGAGCACCTCCGTCAATGGTGGGCTTCCAGCCTGGTCCAGCCATCCCAGAAGCCAGTGTGGATAACCTGCAAAAAGCTAAAAGCTAAAAGTAAACTACCATATGACCTAGCTGTGCAATTCCCTGGCGTAAACCCAAACGAATATATTGCATTTTGTACACACTTGCTCAGCCATGTTCATTGCTTCTCTAGTCATACTAGCTAGTAATTAAAAACAAAAAAACTAAATGTTGTTCAACTGATAATTGATAAGGAACATTTGGTATGTATACACTATAGAATACTATTCAGCTGTTAAAAAAGAGAGAGAGAGAATTTCAGGTAAGGGGATATAATTAGGGAAGATTATATTGAGTGAGGCAGCCTCCTCCCAGAAAGGCAAAGGTCAAACGTCCTGTGTCATCTGTGGCTACTAACTCCAGGCCTTGGGGACATGTCTAACCCTTACCCCTCACTGAAGAAAGTTTTCTCTGCAACAGATGGAGATCGCTACAGAAGACCACAGCCAAGCAAATTAAAGATAGCAACTGCTCTGTCTACAACACATGGGTGGTGGTGGTGGTGGTACAAAACTAAATGTCTGCTATGGGATTCTGTTTCTTAGAAATGCCAGAGGGAACTACACCCATTTTGCTAAGTTAAAGCCATGCAGGGCTTCTAGTGAAAGCCCCGTGGGATTGATTAGAGCTCCCTCCCAAGTGCATCCAACCCATCACTTCATGATTGCTTTTTACTGATCCTTGTGGAGTCTTATATCTTAATCGTCAGCCAAGACGCAGAGAAATACAGATGGCAATTTTAGGAGTTCTTTTTGCAAGCTGCTCCAGTTCGACTTCCATTGCTGTGATTAAAAACACAAAACACCAAACCCATGAAATCTGACCGAAAGCAACTTAGGGGAGGAAGGGGTTTCTTTGGTTTACACTTCCACATCACAGTCTGTCACCGAGGGAAGTATGCTGGGAAACTAAAGGAACTCAAGGCAGAAACCATGGAAGAGTGCTGCTTGCTGGCTCATTCTCAGTCTCTGAAGCGTCTGTGCATGTAGCTTCCTCACACAGCCCAGAACCACCTGCCAGGGAATGGCACCGCTCACAGTGGAAATTTAAAGCGATCATTGGCTGGAGTTGGCTTATGCACAAGTTACAAGAACATCGTTTTCTGGCTTAGACATGGGTCAGTGAATGAGGTCATCTCTCAGATATCTTCGCCCATCTTTGGATCTGTTCCTTCTTGATGAATTCAGTACCATAAGGAAAAACTTTCTCATGATCTTTGTTTATTTAAGGGTCTAGCAGTGGCCAAGGTTAGTCTCAAATTCACAGTCCTTCTACGTCTGCTTCTCAAGTGGTGGGATTGTAGGTGTGAGCTACAGGCTTTTCCCACCGGGTTCTATCAGTTTTCCTGAAGAAAACTTCATCTAATACTCAGTAAGTTATTTGCAATTAACTGTGTGTGTGTGTGTGTGTGTGTGCGCGCGCGCGCCACCACACATGTATGGAGGTCAGACAACTTTTAGGTAATCAGTTCTCCCAACCTTTTTTTTTTTTTTTTTTTTTTGAGACAGGGTTTCTCTGTGTAGCCTTGGCTGTCCTGGACTCACTTTATAGACCAGGCTAGCCTCCCACCTTATTTTTGAAGCAGTTTCTCTTTTTCTGCTGCTGCTCTGTCTATATGAAACTCCTGCCCCTCCCATCATCTAACTGTAGGAGTGCTGGGGTTCCAGCTGGCAGCCACATTATTTATTTATTTTTTATTATCATTGTTGATAATTATTGATGTGAGTTCTGGGAATCAAACCCAGATCATTAGCTTGTTTGACAAGTGCTTTAACCCATAGATCCATCTCACCAGCTTTGCAATCAAGTTTTACATCCCTCTTTATATCTTATTTGAAATATCAGTTAATTTCTTCACTTTTTTTGTCATTAAAAATACCAATTGCTTTTTCTCCTGGGGAGTCTTATGGAAGTGCTGATCCCACTGGGAAAGAAAGTGGCCTATTAGCGTAAAAGTTAATGGAAAGCTTGTCTGAAGCTGGCAAGCAGAGACTTGGATTAGCTGCTCCACTATAGACAGAGCTGTAGGAGAACTTCCCAACTTGACTGCATGGTCAGAGCCTCCTTCCCCCTCAAGTTCAGAGGGAGGAGCACAAGGCTGAGGCACACCATCTGGTTTGAGCCAATAGCTCCTTATTAACATAGAGGCTAATTATATACAATCTGCCTGCAAAGGGTTGTACCCAAGAGCACGGGTGAGGTACATGCCTTGATCTGAGTGCTATATCCTCTTTAATTCCTCCCTTTTATAGTTTCAAGGTCCCCCTGTGCAGCCCAGGCCATGTGGAAACCATCCTGCCTCTGCCTCCCAAATTTGGAGTTTGCAAGGCTGCACTACGACGCTTAGCTAAATAGACATTTTTTTTCATTTTTTTTTTAATTAATTGTTTAGGAGCTAACAGGGGTCAAAGCAGGGCTGGAGAGGAGTGAAAGCGCTTGTCTCCATCTTCCCCTCCTTCCTTTGTGTTTCCTGCTGTTTCACAGTGAAATGATTAAATAAATACAAGCATGTAAAAGGAAGTTTTATCCACCTGCTTCAGTTGTCTCAGAGGATTACTGCCTCTGCTAACCTAGGCCTAGTCCTGGAAGCTTCTGGGCTCTGGACAATGTAACCTAGGTAGGCCTATAGTGTTTTCAGCCTTTGAGACTTACTGCTTAATAAGCTCACCCTTTCTTATTCTTTCTGAGCTCATTGCTGGCTGGTTCAACTCAGCTGTTCTGGCTCAAACTCCTCTCCCAGCTAACACTCAACCGGGCTTTTCTCTCGGCCGCTGAATTGCTCTGCTTGGACTCAAACTCCAGCAACCTTTTCTAATCTTCTGGCTCATTCTGTCTTCACCTGTGTCTAGCTTGGTCTCTCATTCAACCTCTCTCTGTAAAACTGCTTCCTCTCTCCCTCATTCTCTGTGTTGCTCCCTTAAGAAGCTTCCCTTTTCTCTCTCTTCTCATGAGAGCTGGGCATATCCTATTCTGTCAAATCTTCTTTGATTTGTCACCTTTTCTGCCACTCAATTAGACATCACTTTCAAATATGGGTGCTTCCTTCTATAAACCAACTTTACTTTCATTGTTTGGGATTAGGCATGTAACCACCATGCCTGGACCTAAGCTTTTCTTTACTTGAAACTTGCTCTATACCAGGCTGGCCTTGAATTCAGATCTGCTCGCTTCAGTCTCCTGTAATAAAAGTGTTTGTATTCCACCCTGATCACACAGACCTAGAAGGTCTTTGGATGTGATCTCTTGCCAGAGAAGCCATGTTTTGAATTAAAATTCCTCTAAAAGCACCTCCGGACCATTGAGATTGTGTCAGTGTGTAATACACTGAATGAAAAGATTAACGTGGGCTCCCCAGCTCCGGTGAGCGAAGCTAACTCTGAGGTTGGACACCAGAGAGGGATAACTTAGGAACTCCCTTTCCAGGGAATCATGAGGCCTTGGGAGTCCCCAGCCTGAGAATCACCGGACTCATAGGTACCTGACAGCCAGACAGGCTGAGGATCAACTTGAAGTGCCACGCCCTGAAACAGTATAATAGGCATTCCCTTCCAGTGATGGATGCTTGTGGCTGAGAGTCATTCCCTGTCCTTTCGTGTGTGTGTGTGTGTGTGTGTGTGTGTGCCCATGTGCCCTGCCCCCCTGCCCCCTTTCCTGCCCCCCATCCAAATGTCTCCCTTTCCCCTGCCCCATCCCTCACCGACCATTTGGATCAGCTTGGAGGAGCCAGTCTCAAACCTCAGCCACTTGAGAAAAGTTACTATAGGTACATGATGGACAACACAGCCCTGTCTTCAGCAAAAATAACAAAACCCAAAAGCTTAGCCAGTCCATCTCCACTCAAGTTTGATTTTCCCCCCAAAAAATTACCTAAAACATTTGAATATGGATTTCAACCTCGTGACAGTTAAGTTATAACGTAAGTATGTGAAATCATGGACTTTACAAATTTTTATCTGTCTGTCTGTCTGTCTATTTTGAGACAGAATCCTGTTAGAGTCCACACTGGCCTAGTACGGCTGTGCAGAACAAGGTGAGCTCAGACTTGCAACGGTTCTGCTGCCTCAGCCTCCAGGATGTTAGTGGTAGAAGCATACGCCATTATACCCTGATGAAAATACAGAGTTTATCCTATCTTTAAGTAGTGAAAACGCATCTACTGGGTATTAAACTGTCTCTGCTGCAAAGCTGGGCCCTCACCTTTCATAGACACTGCAGGATGACTGACTTCCAAGGCCTGAGACACAAGCTGCCGGCTACGGTGCCTTCCTTGCTGAAGTCAGCAGAAAAGAGGCTCACCTCTCGCTCTCCCCACCGCCTACAATCCACGAAGAAGGACCCTTTGTGCAGTCATTGAGCCCTGAGAGCTCCCGGGTCAAGTGCAAGCTAGATACTTGGGACACCGAGGTCCAACCCCAGAAAGGCACAGCAAGAGAGATCGCTTGTCTTCCTTTCCGGGGCCAAATGGAACTATTAATGTCATTCAGAATGTTCTAGTGGTCGGAGCGCCAGCAGCTTCCGTTAGCGCTGTGAAGGGAACAAACAGCACCCGGGGCGGAGTGATGAAGCCCTTCCGGCCCACCTTCTGCCACCTGGGTCAGGCAGCTGACAGAGGCCACCAGCCCTCACCTACCTATCCCTCCCCTCCTAGCAACGCTGCAGAACTTCCCTGGGGCACACTGCCAAGCCCTACTCCCAAGGCACCTGTCCCAAGTGCTCCGGGCGGGAGGCACCGTCGAGGCGTCCTGGCCCAGAACCGGCCACAGCTGAATCAAATGCTGGCCCCTCTCCTGGGCCCTTCAGTTGGAGCCTGCCGTTCCTTGTACCTCTGCTGAAGCACGTAATTATGTCTATTATTGGAGCAAGTAATTTGTTATCTAAGCATTTGTTCCACTGTGGGCTCCTGCAGGGCAGGAACTCTTCCTTTATGTGTGTATGTGTATTATTTTTAAATTTTTGCTTCAAAATATTTATTTTATTTTTGATTTTTTTTAACTTTCAAAATGTTATGAAATAGAACTACATCACGCCTTTCCTCCCTTTTCTCCCCCCCAGCCCCTTCCAGAAACCCTCCCTCGAATGCGCCAATGCCCCACCCCCCACTTTGATAGCCTCTTCTTTGGTTGTCGTTGTTACAAACAGGAACTTGTACCTGTCTGTAACTCGGGAAGCAGCTGGCACAATGGCAGAGGGAGGAGCGGAGCCCTCCACC
This sequence comes from Meriones unguiculatus, assembly GCF_030254825.1. NCBI lineage: Eukaryota > Metazoa > Chordata > Mammalia > Rodentia > Muridae > Meriones > Meriones unguiculatus. The sequence goes on along the minus strand of NC_083357.1, from coordinate 12,476,222 downwards.
CAGCGCCCCCCTTTGGAGTTTCCCTTCCTGAGGTGCTGCAGTGCCACCTAGTGGCAGGCTGGCTGTAGTGGGGCTGCCTTTGCAGTGCCCGCACTAAAAGTAGGGAGAAAAGGCACCTCCCACACTCCTCAGCCAACGTGAACAGAAATGGCAGAGAGATGGGCGTCCTCAGGTGTCCTTGGCGCCTTGGAGGTGTACTGAGCTGCCCTTGAAAGCCTCCCTAGCCTAGTTCCCCTTTGAGGCCTTCATTTCCGTGTTTCTAGTCAGATTTCTGGGACTGGGGATGTAATTCAGTCAGTAGAGTTGTTTCCCCAGCACTGCGCAAAACCAGGCATGGTGGTGCATGCCTGTAATCTCAGTCCTTAGCGGGTAGATACACAGAGAAGAGAGGTCTCCTGGAAATGCTGGAAATGGAGGTGTTGGGAAGACCTCCCCAGACATGAGTCATGGAATGTACTTTTGAAGATGGTTAGGAGTCTTTACTCCTGTGGTAGACGAGGGCAAATCCATCCAAGCGAATGTGCAGGCCAACGCCAAGCTGGACCAGCTCTCCCACAGGGCCCACAGGAGCCAGCGGGGCAGAAAAGCACACTAACACCGGTCAACAGGTTCCTTGAAGCCTTCTTACTGGGAGTTGGTGGACCCCCTCCTCTCTTTGTGCTGCTGTGTCCCGTTCTTACCTGTGACTTGATTCTCCCCCAGAGTTCATCCTTTTTATTTACCCCTTGTATTATATCTTGGTATTTGTGTGTGTGGTGTGTGTGTGTGTGTTCTTGTACGCGCGTGCATGTGTGCCATGCATGTTTGTCATGGTGTGGAGGTCAAAGTACAGAGTTGGGAAGTCTGTTCTTGCCACCCTCTGAGTCCCATCCTGAGAAGAGATTTACCAAGGTCACACATAGGTGGTCTGGAAAAGGCCTGGAGGTGGGAAGGGAGAAGAGAGGAGCCCATCCTTCCCCCTCTGCAGCCTGCCTGGCCAGTCTTTGCTTTTCAGAGCTCTTGGGTAGCCCTTCCTGGATGGACTGAGGAGCATCTAGGTAGGATGCAGGATCCATCAGTCAAACCCTAATCGGTTGGCTTCCTGGCATGTCCCCAAGGGCAGCCCAAGGGTGGGACCTGTGTGGCCAGGGAAAGAAGCCTTGTGTACACTAGGCAGGTACATAGAGCCAACTCCCTGTGCCCCAAATCCTCAAGCAAAATCTTTGTTTCTGCACTCCTCTCTTGACTTAGCTGAGGAGTGCAGAGAAATGCTGCTTACTGGCTTGTTTTCTGTGGCTTGCACAACTTTCTTTTATCACCCAGGACAATAGGCTGGACCTTCCCCCACCAGTCATCAATCAAGACATTCATATACATAAAAAAATATTAAGGGGCCTCCCAAGTAGCTCAGTACAATTAACCACCCACAGAGTGGCGCAGGGCAAATCTCCCCTCCCGTCTGTCTTCTCAGCACCCGTCTCTGCTTTGGTCCCTATTGGTGACCAGCCTGTGACAGCTACTTCCATCCATCTGTCTCAGAGGATTGCTTTTCATGCTCCTTATTCCAGATTCCGTCCCCTTCACATTGTGTAGAATGGAAAAGGGCCGGTGAGATAGTCACCTCTCCCACCAACGCCCACAAACCCTTCTCTCTTCTGCTGGGTAACGACAGTGTGCCCCAGGCTTCCTCAGACAGTGGCTGTAGGAGTCGGGGTGATCTGATCCCAGTGGACAGGCTTCTGGGGTTCCGCTTAGAGCTGCTGCGGTCAAAAGGAACTTGAGTGGGGATTTGCCTCTTCTGTCTCATGGACCCCTCCAGATGGTGCTATATGCAAGATGTCACCCAAGATCCCCGATGTCTTCACTCCCCGAAGTGCCCTCCCATTCCCGCGCCCAGTGAACTCCTGCTGCTTCCTGACTTGTCCTCCTAGGCCCTGTGCACTGCTAGCCACTGTGCCTGAGGGAGTGGGAGCTGAACGCTTTGCTTCTTGGCTGGAAAGATGGCCCGGGGAACGAAGAGCCTTTCTGGAAGTTAGTGTGACATCACCACCTGCATCGGTCTTCACTGTTGCAATCTCACAGAATTTTAGAAAAGTGCCAGGCGTGTTGGGGCATGCCTACAACCCCAAGGCAAGACTCTTCAAGTTTTGAGGTCCTGTGCTACATAGTAGAGAGACCTTGTTTCACAAAACTTAGAAATACCATCATATTAAAGACACCCAAAACTGTGGGATTTTTTTTTTCTTTTTTGGTGTTGTATGACTCCTCTTAGGAGAGATGAACACTTGTCAGTTTACTCCAGATAGGGACCAACAACAAACCAAAGGACATTGCCCTCAAATACAACTTGTTGAGCAAATAATTACAGTCTGTGAACTGACATTCCCAGAGCGGGCAGGAAAAAGCACATCCATGTTAAAGATTTTGCGAGACTGATCGACTGATTAGAACGCTGTCATTTGGGAAATTGGGGTGTCACAGATACAGAGGCAAATTTCTTGACTTCAGTGCCCTCCGTGGACGTTCGTCACCCAGTTTTGTCGGATACTTTTGCATCTTTGAGGCTGTCATGGTAAGCCTTTCAAGAAGTGTTAACTTAACTGGAGCACCAGTTTCTATGTATGCCAAGCTGGCAATGTCATCAGATGATACCTATGGCGGCCATTTCCCTACCTTGCTCCTGCTTCTCTACTTTTCCCACCAAGGCATTTTAACAGCGCCTTGATTTATGATTTCCTTTAGTCCATAACCATAAAAATTTCACAAAACTGTTAGATATTGTGTAAGAAACAAAATAAAATGCTCCATCTTCAAGACAAACATGACTTAAGTTAACTTAGGCCCAGTTGCAGATGAATGAGAAACATCCCTGCTAGCGCCTGCTGGTCTAGCGACCCCCACCCAGATTAGAAAGTTAGAATAGAAAGGTGCCAAATACCACGATTGGGACAGCCTTGGGACCGAGGACTTGACTAAGCTCATGAACTGAAAAGCTTGAAGGTAAGCAAGACATAGAAGATGATTGGCTGAGAAATAGACAGCCGTAAGGGTCAGGTGACATATATAACTGTGTACCCCTACATGCTCAGCCCGTGTGGAAAAGGAGGAAGGGACCTGCACGTGGCGTTATAAGTACTGTTTTCCGTGCTCATTCAGCACCGCTAACATTTGTCTGGGATCGTACTGGACTTTGCAAGGTTGTAAAATGAACTGCCTCTTTTCATCACTCCTTCTTAGAAAGTGGGGGTCTTACTCTTCACACACGAGCATAGCTCTTGGGGTAACCTAACTCTGTGCTGCTGGGGCCACTGTCACTCACCATGGCCTCCAGAACTATTTCCTCTGAGGTGAGAGCTGTGACAGGTTACTTACCTGGCGGGGAGTGGGTATTTGCAGATGTGTGGGGTGACCCCCAAACAGCTGCATCTTTGAAAAATTTCACCCCATCTTGGGTGGAATCTTACAGGAACTGCAACATGGCACCCAGATTCAGTTAACTTTCCACTTCCTGTGTACTCTAGTAGATCATGGGTCTCTTCGAGGCAGGGGAGAGCAATGGTTGGACTCCTGAATGTCCTTCCACCTTCCTCCAGCTCCCCTGCTGGTGAATGTTAATGGTTCCACTGCCAAAGACCCAGCTGTCAATTTACTCTTCCTTTCATTTCATTGCTGTGACTACCAGGCCAAAGCCATCTCTGCTTCATGATGGCTGATGGTCAAGTCAAAAATGTAGGTTTGACTTTCCCACAGTTAAATGTTAGTCATTGTATTAGTTTCCTGACTAGGAAAGGTGGTGAGCTCATGTGTGTAATCTGAAGAGATTCTGAGAAAAAGATCGTTTGCAAAAACGAGGGCTGAGGTTAAGGCAGCCAGGGGGCCTAGTGCAGAACACTGCTTCACTAATAGGGGCAGGGACGGAAGAACTCTCCACAGTGGGCGTCAGAATTATAGGAGGAAGAGGCATCCGTGTGTGATCAAGAACCCACCTAGACAGGAAGAGCAAACAGGAGATGCTCTCCTGTCCTTGCTCCCCACCTCCACCCACCTCTAGTGCTCCTTCCCACATCCTGACCATAGGTACCCCATTGATACAGTCTACAGAGGGTTCCCAGAGGCAAATGAAAGTGATTTATACAGACGTATGGCTGAAATAAGTAGGTTACTTATCTACTATTCAACATATTATTTCTTTACTCCTAAAGAATTCTAGTCACATATGTGGGATATACAGCTTTTCCTTTACTCCTGTGTCACTGAAATCATATTCCAAGAATCTGGAACTTTGGGATGAGTTTATAGGTAGGTACCCCACTAAGAGCCCATTTAACAGGTGCACACACTCAACAGGACAGCCCTGGCCATACGGTTTTAAGTGACCTTTGGAGTCATCGTAGCTCAAGGTTCAGCCCCTGTGTATCTTTCTTTCCTCACAGGGTAAGCCAGTCTCATACCTGATCTAAAGCTGGGAATCCATTGCTCGGAGTCACCATGTGTGTATCTGCTACCACAAGTCCATGGGCTGAGACCCCAGGACATATGTATCTAGCACCCCGTCATTCAGACCTCTCCTTCAGACCAGGGAGACTGGGGTTCCTGTATGAGCTCTTGAGATAAGAGGAGAGGGAGTAGGACTGGCGTTGAGAGGGGGAAGAAACACTTGAGACAGATTAAATTTCTCACATCTCCTTTGAGCAAGAACGGGTAGTAGCGAGCCAGGCAACCCTCAGAACAGTAGACTCAGAGAGCAGAATCTCAGAGAGCAGGATCAGGCTAGGTGAGTTATTCACACATGATCAAATCAGCTACAGTGAGAATTTTGGGTTCTTCAAAAGCCCAGGTGTGTTATGTGAATGTTTTGTTTTAATCCCAGGTGTGCGGCATGGGGCTGCTTCAGATTGTCCACAGTCGCTGACTATAATTTGACTCATGCTCTAGGGGGCATGATTTTTGCCAGCTGCAGATAGTTTGTGCTTAAAATTCTGGGGACTCTTGACAGGGTACAAATGCAAGAGCCTCAAGAGGTTCTGTGGAAGTCACAACTGCCTCCTGCTGCTGCTGTTACTATCGCTGGATCGCTGGATCGCTGGACCTGCCCCAAGGAACTCAATACTACAAATCAGTAGGAAGCAGTCTAAAGAGGTCTAGGACCCATTTCCCCTCTAACCTTCTTTTTCACCTACCTAGTGTTGTGGGTTGGAGAAAGGTGGTAGATATAGGAAACCAATGAAGTCTCCAAAAAGACCCTGTTTCGTTTGTCTGTGATTGGCTGGAGCTATGATTGGCTGACAGTCAGTAATTTATCATAAAAGTAAGATCCCTTCTTATTTGAAGTTTCACTGTCAACAAGGACATCCAAAAATATTTGGATGAAAAAATGCCCCAAATTAGAAAAATTCATATTAAAATTTTAATGTTTTGTAGTGTGGCTGTATAAGTTCATAAGATGCCCCCCCCAAGGTGACACTACATTTTATCACTGAGCTACATACACAGCCAAATGATAAATTTTTAAATACTTTCATTATGTGCGGTTATAATTTTTCAGACTTGTTATTGGCTATTGTTAATCTCTCACTGAGTTTAGTGTAAATTAAATTTTATCATAGGTATGTGTAGGAAAAAAGCCAGAATTCCTAGTGCAATCAGTGGATTCAGTCATCCAGGGAATGTCTTAAAACACGGTCCCCTCAGATAAGGGGATCATCACACTCTGAAATTAGACTTTCAGACAGCTCACATGCTAGATTAGTCACAGTTCCTTATGACACAGTGCAGAGAGGTCAGCTGGGAAGAGGGATGGGCTCTCTCCTGCATCCCAAGAAAGATCTCAGGGTCAGTCACACTGCACAGGCATCTCCTACCTGGCTGCAAGATGGAGGGCCAAAGAAGTGACAAGTGCGGATCTGACGAGGAGAGCATGAGTGGGGTGGACTCCCTGACATCTGAAGCCCCTGATGTGTTAGGATAGATATGAAACCAGTTGTGGCTGATGCTGCCAGACAGCTGGGAAAATCAGCTCTGAAGGAAAGTGCCTCAGTCTTGGAAGGTGTAGGACCACACACACACACACACACACATGCACGCACGCACAGACACACAAATCAAAGCATATTAAATAACTCACAACTACAGTTAAACCTAAAATGTAAGCATGCAAGAGGCTCTTCTGAGCTACATGCAGAAGCCAGGGTGAGAAAAACCCCAGGGGACAGAGAATGGATCAGTCAGGGTACAGCTGAGACAATGAACTGCAACTCTGTTTTGTGTTTGTCTTTGGTATGTGTTTGTTTCATTTTTTGGCAGGGCTTCTCTGTAGCTCTGCCTCACTGTGGCTGGCCTTGAACTGTCCTCCTGAGTCCACTTCTTAAGAGCTGGGATGACAGGTGTGCAGCCCCACACCCCTCCTGAAATGACATAGTTGAGAGTTTACCACACGAGAGACTGCGGGTATGTGGCTCAGTGCATGGAGTCCTTGTCTATCATCCCATAAACCAGACATGTTAACAAACACCTGTAATTCTAACACCAGGAGGTGGAGGCAGGAGGCTTACAAGTTCAAAGTCATACTTGGCTCTATAGCAAGTTCAAGGCCAGCCTGGACTTCATGAGAGCCTGTCTGCAAAACAACAAAGGCTTTATCAAACCAGACCATTCATAATGATGTAAGGCAGTGGTTCTCCGCCTTCCTAATGCTGCGACCCTTTACTACAGTTCCTTATATTATGGTCACCCCTGACAAAGTTATTTTTGTTGCTGCTTCAAAACTATAATTTTGCTCTTGTTGTGAGTTGTAAAGTAAATATCTGATATACGACCCCGTAAAAGAGTCATTCAACCCCTTTTACAGGTTGCAACCCACAGGTTGAGAACTGCTGATGTATGGGGTGATAAAAAGAAACTTGTAAGGATGGTGCAGGAGCAGTCCCTGGACTGAAATAACCGAGAACTGCTCTCACCCCTGGGCCTGAAGGGGCAGGAGTCAGCGAAACCTGAAAGAATCACTGTGAGGAAGTCTCTCCTGCAGGGAATGCAGCAGCCTCTGCACCCTGGCAAGTAGAGAGGGAGGGAAGGAAAGGGGATCAGAGTTCAAGGCCAGCCTGGACTACACCGGGAGCCCCTGTGTCAAACAACAACAATATCAATTTCATGTAAATGATGATATTTTGTGCCATTTAATAGTATGAAAGTTTGTATTTCAGAGTCCATAAAATGTTTGATTAGATTGCAGCCATATCACACCGCATCATCTGTTGGTGCTTTTAGGCTCTAAGGACATATTCCACCCCATATTTATCAGTGAGATGATAACAGTGAAACTGTGGCCTCTGGCCTAGGGAAATGACTCAGCAGTTAAATGCATGTATTATTGGTCCTGCAGAGGTCCTGCATTTGGTTCTCAGCAACCACTGCTGACTGTAACTCCAGTCCCAGGGTACTCAACACCTTCTTCTGGCCTCCAAGGGCACGTGCATTGTACATACATGCACACACACACCTTTCTTTAAAAGTGTGTTGTAGGTCATTCACTTTCCAGGACGTGGTGGCATAAGCAAAGAAACAGAGAGCACAAGGAGTGAGGCAGAGTACACTTTTTCCCCTCTCTCTTCCTCCACCCCTGCTTGCTAGGTTGTCACAATTGTTACTTTCCCCTCTAGGGAGGTCCTCTTTTTGTAGCTGTGAAGCCCATGTTCCTTTGACTCGAGAGTGACTTTGCTCATAGTGGCTGAGGTACTGTGTCAAGTGGCTGTATCTTGCTTCCTGCACAAGCCATACATGTTACTGGAAACTTTAAGACAGTTTCGTGCAAGTTACCAGAGTCCCATTTTAGACACAGGGACCTCTGCTTTTCTATCTCAGGGCCTATGCCTGTGGATACGCCTCTAACTTTGCTATCCTTCGGAGGATTCATCCTGAAAGTCCTTCAGAGGGTCCCCAGAAGCCACCGTGGGAGCTGCTCACCATTTCTCTGTTGGTTTTCCTGCTTTCCCTGTCCATCCTTCCCTCTCCCTCACTTCTGCATCCTAGTGCATCGACTAAGGAAACCTCACACAACCAGGGCTCTGCTCAGGGCTTGGGTTATGGGAGCTCAAACCAAAGAAGCATGCTGCTCCCTTCGGTTGGTTTGTTGGAATTTTGACATAGCCTTGAGCTTTGGGCTAGCCTTGAACTGTCTATGTATCCGTGAATGACCTTAAATTACTGACACATTTGCCTCCACCTCCCAAGTGCTTGTGCTGCAGGCCTGAGCTTGAGGACGCAGCTCAGTGGCAGACTGCCTGCCTGCCATGTGTTTCTGGGGTTCGACCCCTGAATGAATTCTAGACACGCAGACTTTCTACGTGTGATTTTGTTATGGAGTATTTAATTACTTTGTAATCACAAAACACTGTTTTCATTGAGTCCGTTGAGATCTATTCCGTAGCTCAGAGAATGACCAACTTTTATCCTTTATGCCTTTGAAAAGAACTATAAAAATTTCAGTTGTTAGGTCTAATGCCTTATTTAATCTGCTTTTTATTGAGGTAATAGTAGCTGTATGAAATTATTAATTTTGAGTCAACTTATATGGGAATTAAAATACTAAGGGATTAGCTAAATGAAATATGCTGATCTCATAGGGCGAGATAGTTTACAGCCACCAACAATAAAGAATAAGACCCACGAGAACAGACACAGAGAAATAATCATATCACACTGAGAAGTGAAACTGGCCAATTGCTGTATCTTGCTTTATGGGAAATATATTAACCAGCCTCCCAGGATGATAACATAACGAGTGATTTTACTCACTGACTAACAGTTTTCTACATTTCTGTAATTTTCTAAAATAAATGTTTGTTACTTCAGTAACAAAAAGTGAATTACAAAGTAAAATACTGTAAATGAAAGCAAATGTGCTGCTTAGGTTGCGCTGGGAATTCTATCCATATAAATAATGCACCATTTGGATTGAAGAAGTCTTTAGAGTATCTAGAACACACTGGCCTCTTTCTATAGATATTTTCATTAATGCTTACGGATGCTTCCTGACCCGCCAGAAATGTAGTAAGAGTAAAGAAAGCAGTGTGGGCCCACTTAGAAGAAATTAAATGGCAACTGGAGAGATGACTCAGCTAAGAGCACTTGCTGCTCTTGCAGAAGATCCAAGTTTGATTGCCAGTACTACCATTCAGTGGGCTCACAACTGCTTGTAAATCCAGCTCCAAAGGATCTGGCCTCTTCAGGTATCTGAACACCTGGTACACACACACACACACACACACACACACACACACACACACACACGAGAAATGAAAAAAAAAACTTTTTTAAAAAATCACCTGGGCAAGGCATAGCACTTGTTTAATCCCAGCACTGGGGAGGCAGAGGCAAGTGGATCTTTGAGAGCTCTAGGTCAGAATGGTCTACATGATGAGTTTCAGGACAATGAGGGCTACATAGAGAGATCCTGTCTCAAAAACAACAACAACAACAAAACAAACCAGAATAAAAACAAACAAACAAAAACAAAAACTAAACTAAGCAAGCAAAAAAGTCAAGTGAACAGATAGCTGATTCAAGGTGAATGGTGGCATTTCCATGTCAGGAGAGCTCCCCAAGACGCTGCAGGCCAGGTAGTGGAGAAGGCAAGTTCCTCCAGGTGCTATGACTCCCTCTCACCAAGCTGTAACCGAGTTATAAAGTTATATACAAATATGCACAAGTGAGAATGGGAAACCAACAGTGATAGCCCCGTCCACTACTGCACCAAGAGTTGCTATCTTGAGATATGTTAGTGATTAGAGTACTGATCCCGACCATCTGCTCTGGTCCCTGTGGAAGGGCTACTGCTGTGATCTGAACCTTCCTCCTAAAGGTACAGTCTACTTCCCTGACCTCCTCTGGCGAGTGGAATGCTGCAGGGGCATTTTATACCACAGCTGGGCAGAAAAGCTGGGAGATATTAAATGGCATCACTCTCCCTTGCGTGTTCAAACTAGTTCTGAAATGAGAAGACAGAGACAGAGACAGGCAGCCTTTGCCACCTCCGGGTGGACACCAACATGCATGTCCATTGTCATAAACAACTGTTTGCTCCCACAGCAAAGCTGAATAACATACCGCTTCTCTCTCTTTTTTTGTTTTGTCTATCGAGACAGGGTCTCTCTCCATAGCCCTGGCTGTCCTGGAACTAGCGCTGTAGACCAGGCTGGCCTTGAACTCACAGAGATCCACCTGCCTCTGCTTCCTGAGTGCTGGGATTAAAGGCATGTGGCACCATGCAGAGAAATATCTTTTATTTTTATGGAGGATGTAATGGTTAGAAAGAATAATTTAGCCAGGCATGGTATCACATGCCTTTAGTATCAGCACTTGGGAGGAAGAAGCAGGCAGATCTCTATGAATTTGAGGACAGCCTGGCCTACATAGTGAATTCAGGGCAGCCAGGGCTACACAGTGATACCTTGTCTCGAAAGAAAAGAAAAACAAAACAAAACAAATAGCGTAGACATCCTCACGTGCACGCCACCTGCTGGTTATCAACTTCAGCCAATTGTGTTTCCTCTAGTTCCCCCATCCCTCTCTCTTTTCTCTCTCTCTCTCTCACACACACACACTTTCTGCCTCATCTCCATCTCCTGTACTGTATTTCTTTAAAATAGTAAAGGAAATTCTAGACATTATATTTCAGTTAGAGAAGAACATTTGATACAATCATACCATTATCCCACTTAAAAAAAAAAAAGCAATGCTTCCTTAAAATGTCTAATGTTGAGGCATAGATCAAATTGCCTTGGTTGCTCTAAGAAGGTTATTTGAGTCACACATTTCATTATATAACGTTTAAGTTTCGTTGAATCTATTAGAACTGCCCCACTTTTATTTTTTTTAAATAATCCTTTCGGATCCTTTGTCTGTAACCTAGTCCTCTGTGACCATGTGGCAAAAGTGAGAGCTGTTTGCTTTTCCCACCCTTTAGTGAGCAGTGCTGTGGGCAGCCCTCAGAGCCACACCAGCCTTGCACCTCCACTGAGGGCTCGGCCAGATCCCCATTTCCACCTACAATAAGTACATCCTCTGAAAACTTACTTCCTCGAGAGCTTCAGGACACTGAGCAGGGAAATGGATTTCTCAAGACTGTTTGGTCTTGTGACCTCAAGATATGAGGTGATTTGTTTTAGGTTTTTTGTTTGTTTAAGATCTTAGGGATCAAGTATTCTATCCTTGAGTTACACTCCCGGACTGAAGAAATGAAGTGTCTAAAATGCCCATTGAATGATTCTACAAGAGACTTCAGGGCTTTTAGTGCCCTTCATGCCACATGTGAACAATCGCTAGCTTGAATATTCAAACAGAGGAATCGGATAAATACAGCTCCAGTCACCTTAAACCTCAATAGCCAAGGAAATAATTTCCTTTTACATCCTCCTTTGGTCAGGAGCTCCATTCCTCTGGCTTTTGCTTACCTTTAAAAAAATTATTTTTTAAATTTTTGTTTTGTTTTTCAAGACTGGGTTTTTCTGTGTAGCTCTGGCTGGCTTGGAAATCAGAGACCCACCTGCCTCTGCCTTAAAGGTGTGGGCCACCACTTGCCCAGCCAATGAACTTCTTTGTAGTCAAGTAGTGCTCCATGACAATGAGAGCGTCTATTCCATCTAGATACTCAGAAATGAGGGAAATGCCTGGGTGAGTGCTGCCTGGGGGCCTCCAGTCAACCTCGCTTCAAGCTCTGGTTATCAGTAGTGATATGTTGTGTTGTGGTCTGGCTTTGACTTAATCATGTTTTTCAAGGTTCCATTGTAATTTAAAGTCCTCAGGGCAGCTCCCTCGGGAGGCACTTTAGAAAGTGGAGCTAATGGGAAGTCCTTCGGTCACTGAGGAGACGGGATTGTGGTGCTCCAGTGTCTCTGACTGTTTGTTTGGTAACATAAGCTCTCCCACACACGAGGCCCCAGCATGATAAGGCTGTAGCCAGGAGGCCCTTAGATAAAACTAATACAGGCCCTTGACCTTCTGTCAAACCTTTTCTTTTTATAAAATGAGTATCCTTGGGTGTTGCGTTGTAGTGATGCCAGAGCTGGCTAGTACAGTCTAGTTGGTGGAGCAAGTTAGAGGTCTAGATGTCAAAGAATTATAATTTTTTGAGACAGCCTTTTTCTGTGTAGCCTTGGCTGTCCTGGACTTGCTGTGTAGAGCAGGCTGGCCTTGAACTCACAGAGATCTGACTGCCTCTGTGGGAATTAAAGGCACGTACCGCCACACCGAGCTTGAATTACAATTTTTAAGATCTATTTATTTATTGAACATTGGTGTTTTGTCTTTATGTATGTCAGTATGATGGTGTCAGATCCCTTAGAACTGGAGTTACAGATAGTTGTGAGATGCCATGTGGGTGCTGGGAATTGTATGTGGGTCCTCTGGAAGAACAGCCAGGTCTCCTAACCACTGAGCCATCTCTTCAGCCAAAGAATTGTTTGGGTCTCCATTGCCCAGACTAGCCTTAAATTCCGTACTGAGCCTAGGGTAACCTTGAACTTTTGGTCACTCTGCACTTACTGAGTACTGGCTGGCTTGGAAATCAGAGACCCACCTGCCTCTGCCTTAAAGGTGTTGGCCACCACTTGCCCAGCCAATGAACTTATTAGTCATTGTAGTAGTCATTGTAGTCAAGTAGTGCTCCATGACAATGAGAGCATCTATTCCATCTAGATACTCATAAACGAGGGAAATGCCTGGGTGAGTGCTGCCTGGGGGCCTCCAGTCAACCTCGCTTCAAGCTCTGGTTATCAGTAGTGTTATGTTGTGTTGTGGTCTGGCTTTGACTTAATCATGTTTTTCATCATGTTTTGCAGGCATATGCCATCATACCCTTTGTGCTGGGGTGGTGGTGGAGATTGAACCCTGTGAGGCATGCACTCTACAGATACAGCTGCGTCCTTAGTCACAGGAATTGGTTTTATTTCAGAGGGACCCTGCTGCCAGAGCCGTGGGAAGAAAAGCACCGTTTGGGCCTCTGGACTGTTGGGGCTGACTGGATGATGGTTTGGACCACGGCCAAGCTCGAGCTCCTTTGAAGCTTTGGAATACTATGCAGCAGTCGGGTGGCATTTCTCGCAGAATGCCGGTACCCCGAAGCCTCTGGGTTACCGATTTTCGGGTTTAGCTGACAATAGGAAAAGTCTCTTTCCACTAATTCCATACCGTGGCATAATAAGCCTTTATCTATAAACAGTGGTCACTAGCAGAAGAGATACTAAAGGGCTGAAAAGCTGTTTCAGGAGGTGGGACTGTAGGGCAGGAGGGATGGGTAGGCAGGGAACAGGCTTTCACAGAAACCTTTCATTTCTCAAGGATGTGTTTACCTCCTGGATCACGAAAACAAATACTGAAAGATCCATCCAGGAGTTCACCCCCTCCCCCCACACACATCCCACCCCTCCCAGACTTTAATCCCACCCAAGTGACTCACCCCTGCCCTGTGCTGGGGACACAAAGTCCCCGGCAGTACATGTGGATAAGGGTCGGCTGAGTGACTGCTCTTTTCAAGCTGAAGTGAAATCTTGACTCCTGGGTCCTTGGAGCAGTCTGTGCTCCAGAACTGTGATCCCTGAAGTCTTTCTGACGATCAGAGAAAAGCAAAGGTTCCTAGTGGGGACCACAGACTCTCAAAGTGAGAAGAGCAGAGGACTCTTTGGGCTGGGCTGTGGGTTTTGCGTTCCGAGGCCTGATTCCAGGGCTGAGTCCTGGGCTTCCGTTCTTATCTCTATAGCAAGGGGCGGCAACAAGCATTAGCAGTCACACTATACTTTAGCAGTAGTCTCCTTCGTGTTTTTCTCCAGTGCCACACTCTGCCTGTCAACCCCTGTCCCTGAGGCGAGGCACTGTAACAACTTCAGATCGCCATCAATCGCTGCCTTGGGGACTCCCAGGCACTGTATCTCCTTGTTCTCGTGGTGGCCAGAGCCTCTGAAAGATTCCCGGCCCACACATGTTGCATTTTGTCTCTACAAGCCGCAGGGAATCAGAGCTGATGCCAGGACATGGGAAGGCAGGCTGAATGCCAGATGCCAGGGCTCGGGGAGCAGATGGAAGGCTCTGAGGACCAGGCAAGTCCAGGCATCTCCCCAGCAAGAGAAGCAGATCTGAGGACCCCCTGAGCAATGTGTGGAAATCTCAGGGGAAGCCACCTCCAAGCCCTGCAATCACGCCTCTGACACCCTCTTCCTTACCTTTTGCTCTCTGGCTTTGAACCCTGTCTGTGCCCCGCTTGAAGTCCTGAGGAATTTATGGGGACTTTTCCAGGGATGCTTTCTTTTGTTTTCACTTTGTCTCTTTGAAACAAGATCTGTCTGTGCAGCCCAGCTGGCTTCACAGTCCACACTTTCCTGCTTCAGCACCCTGGGTGTTGGGATTCTCGGTATACGCCACCACACACAGCAGCAAGAGTGTTTTCTTGTCGTTGGTCTTGTTTCTAGAGACAGGTTTTCATGTAGCCCATGCCTCAAACTCACTACAGCACAGGCCTTACACAACTCTGATCTTGTGCAGGGATCACAAGCTGGTGCCACCACACCACACTTCCAGGAATGTTCTTATGCACTCTTTAATTTTACTTCAATTATTGTTTGTGCAGGTGTGTGCTCCTGCTCATATATGCTGTGTCCGTGTAAGGGCGGGTACACATGTGTCATGCTGCATAGACAAAGACTCTGAGGACTCGGCTTTCCCCTTCCACCTGGGCTCCGGGGCTCAAACTCTGGCCATCAGACTTGTACTGCAAGTCTGAGCCATCTTGTCAAGCCTCAGGAATGTCTGGTGCATAAAACCAAATACATAGGATTACAAAAGAAACAAGAAACACTGAAGCATCATTACCAAGATGGCAAATGGTGTGTTTGCGATTGGATGGCCAATGTGCTTCAACTGGACGCTCTGACCTCAGGTCTGAGCAGAACAGTAATTTAAGGCAGAAACGCCTGCAGCCCTCTCTTGCCAAGATTCCAACTCACTGTATCCATCCCAGTCACCGGCAGTACTCCAGTGTGCTCTCTGTCATCACAGTACTCCAGTGTGTGCTCCGTCGTACTCTGTGAATATGCCTTTGTTTTAACCGCAGGCATGGGGTGTGGGGCTGCTTCTGATTGACCGTAACAGCTAACTATGATTTGCCTCATGCTGCGGGTGGGGCATAATTTTTTCTAGCTGCAGAGAGTTTACATTTGGAATTCTGGGGACTCGAGAGAATATAAATAAATGCAAAAACCCCAAGAGGGCCTGTGGCAACTGCTGCTCCCCCTGTTGCTGCTGGTTCCTGCTGCTGCTTTTGCTCTTGCTGGATTGCTAGGTTGCTGGTTGCTGGTTGCTGGTATTCTGACAAAGAAGATTGGACGTGCCTCAAGAAACTCAATGTCCCTAATCAGCAGGAAGTAGTCTAAAGAGGTCTATGCTCCCTTTCCCATCTAACCTTTCTCACCTACCTAGTGTTGGGGGGTTAGAAGGGATTGGGGTGGAGAAGCTCGGTAGATATAGGAACCCAGTAAAGTAACCAAAAAAGCCAACTACACACTACCACGTGTTTCTTAAAGCAGCTGGGAGGCCTCTGATGCAGGTTTCAGCTTGGTGCTCTTTCTCTGGCGACAGGGACATGAGAAGTCTGTAAATAGATGATTTCACGGTGTTGCCAGCATCGCAAAGCACATTCACAGAATGTTAGCAGGGGAGACAACCTCATGGGCCACCATTCGTGATGGTTCCATAAGCATTACAGCATGTGGTTCACGGTTCTATCCTCATCCTGTGGGCTAGGAGCTCCCAGCAGTGTGGTGCCTTGTCTTTCCCTCCATCTTTGCAGGAGCAGAGCTGAAATGCGACCCAAGGTCAGTCTTCAGCAGTTTGTGAAGGTCAAAGGGCTGGGCCCAAGGTGTGTGACACACAGGTAAGCTACGTGGCAGGTGTTTCTGTGCCCACATGCCTATCTTACGTGTGTGGTGAATTTTCAAGTTAAAGGTTTGATTTGGGGGGAGCTTTGCGCACACGTTTTCTTGACTTTTTGTTTCCTAATCTCTCAAGGACAGAGCACGCCAGGTGGGAAAAGAAAATCTGCGCTGTTTACAGTTTTGGGGTGTTAGGCCCAGCAAGAGCCTAAATATAAGAAGGTATGAAGAGAACTCAGGAAACTAATCATCCATCGATGCAAAAACGCAAGAGACTCACTCTTCTTGACCATTGCAATGGGGTCACCCCTGCTGGTCAACTAGGAGTGGCCCCGGGAGACAAAGACCTTAGGTTTTTAAAAGACACACGGCGGGAATCTCCTGGGGTTGCCTTCTTGGCCATTTAGGATTGGATGAAGTGTCTAACTTTTAAAATAATTGGTTAGTTCTGGTCACCCTTAGGTCCAGTCAGTCCTGCCGTAAATCTCCAAGTCAGTTTGGAATTTCTTGCCACATGAGATATAGCCACAGTTAAAGATGGGAGAGTAACTAATTTATCCCATGTCTTTTCTGAGGAATGGGGGTTACAGGCTTTGGATCAAAGGTCAGGAACTATGCAGGAGAAGGATTGGGGTCATTTGGCCGGGTTTTCAAACAAAGCCCATTTCCCAGGCGCCAATCGGTGATTTACTCTTCATTTAGTAGGGATCTCTGCTTGTTCTCTTTCTTATCTCTGCCCTTACAGATGGCTAATGTCAGGAACTTTTACATTCCTCGGTTCTCTGGAGAAGCACTAAGAGGCTTTAATTAACACGGGCCTAAAACTTGCAAATATAACTTATAAGGCAATTAAAAGAAATATAGGTTACAAAGTTAGTCTGATTCTTTCAGGGGCATTGCTGTAAAGCGGGAACAGCAAAAGATAAATGCAGTTTCCATGCAGAACTGTCCTGAGGCCACACTGAAAAAACTCAGGCTGGTAGGGGGCACCGAGAGCAGGCCCAGCTACATAGTTCTGGGGCAGGATACTCTGGAGGAGAATGTCTCTGAGGTTCCCTATAGGTTTCTATCCTGCTTCTTTTGTCTCTGATGCTTCTGTTCTCTCAGCCATCAAAAATTGCTCTGGAATGTCATAAATCAAAATAGGTATCTTCCTCCTTTCATTACACAGATGCCCTGCTTTGTACAGAATGATTCGGATACAAAGCTATGATCATCAGAAACAAATTGAGAAAGCATAGCGTTTCCCCTTCATTCCAGTATAGAACCAAAGGGAGCTGATCTCTGGGAATAGAAGACTCTGCAGAGGTCATGGTGCTCTGTGCACAAACAAGGAATTGGCAAAGCCCTAACGAATGCTTTCGCCCTTTAGCTATCTGGTAACATGTGATCACTTCCAATGGACAGTGGGATGTGAAACACAGGGTCACCCACATGGCAGGATTTTCTGCCATACAGTATACCCACATGTCCATCTTGGGTGTGTGACCAATTTTCAAGTTAAAAGTTTGTTCGAGGGCTGGAGAGATGGCTCAGAGGTTAAGAGCACTGGCTGTTCTTGCAAAAGTCCTGAGTTCAATTCCCAGCAATCACATGGTGGCTCATAACCATCTATAGTGAGATCTGGTGCCCTCTTCCAGTGTGCAGGCACACATGCAGGCAGAGTACTGTATGAATAATCAATAAACAATCTTAAAAAAAAGTTTGTTGGAGGGAGCCATTGCTTGTGTGTCCTTGACTGTGTTTCTCATTCCTATGTCCCACTCTTTCTTACCTGTTCTTTTCCATAGAATGTTTGCCTTGGGGAAGAACAGGCTGCTTTTTGAGACTCACCACATTGCCCCTCCCAAATTAGACGTTGACCTCACCTGGGGCAGCTGCTGTGTCTGATAGCCACTCGGGCTATAAAGCTGAATAAATGTCACTCTTAGGATGAGGTTGGAGTGCCCAAACTGGACTCACTAGTACAGCACAGATAGACTAAATACATCTATCGTTGGTGGCCAGCCTGAGTAGCCAGGGCCAGCACATCGGCCAGGAGGGTCTTAGAGAGTGCTGCAGGTGTTCCTGTGGGGGCAGTCCCCCAGGGTGTGTAGACTCTGCCACACTCTCCATTCCTCCTGGGAGTTCCCACTTTCCCCTGCCTGCTTCCTCTGGCTAATGCAGGGTTCCTAGGATAGACTCAGAGGGATTGCTGAAGCAAGTCATATGAGGGGAACATCAATAGAGGAGAAAGCTAGGGGAAATAAATGGACTTTGGGTGTCTCAGGGTCGGCAACAGGGTCCCAGGTCATTTGCCTGGATCCTCGTGTAGATTGGGCTTGGAAGAGCATGCTTACACACAGGGCACAGGGCACAGAGGGAGGAAGAGAGGCACAGGTTCCACGGGAAGCATAGAGTTTTCATTTGCTAGCCCCTCCCCTGGGTCATGAGGAGGTTCCCATTCTTACGGGGTTTGCCAGATTCCAGGTAACAGAAGCCCCATGAGAGCTCTTGGCCAGGTGCCTTCAGGACTGTGCTCGTTATGACACTTAATATTCCCCTGGAAACAGCTCCTTGGAATTTCCTAGGAGCCTCTGGGTAACCATATAGCCCACAGATGAGGAAGTCAATCCCCAGAGGAGGCCTAGAAGACTTGAGACTGGAATTACCACTGAAATACCACTGCCTGGGATGGACTGAAGATGTCCTGTGCTGTAGACACCGTGGCCATATAATGATGATGGGGAGAGGCCAGGAGCCTCCTACTCTCTTGGCTTCACAATCAAATTTTCCAGTAAGGACTCTGAGGATTTTTCCACAGAGGACAGGAATTCTCGGGGCTTGGACGACCCTTACATAAAGCCAGCATGGGACCCTGTGGACGGCATCTGTGTGGATCATGTTCCCCTGGAGTGCAGCTTCCCCACACTTCAAGGGGCCTCCTGTCACTGTGGCAGCCTCTCACCAGCCTCTCAGCCCTCTTTGGCTTCCCACTTCCCGTGCCCCGAGCTGCACCTCTGGGGATGAGAGGCCTAAAAGCTTTTCTCACCTCCAGCCAGGCATGCTATGGAAGCGTGAAGGGCAGGCTCCAAGCAGCCTAGGGCTGTGAGCCCCTGGTCTCCCTTCGTACAGTGTCTGGGGTGGGGTGGGGGTGGAGAGATGAGCAGGACCACTCGAGGATGCTGAAACCAGGATGAGCAGAGGGGTGGCTCAAGAAGAACGGAGACGCCGCAGAATCCGGTCGACACCAAAAGTTGGTACCACTGCCCTGCCCATGACTCAAACCACCACTCCCAAGGGAGCCCCTAGGCTGGGGTGAGGGAATCAAAGAACGAGAGTCCTACAGGTGAACTTCAACCTGGTGACCCCATGGGCTGCAGCTACAGAGGGTGACAGAGGTGGGGAGAGGACACACGGAAGCTAGCCGGTGCCACTTCGCACCATCGCCCTGCCCCAGCTCCGTGTCCCAAGGCACCATATCTTTCCAGCCCTTTAGCAGGCTTCCAGGGGGCTGTTAGCCCCTGCTGAAGACAGGAGGGTGAAGAAGACATCACTGAGTCCTCTACCTCAAGCTCTGCTCTACAACACTGGTCCAGCCGCATCTCTGCTGTGAGCACCTTCCTTCTATGACACTCTGTTGGACAGCCCCAGCTCCTGGAACTCCCGAGATCCTTCCCTCTTGTAGTCCTTCCAGCCCCAGGCAAGGCAGTACACCCTACTGTCACTAATCTCTGGGTGACTTTAGTGTCCTTTCAAATCAACTGTTCCACCACCCCTTCCCATGACGTCTTCTAGGATCCAGACCAGCACCTCCTCCTGAATGTAATGTGTGCTGAATCACCTCACCCCCACAGGCATCAAAGGGCTGGCCCTCAGTCCATACCTTGAGAAGCAAGGACCGAGAGGACTTTGTTTTTTCCTGGTCCAGTGTGTGCAGGTGCTTCTCTGCTCAGAGGGTAACAGATGTAAACAAGACAGGCCTATCTGAGGCCTCACTAATATCACTGATAAGTGCTGCCCATGCACAGGTGCCTATGCACACCCCAAGTTCTCAGGAGGGCTTCCATGGTGATGTTAACAAGGTCTGTGTGAATTAGAATCCAAAGCAGGGGACAGGCAAGGTTTGGGGTGGTGCATATGAGCAGAGGCTAGTAGCCAGAACTGTTCACAATCCTCAAGGAGGCAGGTTCAAAGGCTGCGCTTCCCCCCAGCAAAAGACACTGCCTGTGACTTCCACTTCCACTGTGAACAAGCCTCCCCAACCGTTTACCAGATCCTGAATCTGACTTTCAGAAAGATCCCAAGGTACTGGGAGCTGGTGCTTGCAGATGCTCCCTTACTCCTCTGGTAGCCATGACCTGACTGTCTAGTACAGTGGTTCTTGATCCTTTAATACAGTTATTTGTGTTGTGGTGTTCCCCAACCATAAAATTATTTTCATTGCTATTTTATTACTGTAATTTTGCTACTGTTGTGAATCAAAAGTATCTCTGTTTTCCGATGGTCTTAGGTGACCCCTGTGAAAGGCTGGGGACAACTGGACTAGTACCTGAGCTTGGCTGCTCAGTACTCCAAGATAAGACTCACCAGAAAGGCACCGTAGCAAGGAGTAGGTCCCTGACCCTGTACTTAACTCTATAGTATGACAGAAGCCTGACCCATGTGTTGTAGGTGGTTATTAATATATACTATTGGTTTATCTTCTTGTAAAGCTTGCTGTTAACCTTAAACAGCTGTATAACCAAATCACCACACAAAGACTGGGTTTTTAGTTAACCTAGAACACAATGCTGGGCAATATTTACTCCCTCCTAAACCTCCATGCCCTCAGTTACCTAACATTTAGATTTCCCACATTATACTTGCTTTTTGTGAAATCTTAGGTCTGGTTCATGATCCATATCCTCCAAGATCTCTCCTCCAGCTCTGCTCCTAGCTCTCTTCTCGCCCCTTCTCCTTCCACTCATCTCCTGCCTCTGGCTCCTCCCCTCTTTCCTGTCCTCTGGCTCCTCCCATTGCACAACATTGTATCTAGTTGCTTTATTTTGTCCTGTTTACACAAGAGTTGAGACAGGATGCTTATAGTGAGTATCACAATGCAGTATCCGGATTGAAACCAGAGAGTTGGGGGTGGGGAAATCAGCATTTGAATTAACAAGGGTAAGGCGTACACATTTTAAAAGAACACTATAGCAACACCCATGCATACAGACATGAGAAGGGGACAACCCACATCCCGATGAGCCTTGTTTTAGTTTCCCCACTTTTTTTAAAAAAGTTTTTTTTTTCTTTTCTTTATGAGTAGGTGTGTATGTCTGCATGTGAGTATGTACATGTGAATGTGGACACTGGAAGAGGCCAGAAGAAGATATCCAAGGCTGGAGGCACGGATGTTAGGTTCAAAACTTGGGTCCT
This sequence comes from Meriones unguiculatus, assembly GCF_030254825.1. Taxonomy (NCBI): domain Eukaryota; kingdom Metazoa; phylum Chordata; class Mammalia; order Rodentia; family Muridae; genus Meriones; species Meriones unguiculatus. Next base: position 12,454,932 of record NC_083357.1, on the reverse strand, counting down.
CTGAAAGAGCAGCATGTGCTCTATAACTCTCCAGACCCAAAACCACTTTTTATTTTTTTTGGTTCTTAAAGATAATGTATCACTATGTTGCCCAGGCTGGTTTCAAACTAATGAATTCAGTCTTTCATGTCACTTAGACTACAGGTACACAGTCCCACACCTACCTAAAAAGACACTTCTTGTCCCTGCATACCAGGTGACATTGTAGAATCTCCCTTCCTGCAGGGATGTATGAAGATGCCATGGAATAATGGCCAGACTCAGAGATAGGACCTTACGTAGGTTTGCTTCCCCAATGACCACCATGACTCTCAGAATAACAGGGGCCATTCTTGATGAGTTCTAGGAAGAAAGGGAGTGTGGAGGACAAAGACTCGTGTTCAGTGTCCAAAAGCAGAGCCTGCCAGTGTCCCTATAGGCATTCACATGCACATATACACACATATCCATGTCACCACCATCAGACCCTTGTGGGCTGACACCAGGGACCCACTTCAGAGAGAGCCAGAAGCGGGGAGCCACTGAGCATGTGTAGTCCCCTCCCCACCCAGTACTGCTACTTAAAAATGTGCAGGGATCCTGCCATGACACTCATTCCTTTGCGCTTCATCAGACACCGAGCAGTCAGCAGCCCACAGAGCAGCTCCAGGCTGGATCTACGCTGAGCAGCGGAAGGACCAGACCACAGCGTTAAGGATGGAGTAAAGCCAGAAGTCTGGGGCCGAATCCCTGAGCTTTCCATGCCCTTTGCTTCTCCGAGAGCCTGATCAGGTACCTTACCATGAACTCTCCTTCAGGGCCACGAGTCCCTTCAAGCCTAACTCGTGATCCCAGCTTTACAGCCAGCCCTGCCCTACATGGCATTTGGAACAGCACTCAGAATGTCTCTGCAGGAGCCCGGCTTCTATCTGCTAGCCCCACGGTAAGTTCGGAGAGCATGTGTGTGCGTGTGTGTGTGTGTGTGTGTGTGTGTGTACACAGAAGACTCCTGTCCCCACCCCTGCTTTGACAGGGAGACAGAATAGGTCTGAGCTTAGATGAAGGACTTGGGCATCACTGAACTTCCCTAAGCTTTCCCTATACAAAGTGGCTGAGGAAAGAGAACAACATCTTCATCATTGGAGGACCAGAAAGGCAGGTGCTGACCTGCCCTTGGTGACATCTATTCTTTCCAGAAAGTGGCTAGACACCCTGTGGGAATATTGTAGGGAAGAAGGCATGTCCCAGGGTTCTGGATGTGTTCAGGACAGAGGGAGGTGTTGGGCAGGACAATGAGCAGCCCCCTCCTGGGGAGTTGTCCTTACTTCCTGTATACTAGCCTCACTGGACAATGATTTCTATGCAGTGACTCTGCAGAACCTAATCTTTCTTTCTAGTGGGAAGTTTTCCTTTCTCTTCTGCCAGTCTTCAGTGTCAGCCCTCAGTTGTGCTACAGGAGTTGCAAGTTCTCCTGTAAGGCTTGCTATGGGAAGGCAGTACCCAGGAGCTGGCTTTACTGACTAGCTGTATACACTTGTCCTTCCAGCTCCCAGCAGGTGACCTGAGTCTTCCACCTTCCTCTTAGGAGCCCAGCACCTGCGCATGTATAGACTTGGGGTTAAATTTTGGAAGGCCCACATTTTCACCTATGTCTTGGCCATAGCTTTTCACCTGTACCCCAGTGTCGCCGCTTGCCTTATTGGGAACTTAGACTTCCTTTCCAAGGACATCTGAGGGTGATGTTCTTTCTCTCTCTCCACAGGCATCTGGACCTCGGGCTGCTGCCTGGGCCCCCTTCCCCACAGTTGATGTCCCAGACCATGCTCACTACACCCTGGGCACAGTCATCCTGCTGGTGGGGCTCACAGGGATGCTGGGCAATCTGACAGTCATCTACACCTTCTGCAGGTGCCCGGTTGGTGGGGATGGGTCTGGGTACTGTGCGTATCCAGCCGTGTAGACAGGGCAGGTTACAAGGACAAAAACATCACTTGGCTCTATCCAGGGTACCTGAGACTGGGCAGAGAAGCGAGGGCCATGCCTTTTATGGTATTAGGTCTAGGCATCAACTTTTAAGCTGATGGAAAGAGGGAAATGGCCCAGGGAACCCTGAATGCCCACAGGGCCTCTGTGTCGGGCAGGTACTTCTAGGAACTTCTGGCCTCTGTTCATTCTACCCTGCTCTCAGTTCACTTCCGTCACCCGCTGCTCCCAGAGGCATCCTCCCTCCTCCTTCTTGAAGAGCATCCCTGGAAGCTAGGATCCTCAAACCCTCAACAGCTACTCCGAACAACCACCTTGGCTTCTCCCTGAATTCCCACCTTGTCCTGCTGGCTTCTGACTGAAACAGGCAGGCTGGAAAGTGAGCACAGACTGCAGGATCCACCACAGACTAGGGGAAGAACTGAGCCAGTCACTTGCCCTCCTTGAGCCCACAGCTCATCTCTGTGACATGGAACTGTGGCTTTCACCTTACCATACCTTCTCCTACATGTACATTGATTGGAAATTAATCCTGGCTTTGCAACTTACTAAGTTGTGACAGGGACCAAGTCCTTTGGTTAGTGAAGGCCTTAGTACTCTCATCTGGAAAGTGGTAATCATGATGCCTCTTTTAGGATCATCTATTAAGATGGGTGGTGTGAGAGGAGGTTTCTGAAGGTACCTGTCCTGTGGTCATAGTTATAAGATCTCGGTCCCATTGCCACCTCAAGAGTGAACACTGAAGAGACAGTTGGACTGATCTGGGCAGGGCTAGGCTGGGAAGTGGTGGCACACACCTGTGGTCCCAGCAGAGGATTAAAGGCAGGGGTAGGCGGATCTCTCTTGAGTTTGAGGCCAGCCTGGTCTACCGATTTCCAGGACAGCCAAGGCTGCACACAGAAATCTTTTCTTGAAAAAACAAAAAACCAAAACAAACAAACAAACAAACAAAAACAACAAGCAAAAAATGTCAGAGTTAATGGAAAGGGGAGCCCAGAGGGTACTTTTGGGTGGCTAGAGAAGTTTCTCCAAGGACTCAGAGTCAGGCAGAGGGAATAATCCAGAGGGTAAGAAGAAAGAAAGAAAGAAAGAAAAAAGGTGTGGCAGAGAGCCAGCCTCCTGGGCAGCACAGCTGTTTCTGGAGACACTCCTTCATTCTTCGCTCTGAGGGACCCACCATCGGAGATCCCTTAGGCCATATTACTGAGGTACCTGCTGGACAGAGAGACAGGTCTGTGGCCAAACAGCCCTAGCCTGTGTGCATGCATATGTGTCGGGTCGTGTGTCCATACGAGGCATGTTTGTGTGCCCATGTACGTTTGGCATAGTAACCTGTGTGTATATGTGCATGCATGAATAGCTGAGAGTGAGGGAAGCCTCCCATAGCCCCGGGGGTATTGGGAAGCACACCCTGACTTCCTCTGACCTCACAGGAACAGAAGCCTGCGGACACCAGCGAACATGTTCATTATCAACCTCGCAGTCAGCGACTTCCTCATGTCATTCACCCAGGCCCCGGTCTTCTTTGCCAGCAGCCTCTACAAGAAATGGCTCTTTGGGGAGGCAGGTAGACACTTGGGGATCTTTTTGCCATCGGGAAGAATGGGTCTTAACAGAGGGATGCCACAGTGGTGGAAGGTGGCCTGGATGAGGTGATTTACTCTCGCTGGGCAAGTGGGCAGCACCCTGAATCCGTGACTAACTGAAGAGGAAAGATGAGGTTCTGGCTGTGAGTCCTCTGCCAGCCTGGCCAGATGTGGAGAGCAAGCAGGGTGGAGATGGCTTGGTCCTGTTTTCTGGGAGGTCGGGAAGGAGTTCAGTTCGTCCCATCCTCAGGGACTTTCTTCCCAAGGGACTTAGGGAAGTGGGTTTACCCACAGGTTGCGAGTTCTACGCCTTCTGTGGGGCTGTCTTTGGCATCACTTCCATGATCACCCTGACAGCCATCGCCCTGGACCGCTACCTGGTGATCACACGTCCACTGGCCACCCTCGGGATAGGCTCCAAAAGACGAACGGCGCTTATCCTGCTCGGTGTCTGGCTGTACGCCTTGGCCTGGAGTCTGCCGCCCTTCTTCGGCTGGAGTAAGCGGGCTGGGGGAACTAGGGGAGGGCAGAGGAGCTGAGAGAGGAAGTTTAAGGGTAGGTTGGGTTGGACAGCTGGCAGACAGCCTCATGCACCACCTAAGTCTCAAGTCAGATGGACATTCCGGGACATCACCAGTATTGGGGAGGGCGCTAAAAGATCAGTCAGGGAGCCTGTCACCCAATATGGGGGTAAGTGAGTGGGAACAAGATGCTGAGTTTGTAGTGAGCCAGACTAGCCAGGGGCTGAGGCTGTGAGGTCTCAGCAGGCGGGACAAGTAGCAAGACTTCAGCCCTGAGGATCATGGCCCTGAGGCTACAGAGGGGCTAGCTCCAGTCAATGCCAGATGTCTCCGTTAGAACCAACTTAGGAGTATCCCTTTACATCTCTCAACTGTCTCCAGCTTTCTCAGTTCTGGGCAGGGTGGGCACATGGCTGGGGCCAGGTTGTGCTTAGGAACCCCAACCTCCATGCTTGAAGCCACCCTAAGCAACACCACAGTGAAGCCTGAGCACTTGTCTCCGGCTCCCAGGTGCCTACGTTCCTGAGGGGCTGCTGACATCCTGCTCCTGGGACTACATGACCTTCACACCCCGGGTGCGTGCCTACACCATGCTGCTCTTCTGCTTCGTCTTCTTCCTCCCCCTGCTCGTCATCATCGGCTGCTACATCTTCATCTTCAAGGCCATCCGAGAGACAGGCCGGTGAGTGCACTGTGTAATGCCGAACCAAAGAACGGAGGGTCTGCCCACCAGACACACCCGGATGAAGGCAGGTTAAGACAAGTGAGTTCATGTGTTTCTGAGGTGAGGGCACCTAGGAAAGTTCCCAGAGATAAGGTCCTCCTCTGAGGAGGACTTAGAGACTGCAATTCTGGCAGAACCACAGGAGGGCAGCTGAGGCTCAGTGAAATGAGGAAGTCAGAGCTGTCTGTGTGGGAAAGGATGACCCTGGCTATGTGTTCCTAGGGATGGTCCAGAGAGGTTCGGGCAACAGGTGCTCAGCCTTAGCTGTGGCGTTGCTTAGGTTAGCTCGCTCACTAGGGCCTTCAAATGTTGAACTTGGGGGTCCTAAGCACAAGCTGGCCCGCAGTTGTGACCCTAGTACTTGCTACATACAACCCAGATGCAACCTTCCTAGGGCCTTCGAGGGCTGCGGTGAGTCTTCTCTGCGGCGGCGGCAGTGGCAGCGGCTGCAGAGTGAGTGGAAAATGGCCAAGGTCGCACTGATCGTCATCCTCTTCTTCGTGTTATCCTGGGCTCCCTACTCCACGGTGGCCCTGGTGGCCTTTGCTGGGTGAGTGGGAGTCCTGGAGCTGGTATAGGGGCTGAAGGCGCAGGTCTAAGTAGCCTCTCCCTCCAGCCTGACCCACGCCAGCCATCCTGACATCCTAGGTTCAGCTCTACAGCCTTACCCTCTCCCTGTGACATGCCTCACCCCACTAGGCTGGCCCAGTCCCTGGATATACTGGGAAAGCCCTGGCTACATACAGGTAGTCTTGGAATCTTCCATCTCCTTAAGAACCTGAGGTTCGGGTTCCCCCTTAACCTGAGCTATATGCACACAGCCAAGGCGGCTACTGCTTAGGGATGGACCCCTAACTGGTGCCCTCTAGTAACCTCTGTGGCTTGAGTCTGATAACCATGGCACCTTCAGAAGCATGGGCACAGGCCACATTTCCAAAGCGTTTCTTGTGAGAACGAAATTTTGGTACTTTGAGCTTTTCGGGTACCAATCTTTTTGAGTAGTAATAATGCAGTCTCCTCCAGGGGCCTGTCAGAAGTTTCTCTAGGACATCCAAAGGGCCAGTGTACAACTGGATGGGGTAAAGGTTTGCCAGCATTGCCAACTGAATGGCATAGAGAGGCATTGCCAGCTGCACAGGTTCTAAGGGACAGTGAGACTTGCTGTACAATCCCTGTAGACATGGCACATCTGCCCCCCTGAGCTCTACCCTCAACAATCTTCAGTGTCCTTCCTATCCATCTTCAGCCAAAATTCTCACTGGCACTGCCAGTCTCTCACTGTGGGGCTGGCTTCTATGTGTTGACTAAGACTAGGCTGGCATTGGTTTAGTTTAGGCTTTGGCAGGGTCAGCCACAGAGACAACTAGGGGTATGAATGGGGGACCCCACACCTTCTCTGTCCTAGGTACTCGCACATCCTGACGCCCTACATGAACTCAGTGCCAGCTGTCATCGCCAAGGCTTCTGCCATCCACAACCCCATCATTTATGCCATCACTCACCCCAAGTACAGGTGCGGCCTCCTCCAGGCCTCCACGCCCACCTGGGGGCATGGAGGGTCTGGGCCTCCAGATGAAGGCAGAGCTGCTCTGTCTCTCTAATCTCTCATGTGTGTATTAGCTCGGGGTCATGAATACCTTGGTGCAAACACTGGGAAGGGTCTGCAGTTGGCATGCCCTCTCATTTTTCCCAGCATCCCATGAAATAGCAATGGCTACCTGGGCGACAGCCAGTCCTAATTACAGAGCTATGTCTAAGGCAGCCAGGGTGGTTATTAGCAGTGCCTCCTGTGCAAACCCAAGCCCCTAGAACATGACATCTTGCAAAGATCCCAGCAGAGTGTGCTTCCTTCCACCGAGGGCCCTAGCAGCATCCTGAGATAATGTGGTCAAGTACATGCTCTACTAAGCCGAATGAGAGCAAGGCCCTCAGAGCCATTTTCAGCCTGGTGATGTCCTACCTTTGCTAATCTCCTGATGCAGTCAGTCCAGCCTATAGCACCTAGATGTGTCCATGCCACCCACTCCCAGAGCTGTTACCTAGGGCAACCATGTTAGGACTTGGTGCGATGCCTAGTTGGTTGAACCTGCTACCCCAAGGCTCTCCCAGTGTCCACCATCCCCTGGGTCTGTTGTTAATCTCATCAGCCCTGGGAGCCTATCAGTCTCTTTCATCTAGTTGTCTGTCTGTAACCATCATTAACATCTGTCTGTTCACACACTCTAACCCTGTATCAGTCTGTCCTTTCCTTCTCCATTTCATGTCCTTTTACCCTAACCAGTGACTCCTACAGGGTGGCCATTGCCCAGCACCTGCCCTGCCTTGGCGTGCTCCTTGGAGTGTCAGGCCAGCGCAGCCATCCCTCCCTCAGCTACCGATCTACCCACCGTTCCACACTGAGCAGCCAGTCCTCTGACTTCAGCTGGATCTCCGGACGGAAGCGTCAAGAGTCCCTGGGTTCTGAGAGTGAGGTGGTATGTATGCTGTATCCCCCATCAGTTGGTACCTCACCTTTCCTTTCCCAACCCACCCTCGGGACCCAGGCCTAGTTGGCAGAGCCACATATTAGACTGGGGAACACGTCATTTACCTCTTCTAACCTCAAGCACATCACCCTCTGTGACAAGCAGGAATAGCCAGAACAGAGAAGAGACAGGTAGTCTGAAGTCAGCCAGCAGCAATGCAGTCTAAACATGGGCTTTCCAAGTCAGCTCTTTCTCTATGGCAAGAGCTGCCTCTGCTCCTTACCACTAAACCACCACCTTAGATGAAGTATGAAGAGCTATGGGCTATAGAAAAGGGAATGCACTAGCCTGAGATCAGAACTAGCTTAAAGCCTTGGCCCACCATGCCCTCACTGTGTATCTGAGAGCCAGCTATCATCTGCTGCTCATCTTTTGCTAGGCTATAGAGATATCAGGGCTCCCTTCTCTGAGCCACTAGTAGAAAATGAGGAGTCTGTCTTGTTGGTTAACAGAGGCCTGACTCTCATGAAGGCCACCTATCTACATACCCACACACTTAAAAAGACAAACACTTCTCATAGGTGTATATAACTCTTTTCTGAGCTTTGCGGACCACAACTTTGCAAGTGATGTCTTGGGACCCCCTCAATAAGTACCTGTGTAGAGGCTGGAAGGAAGGAGGTATGAGTGTGCCATAAGTAAGCTGTCTCTCTCACCTCAAAGTTGCTCTCCCACCTCCCCAGGGCTGGACAGACACAGAAGCAACAGCTGCGTGGGGAGCTGCCCCGCGAACAAGTGGACTATCCTTCTGCAGTCAGGACCTGGAATATGGGGAAGTCAAGGCCCCTTCCAGTCCCCAGGTATAAAAATTCAAGACTCCCAAAGTGCCTGGACCCAGTATCTGCCAGTCTGTGAAAGGGCAGGGAGACAGGCCAAGTAGCCTAAGGAGTGGCCAGAAAGGCAGGCTTGCTGTGTGAACAGGCCTCTCAGAATCACCCCCACCCCATACATCCCAGCTCTCCTTTGCCCACCCAGAGGGCATCCCTAGCAGGGCCCGGGGGGGTCTATGCCTCGGGGACCATCTGCATGTGACTGTGTGCTGTTAGCCGTGCTGTGCCGTGACAGATGCAGAGCGTGTGTGTGATTGTATGTGCTCGTGAAGATATGTGGTCCGCAGCAGAGAACAACTCGCTCGTGTGTGGACCGTGTTCCCGGCATGTGCTCTCTGTCACTGTGTGGTGCGGGTGCCGGGGTGTGGATGGTGTGCACTCTCGGTGTGATTTTGGTGCTGGAAATACCTGGGGGAAGGGGCTGCAAGCTGTGGAAGTGCTCACTGCCAATGGCCTGAGCTCACGATGTCACCCAGAACACTTGTAGCTATTAAAAGAAGGCCAGCTGTCAGCCCCAGTGCCTATGGAATGGAATGTCAACGGTGATTAGAGAAGGCCATATTTTGGAATGCTGGAAATGCCATGAGCACAGGCTCCCAGGCAGCACCCCTCCCCAGCTGACAGCTCCCCCACCTTCCTCCCTCTCACACAGCAACCCCTATTAGCCACCGGGTAGCCTAAGGCTTCCTCGGCCACGCTAGGATCACAGGCATGTCCTGTCTTCCTTTGTGCTGCTTCTCTGTGAGTAGCCTGCCCATGCTTCTGCAGCTGGGGAGCCCCTGCTTCCCTACATTGTGTCCCAAGCACTATGCACAACTTCAGAGGCCAGGGCAGAAGCCTCGAAGGGGTCTGCGCTGGCCAGGAAGTGGTTGAAGACGTAATGTCTATCCTGGATGGAGGTAGGCCCTCCACTAGGGGCTTTTGGCACGGAGGGCCAACCGTCAGCAGTTGCCAAACATAAGTGGTAAGCACTGCCATCAAGTTACGAGAACACAGAGGCAGCTCCTGGGGTTCCCTGGGGAGTGGGAGGGGGCGGGGAGCTGTCCCTACGAACATCCTGAGTGAACACAGTGGGGTTCAAGGGAAGGAACTTGGTGTCCTGGAACAGGTGTGTGTGTGTGTGTGTGTGTGTGTGTGTGTGTGTGTGTGTGTAAGAGAGGGGGGGAGAGGAGAAGGGAGAAGGGGAGAGAGACTGACCTTGGGAGCATCCAAAGAGACCGTGGGGGTAGATAACATTGGGGATGTAGGAAGGAAAGAGGGCAGGAGGTGGTAGGAGTGGTGGGTGATCTGGGGAGGGGTCTCCAAACCCTGGGGAACAAGGAGCTAGAAAAGGGCTTGATCACTTTTGTGGTATAGCCAGGCCCTTCTGACTTGCCCCAGGAATGCTGCAGTGAGTAAGGCAAGCCTGTGAAGTTTGCTCCCAGAGGAATCTGGTGCTGCAGAGCAGGGAAAGGGTGAGCAGGTTAGAGCAGCAGGGATAAAGAGGATGCCAGGCCTCACACACACATGGGATTGCAGAAGAAAGGTGAGCTGGGGCAGGGGCATAAGGAGTCTGGAGCTCAGGAGTCCAAGAGGTTAATCCCAGAGACCATCCTGAAAAGAGCCTAAGATTTTGCTGTCTCCTTCTTTGAGATATGGGCCTTGAAAAGGCCCACCCCAAGCTTGACCACAGGCTGGGCCTTCTACACAATCACCTTCACATGTCAGTGGTCTCAAATGTGAAGAGTGTTAGAAGGCTGTCCCTGTGAGACGCTCTGAGAGATGAACAGACTTGTATTGTTTATTTTCAGACCAAGAGACACCTCCCCAGCCTGGACCTCAGGATGTAGTATGCCCACTGCCCCCCGGCCCTCCACTTTCTTCTGGTACTTGCCCAGCCCCATCACCTCCCTGTCACACTCACAGACCCAGGATTATCTCACAAGCCCGGAATTCTGAAGGTGTTCCTGTCACTTGTGCTACACTGGACACTCATCTCCGACTCCTTTCCACACCATAACACTCCTGCCTTGAAGCCCAGTCTGCTCAGCTCAGCAGGCACACCTGGACTCTGCCCGAAGCGTGGACCTCTTGCCTCACTTCCAGCGGCTACTGCTGCTCCTCAGATTCTGTATGCTGCAATTGTCCGGGCAGTGACAATAGCGACGGCACTGGGGAACACAGCATTTGTTTATGAGCCAAGCATCTTGGCCAGCCTATGTCACAGCTTATCGGTTCAGAAAGACAATCCCTGCATGCCCTGCCACCAGTGGTCAAAAGCCGAGCACAGACTTTACTAGAAAGAAATGCTTCCTTAACTCAAGCTCTCCCGTAGCATTCACACTGTGACCCACGCTCACATGTACAGGGGCGCTGGCAGGCACATAGGTACCTACTTGCATGCACACTGAGCACACGCATGCACACCCTGCCCTTACTGTTTGTTTCATGTCAGTGGTCTAAATTCCATCCAGATGTGAACCTGACAGGACACAGGAAAATAAAAAACAGGGTCTCTTGTGGCAAACACGCCTACTGGTCTTCATATCTCCAGCAGTTTCTTCTTCCCTTCCCTAGATTTCCAGTTTGGGACTCTCACTCTTTTAAACCATCTCAAACCATATGGGAGCAAAATAGAGGAGGAACAAAGGCAGTATGGCCTATTCCCTCCTCCCCGATGACGTGTGGAGCTCTTCCCAGCCCGTGGGTACCAGCTGTTCTCCAACTGGCTTTGGATCTCCTAGGGGAGGCAGCGGGAGGCTGGCCTTCCCCTTTAAGAGCATCTCCCTACCACCCCTCCCTTAACCAGAAGCAAGTGCCAAAGTCCAGAGAGAGAGCCTTCAGCTCCAGGTATAGCATTGCTGGGACTCCAGGTCCAGGGTCGGCCCTTTTCTTTTTGGTTATGCTGTGTGGATGGACCTTTTCCAGCTGGAAAGGACAGAGAGCCTGGGGGAACAAGGACTGAGTTAGGGATAGATGGGATGGTATAGAGGATGGGATGGGAGAGGGATGGAGAGGTGCCAGCCTCCTAGCCCATGAAGGTGGAATGGTACTGGAACAAAGAGGAACTGGTGAAACAGAGAGAAAGAGTAAAAGCCCCTCCCTGGCTTCTTACACTTTCTATCTTTGTGACTTTGGGCAAATTACAAAGCAACCCTGCAAATCAGCACTCTTATCGTGCAGTCTATGTATGCCCAGCCTGGGGTGTGAGGCCGGAGTTCTGGCAGCTAGGAAATTACTCACATCCAGACCTGCATTAACTCTTCCAGGCTAGTGGGTTTGGGAGGGCCAGCCAGAAGCCAACCCACCACCTTCCCTGGACCTCAATTTCCTGGGCTGGGGAGCCAGAGTGAACCTCCATCTATCTCCATACCACATAAAATCTGAAGTCTGTCTTGGGGGAGGGCTGGCATCTAGGGACACCTTAACCCAAACGTCATGCTGGTTGAAGCCCCAAGGGGCCAAGGTCCCCCACCCAGAGCCCACTGTCTCTGTGTTGTGGGCTGAACATGCCACACATGCTTCCCTTCCCTGCCCTTCTGGCTCTGCGTCCTAGCAGCTGAACAAATGGCACTTCTCCCCTACCCCCCATCATTCCTGTGCAAAGGGCATGGAGCCTGGCGTGCAATGCTGGCAGCTGTAGCTTTCCATGCTACTGTCAAGTTTTCCAGGGCACAAATGAGACAGGAGAGCCAGGAATAACTGCCTGGGCCCCAGAGGGTCTAGAGGGGTGGGACAACATCAGACCTGGCCCCAGACCTTTTTCCTGAGGGTCAGGCAGTACACTTTACCCCAGGCCAGAGCTTTGGAAGGTATCTATAGCCACTAGGAGCCCATTATCTGACATGAGTCCCATCGGCATGGGCCCAGGCTCCCACGGGACCCAAGTCTATTCCCTGTGTGACCTTGGAGAATATATTTAACTTCTCTGAGACTTGGCTCTTATAATCCAAGGTAGCAGCCTCTTAGCACCCCATGAAAACTGGTGTGAAGGGCCTTCTTCTGAACTTGGCCATGTTCAAAGCCCTGCCATTGCACGGACATTTTTATGTCTAGACCCGTAAAAGAGACCCAGGAGCCAATTGACACTCCTCTGAACTGAAGAGGGTTTTTTTTTTCTTTTTTTTTCAGACCTGTTGCAGGCTAAGCTAAGCCCAAGACCCCAACAGGGCCCCACAACAGATAGGTGCCAACTCGTGATCTTTACCAGGGACAGAATAGCAAAACCCCTATCCAGAGGAGGATCCAGAGTGGGACCACTGACTGGAACGAGGGTGCAAAGGCTGTGCAGAGGGTACAAAGGAGGCGGTCCTCCATGCCTGCTCCTTGGAGATGGGTGTTATGGGTGCCTGACACCCCTCCCCAGGGACTATATTAGCCGCGTGAGTCATGGTGGACTGGCTGGGAGGCCGCGGGCAGGCGGGCCCAGTGTAGGGTTACAGTCCATTTATGGGCGCAGCAAGGACAGATATCAGTGTCGATGGCATTCACTCCCAGCTATTCTTAGGAGCCTCCCAGGAGGAGCTCTGTACAGCCTGGCCAGGGAGCAAGGGACACAGCAGGCAAGGCCAGGGGTTGGGGTCTGGGGCAAAGAACAGAAATATGGGCTGGAAAGACAGGCTGCATGAACGTCCTCTCACCTGACTCTTTGTACTATTTGTCTTCAGAGGAAGCTGCCACTGTCAGCCTCGGCATGTCTTACAGTGTGACTCTGACAGGGCCTGGGCCCTGGGGCTTCCGTCTGCAGGGAGGCAAGGACTTCAATATGCCCCTCACTATCTCTCGGGTAAGTGCACATTGCTCACAGCCTCATTCCCAAAGGAGCAGGGCATTCTTGGAAGAGGGCATCCTCATGCCCATCTGTCTGTCAGTCAGTCTGTCTGTCTTCCCAGGGCTCTTGGAAAGCAGAGCCTGCCTTTTTCCTGGTCTGAAGTCTAGGACTGGACTGGTCTCCTGATCTTGACCACAGTTGAATCTGCTCACCCCAGCTTATTCCCTGGACTTTGCCCATCTAAGCAAGATGTCATGGGCAAATAGCTGAGCAGGAAATGCTGAGTTTGCAGCTTGGATAGGCTTGTGGGCAGAGAGTGTGGGGCCTTCCTAAACATCTTCCCCAGAAGGGTAGGCTTGGGGTAGTTCCAAAATTGGAATCCTTCCCTAAAAGGAGGCAACTGCTTAAGAAAGAGCATTCCTAGCATAAGGAAGGCAGGTGACAGGCAGGTGGTTAGACAGTGATGACCATGTTGCCCTGCTGTCATGATATAAGTCTAGGCTAGACTGGTTGCTGGCCTCCAGGGTCCACTCTATCCTAAACCCAAGACACCAGCCTCTCCTCTCCCAGTCACGGTGGGCCTGGCCGGAACCTCTCACCATCCGGCTCTTTGGCTGGGCCAGTCTTTCTCACCTAAGGAAGGGCTGCCTGTCCCACAGCTTTGCTCTTGCTAGGCTGGGGAAATGGCCCCTGGGTCCTGCAGATAATGGTGAGAAACAGCACTGTCCAATGAAAATGGCATCAAACACCAGGGGTTCTGGGGACAGCTCCTGTTGAGTTGGAGAAACTGAGGCCTGAAAGGCCAGAAAGTAGACATGCTTGCAAGGAATCGAGGAGGAACTTTAAGCACTGCTATAGTCCCGGTACCTAGGCTATAACCTGGCACTATCTGCTCAGCATTTGTCCTGGTAGATCCGGGACTGAAGGCCCCATGGCTTAGGGGGACTGGGAGGCATACAGGGAATAAGTATAACCTGCTTAGTAGCTGAGCCCCTGGTAGGACTGATCTGGGCTTAAGGGGCACAGTTAGACTCCAGGGTGTCACTATGGAGTTGGAGGATGGAATCAGGTATAACTGGAGCACTGTTTCTTTCACAAAGCAGTAGAGACTTGCCTTGGACCTGGGGGGCTAGCTCTCAGGGGTAGTGGGGAATCCTGGGAAGTGCTTGGCAGAGGGGCAGGGCCCAATATTCCCCCGAAGCAGCCCTGGTCCTCAGATCACTTTTAAGCTCGGCCTTTGGGGAGGGATACTGTCTTCACCTCTCAGCTGCAGACCTGGAGTCTCTGCCCTCCAGACCTACTGCCCTGAAAACCAAGGGGCCCCCTGCTAAGGGGACACCCTAAACCATATGCATCTTGCTTGACGATGTGGTGACATGTGGGCATGTGAGACCGGTGGCTACCCCCACGCCAGGCTCTGCACAGTCCCCACTTCTGACGCTGCAGGTTCCCTCCCTCTGTAAGACAGGGCCTTTCCCATCATCCTCATGTGCCCACTGGCCCTCTATACCTAGAACTGAGACCACCATCCCCGCGGCTTGCTGCGGGTGCTCCCTGCTCTGTGTTGCGGGAACAAATACATCTCCAGGATCAGTGGCACCCAGGAAAGCCAATGACCTCACTCAGGACCTATGCACCACCTGGCCCCGGATGGCCACGGCTTAAATGGCAGCACAGGAGGCTTAAAGCTAGACAGCAGGAAGAATGTCCTCACTCAAAGAGGGGGTGTGTTGGGGTGTGCTGGAAGCTAATGCTAGGGAGGCTTTTAAAAATAGAAGCCAGGGCCCTGGGGGATTGGCTCATTTCTGCTACACACCTCAAATCACCAGGAGAATGGTGAAACAGAACCGTGGTGTTCAGGCCTTTCGGTCTCCCGAAAAACACAACTTGTGGGCCACACATACAGTGGGCTTTGGCAACCCAGTCCTGGGCATTCCAGGCCCGGTGCTGAGGGCAAAGCAGACAGGATGAACACTAGGCCTGTGGAAGGCATCTGCTGCTGAGGTTCACAGTCCCTTCTGTACCAGAAACAGCCTAGTCACAGAGACACAAGAGCAAGGATGTGCCCTGCTCGTCTTCACACCCCCCCCCCCCACTCTTGGCACAGCCACTACAATTGTGAAGTCTGGTGTTACCAACTCGGAGCCCAGCAAACAAAGGCTTTCCCGGATGCCCCCAGGTAGCACTCATGTGTCCCAGCATGGCCTAACTCCCTCAGATGGTCCTTTGCCTGTCAGACTCGGCACTGGTGGAAGCTGGTGTCTCTCAAAAGCAGGTATGTGTTCCTCTCAAGAGAAATAGCTGCCACCTGCCTGTGGGGTGATAGCTGAGGTATGCACCCTACCCACGGCCTCCACACCCGTACTATGGCAGCAACCTGAGCAGAAGACCCCTAAGACCCTCACCCAGCAATCTAAGGATAAGACTCTGCAGAGATGGGTTACAGGAGGAACACTCTAGGGCGGAGGGCAAAGGCCTTCAGTTATCCTGGACAGGTGCAGAGGCCTGCAACCTGAGCTGCCCTCTCACCCTCCCCTCCCCCACCTCAGCCAATTCTCCAGGAAGCAGACTTGAGGGAGCAGATTACAGGCCCAGCCCTCAACAAGGCCCCTGTCTCTGCTTAGACACTGGGGCTAGGAGTGGGGCCTTGCCCCTTCATGGCTGTGGCACTCTCTACTGCAGGAAAGAGGCAAGTGTCTTCGTTCACTTTTACATCTCTCTGCTGTGTCACCTGTAACACAGCCTGGCTTGTCTCACCTATGAAATGGGACAGTGCTGTCCACACTTGTGAGATTGAAATTGTGGAAATGAGGCTGACTATGAGGCTAGTGTGCAAAGGGGCCGTGGGCTGGGATAGACCTGCCTCCTTATTGGAAGGCCTTGACCTCCATCCCACCTGGCAGGCTTGCCTGGGCCAGAGTCCAGAGCCTTCTGCCTCTCATCCGATTTCAGTTTCAGTATTATTGAACTGTCCCAGCTAAGGTGGTGACACTGAGAACAGAGGACCTCTGGGAAGAGAACGGAGGACAGTCTGAGACTATTCTGGGGTGGCTGTGCTGGCAATTCCTGGAATTTCCAGGCCCCTGGAGCGTAGCATCTTGAGCTGTTCTGGGCAGCGCCTATCAGTGCTTTATAGCCCTGCTGAAGGTCAGGCAACCATCTATCTAGCTATCCAGCAGGGTAAGATAAGGAATGGTCACAGCTGAAGACTGCATTCTTAAAGGTGCACCTCAGCCAGGCCCTCCTGGATTCACACTTGCTTCTGACCCTTTGAAGGCCCTGAAGGCAGCAGATCAGAGGCCCACTAGGTCCTAGGAGGGGGTCCCTGTAGGTCCCAGAACCAGAGCACAAGCCAAAGGCAACTCTATGGGCAGACAAGAATGGGGCCTGATGCTTTGGGGAGACAGGGGAATATGGGGACAGCAGATATGAGAAGGACATAGGCACTAGGGACATGAGAAAATTGCCTAATTGTGAAGACCCTGCAGTCCTTATCTCCAGTCTTCCCATGCCCAAACAGGGCTTCTCTTCTGCTGGAGCCAGGTTTCTGCCCTCATAGGAGCCTCCTTGGAGGCATGAAGCAAGTGCCAAGTACATACAAGAACACTGACAATTTGTTGGGAGAAGCAGAGAGGAACAATGTTGGGACCTGAAAAAACAGAGGAGGACCCTCTTTCACACACTCACCCAACACACCCACACCAAGTATTGGTGTGTGCAAACAATTAAATGCCAAGGCCAGGTGTCCGAGAGTATGAAGGATGGGTTATAGATGAGCCAGGGTCTGTGGTCACCTCTTGGAGAAACTCTAGTAGCATAGAAGGGAGAGAAGTGAAAATAGTAGCTATTTGGACAAGCAAGGCAGGGTATAGGAGAGTCTGGCTTTTATATTTTCTTTCTTTTTCTCTTTTTGTTTTTTGTTGTTGTTTTTTGTTTTGTTTTGTTTTGTTTTTGAGACAGGGTTTCTCTTGGTGTCTTGGCTGTCCTGGACTCAGGGACAGTAGACCAGACTAGCCTCAAATTTACAGAGATGTGCCTGCCTCTGCCTCCCTGAGCCCTGGGATTACAGGCCTGTGCCACTGTACCCTGCTGAGCCTGGCTTATTTATACACCAGGGCTGGAATAGAGGTTGAGGCCGCTGGGAAAAAGAAGTTTCCAGAAAAAGGGTGAGGACTGGCCAGATGGGAAAAGGGCCAGCTTGGCACGTGGTGATTTAATCCCAGAGAGTTAAAATGCACTTAGGACTCCAGGGGGGAATCCCTGCCAGGCTTCGAAGAAGGAGCTGGGAAGGTTCGACGCCTTCCAGGCCTGTTACCTGCCTTTAGCCAGCCCCACCACACCTGGCAAGTCACGCTGAGAAGCCAAGCAGGGCCTGTGTGTTTCTGAATATGAGGAGGGATGCTCAAATCCTCTGTGGAGCCCAGGCGCCCCCAGACCGCCTGGCCTCTTGTTTCCCTGGAAGAACCCCTGCTATTCTGTCACATCCTTCTAGGAACAGTAGGCTGGCTCAGGACTAGTCAGTGGGGGCTGACCCCTTGCCTTGCACCTTCTATCAGCTCTGGATCTTGTTTCTTAAGGAACCCTGGGGTCCAGCCATGCTGACCTGCTGTCACCCAGTACTATCCTTGACTTTCCTGGATAGTCAAGAGGGAGATTGGGAGAAGGAGCTTGGGGTCAGCACTTGTGTTCTCTTAGATTGGAGATCTCCCCGGAAACCTTTCAGGCTGTGCAGCATCCTTGTGTAACACCCCATTTCATAATGTAATCCTCACAACATGCTGGAGAAAAAGGCCTCAGGACACTCACTGGAATGTGTGAAGTTTCAACCAAAGCAGGCTTAAGTTGGCCCATTCTGCTGTCTATATGCTTTCCTCTGTTGCTTACCTCCTAGGCATGACAGTGGCCATGACACCAACTACCCTACCCTTGTGTTACCTCTAAAGAGTGGATTGGGCCTTGCAAATCAGATGTGTCTTCTTTTTTTGTTTTGTTTTGTTTTTTGAGAAAGGGTTTCTCTATGTAGCCTTGGCTGTCCTGAACTCACTAGCTGGCCTCTAACTCACAGTGATCTGCCTGCCTCTGCCTCCTAGAGTGCTGGGACTACAGGCAGGTGCCACCATGCCTGGCTCAGATGTATCCTCTTGAACATCATGCCTTTCATTTCTCTGTTGTCCTTGCCTGGCTTACATATTTGGGGTCTAGAAGAGGAATGTTCTGGGCACAAGGTAGGCAGTGTTTTTAAGAAGACATCTGGGACTGCAAAGGCTGATTAAGAGCAGTTGGTAAGGGAGGGCCCTGCTGGTCTTATTATCACTCACATGGAACAGGACAGTGCTTCTTGGACCAGTGATATGATGCTCTTTAGGATTATGGCCCAGCACAGCATGGACTGAGTGGCCAATCATGGCCCTGTTTGTTCTTGATGGCCCACACTGAGGCCCCTCAATGTTCTGCTTTGTGTTCAGGTCCACACTGGACAGTGACTGTTGGCTGCAGACAACTGAAAAATTAGGTAGAAATTAAACACTCATCCAAAGAGAATTTTAAATGCTCAAAGAGAGATGAAAGATTTTTGTTTAAAAGAAAATGTCTCCTAGAATGTGAGTATGTTCAGTCTTTTCTGAGACTAAGTCAACAGCTAAAGGAGGATGGAAAGTTAGAGAAAGAGATGCGTGAACTACACTTTTCATGAGCCCTGGACTCCAGGCAATGGTCCAACAGGGCCAGTCCCCTTCCCCAGCTCCCACAGAAGCTGAAGTTGCTCCTGTGGTGGAGAGGAGTCTTATGGTCCTTGACTCTCCCTGCCTCTCTCTGGCCTCCTTCTCTAAAGACACTTGAGCAGAAAAGAAGAACTCTCTATTGCAAATACTCCACCCCCACTTGAGGGACATTGGACCCTGCTTAGGGCATCAAAAGGCCAGGCCAGCTGAACTCTAATGGGCAGACACAGATGCACGGAGAGAGGTGCCAGGGACAGGGGGATCCAGCTTGGTGGCTCTCCTCTGGAATGTCTGGCTACTGACCAGGGCCCTGGAGCAAGGATTACCCCAGCCCACGCCTGAGGATATCAGACAGCTCCAGGCACAGGGAAAGATAAGTACAAGTTGGCTGTGTCCAAGGGAGAAATATGTCACCAGGCAGCTCTAAAAGACATGGCATTCCTGGTGGCCTGCAGTTGGCACTAGCTGATTGGGCCCAGCCTCCCTTGGATGTCATTCTGGTGTCCTTGCTTATACTGTCACCATGATCTGAACACTCCCATCCTGCCTAGCAGTGTCCCTTCTGGGTTTGTAGCCCCACCCTTCTGCAAGAGATTAATAGCTGCTTCCCTCTGCCCTACCCCAAGCTATTTGTAGATAGTCAAAATAGAAGCACTAGGGGTGTCCTTCTGTAGGTACATTCTGCTGTGGAGAGTATTTTATAGGGTACATACCACAGGGCAGTTTACTATGAGCTGTCTTTCCCTGGGGATGTACTGCCATGGGGGGGAGTAGCTATGGGAGTGCTCAAGAGGACCACTAGGACATGTGGCACTGTGGGAGTGCAGGAACAGTCCACTAGGACACGTGGCACTGAAAATTCTACCCTGGGTGATGCTAGTGTCCTCATCTTTCTTTGAAGTCCTTCTAGAGTAAGATGGCTTGATGGGTGGAGAGCAGTGACAGTGATATTTGATAAGGTGAAAGAGTGAAATGTTATGGTTGGACAGCGATGATGAGAATTGGGGATAGTGAGTTGTTAGAGATAACGCAGCCCTACATAGAAAAGCAGAACAGGTAGATTTTCTGCATAGCAGCAGGTTTCTATTGTTCTAGGAAAGTGTCTGGCTTTTCTTTCACTGTCACCATTGTGTGTGCACGTGTTCAGATGTATGTATATGTGTGATTGTGTGTGCATGTGTGAGTGTGTGTGTGTGTGTGTGTGTGTGTGTGTGTGTGTGTGTTGTATCTCAGGAGTTGTTCACCTTGCGTTTTTTGAGTCAGGGTCTCTCATTGACCTGGAGTCTCTCGCTGACCTCTTCTAGTCAGCCAGGCTGGCTGGCCAGCAAGCCTGAGGAAGATTCGTGTCAGTCTCTGCCTTCCCAGAACTGGAGTTACAGGTGTATGCCTACTCCTGATTTTTAGTGGTGTGTGAGGGCTCAACCTCAGGTCCTCTAAACACCTAGCCAACCGAGCCATCTCCCCAGCCTGTCACTATTTTTCACGTCTGCATTTAAGACAGAAACACATTTCTGTTACCATGGGCTCCCTGTGCTGATGGACTGAGGAATAATGATAGGTCCGTGATACCCTTATGGCATCTGGAGAGTGGGCTTTGCAAGTCAGATGTGTCTTCTTGGCCACTGAGGCTTTCATTTCTCGGTTATTATTATCTATTATTCTCAAATTGCCTGGCAATTTGGGGTCTAGAAGAGGAATTTTCTGGGCACAAGGGGGCAGTGTTTAGGAAGACACCTGGGACTGCAAAGGCTGGTTAACAGGAGTTGGTAAGGGAGACCCTTTTGTTCTTGTGATCATTTCACATGGTACATGACAATGCTTCTTGAACCAACAATATGATTACAAAAAGTCGTTCATTTTTTGGCACAGTGACTACTAGGCACCTTCATGCATGTATAATTCCCTTTAGGAAACCTGGCAGGAACATTCCATTCATGTCTACAAGCCCAGAGCTTGATTAGAGGCCCCCACAAGCTTAACCCAGGTCTCCTAGAGGGTTCCCAGACCTTCGCCAAAATCTGGCTTCTGCTGGTGTTAATGACTATTCTTATCACTGTGTTACAGCCAGAATGGTGAGTAGGATGTGGCCAAAGATGCCAAGAGAACTAGAGAACTAGAGTGTAGGCACAAAAGCAGGCAAAGATAAGGGATATTTTCTAATCATATGGGAAATGCGGCCCAGAGCCTCCTCTTTCCTGTGATGTTATTGGTGACAAGGCCTGTGTGACGTTCTATGTGGTATCATAGAGAAACATCCAACATGATGTCATAGAGTCAGCTCCTAAGATACTTTTATGTGTAAGTGTTACATACTAACAGATTGTTGCACTGTGCTTGTCTCCTTAATCAATAAAGCATTTACACTGGAAAAAATAATGAACATTTCTGTGTGCTATTATAAGGGGTTGATACATTCCTTTGGAAGTCATAGAAGTTAAAGCTAGGCTCCTCAAGTAACAACTCATGAGCTATCTTTCAAAGCAGGGCTGCTAATGTCATTATGACCAGTCCACTGAACCACTCTAAAATTATGTCACTAGGTCTTATGGAAGTTCCCATCTCAGGTAGTGTCACTGTGGGTAGGGCCACATGAGCACCCAGAGCCCTGATACAAGGGGCTGCCATGCACAACTTGATACTGGGTATGATGTCATTGAAAGTTCAGTGTGAGCCGTGGCTTCCCAAGTATTGGTGAAAATAGCTTTCCCAACATCCCGTGAAGTATTTTCATTGTGGAGACTTAACGGTGTTTTATGCAGCCAAAGATGGAGCCTCCAGACAAATATTTTTGGATGTCAGTAAGGTACAGGAATTAGGAGCTAGCTTCATAATTATACGTTCCCTTCCAGAGGAGTGCAGGTAGCCTGAGCACCCCATGCCTGCCTTACTCAGCAGCCTACCCTCTCACCCACGCAGGGCCGATGGCTCCTTTAGTTGCCTGTGTTCCTGCCCGGAGAGCATTTTTGATTGCACAGAATGCCATTGAGACTCCACAAAGGAAAGACTTGGACGTGGGGGTACATTTATTCTGCCCTTTGGTCTGGCAGTGATGTGGGACAGGTTGGTGCTAAGTCTTACCCTCATTAGGACTGGAAAGTTCTCTCTAGGGTTGCAGGGTACAGGGGTCATAGGTTAATCGGCAAATGTAACCCCCAAATATCAATGGCCTGGCACAGTGGGGCTCTATCCCTCATTTAGGAGGCCTGGCATAGAGTCTCTGCTCCAGGAACCAGGGCCCTTTCCAATTAGCAGCTTGGCTGTTCTCCCCTTGAACCTGTGCATTTAGTAGGCAATAAGCACCGTGCAGGATTGCTGAGGAAAGACGTGGCAGCGGTGAGTGTTACTTCCACCAGCATTCCACTGGCCAAAGGTGGTCCCTTGACTGCTGCCAAAACGTCCTAGAAAATAGTAGCCAAGCGAGGAAGAGGAAACAGGTTTGGTGAGCAGCTGGCCATCACGAACAAAAGTCATGCTGGATGTCTACCGGATGCTCCAGGTGCTCCTTCCATGATTCACCCCTTCTTCTGCTTGCCTAACCAGATCACTCCAGGCAGCAAGGCAGCGCAGTCCCAGCTCAGCCAAGGAGACCTAGTGGTGGCCATTGATGGAGTCAACACGGACACCATGACCCACCTGGAGGCCCAGAATAAGATCAAGTCTGCCAGCTACAACCTGAGCCTCACTCTGCAGAAGTAGGTGGAAACTCCAGAGAAGGGCATGCAGGTTCGGTGTAGGCATGTGACGGGGGCAAATGAGGTCATCCTCAGCATTTGCGTAGGCCTAGCCCTGGGCCACGGGATTGTATAGGAAGGTTGGGCTACAGTCATTGTTAAGCTGCCATTGGCTCACTTTACAGAAGTGGCGCAGGCAGAGAGCATGGCCACCGTGCCAGCAGCATAGGGCGGGCTGACCTGGAAACCCTACTTCCTCTTTCCTCAGGCAGCCCTATCCTCACCCCATGCAGAAGAAGCCCATGAGACCTAGTGGGGGAAAACCCTCCAGGGTTATGACCGCTTATCCTGGTCAAACCCAGAGCCTCCCTCAGGAGACCAAGTGTGTGGGGTGAATGGTGCACCTTGGGCCCTGTGACTTTACTGTCCAGATCCCCCCAGTGTCCCCCAGGAACTTTTAGGCAGGTGCAAATGTCCTCACTGGGTCCTGTTTCTGGTTTATCTAGGTCCAAGCGTCCTATACCCATCTCCACAGCTGCACCCCCTATCCAGTCCCCACTGCCAGTGATCCCCCACCAGAAGGTAGGTGCTGGCCACTGGAAGTGGGGGTCCACTCAGCCGCGGTTCCAGGAGTGTAACCTTGCCTGCCTGCCTGCCCTTGCCACTGCTGACCCTCAGTGTGAGCCTATGACACACTGAGTTGTAGGGATGCCTACCAGCTCCCGAGATACCATCCCAGGTCCAGCAGCTGGTCTGAGAAGAAACCCACTCAGAGAAGAATGTGCTGGGAAGAGGGCCAACATTCTAGTCAAGCAGGAAACAGTTGTCTGTTGAGGGGACTTTGGCCCTCATTGTCTGGGGGACACTGAGACTAGCATTGCTGTAAGAGGTCCCAGCTGGAGTCAGCCATCCCAGGAGGCACTCCCAGGTGTGAAGGAGCCTTATTGGCCCCCAGAGTTTTTTCTCCATGCAGACTCTTTCAGTTTTTAAGTGTCTATCCATCCTTTCCAGCTACAGACTCCCTATGTCCATTAGAAGGACTAATTATAATCTTGGAGGCTGGCACAGGAGTGGAGAGGCAGCAAAACCCTGGCCCCAGATCTCACCACTAGATCCAGGGTCCTTCCCAGACTCTCAGCAGCTGATCCCTGTGGGCCCAAGGGCCTAGCCTAAACCTGGGAAGGCCAACCCATAGCTCCTCCACCCACTCCCTTACTACAACTGTAGACTGACTCTGGTCTATCCAATGAGGAGATTAGACAGCAGGAGACCTGGGAAGAAGAGGCTCACAGGGGGGTCATGGTTTGGGGAGATGGACAGAGGGCTTCTGGGAGGAATTGCCCAAGGTAGACAGAGATGGCCGAGTAGCCCAGGTGCTTCCTTAAGTTCTCCTTGGTACCTCCACACCCCAAATGTCAGTCATCCCTGGCTATGAAGGGTCTTCTCTGGGTGGGGTCAGTAAATCAGGAGGCTTGGCTGCACTCATAGGGTATCCATTCAAAGAAAAAGGGATTGGGGGTGGGACAGACAGGAGAGTGATGCCCTTACCATCCCCTGAGCCCTGCATCCTCCTTCCTCAGGGAAGACTTGGCTTTCTGTGAGGGGCTTTGCATTCTGTCTAGATGGATGCCAGCATCTAGACCAGGAGCCACAGGTTTCACTCCTCCACTCTGCTTGAAGAAAAGACCTTCTTTCCAGTGTCCATTTAGGTGCTTCATCCAGCAGGCTGCAGGCTGTGGGTGGTGGGCTACAGGTGCTCACACTAACATGTCTCTTTCAAGTCCGCACAGAAGCACAGCCCTGTGTGGCCTCTAACCACTGTCTTCTCTCTCCCCTGCATGGTGCTGCCCTATGCCAGGACCCTGCTCTGGACACGAACGGCAGCCTGGCGACTCCCAGCCCCAGCCCTGAGGCGAGGGCCAGCCCAGGCACCCCAGGCACCCTGGAGTTCGGGGACACCTTTAGCTCTTCCTTCTCCCAGACTTCTGTCTGCGCCCCACACATGGAAGCCCTGGAGCCTGTGCTTCCTCAGGGCAGCCCAGGGGTCAAGGCCAGACCAGAGGGTTCACAGGGCTCAGTCAGCCCCAAAGTTCTGCCAGGCCCCAGCCAACTGAGGCAGTATAACAACCCCATTGGCCTGTACTCAGCAGAGACCCTGAGGGAAATGGCTCAGATGTATCAGATGAGCCTCCGAGGAAAGGCCTCAGGTGCTGGACTCCTAGGAGGGTAGGTAAAGGGCAGCCTGCTATCTGGTATAGAGCCACCTGGGTCATCGGTGCTCACCACAACAGCCTGGTCAGATGGTCAGGGGGAGGAACAGGCCTCAACATCACCAGCCCTGCACCCATGAGGCAGCACCAGCTGAGAGCGACACTAGCAGGGATCCTATTGAACCTGCCGTCAGCCAGGCACACCACTGCCTTGTACAAGCGCTCTGGAGAGACATGTCAGCTCTTTGCAGAAATAGAAACTGAGGCTCAGAAATGGTTAAGCTGAGGTCCAGGTGTCCAGCTACTAAGTAGCTAAGCTAAGCTTATATGCAGGAGACTCCAACTTCCCAAATTTTCATCCCAGGCCACACCCTGACCCACACTGCCTGCTGCCTTTGGAAATTAAGGTGTTAAGAGATGGACTCCAAAGTCCTGGGACTCCAAAGGCAAGAACAGGAAAGAGTTTGAGATAAGAACGTAAGTTCTCTAAGGATGCGAGTAGTCTAGGGAGTAGGAGGGAGGGCCAGAAACACCCAAGCAGAGACTGGAGAATGGTATGAGGGAAGTTAGTTTACAGGGCTGAGCCAGGCTAGGATGGACTGGAAAAAAAAAAGCAGAGGAGAAGGGAGTTATGAAGAACAATAACCCATCTCTGGTTCCCATAGTGTAGCTGGTAGGATTGAAAGAGCATGGAGCCACTGTGGAAGGGTAAAGGGGAGAGGATCCCGGTTAACCAGCATGTAATAGTTGCCAGACCTCTCTCCCCACTTGCCTCACAGTAACTCAGCTACTTGCCTGTGCAATGGGTGTATTGTCTCTAGGTGCTAAAGGAGCAGCAGGCTGAGTCTCAGAGAGAGGAATCACACGGTTCTCTTCTCTGAATTACTGGAGGATAAAGAGAACAGCACTCATCACACACTGGCTTCATGTACGCACTGTCCAGCTGATATCCAAGAGTCAGGGTAGGAGCCCAGTCCAGCCACATCCTCCTTTGCTCTTCCATGTCCACTAGACCAGGGCTCCCTGGTTTCTCAGCTTCCCCAGCTCCTTCTGGAATCTGAGTAAAAACAGTCCCTGGCCTCCTTTTCCTGCCTCCAATGGGAAGCTCTTCCTAGTTCCCATTGGACCCACCCTGAGCAAGAAAGTTGCCTTCTGGTTGACTGGGAAAAGCATACCTGCAGTGATCGCATGTCACCCTGGCTGAAATCTGACTCTGAGTTAGGAACTGGCTCTTTTTGGTTGATATTATTTAATTTAGTTTATGTGTATGGGTGTTTTGCCCATGTGGGTATGTAAGAGACTGTCTTATCCTCAAGAACTGAGTTAAAGACAGTAGTGAGCTGCTGTGTGGATGCAGAGAACCAAGCAGGCTCCTCTGGAGGAGGAGTCAGTGGTCAGCCATCTCTCCATCCCCATAGGAACTGGCTTTGTCATTAGCTTCAGAGGTGGGCATTGATTTCCTTCACCTTGGCAACTCAGCATGCAATTGACCCATGACCACATAGCTACTAAGAGGTAGACAGAAGTGGTCCTCTGATCTGCCTGATTCTATCTTGATTTGAGATGGAACAGGAAAGCTAGGAGGTCAGGAGCCCCACCCCCTGGACTCCCCAGTGCCAGTCCTTTGGTGCACATTCTGTCCAGAATGTACCTGGTAAATGTAGAAATTATCACTTGATAATCAGAGAGAAGCAGGATCCAGCAGTGTCCTCAGTGGGAAGATGAGCCAGGGAAGGAAGCAAGGTTGGGGCTTCATTCAAAGAAAGAACTGATTGTTGTCAGTGTTGACTGTGTGGGCAGAAAGATTTACGACCTCTGCTGGGCTGCAGCCCCCGCTTTGCTAAGTGTCTAACTGCTTGAAAGCAACAGACATGGCAATTCTCCATGTCCATCTATTGCACTCACACTGCCTGAAGGCATAAGACTTCGGCATGGTGGGCAACCTCACTTCCTTCTCTTTTTAAATTTTTTAAAATTTAATTTAATTTTTATGTGTGTAGGTGTTTTGTCTGCATGTATGTCTGTGTACCACCAAAAGAGGGTGTCATATACTCTAGAACTGGAGTTACAGATAGTTGTGAGCTGCCACGTGGGTGCTAGGATTCAGACTTGGGTCCTCTGGAGGAGCAGCTGGCACTCTTTCCCATGGAGCCATCTTCTCCAGTGGCCCCATTTCCTTCTTTATGAATAGGTTGCCTCAGAGTCAGAGCGTTGAGAAGAGGCAGGGTTAAAAATTGACCTCTGTTCTGTCACACTCCAGAAGGGAAGTCTATTCCTTTTTTCTGGTTCTTGGCAGCTGGATCTCTGGGAACAAGTGGAGGGGAGGAGCAAGGACAGGAAGGCCTGAGAAAGGACAGGAAGGCCTGAGCAAGCTTCACCCCTCACCTGAAAGGCAGCCTTGAGAGGCCACACAGAGCAAGGGCCCCTGGACGGGCACTGCATCCCTGGCACCTCGTCCTGAGATCTGAGCTGGGTGTGCTGCCTGCAGAAATCCAAGCCTTGGGGTGGAGCAAGAACCTGGGGGGGGGGGGGCGGGCAGTGCGGGCGGATTAATGCCAAAGAAGGAGCTGGCTGCTGCTGAGGGCAGAGGCAACCTCCACCTAATCCAGCCAACACTGCCCTCTGCAGGGGACGCTGGGCTGGTCAGCGCAAGAGCTGACCCTGCAGCTGTCAGCACTGGCCAAACATGGAGAAGAAATGGCAAAGCCAAGCTGGCCTTTTCCTAATATAGATCCACTTGTGGCTATTTTGAGCATGGGAGGACAGAAGGAATTTTATCAGCTCTGAAACAGTAGGGGACCTGGGCCGGGGCAGATACGACACCCGCTCTCGGGGGGTGGAAAGTCTTTGGCTTCCCAAAATCCTGATTGTGGGGTGACAAGGGCCAGGCTAACTGGGGCTAAGGGTCCCTCTTTCCAGAGTTCATAGTGGGCAGATCTAGGAAATCATATGGTATATGGAGTATATAGGGACAAACTTCCATACTCTCTCATCCTGAGTGTCAGACAGGGCCACAGGGCCTTCCACCGCATTGGATGCCCGTAAAGAAGACAATGATCCTCCCCCCCCCCCAGAAATTCATATTACAAGAGGCTTGTTATGAGGACAGTGTCCCTCTGTACTGCCCTTCCAGGTGGCCCCTGCTGGGGGCTCTCCTGTGAAGGCCCTGAACCTGCCCTCCTCCTGGGACTCCTCTGGCCTCACTGCTGTCTCCCAAGGCCTTCGGAGCAGTCACCAGGGACTGCCCTGACCCACTACTCCCTGCCCCATGAGGAGTGATCAGAGCTGTCTGTCGTCCTCTGGGAGAGAGAAGGGGGCCCAGGGGCCGTGGGTAACCCTGCTGTACACACAATGGCACTGCAATGCCTCCTCAGCTTATGAGCTGTGCCCTCCCTCCACCCCACCCTGCCCCACCCAAGCGCCATGAACAGGGCTTTTCACCTTTGGGACATCTTGGAGCCTCAGCCCTTCTTGAAGCAGGCACCGTAGTTATGTCTGTAAGCTAGCTTTCTCTCCAGGGTCTACATATGTAGATCCTACATACGCCAGGTTAGACATATGCGATCCATGTACTTGTGCAGGAGCTCTTGAGCCTAACAAGAAATCCCTCCCTGCTGTCAAAGCCGGGAATGTTGGGACCCACCATAGAGGGAGTCCTGGCACATCCCACCCAAGCCAATGGTTCCAGCAGCCCTGATTTCAGGTTCTGTGCTCTCACCTCCCTCACCTTTTACTCCTCGCAGACTGAGGTTCTGCCAGTCCTGCGTCCTCCACAACCAGCCTGAAGATGGACCTAACACTAGAGCTTCCCCAGTGGAAGCCTCACTCTGACTACTCTGTCTTCTTTGCTTTGTCTCTCCTTCCAGGTGGTAGCCAATTCTCCAGCCAAGTTAGTATCCCAGGACAGCATGTGTGTGTCCCTGTGTGCCATTCCAGCATGCACCTGCCATCTGTTGGGTGTGGACGGTGTGTGCCTGTTGGCATGTGTACATATGTGCATGTGTGAGTCAGGATGCGTTGTGCCCTCGATGAGCCTGCACGGGTATTTGCTGGAGTATGGAGGGAAGCCATTGCAAGGCATGGCTGTTTATGTGATGGTCTCAATTTTGCTCCCAGTTTCCTGCTCCAACAGCTTAAGGCTTGCAGGTTAATTCAGGTGTGTGGGGTGCTGCGCTGTCACTGGCCTGTGTGGGCCTGAAGACCTCTCTGTCCCAGTGGGACCCCCTGAGAAGGACTGCACTTGATTTTTATCTCTGCTTGGGCATATATCTGTTGAAGGGAAGAGCCCTGGATGGGTAGAGGCTAGCAGGCTACAGCATGCTGGACTAGAGGGGCCTGGGCAGCCTGAGCCATCCTCCAAGGAAGAAGCACATATGTAGAAGGATCTGGAAGAACGGCATCACGGGCCACAGAGGAGTTACTGGCAAGACAAGCCCCTCCACGGAGGGACTTTGCTCAGAGTCTCCACGGGTGCCCAGTGTGACTGCTTTCCGCCTTGGGAACGCTCTGGAACGCTTGTGCTGCTGCCTCTTCTGTCACATGGCTCAGCTTCCGTGCCCTTCCCAAGTCCCCCTCCCCCAAACCCTCTTGTGTCTGCTTCTCCATCGTGCTGTGTGTGGTGGGAGTGTACACCATGCCCGGTGCCCCCGCTGACCCTAAGTGGAGCCTGAAAGGGGAGCTGGGGAGATGATTCAGGTGGACACGAAAGATCTTCTGCACAGGGTCTTGGGAGGTGCCAAGAATTTCCCTGGCCACACCCAGGCAGCCCACAGTGGGGGAAATTGGGTAACTTACTTGGGCCAAGACCTCAGTGTTGGGAGATGTCTCTCCCTATTCCCATCAGCACCCTGGCCTTGACTTCCCATGTAACCGTCACCTGTTGCCCCCTCTCCTCCCTATCCCTGCCTCTCCCAACTGCCCACTTTTCCTGCCCACCCTCCTCAGCGCTGACTACCAGGAACGCTTCAACCCCAGCGTCCTGAAGGATTCAGCCCTATCCACCCACAAGCCCATTGAGGTGAAGGGCTTGGGAGGCAAGGCTACCATCATCCACGCTCAGTACAACACCCCAATCAGCATGTACTCTCAGGACGCCATCATGGATGCCATCGCTGGGCAGGCCCAGGCCCAGGGCAGTGACTTCAGTGGGTAAGCGTCTCCCAACTCCACAGGCCTGCGGAGGCTGCCACGCTCACAGGACCAGCTCTCTTCTTCTGCCTTGAGCCTCCCCGGTTCAAGGGTTCAAGCCGCTGGAAGGGGGTGGTCCAGCCTTCACCAGAAAGTGTTGCCCTCTCTCTCTTCAGAGTTCAGCTTTAAGAGAAATGGCAAAACACAGACTGTTGAGTCTCCTCAGAGAAAGTGCGAGACTGCATTTTCCAGGCTTCATGAAAGGGGCTGGTTAGAGACTTCTGTGGTGCTTTCAAAGGACCATGGGAGACTCCTGGGCCTCTCACAACTGAGGCCACACTTGGGGAGTGGAGGGAATTGCTTTATTCTTCCAGGGATGAGCACCAATCCAGGTACTTGATGGGTTTTTACTGAAAGAGGCCTTGGGCCAACCATCCAAAGTGGTATTGGCAGTCAGCCTCACGGTGGGCATTTCTCTCCTCTTTGCCCTAGGAGGTCTGGCTTCAGGGCAGGAGGATATAAAATACCCTTGGTTCCTGGGATTAGTCTATTAGCTTGGTTGGGGAACTTGAGGGTGGATGAGGGACAGAGTGGTGAAAACTCTGATGAAACTGGTACTGTTTAAAGCACTGGCAGGGTCATACTCTCTCCTACCTTCTCCTCACTCCCCATTTCTGTCTTTGTCTCTTTGCTTCTCTGTGTCTGTATCTCTCACCTCATCTCTACATCTCTGTCTCTGTCTCTGTCTTCCTCTCTATCACTGTTTCTTATTTTTATCTGTCTCTCTCACCTGTCTTCTTAAACACACACACAGAGAACATGAGCATGCAGCGGTCTTGGGAATGTCATACTGTAGAGTCAACATCTCTAGACAACATGTTATCCCTGGATCAGAGATTCCCAGCAACTCAGGAGAAAAACACTTACGGGACATTACACGTTTTTCCGAAACTATAAAAGCAGATACTATAGGGCTGGAGAGATGGCTCAGTGGTTAAGAGCATTGTCTGCTCTTCCAAGGGACCTAGGTTCAATTTCCAGCACCCACAGGACAGCTCACAACTGTCTGTAATGTGCATTCCAAGGGATCTGACATCTTCACACTAATGCACATAAAATAAAAGTTAAATAAAAAAATTTTTAAAGAAGATATTTTAGGAGGGACACAGAAAGGTCCCAGGCTGCTTCTACAGAATAAGGACAAGCCTTTGTGGCCTTGGTGTACATGCCGAGGCCAGAGGATAGGGGACTTCTTGTCCTGGGCTCACTTCTGGAGAGCCTGGCCCCAGTTAAGAGAGGTACTACTTTCCACAAACCACGAGGGGGCAGAGGTTGTCCATTTTGCACTCATTAGTCTGAAACCTGTTGAGCTCATGACTGGCAGCCCTTTGCAGACATCTGGGCTGTGTTGACTTACTTAAATCGCTTATTCAAAGAAAAAAAAAAATGACCATGCAATTAAAAAAAAAAAAAAAAAAAAGCAAAAAACATTAGCTCATGTATACCCAGAAAAACAAGTCTGGCTGACTAAGCCCAAAAGCCAACAAGAATTTCCTGTTAACATTTGTTTGTCACATGGTCTTTGATGTGCCCCCTAGAAGTAGTAGTCACCAAAGGAAAGGTAAATGAAAAGCAATGGATAAACTGCTCATCACACTTCGTTTTCTGCACACTGGGAAAACTTCTATTGTTTGATTCTATTATCAGGCACCTGTGATTTGGAAAATACGATGCTCTGTTGATGAATCTAGCTGTCTCCCACACGTCCCTTCCCCTCCCTGCCTCTCATTGCTAGCGTGCCTGGGAAGGATCAACCTTTCCCCTTCCTTTTAACTCGAGCGCGCTGAGATGCTGCTATGGCACAGTGAGGAACCCTCCTGGCCATACCGTGTTCCGTTTCTGCTGTTATTCCCCACGGTTCTTTCCTCACTGACAGTTTTCTTTTTCTCTCTCTCTTCCTCCTTCACCCATCCCACCTCCCCTAACTCATTTCTGGTCCTAACCCCCGCTCTCTTGTGTGCGCTGCCCCTCTGCTATCCCATGATGGACGCGCACTCACGGCTGGGTTTCCTTCTGCTTGGCAGGGCATCTCCGCTGGCGTAAGTAGACCCGCAGTGTCCTTCTTGTCACTTGTCTAGTTGCGGGATGGTGTGTGGGTTTGGTGGGATGTGTCTGAGGACAAGTGGTCAGTCCATGTGCTCTGTCCACCTTTTTCCTCACGACCACCTCTCAGCCACACGACATCCTCTGCAGCCTGCATAGACAGATGCTTATCTACAGATGCTAATGTGGCTACAGAAATCTAATCATGGCACTCACAGTGCGACCACCCTGGCCTGAGGCTTTATACCTGCCTTTTCCTTGCCGTGCTTTGGTGAGGTTTTCCCAGGCTTTCCTAGCTTCACTGGGACATGGCACATTTGAGGGTCACAATGCACACTGGGCGATTATTCCAGTGCTGGAAGGTGACAACATAACCTCTAGGAAGCCAGTCCCCAGAACCCTCACAAACCAAGGGGATCTGGTTGCACCCCAGAGACCTTAGGAGTCCTTAGAATCCTTCCTCTATGGGAAACAGCTTTCTGGAGGAAGAACAGAACCCAGGGTTTCCTTTGCTCCTGGAGCAGCTGTGAGCTTCTCCCTGGACCCCAGAGGAATCTGCAGGACCCATAACTGATCTCAGTCACAATCTTAAAAAACCTAGCTCTCTAAGCTAGATAAAGTAAAGCCTTCAGGGAACTTGGGGCAGAACCACCCACCTTTTATCCCTTTTATTCTTTCTTTCTTTCTTTTTTTTTTAAATCTCTGCTCTCATAGCTCACCCTGAGCCAAGCCTAAGGAGCCAAGCCTGAGAAACTAGACCAATTTTATCCCAGCTTCTTGAAGAGAAGCTCAAAGACTTGTGTACCAAGGGGATCCTGTTCTGGCTAGCCAGTCCCAACTGGGGCAGATGGAGCCAGGCAGGAGGGTGCGAGATGGGGCATGCCTCAGCTGGGCTGTGTCTCCATGTGGTCAGGTCATCTGAACTGTGTAGTCCCTGGTAGGCAGACGTGCCCTTTGAGCTTCCTGACCATAAAGCACCTGACAGAAAGGACACTGTGCAAACCAGATGTGGGGGTACACAACCTCAGGAGACTGGGGTGAGGAAGGCTTCATACCAAGACTCTGCTTCAAGATGATGATGATGATGATAATGATGATGATGATGATGATGATGATAATGATGATGATGATGAAATAGTGAAGTAAAAACTAACCATAAGAAAGGGAGAAAAAAAGGACACTGGGCTGGGAGCTGGGCCACCGAAGTTATCATTCAGTGGTGTCCCTGTCTACTGCAGCCTGGGGCTAATCAGCCGACCTCTCTGGACCTCAGTTTCAAAATCTGTAAGAGGAAAGGACTAGCTGGCAGGTTGTTACTGCCATAGGCCTGGCCTGAGTGCGCCCTGACATCTGAGAGGGCTTTCTGAGCAACACAGATCCACAATACCTGTAAAACTTGATTTAGGTAGAAATTCCAACACCTGAGACACGCTGGGATCCTTGATGGCTTTGATCTGGAGCTGAAAAGATTATTCAGCTAAGAATTTTGAGTATCTGCTATGTCTCAGATCCTAGGAGCTTAAGGAGATATCATCAGGTTCCTCTCAAAAGACTATGCTGTTTGGGGGCAGAGACCATGCCTGCAAGCCTCCTTCCCAAGCCCCTCCTCCATCCCCAGCTCCTAGCCCCACTGTCCCTGTATATCATGCCAGGCCTGAGCAAATGTTTCCCACTTTGGTTCTCATAACACACCCTAGCCAGGCTGTCTCCCGCCGCTGAGCCAGAAGCCCCGGGCGTCTTCCAGCAGCAAGGCAGTGGCAGCTCCCTCTCTGGATCTGTGGGTGTAAGGAGGCCCCTGGATGGGCTATTGGATGCCTCCAGGGCCCTCAGGCAGGCTGTTCTCACCAGACCCCAGCAGAGCTGGCTCAGGGAACCCCAAATCACTTCTAGGAGATTTACCTCTTCCCTCCCTAAAGGGACTCCAGCCTGTGGGGTGGGAACGTGTTCAGACCCAGGATTAGCACTGGAGTGAGGCCAAAATGAAAGATAGAAACCTCATGGGCAAAAAGAGCCACAGTCCCACTGGGCCTTCCCTGACCTCTGAAACCCTGAGCACCGAAACCCCAGGCTTCTCAGCATTTCTAATCGTGGTGGAAAGAAACAGTGGGTGCAAGTGTGGGGGGAAGGACGAAGTGGGAGAACAAATCGGTGGAGGGGGGGGTCTGAGTTCCAGCCTGGCCTCTGCCCACACCCTTTCCTGCACTACAGGAGCCTGCCCGTGAAAGACTTGGCTGTAGACAGCGCCTCTCCCGTGTACCAGGCTGTGATCAAAAACCAAAGCAAGCCGGAAGATGAGGCTGATGAGTGGGCCCGCCGGTCCTCCAACCTGCAGTCTCGCTCCTTCCGCATCCTGGCCCAGATGACTGGGACAGAATACAGTGAGTGAAAGTGTTGAGGTGTGGCTGGGGGTGGAGGTCGAGGCAGGGTGATGCAGAGAGGTCCTGGCTCCCGCATAGTCTTAAAGCTAAGGAGTCAAGCCACCTGCCCTTGAAGATTAACTGACACTGATAGAGTTGGCAGCTGGCAGAGAGCCTCCGAGTCCCTAGGTGGGTCTTCCATTCTAACCACTAACCCCAAACAATAAGAGACTTTGTCATACAGCTTCCAGCAAGGTGGTGGCTCAGGACTGGGAGAGGAGGACCTGAGGTCGTCTCAGACCACTGCCTCCCAGTTGCGTTGTATCTCAACTCTCCCTGGCAGAGGCCTGGCATGCACACTCTCATTGCCGCCACTGACAAGATGGCACAGGAAGTGTTCAGGGCCTGGCTGACATCTAGGGATTTACCGTGCAAGGGCTTTTCTTCCTATGGTCACTGTGAGTCCTTCTGACCAACTTTCTTTCTCCCACAGTGCAAGACCCTGATGAAGAAGCTCTGCGAAGGTCAAGGTAGGTGCCTAGTCTCGGGTTCCACAGCCTTGCCTTCTAACCCTATCCCTCCCTGGGTAGCCCCTAGGCCACATGACTCATGGAAAGAACCTTTCATGTTCATGTATTTGAAAAGCTCAGCCCTTAAAGGGCTCCCGCAAGTGCAAGCTTGGGTGGCCTTCCCAGGTCAGTGAGACATACAGGAGTGAGGAATCTGGGCTCTCCTGGCTCCCTTACTGGGCAGGGGCAGGGCTGCTTTGGCCTTCGCTGGGCTTTGGAGAATGAGGGCATCTCCCTGTGAGGGCAGTGGGCCAATGCCTTGCCTGCACACTCATTTTTGGGCTTGTCCCCTTGTGAGTCTGAAGGCTTGGCACTGTGAGCAGGCAACAGAGGGCCATGCTAGGCATAAATACTTGACCTCTAGACTCCCCTGCCTGTTCATACATTGAGGCAGTAGTTCTATAAATTGCTCAAAGTATAACAGCGGCTGCAAGAAAGTATGAGCCCTTGGCACAAGGAGGGGCTTGTATGGGGCTAGGCATCACAGGGCATGGTCTCCTGGTCAGTGGCAAGTCTGGGGCACCACCACTTGCCTACTGCCTGTGCCCTACTAGAAGCTATAGCCGTGAGCATGAGTGGGGCATGGCTGTTCTGAAACCCACTGGAACCTGTGAGGGCCTTCCATGGTGAGGCATGGGGGCCGTGTGATTATCTGTCCACTTCTGGCAGTGAGTATGTCATCTGCATGTTCTTCTTGGACAGTCTGTCTGGGGCTAGTGAGTCCTGTGGTGGCCTCTCTGGGAGGGTCTGGGATTCAAAGGCATGCTCTCCCCTGAGCCAAGCTTTCTGTACTTGCTAACCACACATGGTGGCCACAGAACTCTGGAAGAGGAGGGTTCTCGGACCAGCTGGGACTCCATGTGCGTTTGATTGTTGAACTTGTATCTTTGCCAATCCGAGCTGCTCCTACTTTCTGGCTGGGAGCGTGCTCCTCCCAGGCCGGCTAAGGGTGGCATGTAGTCTCGGAAATGTGCTTAACCTCTTAGCTTCCGAAGTGCATCTGAAACAGAGTACCAAGTACAGCGCTGCTGCATCGGGAGCAGATGTGGAGGGCCAGCTGTTCTAGGTGTGGCTGAGCTCTCAGCTCTCTAGTCCTCCTGTGCTCTGCTGTCCCTACATGCTATTTCTGTGTTGTCCCCACCCTCTTCATCGAAACCACCCACATAGATGCCCCAGGAAGCAATGCAGACTCTCCCAAAGACTCAATGTCAGGATCCTTATGTAGCCTCCCCAGTACAATAAACAGCTTACACCCCAAGTTCTTTCCATCAGGAAGTCAACTAGAGGCCTTTTTCTCCCCTTTTTTAAGACACAACATTCTTCCTTCGTCTCTGCCACCTCTTCTGATCTCTTTATGCTCTTCTTCTATCCAGCACGCACATGCCACTCAGGCTAAGCTTCTGTCTCGTCATCAGCTGTTTATGTTTAGAAGGAAAGAGGTCCCAGTAGGAGAGCTAATCTGTTCCCTGTTTCCCCTGGAACATTACCAGGCACTGCCATAGAGTTTCCTCAGAAGAAAACCTGGCAGAGGTCCCAAGAAGAGGCTTCAGCCTGCTTCCTGCCTCAGCCCCAGGCCATCCCTCCCAGGATTTCAGGTCCTTCAGTGGAGACTCTTAGGCTCCAGCAGAACTTCCCCCCAGGACCAAAGGGTGCAAGCCTCTTGATTCTGTCTCTATTTCTGACTTTAATTTGTTGAAGGTTGTCCTCATAGACAGTCTTCCATTTCCCCAAATCCCAGCAGCCCGGGACTCTGGGATAGAGGCTGTGTGTGCCCTAGTTCCATTACACTTGGAAGTAAATTGCCAAGAAAAGTCTGCAGCTGCTCGGTCCCTGGGCTCAGTCACTCAGGCCAAGAGCATGTTTCTTCCTCGTGTACTGCCTTCAGACTGCTCAGGGGACTTGCTCCTCAGTGGTTAGAGTCACACCTTGACTCCAGAGTTGGGAGCTGACCCCCAGGGCCTGCTGATCCATCCTGATGACAGTTAACACCTGGCTTGTCCCTCCTCCCACATCAGCCCCTAGTATGCTGGCACCCCGGCAAGTCTGAAAGCCACAGCTGGAGGTGGCAGGCCTTCCAAGCACCACAGCCTAAGCAGACCCAGCAGCCCTCCTTCCTCTCATCTGCTTTCTCCTCTTCCTCATCCCCATGGGCTTTCTCATCTTGCCTTTTCTTTGGCTAGCCAGGAATTTCCCAACAGCAGCAAATAGAGTAGGTTCACAAGATTCACAGAGGTTATAGACTGACTCTTTGTCACTGAGCACCAATGACAAACCGTCACTGAGCCTTGGTGGGCTTTGCTAGAACTGGAGACTCACTGGCAACTGGCCATGTTTAATTTGGTACTTCTACTGTCTCTATGAGAAGGTTCTGAGTGTTTGCAGGGCCGTGTGGGCCTTGCCACAGGGCCTCTATGTATACTGCTTTCACCCATTCACCCTGACTGACCTCAGAAAGGCAGGTATGTGGAGGGGAAAGGCCCAGCATTCAGATGGTGGACACATTTCTGAATTTCTGTGTGGCTTTGGACTGCTCGTGTGGACATCCCTGAGCCTCTTGGTATAATGAGGAGGTTGGATCAGACTAATGTTTTACAACCGTGCTAGCAATTAGCAGCCCCCCCCGCCTTTGCAAGGCTCTTATAGAATTTCAATGTGCTGAACTGAGGAGCAGAGGGAGAGCATGCCAAGTCATGCAAATGAGAAGGTAGACCTCTGTAAACACGGGCATGTAGGGATGCAAGGACCAGGTCTGGTGATTATGACCATACATACTGTAAGACCAGCTTTGCCTAAAGTCAGGCTTCCTGGTTCGGGCATGCTGGCAACTCATTTTTAAATTGGACTTTTCATTTTGAGGTAACTGCCAATTTACTTGCAGTTGTAAGAAATGACAGAGAAATACTGGGATGTGGTGGCACATGTCTTTAATCCCAGCACTCAGGAGGCAGAGGCAGGCAAATCTCTGTGAGTTCCAGGCCAGCCTGGTCTACAGAGCAAGTTCCAGGACAGCCAGGGCTACACAGAGAAACCCTGTCTTGAAAAACAAACAAACAAGCAAACGCAACAAAGAACTGATGGAGAGATCCTCTGTGTCCTTTCCCCACTTCCATTCCAAAGTCTTACGACATCATAGCACAATGTCACACTGATAATGATGACATCACTTCAACCCAAACACAGACGGTTCCACACCTATGACCATTCCATAGGCCTCCAGATCCAGCCACATACACACACCTCTTTCTGTTGACCAGCAATGGAATCATATAGTATGTGACTATTTCAGGGTTGGCTTTTTCATTTGCAAAATTCCCTTGGACTTTATCAAGGTGTTGTGTGAACCAGTACAAATTCACACATACACACCCTGATTCCAAAATCCAAAGTGCCCCAAATGTTTCTGAGCACCATGATAACACCAAAGATAAAAAAAAATTACTTTTGATGTCATGATGTCATGTCACACAGATATTGGGTGTGATATGGTGATGCCTTTTATTCTAGCACTCAGGAGGCAGAGGCAGGCAGATCTCTGAATTTGAGGCCAGCCTAGATACAGAGCGAGTTTCAAGACAGCTACATAGCAAGGACTCTCAAAAGAAAAACAGAAATGAAAGACAATGGATGCTAGGTTGGGGTGTAGCAGTGGCAGAGGGCTTTCCTCCATGTATGAGACCCTGGGTAGAGTTGCCAGGACTGAAGTGATGGTGAGAACAAAACACAGGTCCTGTTAAAAAATGACCTTGAGTTATGTGCAAAAAGCGTATATGCTATGTAAATGAATTTTATACTGTCTACCCATGCTATTTCATTATATATGTGCAAGAATTCCAAAACCATCTGAAATCCAAAACAGTTCTGTCCCGTGAATTTTGGATCAAGTTTATTCAGCCTGTAATTCATTTGCGCAGTATCCCATGATGAGGATATAGCAATTCTATTTTTATATTTGTTTTGATTTAGTTAGAAACTGTTGGCAGGGCCACCTCTTGACAACAATGCCAGTACTACTGTTTTTTGACTGTGTCTTTGTTCGGGTTGCATGCACCGTGTTTAAGGTTAGGTGTGATTCCTGCCACCAGTTTGTATCTCTGCCATGGAGGAGGGTTAGGTTCCCAGCACCATTGGCTGGCCTTTCCTTGGCCCCCTTCCCTTCCCTTTCTACATGCTGGCCAGAGGGTGCCTGCACTGTGTCTTAACCTGGGCAGCTGTGAGTTGAGCCTCCCAGAGGCCCACTGGCAGGAAGGAGCAGGTCCTGCTCCTTTGTTTCTGTGGCAGAGAGTATGTGTGTGTGTGCTTGTGAACCGGGGTAGGCCCAGGCTGTGCTTAGGTCTGGGCCTGTAGGAGCCCTGAGTAGCATGTGAAGGCTTCTCTCTGGAGATGGTGAAGGTGAGGAATACCAGGCAGTACAGGGAGGTAACAGGTCTACCCAGCAGCCCTCATCATAAGTTAAGTGTTCCTCCTTCTTAGTGCCCAGCTAGAGGACAGAGACCATTCTGGGCTTGCCTGCCTGTTTGGTTCACTTCCAAGAGCCCACAGCCAAAGCAGCTCTGCCCAGTCCTAGCCCCACAGGCCAGGGAGCCTTCCTCCCTTTGCCCACTCTGCCCATTGGCCCCCTAACCAGGCCCCTACTTTATGCCTCTCCTCCGAGCAAGGCAGGGACTTCAGTCCCTCCATTTTGTCCCAGAAGTAAGTCTTTGAACCAAGTCTTTGAACTAAGTCTTTGCCCTATCTGACTTAAGCCGGCCCTCTAGAAAGTAATTCCCCAAAGGATGGCAACGCTTCCCCAACCAAACCAGTTCCCCACCCGTCCTTCTGTCCCAGCTTCAGGCAGGGAAATAGTGGACATGTTCCCTAACCCCTCTCTTTCTCCTTCTCTCTCTACCTGTCTCTCTGTCTCTGTTTCTGTCTCTCTTTCTCCCTGTCTCTGTCTCTGTGCCACAGGGAAAGGTTTGAAACGGAACGTAACAGCCCACGTTTTGCCAAGTTGCGCAACTGGCACCATGGCCTTTCAGCCCAAATCCTTAATGTTAAAAGCTAAAAGGCTGCTTGGATTCCCCCGAACCCTGGCAGGCTGGACCCCCGCCCTCCTCCCACACAGATCTGGCATGTGAGCCCCATGGTGATGCTTGATAATGAACAGCTGTGCTGGGGGCACCTCTGGTAGCCAACTGTAGCACCTCTGCTGTCTGCCCGTCCCAGAGTTGACAGCTGGGGCCCAGTGCCATGCACTCAGTACCTCCTACCTCTCCAACCCCCGAGCCAGTATGACCATCCCAACCCCCACAAGCAGAGCCTCTGTACAGCCCTTATGCAAACCCTTAGCTGTAGTCCAGAGAGGATATGACAGGGTTTGCTGGCCTAACACTCCCACACAATAAAAATACAGTGGCTGATGCTCATTCGCCCACCCTGCCCAGCACCCGGACCTACACTCACCAGAAACACATTGCCCGTAGATCAGGGTCCTGGGCGGGGGCACCCTTTTCTCTGTAGTTGTGTGCTGGCTTCGTAGTCCTTTCTCGTGTACATACAAGCATGCTTGTTTTGAAATAAAGAGGATTTGAAATGAACAAACCAAGCCCCAATCATGCTGTGCCTGTATGCGTGCCCTGCACCTCACCTTAGGAGGGCCTTCAGGGACAGTGTCTAGGACAGAGAGGACAAGTATGGCCAACAGATAGGCAAGGATAATGCCCAGCATGTAAGCCTCAGGGTAGCTCTGCTCACTGCTGCCATCCTACATGCCAGGCTAAGGATCCACACTGGGGCTCTGCGGGCAGTCTTTGCCTCTCACAGGGCAATGTGTCTGGGGGCTACCCCAGGACTGTGGCTTTTCCTTCTACACTCACCTATGACAGACAAGTGGAGTCATCTTCCCTCACCAACTGGCAATATGCAAAAGCCTCTCACCCAGGCTACTCTTACTCCTGTTCTGCATTGTCTGTGTGGTCTGAGAAGTTCTTCAGTGGGTACACCTAGACAATGGGACAGTTCACAGGGACACCAGGAGGTGGAGGTTGGGGGCTCATGAGAGGGAGATGGAAGGCAGAGATGGAAGGAGATGGAAGGAGAGTCATGGTGACATGAGTGTAGGGAAAGGTTTCCAGCTGACTCTTGTTCTTGGCCCCACTTGTGGCCTTGTGCTACTCTGGAGCATTTAGCCAAGCTCCTCAGCCTTGGCTGAAAAGCTCTAGTCCCCACCAGCAGGCTTGTGGTTTCAAAGCCAGCACTCCTCCCACCTGTCCAGCAAGCAGCCTGGTCTCTCACTTCATAGAATCATAGGCTGGGGACAATGGCATTTGGAAAATAAAGACGGTACAAAGGACCAACCCTCAGGATGCCCTCCATCCTCTGAGGCTGGATGGCTGGAACTTTGACCCCATTCCTGCTGTCTGAAAACACTCTTTCTTTCTGGCCAGCTCACCCGGAATGGCCAGCCAGGGACGCTGCTCACTTCTACCCA
Source organism: Meriones unguiculatus (assembly GCF_030254825.1). Lineage (NCBI taxonomy): Eukaryota > Metazoa > Chordata > Mammalia > Rodentia > Muridae > Meriones > Meriones unguiculatus. The sequence goes on along the minus strand of NC_083357.1, from coordinate 12,413,811 downwards.
CCCCTGAGATGCTCTCTCCAATCTTCTCTACCAGCCTGTTCCTCTTCACCTTCCACCCCTTCCTTCTTCTAACAGCCTCATGGCAGGGCCAAACAACCATCATCCTGGCTGGGGGATACACCTGGAAAAACAGAGAGATGTCTACCTTCATCTAGGCAAGCTTGAACACACCCATATTTGGACTGGTGACTTGCAAAGCCCAAGGGTAGATTGTACAGTAGGAGGTGGTCGGACACAAAGAGGCAGGAGTGGTCTCAGGCAGTGGGAAAGGACCCGAGGTGATCACTCCAAGCTGATAGATTCTCAGCCTCTGGTCATCAGCTCCAAGTGTGTCAGTGTTCTCTTGGGGTCCATTAGTTAAAGCTCTAAGATGTTCTTACTTGCTTTCTAGCCTCCTGGTGCCTCTTAGTAACCCCAGGCCCCCGTGAGCAGTATTTTGTATGGCTCCAGGCCAAGACCTCACATAAAGCCTTTAGTAAATAGGAGAGTTCTCCTCATTTAGCATCCTATGTCTGTGAGCAAGGATCCTGGCCACAGTGAATACTAACAGACTCAGAAAGGGACAATGTGACTGTAACCATAATGCAAGATTGATGGTGTAGACTCCAAAGGCAGGAGTCCCTCTAACTGGAAGAAGAGGTTAGTGTTCTTGATCCTTTTTTTTTTTTTTTTAATGTGCATTTGTGAAAGGGTGTCAGAGCCCTTAGAATTGGAATTACAGACAGTTGTGAGCTGCCATGTGGGTGCTGGAAATGAACCCAGATCCTTTGGAAGAGCAGACTGTGTTCTTAACCATGGAGCCATCTCTTCAGCTCCAGTGTTCTTGATCATACAGATAGGGGAGGCTGAGGGGCCATCTAATCTGAGGGCACAGAGATGATGAGGAGAAGAAAGGGATCACAAATGCCACTCTAATCATTTTGACCAGGATGGATGGAATGCCGAGGCGGTCATGAACAGCAGTGACGCAGGTATAGAGTTCCAGGCTATGGGATGTTGAATATATTTGGATGACAAAATGGAATGGGCATAGGTTGCAGGCCACTATTCCCCCTGCCGCTGACAGGCAATACTCACAAAGACCGCGGAGTAATGCGGGCCATGTTACAAAGTGACAGAGCTGAACTCCCTGAGCCATAGTCACCAGGATAAAAGACAGAATGTCGACCAGGTGGATGGCAGAGAAACAGTGCTACGACCAACACCTGAAAGGTGTTTCCCATCATTGAACCAACAGAAACCATTATACTTCACTGTCTTAGGTAACATAGGCACCATTGACAAATCCCCTTTCACAGTACCAGGACCAGTCATAGTATTAGCATCACCAACAGTTACACAACTTGAGTCCTGTAACCGCCAATCCCAAGATTTGACTCTTCCACTGGTACCTACCCTCTCTGTTCCAGACATACCACAGTCATCAACCACCACATCAACAAAACTCCATTTCCACCATTCAGAGTGATGGCGCAGGTCCACCTTGACACCTCCCAGACAGAGGAAAACATTAGTTGTAAGAGAGACTACAGCTAGACGGTGCTGCCTGGCCACACTCTCCCTCCGCAGCCATGAGCATCTGAGTCTGGTTTGCTTGGGTTTTAGTTTTACCTAGGTGTTTAAACTGTTTGGGAGTAGAACATGTGCATAGCATGTATGTAAAGCCCCGGGTTCTATCCCCAACACCAAAATTAAGGAAGGAAGGAAGGAAGGAAGGAAGGAAGGAAGGAAGGAAGGAAGGAAGAAGGAAAAAGAAAGAAGAATAGAAAAAGGGAATCTGAATCTATGACAAAGGCAGGAAGCAGGCTGGGGTGACCTCATGGGCACTCTCTTTAGGACTAAAGTCAAGGCTGTGTAAGTTCTCTGTGATGCTTGCTTGCTGGTGCCCGCTTTTTGGAATTTCTGGAGACTCACGGATCTTCGTGCAGAAACTGACCTGGAACAAGAACCCAAGATCCTTCAGGACAACTTTGATGTCCCTTCTCTCTCCAGACCCCGGCAGCTGCTTGTAGAGAGCGATCCTAGACAGGATGCGCTCAGTAAGAACTCGGAGTAGCGGACACATGTGCGGGCCCGTATGGCCCTGATAGTGATCTTTGTCTCACCCCTGTGGTCAATGGTAAACTTTTCTTTTCTTTTTGGGTTTTTCAAGACATGGTTTCTCTGTGCAGCCTTGGCTCTCCTGAATCTCCCTTTGTAGACCAGGCTGGCCTCAGACTTAAAGAGATCCACCTGCCTCTGCTTCCCAAGTGCTGGGATTAAAGGTGTTGCCACCATTGCCTGGCTCAGCAGTGAATTTTTCCAAGGCCTACATCCAGCTCCAAACTCATTGCCGGACATCCAGGGTTCATTTGGAACTATTGATAGGGAAGGATGCAGTTGGCTGGTCTGGTAGCATACTGCAACAAAGGGGACAGACAAAGCCAATGTCGTCTTTGCCCAGCCTAGACATTTCCATCACTCTTATCCTGTTCAGGGTCTTCAGTTTCTAATAGTTCACTGGAAATGTGGAATGACACCAGGGAGGGGCACAATGTTCTATGTCATCCTGAGCTTTCACATACTTGGCCGACCTGTAGGGAGGCCTCTAATAGCCCGATTAGCAGGGTTCAAGGTCTAGCGGTTCTCTGGGATAGCCACATAATCAACATGGCTTTCAGAAAGCAAGGTGTGTCAAAGAGGTTGGGTAAGGTGGCTTCATAGACGAGTCAAGGATAGCACAGCTGTAGGCCCACAAACCAGGCTATCCAAGGCCTCCTCTCTAACAACTAAGCCATGAAAGGCCTGGGCAGGGCATGGCTAACACCCTTGCCCATCCGAATGTGCTCTTCCCTGTGAAACAGCCAACACACAACTCTCACTACTTCTCCAGCTCTAATCCTTTCTTTCAGCTTTGAACCTTTTCCTTTCTTAATGGATGCAGATCAATTAGGAGATGCTTTGGTAAGCATCTGTGGCTTCCCTGCATTCCTATCTGGGACAGACAGAGGCATCTAACAACTTATTACTCCATGTGTGGTCTGCAGACCAGCCGCATCAGCATTACCAGGGAACTTGCCAGAAATTATGCTCAACCTCATTTCAAACTTAACAACTATAAGGCTCTGAGTGATATTTTCTGTTTGTTTTGTTTTAAGACAGAGTCTCGTAATATAGCCCAGATTGTCCTGGAATTTGCTGTATATGTAACCCAGGCCAGCCTCAAAACTCACAAAGCCTCCCAAATGCTGGGAAAACTGGTGTGTACCAGCAGTCTACCTAGCTATATGATGTTTCACCGGAGAGGCAGTGTCCCCCAACCTCAGGTTCCTCCTCTCAGATGAGACTCGTAAGGCTAATCATCCAGGGCAGTTGAAAGGATGAAAGGAAAAAAATGAGCTAACCCTGGCGCTGTGGAACTTTGGGATAGGAAAGTGCTGAGAAGTTTCTTATGTCCAGCAAGAATCTGCCCTTGACAAGAGCGTCTACTTGGCTGACCACAGGAAGAGCTTTCTTTCTTCCTCTGGGTAGGACACTGGGTAGGTTCAAACCAGAATGACCCTCAGTCATTTTGTTCTTATGGCTAACTTCTAGGACCCTGACTAGATGAACTTTGTTTCCATTTCCTCACTTATTAAGGAGGGTTGATTGTGCCCCGTCAGAGGACTGCCGTGAGACATTAAAAGCATAATGGCAGAAACAAAATAAGAAGTCAGTAAACATATGACTTGGGGCTAAGGGAGCCATTACAACATGTAGAAATTTCATTTGTTCTGTCATTATTGTTACAAATAGAAATGCCAATCAAAGATCTGGGAATGATCCTGGTATGGTGGTGGTACCTTCCTACGGTCCCAGTTAACTGGGAAGCTGAAGCAGGAGAATTACTTGAATACAAGTGTTACAAACCAACCTTTTAGGAAAGGAAGGAAAAGAGGAAGTGAGGGAGGGGAAGGAAAGGGTGTGTATTTCTCTGCTTTCTCGTGGTTTACGGCAGAGGGTGGGGGTGCAGTGAGTACTTGTTAGAGAAGCGGTGCACAGGAGCATTTCTGTGTATGTGTCTGGACGGTCAATGTCAGGTGCCTTCCTCAATCGCTGTCTGTTTTAGTGTTTGAGAAAGGGTCTCCCACTGAACCTGAAGACTGGCTGGCTGGCAAACCCTAGAGATTCTCTTGTCTTTATTTCCCCAGAGCTAGAATTACAAGCTGCTGTGCCTGACCTTTTATGCTTCTTATGTGGATGCTAGGGATCTGAATTCAAGACCATACTCATTCTCGAGCAGCAAGCACTTTTCTTGCTGAGACATCTTCCCAGCCCTATGACTGAATTTTCTTTCTCTGTCCCAGTCATAGGGAACAGAACGAATCCCATTAATCCAAACTCTGCTGTTCTGTCTTAGAGAAGTTCTGGGGACAGTCTGGGATTACAGGATAACCAGGCATTCTAAGGGCAGGCGTGTGGACACTGGGCTACCGGAACTAGCATATGCTGGCGCTGAGTATGTCCATCCTTCTTGATCACACTACTCCACACTAGCAGAGCAGCTGCTTCTCTGCTTCTGGTGGAAAGACCCTTTAGGTCTACGGTGCTTAGAACCATGTTCATGTCACTCTGGGCTGCCCGGTGACATGAGGACCTTCGAGTTCAGTAGGTTCTGCCTGTCCCCTCCCCATAGGTCCTGCCACTCCCCGTTGTATGCCATCAAAAGAGGCACAGATTTCTGATTCTCTGAACCATCCTCAACCACATTGCCCCCTTTTGGCCCAGGTAGCCTTGGTCTGCTTTCCGTGGTAGCTTCTGTCCATCTTCAGTCAGCTGTACTGTCAGTGCCCTGTGCTAAAACCCGTTCTCATGGCTTTTTTTTTTTTTTTTTTTTTTTTTTTTGGCTAGAGCACCCCTTCCCAGAGGTAATATATGCCCTTGACTGAATGTACAAGCAGTAATGGAAAGGGAAAAGGCAAACAAGATAGGAGAGGGACCTGGTTGATAACTAAATGTGCTTTTCCACCGCATTGTAGTTTGCTGAGAAAGAAAAACCAGGAAGTACAGAAAAACTGAGGGTAAACATCCTCCAAGATTTACGTTGCCCAGCTCCTCTCTTAGGTCTAATCATGCTCTCCTGGGATTCCAGAGGAGCTCTTTCCCGGCACCTGGAGATGTGCCTCCCACGCACACCTGCATTCTGCTCTGTATGAAGAAGCGATAATGCTCTCCACCCACTCCCTCTCACCCCACACTATGTAGAGGGCCTCCCCAGACCTGGGCCCCTGTGACCTGTTGTCTTTTTGATCCCGCCTCATCAGCACCCCTATTGAGCATGCTCCAGTGTGCACCAGCCAAGCCACTTCCCCGCTGCTGCCTGCTTCTGCCCAGCCGCCTGCTGCTGCCTCTCCCATTGCAGCCTCGCCAACCTTGGCCACAACTGCTGCTGCCCATGCTGCCACTGCCTCTGCTGCAGGCCCTGCCTCAAGCCCTGTGGAGAATCCGAGGTAACTGGCCCACAGATGTCAGACCTGATGCTGGGAAAAGGGGGCAAGAAAGGACCCAGCCTGAGCCTATTTGTGGGCAGCTAGATCCAAATAGTTCCTTGATGTTTTCCAAGGAAAACAAGGTTGGTACTGCTTGGTGCAGAATGTGAAGGAGAAGCTGGGATGCATTTTGTGGGGTACACCAACCATGACTGACCTGAGAGTCTTCTTCTCTCAGCAAGGTAACGAAAAGGAAGCATTCACCCTCATGGGGGTGTCCTGAGGCGATCAACCACTGTTGATGGGCAGGCTGGACATGGAGGCCTGGAGCTTGTAGCTGGGGTTTGCCTGTCAGTGAGAAGCAGAGTTGGGGCTGGACACTCATAGGCTTCCACACACGACACCTTCCCTTTCCCTTTACAAATAGGAAGGTTTCCACCTTGTCCACAACAGGAACATTTCTCACTTTCCACCAGAGTGCCTGATCTATGAAGGAAGAAAGACCCTAATGAGAAGAGGGTCTGGCACAGGAAGAGGGGAGGCTGTTTGCTTAAGCCTGCCCTACGAAAATGGGACAGAACCACCCTGGAAGCCAGGACCAGGCTCACCCCCAGGGATCAAGTTGGGCTGGGCTTGGGACCGCATGGGATTCTGGGAAGCTACCTGAGGCTGCACAAAACAGTTAAAATAAGTACTCTGATTTCCTATGTCTCAGCCTGCCTTCCTGGATACCCACCACAACAGAGGCCAAAGGATGGGGCCATGCAGGGAGGATGAAGAGGGAGGCTGGGTGGCTCACTCCAGCTGCCACAACAGCAAGGTTGGCCCTGTTGTCTTTCCAGGCTTCCAAGAATGGTCCAGTTGTTGTTTCCAGCCAGGACCCAGATTTCCCCAGGGAAAACAAGCCTTGTAGGGTCAGGGTGCATAGGGTCATGGTAATTTTCATTACCTTGCCAAGAGCAGAAGATGATTCTGCAGGGCACGGGGCTACAGTAGAAGGGGTCAGAGGGTACACTCTCAACACAGATAACCCCCTTCCTTGCACACGGCCTCAAAAGGAGCTGAGCTAGAGTTGCTCATTGACCATCCACCTTGGTCCTTCACCAGATGTCTTCAGCTCTGTTTCCTGTCCCCATGCCAATCCAGGATGCTGGTACCCCCCAGTGGTGGGAAAGTCTGGCCCTGACACACTGGCCCATAGCCTCATCCAGCCACAGCAAAAGCCGGGCACCCTTTGCACTCCATGTCCTCCTCTCCACCAGTGTGCTTACTCCTCTGGCCTTAGCACAGGGATCTAGCCACAGAAGGGCAGGGGAAGCCTTAACTATAAACGCAGTATGATGCTGAGGTAAGGATACACAGCCCCCAGGTCAGTTGCTGGCTCTGAAGATTACTTAACCTTGATTGGGACAGTCTCCAGGCTCCCTGGGTCCACTCAGGTTACTGATGAGAGGTTGTCATCCCAGGGCTATCCCTTCCAGAGACCCAGACAAGAAGGCAATTCTTCACCCTACTGCTTGGCCCAGCAGGTCCAGTGGGCCCATGGGAAGAGGTAGAAAACAAAACAAAACAACAACAAAACACAGGATGCCAAAGGCTGGGAGTATATTTCTAGAGGTTCATTTCTGTAGTAGCCCACTAATGACCCATTTGCTGGGTGTGGTCAAAGGTCTCCCTTGGGACGAACAATGTGTAGAAAGATAAAGACAGTCATTAGTTTGACATGAAGAAATGGTTTTAACAAACATACGAGGTTGGGAAACACTGCACCAGGTAAGATTAAACGAGCTGCTAGACTCTGGAAGTTCCTGGAGCCTTCATCTCCCCTAAGAAAGAGGCCACATCCAGCATTTCCTGAAGGCAAAGAACTGGGACACTTTTGTACATGTCTTTGCTACCATTGTCCCTGAGCCACATGTGGGAAGACACTGCTTGCTCTAGGATCCTGACGGCTGAGCCACTAGAAGGAAGCAATGGAAATTGTCAAAGAAGCAGAGTGGGTTTGCCGGGAGCTGCTGGGGCCTCCTGGCTTCTTCCCATAAATGTTGTCAGAACGTTTTACTTATTTATTTATTATTTGCTCAAAAAGCACGAGACTAGTTGCTTCCTCCAGCAGCATCACAAAGGAATAAGATAAGGAGACCAGATGGCCAGAGGGATCCCGGAAAGGTTTGGAGTAGCTGTGACCATTTCTGTCTCCTTTTTCTCTCCCCTCTGCCTCGGTCCATAGTCCTTCTGCTATAATTCCTTTTGCGAATGAAGGCTTTCCATGCGTTCTTTTATCTGGCTGGTACCTTCCCTTCCTCTTTCTCAAGGTGGCAGCACTAGGCACAGGGAGTAGCTTCCTTGCCTCTAAGACCCTTTGGCTTCTTTGTAGATTCTGGAACCAATCCAGTGGGTGTTTCTGTCATAGTCCTGCCTAGAGATCAGACAGCAAGCCTGCAATGGCTTTAGATACCAGAGCCCAGTGGACCGTTTTGGTTATAACTCTTCTGCTTTGGTTCCAGGCCACAGGCCTCTGCCTACAGTCCTGCAGCAGCTACTTCTCCAGCACCCTCTGCCCATACAAGCTACAGTGAGGGTCCAGCTGCCCCTGCACCCAAGCCTCGGGTTGTAACCACGGCCAGCATCCGGCCTTCTGTCTACCAGCCAGGTGAGAGCTGGGGGTGGGAGGGTGGGGGCAGGGGCTCAAAGAGTCATCTGTTTCAGGACAAGACCCTGAAGTGAAGGAGGCTTAATTCTCCCTCCCCTGGTTGTAGGGTAGAGTCCTATGGAGCCCCCAAGCCTGTGTTTGACCAGGCAGGGATGGAGCCATATATCCTCTAGGAAAGGGATAGTCACACCTGCATGTTCAGAACAAGTTGAGAGAAAAGAGGGCTGGGGGTGGAGGAAGGTGGACAGCAGTAAAAAGCTGTTTCTTTAAGAATCTGGGTTGACCTCAAACTGGAGGACAAGAAACCATAACAAAAACGCCCCAGGCTTTATGCTGCTTACTGTGTGTCACTTTGTCCTTTTGAGCAAGCTGCTCAACCAGTCTAGTATGTGGCTTCCTCAGGTGACAGAATAGCTAGGGCACAGGTGACATAGCAGTAGAGAGTCGGCCGAGTGGACCCAAGGCAGAACTCACTGGTTGCAGTTTGTCTCTGTCCTGCCAATCAGTGCCTAGGGTTTTCCTGTAGGGATGAGAGGCAGCCTTATGTTCCTAATCTAGGCAAAGTTGGATATCTTCCTCAGAGCCCAAGGTAGTTCTCAGGCCAGTGCACATCGTCCCACTTTCCCATCAACCATTGCTCCAAGAACAGAGGGCTCTCAGGCAGGTGTTTTTCCAGGTTAGAGGAAGATCCCATGTATTCTGGCTATGCCTATAGGAAGGCCCTTGACATCCAAGCCCCGATCGTTATTATCTTTTCTTCCTCTTGGGTTCTGACTCTGAACTTTAGGAGGGCAGAGTTGTGGCAGATTTTCTCCTTTGTATGTGCCTGACTTGAGCTTGCCTTGAGGTTTAATTTTCAACAGTGGGTGAAGAAAACAAACAAACAAACAAACAAACAAAAAAACAGGCTAGAGGTGTAACCTGGTGGTAGAGTGTGTGCCTAGCATGTGTGAGGTCCCAGGGTTCACACACACACACACACACACACACACACGCACGCACATGAACACAAGCACACCAGGCAGGCAGGCCGGGAACGCATCATAGAGTAACAGGGAAAGGCAGTGAGTTTGTGTTCTGTACTCTAGCAACTGTGCATACACAGGAAATGAGCCTAAAGTATTCTTATAATGACCCCTGGGTGTTCATTACGTGGGTTGATAAAATAGAACTTTAGGTGGGCATATACTTTCCACTAAAACACAGTTATTGTCATCTTGAATTTATAGAAAGCAATAATGATTTTGCATTTACTGTTATAATACAAATGTTTTTCTACTCTCTAAATTACTACACACTGTATAATACCATACACACATACAATTTGTTTTGCTTTTGAGACAGTCTCTCTGCATAGTCCTGGCTGTCCTGGAACTAGGTATGTAGATCAGGTTGGCCTCCTCGAACTCACAGAGATTCTCCTACCTCTGCCTCCCCGTTGCTGGGATTAAAGGCATGTGCCACTATGCTTCCCCTTACAATGCAAATATTAATAGATTGTTTGTTGGCAGAGTGGCTGGGGTAGCCCAGGTTGTTGATCTTCCTGCCTGGACCTCCCAAGTACTGGGATTACACACATGCTACCACACCCAGTTTTTAATAGACCTTTTAAAGAGTAGTTTTCAGTTCACAGCAAAATTGAATGAAACGTGTTATTTCCCAAATATCCCAACCTCACCCTGTGCACACATTCCTCCACTTTTCCAGTGCACAAACAATTCATGGTAAAGTGATGAAGGGTGTAAGTTACAGGTTTGTTTAAGAAAAGAAAATGTGTTATTTTAATGGGGAGGGACTTGTGTCCTCCAAGTGTGAACTGGTCACAGTTGTATGTGCTATTCTTTACCCCAAGAACCAGCTGGATCCAAAGCATATCCTGTTAGAGCATGAGTGAGACCCTAGGAAGCTTTTCTCTGGAGGCCTTGCTTGGGGAAGCACACACTTTTTGAGTGGGCAGAATCAGTCCCCTGCCTTATAAAGCTCACCGATGGTCGTATTGAGTGTGGACAGGGAACTTTTTAACTTGGGTGGCAAACTACCACATCTCTCAGACCTGAACTTTCTCCTTTGAATCAGGTAGGGGTCTATGCATGCTTACTGTTCTGCAGACAAAATGACATCTCTAGCTTCATGCTATCTCTATCACTCCTGGGCCAAGGAAAGGCAGTTCTGAGGTCAAAACTCCATAGGCTTGAAGTGGCATTTTGGAAGGGGTTGGGTACAAATCTCCTATGTAGGAGACAGAATGGCCGCCCCGTGCAGACAGGAGACACAGGAAGAAGTCTGCAGAAGGGGGTTGGAGTAGTGTCAGGTGCAGGTGGGGCCTTGTGCGGACACAAAGAAGACCTTTCTCCGAGCAGCTCTGCCAGGCCCTTCCGGCACCCTCCGCGGCCTGTCCTCCGCAGGCCCGCCAGGGGGCGGCCGTGCCCTCCGGCGGCTTGCTCGGGTCCAGGCGGCCGGGACGTGCAGGAGCCCAGGCCTCCGCGCGGTTCCCAAGCTGTGCAGACGTTAACTCATTCCTGCCCGGAGCAGAGGAGAGGCCCGCCTCCACCCTTTCTTCTCCGGGGAGGTGCCGACGGCCTCCGGGGGCGGCTGGCAGGCTGCCAGGACGGCCGGGAGCGCGGTCCCGCGCCCCTCCGCACTGCTGGGCTGAGGGGACCCGGGTGCCGCCGAGCACGCGCGGCCCGTTCGCGGCCAGTCCCCGGCCGCAGCTTCCGGCGGCCCGAGGCCGGGCGGCGTTCGGGATCTTATCTTTGGCGCCCGGACTGGGCGTCCGCTCCCCAGAACACCTGGGGCCCGGGCCGGCCTAGCCAGTGGGCGGAGGACACCGTGGGCCCGGGGATGGCCACGTCGGCCTGCGGGCCGGGCGGCGACCGGGGCGCCCGCTGAGGGCTCAGCCCCGGCCGGAGTGACTCAGATCGCCTCGGTTAATTACACAGTCCCCGGGCCGCCGAGTGCGATAGGAGCCTTTTGAACGTGCCAATTAGGGATGAAATATCACCTTCTAATTTGAACCGGTTTAATTCCGTCACATAGAAATAGCAACAGCTCGGGGCTCCGAGATGGGATCTCAGGTCTCCCTTGGCATTCGGATGGGTGGAGGGGCGAGGCTGGCCGGAACTGAGGGGAGAGGGGGGCCATGCTCCCTGCATATCACCCTCCCATCCCTTTTCCCGGCGATTTACCCGGGCGAATCGCTCCAAGGGAAAAGGCAGGCGCCGGATCCGGGATTCCAGCCTTCCTCTCCGAGGCCTTGCGCTGGGGTTTGGAAACCGATGTCAGTTCAGGAAGGCCTCGGATGGGAGGAAGAGAAGGTCCGCCCTGTAGAGAGAAGGGCTGGAGAGGGAGGCAGTGAGGTGAGCGAAGGCCGGGGTTGCTGGGAAGGGGCGTGCTGGAGCCTGTTTCTGCTTTCGGAGCGGTTTAGAAGGTTCTGGAGCGAGTGGGGTGCGTTTCAGGCAGGAAGCTTCCAAGCTGCCGGCTGACCTTGAGTGGCCGCTTGAGGTCTCCAAGTTGTCTGCAAAGTTGACGCTCAACTACTCGGCCTTCTTGAAGACTTGCTACACAAACTCCGTGCAACCGTGTGGAAGCCAGCAGCACCTGGTAGCCACTGTTTCAAAGAAAGCAGACATGCAAGAGGCACGTTTTTACATTTTGAAAAAGTAAAAGTGGGCTAAATTGATTTAAATACATTTTTATTTAGTTCAGCATATGAAATTTTCAGAGAATTTTGTGTTTTGTTCGAGACAGGGTTTCCCAACTTACTCTGTTGACTAGGCTGGCCTCGAACTCACAGATCCACAAGCTTCTGCCTCTCTAGTGTTAGAGATTAAAGGTGTGCCTCACCGCACCGGCTTTTTACAAATTTGTTTTTTAATATTTTATTTTATGTGCATTGGTGTTTTGCCTGCACGTGAGGATGTCAGATCTCCTGGAACTGGAGGTACAGACAGTTGTGAGCTGCCATGTAGGTATCAGGAATTGAACCTGGATCCTCCAGAAGAGCAGTTAGTGCTCTTAACCCACTGGGTCATCTCTCCAGACCCATCTTTGCAGCCTCCATTCCCCCCCCTTTAATTGTATGTATGTGTGTGTGTGTGTGTGTGTGTGTGTGTCCGAGTGTGGGTATGTGCACTTGAGCACAGGTGCCTACACAGGCCTGAAGAAGGTATGAAATCCCCTGAAGCTTGAGTTTAAGGCAGTTAGGAGCTATGAGTCATGAGTTTTGGGAACCCAACTCCACTCTTCTACAAAAGCAATACATGCTCTTAAGCACTAGGACATCTTTCTAGACACAGCTCAGTATTTAAAAAAAAAAAAAAAAAAGGCCCAGAGCTGGACACTTTTCAGGTATGTGCTGGCTACCTGAGAAGCTGAGGCAGGAAGGTCACTTGAGGCCAGCTTGGAAACATATAGAGACCTGGCTCAAAAACCAACCAACAAGAGGCTGAAGAGGTAGGCCAGTGGTTAAGCACACTAGCTGCTCTTCCATAGAACCCACAACCAACTGTATTGTATTCCAGTCCCAGATGACCCAGCACCCTCTTTTGGCTTCCCCAGGTACCAGGCATGCAAGTGGCACATACATGCAGGCAAACATCTTATTAAATTTAAAAATAAACAGTTTTAATCTTATATTGATTATATTACTGAGAAATTATGGTTTTTATTAAGTCTTCAAATTTTTACACTTAATGGCACATCTCAATTTGGACTAACTACATTTCAGGGGCTTATCACATAAGGCCATGCTTTGGACGTCACCAGGTTTTTGTTCATAATCCCTTTTAGAGCTAGGTGTGCAGGCACACATTTGTAATCCAGCACTCAAAAGGCTGAAACACAAGGATCACTGAATTTCTGAGGCTAGCCTGGAATACGTAGTGGCTTCCAGGCCAGCCTGGGCTACATGTCAAACAAACAAACAAACAGCTTGGCTGGATGAGATTATGCTTGCTTGCCTTTAATCCCAGTACTCGGGAGGCAGAGGCAGGTGGATCTCTGAGTTCCAGCCTGATCTACAGAGTGAGTTCAAGGGCTACACAGAGATATCCTGTCTCCAAAAAACAAAAACCCAGCTCATCATCACTTTTAGCAGAGAACTATGGTTTATAAAACAAGGAAGAAGGAAGGACAGAAGAAATGAAGAGCAAGGAGAAAGGAAGACAAAGCTTACATAGAACCCCAAAGCTTACAACAGGGGGATGAACTGCTTTGAAGTTCTGTGGGATTACCTCTTCCTACTCTCCTCCTCTAACAGTACCCTGAAAGTCACCCTTGTCCCTAGCATTTTGAGACTCTATGCACAGTAGGACGCAAGGTAAAACTGTTGAGGTGGGTGACAATACGTTAAGTTTGGGACTAGCTTTATAAACTGCATGTGCCATGTCACTCCTGTAGGTTCCCACCACACCCCGTGAGGTAGGCAGGGCATCGTTCATTCCATCACCAAAAAATAGGCTCAATTCCTGGCAATGTGACTTCAGAAAATCCCACCTCCCACCTCACGACCATCCTACAGAACACCTGCTCAGGGCTTTCCACATGACTAGAAGGCCATGAGATGAGCTTGATAGTACATTCCAACTTTGTAATCCAGATGCTACTGTGCTTGCCATTCTCAGTCTCTCTTTTTCTCTCTACCCCTTCTCTCTTTCTCACAGACACACACATACATGCACACACTGTATCAGGTACTAAATTAAGCACTTACATTTCTGAATTGGAAGAATTCCCTAATTCTTATAATTCTAATACCATTTTTAGAGGAAGAACCTGTCCCAGATAGGTGAATGAATTTACTTACCCAAGGAAACACAGCTAGGAAGCTGTAGGATTAGAATGTGAAACTGGGGCTCTTCTGAGGGAGGGTTCTAGGGATGGAGCCCAGTCTCAAAAATGCTAGGCAATTACTCTAACCTCTTGAGTCCCAAGCCTCAAACTAGAGCTTTTGATGGCCATGTTTCTCTCTAGGGCATGGGTCTCCTCTAAGTATTAAAAGTGACTTCTTGATGACGTTATACACTGATGGGAATTGAGTTTGTTTCTTAGAGCATCAGCTTGGAGTCTAGGCATGTGCAGACTCTTGTTCTGCTGCCTCCTCTGAGCTCTCGTGCCCTCCAGTGTAAAAGGGAATTAATGCAGAGACTGACTCAGATGACCTGCTACGTGCCTCACCCATACTGTAAGTGGGAGGAAGATTCCAGCTGGAGAATCTACCTTTGGAGCCAGTCTCACTCCCAAGAAGGCTCTGGGGCAGGGCTGTGGAAGGCTTTAACCCTTTGCATTCTGTTATCATAGGCCTAGCCCTAGCCACCCTCCATCAAGGAGTTGCATGGGTGCTCTGTACTTTCCAGTTCTAAAGTGCCAATCATCTGGGAATAAAGGGCACAGAGTTGGAACCACCCAAGATAGCCTGGGGTACCAGATGGGGAAAAGAGACCAGACAGGGCCATGGTTCTGAGTGTAGCTGTGATCCAGAGGGCTGCTTCAGTACAATCCACCCTGCCCAGGCCCGGCTTGGATGTGGGCAGGGAGACTATCACGACGTGCTCCCTAGTGGGTACAGTGCCCTTCCCAGAAGAATAGACTGGGAACAGAGGTGACACTTCTAGAACCATCTTTGCTATAGTAAGAGAACTGGTTGGGATACTAAATTAAGCACTTATATTTCTTAATCCTAACAATTCCCTAATTTTTATAATCCCAATACTACTTTCAGAGAAGGAAACCGGCCCAGAGAGGTGACTGAATTTACTTACCCAAGAACACACAGCTAGGAAGTTGTAGGACTAGAGTGTGAAACCAGGGCTCTTGTGAGGGAGGGGTGTTAGGACCACTGCAGCAAAATCTTGGGTTCTGAGAGTGCAGGCAGAAAATGCTTTGTGTTAGTACTATACAATGCCCCTTCTGTGTGATGGACTCACAGTTCCTCTACTCTCAGTGAAGGCTGGAAAGAGGTTTCAGTGGAAGTGCAGTTCATTCTTTTCCTTAATGGTAACACCTCTGTGGTGTCATGCACACTGTCAGTCTGCATCAAGGTAATGTAGGAGAGCAGCAGGATCTGGCAGTCAGGGACCAAAAGAGCAGCTAGCCCTGGGCTACCTGGTGCTAGCACCAATAGTGAGGCTTACTGAGCGACTCAGATAGGTGGGGAACCTATCAAATCAGAACAACTTATCTCAGCACAAACCAAGTCACACTGTTTTTCAAGGCAGCAACTGTAGTTAAACTTGAAACATGAACTGGAGAACCCAGCTTCCTGGCCATCTGCTCTGTCTTGAAGACTATAGTTACACTTTCTGATCACATGTCTGGGAGTTGGATCTTGGTGTGCCACTGAGAGCATCCTTCTGTCCATGCTGAGTTGATGCGCTCTTACCCACTTCCTGTCCCAGACACTCCCTGTTTTCACTCCCATCTTCTATGGAACCAGGACAGCCAAGGCACCGCAGAATCCCACCCTGAACAGCTTCAATATTTAGAGCTACATCCCTTCTAAGCTCCCCAGGGCTCTGCTGCCACACTTGTTGGGAATTAAAACCTGGCTCACCAGGAAGGCCAAGCATGTGGGTTTGTAGCTCAGTGAGAGTGCATTTGCTTAGCGTTCTTGAGTCCCTGGTCTCCATCCACAACACACACACATGCACACGTGTGTACGCGCATACCCACATACCACACACACACGTACATGCACAAACACCTCTCCTTTAGCAGTGGGAGTTAAACTCTTCCAATATTAAGTTCATCTTTTGTGGTTCTGTTGCTGGGGTGCGGGATGAGGGAAAATGAATTTCTAACACATATTTTTCGGGTGTTTTTGGCTTGCAGTGCCTGCATCTACCTACAGCCTGTCCCCAGGAGCCAATTATAGTCCAACTCCTTATACCCCCTCGCCTGCTCCTGCTTATACCCCCTCGCCTGCACCCACCTACACCCCCTCGCCTGCACCCACCTATACCCCCTCACCTGCACCCACCTACACCCCCTCACCTGCACCAGCTTATACTCCCTCACCTGCCCCAAACTATAACCCTACCCCGTCAGCTGCCTATAGCGGGGGCTCTGCTGAGTCTGCCAGCCGTCCCCCCTGGGTGACCGATGACAGCTTCTCTCAGAAGTTTGCTCCCGGAAAGAGCACCACCTCTGTCAGCAAGCAGACCCTGCCTCGGGGGGCTCCAGCCTACAATCCCACAGGCCCACAGGTGACTCCTCTTGCCAGGGGCACCTTTCAGAGAGCTGAGCGCTTCCCAGCCAGCAGCCGGACTCCCCTCTGCGGGCACTGCAACAATGTCATCAGGTACAGGCTTTGGTACAGGAGAGGTGGCAGAGGGGAGGGCAGATACAGGCAAGAGGCCAGCCACGCAGGGCAGCCTTGGGTGTCTCTGGCTTACCTCCATGAGCGTTAGCTGCCATACCTGTGTGACACCCACATCCCTGGGGAGTTGGGAGGATTCCATGAGGTAAGTGGGTGAAGCTCCCATTGTGGTGCCTGGTGCCAGGAGCTGCCCCTTAGGCTAAGGCTGGGTTCTGGGAATCTTCAGCCTTGTCAGTAGGTTTATTGAGCACATTGCAAGCTGGATGACAGTCCCAGTTTGACCCAGCTTTCCTGTAGAGTTGCTTCTGGATCATTGTACAGACAGTCCCATGCCTCTTAAAGCTCTGATAGACACTTCACTGAAATTTTTTGTTTGTTTTGTTTTTTCGAGACAGAGTTTCTCTGTGTAGCCTTGGCTGGCCTGGACTCACTTTGTAGACCAGGCTGGCCTTGAACTGAAAGCTACCCGCCTACCTCTGCCTCCCAGGTTGCTGGGATTACAGGTATGCACTACCACCGCCCGGCTCACTGGAATTGAGGCAAGTCATTTCACCTAGAAGTCAGAGGTCTCAGACAGTGCTGGTTGAATTCAGAAAAGCTGTGTATACATGTGGCATGTGCTTCGATATGTGAAAAACACACTCTTTAAAAGCAAGCAGAGGCTGGGCGTGGTGGTGCATGCCTTTGACCCCAGCACTAGGGGGGCACAAGCAGGCAGAGCTCTGTCAATTCAAAGTTACGCTATCCTAGAAACTTGTTCCAGGCCAGCCAGGGCTAAAAAGTGAGATCCCGTCTCAAAAACAAAAACAAAACCAGCAGAGAGCTAGAAGATGCAGAACGGGAGGTGGGGGGAGGGTTCTGATAGTTCTGGTGTTCTGAGCACTAACCTGAAACCAGACCAGTCATGTTTGTGCTGTATCTACCATTTCCTAGCCTATGACCTTGAGTGAGTTCCTCAGCCTTCCTGTGTCTTCACCATAATAGTTCCTCCTTCATATAATTGTTATGAGGATTAACTATATTAACAAATGCAAAGTTATTCTTGAAGAGTGTCTAACAAAGAGCAGTTTACCAAAGATTAGCCACCGTAATCACTGCTGTCAGAGTAACCGATGATAAACTGGTGTGTCCTCTGTGGTACAGACTGGAATTGCTTCCAGGCTCTGGGCGTTGAGTATCACATTGTTCCTTTATGACAGAGTCTCACTGTGTAGTCCTAGATGGCCTGGAACTTACTATGTAGACCAGGCTCTTGAACTTGTAGAGCTCTGCCTGCCAAGTGCTGGTGTATTCACCGTATAGCATGTACCGTGGTGAACATGTATATACCACTCCCCATGTTCCAGTCCTGTTTACTGGAACTGACATGACAATAAACTTTTTCTGCCTGGGGTTTTCTCAGAATTACATGCTATTTCGTTAGAACAGTCGGTTCTCAAAGTGGACATTACTAGGTAAACGTATAAATGATGTTGAGGTTCTTAAGAGATCTGATTCTAATTTCTTGGGTTCATTTTACTGTTGTTCTCTGCCATCTCAGGGGTCCTTTTTTGGTAGCCATGGGCCGCTCTTGGCACCCAGAAGAGTTCAATTGTGCCTACTGCAAGGCTTCCCTGGCGGATGTGTGCTTTGTGGAGGAGCAGAACAACGTTTACTGTGAACGGTGCTACGAGCAGTTCTTTGCTCCGGTCTGTGCCAAGTGCAACACCAAAATCATGGGGGTAAGTGGGCAGCATCCCTCTCCTTTGGCCTCTTTCTCTCCTCTTCAGCTGGACTCACTTCCTCTCCTCCTCTAAGATTTTGGGATCCCACTAGAAAGCCAACAAGTTGCCGATAAAAGAGAAAGCAACTCCAGCTCTCAGGAGAGAATGAGGTTGCCACTAACTGCTGAACCAGGGAACTAATTAACTTGAGCGAGGAATGATATTCATACATGCCCACATGCCGCCAGCTTCAAATGCTGCTGGGGCTCAGCAAAGCAAGTTCCTGCTTCAGAGCCTAACCTCACCTCCCATCTGCAAAGTGGCTATAATAAGCAGGCCCTCCCTCCTCCACCTTCCCTGTCTTCCTGCTTTGAGAGCTCTCCTGCCCTGCTCCCTAGGCTACTTGGGCAGCAGCCAAGCCTGGCGTGAAAGCCAAGCCTAGCTCCCTTCCCCTGGGAAGTTTTCTGTCCTAAACTGGGACTCTCTCCTCCAGGAAGTGATGCATGCTCTGCGACAGACATGGCACACCACCTGCTTCGTCTGCGCAGCCTGCAAGAAGCCTTTTGGGAACAGCCTCTTCCACATGGAGGATGGAGAGCCATACTGTGAGAAAGGTAGGCATGTGGGCTATGGTACACATAGGATGCAATGTGACACCATGCTGGAAGACCCTGCACCCATGTACCATCTGGGTTGACAGGCAGGCATAGAAAACGAACTCCTGCCTATGTCCACTCACATCTTACTATGGGGGAGGGGGAAGGAGAGGGGTGTGTTTTGTTTCATGTGTGGTACTGGGAATCAAAACCCAGGGCCTCACACAAGTTTCAGGTCTTGTTTTTAATGGCTGAATCATGCTATTACAACTTGCTCATTTAGTTTCAGCTTCTGGGGAAAAGGAGTCGGAATTACAATGTATTTTGTATACCTGTTCCCTTCCTTGTCTCCAATATTTGAATCACACATCGGTTCCCTAACTACTTGAGAAAGCTTTCAATTATGTTGACTTGACATCTGAGTTTAGTCTGAAGAGGTTTGGCTCCAGACTTCATCCTAGATTCTATTCTGGGTTCCACCCTGAGATGGCTTTGTAACCCCGAGTAAAGCTGCTAAAGTTCTCAACGCTGTAAATACCAGCCTTATTGGGGTGCTATGAAGATGGAAGCAAGGGGGGGCTGAGGCATGGAATGCTGAGCGCCCTTTCCTCCCTGCTGCTGAAGTGTCTTTCATGTCCCTCCAAACTTCATGCACTTCAAAGTGTAATATATTATTGTAAACTGTGGGGAATTGTGGTAAGTTCAGGAGACACAGATGTCCAGACTAGCTGGCCTTTTAGTCCCGCACTCCTTCCTTCACAGCCTGCCTCTTTCGGGAAGGATTTTGAGCCAGGGCCCAGTAAGGGGAACACAGACATAACGGCTGACACAGCAACACCAGAAAATCACATGACAAACAAGGAAGCTGCAGTGGATTTGAAACAAAAAGAAAGACATGGTTGATATCGAAACCAGAGAGGAAAAACCACTCCAGTTCCTCCATGGAAAAAGCAAGCCAAAACCTTTTCTAACTGTGAATTTTAAAGAAACTTCTTTGGCCTTTTTATATTGGTGAGCTCATTTTCCAGCTCCAAAGTAAACTGAATTGCTTTCAACAGTTGATCCCCCCTGCGCTTCAGTCTCAATGCTGTAAGAAGGAAATGACAACAGCTCTCCTCTAACCTTTTATAATAGTCAGTATCACACCATTGATACTGTACTTGGTTCTGACCCACTTAACACTCCTTACACTGTAGAAAAGACATATAACATAAAATTTACCACCTTACCCATTTTAAGTATATAGTTCAGAATGTGTAAGTGCAATTATTAGCAGAAGTCTCATTCTGTAGAATAAATGAGAAAAAATGCCATTCTTTAGAAAATAATATTAGTTATATCTGTGCTATCAAATTTTTCTTGAGACAAGGCTTATTTGTGTAGTCCTGTCTGACCTGGAACTAGCTCTATAGACCAGGCTGGCCTAGAGCTCTGCTGGGATGAAAGGGGTGAGCCACCACTGCTGTCTTATAGATTTTTAAAGCAAAGGCTCCAGATCACACAAAATCAGGTTTAAAATAGAGAAATCAAGACTTCCAGAAGTGGATTCTAGCTGTTTTAGGAACAAATCTGTGAAAAAACAACAAGGGAAGGAATTACTATTTAATAAGGCTGATTGAACCATTTCTTTATTTCCTGTTCATCTTTTATCCATAAAACATATATTGAATTTGTAGTCTATATCAGTTTCTATGAGGTCTTTTGCCCTCAAAATCCTTAAGCAGAAGCCAGCAAATGGCTGAGTGTGAAGGTCTTGTCCTGAAAGCTTGGCTGCCTAACTCTGACTCCTGGAAGCCACAGTTGAAATAAAGCAGGAAGAGCCAGCCCCACAATTGTCCTCTAACCTGTATGTGTACTCCATGGCAAAAATCATATGCACTAATAATAGTAGTAATAAGCTTTTAAAAATCTTGGGCTGGAGAGAGGGCTCAGTGGTTAAAAGCACCAACTGTTCTTCCAGAGATCCTGGCTTCAACTCCCAGCACCCACATGGCAGATCACAACTATCTCTGGGATCCAATGCCCTCTTTTGGCATGCAGATATACATGCAAACAAAACATCAATATACATAAAAGAAATAAGTATTTAAATTTTTTCATTGGTGTTTTGCCTGCATGTATGTTTGTGTAAGGGTGTCGGAAGCCCTGGAACTGGACTTAGCAGACATGTGTGAGCTACCTTATGGGTGCTGGAAATTGAACTTGGGTCTTCTGGAAGAGCAAGCAGGGCTCTTAATCACTGACCCATCTCTCCAGTTCCCGTAAGTAAGCTTTCTTTTTCTTTTCTTTTTTTTTTTAACTCTTAAGGAAAGCCATTAATGTGGGGCATACTGGCATGGGCATTCAAGAATGATGGATGGGGCTTCTCCCTCCTCTTACCATTTATGGAGTCTTCTAAAATAAGAGCCAACAGCTAATATTTATGCCAAATGCTTCATACATGTCTTAATCTGGCCCATAGCGGTAATCCCTTAAGTTTGGTGCCATAATCATCTGCATTATACAGATGGGAAGTTGGCATCACTGAGAGGCTGCCCCAGGTGTAAAGAGTTCCTAAATGGAGCTGGACTTTGAACTAGCTCTTTCTTTCCTCAGACTCCATGTTTATAAACTTGGTGGCACACTGTCTCTCAGTATGTGGTCTAAGACAGTGAGTGGACATACTGTCCACATGAGATGAACACACCTCAGGGGGAGTTCTGTTCAGTGGGAGCTGTGGTACAGCTGTGGAGAGACAAGTACTTTTGGGGAACTGGGGAAGGCAAGGAGGAATGACGTTTTCAAATGGAGCTGAACTTTTCTGTAAAATGTCTACAGTAGTATTGTAGAATTGCTGCCACTCTGAGAAAGGAGCACTGGACAGGAAGAGGCCTCAAGTGTGGGCTTCTGGCCCTTATTTCTTTGGGGCTCAATTTCATCATCCACAAAACAAGAGAAAAAAATTAAAAAATTGTAAGTCCATCTCTGAGAAGACATTGTGAAGATAAGAGTCATTCATTCATTTACTGATTCACTAGTTTGCCACAAATGTGGTAAATTCACTGATTTTCTGATTTACACTTGTATTGAGTATTGACCACCAACTAAACGTCATGTTGGACAAAGAAAAGTAAGGCATGGTTCTTAATGTTGAGGTTCTCATAAGGAACGTCGCTTCTCTTAATCCATCTGGTTCTAGTGTAGCCAAGTATCTGGGGCAGGGCAATTTATAGTAAACTAAAATGTATTTGGTTCGTACTTCTGAAGGCTGGAAATCTGTTCAAGGCGTTCTTATATCATCCCATATAGAAGGTGGAGGGGTAAAGGAGAGAAAAAAAGTGGGCCCCAGGAGGCCAGGTTTATTTTTTTGAGAATCCCACTCCTCCTGAACCTATTCCCTCAATAAAAACATTAATTCATTCATACAATCTAAATGCTTCCCATTAGGCTCTGCCTCCCAATGTTATTACACAAGGAGTATGCTTCTTCTTCTTCTTTCTAGGAGTGTACTTCTAACGTGAACCGTGGGGACATGTCCAAACCACAGCACCATCTTTGTGAACGTAGTCACTAAGCATTGTGAATAGTCGTTTGTAGCATTATCTCTCGCCTTAGAGGGAGGAGAAGGACGTGCCCCTGTAGAAAAGCTCAGATATTGAATATAGTGGTGAAAATTGTTGTCAACATGAATGCCCAATGGCAGAATGGTTGAACAGACACCATTCTAAAATTACTAAAAAGTCTATAGAGCTGGCCTTAGAGCTGGCTTTGTGGATAAGAGCAGATACAGTTCTTGCAGAGAATCCGAGTTCACTCCCCAGCATTCATGTCTGTAACTCCGGTTCTAGGGGACACAACACCTTATGGTGTCCGTGGGTACCTGCACTAATGCGCATGTGACACACACACTCCCACACGCAGAGAAAGCTCTACACATAGAGAGCACATACTGGCCAGGCAGTGAAGAGGTGGTGGCAGCTAGAGTTCATGTGCCTCACCCTTTCAGTCTTAGCATTTGGGAGGCAGAATCAGATGGCTCTCTGAGTTCCAGGCCAGCCTGTTCTACAGAGCAAGTTCTAGGAAAGCCAGGACTACACAGGGAAAACCCAGTCTTGAAAACAAACAAACAAACAAACAACAACAACAAAAGAATACATACTGCTACAGAGTGCCCAAGTTAGGTTTCTAATACCCATGTAGTGTGCTTTAACAGCTTTAACAGTCTACAATTCCAGCTCCAGGGTATCTAATGACATTCACACACACACACACACACACACACACACACACCTAAAAGTAAAATAAAATCCAAGGAGGAAAAAAAAACAACAAACCCTTGAAGATCCTCATTTTTTTCAAAATGAGCCTACTGATTGGGCAATGAGGGATATCTTAAAAATTTCTGTTTGGGGATTGACCTCTTTGGACTTTCTGAGGAGACACACAAAAAAGAAAACAATTACCCTCAAGGAAGTTCACGATGATTCCAGAAAGAATTTTCAGATCAAACCAGCACAAGAAGTTAACTGAGTCCAAGTCTGAGTCAACACAACATTGGTACATATTATCAAAAAAGTGAGAAATAAAATCAGTCATGTGAGTGACTGTTTTGTTTGTGAGATGACCAAGCCCACTGTTCCCAGCCCACAGAGGTGGGGTTCTCCCAGCCCACTCATGTGGGGTGTCCTGGTCCTGGGTCTCTGTGGCTGATTGTTCTCTGCCTGCCTCATGATGAATTTCATTTCAGACTACGTCAATCTGTTCAGCACCAAGTGTCATGGATGTGATTTCCCTGTGGAAGCTGGTGACAAGTTTATTGAGGCCCTGGGGCACACCTGGCATGACACATGCTTCATTTGTGCGGTATGTTTCTAACCTGGGCTTCCAACTATCTGAGCAGGGGATAGAAGGGACAAAGTGCAGCCTAGCTGGCCAACCCCTCGACATAGAATGATGTAACTGTGTCACTCTGGCACCATGGTGGTTTCCTAAAGTTTGCAAGCGCTACATCGTCACAGGTGAAGAAAGCTGTATTACTGATGATTATCTAGAGACCAGTTAGCAACAAAGCACCCTGGGATTTGGAGAAGCAGCACATTGTCTTACCTGCAATAGGTGAGGCCAGCAAACAATGGCTTAGAGAAGCAGGTGGCTTCCTAAGCTTATATACTGCCTTGGTTATGAAATGGCATGAGGGCTGTCTCAAGAATCCCAAGGCCTTTACTTATTGACTTGACCCGTGAAAGGCTGAGATAAGGTTTCTCTTGGTAGAGCCTTTAGAAAGCAGGACAAAGTATCACTTTCCTTTCCTAAGTGGTCCTGTTTGTCATGCACGGCAGCCAGCTGGTAGACCTGAGGTTAACTATTAACTGGGTTCAGTTAGCTGAAGCAGAAGGGCATCTTACTAGGACACTGACCTTCCCATCAGAGGGCGGTCAGCTAAGGTGAGACTGGGAAACTGTGCTCACCACTGTTTGGACTTAAGCTGGAATCAGGAAATGCTCATCCCTAATAAATCTCCGTAATGTCAAATCTAGTGGCTTAACTTCATTTAGGAAAATGAATGCCCTATTAGTATTTTAAGAACTAGAGTTACTGAAGGTGAATTTGGGGTATGTATGACGTATCTGTGCTGTTTAGGGCATGTAGCTCTGTTCATAGACTGTTTACCTGACATGAAGCCCTCGTTCAATCTCAAGCATCATATAAATTGACTGTGGTAGCATACACATATAATTTGAGCACTTGAGAGATGGAGACAGGAGGATTGAAAGTTCAAGGTTATTCTCAGTTACACAGTGAACTCAAGGCCAGCTTTGGAAATAAGAAGCCCTGTCTATAGACAGACAGAAAGGTAGAAAAGAAACATCTCTGCTGTTTAAGTGTGAGCAATCTTTTAGGGATTAAGGATGGAGGATAATCCAAGTCATCAAGCTCACCGCCATTATGTTTTGAGTTTTATACTTAATTCTTTGCCCCCACTATTTGTGGGGTGCATTATGTTTACTGTATTAGTTTCCTAGGTTATTATAATAATAAGGGCAGCAGAAATATATCCTCTCATAGCTCGGCAGGACAAAAATAAAAAACCTAAGTGCCTATAGGTAGCCACACTCTTCCCATTCCTTGACTAGTGTCAGTGTTCTAGTCTTTGCTTCCATTGTTACAGTGGATGCCTTGTGTATGTGCATATGTGTGCATGTGTGTTGGGGGGGTCCCTAGCTAAGGCTGGATGAACTTCTTTTTGTTTTGTTTTGTTTTCACAGGGTCTCACTATGTAGTTCTGGCTGTCCTGGAACTCACTATGTAGACCAGGATGGTCTCACACTCATAGAGATCTGCCTGCCTGTGCCTCCTGAGTGCTGGGATTAAAAGCATGTGTCACTATGCCCAGCTGAGTATGACCTCAGTTAACTGACATCTTAATTACATCTGCAAAGGCTTCATTTTTAGATGGGTTCCTTGCTATGCCCAATGCACTGGGTAGGCTGGGGATACTGAAGGTTAGGACTTCAAGATATAAATCTGTTTAGCATGGTTTTGCTCCATTATCTAGGCTGGCCTTGAATTCCTGGGTTCCTAGGATCCTTCTACTACAGCCTCTCAGGCAGCGAGAATTAGGCATGCATCACTATGCCTAGTCTCAGTATATGAATTTTTTGTTTTGTTTTGTTTTTCAAGACAGGGTTTCTCTGTGTAGCCCTGGCTGTCCTGGGACTAGCTCTGCAGACCAGGCTGGCCTCCAGCTCCAAGATGTGCGTGCTTCTGCCTCTTCGGGGCACATGATTTAAATCCTTACCACTCTTAACATTCTTTGAACAAATTCTTTAGTTGCTTTTAAAAAGTCCTTTTAAATACATCAGGTCTTCTCCAGAATAGGGAGAGTGTGTGACTGTGTGCCTTTAGGGTGGCTTCCTGCACAGCTGGGGCTCAGCCAGGCAGAGCATAGAGCTTTGACTCTTACTTTCAAGCTTCAGCTTGCTTGACACTGATTACAAATCTGGGTACCCAATGTTTAGAAGGATCCAAGAGACCTGGAGAAGGTCCAGGAAGAGGCATGGAGGCTGAAAAGAGCGAGAGGGAATGGTGGCAGAGGTCATCAAGGGACTGATCCCTTGAGTCTGCTGTGCTGGATTCATGATTCTAGACTAGAAGCAGCAAGAAGTAAGTTTGGGGTAGAACAAAAGTTCCAGAGACTTAAGACCAGTCAAGGGTGGGAGACCCACAGCAATACCTAGCTGATTTGCTGGGAGAAACTGGGAAGATCTTGTCCCTTGAAAATGACACAAGATTGTTAGGTCTTTCTCTTGAGCCAGCCCCATGTTGTTCTCCCTGCTCTCTGCAGACACTGAGGTAGAACGAGGTTCTAGTGTTTGGGAGGAAATCTTCAGGTTGGAAAACTATGCGCCCAGTCTTCACCTTCCCTCTCTCTCCCCTTCTCTCTGTGCCCCCCTCTCCTTTCTCAGTGCTAAAGAACTGACCTGGAGCTTTGTGTGTGTTAGACAAGTGATCTGACGTTTACAAGTGATTCTTACCATTTACTAAATCCCTACATCAGATTTTCCTTCTTCTTCTTTTTGTCCTTTCTCTTCTTCTCCTCCTCAAGGGTCTTCTTTTAATTGTTTTTACATTTCCCAATTATTTCTTTATCTGTTTGTCTACTAATGAAGCCCAGGATAGGCTTAAGTTCTAAGAGCCTCCTGAGTTCTGGGAATGCAAGCACACACCACCAAGCCTGGCTCTAAACACTTCGTTTTGCTTGCAATAGGATCTCACTACATAGCTTTGGCTGAACTTAAGGTAATCCCCCTGCCTCAGCCTCCCAAGTGATGGGGTTCCAAGTCTGTACCACAACGCCCAAATTGTTTTTAATGAGATACATTTTCATATTCTGTTTTTAAACCTCACACTGTTGTAATTAAAAACACAAAAACAAAACCAACCAAAGACACGAACAGCCAAACAAACAATAAGAAAGATTTAGACCAGCTCTTGAACTCGGTATTTAACCAAGGATTACATGGGCTTTAATGGCCCATTGAAACCAAAAAACTGAAAACTACAGACCTATACCTCCCAAGAAAGGGCTGGAACTATAGGTGTGCACTACCCAGGCTCTTGATTACTGACACGTACATGTGTGTATATATATATATACATGTGTGTGTATGTATACATGTATATGTATATATGAGTGTGTATAAGTCTTACCATTTTACATTATTGTGGGGGTGGTGTGTATGTATGTGTGTGTACCCATGTGTACCTGCATGTGTGTGCATGTGAATGCAGGTGTCAGCAGAGGCAAAAGAAGACATCAGAGCTTCTGGAGCTGCAGTTATAGCTGGCTATCAGTCGCCTGAACTGGGTGCTAGGAACCAAACTCTTGTTCTCTGTAAAACCAAGAAGTGCTGTCGGCTGGTGATCCAGCTTTCTCCCACATTTCTCTCTTAAATGTTATTATTCTGAAGGTTTATTTAAAAAAACTTCAAACTTCATTAGCACTATGTTAAGAATCTGTGGATGAATGATGTATGTAAGTGAGTGTAGGGCCTCTAGTGCATAGCATGAGTGTGGAAGTCAGAGGAAAACTTCATGGAATTTTGTTCTTGTATTTTTATGTATCACGAAAATGTATATAATTATCTTCCTTCCGAAGGAAATTTCATTAATTATGTTCCTGGTCATATGTAAACAGACCTCATTCCCTTTGCACACTGCTTACTTTTCTTTCTTCTTTTTTTTTTTTTTAATTAGGCTCTTCTTTTTCTTTCTTTAATTTTTTGGCTACCATCCTGAAATATCTTTTGTCTTATCTATTTTGCTATGTTAATAAGTATAGAATCTCTGAGAGTTCTCCCCTCCCCTTAATTATTTAGTGAGGACAATCTTTGATGTTTTATTAGTTTGCTAATAGTGCTTACTTGAATGTTAATTCCTTCTGTGTAAACTTGTTAACTTGTACTGATTTCATATATACTTTGGATAGTAATGCAACCTTGCATGGCCTCGGCATTGATGTAACAAGGGCAACACAAAATGAAGAAACATACAAGTATGACAGACACATACATGCACAGAAAAGCTGGGATTGGGTGAATCATGATCTCTGAGGGAGGGGTGCCAGCAGCAGCTTGGAAACTGAGTTTATTTTAAACATCTGAATTGAGGATATCAGGTTATTATATACAGCTAAACAAGGAGGCAGGTTTAGCTAATATCTATAGTGGAGCAGTCTCAGGCTGTAATCATCCGGAAGAGGAAAGCTGGTCCACTTTTCCTGTACCCGATCAATGTCTTAGTTAGGATTCTATTGCTGTAAGATATACCATGACCATGGCAACTCTTATAAAGGAAAACATTTAATAAGGGCTAGCTTAATAAGGGTTCAGAGGTTTAGTCTGTTATCATCATGTTGGGAAGCATGGTGGCACATGGGCAGACATGGTGCTGGAGAGGTAGCTGAGAGTTCTGCATCCAGATCAGCAGGCAGCAGGAAGAGAGAGTGTCACTGGGCCTGGCTTGAGCACCTGAAACCTCAAAGCCCACCCCCAGTGGCATACTTCCTCCAACAAGGCCACACCTACTCCAGCAAGGCTACATCTCATTATAGTTCCACTCCCTATGGGCCTATCAGGGCCATTTTCACTCAAACCACCACAGTCAGCATCTGCCCACAGACCAGGGGGTGCTTTGTCATTTCCCTGAGACTGATCAGGGGAAGTCCTTGCTGTTCCTATGGGTCTGAGCCATTGGGGTCCTTTACTTGCTTGTGCCCATGTCAACAACACACATTTACTCAGGACTTCATCTGCTCCCCACAGAATGGCATGAATTAGACATTCTTATCAAGTATATACTCTACTCCACTAGATTTAACTAACTTGACTCTTAGTCCATGCTTTTTGGAAGTCTTATCTTATTTTGGTATTTATATGCTTACTATAGACAGTCTCAAGTAGCTAAAATGGCCTTGAACTTTTGTAGACCCTCCTACCACCTCCCTAGTGTTAAGAATACAGGCATGCCCATGAAACCTGATTTATGTGGCTCTGGGAATCAAAGGGCTTTCTGCATGATAACCATGAAACTGGCTACATCCTCAATCCCCTGGAAGTCTTCATGTTCTATGGTTCAGTTACATATTCTGTTTAGTCATTGAGGCTGCTTCTTCTGGCTAGGTGCAACAGTGCATTTTTCTAAAGGGTGATTCTGTTTTCCCTCCCAGGTCTGCCATGTGAATCTGGAGGGGCAGCCATTTTACTCCAAGAAAGACAAACCACTGTGCAAGAAGCATGCGCATGCCATCAATGTGTAGGGGCCCAAGGTGGCTGATGAGGGCCAAGCCCAGGCTGCTCCTGCTACCAACAATGAAGGAGTCAAAGAAGCTGATGTTTCTTCTTAGGGGGGAAAGGGAGCGAGAGGAAATGATTGAGCCCTTTTGAAGTCTAATTTTAGTCTTTTCTTATACACACAGATTGTGTATTTTCGTAGTTCAGACTGGAGGCCAAAAGAAGATGCTGAATCCAGCCAGTAATTAATCCATGGCTGGAGTTGCACTTCAGACTTTTGGGAAAGGATTCCAAGAAATCAAAAGTGAAAAACAAAAAGCAATGTTCAAAAACCATAGGCTCCCTGACCATCACTGTCACCAGCGTAGGGACAGAGCTCAGGGCAGTTATGGAGAAGCCAAAGCATGCAGCAGACTTCTGGAAAGCTCCTTGGCAAACACAACGATGTGCCAAACAGTATTTGCTGCGGTTATTTTTAGACCAGCACTGAGAGCTCCTTAGCTAAGACCCATTGGATTTTCCTCACCAAAAAAGGAAGAGTTTTTCCATTAGCACCCAGAGCCACCTTTGCGAATTAGACTTCAGATGTTGAACAAACTTGAAGCAGTAAGGGGAGCCCAGACATGTGAGGCAGTGTCCGGCCCCCACTGGGCAAATTGAAACGCTCCAGGGAGGTCTTTGGCCCAGGCCACTGACAGCTGAGAAAAGAGTTCTCTCTCTCTGCTTCTCCCCCTCTTTCAGTCTGAAACATCTAAAGTCGTGGAAGGCTTTGCTCCTTTTTGAATTGTCATGGGAAAGTGAAATTGGGTTTTTCCAGTTTTCCTTTACAATGTATCAGAAGAGGTTTGAAAAACAAAACAAAACAAAACTGGGGGTGGGGTTTAGCCTTTGTTTTGCTTTAAGAGGGCATGAGTGAGTGTTCTGTGCATGTATTTCACCCTCTACCCACAACTGCTCACATACGTCTTCCTCATCACCACCCTCACAGAGGCTCAGAGGAAAGAAGAGAGACAACTGTCAAGCACAGGATGGTAGAACAGGCTCTCCCAACTGTGCATGGAGAGAGGGCTTTCTGTCAGCCTCTGGAGGAATGCATGGGCTGCAGGATTTCAGGGCTGCACTGTTTACCTGCTTCTTTAAAAGCAGCACACCAATTATATAATCAGGCTGACTGCTTCAAGAGGGTTGGGGTGGGGAGATTCGTTTGCCATTTGGGCCAATAATCTGAACATAGCTGAATGAATTTAGAATATTTATTGAAATAGACATGGCCTTCAGACTCCTTTACAATACAGGTGACTCCTTTACAGATAGAGTTAGGGGAGCTTGGTGAAGCTATTTAGAGGTAAAGAAAGCAGCTTCCTTTCTGGGTTTGGAGATGGTGTGGCCGCTTTTTTTTCTAGGAAGTGCTGTTAGGATGGATGTTCATTGAGACTGGCATCGAAGCAGGGTGTGCGTGTCTGTGTGTCTGTTTGTCACTGGAGCACAGTATTTAGGCACTCCACCAACTCACTGCCCCTCTCTCCTTGATCCTGTTTTGGATTTTTCTGTTTGCACGTTTGAAATGCTTTATGCAGTCAAACTCTTTTTCTTTTGAGAACTAAGGCTTCCTTCCAAGAGACTGCCATTCTACTTAAGGGTCATTCCAGCCTGGAAGACTCCAAAATAGTTAGACATAGCCTGGGCAGAAACTCAGTTTTTCTGTTTGGAATCACCAATCCCCTCCAGTCAGCACCAGGGAAGGTCAGAACTGCGCTCCTACCAAATAACCCTTCTTTACTTTTTCTGCAAAGCTGCAGGCTGAGTAAATTCTGCTGGGACAGCCTGGAGATTTGTCCAGACATGCAGAGCAATACCTTGTACGGTCTGTTATTTTTGGAAAGTTTGAATATTCAGGGACAAGGAGCATGTTGAGTAAAGAGAAGAGTTCTAAGCAGTTGATTTTTCAAAAACCTATCTATTTTTTAAATGGTTAGGAACTGGTCTTGAGGAAGGGAAATAAAAATCCCTATAGTTATATTTCTAAAATTTACTTTAAAGATTTTATACGTGTGAACAGACACTGCTCCTATGTAATCATTATCATTTTCTGTAGGACGTTTAACAAGAAAATCAAAATGTCCCAAAGGAAAGCATCACCATCATTCTATATTAACTAGGGTTTTTTTTTTCTTTTTTTAAACATTTAGTAGTTCATGTATAGTCTAGAAGAATTTTTATTTTTCAAAAACAAAACATTTTAAGGGCTGGCTGTAATCCAGTAGTACAGAATTTCCTTAGAATTCAGGGTGCTCTAGCTTCGGTCCCCAACACTGCCAAAACCAATATAAAGGTAGCAGAAATGGAGCTAGTTCAAGAATGTTCAGAGTGAGCCCGCAGAGTGTTAGGATTCATTAAGACTGTGTGGCATTTGGTTAACATCATGGCTTTCCTGTGACAGCAAACAGTTTTTACCAGTGCACAGGAGGAATAGAGTTTGTCTTGTCTTTTTATTGTTGGCATTAATTTAATATTCTGATAAACACTCTCCTTTTGCAGTAGAATGGCTTGTATTGGCAGTGTTTGTGTTAGCAATCTAGCCTTTGTAATGTGAACTTTTCAACCCAAGTCTTCTTGCTTTGGGGTCTTTTTCCTTTCTTTTTGTTAAGTTTTCTGAAGTGGAATATAATGTGTTGGAGGTGTGCACAAAACTATTTTTGCATGTTTTTCTTTTTCTTTTGTTTTTCTTTTCTTTTTTCTCTTTGGTTCGTGTGGATTCTTTTTAGCAAATAAAATTCAGAAAAAGATGTACAAAGACTGATTTTTTTTCATTGTGTGTAAAGTTCTTTAATGTGTCATTAAAAAACAAAAACAAAAACAGCTGACATCTAGATGGCCACAAATAAAAGTCTGACACAAAACTGCCCTGTGAATAGGAAGCACTGTTTACTTGGTCTGCTGCGCATCAGCAACTTAATCATCTTATTTAAACAAAGTTGTAAGAATAACACAAATGTTTTATATACAGAAAGAACAGGCCTCACCTTGTACTTTTGGAAAAGCATTTTTAGTTACTTGGTGGTCCAATATTTCATATTTAGGTCTCACAATACAGCCTCTGCTTCTCTGATCCTGGCACTACAGACACTATGATCAGGTTGTTTTTTATTTCATTTTATTATTAGTGTGTGTGTGTGTGTGTGTGTGTGTGTGTGTAAAAACACATGTGCCATGGTGTGCAGAGGACAACTTTCAGGAGTCTCCTTCTACCATGTGGGTTCTGAGTACAAACTTATGTCATCGTGTTTAGAAGAAAGTGTCCATTGAGCTACCTTGATAACCCAGAGTTATTTCTCTATTTCTTTATTTTTAAATTTATTTTTGAAAATTTTATTTTATGTGTATGAATCTTTTGCTTGCATGCATGTTGTTCACCATTTGTCTGCCTCATATCTTTGAAGGCCAGAAGAGAGTGTTGGATCCCCTGGAACTGGAGTTACTGACGGTTGTAAGCCACCTTGTGGGTGTGGGAATGGAACCACCCTCTGCAAGAGCAACAAGTGTTAACTACTGAGCTATCTCTCCAGTCCCAATTTTAAGATTCATTTTTATTGCTTTTTAACTATGTGCATATGTATGTGTCTGTGTATGTATGGGCATGTGAGCACAGGTGCCAGCAGATCCTGGAAGAAGGTATTTGGTTTTCCTGGAGCTGGAGTCAGAAGGAGTTGTGAACTGCCTGACCTGGGTGCTGGGCACCAAACTCAGGTCCTCTGCAACTTCAGTACATACTCTTAACCAACAAGTCATCTCTCTAACCCCACAGGTTAATTTTTATTTTGCTCCACATAGCTTCAAATGTAGAAAAGTTGCTTGTAATCCTTTCATTTCTTTTTCTTTATATAGGTTCAGAGGAAAATCTCATAGTGGCATTAAGAACAAATAATACCTAGCGTCACACAAACCATCCCAGGACTTAGGAGGTAGAGGCAGGCGTTCAAGGTCATCCAGGAATACATAGTGAGACTGTGTCCAAACAATCTCTTAACTTTAGTAGTGATAACAATTTGAAGTGATAGAAAAATTTTAAAAAGACTGAAAAAAATCTCATAAAATCATAGAATTTAAATTTGGTGTCAGCTAGATGGTGGTGGCAGTCACTTGTAATCCTAGCACTTGGGAGGCAGAGGCAGGCTGATCACTGTGAGTTTGAGAACAGCCTGGTCTACAGAGGGAGTTCCAGAACAGCCCAGGCTACACAGGGATACCCTGTCTTGAAAAGCAAACAAACAAACAAACAAACCAACAAACAAGTATGTGTCCTGGGCTAGGAATGGCAGTTCTTACCTGCAATTCCAGTACTTGGAAGGTAGATGCTGAAGTAAGGCTGGAAGGTCAAGGACAGCC
Organism: Meriones unguiculatus; assembly: GCF_030254825.1. NCBI lineage: Eukaryota > Metazoa > Chordata > Mammalia > Rodentia > Muridae > Meriones > Meriones unguiculatus. The sequence goes on along the minus strand of NC_083357.1, from coordinate 12,380,441 downwards.
TGGTCTACACAGTAAATTTCAAAGAATCCAGGGCTCTATAGCAAGACCCTACTCAAAAACAAATAAATAACCTGTTCTTCTTGTTCTTTTGGTTTGTTTGTTTTCAAGACAGGGTTTCGCTGTGTAGCCTTGGATGTCCTGGACTCACTTTGTAGACCAGGCTGGCCTGGAACTCCCAGAGTTCTACCTGCTTCTGCCTCCCAGAGTACTGGGGTTCCAGGCATGCACCACCGGCCGGCTAACAACCTTGTTCTTTTGCTCATTCATTTAATATTTACTCTTCTTTGGTGGTGACATACTCCCTATGAAAAAAAAAAAAAAGAAACCTCTCCCAAAAGATCCTCACCCCTCTCCAGATGAGGAAACACAGGAAGGACCTGGTACACAGCGCCAATTCTAATGATTCTATAAAACCACCATGGCCTAGTGTGATGATGTACGCCTTTAATCCCAACATTTGTGAGGCAGAGGCAGGCAAATTTCTGTGAGTTAGAGGCCAGCATAGTCTATAGTATGAGTTCCAGGTCAGCCAAAGCTAGTGAGACCCTGTCTCAAAACCAAACCAAACAAACCAACCACCCAACCAACTCTCAGTGCTCTTGAGCAATGCACGTATGGTAGGTTTTTGACGTGTTTGTGGGTTTTGTTGTTGTTTTAGTTAGCTTACAAAGTAGGTTTCCTTATAGCATTTTCATACATGTTTAATTTGAGGTGACCTTCCCTTTGTCTCCTCTCTCAAAGGCTGTGCTCCCCATCTCCACTTAAACCCTCCACCCACAGTTTTCTCCATTGCACTGTTGTGTCACATGTGTGTTCATGTCCTCCCCGCCAACAGTCGTTCTCTGTGTTGTCTGCTCCACTGTCCCCTGCCAGCCTACAGGAGGGAAGGAAAGGCAGGAGCACACTAAACACACTCCGAATGGAAACCGTCCTAACAAACACATTCGGAAAAAACTGAGCCCTTACCAGGTGTCAAGGGGACTGCTTGGGACAGTGAGAACATGACTGTGAATTCAGCAGACAATCTGCCTTCAAGAAACTTAAACTCTAATAGTTGGAATTAGCCAAACCAGAGAAATGTCAGGTTAACTCTAAGGGGAAAAAACATCTGAGCAAGATTTAAGGTTGTATTTAAAGATTTATATTTAAATTAAATTGTTTTCTTTTATGTAATATAAATATTAATATTTAAATTAATATTTAAAGCTGTTCTACAGACTAGTAAGGGCAAGAAGCTGTACTTACATCCATTCATGATAAGGACAAGGCAGAGAGAAGGAGTTCTAGATGAAGTAAGCTTAGCAGCAGGCTCAATGCTTTTCAAGGTAAATGCAGCTCTAATTTGGAAAATTTATGTAAAATACTGCTTTGAGTCTTTCTGACCATTGGCCCTCCTAGGACAGGTCCAAAATTCCATGTTCCTTCTCAGTGTTCCACTCAGATTTAAACCGTTCATATGACCTAGGCAACAAATCACTCCTTGATGTATGCTTGTTTATGTTCCAGTAAACTTGTCAGAAAGTGAAAGTATCATGAGTAAAAACTGTATTGAAGGGACTAAGGACGCACTTCTGTTGTAGAGAGCTTGTCTATCACACATGAAGCCCTCGTTTCTATCTGCAGCAATATAGAAAAGGAGTATGGAGACACATGCCTGTAATCTCAACACTCAGGAGTGGAGGCAGGAAGAAGTTCAAGGTTATCCTGTCATCCTTGGCTACTCCAACCTACCCAGCTCGGAAGCTTCTGATGAACTATTCTGTCTGACTTTTATCACAAAGTAGGAGTGCTGGAATTACAGATGCATCCCATCCCATCCAGCTTTCTACTTAGGTTCCAGGGAATGAACTCAGACCATTATTAGGCTTACACAGTTAGTTAACATCTTCATCTGCTAAGCTATCTTGCCAGCCAATAAGCTGCTTTGAGTGGTCAAGAAGAAAAACCATTCTGAGGTGAAAGGTGAATGATGAGAAGAAATAAACAATACCAAAGTTTGGGGCTAGGGTCCAGCCAGAGGGAAAAATAAGGTAAAGGATTTAAGGGGAACAACTGGAATCCTGAGGACACATGGCTTGAGAACTTGGGTAAAGGGAGGGAATGAGGCACAGTGGGCCTTGGCTACACTGAAGAAAACTGCTACTTGCAAAGGGAGGAAATGAATGATGACAAGTAAAGAGAAAGAACCTGAATTCTGATAAAAACAAAAATTTCCCCCTGAGGGGGGAGCAGCCTTACCAGGCCACAGAAGATGACAATGCAGCCACTCTGATGAGATTTGATAGACTAAGATCAGAAGGAAGGAGAGGGAGACCTCCCCTATCAGTGGACTTGGGGAGGGGCATGTGTGAAGAAGGGGAAGGGAAGGTAGGATTAGGAAGGGAGGAGAGAGGGGCTTATGGAGGCATACAAATAATAAATAAATAAATACATAAATACATAAATAAAGTGTATAAAGTGTAACTAGTAAAAGTTAAAAAAAAAAGAAAAAAAAACCAAAAATTTTATCTTTCTTATAAAACATTTCACTTGGTAAAAGTGTTCAAAGTTCAAGCAGTTCTAGATGAATGTGAAGAAACTCTTAGAGTCGGAATGTAGTCTACTAAAGCCCGCGGAGCCAGCAGTGTGGTGTGGGTAGAGCGTCTGGAAGCACAGATCTATGCTTGTCCACACACCCACATTGAACACCTTTGGTTTTGCTTCATTGCAATCACACTACATGCACTGTTCTGAGATTTGCTTTCTTTTAAGAACCATTGATTCTGTAACTGTGAACTCCACAGTATGACCCTAGTTATAACCTCTATAAAATGCAACCAATGGGCTATCTAAGAATAAGAATCTTGTGTTCATCTCTTGATTCAGGTTGCAGGATAATTCCTGCCATTAATTTTGTCAAGGTAGTCAACTGCTTTTCTGAGCCATTTAATGTCTACATCTTCAGCTGTGCCTCTCTGGGGTCTCAGGTTCACATCCGAACTTTGTTATCCTGCCATATCTGAATGTCCCCCTGCTGTCGATCCATGTGCACTTGTCCCAAAGGGGCAAAAATGGCTGTGTAACCTTTTTTCTAGTACATTGGCCAGTTTAAGAAATGAGTTTGTAAATAAATTTTAAAAATAAAAAGAAATGGGTTTGTTATGAGTTTGAGGCCAACCTGGTCTAAAAAGCTAGTTCCAGGATAGCCAGAGCTACACAAGAAACCCTGTAGCAAAAAACAACAAATGGGTTTGTGGACTGAGGCAGGAAAGTGAGAATCTTTTCTCCAAGAGTACATTAGCACTGGAGCTCACACAGAGATAGCCTCTTTTCTCATTAAGTGGTTGTACTAGAAGTGCAAGAGTCTTCAATAGGTGAGAACAAAGCTATTGAACAAAGCATTAAGAAGTAAAAACTGGAAATGACAGTTTCCAAACAGGTGGACTTTTCCAGCCTCTGGATCAACTCATTCCCAAGGCTCTATGCCTATCTTTTCTGTGGTTTAATAAATTTCCCTTTATCTGTGAACTCCTTTAAAAATATTTTCATTACCTTTATTTAACCAGGTGAGATGATGCATGCCTTTAATCCCAGCACTCAGAGCTAGACGCAGGCAGATTTCTGTGAACTCAAGGCCAGCCTGGTTTATATAGAAGTTCTAGCCAACCAGAGCTATACAATGAGTCCCTGTCTCAAAATATAGTCAGCTATTTTTAATAACACTGGTTTAATTATGAATTCATTGTGAGAGGGCAGCACAGGTGGAGTCAGAGGACAACCTGGAGGAGCAGCTGTCTCCTTCCAGTGTGTGGGTTCCAGGCTGCCACTCAGGCTGCCAGATTTAATGGCAAACACTTTACCTGTTGTGCTATCCTGCTGGGGGTCTCTTTGAGCTTCTTTAAATTGGGGTTGGCTTGGCTGGGGATGTGGTTCAGTGGTACAACTCTAGGTTTGATCTCTACCACTGCAAGAATGCGCATGCACACACACACATACACAGAGGGGGTGGGGTGGGGAGAGGCTCTCCAAATAAGGATAGCATGGCAGGGGCACTCGAAGCCCTCCTTCAGTCAGCTTACCCATGCCTTTTTTCTAAACACATAATGTAGCAAGGAAGTGTGCCTGCATTTCTTCTGGCAAATCCCGCAGCCCTCATGTCCCACCCCCCTTCCAAATGGGGTTCTGTATCTGCTACTGGCTGAGCCTCTATCCTACTACCCAACCTGCTTCTCTTGAATACTCCTTTCTGTGGACTGCAGGTACTACTTTGTCATTGAAATTAGGGTTATGGAGTCATCCTAGCACCCATCTTCTCTACAGAGGCTCTGACAAATACCCTTCCTGACGCTGCCTGTCTTCTCTTCAGCCTCAGGATCCTGCCTTCTGACAGTTCTCCTTCGTTGATCTAACTGATCTGTGTCCATATTGCTCCCTCCAACCATCTCCCATTTGGGACCTCTATGAAAACATGTCTGACCACCCATTCAGTGGACCTGCATGGCAATCAGATAAGGTTTCCCACTATGTTTGGAAGAGCCTTCAAGTCCCACACCAACCTCTGTGGTCTGGCTTCCCCATCTCTTGTGTACCTACCTTCGTATCAGTATTGTGTTGGTCACTTCTTTGCATTTCTTTTTCCCCAATACCGCCTCACTGCTGCACTAGCTAATGATCATCTGTTCATATATTCTCTCACCTACTTCCACAGGAAGCAGTTTGTTAGGAATGACTATTTGAAGCACATTTAGTAGGCAGATTGGATTGTGCTTTTTAGATTTAAATTTTAAATTTTCATTTTTTTTCACTGGATTATGTCTTTTGGTTTTTCCAGATATATTTGTAGGCATTAGACTGGGAATACTTGGAAACAAAACACAAAAGAAAGAATGTCATCATTGTTGTCACTTAGCTGAGAACCTAGTTCCTTTTTTCACAAATTCTATTAAAAAACTAAAGCATTTTATTACATAAATTCTTAAAATACTCTGCCATGTGCAAATTGATTATCCTTTTATCTAACTCTACTTCAAAGAGATGTGATGCATAAAAGGATATGTAGACCATTTCTGTGCAGTTTTTAGATTCTGAGAAGGAGCCATGCAACTGCTTGCTGGGTTTCCCCTCCCAGTGAAGCAATTACAGAAGCTGCCTTTGGAGAAAGTGGGTACAGAGTAACCAATGTGAGCCTGGGTCAGAAGGAAGGAGAGCGTGGCAATCATTGTAATTTGCATGTGGCCACCTTTACCCCTCCTGTGGTACTGTGTCTTTCTGTTGGGCATCAAGAGAGATGAATTGGTGAAAAGTAGTAGGCTCAGATTGGAGAACAGTCTAGCCAGCCTGGGATACAGGTCTAGTGGGTTGTCTTTAAGAATGGAATACCAGGTATGATGGTTCATGCCAATAATCCCAGCACTTGGGAGGCTGAGATAGGAAGATCCCTTTGGGTTGACGCTCAATCTGGGCTACAGAGTAAGTAGCAGGTCAGCCTGGGCTAGGGTGACCTCATTAAACTCTGCTCCCAGAAGGAAGAAGAAAACAAAATCAAATAGCAAACTGGAGTATTCAGTTAGAATGAGAAGGGGTCAAGGCAACAAAAGACTGGAGTTTTACAGGTTTCTATATCCTTCTCATCTGAAATCCCTTTAGGCAAATGACTAGAAAAGCTTATATAGGAATACTCCCCTGATTACAATCTAGCTCAACCTAAACCTTCCAGCAACTCTCAGCCTTACAGGGACCTTTCAAAACAAGGGACCCTCATAAATCTACTCTGGATCCATGCCACTAGAATGAAGAATACCACATTTGGGGGTCCCAATTCCTCGGTTCAAGTTACGTATTAGAAACTGCCAATATTTGTCAGGGCTGTTCTCAGAGCAAGGATGAAGACATGCCCTGAGTAGGGAGACTAAGTCAGATTACCCAATGAGACGAGGCTGAAGCAGCCCCACAACTTACACCAAACAAGTTGTCTTTCTCCACCTTCTGCTTGATTTGTTCCAATCCTGGAAGCCCAGGTTGAATTGAGGGCAATGTTGACAAAAGCAAGCAGTTGAATGGGATGTAGTATTAGGTTGGAGTTCAGAAGGAAGAAAAGGAATTACTGAGGCCTCAGGCTCAGCTCTGAACCATAGATATTTTGTCCTTTTGAGTTGCTTAAATGTTTAAAATAACTAGATGTATCCATAGCTTATAGATTCATAACCGTGATGTGACTTTAAAAGAAAGAAAACAATTTTGTTGTTGGTATTGCCCAGGTGGGCCTTGAACTCCTAGGCTCATATGATCCTCTTGTCTTATCCTCCCAAGTAGCTGGAAAAACAAGACATGTTTTATTTTTATTTTATAGTGCATTTTCCATGTTTATGTTTAGGGCTTGGCATTTTATGTTTTCCCCACTGAATCTTTACAACCATTCAAGGCAGAAAAGACAAGGTTCAGATAGGTTCAATGCCTCTCCCTAAAACAGTCTCTCCATTAAGAACTCAGTCTCAAAACATACACCTCTCTTTAGTGGAAGTGTTATGTTCATCAGAAACACAGAGAGGAAGCCAGCTGAGTTCAGGTCCCATTCACTGAGCTCTTATCATGAACAAGACATAAGGATTAGCAGGTAGTGAGCTGAGGTACAGCTCAGAGCACTAACATAACTTGAGTTGGACCCTGGGTTTCATTTCCAGCAACAAAAGAAAGAGAGAAGGAAAGAAAGAGAAAAAGGAAGGAGAGAAAGAAAGAAAAAAAGGAAGGAGAGAAAGAAAGAAAGAAAGAAAGAAAGAAAGAAAGAAAGAAAGAAAGAAGAAAGGAGAGAAAAAAGAAAGAAGGAAATGAGAATTGTTAGTTTGAGGTGACTAAGACTTCAGTGCAGCCTCACAGGGATCTTAAGTCTGGTGGAGGAAATAGACATGTCACGGCATGTCTATGACATGCTATCATATAGTAGTAAACTATACTTTACTATCATATAGTATGCTGTCATATAGTATTTTGCTATCATATAGTAGTAAACATTTCTGCAGCTTTCCTATAAGGAAGCCATAAAAGCAAAGGAATATGCTCTCACGGACTTTCTGCAATTGTGAAATTTCTTTTCAATTTATTATTTTATTGGAAAAACTCACTTCCTTCAACTTGCTTTTTAAATTACTTTTATTATACTTATTTATATATTTAAAATACTTTTGCTTTTATTTAAAAATTTTTGTTTTTAAATTTATTTTTTATTATATGTAAGAGTATGTGACTGTGTGCAGATGCCTGCTGGGGCCAGAGGAGTTGGATTCTCCTGGAGCTGGAGTTACAGACTGTTTTGAGTCACTTAACATGGGCTCTCAGGCTGAGAATGGTGGTGTGTGCCCATCATCTCAGCACTCAGGGAGGCAAGGACAGGTGGATTGCTGTGAGTTTGAGGCCAGCCTGGTTTACAAAGTGAATCCAGGACAGCCAGGCTATATAGAGACTTCTGTCTCAAAAAGTAAAATAAAATAAAATAAAATAAAATAAAAATAAAATAAGGTAATAAAATAAAATAAAATAAAAGCTTTTCTGCTTTCCGCTTTCACCTCGGAGTAGCATCGGTGCAACTTTCTTGGGTTGTCCCGAATCCGGGCTCATCCGACACCAGCCGCCTCCACCATGCTGCCCAAGTTCGACTCCAATGAGATCAAAGTCGTGCACTTGAGGTGCACCACACTGTGTCATCACCACTTCCTCATTGGCCTCCAAGATCGGTCCTCTGGGTCTGTCTCCAAAAAATGTCGGTGATGACATTGCTAAGGCTGCCGGTGACTGGAAAGGTCTAAGGATTACAGAGAAACTCACAGAGAACAGACAGGCACAGATTGAGGTGGTGCCCTCTGCGTCCGCCCTGAACATCAAAGCCCTCAAGGAGCCACCAAGAGACAGAAAGAAGCAGAAGAACATTAAACACAGTGGAAATATTTCTGGAACTATTAAGAAGATCCTGGGTACTGCGCGGTTTGTGGGTTGCAATGTGGTTGGCCGCCACCCTCACGACATCATAGACGTCATCGATAGTGCAGTGGAATGCCCAGCTAGTTAAGAACCAACAAGAGTATTTCGGTAAAACACCATCTGATTAAAACAAAAAACAAACAAACAAACAAAAAAAGGCTCTGAGCCAAACTCAGGTCCTCTACAACAGCAGGAAGTGCGTGTAACCACTGAACTATGTCCCTAGCTCCGATTTTTATGTGTGTATGGTATGTGTCAGTATGGGTTTAAGTGTACCATGCTGTATGTATGAAGTCTTTTGGGAGTCTACTTTCTTCTGCTACCATGTGGGACCCAGGACTGAACTCAGGCCATCAGCCTTGAATGTTAAGTGCTTTTACCTGCTGAGGCATCAGACAGCACTAGCTGGCCTGGAACTTGCTCTGTAGAATAGGCCATCCTTCAAACTCAAGAGATCCACTTGCCTCTGCCTCCTGCTTGCTGGAATTGAAGACATGTGCCACCGTTCCATATATGTGTGTGTATGTATATGCGTATATCTACACATACACACACACATTTTTTTCAGTCATTTATTTTTTCTCTTTGAGACAGGGTATCATGTAGCCCAGGGTGGCCTTCAGGCACACAGGCAAGCACTCTTCCAACGGAGTGACATTCCCAGTCCTATGAAGACTTTCTGCAACACTGTTTATTTAATACTTGGTGTTAGGTATTCTGGCTTGAGAAGAAGACAGTAATACCACCAATCCACGCCTCAACTCAAGGATTTCTCAGGAAGGTCATTAAGGTCTAGGAGTGAGCTACCAAAGTTTTGTAGGGGGAAATTCCCGAGCAAGGCAGAGTCAAGGAACTGGATCCCAGCCCAGGCTGTATCAGGAGTCATATGCTATCACTGCACTGCACTGGGCTGTATTTGAAGCACAGCTTATTAAGCATTTTACAGTTGGTTTTTTTTTCTCTTCAACATATGCACTAAAGTACAAGTCACTTTCTAGAAGGCAAAGGAAAGGTAACTAAAATTGAGCAGTGACTGCATGCCAGCCACTGGCATGTACTAATCCCCTCATCTGTTCCATTAGGCTACTAGTATCTTTGCATTCCTCTTTTGGAGCCTATTCTGCTCCTAGGATTTCATTCCCATTTTTCTCTAATACATTTACGTTCATTCTTCTTCTTCTTTTTTTTTTTTTTTTTAAAAAAAAAGCACATCATCTTTTTTTTTTTAATAGATAATAGAAACTGGGGTTCTAAGAGGTTAACAAGCTTTTGTGTTAGTTGGGTCTAAATGTAGGATAGATAACCAAGAGTTTGACCCTATAAACTTAATATTCTTCCTACCATACCATGCTAATGCCTGTTCCTGGGCTCACTGGTAATAGAAGCAGTGAAGGAAACAGTGGGCTGGGCTTCTGGTTTCAAGGAAGAAAAGCCAGGTTTTCCATGAGTGACTTGGTCATGGAAAGTTCCAAGGGGTTCCTAGGATGCCCCTCTGGCTGCCACTTCTGCACCTTACCACGCTGTGTCTCTGCATCTGAATAAGGAAAGGGAGGGTGCTTGGGACATCTCCAGGGAGTGTCCACTGAAGTCTGTTTTATACAGTTTACAATTTGCTGTAAACAGCTTCTGTTCCCAATTAAACCTGTATGATCATGCCTCAACTTTTAGGAAACAAGGTTTCTTTTATGGTTTGTTCCTCTGTGGTAAAACCAGAGTCCTCTTGAATCCATAGGTCTCCTTCACTAGTTGGGCCCTGATTATGGAATACTGGACTGAAGCCTACAAATATACAGGTCCTGGAAAACAGCCAGCAAATGCTTCTATTACCAGTGAGCCCAGGAATAGGCATTAGCATGGTATGGTAAGAAGAATATTAAGTTTATAGGGTCAAACTCTTGGCTATCTGTCCTACTTTTAGACCCAACTAACACAAAAGCTTGTTAACCTTTTATAACCTCAGTATCTACTGGGGACTACTGGCGATTATGTTCCTTTTCTTCCAGATCTTGCTGAGCAGGCCTCTAGGATGCTGATGTCATTTGTGCTAGGCTGGGTGAAGATGTAACACTATCAGCTGGAAAGTGGTACCTGACAGTGGTTTCTGAGGAAGCAGAGGTTCAGAATGACTTATTCCTCTTAGAGACAAGTGCTCAACAAAAGCACCTTTAGCTGAAATTGGCAATAAAAGAAAATGAATGGGGTTCTGTATCTTTAATTTTTGCTAATTAAGAGTATGTGTTTATTCAATAAAACCTTAAAAATGTGTGAAAGTAGAAAGAAGAAAAAGTAATCATGGTCTCCTGTCCAGAAACAACTACTATGTAGCATTTTGGCCAATTTTCTATTATCAATGGAATATGGTTAACATGTCTCACAGTTTATTGTAGTAAAAACATTTCATGAAAATTGAAATCCAGATTTAAAAAAAAGATTTACTAAAAAACCTTTCTTTATTTTTATGTGCATTGGTGTTTGCCTGCATGTGTGTCTCTGTGAGGGTGCCAGAGGGTATCAGAGTTACAGACAGCAGTAAGCTGTCATGTTGGTGCTGGGAATAGAACCAGGATCCTCTGGAAGAAGAGTTTGTGCTCTTACCTATTGAGTCATCTCTCCACCCCTAGATTTAATTTTTATTTGTGTTTCTGGATACATACATGCGGGAGCCCAGAGGCCAGAGAAGCCTCTGGCTACCATGAAGCTGGGGTTACGGGAAGTTGGGAGCTGCCTGAGTGTTAGGAACTGAACTCAGATCCTATGCAAAAGGAGTATGTGCTCTTAACCACTGAGCTATCTCTCCAGCCTCCACACAGCATGTAAATGGAAGCTTTATGACTGCTAACTAGCAACCTCCATTTCTGTACTCATTCAGACACTTTCCTAGTAAAAACCATAGAGAGCACCCCGGGGCCTGCAGTCATAGCTGCTAGAGCTCTCACTTACCTGACACATACACACTTCCCAGTGAGCACTATCCAGCAGAAATTTCAGTGAAAACGTGAAATATTCTCTGTATATTGTCTCATCTTGGCAGTCACTGATCTTCCATAGGGCAGCATTGAGTGCAGCTACAAAGAAAGCGAAAACGTGGGCAGGTAGGGTTAAATTGATACGGTTAATTTTATATTTTATTTACTGTAAGAAATGCTTATTTTTGGTGGCACTGGGGATTGAGAAGGGACTCATACACTGAGTGATGAACCCCACCTCCCTAACTTTGAGGGTGGACTTCTTAAGCTGCCCAAGCAGGCTTTGAACTTTGCCTTGGCTTTCAGGTACTTGGTATGCTAGGTTAAGGCTCTCCCCGCTGAACTCTGCCCACAGAACATTCTGAATGCTAGGAGGGTTCATAGGCTTGTGCCACCAGACTTGACTACTTATAACTAGTTTATAATTCATGTAGTCACACACATACAGGTCAAGTGGATATTATGTTGGCTGGACAATTCTACATAGTGGAATTGAAAGTATACAGTGGGCAGGGAATGAAAATTAAAAATGTGTGGCACATGCCAATTCAAACAATGACAGAACTCATTGATTCATCATTTTTTCTTTTTATTTTTTTACCCAGCAATGAGAAGTGACACTCCATGATAAAAATGGAGAGGGGCTTAGAATAGTCTGTGAGAAGGAAGTCAGTCATTAGCTACCTTCTGACATCCTAGCAATTAGCCAGACTTGGAAGAAGAGCAGGCATCTTCGGGGAGGTGCCAAATAAGTAGGAGATAAGAGACTGTAAAAATGAAAAGCCGTTTGGTCTTTCATCACAGGATAATCCAATGCATTCGAATTAAGGGCAAAGAGCTCAGTGATAGCCTTTGTGAGGAAATAGGAGCTGTGTAGCAGGATATCCTTTTTCCGCACTAAAGCACCCAATTCTTTCAATTTTATATACAGCGGAAGCAATTAATTGTACTAGAACGAAATCCACAGCTGCCTTTTCCTGATGGCCCCATAAGCAGCAAACACTATTGTTCAGCTTCCGGCATAGAAGTAGTCATTCTTCTGCTGCAAGACTCAGATTTTCTGATTGCCTCGTGCAACATCTCCGAAGATAAAAACATGTATCAACATCCAAAATTCAACTTTTTCTTCTCATTACATATTTGACGATATAAGCAACTGTCAAAAGTTAATTTTTTATTTCCAATATAATCTAAACATGTGACTCCATCGTGGTATCTCTTCTAAAGTTTGTATGACTGAATCATAAGTTATTCACTTTGTTTGTTTTATATGTTTATATGCAGTCCACTGTGCTGTCTTTTATTTTTTTGTGATTCAACATTCATACCATGGCTATTCAGGGATTGTGCTGAACAAATATGATTATGTATTAAAAAGCTAGAAAATTCAACATTTTAAACTGTTTGCCTGTATGCTGTTGTCTTCTAGAGGCATTAAAACACACTTCATCAATCTGTAGATGCAGGTTTTAGAAAACCTTTTACAATCCTAATGCCTTCCATTTGTTGATGTTGTTTAATTGGAGATGTTTTATTTCTCAGGGTTTTTTAAAATCTAAAATAATAGCGTATTTTATAACCAGTAACATTTTTGTTACTACTGAAAGCACAACAGAGTAGCTTTTGTTATGAAGAAAAACATATCAGTCAGATACATATCTTATATAGAATTCTAGTTTTGTTATGACAAATATAAGCTTATCATTATTTCATACTCAATTTTTAATCAACTGATTATCTGTTGTTATTAATATTATTATTACTATTATTATTTTGATCTTTAAACATTTTTAGAAAACATTTAAAATTTTATGTATATGAATATTTCACCTGTTTATGTGTATGCACCACAGGCATGCCTAGTGCTCTTGGAGGTCAGAGGATAGTGTCAGACATACTTGAACTAGATTATGAATGGCTGTGAACCAGCATGTGGGTGCTGGGAACTGAACCCAGGTACTCTGGAAGAACAACAAGAGTTCTTAACTGCTGAGCCACCTCTCTAGCACTTATTTTGTTCTTTTGAACACAGTATCGTGTAGCCCAGGATAGACTAGAATTCCAGATATATCCAAGCATGACCTTGAACTTCTGGTCACCTTCACCTCCCATCTTCTGAGATTACAGGTATATATCACCTTAGCTAGGTCACACCCAGTTGCTTCAATTTTTCTGGTGGTGGAGTATAAACTTAGGGCTTTGCATTTGCTAGGCAAGCCCTCTACCAATAGGCTACCCATTATTCTAGTTCCAAAGTTTTGGCTATAAAAGTGTTATTATGGCTCTTTTTTTAAAATGTATTTACTTACTTATTTTATATACATGAATATTCTATCTGCATGTATACCTGCACACCAGAAGAAGCCATCAGATCCCAGTACAGATGGTTGTGAGCCACCATGTCGTTGCTGGGAATTGAACTCAGGACCTCTGGAAGAGCAGACAGCACTCTTAGCCACTAAGCCATCTCTCTAGCTCCTATTATGGCTCTTTATATGGAGGTAAAGCTTACTCAAGAAATAGTAGCTATTCATTAGCGCTCTACTCAGAACACTCTCAATATTCTGTCCCTATGTCCTTTTACTTTATATTACTTATATATACTTACTTTGTAACAGAGAATTAAATGCTTAAGTAGATCTTCCCAACTGCCATAAATGGTACATAATATTAAACAATTAAAAATTCATTTCTTAAAAACCTTCTTTGATTAACATGTAATAGTTGTACATGTTCATGTTGCATAATACTTCAAAACAAATCTACAACATGTACTTATCAAATGTGGACAATCTTCATTCTGATCTCTGTATCATTTAGTTTAGAGCTTTCAACATTTTCTCTTCACATTATTCTTGCCTGAAATATGTAATAGGTATGGAAAGCCTTGACTTTGATTTCCAGCAGAGCACACATGTAAACACCTGTGTACACACACACACACAGAGCTATCTGATGATAACTGGAATAGTATTTTCATGATGTTTTGTACTTGTGTAGGTACTGGAAAAACAAACAAACAAACCACCCTGTGCATGCCTTTAATCACAGCACTTGGGAGGCAGAGCCGTGCAGACCTCTGAGTTTAAGGCCAGCTTGGTCTACAAAGAGAGTTCTAGCATAGCCAGCTACATAGAGAAACCATGTCTCAAAACTGTGCCCCCACTCCTCTCCATAAAAAAGAAAGAACTCTGGACAATGCCAGTCATGAAGTGCAGTGTTTGAATAGTGCTTTACTTGGTAACCTAGCAACTCTGGTGTTCAGCAAATCAACTACAGCAACAATAGTAAGTGTGTGTGTGTGTGTTGAGGGGTGACAAGAAGAAAAGTAGAACCAACACAGTTGATTTAAGAAGTCTGTGCTATTTGCTTCTCCGGCTGGACTTTGAAAACAACAAATCAGCAGAAGCAGAGACTTTGACAACCTTGTGTATTTTGATGCCCTTAGCTGTCCACACTGGTTGGCTGGGAAGCACCTACTCACACATAACTGGATAGGGGTCCATGATCACTTTTGGAGAAAAGTCTAACAGCTTGTTGTCACAATGCAGTGGTTTCAGACTTAATGGGAATGTGGTATTTCACTAGAAGAAGCCTAGGAAGAGCAGCATGAATAGCTGAGAGGATAACCAGTCAGGAGGAGAGCTAGTAAGTTCAGACATACAGGGAGGAAGACAGGCTTCAAGGAGCATAGCAAATTAAATAAAAAGAATCTACATTTTAGAGAAACACACGTATTGGTTACTGGGTAAATACAGAATTATGTTGCTCTGAAAGCAGTGAGAAAGTTGTTTTCAAAAGCAAATGAAGCCCCAGTTAACTGTTAGAGTGAGCTATTAAGACTTCAGTCAATGAAAGTCATGTCTTTAGAGGACAGGAGCATAGATGGTGCCTGAACCATCCTATCACATAGCTAAGGTTTAATAAATATTTATTACCTACTTGGCATGCCAAGCAGTGTGCTAGAAACAAAGGAAAGGGGCCTGGTGCTATCGCTCGGTGGTAGAACACAGGCCTAGCGTAAGCAAGGTCTCTGAATTCCACCTCAAGCACTGAAAACAAAACAAAAACAGCACCAAACTTTAGTAGGAACAGACAGAGAGGAGTGAGCACAACAGCATCGCAGGTCCTGTGACTGAGAGCGCTTTTCCTTTGTGACCTGGAGTCCAGCACGGGGATAGAGATGGTCAACACATCTGGTGGATAATCTAGCATGTCTGGTTACACCGGTGAAACCGTACCTAGCAACAGAGCCTGTTAACAACATAGCCTGCATTCAGTAGTCAGTGTGGCTGTTCATGGCTCTACACTCCTAGTCACAGATTCTATCTCCCTAACACTCGGCCTGAATCATTATTGTGGCACCTCACCCTCCTCCTACTTGCCACTCAGCAGGTAATCATACCCAGTTCCAGATGTTGGGATTTCTGAACTGGCAACCCCAAGGGAGTTCTTGGGAAAAAGCAGTGTTTAGTAGAAAGTAAATGGGATGCAGGTCTTTGATTTATGTTTATGTGTACACACACACACACTCACTCATTACTTTTCTTGTTGCTGTGACAAACACCTTACAGAGACAATTTAAAGAAGGGTTTATTTAGACTCACAGGTCCTGGGTCCAGACCATGATGGTGGCGGCAGGAGCTTGAGGCAGCTAGCTGGTCACCTTGTGTTTACAGGCCAAAAGCAGAGAGTGATGAATGCTGGTGCACAGTTCACTTTCTCCCTTTTATTCAGTCCAGGGCTCTAGTCCATGAAATGAGGTGGACCACATTTAGAGTAAGTATTTCTACCTCAATTAGCACATATGTCTCTTTCCACAGAACTTCTTTCTTCTTTTCAAAACATTGGGTCTCACTATGTAGCACTGGCTAGCTTGGAACTGGCCTTGAAGTCAAGAGATCTGCCTGCCTCTGCCTTACCAATGCTGGGGACTAAAGGTGGCCATGCCCAGCTTCCATGGTCATTCTAAACACCATCAAGTTGACAAATAAGCGTAACCATTACAATGCACACACAATTTTTATAAAAGTTTTTTTGTTGTTATTGTTTTGTTTTTCGAGACAGGGTTTCAGCTTTGACTGTCCTGGACTCGCTTTGTACACCAAGCTGGACTCAAACTCACAGAGATGTGTCTGCCTCTTCCTCTTGAGTGCTGGGATTACAGGCATGTACCACCATGCCCAGCTTTATAGAAGATTTTAATCATGTGTGTATATATATGTCTGAGAGTACGTGCACATGTGTGCAAGTGCCTGCAGAAGCCAGAGGTGTCAGATTCCCCTGAGGCTGGAGTTACAGGCTGTTGCAAGTCACCCAGTGTGAGTGCTGGGAACTGAATCTCCCCAAGAACAGCACACAATATTATTGCTGAGTTATCTCTCTAGTCCCTCACATAAGTATCTTTGAGAAAGTAGATCTTTGGGCTTTTTCAAATGCTCCTCTTGGATTCTTTTCCTCTTTCTTCTCTCTTATCCATGGAACCCAGGTCCTTATACATGCAAAGTACTACCTGAACTATACTCCAGTCAGTATTTATTATTATTGTTGTTGTTTTGTTTTTTAAGCAGGGTTTCTCTTTTGCCCTGGCTGTCCTGAACCTTATTTTTTTAGACCAGACTGGCCTCGAACTCAGAGATCTGCCTGACTCTGCCTCCTGTGTGCTAGTATTAAAGGCATGTGCCACCACCACCTAGCTGCAAGCTAGAATATTTTTACCAGGCAAAAAAATTACTTATAGTATATCTAGTATATATACATGCACATTTTTTCTATATATTTTATACACATAATATAGACATAAAATATTTTATACATATATATATATATATATCTTTTTTTTTCTGGTTGAAAATCTAGTGTAATAGGTCACTAATTACCGCCCTCAGCGCAGGGAAGGTGGGGCAGTGAGTATATGGCAGGATGGGAAAGGACACGATTTGTACAGGGCTGAGTGGGAGCTGGCATGAGAGGAACTGCAGTGCCATAGGCAGCACCTGATAACCAGAGAAGTGAGCAAACAACAGGTGGTAGTCTGGGAGAGCAGCTGGCATCAGGACACCCAGCCCCAGGAAATGGGGAAAAGCACTCCTGATTAGATGGGTAGGAGAGTTAGGAACACAGAATGTAGAAGTAAAGAGTTAGAGGCACACAGTGTGGCCAACCTGTATCTTAGGACTGGGGTGAGTCCTCACAATAGGCAGAAACTTGGAAGTCTAGGCAGGCTGACAGCACAGGAATTAAATATAAAAGGGCTGGGGTTAGGGATGTAGTTTAACAGGTAGAGTCACTGCCATGCAGAAAGCCCTGGGTTAGAGACCCAACACTGTATTATAAATTTGTGATATGGCACAAGTCTGTAATCCTGCACTCAGGAGATGGAAGCATGAGGCCAAAAGTTCAAGGTTATCTTCTGACAATGAGTTCCAGGCCACCTTGGAATACCTGACACCTTGTCTCAAAAATAAATAAATGGCTCAGTGGGTAAAAGCACCTGCTGCCAAATGCGACAGCCTGAATTCAACGCCTGGAACCTACACGGTAGAAGAAAGAACCAGTTTTGGAAGTTTCTTCTTGCTGGATGTGCCAGACACGTACCACCTCAAACAAACAACAAACAAACAAATGTACATAAAAGGGCTATGCGTCAATTCTCAGGAAAGGGCCAAAGACAGGGCTCCCTAGGTAAACAGAGAAGAGGTACTCAACAAAAGTCAGGCCTGGGGCTTAAAACAAAAGTTCTGTGACTCCTTTCTGCTTCATAGCCTAGAAAAGGACTAGATTCTAAGGTGAGAAGAGCAGAGACCATGGACTAAGTAGGACCAAGTGGTGCTACTTTGCAATGATAGCCCTAGAAAATGTCTTTGAAGCAAAGCAAAATTAACATGGAGAAAGGGAAGCAGAAACTATTTTAGAGGTAAAATAGAAATGAGAGAAATACATAAGATAAATAAAATACTGTATATAAACCATGATGGCGTTTCATTAATAAAATGACATGGTGGTGTCCAGGCTGAAAATTGCCTATGTCCCTGTCCTCTCTACTTCCCATGTTTATCAATTTAATAGTGGGTTTGTAACAAACCTAGGTGTCACCTACCAAGGGCATCCCTCCAGTAGTCTTTACTGAGCTCTTATCTCTACACCCACAATGACTTACTGCTGTCTCCTGCCTCGTAAAATCTTTACAACAGGAAAATGACTTCGGATGGATTAGTTTGGATTAATCTATTGAACTTGGATCCCTGAAGGCAGAAGTCTCTATTTCACTAAAGATGATGTAATCCACAGTTTTCCTGGACAACCCTCACCCTTTTCACAGTCACGCCACCTTCTAACACTGAAAGGGTCTTAGCGACAAGGTTCAGAAGTGCTCAGAAGAAATCCATGCTTATCTATCTCACTCATTTAACAAATAGTAGGCGCTGAGTATTTAACATATAGGAAGTACTGCCTGCCAGGCACTAAGATCTGAGAGTGGAGAACAGACTGACAAGTCTTTCTTTTTCTGGAGCTTATACCCTCCAGGGCAGAGGGGCTCAACTCATAAACTAAATAATTCCAGATAATAAAAAGAAACATAAAGAAAACGAAATCTGGAGTATTAATATAGGATAGGGGATTAGAAAAGTAGTCTGAAGCCTGGTGTGTTCACCAATGCTTTTAGTTCCAGCACCTGGGAAGCAGAGGCAGACAGATCTCTGTGAGTGAGAGGCCAGCAAGTTCCTGGACAGCCAGGGCTGTCATACAAAGAAACCCTGTCTCAAAAAACCAACCAACCAATGAAACAAACAAACAAACAAACAAACAAACAAACAGTGTTGTGAAGAAGCTGGGACCAATTGGGAGGGAATGCTTCCTGGTTTGCTCAGGCAACAATTGCTAGGACCTGTGATAAAACTAACTGGCCAGAGGAAAAGGCCCATTTCTAGTCCCTTCTATTAACCTACTTAAAGGAATTCTGCTGCATTACAGAACGTTAAATTGGACCTTGAAGTGTTGCCTTTGACTCTGGGGGCCAGACCATACGTGTCCAGATGTCTCCTTGGGCTTCTGGCTCTGTTCATTTAGTGGGCTGGCTAACCGGAGAAACAGGCTGGCATGCTCATACATGCCAGGAGCCAACACAAACCCTGTCCTGGCTCTGCTCACTTGTCTGTAGGTAGGCTGTGGGCTGTGATATGCCAAGCAGTTAAGGCTGGCAACCAGTTGAGTTGATTTAAGGAGAACATGAGAATAGTACGCTACATTCCCAAATATCTGAAAAGGATCTTTTTGTAGAGAAGCATCCATTTTGCTCTCATTTTAGTAGCTCGTAACTCAAATCAGGCAACACCAATTTGTGCATTTCAGACTTGGTACACTACAGCTCCAACCCGAGATTCTTGCCTATGTCACAGGCTGATTTCTAGTCCCCAAATCAAATTAGGATGCAGAGGTCACAGCAGGTCCACTTACCATGATTTTTTTCCTGCACAACACACGGATAGGCATAAGACTTTTGGTCAATGAGTCCAAATCTCTTGGAACAATAGGCCCACTCTTTCTCATCAAATTTAAGAGGGGCAGTATATAGTATATAGCAAGGAAGAAAAGTGACAATCTTTAGTGGATACAAAACTTATGGTATCACAATACACCTTCCGTGAAGTGAGAATGCTGCAATGACCGAGCCAGCCCAAGAGCTCAGGAAAAAGATAAGAAGAGAATACAACTCAACTGAGTATTGAAGATACTGGGAAGACTGACTGTTCTAAAGGCAAAAGTGGATACAAGAGAAAAAGAGTTCGAAGAACAACGGTTACTTTAAAGGGAATTTAAATATTTTCAGCTGACTATGAGGGAATACCTTGGAATCTAAGTTTTGTCTTTTTTTTTTTTTTTCCTCCAGGCCAGATGTGTGTAAAAACACAAGTGCCCGGTACATTCTATTCCTTCTCTGTTTCTTCTATTTTAAACGATTTTCCAAGAGATTAAAACCACTTTCAGAAAGGTGAATTACCCGAATGCGATATATTTGTTGAAATACCCAAAAAGTTAGGTATTTAACGGCTGGCTTAAAAGGGGATTATCTTTTCATTCTTCATACCCAGGTCACTGAATACTTTTCACGGCATTTTGCACGAAGATGAGAAAAGGAGGGGTAGTGACAGCTATTTGCATTTTCTAAAAGGAGGGAAGGAGACGCGGGAGGGTACACGAGGTCACTCGCCGAGCCAAAGGTGGATTGAGAGTCGTATTTATAGCCCGTGACTTCAGTTCGGCCGGCTCCCGCCGCTCCTTATCTCAGGCCCGAGGAATTCGCGGGCCCGCAGATCACAACAAGCCCGGCGGCCCGGCCCCGGGGCCCAAACGCGGCTCTCGCTACGTGAGAACCCGAGAAGGCGTGCGCCTCCACGTTCCCCCCGCGCGGGCCAGGACCAGAACCGGGGAGGGGGCGGGGAGGTGGCCCGGGGGCGGGTGAGTAATGGAGGCGGTGCGGCTACACAGTTCCCCCCTGCAACAGCAACTACGAACGGGCGGCTGGTCCCGCACCGTGGTGGCCCGGTGCCCTCGCAGCCGCCGGGCCGCTTCTCACGTGCCGCGCAGCGCGAGCCCCGGCTCGTGAAGGTGTGTGCCCGCGCCGTCGGCTCCACGCAGCCTTGTCCGAGCGGCCCCTCTGTCACGCGTGTGGCGGCGACGGGCATGGGCCGAGGGGTGGGCCCCCCTTCCCTCGACGACCTGGCGCCCCCGTGCCGGCGGCCGGCCCTCCTTCCCGGCAGAGGGGCGCCGGGCTCCACTGGCCCTTCGGGCACTTCCGCCGAGCTCTCGGCTCGGTTCGTGTCCGGGGCGGGGCCGGCGCCCCGGGGCGGGCGCGCGCAGAGCTGGCGGGCCCTTCCCAGCGCGCGCGCGCCGGCGCCTCTCGCCCAGGCCGCCCGCCCCTCCCCCCCCGCGCCGCCCCTCCCCCCCCACCTCCCCGCGAGCTAGCGTCCTCGGCGGCTGAGGCGGCAGAGATTGGAATCTGCTCGCCGGCCGCGCGGAGGAGGAGGAGGAGGAGGAGGAGGAGGAGGGCGGAGGGAAGGGCGGGGAGGGAGGGAGGCTCGAGCTCCCGCGCGTCGGCCCGCGCGAGACGAGGACTGTGCGGGCCTCCAGAGGGGCGACCGGGCCCGGGCCGCTGCACGCCGAGGGCGGAGGCCGAGCCGGGCCTCGCCGCCCCGCGGCTGTCCGTGCCCGCCTGCGCCGAGCGCCGGAGGATGAGTTTCCCGGGATCCCGGTGAGTTGGCGGGTCGCGGAGTGCCGGTGCGCCGCGGGAGGCCGGCGAAGTTTCGGGGCGACGGTGGCCGCGCAGGGAGAGGCCTCGAAGCGCGTCGGCGGGGCCTGCGGGAGACCCCGGCCCCGCGGCGCGGCGCGCCCGCGCTCGCCCTTTTGTTCGCGCTCCCCAGCACCCCGAGGTCGCTTTTGGAGTCCTTAAATGGGAAGGGCGCTCGGGCCCCCGCTCCGGAGCCGCGCGGCTGGAAGCGGGGCCGGGGCTCGGGACGCGGCCCCAGAGCGGGGACGAAGCACGTTCCGTGCGGGGGACGGAGGCCGGACGGAGGGCTCGGCCCGTCCTCCGAGTTGGCTGCGGGAAGGCGCCGGGTTGGTCCCTCGGTCCCCGCGAGTTGGTTCACCTGTTGTTCTGCTCGGCCTCCGCTGCCATGTCTGTTGTGATTCTGCACTTCGATTTCGGAGAACTTTGAGCTGGATTGCGTGTACACCCACCCTCCTCCCCTTCCAGACTCCTAGCGGAAAGATTTGGCGAAAGAAAGAAAAAAAAAAAAGAAAGAAAAGAAAAGAAAAAAGCGTCAGGAAAGAAGACTAAGAGGCTGTATGTTAGTGCCTGGCGTTTTGGCTCCGTCGTGTGTCGATCTCTTTCGTTTGGTTAAAGGGCTGCAGGCTTTCTCTTTGAAACGGTTTGCAAACTGTTCTGAGTGCGTGGTATGAACTTAGCACTCGTGTCACGTCACTTCTTAAGATAACCCTGCTTATTGTATTTTTTTTTGTTGTTTTTAGAGGAGGAAACCGAGACTCAGAGTTTAAATAACTTAGATAACTGAGCTGGGATTGGACCTAGAGACGCCGTATTCAAGAGTACGGCCTTCTTGCAAAGCAAATTGTGCAAAGACTTAGGAGCGTTTTCTAGCTATGCATGAGTTGTTGCTTGACTTGTAAACTACTTGTGTTTGCTCATGAGGGGTCTTAAACTTCGAGATAAAATGAAAGGTAATTTAGTGCTTATCATTGTTCTCTTTTACTTCAAAAAAAGATGTTGAATTTAAATTCCTCTTAGCTTTTTAAGGCCAGAACTAAAATATAAACACTTCTGCAGGAACCCAGAGTTTATGGAAATCAGATTTAAATATGGAATGCGTTTTTAATTGAACCTATATTCTGCTGTTTTATACCCCCGTCCTGTCCGTTCGGTGGAGCCCTTTTCACCCCTTTTTAACTATCTTCAGTTCTCTCCACCCTTTCAGAGCGAGGCATCCAGTGGGTGCTCTTTGCTTTGGATTCCTTCTCCGATCTACTTTGTTTTAGAGGACTCCATCCCGTTTATTAGTTAACACTGAGGTTCATCCCCCTTTCCTACCTAGTGGAGCATGAGTTATCCCCTCTGTTGTCTTGTGTCTTTCTGTCTTTCATTCTTTTTTTTTTTTTGTGGTGTTGCTTTGATACAGAGTTTCAATATATAGCTCAGGCTGCCCTCGATCAGGCCATGTGGTCCAGGCTGGTATTTTGGGGTTTTGAAAAGTACACATGTACTTAGGGTTCTTCAGTTTACAAAAACTTTTTAGTAGTTTTACTATTCTCTCAAGCTTCATTATATTTTCTTTTCAAATCATATTAACATTTTGAATTTCTTATAAAAGTAATACATAGTCATTAAAGAAAAATTGCAAAATGGGGCAAAATTGCAGTAAAATTAAAATACTGTAGAGACTGGCCTGTAGAGACTGGCAGGAGTAGACCTACTTTTCCTCCCTGGACTCCAGTGACAATCCACTGGCTGACCTCCCTTGACAGGAGTTCACATCCATAAAGGAACTTTAGCCTAATCAGATCTAAACTGTTCTGAGGCCTGAAGTTTTTGCTAGGGACACCCTCTACAACTCGGCTCCATCCCCAGCTGGCCTTCACATCTTTAAACTGTTTCCTTGCTGCCCACTCATCTTACGTTTCACTGGACACGCTAAGGGTAGGGGACAACCACACAGATTGTATTGTCCCTGTACTCTCGGAGCTTAAAGTCTAGTGGGGGAGACATGTGGAAGGATGAGTTCTGTGTAATTAAGTGTAATTGTGATGAAAATTAAAGTGTAGGCTATTATAAAAGCTTAATGCGGAGACCTGAGCTGGTGCTGTGTTGCTTAGAAAATCTAGGAAGAGTTCCCTAAAAATGTTACTTTGCATTCTGATAAAATTGTGAGGGGAGAAGAAAGAATTAGGTGAAAAGGGGGCCTTCTGTGACATGGTGACTTTATGCTTTTTTTTTTTCCCTCTTTCTACCTCTGTTCTTCCTCCTTTCTCTTAATTCTAAATGTTCTCCAGGTTTCACTTTTCACAGCACTTTTAAGAAATGTTTGTAAGTCCCTTGAATGATTACATTCATTTCTGTGTGTATGCTGCCATGGCACACTTGTGGAGGTCAGAGGACAGCTTGCCAAATTTTTTTCTTACTGTGTGGGTCCTCTAATCTAGTTCAGGCCCTCAGACTTGGTTGGTGGCAGTCACCTTTACTGGCTGAGCCATCTGGCTGGCCCTCTTGTCAATCATTGTTCAGATTTTTCTGTCGGAGAAACTATTGGTTTGTCTGATTATATCTCAAATCCTGGTTTCCCTTTTGAACCCGAGGCTTTCTGGTTGCTTTATGTAAAAAACTGTACCTGGTTATCTAGTTCAGATGAGCTCTTCCCTAGGGGTTGGTTTATGGTGCTACCTGTCTCTGCTAATGGAGTGAGTGGAAAATCTTTCCCCAGTCCTTCAAATCTAGTTTGTAGCCAACATCTATAGATACTACTTTCTCTCCTGCTGCTGTGATTCTTGTATCTCTGATACAAGTCTTAGTTGTTGGTGGTATTGGGATTATAATAGTTGAGTAATAGGGAAGCTATTTTCAGGAGCAGTTTGGACTGGGTTACTGTCTTTGAACGGGGCATATGTATAAGACCGTTTGGATTAGAACTTTTTCTGTTAAAGACTTCAGGTTATTTAATAACTTGGTTTGTGTAAAATTTCTATTTCTTCTGTGAATCTTGGACCTTTATGTTTGTAGATATTTATTTTTAATTAGTTGTGTGTGTGCATGTCTCCATGTGGGTTGTACGTGCTGATGAATGTGGGTGTCCAGAGAGGTCAGAAGACGGTGTTGGGTTCCTTGGAGCTGGAGTTACAGGTAATTGTGACTTACCCAAAATTGGTCCTGGAAAGCAAATTCTGGTCCTCTGTAAGAGCAGCAAGAGCTCTTATCTGCTGAGCCGTCACGTTAGCCCTAGGTTTCATATTTTTTCCAGGAATCCATTTCTTGAGTGTTTATGATTTTTTGAATTAAAATATCTTTCTTAATTCAAGAATTTCATACAGTGTATTTTGATTATATCCATCCCCCCAAACTCAGAGATTTCCCTGCCTCTGCCTCTCAAGTGCTGGGATTGAAGGAGTGTGCCACCACCGCCCAGTTGCCTAGATGTTTTTTAAGAAATAAACTCATCGTTCAGTTTGTGTTGCTCATCTCCCCTTGGGAGTCAGGCCTTGCCCTGAAGTATGGTCAGCCTACCAGGGATCACACCATTAAAGAAAACTGATTCCCTCTCCCAGCAGCTATCAAGTGTCAAGAGCCCCTCAGCTAGTGGTGGGCTTTCGTGCCCACCTCTTCCCTCCCATGATGTGATTTTGTCTGGCTTGAGTTTGTTCAGATATTGTGTATGCTGTCATAGCCGCTGTGAGTTTCTGTGTGCAGTGCCCTGTTATGTCCAGAAAACACTGTTTCCTTGAAGGTGTCCACAACCTCTGGCTCTTAGCGTCTTTCTGTTCATCCCGTTACAGGAAGATTCCCTGAACCTTTCCCAGAGGGGTGTGATATGTTGGCTCTGTTTAATGTTGAGTACTCCAGTCTCTTATTCTCTGCACATTTGGCAGTCGAGGAGCTCTGTGTTAATTGCCATCTATTGCCAGAAGCTTCTTGGATGATTGAGAGATGCACTGATCTCTGGGTCTAGCAATAAATCATTAGGAGACAGTTTAGTATTAAGTCTGTTTAGCGAAAATATTGGTAGTAAGTTCTCCCTTAGAGCCCACAATTTCTTGACTCTGATAACATTGCTAGATATGGATTCCATGTCATGATCAAATAAAATATTTTATTTTGAGTTTATTTGGTTTTCATGTCGTTCCCCTCACCATTTTACTTTCTATTCTGTTTCTCTCCTTTCCTGTTTAGTCTGCAGTTGGTGGAATCCCATGGTAAAGGAGATTTTACTGTATGTTATGCTGTTATTAAGGGACAGGGTGTTGTTGTATTGCCCAGGCTGGACCCAAACTCCTGAGATAAAAGACTCTTGTCAGTAGCTGGGAATCTAGCTGCCTGCCATCATACTCAGCTCGTACTTAGTTTTTCAAAGCCCTAAGCCAGGTGTGTTGGTGCATATTTAGAAGCCCAGCATTTGTGAGATGGAGGCAGAGGGGAATCAGGAACTCAAGACCAGCCTGGACTACACAATGCTATGTTAAAAAAACCAAAACAATCCAAAATAAGTAAACATAAAAAGTCTTTGAAAAGAATTTTAATTAAATGCTCATTTTAATGTTTGTCAATCTTTTCAACCAGTATTTTAAAGATTCCCAGGTCTTAGAATATAAAATTGGGCCTATGCTTGAGGTCACAGCTCTCTGGAGGCTCATGTAGGAGAATTGTGAATTTGAGGTCAGCATGAGTTTCATTGAAAGACTCTCTTTTAGCCAAAATGTAAAGATCTTAGGGATTTTATTTTTTTTATAGCGCACTAGCTAGGGGCTTAAGGAAATGATAGCCATTGGAATTCATCTCAACGTGGATTTAGTGGATCTCTAAATCATGTTCATCTGGGCAGTTAAATATAGAACTATTGAACAGAAATTGAATACACATTGAAATTACTTTTGAGTATCTTACTTTCTCTGATATTGTGGACCTTATTACTCTTCCTTGTATGCTCTCATGAACCTTGTTTTCTTAAGACATAGACTACAGTGCTAATGTGTAACCAGTGGTACTTAGCTCCTCCTCTGGCTGTAATGTGATGATCTGAGGAGGCTCTGGAATGCCAGGTGCAGGGAGATGATGATCAGCTTTGCCTTCTGGGAGACTTAATTACTTACTGAAGAATCAGTTTGAGGAAAGGAAGACCCTGAAACTTGCAAGGAGGTTTCAATGACCTGGCTCAGAAAGGTAGACATGGAAGAGAATTATGGCAAGACTTGGGTAACTAAGTACAGATGAGAAAGGATGGGATTTGGTTAAGACTGATGCCCAGGTTTCTAGCTGGGAAGCAGAGTGATTGTGGTTGATGACTGAGATGAAAAAAATGTCGATGAAAATCTAGTCTGTGGAAAAAACATACTGTCTTTTTTTCCATTGGTTGATTGTGTGCCTGTGCGAACACGTGTGGAGGTTACAGGACACCTTGTAGGAGTTAGTTCTCATGTGGGTCTGGGTATTGAACTCCATTGGGCAGGCTTGGTGGCAAGCACCTTTATCCCCTGGACCACCCCACTAGCCCCAAGTAGTGTTTTTTGTATCTCAAGGAGGTTAAAACAGCCCTTAAACAACCGCATAGAGGTTTCTGGGCTGAGGCTGCAGTCAGTGGTAGATTGCATAATTGTTAGGTGTGAAGCCCTGGGTCAGTCTGTAGCAACAAAGTGTCTTGTCTTTTCTCTTTTCTTTCCCTTTCTTTTTTATTTTTTAAAGGCATTTTTGACAACTTTCTATATGGATCTGGGATTTCACAGAGGTTTGGCTGGAGGAAGACAATCTGGAGTGATTATCATATAAATTGTATATTTTGACAGCAGGATTGATTGGGTGGTTCTCAAAAGTGAGTTGCTTGCAGTTTGACAAGCCCAGTGTACGTTAACTTTAGGGAAGAAAAGCCTCAGCCCCACCATATTAAAAAAAAACAACACACACAACTAGAAGTAAATGTAACTGGATCTAGTGTTGTAATTGGGGTTCTGTCTTCTCTGTTCCTCACTTTTGGGGTTCATTTTATGGCCCATGCATTTATCCAGTAGAGGAGGGCCACTGGTAACTAACTCTGGGCTTACCTGGACCTTACTGCTGTGGATTCAAGAGGAGAAAGGAGAACTTTTCTAATTGTGTAACTGTCTCCTGCAGAGATGCTTGTGCATGTACACGAAGGATGGAGCGCCATTGGTGTCTGGGGCTTCCTTACATACCCAGTTGAACACTCAAGAGCTTTTTTAAACACCACCAGTAGTGGTCTTTTTAGAACAATGTGGGATGGGCAGATGGTAGTTTTTCTCCAAAGATGTCTCTGGATAGATAAGGCTAAATCCACGTTAGCCTTCTAAAGGTAATTCTTTTAGAATCTGAATTAAAACACACAAAATAATTTTGGAGCAATTTCATGGTTATGTTATGGACTTCTTCCTAGGGTCTCCTGGTATAGTTAGCAAAGATCCCAAGCAATAGCAACTTAAGGCCTGAGTAAAGAAGATTGTCTGATTAAGCAGTTGTCTAACTAGTTAGGTTAAGGTCTACACAGGGGAAAGTTCAGGGATCTTATGGAGTGTGACGAGGAAACCTATCTTGTCTGGAACACAAGTGTTTTAGACTGGCATGTAGAGAGATAGGGAGGATATTTGTTAAGTGTTCAGCAGTTTTAAAAAGCAAACATTTTTGTTTGCTCTTTTAAATTTTGAGAGCAATATATCTAGTATGGATATAATCTAGGAACTATAAAAAACTACCCAAAAAGCAGTAAGAGTGATGACTTTGAGTTTCCAGTTTGATGGAAAATGTCCTGCAAAATAGCTCTGCAATCTTGGATAGCAAACAAGCTATTGGAATCTCTTGGTTTCTTGTCTTGAAAGTGAAAGAGAATGGGAACTTTCAGGTCATTTTCCTATTGCAGAGAAAGAAAGGAAGAGGGCTCATCTTGATGCGAACCTGAGTTCTATGCCAGCGACCCACAGGCTGGAGGGAGAGAACCTGTTCCTACAAGTTGTCCTCTTCTCCCACAAGTCTGCACTGCACCTCAAGTGAATAAAGGTAGTTAAAAAAGAAGAGCAAGAAAAAGAAATCCATAACGTCAGTGCCAAACAGTTAGATGCTGATATTATAGTTCGTATTATGCTTTGGGTCCTGATGGCATTGCTAGATTTCTGACTTGCCAGAAAAACCACTTTTTTAACCTTGAAAGTCAGAAAGAGAAAAAGAGTACTTAAATGTTGCTGAAATAGTTTGGTCATCATTTGTGCTTCTTAAATATTTTGCTTTGGTTTCTTATTAGCTTGTAGTCTAACTCATCTGAGACTGCCTTTCTCTGGCCCAGTCTGCATTTTCTTTGGTTTTCACTTCCTACTGCTTTGTTGTTATCGGTAGTCACTTAAACATACCTTTCTAGATTTGAGTTCTAAATCTCCAGATCTGTGTTGATTACTGCAGTACCCCCTACTGCGTGTGGCTCTTAGACATTTGAAATGTGGCTAGTCTGAATTATAAAATGTAAATTAAATTACATACTAGCTTTTGTAATTGTGCTTTCAGAATGTTGATTACATATTGAAATACTGTTTTGGATACATTGGGCTAAAGAAATTATTATTTAGTGGGTTTGTTTTGTTTTTTGAGGCACAGTCTGTTGCTCACGGTACCCTTGAACTCTGAACTCAGTCCTCTTGGCCCAGAGCCTGAATGCTGGGATTACAGGTGCATGCTATTGCACCTGACTTTTTTTTTTTTTTCATAAACTACACCCTCTTCTTCTTTTTTTTTTTATCGTGTTAGCAGGAGTTACACATCTTTGCTTAAGATTAAGTAGGGTGACATAATGAGAATATTCTGTAATCCTTCCTCACCTCTCATTACCACTGATACAGGCATAGGGATTAGTGTGATTTTTTTTTTCCATTGTTTTCATTTCTTCCGTTCTTTTCCTTCCCTGTCCAACAATAGGGCATTTTTTTAACTTTCTGTTTTCATTGACTGTGTCAGTACTTATTTTATATCAGTACATTTTGATTTCTATTCTTTTAATATAATTGGCATTCTACTTTGTGGATATACTCGCATTTTATTTGCTTTTGAGACGGCCTTGCAGTAGAACAGTGGCTGGCCTTGTGCTTGTCCTTGAACAAGTGGCTATCCTCCAGTCTGTGTCCTGAGTGACATGATTGCGTGCAGTCCTTCACCATTACCAACCCCTATTGCTTAATGGTAAAATTGTCCAGTTTTTCCTCTTGCATTATAAACAGTGCTGTCTTACTCTGTGAGACTGTTTTGTAGATAAAGTCTTCCAAATGGATCTGCTCTAAGAGGTGTGCAAACTTTACAGAAAGTATCTACTTGCCCTGTCAGATCTTCAGAATTTACATCCCAGCTAACAGCATTGGTGTGTATTCTTACCAAGTCAAGTATCAGTCTATTTTTACTTTCTAATCTGCCCGCTGGAAGTTACTCCTGCTACAAAATTCCTTTGCTGTTCTGAGAGTTAGCTTATGCTCTGAATTTGTCGTAAGCTTCTGCAGGGATGAATTTTGTCCTAAAATATTTTGTATTGCTAACAGTGTAAATGAAATAACTTGTACAAAAAAGTGCATACGTATTTGTATCTGTTAATGGCAATAGGCCCTAAAATATGCTTCTGTGTGATAAAAATTATTTTGACCTGAAATCCTTACCTGCCTAAAGCAGAGCGTTTCAAAAGAACTCCCTTGTCCTGAGCTCTTCAAGCTCCTCCCTGGACTTGAGTTGTAGTAAAACTCTTCCTTTTGTAACTTTGAAACTCCAGAGGAGTGAGTCTTACTAAAGAGAATTGTCCACCACACATAAACAGACACTGCTACAAATCTGTATCACTACTCACAGTTCCTAAAAGTTACTTGTTTTTTGCTTTCTATCACATGAGCTTCCTTGATAAGCTGCATGCTCTGAATTCTAATGATAGTGGTGTGAGTTTAATGCTTAAACTCTAATTGCTGAACCTAAAGAAAGTAGAGGAAAACCTTTTTCTCTTCAGTAATGGCTAAACTCACCCCTAGCCCCAGCATCTGAGTAAAGATAAGCAAAGTGAAGTTTCTCAAAATACTTAAAAATAGTATTATTTTAAAATATATAAAATACTTGAAGCATGAGTAAAATTACTCTAAACTGAATTTTCCAAGAGCTGTTTGCCAAAACTAAAGATTTATTAAGTGAGGTTCAGTGTTCTATTAGATGTACTTTTCCACATACTTCTCCCACTTTTGCATATATGCTGTGGCTGTAATGCTAATTTTTTTAATGGAGTGGCATAATGACTCAGCTCTAGTTGTGTTAAGTCTTTGTTCTTAAATTTATTTTTATATCAATTTTACTGAAACAGTAAATGGTGTGTGCAGGTTCTTATGGCCCCATCATTGAGGAAGAATGACAGTCATTTAAGTTAAATTCCTTTTAGGTTCTATTTTTATTTTGTATATGTTTGCCTGAATGTATGTCTGTACCATGTGTGTGCACTGCTGACAGAAGCCAGAAGAGGATGTCAGCCCCTGGGACTGGAGTTACTGACCCTGGTGGCCTGCCATGTGGGTGATAGGAATTGAACTCTAGTCCCCTGAAAAACAGTGAATGCTGTAGCCACTGAGCATTTCTGTAGTAGCCACCATCTACCCTTTTTAAGCCTGGAATTTGCTACGTGGACCAGGCTGGTCTTGAACTTGGAGATCTGCCCACTTCTGCTCCTAAGTGCTGGAATTACAGGTTTGTAGTACCAAGTCTACCCTGGCACTTGGGAGGTAGAGGCAGGTGTATATCTGAGTTCAAGGCCAGCATGATCTATAAATTGAGTTTCAGGACTGCCAGAGAGGGCTACACAGAAAAACCTTATCTCAAAATAACCAAAAAACGAGACAACAAAACAAAAAAAAAAAAGAAATCAATCAAGCATGATAATTGATTACAGTGACTTTTCATCAATCTGAGTTCCCAAAAACTAAAATAAAAAAAAATTTAATCAAATCTTGCCATATTTCTTTGTTGAGTGTTTTTATTTTATGGGGTATAGGTGTTTGCCTGCATGTATGTGTGTATACCATATGTGTCCCTGGAGTTCAGAAGAACATGTCATCCCCTGGAACTGGAGCTACTGACCATTGTGGTGTGCCATGTGGATGCTGGGAATTGAATCTAGGTTCTGTGGAAAAGCAGCCAGTGCTCTTAACCTCAGAGCCCCTATGTTTAGTCATTTATCTTTATCGTACTGTGTACTTTATACTTTGCTTATTAGGTTTATTGCCTTCAGCTCAAGAATTAAAACTCTTTAAGTGAGAACAGTAACAGTCCTCAGAGGGTTACTGTGAGGGCAAAATTGGAACACTTATGTTACCTTTATATAGCAGCTAGATAAATGTTAGTAAAGATGAATATTTGTCAGGAAAATAACTTGGATAAAGTTTTTTTAATTTTTAAAATTAATTTATTTTTATTATTTTGAATTGTGTGTATGCTTGTATGAATAAGCCCACATGAATACAGGTGCCTGTGGAGGCCAGCGGTCTCAAATCCCTCTGTAGCTGTACTTACCTGCAATTGTGAGCTGCCTAATGTGGGTGCTGGGGATTGAACTCCGGTCCTTGGCAAGAGCAGTATGAGTACTCAAGCAGAGACTCATAGTAGCAGAGGCTATAGAGACTGAAGAGGACACCCACTAACTATACTAGTCTCCTAGCAGAGGGAGGGGAACACCAACCCATCCACAAAAACTTTTACTGACCCAAAATTTACTGTGCCTACAAAATGTATAGGGATAAAGATAGAGCAGAGATTGAGGGAATGCCCAACCAATGACTGGCCCAACCAAAGACCCACCCTATCAGAGAGTGCCAACCCTTGACACTATGCTGAATTTGCAGACAGGAGCCTGACAGAGTTGTCCTCTGGGAGGCACTACCCAGCACTGTATCAAAACAGATGGTGAGACTCACAGCCAAATATTGGGTGATGCTTAGGACTTCCTGTAGAGAAGTGAGAGGAAAAAGAAAGGACCTGAGGTGACAGGAGCTCCACAAGAAGACCAATAGTGCTGTCTGACCAGGGCCCAGAGGGGCTTGCTGAGTCTGAAGCATCAACCAAGGACTGTGCATGAACTGGACCTAGGCCCCCTTCAAAGATGTAGCAGATAGGCAGCATAGGCTTCATGTGGGTCCTCTAGTAAGAGATAAGGGAACTGCATCGAACTCAGATTCACTTGTCAACTTTTGATCATGTTCCCATGGTGGGACTGCCTTGCCAGGCCACAGGGGAAGAGGACATGCTCAGCTCTGATGCAGTTTGGTGAGCTGTGCTGGATGGGAAATAATAGAGATAATTGTAATGTGAAAGACTACAGATTTAAGAGTAGATAAGGAGCAGAGGTACAGCTTGTCATATAGAGCATTTGCCTCACATTCACAGGACTTGTTCTCCAGCACTGCAAAAACAAACTCAGAAAACTACAGTAAATTGGCCTGGATTAGATTTTAATAACGAAAAGCTACTGGAAAACTAGAACTTTTCCAGAATATCCTGAGGAGATGGAAAGGGAGATTAGGCTAGGAACAGTTAGGTGAGGACTGGAGCAAAAGAAACATTTGTTTTTGAGTTCATATCAGACTTTGGTAAATCACATAGCTGTCATCTTAGGGTCCGACTGAAGACCCTCATACTTCAAATTCCACTCTCTTTTCTCTGTGTGAAGCTAATGTGCTCTCATTCACAATATTTTGGTCTTTTCAGTGGTATTTCTAATACCACTGATTCTCTGTGTGTTCTGATTCTCCATGTAATCATAGCATGAGATATATTTTCACTTTGTTTCAGTTTTATAAGGTATACCTATTAATTCTTATGTACAGGATATTAAACCAAACATGCAATTGTATATTAAATCTTGGGAACATTAAATAAGTACTAATTTAATATTCTTTCGGCAGTGCTTGAGATTGAGCCCACTTTTTGTGATTGTTAGGCAAATGCTGTGTTGCTAATACCCCAGCCCTGTATTTTTACTTAGTACATGGTATTTTGAGGTTTATGAACATTTAATTTCTTTTCAACCGTTATGTAAATGTTTGTAGACTTGATTTTAGAAAATGTAGAATAGTGAAATAAATTGAGATGTATTAAGTAATGATTAAAATTTTCTTACTCTGAGTCAGATCATTTTGAATCCATCATATGAATCTCTTTAAAGCTCACAAGTATCTATGATGCTACTAGTTCCCTTTCACTTATGAGGAACCTGAAGATCCAGAGGTTATTTAAATCTTCAAAAGCTGTACATCTGTAACATGTTAGGGCTGGGATTTAGGGTCCTTCATTTAAAAAAAAAAATGTCAGATAGCAGAAGCTTCTCTTGAACTCCCAAGTCCTGTGTTTACATAGCTGCCATGACCACTCTAAAAATCCATGTTTTTTCATGATTTATCATTTAAAAAAAGATTTTTATTTTAAGAATGAGTGCTTTGGTGGCATGTATGTATGTGTACTGCATGTATGCTTGGAGCCTACTTGCTCAACAGAGGTATCAGATTCCTTGGAACTGGAGTTATGGATGGTTGTGAACTACTATGTGAAACCAAACTGGGTTCCTCTGCAAAGCGAGTATTGTTAACTATTGAGCCCGCTCTTGAGTGCCCCCTTTTTATTTTTAATTATGTCTGTCTATATGTGTCTGTTACAGTATGTGCACATTTGTGCAAGTGCCTGAAAAAGGTGTCAGATCCCCCAGAGCTGGAGTTAAATAGGTGTTTGTGAGCCACCAGACCTGGGTTCTGGGGACTGAGTCCTGGTTGTCTAAAAGCAGTATATGCTCTTAAATTCTTTTTTGCTCCAAGTGGGTCTTTGAAAAAGTTGACTTATTTTTTAAATGTGTATGAGTGTTTTCCCTGCATGTATGTCTGTGTACCACATGCATGCCTTGGTGCCCATGGAGGCCTGAAGAGAGTGTGGGATCTTGTGGGACAGGAGTCAACAGGTAAGTTGTGAGCTGCCATGTGGGAGCTGGGAACCTGGGTCCTCTGGAGCAGCCAGTGCTTGTAAATAGTGAGCCATCCCTGCCGCCTGCAAAGCAAGTGATGCTAACAGAACAATTGGAAACATGTAAAGCCTTGAGAAAAAGCTAAAATTTCTCATACTTACTACTCAAAAATAGCATCTGTAAATATTAATACAGCTATGTTAAGTTTAATCATTACCTAATGTTCTCATAATTTAAGATTTTGAGTAAATAAGCTGCTCTTGATGCTTGAACCTAAAACGTTAAGAAACTTAAAAGTAAGGGGTAGTGTCTAAATACAAAGTTTGAGGATGTGGCTGTGGGTTATATGCAGTCCTGTTCTCCTCTGCAGTCTTTTGTTTCGTTTTGTTTTTCAAGAAAGGGTTTCTCCGTGTAGTCCTGGCTGTCTTAGAGTTCGTTTTGTAAAACAGGCTGGCCTTGAACTCACAGAGGTCCACCTGCCTCTTCCTCCCAGAGTGCTGGGATTAAAGGCATGCACCACTACATAAATGAGTAGCCCTGCCAGGCCTGGAACTCATTATCCTCCTGCCTCCTTCTCCTTTAGCAAATCCTGCCTGCCTTTGCCACCACAACTGGCCTTCTCATACATTCTTTTTCTTTGTGAGCTCTGTTAGCTTTTTTTAAGTTTTAAAATATGTTAAACTGTTTCAAGTCTGACTTTGTGTGAGTGTGGTAAAAATGGATGAAAGTAGAATGAATGTGGGAAGGTAGAGCCTAAACTGAGGGAGGTAAAAACCAGATGGTTGGGAAAATCTAGAACCTATATCACACAGAACATACTCCCAACATCTGCTGGGCAGCTAGACATTCTTTATTGATTCCATTGCAGAAATAGTAAGGCACACTTTTTTTTAAAAAAGAAAAGTATGCCTGAAATACATTAAGTATATATTCATATCAGAAACTATAAGTTCATTTTTACCTTTAAATGTATGTTTAATTAGTTTTTAAGTATGCTTTCATTTCCTAAGAGCCATGCAGATATTTTCTAAAAATAACAGCACTTTTAGGGGATTAAATTTAGATTTCCTGTGTATACCATGAGTGCTGAATCAATATTTTATGAGATTATGTATCAGGAGCTCTTCAGTGGTACTGGAATGTGGTGCTGTTGTATACTGACTGCTTCACCCTTCCGGATTGCAGGATGATCTTGGACCTTGGGCCAAGACTGGGTTGTGAGAAAGCATGGAAAAGCTTTAGGTAACCCAGTCGCTGGGAAGAGGTATAAAAGGTTGCCAGGTATACCTTTTTAATGTGCAGACTTTTTTTTTTAATAAAACTTCAAAAAATCATGATTTTTACATTATAGAAATTTAAGGAAAAAGGAAAAAAAGAAAAGAGAAGCTCATTATAATTAGACCAGCAAAATCAGACAGGCGGCTGAGAGAGGTCAATCAATCAAAAACAGGTGTTAAATCTGTAGCATAAAGCTACTCCAAGGATTGAAGGATAATTTTACATTCAGAAAGCTATAGTATCATTTACACTATTTTAATAAGAAAGCCAAAAAAGCAGATAAAATTGAGTATGAGTATTAACCCCCACTGAATGCATCTTCCCTTCTTCCCCTCCTTCTCCCCCTCACTCTCCCTTTGTGTTTTTCAAGACGGGGGTTGTCCTTTAACTCTGTAGACCAGGCTGGCCTCGAATTCATAGAGATCTGCCTGCCTCTTTCTCCCAGGTGCTGGGAGGCATACACCACCACTGCCTGGCGGTGAGTGCATCTTTAATGCCTTTGTTACTAATAGAGGCTTTAGTTATTGGAATATTAGAAGATAAAGAAAAAAAAAAAGACCTTGAGAGATTACTTAATGGCTAATAGTATTTATTGTTCTTGCAGAGGATCCAAGATTTATTCCCCACATGCCAGGAGACTCACAACCACCTGTAACTCCATTTTCAGAGGGATCTGACACCTCTGGCCTCCATGGGTACTCAAAAGACATACACACATAATTTTAAAACAAAACTTTGCTTTAAAAGTGTGTGTGTGTGATTTTTTTTTTTTTTTTTTGGAGGAGGGAAGTCAAGAGTGTATAGTAATTACCAGTGTGCTTTGCCAGCCATACAGTCTACCTAATTAGAGAAGTCAAGATGGTTATTAGGTGACTAGAATGTGAATATGGTGAATAAGAGATTTCCTATAGACCAACAATAGCCAATCAGAGACTTTCAACAGTATTTTCACAAATTTTTGCTATGTGTCTACTGATCTTTTTGGCCTACTGGCAGTTTTCCCATTCCAGGAATGCTTTAAATGGTCAGAGAGCTCTGGAAGATAGAAGGTCTAGTTTCCTATTTACCTGTACAGAAGAAAAAAAAAATCCATTGTTTTGAAGGGTTAGTGGCAAACAGAAGTCTGGGTGCTTTCTGAGTGCACCTACAAAGCCACAAGTACCCTCTGGTGCCCATCTGACTTTGTATAAAAATAAACCTTAAAAGGTTTATAATCAGAGGACGTGCATTGCTGAGCTGCCTGAAATCTGAAGGCTGTAGACCCTACTGTCCTTCCAAAATTCCAAAAAGTATACTAAGAGACATGGAAAGAGGAGTCCTCTAAAAGTAGCTTTTGAAAAAAAAAAAAAAGTGAGATGGGGCTAAAGAGTTAAGTAAATACTGTTCTTCCAGAAAACTGTATTTCCCCCCGCCAGCACCCACATCCGGTGGCTTAAAACTACTTGTAACTCCAGCCCCAGGGATCTGATGCTGCCTTCTTGCCTCCAAGGCTATCTGCACCCATGATGTATACACTTACACGTAAATTAAAAAAATACATCCTGAGCATGGTGGTGCACTCCTTTAATCCCAGCATTTAGGAGGCAGAGGCAGGAGGATCTCGGAGTTCAAGACCATCCTGGTCTTCAAAGTGAGTCTAGGATTGCCAGGGCTTCAGGGAGATAACTTGTATTGAAAAAACAAAAAACCAAAACAATTAAATCATAAAAATAAAAAAAATTAAAAAATGTAGCAAGTACTTACAGTTAACACAGAATTCAGTCAGTACATAGAACTGTCCCCTAGGCGGCTGTTACTTTCTTTTTCTCAGTTTACTCCTTATTGTAATTACTGTTGCTGTCTCTGTGCTGGCTAGTCTTGTGTCAGCCTGGCATTAGTCAGTCATCTGAGAACAGGAACTCCACTTGAGAAAATGCCTCCTTAAGATTAAGCTGTAGGCAAGCCTGTTTGTTGTTTTCTTAATTAGTGATTGATGGGGAAGGCACAGCCCATTGTGGGTGAGGCTATCACTGGGCTGGTGGTCCTGGGTTCTATAAGAACCAGGAGCAAGGCAGTAAGCAGGACTCCATGTCCTCTGCATCAGCTCCTGCCTTGAGGTTCCTGCCCTGTTTGAGTTCCTGCTCTGACTTCTTTGATGATGAACTGTGATATTAAAAAATAAATGAAATAAACCCTTTTCTCCTGAAGTTGTTCTTGGTCATGGTGTTCCATCTCAGCCACAGACACCTAACTAAAAAATCCTAAAAATTTCCCCCACTCATGAAAATGCATATCCATTTTTTTGGTGTTTTATATAAATGATTTTATGCATTCTATGTTGCAGCTTGGGTTGTTTTGATTTGTTTTATTTTTTTTATTTTTTATTTTTTTTGCTTCTTAACTATTTGTCTCTTTGCTTTTTCTTTTTTGATCGTTTTACTTCTGGCCTTGAACCTGCCTCCATCTGTAGTGTTGGGATTACCATTCTACACCTGTGCCACTATGCCCACTTTCCTTGCTTATTTAACCCCACTCTGAGCTTCATTTCTCTACAGCTCATACGTTCCTTTTAACAGCTCCATTGCTTCCACCAGTTTACAACTCCTGAAACCTTTTATGGTCGGTCCCCTTTCTCAGTATTTTAGTAAGCCTTGCACTGTTTGGGCTCCCTCTACCCCACTCCTCAGAGTAATATTTTCAGATGGATAAGATAAAATATATAATATTATAAAGAGAATCAACTGTATTGAAACAGAGCTCTTAAAGTAATGGCTCTTTTTTTTAATAGATAAAGCTATATGTGTGAGTATATGTTTGTATACACTTGTGTGTGCAGGCCAGAAGTCAGTGTTGGCTGATTTCTCTCATTGTCCACCTAACTGTGGACGGTCTTTCACTGAATCTGGAGCCTACTAGCAAGATTCGCTGGTTAGAGGCAGAAGGTGGTGGAGCCTGCCTTTAATCCTAGCACTTGGGAGGCAGAGGCAAGACTAGTTGATTAGTAAGCTCTGGGGATCCTCCTATCTTTTCTAGTGGTAGGATTACACCTTTATGTGGGTGCTAGCAATCTGACCTCAGGTCCTCATGCTTTTGTGGCAAACACACATTACCAACTGATGAGTTTACCCAGCCCCCTGATGTTCTTTCACAAGCTTATTAACTAACCTAGTGGCAGGATTTACAGCTATCCTTATTTTTAATAGTTATAATTATAAATAAACCTGACTTTTGTGCAGCAGCAGTGCCATTTATTGAGATTATCTGATTATCTGCTTATGAAGTCACAGCTATAGTTAATACTCTTGTGTTTCTTTCCAACTCTTATAATTGAGGTAATTAAAGAAAAAACTTAAAAGGTTAGAGACTAATGAAGAAAGTAGAGATGAGAGAGAGAGAGAGAGAGAGAGAGCTCCCCAGTACAAGTTCAGAGAACTTCTGAATATTATGAGCCCATTGTCTTTGATTACTGTTCTTTCCAGCTGCACTTGTTTCCTTTAGGCCTTAAAGCAGGCTGTCCTCATTTGCTTTGCTGCATCCTGCAACCTCCCTCTCATTTTAACATACCAAACAAAAACCATGGGTTCAAAATCTTACACTATTAGATATTACCACCAGTCATTATTGCTCCTTGTAGTTTTCCACTGACCCTTGTCTTCCCTCTCATTCTGTGAGGAATGTGTCTTATATGGTCATGTAGAAGTAGTCTTTAATACTACTTTTTTCTAGTTTTTTCAAGTGTTGACATCTAGGTAGGTGCTTCTTCCATCACTTCTGCTGCCTTTTAATTTGTTGTTCTTCTAGTGTCTTGTGCCAACTGTACTCATCCCTTTGGTCTGTTATACAACAATAACATAGTTGTAATCTCTTTGATAATTTCAGTTTTTTGGACATCACACTCTTTGGCTCTTGCCTTGTAGTACTAACAGTCCTCTGCCTCTCTGGAATCTAGAATTCATTGACCCTTTTATTTTCTCTGTTCCCTACCACATGTACTATAGTGAACCACATTTGCTTTTAGCAGGCACTCAACTCCACACTCAACTCTAGGCACTTCAGCTTCATATCCCTCCTCATTCTTGTATTCAACAAGATAGTTCTCATCTGAATACCAACATACCATGATCCCTCTCTCTCTCCTTAAAAGTAATTCTCTTGGCTATCGCTACTTGACTTTAACTCTGTCTGCTCTTTACTCTAGAGATTGTACTTTCCATTCTCTCTTTCTGGTCTGCCAAAAATAAACGATCAATTGCTCCTTAAAAAACAAACAGAAACCCAAATAACAGTAGCAAAACAAACATGAAAATACAATTTTTGGGATTCTACTTTTTCCTCTCACTGTTGCTTATTCTTTTATTCTGGGACCCCATCTCTAAAGAAGTATCTGTAGTTTTGTTATTGTTGTTGATAGATATATATGTATGGAAGAGAACAGGTTTATTGAGTAGGCTGGGCAATAACCAGAATTTTGTCTGCAGCCTGTGCTTAGAGCTTTTCTCTTCCTCTTTGCTCATAAGCCTACCTGAATCAGGGTTTGGCTCTCAGACTGTTGATAAACAACTGTTGAGAAAGCAACTTTTCTCTCCTGGAACTGTTGACTTAAGAATGGTTTCCTTTTGAAACATTATTTTCAAGTCATACCCTCAAGGGTCCTCCTTGAACCTTTGCACTCATTCCTTAGTAATTTTATTTGACATCATGACTTTGAAACTGTCTATACTTTCATATTTGGTAATAGCTTATATTTTAATCTATAACCTGAACACCTTGGAAATGCAGGCTTACTTCACTTGAGTTTTTAATAAGCAATTAAAATAGATCTCTCTGGGGATGGAAAGTTGACTCATTCTTAAAGAGTACTGATTGTTCTTCTAGAGGACCCAGGTTTGGTTCAGACACCCATGTGGTGGCTGAAAACTATGTACAACTCCAGTTCCAGAGGGTCTGACGTTGTCTTATGACCTGTTAGGGTACTAGGCACACATGTGGTACACATAACATACATGCAGACAAAAGAATTAACATAGAAGGTAAAAATGAGTAAATTAAAAAAAATGTAAAGCACTGCTTTCTCTAACAACAAACTTTCGTTCCTCTTGAGACACTGTTTTATGGAGCCTAACATGACTTCAAATTTGTAGATGTCTTGAAGCTTTCAAGGACTGGGTTTATGAGTGTATGTGACTATCAGGTACTAAATCACACATCCCTTCTTGTGATATTGGGGGTTGAATTCGGGGTCTTTCCCATGCCAGGCAGGCTATGTACTTCCTGAGCTACATTCTCTTCCCCACATCAAAATACTTTCAAATGAATTAATTTCTGTACCCTAAACTTCATCTGTCTCCTAAAATTATTCTTCATTTGAACCAGTCTCCATACAGTTTCGTTTCTCCTTTACTATGTTCCTTTCCACCATGGCCTTTCTCATTATATGGAAGAATAG
Organism: Meriones unguiculatus; assembly: GCF_030254825.1. Classification (NCBI taxonomy): domain Eukaryota; kingdom Metazoa; phylum Chordata; class Mammalia; order Rodentia; family Muridae; genus Meriones; species Meriones unguiculatus. The sequence goes on along the minus strand of NC_083357.1, from coordinate 12,339,594 downwards.
AACATATCCTTTTTCTTGTTTCTGCTCTTATCTGGATACATTTTGCCCTCTGTAGAAAAACTTGAAGAGGTAAAAGCTTTCTCTCTAAAGACACTAAAGACAAAGTTGGGACAATAGGAAATCCAGTCACACAAAAATAAAGATAGCCCTCTACTGTATACCATACAGAAAAATGAAATAAAAATGACCTAAGAGCTAAGCCATAAAAAAATCCTAGAAGAAAAGCATAAGTAGAAGTTTTTGTGGTTTTGGATTAGGCAAGTGATTCTTAGATACAGCATCAGCAACATTAAAAAGCAAACAAACTGGATTATATCAAAATTAGAACTTGGTACACTGCAGTTATCCTGTTGAGAGACTGAAAAAACAAACCACAGAATGGGAAAAATATTTGCAAATTGTGTACATGGTGAAGGGCTTACACCCAGAATACATAAAGAGCACTAGCCAATAACTTCCTTCAAAACAACCTACATTTTAAAAATAGACTGATAAGTTTCAAGAAGATGTACAAATGATCAGTCAGGTTTTAAAAATACTCATTAGAGAAGTGCAGATCAAAACAAGAATCACTTCTTTCCTTCTAAGATGTCTGTAATTTGAAAGGGGTTAAGTATTGGTAAGGAGTTGGAGAAATGGGAGTCTTTGGACAATGATTTAAGGATGTAAGATGTTCCAGCTGTCTTAGAAACAGTAGCAATTTTCTTTTTTCCTTTCTATTCTTTCCTTCCTTTCTTCCCTCCCTCCTTCCCTCAGAATCATCCTTCCTCCCTCTGAGGTCAGAAGACAATGTCAGAACCTCTGGCACTGGAATTGTATTGTAGTTGCCAGTCACCATATGAATGGCTGGAACCGAACTTGGGTCCTCCCTCCCTCCCTCCCTCCCCCCCTCCTCCTTCTTCTTCTTCTTTTTTTTTTTTTTTCTTCTTCAAAGGACTTTTCTGTGTAGCCCTGGCTGTCTGGAACTTGCTCTGTAGAACAGGTTAGCCTTGAACTCGGAGAGATCCACCTGTCTCTGTCTCCTGAGTGCTGGGACTAAAGGGTACAGCCGGCAACTTCTTTACAGAAATAAAGAAAAAAGGTTAAAAATAGAATTGCCATGTAACCCAACAGTTTTATTTCTAGGAATGCACCCAAGAGAATGCAAAACACAGAAACCCATACATGAGCCATAGGTTTGATTTTTGAGGCCTGGGCTACGTTGTAAGGCTTGTCATGAAACAAAACAAAAATTGTTCACGAAAGTTTATAACTTCATTCGTAACTGCCAAGTGGTAGAAACAGCCTGAATATTCATTACTTAATAAATAATTCCATCTTTCTCTGAGCAATGAAACATTACCTATGAAAAATAAAATGCCGACTTATGCTGCAACATAGACTAACTTTGAAAACATGCAGGGGCTAGTAATGTAGCTCATTTGGCAAAGTGCTTGCCCAGCATGCTTGAGCCTCTGCATTCCACCCCAGCCCCACTAAAACTGCTCTAGAAGTGCATGCTAGTCATCCCAGTACTTGGGGGCAGGAGGATTAGAAGTTACAAGTTTTCATCAGTTTCCAAGTAATTTTAGGGCTAGCCTAGACTACCTTACACACACCCCAACACCAGGGGGGGGGAAGCAGAGTGAATTAAGTCATCCATAAAAGACCACATATTCTTTGAGTTCATTTATAAGAAATGTTAGGAAAAGAAAGGCAACTCAGAAAAGAAATAACCTTCCTGGGGTGCTGGCAGTGGGGAGTTGAGTGGGGCTGAAAAGATTTTTTTTTGATGGGGGTGAAAATGTTCTGGAATTAGTGATTTTTTTTAATACACTTAGAGTTATCAAACAGACACGTGAATTTTATATTTCCAAAAATGAAACAAAATGAAACAAAACCCTCAAAACATTTTGAGTCTTCAAAATGTTTGGAGAGATGGCTGAGCAGTTAAGAGTTCTAGAGGACCTGGGTTCAATTCCCGAAGCCCACATGACTGCTCATAGCTGTCTGTAGTCCCAGTTCCAGGCTCACACAGACCATGCAGGCAAAACAGCAATGTACAATAAAAAATAAAACAAAAGAACCCCTCAAAATGGCATTTCCAAATGTTGGTGTTACTGTTAAGAAACTTATGCTGTCCCAGTCTTTGGCTTGCTTTTAATTAATTACTATTATTATTATTTTTTAACTTCTAAAAAAAAAACTGAAGAAAAATTCAAGTTCATTACTCAGCAGCAAATTGTGAGCTGCTAAAACATTAAAAATATTTTTGGGTCTGGGTTCAGTGCTGAATGTTGGCAACAACAACAACAAATATTTAATGGTCATTCATGATAAAAGTTTCAATGTATAACTCAAGAGATTTTGAAAGGTTTTTTTTTTTCTTTTTCTTTTTGGTTTTTCAAGACAGGGTTTCTCTGTCCTGGAATTCTATAAATTTGCTAAACTGTCTCATCTTAGCAATGATTGTTTTAAAAGATGGCTTAAAATAATTTAGAAAGGTGCCCATCACATAGAAATAAATTTTTAGTGAGAAATCTTTACATTGTTACTTAATAAGTTCTGTAACTTTTATCCTTTAAATCATTTGTGTTCTGCTTATAATCATAATAATTGAGTTCCCAGTAAATTTTCAATTATTTTTACTTAATGGCTTATTTATGATGAGAAAGTCCTAACAATTCCATCCAGAAATAAATAGAACAGAAGATTTTCACTTAAACTTGAAAAATACTCAGGGTGATTAGTAAGAGTTTCAAAGAACAGAAATTACGTGTGAGGCCAATGTCATGGAAAGATGAGTTGAAGGAGGAAGAGTGATGCAAAATTTTAATTTTAAAATGGTTTAGTGGGTGTCAGGTCACAGTGCTTTGATTCTGGTGAACACATTTAAGAGTGGTGCTGTGGATTTATTAAACTGTCATATTCGTAGGATGTTATGAATCTTTTTTATACTTATCTGACTTACAGGGGAACTTAAGGTCAACATAAAAATGTGTAAGGGGACTAGGGAGATGGTGTGGTCAATAAAATGTCTGATGAGGACCTAAATAAAGTCACCCATAAAAAGCCTGGGACATTGGCTCCTGTAATCTCAGCACTTGGGGGTGGGGCACCACAGCACAGGGGCAGGTAGATCCCTGGAGCTTGTTGTTCAGCTAGTCTAGCTGAAAGTGAAGTTTCAGGTCCTGAGAGACCCTCTTTGAAAAAAAATAAAGGTAGAGAGGTCTTTGAATACTGTCTCACTCAGGTAGCCTGATCTCACTGTCATTTAGCTTTTAAAGTTTCCTTGCTACTTTCAAAACAAAACCAAACAAAACGAAAACAAATGGAGCCGACAGTATAGCAAAGAGGGTGAAATCACCCGCATGGGGAAGAAGAGAACTGCTTTCAGCAAGTTGTACACAGCACTGTACTTGTGTACACAGTCATAATGAATAAGTAAGTAAATAAATAATGTAATAAAATATTTTTAAAATCCAAATAAAAATAAAAGGAAAGCAATGCAAGAAAGACTTCTGTCTCTCCTCAGCCCCCGGCCTCACACTCACAGGCACACAAGTGCAAATGCACCTGCATTTACACATGCATGCACTCACACCAGCAAGCACTTACACCAGCAAACACTACAGAGAACACACACAGTGTGAGAGGGCTTAGAGAAGTTTTTGCAGTTGAATACACAAATGAAAAAAAATTAAGGCCCTGATGATCAAATGTTTAAATTCTGTTGCTTAGTGGTTGTATGACTTTAAACCTCAGTTTTCCCATCAGTCAAAACAGTGATTGAGCTCACTGAGCTCTTGTGAGAATTAGAGTAAATGTCTAGCACAGCACCTGTCATTTAGTGCTGCTCAGTGTTTATCAAGTGAGTAACAGCTGCTGCTTTATACTTGAGGTAGGAATAATTTCTGTTCTGCCTGAAGGAGTTAATAGCATAACTATGGCAGCATAATAAAGTGAACCAATGTCTAAGACTAAATAGCTTCTTCTCCCCTTCTTTCTTTTCTCCTCTCCCTACTCCTCTTCACATTCCTCTCCACTCCCTTTTCTTCCTCCTCCCTCCTTCCCTGCCTCATTTTTATTTATTTATTTATTTATTTATTTATTTATTTATTTGTTGGTTTGCTTTGGTTTGAGACAGGGTTTCTCTGTGTAGCCTTGGCTGTTCTAGAACTCACTTTGTAGACCAGACTTGCCTTGAACTCAGAGATCTATCTGCCTGCCTGTGCCTCCCAAGTGCTGGGATTAAAGGTGTGCACCATAAGCCTGACTGACTCCCACTTGTCTTTCCAGTGCTGGGGATTGAATTAAAAATATTTGGATTTGAATTCTACTTTTGTTACTTCCTAGCTGTGTAACCTTGCAAAATTTTGTAAATGCTGTTTTGTGCTCAGTTTCCTCATGTGTAAATCTAATAGTAACTATGGAAGCTAAGGACTAATTTATTCATTTCTGCTGTATCTATCACTGTTCCTTGGCCATACATTCACTGTTGCACATTCTGTTCGTTAGTCCATTCCCTCAGTGTTTTGCAGATATTTTCCATTTCTGTTTTCTGAGCTCATGCCACTTCACCAGACTTTCTCCAGCTGTGCTGTGTGCTCTTAGGCACTTTAAAGGTTCTTTTACAAAAGGAATCTTGACACCCAGTTTGGGTCCATAGACTATAGGTAAAAGCTCCTAGGCTTTTTATCCCCCTCTGCCTTCACAGCCTGACTGCTCAGGCAAGATACTCACTAAGGATATGGTGTCAATCTATTGTTCTAAGGCTTCCGTCACCTATGATTCCAGTTTTTGCATACCTTGCAGGACTTTTAACCACTATAGTGAGGCTGTGTCTTGGATCATCTCCTGAGAAGCAGCTTGTCTCTCAAGCAATAATAATGGACTACTTTGAAGTAGCAGAGCTGGAACAGTAATCACTGGGACAGGACTGCTAATTTGTACCCACTCTGATCCTTGCTGCAGTACCTAAAGCTCATGCCAGTTCCTCAAGGTGAAATTGGGATCATTGCTTCTCTTCCCTAACACATTGACTAGATTTCTGCTTTTCACCAATCACTTGCATATTCACAGTGTGGATAGGCAAAGGAATGAGTTTTGTATTTTGCTATTTCAGGTTTGTAGGAGTGAGAAGCAAAGTTTCAAGAGCAGAGCATTGTCCCAAAATATCACTAAGGAACAAAATTACATTCTGTTGTATAATGAATCAGTTCTAAGATAGTACATAGTTAATGAATAGTATTTTTATTTTATCTAGACTTCTGATTTTCTGAGTAAAATAATACCTCAATAGACAGATTTTACAAAAATATTGTAAGACAATAGTTAAAATACAAAACAGTCAGTTATATAGTATGATTGATTTGTTAGTTTTCTATGTGCATACTGGTTTAGAGTGTAGACTGCCTCTGACAGTTTGTAGGGCATGAATCCAACATCCATCTCACCAGTCTAGATGAAGGTGTTGTCAGGGTTTGTATTTCTTTCTGAAAGCTCCAAGGGACTGTCTAGTACTATACCTTTTCCAGACTAGAAGCTGCCACATTGCTTATGCCATGACCTGTGGCTTGCTTACCTTCACAGTCACCGAGCTCTCATCTCACACATCTTTGCCTTCTCGTTCTGTTTCCAGAGTGGGAAAAGGTGTTCCTGCTTTTGGGAACTCAAGCGATTAGATGTGTAATCTCCCCACCTCAATTTTTGTGATTGTATTTGCCTCTGTTTTGCCGTTTTAAGTAACACATTCACAGATTCCAAGGATTAGGATGGAACATCTTTTTAGGAGCCATTGGCTCACCGTAGTTCATTTTTAGTTCACTGCATTACTTTAGCCTCTTATTTTGATAAAGGTGAGGACTACAGTTACAGCTGAATGGTCAACTCTGGATTGACTCTTGGTCTGCTGTATGGTAGCTAACATTGTGACTTGAGGCAGCGAGGTCACTGACCTTGTTGCTTTGCTAAGAGAAGGTGATACTGCTTTTCAGCAGTATCCGAATAAAACTTAATGGTTGGGCTGTAAGTTCAGACTAAAGTTCAGAGACACCTTACCAAATTCCTGTGTTTGTCTTAAGTAAAATTGTGTGTGTGACCTTCCTGTTGGGTTTCAGACTAGGGACAAGCAGCTGAGTGCCTATTTAACACACCTAGTCTCCAGGTTCTCCCAGCATCCCTCAGTCTCTGCCTGAACTATCTGAAGCCTTGGGCTGGGCTTCCTTTCCCCCAAAGTCTCTTTACTATATATTATAATCCAGACATTTTGGTTCTCTCCCCTACCCCCTTTGTTCCTGCTTTCTCTCTCTCTGCTCCCCCCTTCTGTCTCCTCATCTCCATGGTGACACTTCCCTCACTTCCTCCTGTGAGATCAGTGAACCTGCCTGAGAGCTGCCCCCAATAAACCTGCCTTTATACACTTTAATTTGGCCTGAATTGGCTCATTTTGTTGGTAGAGAGTACTTATCACTGCCTGGCTCACAGACTTTCAGCCATCAATTAAGTCATGCATGAAGAATTACTTTGACATTTTGTTGGAAAGCTTTATGTTGTTTGTTTGTTTGTTTGTTTGTTTTAGTCAATGGTGAGAAAATTCATTACATCTTTGGCTAGCAAGGCTTTCCTTGCCCTTTAATATATTTTCAGATTCATTTATCTTTTATTAGGGCAAATGAAAGATGTGTAAAAATTAAATGTTCATAAACTTGCATGGTTCTTGAGTAACTAGACTGAAAATTCAGATTATCCAAATTAAATGTTTTTAATTATTTTCTCTTATGAAGACTTCTTAGGAGCTAATTCCCGGTTGAAACAAAATCAATACTAGAGCCATATTAGATAAGTAAAACTAATTGTTTTTAAAACTCTAGTTGCATTTTAAATCTTGCATAATGGAATCTTATTCAGCTAGCAAAGTCTTCATTTGTAATTGACTTTCTAGGTACCGAAAGTTTTACTCTCAAATATTACTACATATTAAACAAAAACCACTTTTTAAAAAGTGATTAGATTTTTCCTCGTTAGGTGGTAGTGGTGAGTAAATCCTTTCCCCCTATTAACTGCACAAAGACGCCGTTTTGAAAGGTTAAATTACTCCTGGGAGTTGCTGTGAAGGAAGGGAAGAAAAAGCGATCAAGTTACACATTCTTTGTTCACTGCTAGTGTGGAGCTAGCCTAAGGAGGGAACATTTGCTTCGGTCTCCACCCAGCCCCCACTTGGGGAGCAAGAGAATTCATTCCTGCCAGCCCCAAAACAGACCATCTTAACCTCAATATTTGTAAAGTTGCTACTTATCTTTTCTGCTGAAAGGCCTTTTCTTTATAATTTAGCAGGTAAGCAAAAAGATTCTTTGTACAGGCAGAGTTGTTTTTTTTAAAAAAATGATGCAGTCCTTGAGAAGCCTGAAAGATTTAGCCATGTAATTAAATGTAAAATCTGAAATTGATATGACATAAATTAAGAGTCATATTTTGACTTACTTGGCAGAAAATAAACTTGAATGAATTGAATCACTTGTGTTTTAGAACCAGTAAAAGGTACCCACAGAAGTTCCACTACTTTTGTTTAGTTCCTTGCTGTTTGCAGATAATGAAGACTTTAAAGTACTTTCACTTAAACCATTACTAAAAACCTTTTGCACTATTCTGAGTTGTAATTTGACTTTTTGATGTTTTTCCCAGATCAGTTTTAGTTAAGAGTATCAGCTTTTCAAAATCTGTAATCATTTAAGTAATTTTTTGGTTATTAAAATTTGAATGTAATTTCTAATATGTTTATATGCACCTGGTTTTATTTCTGAGGGTTTAAGAGGTTTATTACTTATAAAGTGATCAGATTTCTAACTAAAGACTGCCATCCATTAAGAAAAATTTTCTTCTGTTACACAGAAACCTTGTCTTGAAAAACTGGAAAATAAAAGAACTTTTCCGTATATCTAGGTCAGGTTAATCTGTCAGTTTGCTTAATGCTCTTTGAAGAAAGTCACTGAAATTAATAAAAAAATTATATTAGATATGTCATTTATATCTTTTTAGAATTTTGGTAGTAGGTGTTCTGTCCTTCTCCGTGCTGCCACTTCTTTTCATGCTAGCTGTGCTCCACATGTACAACCCCCGACATGTGCACATGGGTGAATGCTAAAGATAATTAAAAATTTTAAAGTGCTGGCTATGGTCGATCGAGGTATTACATGCCTTTAATCCCAGTACTCCAGGAGGCAGAGGCAGGTAGATCTCTGTGAGGGCGAGGCCAGGCTGGTCTACAAAACAAGTCCAGGACAACCAAAGCTACACAGAAAAACACTGTTTAAGAAAAAAAAAACATTGTGCATTGGAACTTGATGCCCTGTTTTGCTTTTCTCATGCAAGGCCCTGGCTCATCATGTTTCTAGTACTAATTTGTGTGTGTGTGTGTGTGAAGACTTAATTTCTTCCTATTCTGTGCCTCTGTTTTGTTGTTGTTGTTATTGTTTCTTGACAGGGTCTAATTATGCAGCTCTAGCTGACCTAGAATTCACTATGTAGACCTGGCTAGCCTTAAACTCACCGAGATCACCTGCCTCTGCCTCCCAAGTGCTAGCACTGAAGGCATGTGTCACCATGCCTGGCTTCTGTAGCGGTTATAATGCCTGTGTGTACTCCTCTTTTTCTTACTATTCTGCTTTTGTACTTAGATTTTAAATAATGAGCTAGTTAATATAGTTACTCTATACTGACTACTGTATTGTTTGGAGTTTTTAAAATTATTTGGCAGCACAGGTTTTAGCATACATCTCAGAAAAGAGAGAGGCAGCTACAGTATTGAGGAAGTTCAGACATCTTTTTTCCTTTTTCTTAACTTGTATATATTGGACACGTTAAATGTATGTTTAAAACTTGAGGTGAATACATGAATCATTTTTGTTTAGAGGCTGTCTTTTAAAGAAGGGTTTTGGAAGGGCCAAAGAAATGATCTGTTAGAATTTGAGGATTTTTTCATTCTTTAAGTTGCATAGCAATTTTGAGCACCTTGTTTTAAATCTCCTTTGTGGTACTTATCAATTTAAATTAAGTTATAGCTTGTATGCCTGTTTCTTGGAGACCAACCCCAGTTTTTCAGCTTTGTATGCTTCAAATAAGTGGGAAGTCTTAACTTGGGCATTTGTTGAAAGCCTGTCACAGTGCCTTGACTGGCACATGTGCTCAGTAACTTCTTTGTGACAGCAGTCAATGCTTCTTTCTTCCTTTTTTTTCCTTTTTCCTTTTTCATTTCCTTTTCCTTTTTTCCTCTTCTTTTCCTTTCCCTCCTCCCTCCTCCTTTTTCTCCCTTCTCTCTTCCCTTCCCTTTTCCCTTTCTTTTTTCCTTCCCTTCCCTTCTCCCTTCTTTCCCCTTTCCTTCCCTTCCTTTCCCTTCTCTTCCCTTTTCCCTTCTTTCCTTCCTTTTTTTTTTTTGTCCTTTTTAATTATATTAAAAATAATTTGACCAGGTGGTAGTGGTGTGTGCTTTTAAGCTCAGCACAGAGGCAGGAGCATCTGTGAATTCAAGGCTAACTTGTTCTACAAAGAAAGTTCCAGGACAGACAGGGCTACACAGAGAAACCCTGTTTTGAAAAAAAAAGAAACAAACAAACAAACAAACAAAAAACCAAACAACAACATAACAACAGCAACAACAATAATAATGCTGATTTTAAAAGCTTTGGTTTTCCCCTAAAGCTTTCTTTTTGAGAGGCCTGGGAAAGGGACTTCTTAGCCAAAAATAAGAACTGACTTCAATTTCACTTGAGTCAATAACTAAGTTAATGATCAGAGAAGAGCAGTCAAATCAGAGAATTGAAGGAATTAAAAGTTAAGGTTTTAGTTGTCTTTATCCCCCATATCCAAAGAACAGTGTTCTTCAGAACCATTACTTTGTTGTTTTGATAGTGTGATTTAAGATGAAACCTATCAGAGACAAGCCTAAGCACGGTTTCTGCTGGGTAAAAAACTGAGCTTTGAGAATTATTGAAGGTTGTCTGTAAATGAGATAGGACATACGCTAGTGAAGTATAAAGTGAAAGTACTTGCTAATGGTACATGATATTGGTGCCCTGTGAATGTTGTCATACTTCTAGGTATAAGAAAATACTTTTTTCAAGAGCAATTGTAAATTAAAAACAAAAAACAAAAAACAAAAAAACAAAACTTCTTACTCATTTAAGACTAGTATGAAAATATAGATGAGGTTTATAAATTTAAAAGTCATTTTAATGGCAGCTGTTGGAAGTAGATCTTTAAGCAGCACTTCCAAGTTTCTGAAGTGCATATAATTTGAAAAAACTCATTGTATCTCTGCCTGGAGGGAAGTTATTCCCCACCACTACCAAAAACGAAAGCAGACTCACTGTAATTCTTCAACCTAGAGGTTACAGACCAGTGGCTATCAGTTGGATTTGACTGGCAAGCATATAATATCTTTTTCTCTCACTTGTTCTCTCTTCCTTTCTCGTGCACATGCTTCCTTTGTTGTGTGAGATAGGGTCTCACAAGGTAGCTCTGGCTGGCTCTGAACTCACAGATTTTCCACTGCCTCTGCCTATGAGTTCTGGGATAAAAGTGTATGCCATCATACTTAGCTGTTTTAAATTCTCTCTCTCTCTCTCTCTCTCTCTCTCTCTCTGTGTGTGTGTGTGTGTGTGTGTTAGCCCTGGCTTGCTTAGAACTCACTTTGTAGAGCAGGCTGGCCTCCAACTTGGAGAGGAGATCTACCTGTATCTGCTACCCAAATGCTGGAATTAAAGACATGCGCCATCGTACCAGTCTAATTGTTTTTTAAATTTGCCACCAATTAAATTTTGAAATACTAGCCAGGTGTGGTGCTGCACATCTTAAACCCCAGCCAGCACTCAAGAAGGCAGAGCAAGGTGGGTTGCTGTGAGTTCAAGGCCAACCTGGTCTACAAAGCAAGCCCGGGACAGCCACGGCTATACAAAGAAACCCTGTCTCAAAAAAAATAATTGAATGAATGAATGAATAAATAAATAAATAAATAAATTTTGAGAGACTTCACAGAAAGTACAGCCTTCTGTCTCCTCTTCAAAAAATGTAATATAGGTAGCCAGTCTTTGCCAATATAGTCATTTATGGAGGCAAAGAGAAAGCATCCTTAGTCAGGGAGCACTTCATGCCTTCAGTCATAATATTTTTCATATAGTGGAGCCAAGGGAGAAAGTTAAGTGCTTATGGCTCAATCAAAATAGAGCCTTTGTGTTTTAGGAAAACAAGAAAACACACACACACACACACTTTTCTTTTATGGGGGGGGTGGTCAAAATAACATTGCTGGGGCTAGGGATATAGGTCAGTGGTAGAGCAGTTGCCAGCCTTTCTCAACATTACCAAAAGAAAATTAAAAAGCAAACTAGAACAAACATTTCTATGGATGTATGAGAAGTCCTATCTTATTTTTAAAACATTGCTTTTTATTTTATTTGTATGAGTATGTTTGTCTTCATGTACTTCTGTGTACCGTGTGTGTCCCAGGTGCCTGGGGAAGCCAGAGGAGGGTGTTAGGTCCCCTGGAACTAGAGTTAGAGAAAGTTGTGAACCACCATGTGGGTGCTGGGATCAGACTTTGGTCCTCTGGAAGAGCAGTCACAGCTCTTAACTGCTAAACCATCTCTTGCTAGCCCTGGAAGTTGTATCTTTTAAACATTAACTCATAGTAAGAAGGGAAGTCAAGGCTCAGCAGCTAAAAGCACTTGCTCCTCTTTTAGAGGACTCGGGTTTGATTCCTAGCACCCACATGGCTGCTTACAGTTGTCTCTAATTCAGTTTCAGGAGATCCAGATATATGTGCAGACAAAATACCTATAACACATAAAACAATAATAAAATAAAAATACATTTTCAAAATATTTTTTATTGATTATTTGGGACTCTCCTATCAGGTACCCTGATTATCTTCGTGTGTCTGTGCTGCTCCCCTCACCTCTCCCCACCACCCACCAAAAAGAAAAACAAACAAACAGGGGAGGGGGACAAGCCTGTTGTTTTTGTTTTTGTTTTACACACCCACTGAAGCATGGTCAAATTCCTAGTGACCAGCCCTTCCAGGATGAGTCTTTTTCTGCCAGCAATGGCTCCAGAAGTTATCATCTGAGGAGAGGGACAGGGCCAGCTCTCTTGTTCCTGTAGATATTAACAAGGCACAGGCTTCAGTGGTAACATGGGCTGTAGATATAAACACAACCGTGGCTGTATCAGGACCACCAACCACTCATGGTCTTCGGTGGCTGCACTGGCCTCAATATGGCCTCAGGTGGCTAAACAGGCCACTCACATCAGAATGTGCCACCCCTCCCCAAAACCCCAAGCAAAGCCTGAGGACATCACCAAGACATCAGGCAACTACACAGACAACAGCATAAGTCCACATAGATCTCGTGTTTCCTCATGGCCTGGGCCAGTATCAACATGGCCTCCTGTGTTATCTTGGACCACCGTGGTCCATCAAGGATGTCCAGTTCAGAAAGTGAACCTTTCCTCACCTCTGGCCTCTGTCTTTGCCCAGACCTGAGTCAGCCTCTGTATGAGCTCCAGGCTGTTGTACACCATCCCAACCCGTCGACCCTGTTGGGCAATGACAGCATGTTGACCTCAGTCCTCTCTGAGAACTGTCACTACCATCAAGTCTCCATAGTGCATGCATTGCTCCAATTTTGTCTGTCTTTTCCACCTCTTCGCATATTTGTTCATCATAGTGGTTCTTGGGTATCTTCTGCAACCCTACACCTATGAACAAAAAATTTAAAAAAAAAAAAAAGGAAAATCAATGTGCTATGTAGAAAATACATGTAATGGAAACTTTAACTAGAACAGGATTTCAGACATCAACAGTTATCATTTTAATTTTAAAATTCTTATTATTGGGGTTGGGGATTTAGCTCAGTGGTAGTGTTTGCCTAGCAAATGCAAGCCCTAGGCTCTGTCCTCAGCTCTGGAAAAAAAAAACAAAAACAAAACAAAAAACCTTATTATTTGTGTGTATGTGTTTTACAGATTAACATGTAGAAATCAAAGGACAATGTTCTAGCATTGGTTCTCTCCTACCATATTGGGATCTGGAGATTGAATTTAGGTCATTAGGCTTATCTGGCAAGTGTTTTATCTGCTGAGCCATCTTGCCTGTCCAATAACGATTATTTTAAAGTAAGAATAAATATAGTTAGTGTTGCTATCATGAAGGGGAAAAAACTTTGTAAGTGTTTGTAAGTGTATTTAGATTAGTAAAAAAATTTTTGTGTGTTGAATAACTGTCATGATTTGCAAATACTAGCCTACACAGGTCAGTGTATACAAAAAGTTAAGTAATTTCCACTGAGGCTAGTAAGAAGTTAGTCTTTATGAGAATAATCTTCATCTATTCATTTCATTCTTTTTTAAGTTATTATTTTGTGTTTGGTGTTTCTGACAGAATAAATCTGTACCACATTCATGGAGTGCTCTTGGAGACCAGAAGAGGTCATCATACTCATTGGAACTGGAAATACAGTTTGTGAGCTGCCATATGGGTACCAGGGGATTGAACCCTGGTCCCCTGGAAGAACAGCTAGTACTCTTAACCACTAAGCCAGTGCTTTGTTTTGTTTTTTCATTCTTCCTAATGTTGCAACTCTTTAATACAGTTCTTCATGTTGTTGTGGCCCCAGCCATAAAATTATTTTATACTGTTATGAATCATGATGTAAATATCTGACTTGCGGGATATCTAACATGTGACCCCTTGAAAGGGTGTTCATCTCCCAAAGAGGTTGAGACCCACAGGTTTAGAACTACTGCACTAAGTTGTTGCTATAGCCCCTGTTCATTTCATTCTTGAGCAGCAATGCCTGTAAGTCGGGGAAAAACACTGTCTGTCACAGAAAGTTCTTGCATCTTAGTAGCCAGGTGCTCTGGGGTGTGTTCATCAGTGATACTTCCTTTCCCTTTGCCTTGCCTTAAATGCTCTTCTGCTTTGATTCAGTACTACCTGTCCAGCACAGTTAGTGCCCCTTGGAGCATTCTACACTATTGATGACCTCTGGGTCTTCAAATTGCCTCTCCTCTAATTCAGCATAGCTGACTCCTCTGCTCCAAACTCTCGGCTGCTGTGACACATTACAGCCTTCTTCATCGTTTAGATGCTCCAGGTGATGACTGAGGGACGTATTAAATGAGGGATGCCCTATGTAAAGATCAGTGTTGTAATTTAGGGCTTGTTCCATGTATACTGCATTTTAGGCTGATTTATGAAAGAACAAAAAGATTTGAAAAGGAGCTGGGTGCGGTGGCACACACCTTTAATCTGAGCGCTTGGGAGGCAGAATCGGGCAGATCTCTGAGTTTAAGGCCAGTCTGGACTACACTCAAAAAGCAAAAACAATCAGAAAAGATTTGAAAAGATTACCATGTTAAAGACTTTGAACTACATTTGCCTATATTTTGCTTATTACATTTACAAATATAAATTCTTAAATAATTATAGGGCAACTAAGCTTTTGACATTGTGAAACAACGTTGTCATTAAGAGTTCCATTCAAATATCACAATTGAGTTACAGAAAAAAAATGCCAGAACATCACATAATACTTAAAGGGATTTTTAACTGATATTGTGTGGGCCACACACATAGCTATACTGGGGTACACGGGGCCTTCTGGCCTCTGGGCGGACATGCCTAGAAGAAAAGGATGAAGAAACTGTAGAGGTTCTGACACAGAATTATGTGTGTGTGTGTGTGTTACAATTTGTTTTTTGTTTTTGTTCTTTTGAGGCAGGGTCTCTCTCTATAGCCCTGGCTGTTGTTTGGTCTCTAACTCACAGAAATGCACCTGCCTCTGCTGAAAGGTGCCACCATGCTTGGCTAGACTATTATATTTAAGTGAATATTTTCCTCCTCCTTCCTACAGAACAAACTTTGACTTATAAAGTGATTGACCTTATGGAGGTATAAATAGAACTTACATCCAGTAGTCCATGCTTGAAAGGGAAAAACAGTCTTTAATTAAGTATGTATGTTGTCCTTCAGTAAGTTTTTTTTTTTTTGAGTTTTACAAAATGTTTTTGTTTGTTTGTTTTTCAGCACTATCCATTGCTGTCACCACCCACCAAAGTTTGTAACTTTCAATAAGTTTCCCCTCCTCCCCATCTCTCTACCTCTCCCTTCTACTCCTTTAGTACCAACACTCAGTCAGAGGCAGGTAAATCTCTGTGAGTTTGAGGCTAGCCTGGTCTGCAAAGTAAGTTCTAGAACAGCCAGAGCTACACAGACAGACCCTGTCTCAAAAAACAAAGTATATATTTCAGATTCTTTGAATTTAGTTTTATGTCTGATTCTATAATTCTGTTGGTAAGATTTTGAAGGCCTAGATAAAAAAATGAAAGGTGAAATAAGAGGTTGGTGGAAGATTAAAAATTACAGAGGGCTGTAGTAAATAAAAAGCTAGCCTATCATTCATTATTTGGTTGAATTTTATATTCTTTTAATAGCCTTCCAGATCAGCTGGAAGATGCTAAAATGAGTTGATAAGCAGGAAGGTAGTGCTTCATGTTTGTTTGAGAAAGAGATTCTTTCTCACTGGAAAAAAAAATTAAATTACATATAGTATGTATGTGTTTTCATGGGAGTGATTTCTTTGCTTCTTCCTTGTGGGGCCAGGGGATTAAACTCAGGCTGACTGCCTCAGGATTGCCTTCCCATACCAAGTCATCTCACTGTCTCCTATCGATTCGAAGGACCACTTCTCAGGATTCGGAATTCTAGTTGTGTTTCTTCACACACCCAATACTTTATTGTTCTTGGTTCTCTAGGTTTTCAGAAGGTATTAAATATAAGTCTTTGTTTTTCTATAGCAAGGACTATTTCCCCATACATCTTCTAAAGGATTTTTAGTGTTTTCTGCAATTTAAATCATGCATGTCTTGGTGTAGGCTAGGAGAAGTTGGGTTCTTCTCAACTTTTTTTTTTTTTTTTTTTTCCTAAAGGGCTTGGATATAGCTAGTTCCCTCTGCAAGGATAGAGCTATCTGGAATTAGGTATATCCCCCTTTCCAGATCATTTGGGCTCTGATAAAATCTCAGCAGGCTCATCTCTAGTAAATGCTTTACCTTGAAGGTAGTAGGCCTTAGTAAGAAGAGGAAGAAGAAAATGCTTCTGCTGGGTGTTGTGGTGTAAAACTGTGCTGAGACAGATTACCATGAGTTCAGGTGTAAACCTGGGCTAAATTCGATCCTGTTGTTTCCTCACACCCCAAAAAAAAAGTGTAGTATAATTTCAAAATGCTTCCTTTCCCACCTGCCCATTTCTGAAAGCATGAGAGTACTGGTGGCCTGGTTGTGAACATAGCCTTGACTGGCTGAGCTGTCTCTCCTTCCTTTTAGGTTGCTTTTTGTTGACTGCAGTTCAGGTTTGTGTCTGTCCTGGCAGTGGTAGATGAGGAGTTTCATTCATGGGTTTCTGCTCCAGTAAATTGTGATCCTCTGCATGTAAATTGTCTGTCTCTAATTTTGGGGACAGTGGTTTACTCTGCAACATTACTATTCTGATAGATCTTAAAAGAGTTGTTGACTTCCAGTTTGGTCAGCTTTTTAATTGTTAAGTCTGAGTAGTGATTTCCAAGTAAATTACATGCTGGACTAGAAACTCAAAGTTGGTATTTTCTTTTAGGACTGTAAATTTAAGTACAATAGATGTTTTTAAATTAGGTAATTATTCTGTAATTTGTAGTACTCAGATTTTATAACAGAAATTTTAAGGCTTTCTCTTCAACATATGTCTTTTATTAAGGTGGCTCCTGGTTTAGGAGGCAGGAATTACTTTCAGAAGTATTTATTGACTGCATGAGGATTTATTGTGCCTTCAGTGGTATCTGTGGTTGCATGTTACCATACAAAACTATATTGTACTTCTTCCATGATATTCTGATAGAAACTTTCAGGCACTAGATAAGTTCACCTTTATTATTAACACCTATACATCTTTCACATACCGGTTGTCTGCTATTCTGATGACTTCACCTAGGTTACTTTCTTCGGGGGAAGGAGTCATGCTACATGTCTAGACTGCTCTTGAAATCCTTGGTGCAGATGGTCTTCCTGCCTAGCTGGGACACTAGGTACATGCTACCCAGGCTGACTTAAGCTCACTTTTTTAGGTATTGCAAATTAAGTTGCTAACATAAGATACTTCAGCATACACATCATTAGTTTTGAGGTAAATGTTTATTTACATCTTTAGGGAAGGCTTTTGAAGGTGGTTAAGTGAAGTATAATACACATTTGTTTCTGGCAGCTTATTTTTGTTAATTTTTTTATTTAAAAATCAAACTTTATTTGCTGTTAAAATGATTTTTTTTACATTTTACTGTAATGATAATGTTTTTTAATTTTTTATTTTTTATATTAGTTACAGTTTATTTACCTTGTATCCCAGCTGTAGCCCCCTCCCACATTCCCTCCCAATCCCTGCACCCCCTCCCATCTCCTCCCTGCCCCTCTCTTAAGTCCACTGATAGGGGATGTCCTCCTTCCCTTCCATCTGACCCTAGCTTATCAGGTCTCATCAGGACTGGCTGCAATGTCCTCCTCTGTATCCTAGCTAGGCTGCTCCTCCCACGGAGGGTGGGGTGGTCAAAGAGCCAGCCACTGAGATCATGTCAGAGTCAGTCCTTGTTCCTCTTACTACGGAACCAACTTGGACACTGAACTGCCATGGGCTATGTCCGAGCAGGGGTTCTAGGTTGTATTTATGTATGGTCCTTGGTTGGAGACTCAGTCTCAGAAAAGACCCCTGTGTCCCACTAGAAGGACAAATGGGATGGACATTGGAAGTAGGAGAAAATAAGAAACAGGACAGGAGCCTACCACAGAGGGCCTCTGAAAGACTCTACCTAGCAGTGCATCAAAGCAGATGCTGAGGCTCATAACCAAACTTTGGGCCGAGTTCAGGGAATCATATGAAAGAAGGGGGAGTTAGTAAGACCTGGAAAGGACAGGAGTGCCACAAGGACTAAATATATCTGGAAGAATATTTCTTAATGGGAGTGATTGTTGTGAATTTCAGTTAGAGTATATGTGAACCATTTTTAAACTGAGAAGTGCTACAGTTCTGTTAACACCTTCTTTGTTGTTACTATCACTCTCTTAAATGTGCATGCAAACGTTATCCCTTTACAATGCCTTTGGAGTTTTGACTTAATTTATAGTCTAATTTTTTGGTTTCCTAAACCTCCTATCTCTTCCCCATCCCTTCTTTATCACAGATAATTCATGGTAGTTTCTTCTACTCCTAATCACTGAATTCCTGTCCTCGGTTATCTTTTCTTTCTTCTCAGCCAGCTGGCCTGCCTCCTTCCCTTCTTCTTTTCCATCCCTCCTTGTTTTCCTCCTGGGTCTCACTGTGTAGACCCTCTTGGTCTCAGACTTTTTCGAGTCTTGGCATTATGACTCTGGGATTCATTGTGAGATTCAGTGTTGGCATATGTCATTAGTTCTGTTTCTTTCTGTTGAGGATTACTGTTCCATTAAAGTCAATGTGTTACAGTTTATTTAAAACCCTTTGCTTCTCAGAGACGTGGATTGTTTCTGGTGGGTGAGTATGAGTAGATTGCTGTATATACGCGTGTAGATTTTTCCTTTCACGTAAGACTTCATTTCAGTAGTTAAAGAATCTAGGAACAGACAACAAGATTGCTCAACAGGTTAAGGCCCTTGCTGCTAGGCCTAATCTGAAGTCCATCTCTGGGATACATGAAATAGGAGAGAACCTACTCCTGAGACTTATACTCTTACACCCACATGCATGCCATGACACATCTGCTCCTTCCCCAGTAAGTGAGTACATAAAATTAAAAAAGAGCAACCTAGGAATGGTGTGATAGTTACTATGTGTGTACGTGTGTGTGTGTGTG
The DNA here is from genome assembly GCF_030254825.1 of Meriones unguiculatus. Taxonomy (NCBI): domain Eukaryota; kingdom Metazoa; phylum Chordata; class Mammalia; order Rodentia; family Muridae; genus Meriones; species Meriones unguiculatus. Next base: position 12,320,707 of record NC_083357.1, on the reverse strand, counting down.
CGTGAGCCCGCGTGTGCCCCTGCAAGTACACGCATATCCATCTAGCCTTTGGCCTCAAACTTGCAGTTCATTTCTCAGCACACATACCTGGATGTTAGCAAATCTGTATCTCTAGCTCCAGAAGATCTGATTCCCTCTTCTGGCCACTGCAGACCTGTGAATCCACTGTATGAACATACAGACATAAACATAAATAAAAATTAAATGTTTTAAAAAATAACAAATTAACAAAAGCATTGATGGCTTGCATTTCATTAAAAATCATTCAGTGAATTTTGACTTGGGATTATGATAGAATTTCCAGCAGTTCTGTAGTGGACCTAGATATATTTATTCCTGCCGTTTTGTACCACCTATTTATATTTAGTGGTTTTCTCAACATAAACAATTATAAGTCACAATATTAATAGAGTCTGAAAAATGTTGAAAATGCTCTACATTCTGTGGTATCAGTATTCAGCCACATTTAAATTCTTCATGGAAAAATAAACAAGCACATTCATCTTATTAGTATACAGATTTGCTTTCATCTTATACTACTGAATCATCTTTATTATCAGCAAATGATTTGTATACTTACCTGTTTTAGTTACCATACATCCAGGGTCACAGAAAACTTTCTTGAGCATAAAGGGATTGGAATAGCAGCTGTCATGTTACTTACTTCTTTACCATTGCCAGTGTGTTACTTGTTTGCTTTTGAAAAGAGCCTCACTTTAAATAATTTAATTACGATAGAAAATATAGAAAAGTAATGAAGAAAATTGTCAACTTTGGTACCAGTAATAGCCATTGTTAAATTTGGGACCATATTCTTTTTTTTTTTTTTTCTGATTCTTTAAAAGTCCTTAATGCTTTTTTTCCCCCCCATTTTAACAAAGTTGATATTTTCCACAGTACTTGTTCTTCTGTAGTATAAAGTAGTAGCTATGCCATATAAATTGATAGTGTGGAAACTGCCCAATTTGAAAGCATGGCCTCAAGTTACTCCCTACCTGTGGGATCTGGGGCAAGTGATCTGTGTTTCCATTTCCCCATTTTGAAAATGTCAGTAATGTCCTTACTTAACGTGCAGTGTTGCTTTATCCATTAAATGGGGTAATATACAAAAAGGAATTATTGTCAATTGATAAATACTAGCTTTTACAATAATGGGTCATGATCATGATATTGTTGCTCACTTTTAACTTGGAAGCCACTGTTGCAGCATATTTGATCCCATTGTGAACCCCAAAATTGTGAACTGTAAAACCCTGTTTCTTTGGTGTGGTTGAGCCCTGTCACACACCTTTAATCCAAGAACTTTCTGTTCATTGTAACTTGGTGATCACGGTGTGGTTCACCCAGCCCTAGCACACACCTTTAATCCAAGAGCTCTCTGTACACAGGATTTAATAAGGTTAACCCTAGGTCCAGAGGCAGAGCAAAAGAACCAGCTGACAGGGATTAAAGAGTAAAAGGGACTTTGAGTTGGGGGCTAATTAAGACAGTATGGAGAAGAAGAAGAGCTTTTGTTTTAGCTCAAGCTCTGGCTTTAGTTTAGGCTTCAGCTCCTCAGCCCCCTGGCTTTTTGGGCTTTGAGCTAGTAAGCCTTCAGCTTCAGGTGGTTTTTTTTTGCCTTTTCCTCCTGTGCTGTCAGTTGAGCTAGTGAGCCTTTTGGGTTTTTTCCTGTCCAGATCTGAGCTGAGAAGGAAGGTCAGCAGGGTGCTTTCTCTGCCTCTCTGAGCTACCAGGTTTTCACCCCAGCATCTGGCTCCTGAGTCTTTACTGGTAAAATAGAATGGCTGGGATTTTCCTTCTTTTAAACAAGCCACTGCAAAAAGTAGGCAAAGTATAAAAATTTCTTGGAAATTAGAATGAGGTTAGTGACATCTGTACCTCTTTAGAGGAAAGTTTACAATGTGTATCACACACTGATTCAGTAATTTTACCAATAAAACCTACACTGAAATTAAACCATCATAGTGCCTAGTGTGATGGTGCATGCCTTTAATTCCAGCACTCAGGAGGCAGAGGCAGGCGGATTGCTGTGAGTTTGAGGACAGCCTGGTCTACAAAGCAAGTGTGCACATCCAAGGCTACACAGAGAAACTGTCTTGAAAAACCAGAAGAACCAAAAAACAAACCAAAACAAAAACCATTATGGTGCAAGCAAGATGGCTCAGTAGTATAATCACCTGCTGTCAAGCCTGGCGACCTGAATTCAATCCCTGGGACCTATGTGGTTTGGAACAAGAGACAGGATTTCTGGGACCTATGGTTTGGAACAAGAGAAAGAAAGGGCTCCTGACCTACACACACACACACACACACACACACACACACTAAAAATAGTTGGGCACACTTTTAATCCCAATACTTAGAAGGCAGAGGCAGATGATTGTACATCTGAAGCTATCCTGGGCAACATAGCTGAGTTCCAGGTAGTCAGGGCTATGTAGTGAGACTCTGTCTCAAACTTGACAGCAAATTTCAATGCAAAAACAAAACCAAAATATCCTACAATGTGCAGTGCAATTTAGCTATATATTCTTATCATATTCTGAACAGTAACAAAACAGCAAAGAGATGAAATCAGAGTGGTAATTTGCCCCAGCTCACACAGGTAGGGAATAATTAGATATAGGATTTGAAATTTGACAGGTTACTTAAATACTCTCTTTTTGTGCCTCAGTTTTGTCTCTAGTATGTAATCAATAAGGATGCTTCTCTGATAGGTTATCTAAAAAATAAACAAGACAATAAATGTGAGGAATTTAATACTAAAATTGGGCTCAGTAAATGTCATTGTTGCCATACTTCTGTTCTTGTTTGTTTGTTTTCAAGACAGGTTTTCTCTGTGTAGCATCTGTCCTGGAACTCACTTTGTAGACCAGGCTGGCCTTGATCTCACAGATTTGCCTGCCTCTGCTTCCCAAGTGCTGGGATTAAAAGTTTGTGTGGCATCACCATTCTCAGCTGCCATGCTTTTTTTTTTTTTAAGATTTATTTATTTATTATGTATAAAATTTCTGCATGACAAAAGAGGGCACCAGATCTCAGTATAGATGGTTGTGAGCCACCATGTGGTTGCTAGGAATTGAATTCAGGACCTCTGGAAGAGCAGCCAGTGCTAGTGCTCTTAATCTGAGTCATTTCTGCAGGCCCATGCTTTTGTTCTTAAGCTAACCAAAAAGTTTGATTCTAGTGGACACTACTAATTCCTGAGTGGTGTTTTTCTTTCTGTCTTGATATATTCCAAGAATACTAGTAGTTAGTTGACTCTACTTAGAAAGTATTTTCTGTTTGCATTCTATTATTTTAAGAGCTATTCCTTTTCTAACTCCTTTCAGATTATGCCAATATAGTTTTTTGTTTTACAGATCAAGTAGTTTAAGCAAGTAACTTGATCAAAGGGTTACAGCAAATTAACAACAGAGGCAGGATTCTAACATTGGTTCTCATTCTGACTGTAGAGCCCATGCTTTCTTTTTTCTCTTCTCTTCTCTTCTCTTCTCTTCTCTTCTCTTCTCTTCTCTTCTCTTCTCTTCTCTTCTCTTCTCTTCTCTTCTCTTCTCTTCTCTTCTCTTCTTCCCTTTTCTTGTCTTTTCTTCTTTCCTCCCTCCCTCCCTCCTTCCTTCCCTTCTTTCTTTTTTTTGATACAGGGTTTCTTTGTTTTAACCCTGGCTGTCCTGGAACTCACTCTGTAGACTTAGGCTGACCTAGAACTCAAGAGATCCGACTGCCTCTGCCTCCGGAGTGCTGGGATTAAAGGTGTGCACCACCACTTTCTGGCCGCACGCTCTTATTCTTGTGTCTATCTCTACTCTTTGCTTCCCAAAAGAATGGCACATGTACCTCACGTGTTCTGGTACCTTATCTTGCATGTGGTTGTGGGCTGTGACTGTGAAGTCTTTAATGCTCAGTTTGGAGGATAATTGCAGTGGATAGTGATGTCTGTTGTGGACATAGGCCTCTGAGTGCAGGTGTTTGTTTTGTTTTGTTTTGTTTTTTAAACGGTATGTAGGAGCCCACAGAGTCCAGAAGAGGTTATCATTCCCAGGCAGTAGTAAGTAGCTGATGTGGGTACTAGGAATAGAACTGTGGTCCTCTGGAAGAACAAGGATTCTTAATCTCTGAGCCATCTTTCTAGCCCTGCTGGTGTTTTTTATCTGTGTCAGATACACATTGATGGTTGTTCTTCACTAGCCTAGAATCTGAACCCTGGATGGAGCTAGAGCCCATCAGAGGGTATTCATTCAAACCCACCTCACTTTCTCCTTACGGGTTGATGACTCATGTTCATTTAATGTTGCTTGCTGGCAGGAAACTGTATAAAATGTTCAAAATTGTTCTTTAGTACCTGTAGAAGTACCATAGAATTAACAATTGACATTTTAAATTTTCTGGTTGATAATAGTTATTTTATGAAATTCAAGCATAGCAATCCTTACAAGTTTAGCCCTAGAGAATATGGCATGTTTTTTGTGAGAAGGTCAATAGTTCCAGGCAGGCAGTTGGATTATGTGTATTATTTTGGGATAGTTGCTTCTAATTATCTGTCTGAAACTCCCAGACCTGTTGTTGCTTCTTTATGAAATCTCCTTGATTGCCCTAGTTTATGCTCATCTTGTGTATAGGCCCCTACCTTAGGCATGTGACTCACTGTTTGGAAGCCAGGACAGTACAGTAATTAACTTCCTGGCTGTCATTACATAGAGATGAGAATTTAAATGTTGGCTTCCTATCTGACACTTTCTTTCCCAAGTGTTTACTCCTCTGTTGACATGAAGCAACACTCTACCTCACCTTCTGAAGAAGAGTCCCTAGACTGGTGTTTTCCTCTTGTTGGACGGGATTAGTTTGCATATTCCTACATAAGGGATCGATTTTATAGGGGTACAGTTAGCAGGAAACAACTTTTTTTTAACAATTTTAAGAATGTCATTAATTAATTTTTATTGATGTGTATAGATCTGAAAGGGTTTGGGCTTTAAATGAAAATAAAGTAATTTTAAATTTTTAGTAAATACATAAATTAAATATATTACCAGTTAGTTGTTTGTTATATCCTTATATCCTTGATAACTATTTGTTTTTCATGAAGTATAATTCTTTTAGGAAAGTGTCTTTGTAGAGTGATGTATTATACCTTTATTACATTGTTTTGGCAATCTTTTGTTTTTTTGAGACAGGGTTTCTCTGTGTAACCTTGGTTGTCCACCAACTCACAGAGATCCACCTGCATTTGCCTCTTGAATGCTGGGAGTAAGGTGTGCACCATCACCACCCATCTTAAAAAAATTAATCTCACTTATGCATCATTAAAAAGTATGTCTGAAATGAGAAGTTTTAAAGTATTCTTCTGTTCTCTAAACAGGGCATTTAGAAATAACCACTCTTGGCTTGGTGGCACACATTTGTATCCTGACACATTAGATGACTATGAAGCAGGGGCTAATGAGTTTAGGTCTAGCCTGTGCAAATAAACGTAAAAGTTCTGGGACAAAGTGAGGCTCTGCTTGTGTGTGTGTGGGGGGAACAACAACAAAAACAAAAACAATGAGAGAACAAAAGGAGGATAGATTTTTATTGGGTTGTTATAGTTACATCTGATTCCTCAATATTAAATAAAATCTTTGTAAGTTATATGTAGAATAAACACCGCCCCCCATGTCCTTACCTCTAGATTCTTTATTACACATAGTTACACATAGTTTTGTGATTTTTTTTTTTTTTCCTTGAAAGGTAAATAGAATGTCTCTTCATTCCAGATAGGGAACATGGAACAAATCAAAGAAACACTTCCACTTAAGTCTAGCTTGGGGAACCATTGAGCTTATTGATGTTACTCACAGGAGCATGGCCAAGACTCATCAGAAGAGTTACCATCGCTGTAGTTCTCTGCCAACAGTTTCTTACTGCTTGGTATGAAACTCTTGGGCAGGGGCCTCATAAGTCTTGTAAGGTTTGTATGTTTCCCTTCTCTCTGCAGGATGAATATTCTAATTAGGAAAAAATAGCTATATGACAGAAGCATAATCTTTGTTCTTCTGAGAGCAGTTTAATTTTTCACTTAATTTATAAGTTACAATTTGGGATTGAAGATAGGGCTCTGTGGTTAAGCGTACTGGTTACTCTTCCAGATGACCCTGGTTTGATTACCAACACCCAAATAACTGTTCATAATCATCCATAACTTCAGATGCAGTGGATCCAGTGCCCTCTTCTGGCCTTTGCAGGTACAGAAGCATGAACATGTAGGCACAATTTATACACTTAATTTTCTTTAATCTCTAAAAAAAAATTTACCAGTTTCTAAAATTTGAAATTTGCTGGTTAATGAAAGTTCTATGGGACCTCTGTGTAGATTTATCAGTTTGATTTTAATAACTTACATCATAACCACATTGTTTACTGATCGTCTGTATATGATCATCTTAAACCAAATAAGTACATATTTTCCCAGATCTTCTGTTGGCTTTTAAAGAATAAAGGGTTTATTTTCTGAAGAGTTATGGTCACAGTTTTGAGTTTTGTTCGCATTGACATAGTGCCACAGTCCTTGTTCCTACTATGTGGTTTCATTTTATGAATATACTGTCACCTGTTTTACTGTACTTACACGTTTGATGTTTTTCTAGGTTTGCTATTAAGAAATACTGCTGGAAATAGAATTCTATGTGCCTGCAGATTAGAGAGCTAGAGTTTGGTGTTGTTGAGTGTGTACACCGTTAACTTTACTGAGGTGTGGTAGAAATTGAAGTGAATGGAATAGAGTTCAAGAGATACAGGACTGTGAGGATGGACAAGCTGGTCTCTGTTATTATGGTTTTTGGTTTTTCAAGATAGGGTTTCTCTTTGTAGCTTTGGCTGTCTTGGACTCACTATGTAGACCAGGCTGACCTCAAATTCACAGAGATCCGCCTGCCTCTGCCTCCCAGAGTGGTGAGATTACAGGCATGTGCCACCACACCCCGCTTTTATATAGACACACACAGACACACACTTAGGTTTATGGGTGTTTTGTCTGCATGTATGTAGGTGCTGGTAATTGAACCCAGATCCTTTGGGAAGAGCGACTAATGCTGTTAACTGTTGAGCCTCCTCTCCAGCTGTGCTTATGAGTTTTAACATACCTAGTTTGTAGTGCTGAGCAGGCATTTGGACTCTTCTTAGGTTTTAGCTTCATCTGTCTTTTCTATTTTATTTTTTTTCTTGGTCTGACTTACTTTTGATGTCTTCTTTACCTCTTTGAAGTGGTTGTTATTATTATTACTATTATTACCACCACTATCATACTATTATAGCTTATAGTTACTTTTTAAATTTAATGTTTTTATAGTTACTTTCTAATAAGAGAAAATCTGTTCTTATATCGTAAATCTCAGGCCACCATATGCAGTCCTTTTATTGTTTATAGAACCTGAATAACTAATATATTAAAGTAGTTTTCTAGCTACCAAGAATGGGGTAAGTTGTTAGGAAAGGGGAGAGAAAATAAAGGTATAAGCTGAAACAAATACAAAAGCAAGGAAGTAGTGACAACATTCTTGGGGCCTTTACAACTAGAGCAAACAGTATGTTTTATTCATCTCTGGTAATTTCATTTTATTGTAGCAAAACTCTGGTGGTATTTTTAGTATTGGTATTTTTTACAAATTTAATTACAGTATTAATTATAGGTTTATATGATCAGAAGGTGCAACTGGATGTTTTAGAACTAGTAAATGCTTAGTAATTTAGAATTACTTTCTAGTGATTCTTGATGGTAGAAATTTTAGTGTATTGTAGATCTTCTTTGATGCTGCTTTTACCTATTAGCTAATAATAAATATCATTGATAAGTTATTAAACTCTTGTGAAACACTTATTTGGTATTTGTGTTTTTGTTACATTTCAATTCATGTTTGTTTTTGTGTGCATGCACCTGTGCACATGTAGAAATCAGAAGAAATTTTGCAGGAGTCTATTTTTTCCTTCTATTTTGTATGTCCTGGAAATTGAGCTCAGGTTTCTAGGCTTGGCAACAGTCAGTCTCCTTTACTTGCTGAGCCATCTTATCTACCCCACCTTGGTGAACACAAGGTTAAACTTGGTGAACACACATTTGCAGTGCTAACAGGCTGTGGCCTAGTCAGTTAAGAGATGTGGATTCTCCTCAGTAGGCCTTAAGATTAGTTTGCTTTTAAGATTTATTTATTTTCTGTGAGTGTTTTGCCTGCATGTATCCCTGTGCACCATATGAGTTTTTGGTACGTGAGGAGGTCAGAAGAAGAGGTCAGATCCCCTGGATCTGGAGTTACAGGGGTGACCACTATGTGGGTGCTAGGAACTGAACCCACATCCTCTAGAAGAGCAGTAAATGCTCTTCAACCTCTAGAAGAGCAGTAAATGCTCTTCAATGTGAACCATCACCCCAACCCCCAAGATCAACTTTTTAAGAACTTTTCTGAAATTTATTTTACTGTTATTCACATATGAGAGTACAACAGAAGACTAGATAATCTGGACTTTGGGATTATGGTGTATTTGAACATTGGAGGTGGGTAACATGTTTCTCTTTTTTAAAAATTAACTTTAGATTTAGCCTAACATACAGATCTTTTTTGGCTGTTATAGTAGTTAGTGTTGTAATAAACAGCGGTTTGCATGTTATTCATCATTTGATCCATTGCAAATATCTGGTAGAGTTAGAATAAGGCTCAGTGTTTAAATAAAGATACATCAGTGGGCTATTTTTACTTTTATGCAAATTAATTTAACCCAGTGATTATCTTACTTCTGTTCAGAGTAGACTCATAGTTCTCCCCAAATGACTTTGGAGTAAAATCTTTATGTCATTTTAAAAGTAGAAACATTATTTATTATCAATTTAGGGGAAATTTTTCTAAGATTATAAGGATTTTGGATTAGAAATATAAAACCACCAATCCTTCACATCTCTTTTTACCCTCCCTCATTTCTCTTAGTGACAGTCTGAAGAGTAGGTCTGAAAACTGCTAGGACATGGGTATGTTGTGGATAATGAGGGCATTGAGAAGACCCTGAAAGGCTCCGAAGTGCAGACAGTGTTACTAATTGCTGTCAGGGTCATGCTCATTTCTTGGGCAATGAAAGGTTTAGCTGTGGCAGCCTGTCTGCTGAGTGGAGTCTTTAAGGACGACTGTTGTTTTATATCCTGGACCATTCTGAGTTGCCCCAGTTGCTATGAATTTAGTTATTATTGCCAACACTGTTAAACTCAGCACACTCATACTAAATGATCTGAAGGTAAAGGGATTGATCTTATAATTTGACATAGGTTATGTTTATATTGCTTTGAAAATTTCCTTCTGAAATATAAAATAGTACTTTCCTATTTGAAGCCTTAGTTTAAAAAAAAAAATCAGTGGAATTGTTTTTAAGGCTAGGCAGGAGGATCATGAGTTCAAGGCCAGTCCTGGAGTCCATAGTGAGACCTGTCTCAACAAACAAGAAAACAAGCTTTGCTTTAAGTAAACGTGCATATTTTAAATAAATAAAAAAGTTGTTAATGTTTGCCACCTTTCATTTTTATGAATGTTCCTTGGAGCAGTAAGGTCCTTAAGGACAGTATTTGTGGATGAAATCTGCTTTTACCCCTCCCCAGAATTGGACCAACAATGTAATCAAATGCAATACTCTTACAAATCCTATTACAAATTATAAATAGGAGTTGGGATGAAATTGAAACTTGTTAATAAGATTTTTGTGCCTGTGAGCTCAAGGCCAGCTTGTTCTATACATTGAGTTCCAAGCCAGCCAGAGCTACATATTGAGATCCTGCCTCAAAAAAAACAAAAACAGATTTTATGCTAAGAGGACCAGCAAGATAGATTAGCAGGTAGAGGAGTTTGCTGCCAAGACTGGTTACCTGAGTTCAGTTCTCAGGAACTGTACGGTGGAATGAGAGATCACTTTCTGCAGGTTGTCCTCCAACTCCACCCTCAGCTCACAGTCGAACACGTGCCCTGCAGGGGTGTGTGTGTGTGTGTGTGTGTGTGTGTGTGAGAGAGAGAGAGAGAGAGAGAGAGAGAGAGAGAGAGTGTATCCCCTTCATATTAAACAAATGAAAATTTTAAGGCATTTTTACAAGGGAGTGAAAGTGAGATTGCAAGAAAATTGTACATTTCAGTGTTGTTTGCAGCATTTCTTGTTTTTAATTGGTACTGTTCATTAAAACCTTCAGCTTAATGTATGTATTTGTAACTAACTACTTTATTTCCCATAGAACTGTATGTTCTTCTTTGGCCAGTAACTGTTCATTGACTTTACTTTGAAAATGAATAATTTTACCTGTTGAACACTTTCAGTGTTACTTTTACACATTTTGTTCTGACAAGAAAAGCTTTTTCTTAAATACGTCATTTTTTTTTTTTAAGCAGATTTATGAAAATATGCATCACTTTGATACTGTCTTGGAATTCATGAGATGGAAGCATAGGTCAAAGCTGTTTGGAGAAAATTGGAACTACAGTTTTATCTAGCCACATCTCTGAGGTAAGGAAAAGACTTAAGAAAATCAGGTCATAGAAAATGCTTTCTTAATCACTGAAAATAGTCTCTCTGTGTGTCCATTCTAGCTTCTTTAGTTTTCTTGTGACATAAAAGCTTTGGTTGACTAACATAAGCTCAGTTTATTGAATCACCTTCCTTATGGTCATCTCTTCAAGAACTACTTCAAAATCCAGTTAGGTCTGTGTTAGTCAGCTCTCCTTAATATCGGGGGGTATCTGAGGAAATTAACTTACAAAGAAGAAAGATTTATTTTGTCTTAGAGTTCTAGATTCTAGTCCAAGATCAAGTGACCCTGTTGTTAGTTCACAGGCAATCTTACTGGCCTGCCTTTTAGGTCTTAGCCAGGTGTACCAGATGTGTTCAAGGATAAAAGGATCCACCTGCCACCCCAGCTTGGTTGTTGTCTGTTTCTGCCCCCCACCCCCACCATGGCTCTGTCCTGGTCTGTCTACATGTCCAATTGTCTGCCTATGCTTCTTTCACTCTCCTTCTCAGTCTCTCTCTCTCTGTACTCTGCCCTCATTGCTCTGTCCCAGTCTGTCTACATGTCCAATCATCTGCCTCTGCCTTTCCTTCTGGTTGCCCTAACTCCTTTCTCCTTCCCCTCCCCAAGTATGCTAGATATGTTGTGTGGCATAGTCGTATGTCGTAACATCTGTTGTTTTGTACCCCTGGCAATGCAACACATTGTTGTAAGAGTCCATGGCAGAGCAGATTGCTAACCTTCTAAGTACCCAGGATGAGAGAGGAAGAGACCGCTGTTCTTGTCCTCTTCAGAAGCATGCCTTCATTGACCTGATGGCGTCCTAGAACATTCCACCATCTCACAGTTGTGCCACACTGTGGCCAAGGCCTTACTTGTGTACCTCCAAGGGATACTAATCTAAACCACAGCAGTTATTCTTTTGATGTTCTTCAGTGACATTCAACTCCATCCTTCATTTTAATGACTTTGTGCATTACATTATAGTTGCAACTGTTAATAGGTAATTTCTAATCTAGGCAACTCAGAAAACATTTCTTTAATTTTAATTAATCAATCAATCAATCAATCAATCAATTAATTTTTTGAGACAGGGTTTCTCTGTGTAGCCTTGGCTGTTCTGGACTAGCTTTGTAGACCAGGTTGGCCTTGAACTCACAGCAATCCACCTATCTCTGCCTCCCTGAATGCTGGACTTAAAGGCGTGTCCAGCTTGCCCGTCTTAAATTCTCATCTCAACTGGAGTGTTTTTGTTTGTTACTGTTAGAATTGTGCAGTGGAGTTATATGGCAGGTTCATAAATCACACCATGTGACTGGTTCCACATGGGAGGTTTTATTAAGAGAAGGGGAGGGGGTCACAGAGACTGTCTCTGGACAGGGTGAGGCACACACACAGACACAAACACACACACACACACACACACACACACACACACACACGTGGTGGTGGAGGGGAGGGGGCGCCCCGACACAGAGAGGGGAAGAGCAGGAGAGAGGAAGAGAGCACAAGAGCAAGAAGTCAAGAGAGTGACAGAGTGGCAGGTTGGCCCTTTTATGGAGCAACTTAACAAGCCTAAGGCATGTGGCTACCTGGTGGGTGACACATGCTGACATCATAGGTTGCTAGGCAACCCAGAAGCAGGCTGCCTAAATAATAACAGTTACAGAAAAGCCTTCAGTGACCTCAGAACTTTACAGGAATTGCCCTATTTTATTTTATTTTTTTTTTGACACAGGGTTCTCTGTAGTCCTGGCTGCCCTGCAACTCATTCTATGGACCCAACAGGCCTCAGACTCACTGAGATCTGTCTGCCTCTGCCTCCTGTGTGCTGAAATTAAAGATGTTCACCTCTACTATCAGATGTGAAATGTGTAGCACAGGCTGTCCTTGAACTTGTGATCCTTCTGCCTCTGCCTCCTTCAGCAAATCTTAACTGGCATGCTTCACCACAGCAGGCAATTTACTGGTCTTAACTGAAAAGTTCCTAAATAATTGAAGCTTTAGACCAGACTGCTTGAGCCTTCAGTATTTCCGAGCATCTTCTAGTCCCAGAGTTGTTGGCTGAAGCTTCCCAGGCTGTCATTTCCTATTCGTATTCAAATGGAAAGATTTTCTTTTCCGTAGATGCTGGAGACCAGGCTTGTGTTTTCACAGATACACTGTCATATCTCTTTAAGAACAAATTATTTTCTTCAGATTTGGATGAGATTGTTTTTGCACCATTACAAAAACAGTCATGACTAAGTAACCCTGACCAACATTGCTTCAGTTGCGCATGTGTATATTGGGGTTAGGATTGCTGGGAAAGAGGTTAGAAATTGGGAAAAAGAAAATGGATGAATTGCTTGTTAAGGGAAAAGACGATATTCTTATGCTAATCTAGGCTCTGGATAAGGAGCAGAGCTGCCCTGCAAACAATGGCTGTGGAGCCAGAAAGTCTGCAGCCAGAATAGCCCTTCTCAGAAAGCTTGTCAGGCCCGGCGCCTGGAGCTGCCTAAGGGAGGGACCCCTGGAAAGGGGGTTTTTCCTTGCCGATTTATGGAGCTGGCCTCTGGCCAACTTGCTGGAAATTCCCACACCTTTCTAGTATTATGTAAAAATAAAGGGTATAGGGGAAGCTTTGCAGGAAAAGGAAAGAATGGTTTCAGACTTGTTTTTCCAGATGACTTCAGACTTTCTGTTCTTTAGTTATGATTGAACTGTTAGTTCAACCTTCTTGTTTGTGAAGTTTTACATTTTTTTAACTTAAATTATTGAGGCTGGAGAGTTGTCTTCAGCAGTTAGGAGTACATGTACTCTTTCAGAGGTCTTGGGTTTAATTTCCAGCACCCATGTAGTTCATGATAGTCTGCAGTTCCAGTCCCAGGGCACTAGACATACACAGACATCCATCCATCCATCCTGGCAAAACAGTCATATATATAAATAAATCTTCCTCTTGCCAGGCCGTGGTGTCACATACCTTTAATCCCAGCACTCAGGAGGCAGAGGCAGATGGATCTCTGTGGATTCAAGGCCAGCCTGGTCTATAAAGGGAGTCTAGAATAGCCAGGGCGACATAGAGAAGAAACCCTGTTTCAAAAAAAGCTGAATAAATCTTTTCAAAACAAAACATATTTTCATGTTACTTTTCTGAAGAAACTGTATTAGTATGAGTATATACAATTGTTAGATGCCAGTTTTATGTACTTTTAAATTTATGTACTGTGCATTATTTTACAGTTTTGGTTATGCAGCAGTTTAAATGTCTGTTTATGTGCTTGAGTGCATGTTTGTACCACTGATTCCTGTGGCACGTTTTGTTGTTGTTGTTGTTGTTATTTTTCAAGACAGGGTTTCTGTCTGTAGCCTTGACTATCCTGGACTCATTTTGTAGACCAGGCTGCCCTCGAACTCATAGTTATCCACCTGCCTCTGCCTCCCTGAGTGTTGGGACTAAAGGCATGTACCACTATGCCCAGCTGTTACTTCTTTTTTTGAAGTAGGATCTTTTACTGAACTTGGAGGAAGTCCAAGCTAGGGTGTCTATCATGTTCCCAGGAGACTACCTCCCTAGCACTGGGTTATAATAGATGCATATAGCTGTACATGGTACATGCCTACTGGGAATCAAATTCTGGTCCTTATACTTACATGGAAACACTTTACTGACTGGACCATTATCCCCTTAGGCTCTGTCCTTATATGAGTGACATTTGTAAAAGTGGGTAGTTTCAGTTCATGGTAAGGATTCTAATGAAGACCAGTGAGATGACTCAGTGGATAAAAGCTCTTCTTAAACCTGACAAACCAAGATCCATCCCCAGGCTCAGTGCTAAAACAAATAGTGACCCCAAAAAAAGTTGTCTGAACTCACTCAAGTACCACATGATAATAAATAAAAACATGTTTTAAAGATTCTAATGAAAATTCTAGAAATTTAAAAGCATTTTATTTTCAGATATTGGGATGAAAATCGGTATGGTTATAAAAGGTTAAACTGGGTGTGGTGGTACAATCCTTTAATCCCAAGCCTCAAAAGGCAGAGGCTACAGAGGATCTGTGTGAGTTCAGTGCCAGCCTAGTCTACAAAGTGATTTCCAGGACAACCAGGACTGTTAGACAGAGAAACCCTGTCTTGGAAAAAAAAAAGAATCAAGTAATTTTGTTGCTGTATTATGATTGTAGGAACTGTTAATATTAGACAAAGGGAAGTCTACAGCATTTTTATTGCTACTAATGATTATAGCAGTAACACCTATTTATTAAATATGTAATAGTGAGGTACAAGGTACTAACTCATCTATGTTAGTAATATTCCCATTTTGTAATTCAGGAAAGTGAGGCCTTAATAGACATTGTCAAAGTCATGAGTCAAGTAAACTGGAACCAAGCAGATTGCTATCATATTCACTCTGTTAAAATTACTGTTTAAAATATAATATAAAGCTACCTTTACCTAGATAAATAAGTCATTTTCCTACTAATTTATTATTATTATATGCTCATCACAGCCCTCCCTCCCTTCTCTCCTCCCAGTCCTACCTTCACAACCTCTTTCTCCTCCCCTACCCAGGGAAGGCCCCCCATTGGTACAACCCAGCCTTGGCCTATCACAACAGGACTAAGCTCATACTCTCCCACTGAGGAGCCCAGCAAGGCAAAGGGATCCAAAGGCAGGAAACAGAGGCAGAAACTAATGCCATTTTTATGGAATTGAATCCATAGCATTGCATAGGGGGTGGGAGGAAGTATAACTATAATAATGCAGAATTAGAGTCTGTTCTCTCTCTCCAAAGTTAGTCTTGTGGAAATCATTTTAAAACAGAGTATGCTTTTGGCTACTATTGGGCATTTTGTATAGGTGTTACTTGTTCTCACCTGACTACTTTTCCAGACTTCTTTCCTGATGGTGCTTATGCTGATTAGGCTTTTATATTTCAGTATGTCTCTCACAATAGTGGTTTATCTATTAATCCTCAACATACCATTCCAAAGCTTAGTAACTCATAACAGTCGACATTTAGTATCACAAGCATTAGCAAGAATTCACTAATGGCAGCAGGACATGGTGGCACATACCTGTAATCCTAGCACTTGGAAGGCTGAGGCAAGAGAATCATCACAAATTTAAGACTAGCCTAGCTTTCAGATCAAGACTTCGTCTCAAAAATTGATCGATCAAATGAAGAGAATCCACCAGTGGCAGGGTAGTTTTAACTTTGGGTTTTCATAAAATTGTGACTGAGATGTTCAAATAACACAGTTCTAAAAGCTCCCCAGGTTTAAATGGTTGTTGGCAAACCTGTTTCTTACCCCATAAGCCTAGAGGGACCACTTGAATGTGTTTAGGACATGACTGCTGCTGACTTCAGTAAGAGAATGTCAAGGCAGAAGCTATAGTACTTTTTTTGACCTAGTTGCAAAAGTCACTTCTGTTTACCTCTTATTAAAAATGAGTTACTAAGTCTAGTCCATATTCAAGGGAGAGTAGAACTAGGCTTCACTCTTTGAAGGATGTATCAAAGTGTTGTGGACATATGTCAGGTGTTAACAGTGATCTTTGTCCTTGTTGGGGAGGGGAGATACAGGTTTTACTGTGCATTCAACGCTGATCTCTAACTCTGTGTTGGCCTTTAGTGTTGAAATTATAGACACACACCACTATGCCTGGCCATTAGTGCGATTTCTACTAAACAGTGCTCTGGGACTCTTTCATCCAAGATCCTTAGTTTTTAATATCTCTTTGCTGTTGACATAATGGAAGATTTGTATCTTCAGTTCAAGATGTTTCCTTTAGGCTTGAGGACCAGATGCCCAGCAGACATTCCTTTTGGATAATCTCAGCTGTCTAAATCTGAACCCTTAAGCCCTTTTTTTTTTCACTTCGTCCAAAAATCTTCTTATTCACATTTCAGCAATTGCTCAGACAAGTGTGGGAGTCATCTTTGAGTCATCACGCTCCTTGATCCCAACCATTACCAAGTACTGGAAAATAAGAGCCTTGTTTTTAATTGTATTCAATTAAAAACTGTACTACTGCCACTCTGATCTTAGCCACTGCCGTCACTTTCCTAAATTTTCACAACAGTCTAGTCACCCCTGTTTTGCTTCTACTCTTGCCCTCTCTAGTTGATTATGTAAAAACTGGATAACTGATAACTGGATAACATCACGCTTATATTTAAAACCAAAATCTTTCACAGGGTCCTTGTCCTTTTTGTTTTTCATCCTCTTCTGTATTATGCTACTGTATTTATAATTCAGAAGCTTTGTTCCCTCAGAGATCTTTGCACAGACTAATAGCTTGACTGCTTAATTGTCTTCACATAGCAGCTTAAGTATTACTCCTTAGCATTGCTTACGTGGGCTTTTCTATCTAGAACAGATATGGACCCTTCAGGGTTTCACATTTTTCCTACCTTGCACTTAGTGCAAATATGCTTACATTTTATTTTTGACTGTCTTGTCATGTGTCAGAAGTATGTCCATCTTTTATTTCCTTCCCCTGAGATGCAGAGCCTCCCACAAACAGCTCTACTGCTGTGCTACGACACCATGTCAGAGTATTTTAATTGTCTCATTTAGTGACTATAAACTTCATGAAAGATGGGCCTGTTTTTCTATCATTACTATATTTTTGGTGTTTGATGTGTAGGCTGATACATAAAATAAGCCCTTAATGAATAATAAGGAAATAATATCCAATGTCAGGAACACTGTTTACACAGGACTTGAGCATTGGAGGGGATCTAATACTAATGAATCCATTAGTATTGTTTCCTTTTCTGCTGTCTGTTCCTCTTAGAGTCTGTGACCGTAGGTTATTTCATTTGTATGTAAATGGAGTAAATTGTATGTCCTTCACATTCCTGTAAGTTAACCTTTATGGTTATAGTAGTGGGTTTCTATTCATATCTGGTGAGATTACAATTCATGGTTTAGTGTTGTTCTGAGTACAGATAATGTATTGAGTTTATAGTTGTTGCAGCTGTTTTGTTTTTCTGAGACAGGGTTTCTCTGTGTAACCATGGTTGTTTTGGAACTCACTCTGTAGACCAGGCTGGCCTCTGCCTCCTGTGTGCTGGGATTAAAGGCAGGCTGGCCACCATGCCTAGCTTAGTTACATCTTTCTTATTAGGCAGTTGTGGTGACCTTATAAATTAATTTTAATAAAGCCTTTATGATGGTGTTGGCACAAAGAAGTGAATGTGTTATCTTATTTAGTTCTTAGGATTGCTGTGAGCTATGGTTATGTAAACATAAGGAAAACATTCAGGTTACTGCTATAAGGCATATCTAGAATTTGGACTTGTGTCACTATTGCTATAGACCCTTTTGCCTGAAAAGGACTGTAATATGGAAAGTACATCAATGGTCTCCCTGTACTGTAGAATGCCCTGGTAATGGCTTTAGTTGGTAAGCCCAAATGCTACATGTACATTAACTTCTGAGGAAACTGATACAGGAAATGGAACAAGTCGTGGGTGAGCTCCTTCAAGCAGAGATTGCTGGGACAGTGAGCGAGATATAATGATGTACCCCAGAGACTGAGACTGCAGACCATGTCTCAAAAATAAGTGAATGACAGACAGTGGTGGTGTACTCCATTTATCCCAGCACTGGGGAGGCAGAAGCAGGAGGATCTCTCTGACTTCTAGGCCAGCCTGGTCTACAAAGTGAGTTCCAGGGCAGCCAAAGCTACATAAAAAAAAACATTGTCTTAAAAACAAAACAAAAAGATCTGAAAAATAAATGAATGAATCTGGAATACTTGTATCTCTAATACTTTATTTTGGTCTGTGATACATACTATACTATATAAAAATGCTAGTGAATAAGTGAAAGAATCAACTCAGATCAAGCAAGGCAAAATGAGGCCAAGGTTTGGCCTGATTTGGGGAGAAAGGTGGTGCTGTTTTCTGCTGTGATAGCAGATGGGAGAACGGGAAAGAAAAAGCAGTAAGTGACTTACACAGGTGGACTTGTGCTTAGCAAATATTAATAAAGAGAATAATCAGGGTTAGTGGTATTCAGAAACTGTCCTTGAATTTGGAGCCTGGAACAAGCATTCCTTCAGGTACAATGATCCCTCTCTCCCTTCTTCCCTCCCTCCTTCCTTTCTTTTTCTTTTTCTCTTTTTTTTCATACACATGCTGCTTCTTCATCACATTGTAAATAATTTAATCTAATCATTTTAAACTTAATATTATCTCAATGATATGTGTTTTGAAGCAGTTTACTTTATAGTAGAGAAGTTTTTAAAAAATATATTAAAATTTAAAGTACTAGTGATGACAAAGGCCTTGTAGCCCCAAGTACGTAGGGGAGGCAGGACGGTCACATGTTCAAGATAATTCTTGATGATCTGGTGAGTTCATTGCCAGCTTTGGGTATATAAGATTCTGGATTGTGTGTATGGAGATTTTTAAACCAGGAAGACGTGGTTATGATCCTATGCCTATTATCCTGGTATTTGGAGGGCTAAGACAAGAAAACCATGTTGAAGAATTGTAGACTAGCCTGAGTTATATAGCAAAACCCTGTCTTAGAAAAACAAAGCATACAAACAAACAAAAGGCCAAACAGTGCAGAAGAATTTTTAGATTTAAACCAGTTATAAAATACATACCTGTCTATATACTATATTTCCACATACTGTAAACTGAAGTGAAAATTTCAATAGTTAACATAGAAAGCTCAGATTATTTATTACTTATATATTATTTGGTAGAAATTGCACCAAAGAGCTGGGCACTGTGAAGTATTCCTTTAATCCAGCACTGGAGGGAGGCAGTGGCAGGTGGATTTTCTGTGACTTCGAGGCCAGCCTGGTCTACAGTAAAGCAAGTTCAGGACAGCAAAGCCTACACAGAAACCCTGTCCAGAAAAGAGAGAGAAAGAAAGAAACCAAGGATATTTAAATCATAAATAAGCAAAACCCTTTTTATTAAAAAATAGTTTAGGCCTAGGTCAGTGAAACCAATATGCCTGAACCCAGGTAAAATAAAATAGGCGTGTGTGTGTGTGTGTGTGTGTGTGTGTGTGTGTGTGTGTGTGTTCTCTTCACCTTGGTGCACATTAGCCTTTTTTATGCAGCGTTGGCTGTCCTGGACTCAGTCTGTAGACCAGGCTGGCCTCAAACTCACAGAATTCCTCTTGCCTCTGTATGTACTACTGCACCTAACTACTTTAAAATCTTTAAGAGTTTACTGTGTGTATTAATAAGGGCTAGATCTTAATTGAAGTAATTGTACTTCATGTTTCCAATAGTAAAAACGCAACTTTATTTATTAATTCAGATTTGGAGTATTTTAGGAAAATAACTTTTTTTAAGGTACATTTCTAGGGTCTTGAAGAATAGTTGATTTTCTAGAGCATTGTGCTTAGCAAGCATTAGGTTCTAAGTTTAGCCCTCTTCCCCAAAGATAGTTTCTCTTTTTCCAAGAAGCATGCCACTTATTTAAATATGTAAATTTTCTATGTAGGCTTTCTTTTCTGTCCATGAAATAATTGTACATTCAAAGTGTTTTTCTTTATTGAGATTTACATGAATATTGATGGAAGCTTTTATTTTGTTTGGTTGGGGGTTTTTTTGTTTGTTTGTTTTGTTTTTTGAGACAGGATTTCTCTGTGTAGCTTTTTCTTCCCCTTCCCTCTCCTCTCCCCTTTCCTTTTTAGAACTGCAGTTGCCCAGCTTGTCTTAGAACCCCTAGACGCAAGGAGTCCCTGCTCTATCAGATTTCCAAGTGGTGGGGACTTAGCATGTGCACAGCACTTCACTAATTGCTTGATCTTGGCTGATTTGAGTTTAGGAGAGATTGCAACTTTCTACTAAAGTATTAGGCTTTGAAATTACAGTGCCTTAAAAAAGAAAACAAGAGTACCTTTAATCCTTAAAAATATATTTCATCAGAGCTGAGACTATAGCTCTGTGATAGAATTCTTACTTAGCATGTGCAACGTCTTAGAGTTAATCCCCAACACACCAAGAAATTTTTAAAACATATTTCTGCATTTAAAAGCCTAGTTATACTTATTTTCTCCTCCACTCTTGAAAACTTTCCAAATTTTCATTATATTCATTGCCTTGTTCATTTTTTTTCCCCCAGGAGTTTGAAGAAAGCAGCAGGTGAAAAGTCATTGTCAAGGGATTTTGTTCTTCTATAAGGAAACCTCATTCAGTAAAGTCATTTAAATTAGTGACGTAGCAAGACCAGTAATTCAAAGTGGCAGTGCACAGGATACGTGAAAATTGAACAATGACTCAGCTATCTACTTACATCAGATTATTGGGAGCCTGTCTGTTCATCGTTTTTCATGTTCAAGGTAAATTGATTCTTGTTTCAGTAAGTCATTTCTATGTTAAGCATTTAACTCCTTGATCTGCTCTCAACTCATGTTCCTTTTAAACAGGTCAGTCATACCTGCACAACTCTTTAAGTGAAGAAGCAAAGAACAAACATGCCAAAAGAGAACTTTGTGTAGACACCTTTAAAAATCTTAGCCTCTCTCAACCCTTTTTTTCTTACCTGTAACACAGGCAAGATATATAGCAGGAGGTTTGTCTCGGGAGGATCACATGAAATTAAGTATAGTCTGCATCTTAGTGCCCAAGACACAAAACAATGGGTAGTTGAGACTGAGCTTGCACAGATAATAACTCCGAGTGTTTTCCTGTCATGAGAAGACTTTGGAAAAATAAGTAAACGTGTTTGCTTTTTCGGAGTTTAAAATTTTCCATAGTATTAACAGTCTACTTGTGACTTCTGCTGCTTACTGGGTGTTCATAGCTCAAACTGGAGCTCAGTGAAGTCTAAGAGCAGATGAACTGTATTTTCCTACAAACTTTTCCCCTTGATTGGTTTAATTAGGGCAGTATTTTAAACTGAAAAGTTAGCATTGCTTTGTAAAAGGTTTTGAGATAGAACTTACCACTTTCATTTTCTTTTGTGTATGTATATGTGTTAATATATACACGTGAGTGCACCTCCATGTGAAGAACAGTGGTTGGCATTGGGTGTCTCCCTACCCATTTTCCATTTGAGAAAATGTCTCTGACTAAACCTGGAGCTTGCTAATTGACTAGACTGGCTTCCCACCATCCCAGTCCTGACTTGCCATCTTAATTTTTCTGAAGGTTTTGCCTTTATAATTTGCAATTTCATATTTAGTTCTGAATGGTGAGGATTATTTACTCAGAGGAAGACATCTGGATAACAGCACTCAGCTTTTTATATTTTTGAATTAGTACAGTGAGTCCATAGCTTTTTTTGTCTTTGCCTTACTGTTACTTCTTTCACTTCTTATTCCTAGCTCAGGTTGTTCTGTAGTAAACTTATATTGAGTGAATATCCTAGCATGGCATATCCTAGCTAGATATAGTAGCCCACACCTTTAATCCCAGCACTTGAGGTAGAGGCAAGTAGATCTCTGAGAGATCAATGCCATCCTGATGTGGATAGTTCTAGGACAGCCAGGGTTGCATAGTGAGACTCTGCTACAAAAACAATAACCACAAAGCCAAAGCGAGAGTTATATACTCTGTGCTAAAGAGCAAGTTACATTTTATTTCAAAAAATTCTTGCAGAAAGTGTCTTCTTTGCTACATGAATGCTGTGATTA
The DNA here is from genome assembly GCF_030254825.1 of Meriones unguiculatus. Classification (NCBI taxonomy): domain Eukaryota; kingdom Metazoa; phylum Chordata; class Mammalia; order Rodentia; family Muridae; genus Meriones; species Meriones unguiculatus. Next base: position 12,298,599 of record NC_083357.1, on the reverse strand, counting down.
TAAGTATATGCCACCATAAAACTGCAGGCAGCATATTATTTGCTATGTGTTGTTTGGAGCTATACTATAGCTCAGGTTGGCCTCAAACTCATGACAGTCTTCCTGTCTCAGCCTCTCAAGGACTGGGATTACAGGTGTGTACCACCCAAGTCTAGATTCCTCCATACACATTTATTCTCTGTGGTTAAATTGAGGCTTCCTTTTGTTGCTCTATTAGGATTTTAAAACCTTGAGTTCTACAGCCTTCCTAAATGAGTGAATACTGAAGAAGTCATGTGGCTTACCAAGATTATTTACCTACCCAAATTAGGAAAACTCACAATAAACAAGAATGTTTTCCTTCATTTACAGCCTGGTAGATTTCTTACCCCATCTTTTATAGTTAATGTTCTTAGAATAAATGAAGGTTTTTCCATTTTGTAGCCGTTTGGAGGGTCATCAGAAGCCTTACCATTGTGTTATAGTATTTCTTTCTGAAAGGAGGTCGTGGTGAGGAGCTAAGTCACACATACATACATACGTACGTACGTACATACATACCTTGGAATGCTATTCCTTCTCAGCATTTGTTTTTATTAACAAATAACTTACTCAGGGGTAAATTTTTTTTCTGTCTATTAAGGATAAGAAACTTGGGGCTGGTAAAATGGCGCAGTGATTAAGAGCACTTGCTGCTCTTCCAGAGGACCCTAGTTCAATTTCCAGCACCCATAGGACAGCTCACATAGGGTTTGCCTTAGACCCGAGACAATTCCTCTTCCTTCTAGTTCCAAGAAATCTGACACACTCACTCAGACATACATACAGGCAAAACACTAGTGCACATAAAATAAAAATAATAAATTATTTTCTTTAAAGAAAAAAGTATAAAAAACTTAAGGTCATTAAAACTTAAGTTATGGGGTGGTGTGATGCACATCTTTAATCCTAGCGCCGGGGAGGCAGAGGCAGGGAGATCTGTGAGTTGGACACCAGTGAAAAACCAAAATACACACATACATACATACATACATACATACATAAAATAAGAATCAAGTTATAGCATCTCTAGCTCTTACATTCTGTTTTCCTGCTGTCCATATATGCATATGTGTTATTTTTCTTATTTTACCTTCATCGGTATTCCTAAATTTACAGTTGAGTTCACATTACTAAACCATGTTATATTTATAGTGAAATTCATACTTCTCTAATCCTTTTGGCTCTAGCTCTTTTGGAAGGGCCAGGTTATTTCACCTGAAAATTTAAGTGTCATGTATGTCATTACTTGTCATTTGAGGCTATGAACGCTAATGCAAGATACTGGTTTTATTACATAAGCCTTTGGCAACTTTCTGATAGTGTGGTCTGGATTCAAACCAATGATTGTGCGAGGAAAGGTAGATAACAGGATTTGTTTCATGTTTTCACAGTTCCTTTAGGTGATTAGAGTTCTCTGGAAGGTGATTAGCAGCTCCCTTTTCACAGAGACATTAAAAAAATTTTTTTTACAAGTTTTGAAGCAAAGTATTGAAGAAGACATGCCCCCCCCCCATCATTCTGAAAGCATTAGAAATTATGTCAGCCTTTTCTGAAGTTTCTTCCCATATTATACATAGTAAATTGTAACTGTCACATGTAGCAGGCTGGAGATCTGTTTGAACTCCTTGGTGCTGTAGGCATATAGGTTAGGTTTTCAAGGAAGACTTACTTATTCTATACTGAAAATTAGAAGCTTACTGCTCTAGGTACAGATCAGAGCACACTCTGGGCCTTGAAAGCTAGTCCTCGGCTGCTAGTATTGCAGACTTCAAACTTAAGATGTCAGAACCCTTGGTTCTTTTGTTGTTAGGTTTGTTTGTTTGTTTGTTTGTTTGTTTTTTGGGACAGGCTTGCCTCTTAACTCTTGAGCCAAAGTCACAAGAGTTCTTACAGCTATCTGGGATCCCAAGCTTAGCTTTTCATACTTTTCCATCACCTCAGTATGTCTGCAATCCTTCATAGTCTTCTGTAGTCTCTCCCTTTAGCCACTCTAGAACTCTTCTTAGCAACCTCCTAGCTGTAGTTGTGATTTTGGTTCAAAACTTAGGATTGGCCTTTTTATTTTAAAAAATTTATTATGAATGCCTCAATGATAAAGGAGCCTGGGGCAGTTGTGAGGAGTGAGGCCTCCGGAAGCTGGGTTGTAGCTTCAGCAGTAGCAGTGGTTCCAGTGGTCACTGTAGCTGGTGTGGAGTTTCCTCAGAGGAATCTCTGGAGTGTTCAAAACAGCCAGTCTGACAGAGTGACAGCACTGGGAGTTGTTAAAGAAAGGACTGTTTATTTGACAGTTCTTCTCTCAAGGCAACGAGGCACCAGGGAGGGGTCTGTCAGCTGACAGTCAAATGGCTAGCTGGCAGTTTCAAATAGCTTATTTAAAGAAAAAGCAAAAGACTAAAGGGCAGTTACAGTAGAGAACTTGTCCTGGAATTAACACTCAAAGGTGTTTAGCAGTCTAGTGAGAATTTTGCATTTTTGGTCTTTGAAAAACAAATAAGAATGTGTCTTCGTTTTAATCCCAGGTGTTGGGGATATGTATGAGGCTGCTTTGAAGCAGCTCACCATGATTTGCCTCATGGTCTGGTTTTGCCAGCCTCAGGTAGTTTCTGTAATTGTGTGACATTTGGAATTCTGGGGACTTTGCAGAGGGTATTTAAATGCTAGGGCCTTGTGAAGTGGTTTGAGTTGTTGGTTGCTCTTGGTTGTAGCTTGTTAAATAGTTGTATGCAGGAAGAAATTAGATATCCTCAACAGCGAAGATCAAACTTGCTCTTCCTCATCAGCCAGAAGTGGTCCAACGATATCATTGCTTCCTTTCCTCTCCTTTTTTCTCTCCTGTCTAGTAAAAGGGAAGAAGAAAACATGTGGAAAAGGGTGGAAGAAAAAGGAACCCATAAAGTAGCAAATGCTGGTTACATACGAGTGCTTAGCTCTTCGCCAAATACCTTTAGGGAAAGAGGTTCTTCCTTTCTATCTTTTTTGTCATTTTTGTTTATCTTTCACTAGTACAAAATTTGTAATTGGGCCATCTCCATATATCCCTCAATATTTGGAACAGTAGTTCTGTATATAGTTTATAAATTGATACTATATGAAATTTATCTTTAAGGTATCTTAACAGTTATTATGGTAAAGGAAACTTAGCTTTCTTTATTAAAGATTATAATTAAACAACTTTTCAAGAATGATTGTTTATAAATCTCATTCTTTAATGCAGGGCAGAATCTAGACAGTATGCTCCATGGCACTGGTATGAAATCAGACTTGGACCAGAAGAAGCCAGAAAATGGAGTGACTTTAGCACCAGAGGATACCTTGCCTTTCTTAAAGTGCTATTGCTCAGGACACTGCCCAGATGATGCTATTAATAACACATGCATGTAAGTATTTGGTGTAGTCCTTAAAGGCTAGATAAAAGTACGCTTGGACAGGTTTTGTTTGTTTGTTTTTTTGTTTTTCCCTTTGTATATTGTATCTTTCCAAAGAAAGAAAGGATTCTTGGCTTGAATGTAGAAATAATGGTATCTATCATTAAACCATTGCTAATTATTAGTTATATCATGGTACAGCTTTTTTATTTGTTTGGAATTTTGAGACAGGGTCATTCTACATAGACTTGGAATTCACTATGTAGACCGGGCTGGCTTTGAACTCACAGAGATCAGAGTGCTAGGATTAAAGGTGGGCACTACCACACCTGGTTTAGTTTTCCTTTTTTTATTGACTTTTAAAATCATGAACCTAATGGTGCTCACTGTGGAAAAATGTTTTCTCTTTTGTAGATTACAAAAAAGAAAACAGTATTTACTCACTGGCTCCTTAGCCAGTAGCAGTAGAGTATAGGTATACAAGATGATACTGTGATAATTTTGTTCTTTTTCCTTCTTAGCTTTGTATTATCTAGTCAATTCATTTACAGATAGTCATGTAACTTGAGTTCATATTTGTTAAACATGTTTGTATTGTGCGTCTGTGTATGATATGTGGGTAGGTTTACATGAAGAGATCAGAGGACAACTTGCAGGAGTCTCTTCTCTCCTTCTACTATGTAGGATCCAAGACTGGAACTCAGATTGTCAGTCTAGACAGCAAGCACTTTTACCTGCTTAGCCAACCCATGGCGCATAATCCATGTCTTGGGGCACATTGAAGAACTATAGATTCGTCTAGACCCACCCCCCAAATGTATTCAGTTCAGTCAATAATTGTCTCCTTGTTATAGAATTAATAATATAATAATGAAGGTTTTCTGTATAATAATGTAGTTTTCTGTGCTCTTTGAATAGACTAGATATAATTTATAAAATGTGATGTATTAAATTATTATTTATCCTTCCTACATTTGCTAAGGGAAAAACTCAAGGACACTGATATCAAAACTTCATGAAACATAACTATATTTATGTAAATTTCTTAAAAATTATTCAGACCGTCTCTCTGCTTTCTGTCATAGTCACTATAAAGTAACTTTCAGAATCTGAGTCATCTGTTCTCCCCAGATATACTTTCTTGTGTCATTAGGATCTGCTGAATGTTTCTCAGAAAGTCATGTTTTTATCTCCTACCATATACATGTAGCATGGGATCATGAGTAATTAGCAGAACAGTTACATAACAGCATAAACATGGAGCATTTATTTAGTAAAACCTTTCCACTTGACAGAGTTCTCACAGGCCCTCTAAGTTTCTTAGTTTAAACACACTACCTTTGATTTAGCATAAATCTAAATTGGTTTTGCTAACAAATCACATGAGAAAACAATTTAAATTTTAAAAAACAAGGTATTGAAGGCTGTATTCATGAATTCATGTATCTTTAGTTCTTTTGTATGTCTTTTTAAAAAGTTTATATTCAGTTATTTAGGTGTGTATGTTCTGTACATGTGAACACACCAGCTTTCCAGAATCAGTTTTTTCCTTCCACTGTTTGGGTGCTTGCAGTCAAACTCTGGGCTTAGTGACAAGTGCCCTTAGCCACTGTGTCATCTCTCTGGCCTTTTTATTAGACAGAGTTTCTGTAGTTCAGGTTGACTTGGAAGTTAAGATCCTCCTGCTTTAGCCTTTTGGGTGCTAGTGTTTTGGATGTATACCACCATGCTGTCTTCCTTCTAATACGAAATTGTATTTTTTTTCTTTCTCTCTTGTAGAACTAATGGGCATTGTTTTGCCATTATAGAAGAAGATGATCAGGGAGAAACCACATTAACTTCTGGGTGTATGAAGTATGAAGGCTCTGATTTCCAATGCAAGGTAAGATCTAGTTTGTAACAATGAAATAAAGAGGAGTAGAACTTCATGAACAGCGTTGAGTCCCCCAGCAGACATGGACTGCTCTTAGTCACAAAAACAGATTTGTTGAAGAAAACCTGACTTGTCAAGTAATTGTATTTTACTAATTGAAGTTCCTGATTGCTTTACTTTTAAGTTTTGAATCATCACAGATTGTGGTTAATGCAAAAAGTGACAGTCACATTTATTTGTAGAGTGTAAGATTTATTGGAAAGACTTTAAGTCATGGATAATAACTTTTGTTTTCTATGCCAGCACTATTAAATCCTTGTTTCAGTAAGTGGTGATTTGAGTAAGATGTCCCCCATAGTCTCGGGCGTTTGAATACTTGATCCCCAGTTGTTTGTAGGCCATCTCTGCTCTGATCCCCAGTGGTGTAGGCCATGTGACCTTGTTGGAGGAAGTTTGTCGCTGGAGGCAGGCTGTATGGTGGATAAAATCTTACCTACTGCTCGTTTGCTTTCTGCTTGCCTTTGAGATGTGTGTGCTTAGCTTCTGTCCCTGCTGCCATGCCTTTGCGCTTCTGTCATGGACTCTTAACACTCTGATCCACAAACCCAAGTGAACTCACTCTCACTTTTGGTCGTGGTGTTTGATCATAGTAGTAGGGGAGAACTAGCACAGTTTCTGTGCAGCTACTTGAAAAGAGCAGCAGCAGAGAGCATTTTTCCAGGTTTTCTAAATCACGTGAATTTCTTAAGAGATCTCACCTTTTGAAAAACAGCTCTGGATAGAACTGTTTATACTTTAAATGTCAACTGTGTCAGGAAATTAATCCTGTTCTGAATTGGCAGGCTTCAGTGTAAGGTTTATACTCAAAGTCATCAGGCAAATGACTGAGTGGGATTCTGCCTTCTGTCTCTCTGGTACAAACAGACCTGGTTTCTCCTCAGAATGAAAGCCTTTTAGTATGCGAGCAAAACTGTTTCCATCCTACTTCCATCCATCTTCTCAGCTTTGGGGGGAAAAATCTCATAGTGTCTTCAATTATTTACTCTCTAGTGGTTCAGTGTAATACAAAATCAAGTGTGGTATAAGCAGGAAAAAAAGCCTTTTTCTTCTGAATGCAGTCACATGTGTTTTAGCAGTTGTGCTGTTTTCTTGAAGAATTGGACTTCAGTCACCTAAACCCTCATGTCTTTGACTTTCTCTGTTTCCCAGCCACACCTACCCCACTCTTTACTCTTGATGTTGGTCCTTTGATACAAGTAGATGGGAATGGAATGGTTTTGTTACTTGTCCTGTATTTGTGAAATTGTAACAACACATTAAGATTTGTTCAGATTTGAGAGTATTTGTTTCTTCCAGTTTTATGCCATTAACATGTTATTAACTCTGTGTGCCTTTTTAAACCACTTTTAAAAATTCAAGGAGGAGCAGTGGTTACAGGCTCAGAGCTGTAAAAGTATTAACAAGTACCCTACAGACTTCTAGACTAAGTTGGTCCCAGACTAAGTATAAGTTAGTTTGCAAGTTTACTATGTCCAAACTCATACGCTTTCTCATAAGAACTGTGAAACTTTGAGCAAGGCACTTACTTTCTTTAGTATTTTATATAACAAATGAAATGACATAGTGAGGGCTTAGTAAATCTTGAGCAGTATCTGGCTGTGTTACCCATATCCCTAGGTGTGCACAGGCTTATATGGTAGTATCTTGGGCATATAGTTTTAAGATCTACACTTGGTTAGTTTCTTTTGTTAAGTACTCTTCTGAACAGAGTTCTCATGTTCCTTTTCTTTTCCCTTCCACAGTCGCCCTTCTTTTAACCTTCCAGTTAACAGATCATGGGCCTGGGGTGTCAAAAATCTGAAAATTCTACACAGTACTGTGCTTATTAGCACTCAAAATATCAGCAAACGGGGTTTGGGGATGTTGACTATATTGGCATGTTAGGTGGCGTTCAGGTTTTTTGTTTGGTTTTGCATTTATTTATTAGAGTATGTGCACTAAGTCATGTGTAGAAGTCAGAGAACATGAGTTGAGTCTCATGTCTCCTTCCACCATGTGGGTACCAGGGATCTAACTCAGGTTGCCAGGCTTGCATGTAAACACGTTCATCCACTGTGCCATCTCCCTCTACCCTTTTTAAAAATCTGATGCTTTAAATTAAATTGTTATATTATTGCGCAGTGGGGAGGGGAGTAGGTATTGCTTGGGAAGCAGAGGCAAGTGGAATTCTTGAATTTGAGACCAGCTTGGTCTACAGAGCGAGTTCCAGGACAGCCAGAGCTATACAGAGAAACCCTGTCTGGAAAAACAAAGCAAAACAAAATTTAAATTGTTAGATTATTGAAGGTTATTTTTTAGTGCTTTGAGATTTTAAGTATATGTTTTGGAAGGACTTTACAGAATAATGGAGCACTGATACAATAAACTGTTTTCTTAATTAGTATTTTACTCCTGATCCAAAATGGGGTATAGGGAGGGGCAAGAAAAATAGTAATGAAGTTAATTCTGAAATTTGTCCTTATAGGAATTAGTATATTATCCATGAATTCAGTGACAAGTTTTTAAATCCTGTTTACCATATCAAGAAAGGCATTTATGTTAATGTTTTTTTAAAGGATCTTAATATAATTTTAATATAGGAATTATAAATTAAGCTTTGATGTAAAAAAAGTATTCAAATAATTTAAATACAATTCTTTTGAGATAGGGAATTATTTGTTAAAAAATACAGAGATGCATAATGAGTGTGGAAAATGTTGAAATACGAGTTCCAGTATAAAATTTCTAGTTGTTAAAGAAGCATTTATTAATTTATTCAAGATATGATATTAGGACGGGAGAGATGGCTCAGAGGTTAAGAACACTGCCTGTTCTTCCAAAGGCCCTGAGTTCAATTTCCAGCAGCCACATGGTGGCTCACAACCATCTGTAGTGAGATCTGGTGCCCTCTTCTGGCATGCGGGCAGAATGCTGTATATTAAATAATAAGTCTTTTTTAAAAAGATACAATAATTATCTGAGTGTGGTGACACCTTTAAATCACAGCATTTAGAGGCAGATGCTACAGATCTTTGAGTTTGAGGTCCACCCAGGGTTACATAGTGAGACCCTGCTCTCAAGAAAGAGAATTGGTATCTCATTTTTATATTGTTTATTTTCTATTTAGTGGACCAAAAAATGATGTAACAAGTCTGACTTAGAGTGTCATTTATGTACAGTGAGCCAGGATTTATTAGTATATTTTTAGTTGTGCTTAAATTTGTGGTGAAAACTTTTAGTTGTCATCCTAAAATATGGGAGTAGTATATTTTTAAATTTTACTTGAGCTGGGTTTGGTGGCACATACATTTAGTCCCAAGACTCAGGAGACAAGAGACAAGCAGATGTCTGAGTTTGAGGTGAGCCTGTTCTACATTGATTCCAGGCCAGCCAGAGCTGCATGGTGAGACTTTGTTGTCTCACCTTGTCTCAAGGAAAGGAAGGAAGGAAAACCAAATCTGAGAAATAAAATTTTACTTAAAGGAGCTGGACCAGTGCTTTCCTGACTTCTCTATATTTTGATAAACTTCATTTACCTTAGTTGGGGTTATTATTGCTGGGATGAAACACTGGACCAAAAATCAAGTTGGGGAGGAAGGGATTATTTGGCTTATACTTCCATGTTTTAGTCCATCATTGAAGGAAGTTAGGACAGGAACTCAAACAGGGCAGGAACCTGGAGGCAGGAGCTGATGCCAAGGCTATGGAGGGGTGCTGCTTACTGGCTTGCTCCTAATGGCTTATTGTGCCTGCTTTCTCATAGAATTCAGGACCAACAGCCCAGGCATGGCACCATCCATTGGGTGCCATTGGGCTAGGCCCTCCACTGTCAATCACTGATTAAGAAAATACCCTGAAGGCTGGCCTACAACACAGATCTTATGGAGGCATTTTCTTAATTGAGGATCCCTCCTCTCAGATGGCTTTAGCTTGTGTCAATTTGACATAAAACTGTCCAGCACTATCACTATCACAAACTACTTCTGATCCTCAGGCATAGTCTCATGATCTCACTCTTGACCTCTTCTCAGGGCTAGGTATAGATCAAAGCACATATAAATGATTCCCACATGCTTCATGCTCTTGCTACCTCACTGTTTACCAGCACTGTCCTGTCTTGTTCTTGTCATCCTGTAGAGGAGTTAATTCTCAAACTCCTCATGCCATTCCTTGTCATTTGGCTTCAGTGCATTCTCAGTACTCTCTTCGGCCCAAGCATACAGGGTTTACTCAAGCCAGACTCAACCATTTCTTAACTGCCAAATAAATTATTCTCTGGGGTTTTAATTTATTTATTATGTGTGTAGATGTTTTTTCTGCTTGTATGTCTGTGCACCATGTACGCGCGCGTGCCCAAGGTGTCACAGCCCTTGGAACTGGAGTTACAGATGGTTGGAAACCACTGTTTGGATGCTGGGGATCAAACCTGAGTCCTGGAAGAGTATCCAGTGCTCTTAACTGCTGAGGTTATCTTCAGGCTTCCCTCCTCCTCACCCCCATAGGATTTTATTCCTACCTTAGTCCACAGATAGGTAAAATGACTTGAGTGGAGAATGAGGATATGGAAGAGTATAGGAAAGAGAAAGCTATGTCACCCCATTCCATAATCTAGATACTGCTTTATATATATATATTTTTAACCTGATGTAGACTTAACCCATGCAATAAGGTAAGCCTGCTGATAGCTTATTTGTGGTAAAGGCACATCCGCTCTGAAAGACTGCCCAAAGTTTTTTGTCTTACTCAAGACTCTGGAATTCATATCATACACCCCAGAGGAAGAGGAAATCAATTTATTGAATGTTTTCTATTTGAATTTAGTTTGCTAAGTATTTAGTGCATTCTATCTTAATGCCTGTAAGGCAAAACTTTCTATCTAGTGCCGTCCAGAGGAAACTAAAGAGAAATTAGGTTTAGGGTTGCAAAGGGAATAACTGGCAGAACTAGGTAGGATTTATGCTGATTTTTTTACATTACACCGTACACCTTCTCTGTTGGGAAAACGTCTTTCCCTTAAATGAAGTCATATGATGTATGGCTGTCTAGTTTCCCACACTTATTGTTCCAGAATATTACAAGTTATACGTATCTTTGAGGCATCCATCATACTTACAAGTATCTGATCATCCTATCTCACCCTAGTTAGGAGTTGTGAACTCACATGACTGTCTACATGACTCTGGAACATTAATGGCCACTGTCTGTTTTGTTGTCTGCTTTTATTCTTCCAGTCATCCTTGATAGAGAAGACAGACGAGAAAGGAATTGAGAATCAGGTCTTCATCATCCGTTATCTGCTGTTATGTGGGCAATGAATGACCCATGGCTTAGAGATCTTTGGCCCAAGATTGCCGAAGATGTCCACTCTTTGTTTTTCTTTCACTTTAATCTTCTGCAAGGCTATCTTCCTGGGACTGACTGCCTGACACTTCATTTATTCATCTTTAGTTATGCAATCATTCTTTCCTTTATGCTAATTTTCTCTAGATATGGGATTGTTTCAAAGTTTGCAACATAAACCCTTATCATATCTTTATTTATGATAACTTCAAAGGGAAATTATTTTAAAAATTAAAAAAAATCAGTTAAAATATAAAATTTATATATTTGGAATGTCTTTATTGACTGTCTTCCCAGGTAGGATTTCAAGCCTTAGACTTATGGTCAGCCTTTTAAGATAACACCTGATTATACTGAGGCATTTCCATTCTGACCATCTGATATTTAGGAGTAACATGGCTAATTTCTGCTTACATTCTTGCTACCTTCATAATGATGAACAGGCTCTTTCTATTTATATTTTGGTCCAGAATGGTATTTTACTTAGGCAGTGCTGAAATGTCAACATGTAATCCCTCATATCTTCTTTCATGACTAAAGTCTTTGTGCTTGTTTGCTGGTCTTTTCAGGCATACTTTCTATCTGGTTGATGGTGTGCAATCACCTCCATTAACCAGCACCCCCAACTCACTTGACTAGAAAACCCTCTACTTTGTAGTCCGATCTTAAGTCTCACCCAAATCTTATTACTACTATGATTATATTTTTCATACCATTTTATGAGTCTAATAAAATACTATGTTTTCTAGCAAATAATTACTTTATTCAAACTAAAAGCAGCTAGCTGAATGGTGGCTTAAATACAGTATTGTTTGAGATAAAAATTAGTAAAATTCTGTGTTTCTCTATAATTTATAATCTCATGTCTTTATCCACCGATATGATTTTAAGGAAATTGTCTTACAGTCCTGTTTTCAAAAAAATTAAATTTTCAGTAATTTTGTTGTTGTTTTTGTTTTTTGAGACAGAGTTTCTCTGTGTTAATAGTCCTGGCTGTCCTGGACCTCACTTTGTAGATCAGGCTGGCCTTGAACTCAGGACCTCTGCCTCCTGAGTACTGGGGTTAAAGGTGTGCGCCACTGTGCCTGGCTAATATTTTTTGACCTAAAGTTTAGAGGTTCTTTTCTCTAACTGAATTATAAATTATATCTGTCAATACTAAAGATGTTCATAGTCAATTTAATATGTCAAGCCTTTTAATTTTACCATTACTTTTCTTAAAGGATTCACCAAAAGCCCAGCTACGAAGGACAATAGAATGTTGTCGGACCAATTTGTGCAACCAATATTTGCAGCCTACACTGCCCCCTGTCGTTATAGGTAGGTCAGCCCAGAAATGTCCAGGCTGATTCTCTGTACTTGTCAGTAACAATAACCAAGCTACCTAGAATTCAGTGCTATAAGTCTAGAATTCAGTGCAGTAAGTTATTCTCATTCTTCTTGTAAGATGCAGCAGAAAAATACTATACTTTACTGTTGACTGTCATTCTTAGGTCCATTTTTTGATGGCAGCATTCGATGGCTGGTTGTGCTCATTTCCATGGCTGTCTGTATAGTCGCTATGATCATCTTCTCCAGCTGCTTTTGTTACAAGTAAGAAGATACTTATTTATATACAGAACATCTTTCTAATATTCTATATCAGCAATCTTGGTTTGTTTGTTTGTTTGTTTGTTTGTTTGTTTTTTAAGCCAACGGGTAAAAACCACTGCCTGCTGTGGGCAATTCAGGTATTGCTAATTTATATTCTCTGGTTATAGTTTACCAATTAAAATTTTTTGGTACTAGTTCATTTTCTTATATTTAAGAATATTCAAGGCTTTCTTGTTTGTAGAATAGTGAGTTTTGTTGTGTCTGAATTTTTAAAGTGGATTCTAAAGTAACATAACTTGTTTTCTGGTTTAATAATTTGGGATTTTTGAGTGAAATGGGATTATCTTTGAAGCAGGTTACTTATTAATCCCATAAAGAAATCTGTATATAAAGAGTTTTATAGTATGGTGAAGTTGTCAAATTTAAGAACCTGGAGGGAAAGATAAATTCAGTGAGTGAATTTGATACTGGGTTGTTAGATAGAAAAAATGAAATTGGGACAGTTTCCTGCTTTGAAATATATTTGAACCAGATTAGTTTAGAACTGTATATTCATATGCATAGTTTGGAAAGCCTTTGAGTCTGCCTCAACTTGGAAGCAATCAAGGAAGTAAGTAAAACATAAAGTAGTATCAGCTACATAAAAATGGAAGTGTGTGGCCAAAACCCCACAAGAGTTTGGAAGATGGAACAAATGAAAAATACTGGCAGCTAACACTGAAAGTGGTTGTTTTACACATAAAGAAGGATCTATAAATCAAAAAGTATAATTCAATGAAAAAATAGACAAGTGGATACATTTTAAAAAATAAATATGTGTGGCTTTCTGAACGTTTTTGTTTTTTTGAGACAGGGTCTCACGATGTGACCCTGGCTAGTTTGAGCTCACACTATAGATCAGGTTGGCCTCGAGCCCATGGAAATTTGCCCCTGCCTCCCAAGTGTTAGAATTAAAGATGTACACCTCCATTCCCAGCTGCATGACTCTTTTTAAAAAGAAAATAACAATAGTATTCTCATTTTTCATCTACTATATGTACAAGGACCTGTGTTTGTGTGTGCGTGTGTGTTACATACGTGTGTGTACCCACCCAAGTACAGGCCATATCAGTTAACTTCCTCTTTCTCAGTCATTCTTCACTGTAGTTTTTGAGACAGCTGTTCTTACTGAACCTGGAAGTCACTGTTGTGGGCTAGAGGGCTTGCCAGTAAGCCTAGGCATCCTCCTATTTTTGCCTCCCCAGTGCTGGAATTACAGTTATACCCGAGTTTTTCGTGGGTGCTGGTGTTCAGACTTGGGTCCTTATGCTTCTGACAAGTAATTTACTGACAGTCATCACCTTAGCCCGTTTTGTTTTTCAAGACAGGGTCTGTCTATGTAGCCCTGGCTGTCCTGAAAAATCACTCTATAGATCAGGCTGGCCTGGAACACAGAGATCCACCTGCCTCTGCCTGTGCCTCCTGAGTGCTGGGATTAAAGGCACATGCCACCAGCGCCAGGCTTCAAGATTTTTTTTTTCTTTAGATAAAAATAGCAGATTGAGAAGTCAGCCTGAGCTACAGAATGAGGTATTGTTTCAAAACAAACAAAAAATTTATTTTGAAAACAAACAAAAACCAATTTTTCAATTATTGGGTGAGGCATGATAATGAAAACAAAGATATGGGCAACATTTACCAATTTAATGGTCTTGGTTTCTCAGCCAAGCCTGTATCTTATAAACCAGATAGTATTCATAAGGAAACCTGTGTAACAAGGGAGAAAGGACCTAAAGAGACTGATTAGAGTTCAATGAAATGGCCTAGGCAGATTAAGCCTATACCCGTGAATCCTGAAAGTCTCTTGTAGTAAACACTGATCCCTGGGAGAAGGAAACCAAGGAGTTAAGAATTAAGAATGCCTGTGCTTCTGGCTGAAGAGTGTTTGGCTTCATGACACAGAGAGGGAGCATAGATATAGCCCATCTGAGTCTCAGATGAGAAAATATAGGTCAGAGTCTGGGGAAGATGGCATCAGATGTGTTCATGGAACTAGAGAATAGATGAGCCTCATGGGAAAAGATGAGTTCTGCAGATGACCCCATCCAGTATTCAGCATGTTCATGTGAAAAACCACTCAAGGCTGGGAAGAACATCTGAAATGACTGGAGGAAACAGTGTTAGTGCTCACAGAAAGCTGGGAATAGTGTCTGTTAACCACCGTCTTCGAGAGTTGGCCTCAAACATAGGCCTTGGTTAAGTACTTGGGTCTTGCCTCAGTGGCAGAGAATAATTAGCCCTGGATTAAATGTGGCTGTGGTCCCTTTTCAAAAACAAGACCCAGCTGGGCATGTGGTGCACATCCTTTAATTCTAGCACTCAGGAGGCAGAAGTAGGTGGATCTTCAGGATCCCCAAGTTAGAGGAGCGCTGGTCTACATAGTGAGAGTCTGTCTTAGGAAACAAAACAGACAACTGAAGGTTCATGCTGTTTACAGTTTTGTTCTGTGAAAAGTAACACAATAATACTTGGAAGAATACAATCAAGTGATAAAAAAAACAAGAACAGAGACAGTTTTTAAGAGACTGTATGTTTATCAATATAAGAGATAACATAACTTTCTATGCTGAGTATGCTTTCAGATTTTTTAAGGAGATCTTATTATTCTAATGCCATGTTGTGTGCTGTGGAAATGGTGATATTTAGAGGGTTATTTAGCTTTGGTTTTGAGAATAGAGTCTTAACCATGTAGCCCACACTGGCCCTGAATTCAGGATCTTCTTGCCTAACTCTCCCTAGTAGCAATACCACTGGCCTCTGGGGTGGGGAATGTATTCACTTACTAATAAACTATAACCATCTCTTCATGTTAGCATGACACACAGCATTCTATCTCATAAACTCAATTTCTACTGGACTATAACAGATTTTTTTTTCCTGTGGTGAAGATTGATTAGGCTACAATTCTGCCTGAAGGAATGATACAGTGTGGCAAGAATTGAGGCTCAGAGTGTCAACAGTGTTCCAATTTAAAAGTTTTAAAAGTAGATTGTTTTCTGTCTTTTTAAAGACATTACTGTAAGAGCATTTCAAGCAGAGGTCGTTACAACCGTGATTTGGAACAGGATGAAGCATTTATTCCAGCAGGAGAATCATTGAAAGACCTGATTGACCAGTCACAGAGCTCTGGCAGTGGATCTGGACTACCTTTATTGGTAAGCCAAAAGCTTCTTATAAATATAAATGTTTCGTTGATACAGATGTGACATCATGGATATGTGGGCATCTTAGTTATTGCAGATTAAGAAGTAATAGATAATTTTTTATGTGTGTGCAAGATGAAATTAGTTAAAAACAAGAAATGTGAACCAAGGAAAATAGGATAGGCAAGATAAAGCCATAAGTACAGAAGTATAATACTGGGCTGGAGAGATGGCTCAACAGATACGAGTACTGTCTGCTCCTCCGGAAGTCCTGAGTTCAATTCCCAGCAACCACTTGGTGGCGCACAACCATCTATGCTGAAATCTGATTCCCTTTTCTGGCGTGCAGGTGTACATGCACACTCATACATAAAATAAATTTAAAAAATCTTTTTTTTTTAAGTCTAATACTTACATTAAAGGCTAGGATATAAGGTCCTGTGCAAATGCAGGCTAGCAACATATTTTGCTCTGAGCTTTTTTTCTCCCTTCCACTTCAATGCTGGAGTTTGAGCCAAGAACCACAGGAATACCAGGCAAGCATTCTGCCAATAAACTACATCCTCAGCACTTGGGTTTTGAGACAAGGTTTTACAGAATTCAGATTGTCCTTGAACTTGAGATCCTTCTGCATCTGCTTCTGTTTCCTAAATGCTGGAATTACAGTCATGAGCCACCATGCCCAGCTAGGTGTTCTAAGTATTTTAATAACCAACTAAATAAAAACACAACTGTAAGGTTCCTTGTATCTTTAAGATTAAACTAATTGGCTGAGGGAAGTATAACTTTTAGGTCTAAAAAGGGTTACAAAATAATTTTAATGGATGGGTGAGTAGGTAGATGGATGGAGATTATCAGCTTCAGGGATGGAGAATAGCCCTCTGAGGCAGCCCTCCTAATCACAACACTACATTTCCAGGTAGGCTTTTAACTGTTTAATGGCATTACTTGAAAGTAAATATTTAATGACAGTTTAAAAATATTTAAAGTAATCTGTGATAGAATTGTAGAGCTGAGAGTAGAGCTACCTGTGCAGATTGTGTGATTGTATATATACATAAAATGTAAGATTCCTATAAATAAATAAACATACTGCAACCAATGCTTATCAGTTTGCAGAATACAAAGTCATTATTTCAGTTTCACTGAATTTATAAAATACACTGGCAACACATATCTGGAAACTTAAAGTTAAGAAGTAGTATCATTTAAAATAACAAAAGGCATGAAATAATTTTAGAAACAATGCAAATTTTATACAATGAAAATTACTAATTGTTGAAATTAATGGAAACCTAAATAAATGTAGGTAGATGTGTAGCCTGTTTATGGACTGAAGACAATGCTATTACAGTATCAGGTTGCCTACTTTGAAGGGTTGTTTCATTTCAGTACAAATAGAAGTCAGAGCAGATTTTCACAGAAATGGATGAACAGACTTATAAAAAATACAGAGGACTAGGTGAACTCAAGTTGTGTGAAAAGAGCACTGTACCAACTACATGGCTTCTGGACTTACTATAAAGCCACGCTAGTGTGTTCAGCGGGACAGAGCAGAGCCTCGGAAGGGGCGCTTATTACCAGAGTTATATGTGTGAGTAATTATCTGTGTACCACTTGCGTGCCTGCTACTCAGAGGCCAGAAGAGGATGCCCAATACCCTAGAACTGGAGTTACAGGTTATTGTGAGCTACTTAGGTTCTGGGAATTGCAGCTGAGCCCTTTAGAAGAGCAGCCAGCGCTCTTAACCACCGACACATCTCTCTAACCCAATCAATTGATTTTATTTTATATATAAATTAACTTTATCCTGACTTAAAAACATTACAGAGAGAGTATGCTAAGCAGTGCATGATATAAGCCAGTTGAGCCTGGCTTCACTCCAGCCTTAGATGCACTTCCAGCCAGAAAAGCTCCTTTTCATTTACAGTTACTCATGGTCTGGAAGTGAACGGCGCAGTGCATACTGTGCTTCAGAGCTGCCTGTACTCTGAGCCAGGGATAGAATTCAGGCAAAGGTGTGTGTATAAAAAATTATAATTCCGACAGGGTCAGCTATGGGGGAGGAAGAGTAAAGATGTTAAAGCTAGACAGACAAATAGCACTCTTCAGAAAATTGGGTCTGCAGCAGGAGCCTGTGAGAGGAATAAATGGGTGAATTATAAAAGGTTGGAATAGAGCTTGAGAATTTGTTTGGAGGTTCCAGCAGGGGAGCAAAGCTGCTTCTCTATCTGGGGAAGTGTTGGGAAGAATCCAGTGGAGTGGTGAGAGAGGAAGAGGGGATACCTGCCTGGCCATCAGATCAGATGAATTAACCCTGGTGATCAATGGGGTGACAGATGTTATGGCCAGATCACCTCACATTCTGAAGATTCTAAGAGCCAGAAGTAGTGGATGACTCCAAGGAAACAGCATCTTCTGGACATACAGGATCAATACACATATGAACTCAGAAAAACTGACTACATGTACAGCTTCAAACAAGACAAACCCAGCACTGAGAAGGGAAAGTAGACACATAGTTTCACCTCTAAGGAAAAAAGATCTAGCAGAAATTTGGGAAGGGAAAAGAATGAGCAAAATATGCTGGATGGAAATTAAAAAAAAAAAAAAACTGTTGGAATAAGGGAAGTGTAGGTAAGTAGTGAAAACTGAGCCTGGATCAAATATTCTAGCCTGTTTTTTGTTTGTTTGTTTGTTTGTTTGTTTTTTAAGATTTATTTATTTATTTTATATGAGGGCTCTGTCTACCTGCATGCCAGAAGAGGGCAGCAGATCCCAGTATTGATGGTTGTGAACCACCATCTGATTGCTGGAAATTGAACCCAGGACTTTTAGAAGAGCAGACAGTGTTCTCAATCGCTGAGCCATCTCTTGAGCCCCTCATCTAGGATCTTAAAGACTGAGTTGAGGGGTTTAGTTATCATTTAGATTTTGCTGCATAGTAAGTCACCCTGAATTCAGTGGCTTAAAGCTAAAAAATTATTTCTCATGATTATGAGTCCTGTCGAGAAGTTTGTTTCCTAAACTTGCTTAGCTCCTAAGCAATATACATTATAACAATATATACTATATTGTTACATAATACATTATGTAATATATAGAGCATATTATATAATGTATAGCATGTTCTACATCATGCTGTATTGAGTGTATAATATGTGTATGTGACATTACATATACTACATACAGTCTATATAATATATATGATATAGTATACATATATACTGTACTATATATGTACACACACATATATATCTTGTGTTTAGGATTGTGCTTCATGGGAGCAGAAAGAAGGGGCAAGTGTGATACACAGCATGTATGAGGTCTACTTTTTATACATTTGCTATTCTGATGCCCCAAAGAAGTCAAGTAACCAAAGCCCAAGTGTGTAGGGAAGGAGAATCCTCACAGGTGGCTGTTAAAATTATCCCAGTGACTAACCTGTATGAGATTTCAGAATACATTGTTCATTGCTGTTTTTAAATACTGTAAATTTAAATGTTAGTATGTTTGTATTAGAGGTACTTGGATATGCCAGGCTTTTTAATGGGATGACGTATCACAGCCCTTAGTCAGCCTTAATGAAGTCTTTTCCTCAAGAGTTCACAAACTCTACTTTTTTTTTCTGTATAGGTTCAGCGAACTATTGCCAAGCAGATTCAGATGGTTCGGCAAGTTGGTAAAGGCCGGTATGGAGAAGTGTGGATGGGTAAATGGCGTGGTGAAAAAGTGGCTGTCAAAGTGTTTTTTACTACTGAAGAAGCTAGCTGGTTTAGAGAGACAGAAATCTATCAGACGGTGCTAATGCGTCATGAAAATATTCTTGGTGAGTATCCTTTGCTTTAATAAGTTCTTTATTCCAACAAGGCTGTTAGGGTTCGCCTGCCATATGCATGTTGATTTAAATGTTTGTGTAGCTGTAAGAACACCCGTAGAATTCTCAGTGGACTAGCACACAATCCTGAATGCAAGAAAGCATTTTACTACTCTAAACAGCTTTGAGTTACAAAAGCATAGTAAAAGCTGGTTTATTGAACTCACATAATAACAGAAGCCAAGTCTTTTGTAGAAAATTTCAGTGCTTTTGTAGGGTAGCCTTAACTGCAGCAGCCTCTTACCCTTTGTCGTTAGAAGAATGCAATGTGTAGCTTTAATGTAGTTTGTATGCCCAATTACACACACACACACACACACACACACACACACACACAGTCATATAATAATTTAGGTATCTGATCAGTAGAGTGTATAAACAAATCTAGCTTTTCTGAGTTTTCTTTTCAGCTGCTATTTCATTATCTTTTAATTTGTAAAGTACATTGCCCATTGCTAAGTATAGACATTTAAGTTCATTTCCTAGTGCTACTATAAAAAATTACTATGAACTTAAAACATCAGAAGTACAACTGGGTGTGGTGATATACACCTTTAATCCTAGCACTCAAGTGGATCTCCGAGCCCAGGGCTAGCCTGATCTACAGAATGAGTTTCAGGATAGCCAACGTGACATAGAGAAACCCTGTCTGGAAAGGGGTGGGGAGATGGCCCACTTGTTGAAGGGATTGTCTAATAAGCAGATACCTGCATTTAGAACCCACTTAAAGAGTGGCATGTGTTATACTAGAAACTACAATATTTTTAAGTTCATGTGTGTATGTTGTGTGTGTTCGAGAAGGTCACAGTGATGTGAGGTATGAAAGGTGGAGACAGGTATCCCTGGAGCTCTTGGACCAGTAACCTAGCTACCTGGTGTGGTTCCAGGCTGCTGAGACACTCCAGCCTTGAGAGGTGTGAGGTGCTAGAGGAGCAACACTTAAGGTTGTCCCCTGAATGCCACAGGTACTACATGAACCTCTGCATATACAGAAGGAAAATAATGAAATGCTCCCCTCAGCTGCAGGATCTAGAATTTTAAAATTAGGCTCTTGGCAGGGCCATGCCCTCTTTGAAGGTTTCTTCCTGGCTATAGCAGCCTTTAGTGTTAGTTGACTTACAGACAGTCCTCCTTTCTGTCCCTCGTGGTCTTCTCTGTGTCTGTGATCACATTTCCGTCATCTAGGACACTGATCAGTAAATTTGGGCCTAGTCTATATTATGCACAACTTCATGTAAATATGATTTTACCCACAAAGATCTTGTTTCCAGTGTAACTTAAAGTATCAGGTTTTTTACTTGAATTAAAAACTTCTTTATAGGGCATTCATGAATAGGGATTTTGGTGTTTTTATTCTTGTTTTTCTTGTCTTGTACTCTAGCTCTAGTAGCCTCAACTTGTGCAGTCCTCCTGACTGTCTCTAGAGTACCAGGATTATACTAGTGTGCCAACACTCCCAGGTAAAGAGCCTTTTCAAGAGAGAATCAAGGTAACTAGCACTTATAGGTTATTGTGTATATGATTTTTTTCTTAGTCATAATTATTATCATGCTCTTATTAATGTTAGGATTATCATAAATTAACTGTATGTGTTGGCACATGCCTGTAATCCCAGCACTCAAGAGGCTGAGTCAGGACAATCACAAGTTTGAATACAAGTTTTGATTACATGGCAAAACCCTGTCTTTAAAAATAAATTTAAAAGTAAATTTGGACTAGAAATAGCTCAATGGTTAAGAGCACATACTGTTATTTGCAGAGGACCTGAGTTTGATTCCCAGCACCCACATTAGACAGCTCACAACTGCCTGTAACTCCAGTTGTAGGGGCTCTGACACCCCTCTGACCTTCTTGAACACACACAACATACACACATAAATTTTTAAATACTTGTAGCTGGGTGTGGTGGCGCACACCTTTAATCCCAGTGCTTAGTTAGGCAGAGGCAGGTGGATCACTAAATTTAAGGCCAGCCTGGTCTACAAAGCGAATCTAGGACAGCCAAGGCTACATGCTACACAGAGAAATGCTGCCTCGAAAAACAAAACGAAACTGCAGCTGTGTTCGTGTGTGTGTCTGGAGAGAGAGGGAGGGATTTATTGTAAAACTATAATGACATGTATAAATCATAGGAAATGAATTTTGGTTGCATATTCAAGACATTTGCCAGTCAAATTAGGATAGTACTGTCTGTACATGGTAAGTAGTTCATTTCCTGTACCCTGTTGTGCATCTATAATTGCCTAGTGTCTCTGAGGACAACTAACCTTTTAAACTCTTTAACTAAACAGGCTTTATAGCTGCAGACATTAAAGGCACTGGTTCCTGGACTCAGCTGTATTTGATTACTGATTACCATGAAAATGGATCTCTCTATGACTTCCTGAAATGTGCCACACTAGATACCAGAGCCCTACTCAAGTTAGCTTATTCTGCTGCCTGTGGTCTGTGCCACCTCCACACAGAAATTTATGGTACCCAAGGAAAACCTGCAATTGCTCATCGAGACCTGAAGAGCAAAAACATTCTAATTAAGAAAAATGGAAGTTGCTGTATTGCTGACCTGGGTCTGGCTGTTAAATTCAACAGGTAAATGATTCTTTGTCCAGTTTGGAAATTATTTTACTACCTAACAGGTATTTATACTCAGGGTTGTTTCTGAGATTTTTGTTTGTTTTTGTAGGTTTTTGGGGGATTATTGGGGATTGAACCCAGGATCTTATGTATGTTAAGCCACTAAATCACATCTCCAGCCTCTGTCAATAATTGCTGATTTCCTGTTTTTCATGCTTTTATTTCAGCGTACCTGTACTTGAACTTTTTGCACATAGAGTTGTCCATGTTACATATAAAGTAACTTGTGACCTAAATAATGGGCAGAAGTTTGCTTCCAGTTCCTCTGTATTAAAAAAGGCTAGCATGAAGCTGGCCAGTGGTGGTGTGCACCTTTAATCCCAGCACGGGTAGGCAGAGGCAGGTGGATCTCTTGAATTCCAGGACAATCTAGTCTGTATCATGAGTTCCAGGACAGCCAAAGCTACACAGAGAAACCCTGTCTCAAAAACAAAAACAGAACAGTAACAAACAAAAAACAACCAAAGGTTATCATGAACATTGTTGAATGAGTTTTATATATTTATGCATACTGTTTTTATTCTTGAGCACTTGCAAAAGTATTTTTTTTCATTATGGATTTCTAGAGAAGGGAGGCTTGGGGAAGAGATTCCACATACTGTGGCATATTGTATATGCTGCTTCAAAACAGTATAGTGTGTAAATTTATACTCACGTAAATCTGAGGAGATAATTAGGCAGTTTCTTTTGGTATTGTCAGTTTTCTGAAACAAATAGAACTATAAAAATTTTAAGGAACTGTTGAAGCAGTTATAATGCAGTTTAAGAGTAGAGCAGGTGTTTCACATTTCAGAATTCATTTCAGACCACAAAATATAAATACTAGTTGAGAGAATGGAAATATGGCTTAGCAGTTAAGAGGACTTACTGCCCTTGCAAGGGTCATTATTTAGCAGCCACATTAGGTTCTCACAACTACCTATGAACTCCACAGGCACACATACATGCACTTAATTAATTAATTGACAAATATTTTGTTGTTGTTTCTTTTGAGGCTGGAACTTACTTTGTCACCTGGGCTCGTTTGGAAGTCTGACCTCTGGACCAGGCTGACCTTGAACTCACAGTGCCAAGCCAGTGCTAAGATAGATTAACCACACCTGACGTACCTGTGTGTGTGTGTGTCTGTGTGTGTGAGTGTGTGTGAGAGAGAGAGGGAGAGGGAGAGGGAGGAGTGGTAGTTGATACTGTATGGGCCATTTAAATATCCCTGATCAATAACAGTGTTCTTTTTAGTTTTGTTGTTTTTTGTTTGTTTGTTTTGTTTTTGAGGCAAGGTTTTTGTGTGTAGCCTTGTCTGTCCTGGATTCAGTTTGTAGACCAAGCTGGCCTCGAACTCAGAGATCTGCCTGCCTCTGCCTCCCTTCGTGCTGGGATTACAAGCATGCACCACCACACCCAGCTTTGGTTTTTCAAAACAGAGTTTCACTGTGCAGCTCTGGCTGTCCTGGAACCTGCTTTGCAGACCAGGCTGGCCTTGAACTCACAGAGATCTACTTACCTCTGCCTCCTGAGTGTTAGGACTAAAGGCATGTGCCACTACCTCCTGCCTTTTCTTTTTTGAACACTTCACAAATTCGCTTTTCATGCTTCCACAGAGGCCATGCTAATCTTCTCTGTATTGTTCCAGTTTCAGTATATATGCTACCCAAGAGAGAACCATTTGCAGTGTTCTTGTTCTTGGTCAGTGTAGTGTTTGTTGCCTTAAAAATCATCTGATTTCCCAGAACAAAATACCTGGCAAAAGGAAACTAAAGGAAGGAAAGGTTTATTGTGGCTCATGGTTTAAGTTTAGTGACAGAGAACATAGACATTGCTTGAGACATTGCATGCAGTCAGAAAATGTATTTGGATTGCTTCCACCTTTCTCCCTTTTTAAGTATGGGCTCCAGTTGATGGGTGTGTTGGCCACATCCACATTAGGTCATCCCTTTCTTATTGAAACCCCTGGAAGTACCCTCACAGACACACCAGAATTGTGTGTCCCAGATGATCCCAAATTCATTCAATAGGCATTAAAATTAAACATCATAAGTCCATCTTTTGCCAACTGAACACCCAAACTCTTGACATTTAAGCTATAACATTCCACCCTTGATTATTGATATTCATGACTTACCTCATGGTAATCATGCAAAAATGGATTTAGCTCTCTGTAGAGTCCCTAAAGTCTTTCTTTTTTAATTTAAATTTATTTTTTATAATTTATATATTTTACATCCCTATTGTAGCCCCCCTCCCACCTCTTCCTGATCCCACCCACTCTCTTTCTTCCCTCCTATTTTCTGCCCCTATTTAAAGTCTTAACAGTTGTAATGTTACTCAAAACCAAGATTCATTACAAGGTGTGATGGCACACAGCTCTAATCCCAGCTCTTAAGAGACAGAGGCACGTGACTTCTCTTGTGAGTTTGAGGATAACCAGCACTACGTAATAGAGTGACCTTGCCTCAGAAAAATAAAACAAAATCCTGTAAATATACCAGCATCAATACCAAGAGCCCCAGGTCAGAGATTCTCACATTTGGAGCAATGCCTTAATTGTTAGGCCTTTTTAAGATCAAAAATTAGGTAGATATTTCCAATATACTATGTCACAGAATAAACATTTCCATTCTACAAGGAAAGAATACAAATAAAGCAAGGAAACTGGACTAAAACATTAGTGAAACTCAAAACAACCACTGGGCTTTGCAGCTCTATATATGGTTTCTGGTGTTTATGATAGCATCATCTGGGTTCTCAGTGCTCTTATTTTAGGAAATTCAACCCTGCTACATAGTCCCTTGAGGGATCTTGATAGAGCCTCTATGGTCATGTAATTTTGCTTTTGGTATGCCTGCTGAACCACATGGGTGATTCTCACAAATTCTGCTTTTTCATCTTGTAGTCAATCCCACTCCTTTCTGCCACAGCTGTGCTGTCTTGTCTGTGCCTGGACAGCTCAAACTGGGAAAACTCTTACCTATAGGATCATTTTGGAGCAGGGTTAAATAAAAAATAAAAATTCTAAAACCATACTTTTCTAGTTAAATAGATGATTCTGTAGTTAATTGCAAGTTTTGGTTGGGAGATTTTAAATTCATACATAGTAAAGACAGTTCATAAAAATATAATCACATGATTAGGCACCTTGGCAGCTCAGGACTTTGCTGCCATAAATGAATGAACAAAATATTATAGTGTGAGTTATTGACCTATTACCTCAACTCACCCTTTGCATGTAGGCTGTACCTTTTTTGTGTTTGTAATGGTTCAACAAAAGCCAGGAAAATAATTTTTTAGTATCACAGTGTCATCCAACTTATATCATTAACTTTATTGTATATGATGGTGAACAGTGGTCAATAGTTTTATACTCCTTTAAAAAATAAGTAAGGTCCAGTGAGATGGCTGAGTGGGTAAAGAAATTTGACAATGATTCCATCCTGCAACCCAAGTGTTGAAGGAGAGAATTGAAACCTGCATGTTGTCCTCTGACCACCACACATATGCCCTCCTCTTGCACAGGCGGATAGAAGGAGGAGAAGGGAAGGAAGGACAGAAGCACAGACAGATGGACCATGCCACAACTAAGTGATACTTAGGGTTAGAAAGATGACTCGTTAGAGCAGTTACTGCTGTTCCCAGCCCTCATGTGTGGCCCACAATTACCTATCTAAGTCCAGCTCCAGGGGCTCCACTGCCCTCTTCTGCCTTCTGAAGATATTTCACTCACATAGCACACACATACATGAACACAAACAAAAATAGATCTTTCAAACAAACAAAAAAAACAATCCCTTGGTCTTTGGCACACACACACACACACACACGTGTGTGTGTGTGTGTGTGTGTGTGTGTGTGTGTGAGTGTGTAGAGGGGGGGGGTGTTTTGTTTTTCAAGTCAGGGTTTCTCTATGTAGCCCTGACTGCCCTGGAATTGACTCTCGGGACCAGGTGGCCTCAAACTTATATCTGCCCACCTCTGCCACTCAAATGCTGAGATGAAAAGTGTGTGCCACCACACCCGGCTTTACTTTTTATTTTTATGTGTGCATGGATGTCTATGTACTACATACATACAGTTCCTGTAGAAGGCCAGAAGAGGTCATCAGATCCCCTGAAACTGGGGTTACAGGTGTTAGTGAGCCACTGTTTGGATGCTGGAAACTAAAACCTGATCCACTAGAAAAACATCAAGTACTTTTAACTGCTAAGCCATCTCTCCAGCCCCATTGTTTTTAATTCATCCTTATACGAGTTTTCAGGACTTAGAAAAATTGCAGCCCAATTCTTGCCAAGATAGAACACGAATAGCCTCTAGCATATTTCTTAATAGAGTCCTTGTTCTCTGAAACTTCATGATCCAGGCCTCCACTTTCTACATTTCTCTCAGCATTCTGATCTTCCATACTCCTACCAGTAAGTCCAGTAAGCTCTGCTGTCAGCATTCACAGCCTTCTGAACTCTTCCACATTCCTCCCATAAGCCAGTACTAAAGGCATATTAACCACATTGTTTATCACAGCAACAGCCCTACCCACTTCTTTCTCTCTGTGTGGTATGTACTGATACACATGTAGAAATTAGAGGAGGACCTCCAATGCCCTGCTTTTATCATTCTGTTCTTTCCTAGAGAAAGGGTCTCTCACTAAACCCCGGAGCTAGGCTGGTGGCTGGAAGCCCCAACGAACCCTTTGTCTCTGCCCTTCATAGCACTGGGGTTACTGGTGGGCACATGGACACACCTAGCTTAATTGCAAGGAATTTGAACTCAGGTCCTTGTGTTTGTGTAACAAGTGTTCTTACCTAATGAGCTGTCCTTAATTGTGTTTGGTGTCGCTGTGACAGAATACAACAAAAGCAACTCTTGTCCCTTGCCTTTAATGGCTGAGCCTATGGAAAGCAACCGTTAAGGAAGGGAAGACTTGTTTTGCTTGTGCTTTCAGGATCCATCACGAAAGGGCAACATTTGATAGGAATGTGAGGGAACTGGTCACATTGGACCTGTAGTCAAAAGGCAGAGAGTGGAACGCTAATCAGAGGTCCCTTTGCTTTCTCTTTTTTCCTTTTTTTTTTTTTTTTTTTTTTTTTTGTCTTTTATATTTGGGGGGGGGTTTAAATATTTTTTTTTTATTTTTTTTATCAGTTACATTTTATTAACTCTGTATCCCAGCCGTGTCCCGATCCCTCATTCCCTCCCAGTCCCTCCCTCCCTCCCTCATCTCCACCATGCCCCTTTCCAAGTCCACTGATAGGGGGGACCTCCTCCCCATTCATCTGATCCTGTTTTATCAGGTATCTTCAGTACTGGCTGCAAAGCCCTCCTCTGTGGCCTAACAGGATACTTTTTTCCATTTTTATTCATTCTGGGACCCCAGCCCATGGGATTGTGTCACCTCAGTCAGGGTGATCTGTCTTTCCTCCATTAACTTTTCCAGACACTCTCAGACACCCCTTCCCCTGAACTTTTTTAGTTGCTTCCAAATCTAGTCAGGATGCCAATGAAAATTAAAAATCAGGTGATTTATAACACAATACCTTTTATCAATCTCCACTGGAAAATAGTTTTCAGAACCTCCCAAACCTAGGGGCGTAAGTAACAGAACATTCATGTCTTTAAGTCTAAAATTCCATCCAAACCCTAGAAAACTAATAATTCACTTATTACTGATTGACTATTTATGTAGATATTACTTTGCTTATAATATGACTAAGTAGATTGGATCCACTAAAATAAAATTTAATTCTGTATCCTAAATGCTAAGCTAATTGTGTAAGAATGGTAAAAAGAAATGATTCTTCCTTTATTTTTATACTGTATTTTTCTTATATAAAAGGCAGGACTGGAACTAGCTGTTTAGCCAAGGATGACCTTGAATTTCTGCTATTCCTGCCCCTACCTCATCAATGCTTAATGTTAGGACTATAGACACGGATCACCACTCTGGGTTTATGTGGTGCTGGAGATGGAACTAAGGGCCTCCTGTATATACACAGACAAGTACTGTAGCAACTGAGCCATACCCTAGTCCGGTATTGTTATCTTTTGAGCATTGCAGAACTTCCTTGGTTACAGATCTTCAGCTGAATTTACGAAAGGTATTTGTGTTAATTCAGTTTAGTGTGAAAAAGTCAACGTTCGTTATTTGTGGCAGAAATGGTACCATGGCTCAAAATAACTGTCCCAGACCCTGCTGGTGGTGTTATGTAATATGCAGCATACAAAATAGATAAAGGTGCTAAATTTTCTGAGGCGTCTGTGTTAGCATTACTTTTTATACTATATTATTTTAGTTTCTTAATGCCCCCCTTTCCCATCTCCATCCCAGTCCCTTCCAACACCCCAACACCAGGTAGGAGAGAAAAGAGGTTAACAGGCTGAGAGGCCAGAGTTCTCTTTTTTAGGTACTTCCACCTGGCTAGGGTCATTGGGTTTCTGGTAGAAAGTTCAATCTGCATTTCAGGATATCTCCCAACTTCTTGTCAAACTGCATCAGTAGCAATCAGGAGCAACAGGGGAAAGCACCAGCAACCTCTTCTTTCTTGGAGCTTCCCTCTCTCTGGGCTCTGGCATTTATTTTTCTCTCCATAGTCCTCAGATTTAAACTAGCTGCAGCTGGCAAAGAGCCCTTCTCAGAGCCTACACCAGGCAAATAGTTTACTGCTGTGAACATTCTGAATCAGTCCCATATCCTACACCTGGAATCAAAACAAAATCATCTTTACATTCACAACACATCTGGCCTCAGGAATATGTGGTAAAGAATATAGGAATTTATACATTTTAGACAGAAAAAATATTTATAAAAATGTACAGACATGAACGATTGTTGGCTTTCAACCTGACCATTGTCTTCCTCCTGACTTAGTGATACAAATGAAGTTGACATACCATTGAATACCAGGGTGGGCACCAAGCGCTACATGGCTCCAGAAGTGCTGGATGAAAGCTTGAATAAAAACCATTTCCAGCCCTACATCATGGCTGACATCTATAGCTTTGGCTTGATCATTTGGGAAATGGCTCGTCGTTGTATTACAGGAGGTAGGAATTTGAATGGTGCTTCTGATTATATTTGTTCACTTGTCATTTTAAAAATAACTACCTAATTTTTCTGTCACCTATGTCAGGGTTTTCCAAGACCACCCTGGGATTCTGTGATTTCACTAGAATTACCCTAAGACTTGCACATAGTTGTCTTTACTGTTCACATACATTTCAGTATTAAAGTAAGATACCTTAAAGTTATCCAAGGGGAAAGGTGCTGAGCATAATTCAGAAAAACCAAGAGAGGTTCCAACAGCCCTCTCCAGTCTGTTCAACAGGACATGCTTAGCTCCTTCCTCAGCCAGGTGCGATAGATGTCGTCATCCAGAGAAGCTCCATCTGCTTGCCTTGTGCATTCCCTTTGCTGGCATGTACGAGAACTCCAACCACCTCAAAAGAAAGTGGGTGTTAAGCATAACAGCAGTGTTTGCACTGACCATTGGCCAGAGACCCGTGCACTAACACGTGGAAGGTGACTGAGCCTATGGAGAAGTACTCACCCACCATTCAGGTCAGAGACATAGGCAAGGGCTGACCTAGCAGTCTCCTTTTTGAGAGCAGTAGTGGGTGTGCTTTGTGAGTTGCTCACAGATCATGATCAGTCTTTCTTTTGTAGCAGAGAGTAAAGAAGACACTTACTAGTAGGAACAAATAAGTAAATAGACATTTACACTAAACATTTTAAGAAAGTCCTATTTCTTCTCTTTCCCTTTGATTTCGTTTTGCTTTTTAAGAGTTTCATTATTTGTAGCCCAGGCTGGCTTCAAATCACAGTCCTCTTGTCTCATATTCTCTGTATTCTACCTCCAAAAGAAACACCATACCATTATTGATAGACTTTCACTCTGTCAGAGGCAGGGGAAATATTGTGTCATAATTAATAGAAAAACCTTTGCAGTTTAAAGCGAACCATTCAGATTGTGTTTCTTCTTTATATAGGAGTCCATTCTCAATTCAATGAGGGGTGCTGTATGTAGGTTGAGAGTTGCTGCATTACATGTTTTTGCTCACTCCCTGCAGGAATAGTGGAGGAATATCAATTACCATATTACAACATGGTGCCCAATGATCCATCCTATGAAGATATGCGTGAGGTTGTGTGTGTCAAACGCTTGCGGCCAATAGTGTCTAACCGCTGGAACAGTGATGAAGTAAGTTGGAGCCCAACCCCTGGAGAGTGCTGACTGTGTGCCGTGTTACTCTGTGCTCACCACACTCTCTTTGCATTTCTCTTTAGTGTCTTCGAGCAGTTTTGAAGCTAATGTCAGAATGCTGGGCCCATAATCCAGCCTCCAGACTCACAGCTTTAAGAATCAAGAAGACACTTGCAAAAATGGTTGAATCCCAGGATGTAAAGATTTGACAGTTAAATGACTGTGAGGAAGACTTTAGACTGCAAGAACTTTACCCAAGGAATGGGTAGAATTAGCATGGAATAGGATGTTGGCTTGGTTTTCAGACTCTTTTTTTTTTTTTCTACATCTTCACAGGCTGCTAATAGTAAACCTTTCAGTACTCTACAGAATACAAGATTGGAACTTTGAAACATGTCATTCTTTATATATGGACAGCTTTGTTTTAATTTTTTTTTTTTTTGATGCTCTTTTGGTTTTTATGAACTGTCAAGACTCCAATCCTGATAAGAAGTCTCTAGTCAAACTCTCTCGGTATTCAATATCCTGTCCATAAAGTGATGCTTTCTGTGAAAGCCTTAAGAAAATTAATGAGCTCAGCAGAGATGGAGAAAGACATTTGCCTTCTATCGGAGAAAGCATCTTTCTTTGTTCTGTCTTTGTAAAAGAGCCTATAGATTATGGTCTCTCTGGGATACTGCCTGGCTTATGATGGTGCACCATGCCTTTGATATGCACACCCGAATTCCTCTGCTGCCGTGGGGCTTAGAAGGAAAGAATGTATGGCTGCATGGGAGGGTATCTGTGGCCAGTGGTTTAAATATGCAATATCTGATCAACATTCGCCAATCTCACGACAGCCATCTACCTTGTAACTAGTAACTTCTCCACCAACTTTATTTTTAACATAATAGTTGTAAAGGCCAAAATAAGTGTAAAGCGTTCATAAATTTGGACTGTTTTCCTTCTGTCATCATTTTGTTTTCATTTTTGGTAATTTTGTTATGAAATGCCTCCTATCCAGAGCTGAAGCTCACGGCCTTGAACCATACTTTGAAAGAAACCGCCTCTTTCTAGAGTCAGCCTTACTGCATTAATAGCACTGTGTGTGCCTGTGATCACATTCTGAAGTCTTTGTTCACAGTACCTCTTAAAAAGGGAAGTTTGTCATGTGTAATGTGCTTTTATTGTCAAAGCCTGCATAGCCATCATTTAGCCATATTTTACATACATACTTAATTCTATATAAAACAGCTCACATGGATCTCATATCTGATCCTTAATGGGGGAAATGTTTTAAAGTAGAACTGTGTATGAATTTCAGAATTTGTGCATTTAAAAACGTCAGTCAAAAACTTCATTAGGATATTGCCTCAGATTTCTTTTATGAGGATATCATCTGATATAAATTTGTCAATAACTGGTAAATGTATTTTAGATATTTAAATCTTTTGAAATTTGGTTTTATAATTTTTGGTCCCTAACTTGTAAAGACAGAGGCAGAAATGCTCAGTATGTGGTCACTGCTCATATCTACACTGAATGTTATTAAAGTGTTGTGTATTTTATAGAGGCCTTGTTATCTCAGAGAACAGTCCTGGTTCAAACTTATTATAGCAGTATCATAACTTTTTAAATGTTTATTCTGAGCAAGCAACCATGTGAGGATCGAGTGGCATTGTTTCTTTGGATGAAACATAAATTAAAGGTGATTGTGTCACAACATAGTCGAAAACGATTTAAATTAAATGGGAGGCAGGCAGAGCATATGTCTGTCCATCTGTCCTTCTATACACGTACGACTAAATATAATTCCTACAGATCATATTCCACAAATTTGAGATTTGTTTTGACTATTCTACTTAGTGAGTTTCATCTAATGTATCTAAAGCCTGAGAGAACACTGAGGTCTGATTTTACATAAGCTCAGTTAACCTTGGATATATTTTGCCTGAATAACTAAGTCTTGAAAATCACCTAATCATCCACCACCTCCCCATGACTGTACACATTACAACACATTACAAACAGTAACATTCTTTGAAAGGCAAATGCTGCTGTGTTTCTTATTTGGAATCCTAAAATTTAAAGTTGCATTAAACTTACTGTATTCTGTTCTCTCTCTTACTGTTAAATTTAAAATTCAGTAAGTGGTATAAAGGTCTCATAGACCTTAGGGCCAGTGAGAGCTCAGTAGGTAAAGGCACTTGCTGCCAAGCCCACCAGCCTAGGTTCAGCCTCTGGGATACACGTGGTGAAAGGAGAGAACCGGCTACCCCATAATTGCCCTCTGACTTCCACACACTCCATAGCATGCACCCCATCCCCACCCCAAACACACATCATGTGCTCCACGTATCAAACACAAATGTAATTAAAAAGAAAAAATACAGCTGACCATATTATGTGTTGAGTATTTTGTAGTTATGTAATAACTTGTAAAATCTGGAAACTATGATTTGGTTCCCCTTTGAATCTAGAGTTTAAAAAATAACATGGCTAAAGCTAGCCATCCCTTTAAATAATTAAAATATAAAAGCCAAAGCCCCAGACTACCTAAATAAATGCCAACTAATCCAGGAAGATGGTATGAGTGGTTTTTTGTGGTTGGTAGTTCTGGGGTAGAGTATGTTAAGATTTGCCCTAGCCCATATCTCTGAGTACTGTTCTAGGTACAGAATTTGAACTGGTTTCTCTGGAAATATAACAAAAGATTTTTAGTCAGCATGTTTCACCCGTAAAGTGACCTTTTGCTGTTATCAACTGTTGTCCTGGAATGTGCCAGTTTTTATTTATTCATTCTAATAATAATAATACGTTTTTCTTCTTAGATTTTTTTTTGTTTGTTTAGAATAAAAAGGCAGTAATTTTTCAAGAACTGTGCATCTCCGATTTGGCCTAAGGTCAAATTGGATATTGAGTAGTTCATTCCAGGGCCCATTTCCTAAGTAAAAGGATTGAAATGTTTCCAAATGTCTAAGATAATTTCAACAGGAGTGAAAAATCTTTCATGTTAAAAGAAAGATTGTGTGGGGCCTTGTGGTGTTGACACAACTTGACTTGAATCAGATGTTAAGCAGTGGCAGTTCGCTCACCTCCTGCCTGGCTGGGAGAGGGGTGGAAATTAGGCAAGGGAGACCTGGTGCAGTGTGTGCATCCACAGGGAAGGATCATCCGGAAAAGAAAGCCTATGAATATGGCTTTTGCAAAGAATTAGACATAATACTGTAATCTTAGGTTGTGCTCTGTATGCTCCTTTCAGTGGAATTATTTAAGCTCTTTAGTGACCTTTGTTTTTCCCAATTAAAAACTAAAATGTAGCATATATTGTATAAAATGAAAATATTATAGCCTAGGGTAACTGTACATAAGGCATTGACAGGTTTAAAAAAAGCATTTTTATTATGCAATTGTAAAACACCAAAAATATAAATTCATCTTTGATATGTAACACACTAAATGTATTTTGTACAGCATCTGGTTTAAAAGGTGCCTTATTAAGTTTACCATTAATTGCTTTGTTCTATATACGGATCATGTCCAATGTATAATTTTTCAGTAAATAACCTTATTTTAGTATACTTCAGTGATGTGTTTTGTGATGCTGTTCTTGGGTTTATTGTGTATCAGAAGTCATCTGTTGAGATTTTATAGTAAGTTAGTGTACATATTTTCCTGAGCATGCATTTCAGCTTCCAGAAGCCCAGCATGGAGCATGGCTAGGTAAGTGGCCATACATTTTTGCCTTTATGTAGAGATGATGGACCTGCTATAGTGAGGGGATTTTTTTCCTTCTATATTAAAAAAAAAAAAAATTGTTTCCTGGTTATAAAAATGTATTTATGACAGAACTTTTGGGAAACAGGAAAAGAATAAAGAAGCAAATAAACTGTTCTATTTTATTTCCAGACACCACTATTTACATTTAAATGTTTCTCTCCTGCCTTTTTTTTTTTTTTTTTGGTAACATTAAGATCATGATACTCTGTTAAGTGTCAGTTGAAAGCACCATATATTAGAGCCGGGCATAGCAGCACTCCCCTTTAATCCCAGCACTAAGGAGGGAGAAGCGGGTGGATCTCAATGAGTTCAAGGCCAGCCTGGTCTACAAAGTAAGTCCCAAGACAGCGGGGCTATACATATAGACACACACACACATACATATATTCCTTCATTCCATTCTCCAAAAGAAGCCTTAAATTTAGCTTAAAACAATCCTGTTCCTTCCAGGTGGTGGGGACCCTAGGTGCATAGGTGCTCAGCTCTAAAAATATGATTTTCTTTAAGTGTTTCTCTCCCATTCGATATTCCTCTATTGAGAATTCTTTGTTTAGCTCAAGTAATCTCTGTAACAGATTACTTGATCTGTTGCTTTTTAACTTCTTGAGTTCTTTATATATTCTGGATATTAGTCCTCTGTCAGACACAGCATTGGTGAAGATTCTTTCCCAGTCTGTAGGCTGTTGTTTTGTTCTGTTAACAGTGTCCTTTGCTTTACAGTAGCTTTTCAGTTTCATGAGGTCCCATTTATTGATTGTTGCTCTTAGAGCCTATGCTATTGGTGTTCAAGAAGTTGTCTCCTGTGCCAGTGAGTTCAAGGCTCTTCCCCACTTTTTCATCTAACAGATTTAGTGTGTCTGGTTTTATGTTGAGGTCTTTGATCCACTTGGACTTGAGTTTTGTGCAGGGTGATAAATATGTATCTATTTGCATTTTCTACATGTAGACATCCAGTTAAATCAGTACCATTTGCTGAAGATTCTGTCTGTTTTCTATTGTATGGTTTTGGCTTCTTTATCAAAAATCAAGTATCTGTAGGTGTGTGGGTTTATTTCTCCTTAGTCATCAGGGAAATACAAATCAAAATGTTCCTTTTTTTATTTTTTTCCAAAAAATAAGCATATGGAGGGAGGGGGCTAAGATCGGGATGTAAAGTGAATAAATAAAAATAATAATAATAAGCATGTGGAGGGAGGGGGCTAAGATCCGGATGTAAAGTGAATAAGTAATTTAAGAAGTTATGCCTACAAAAAAGAAGCAAGTGACCACATAGCGGAAATAACCTTAGACCCATCAGAATGGCTAAGATCAAAAACTCAAGTGACAATACGTGCTGGAGAGGATGTGGAGGAAGGGGAGCCCTCTTCCATTGCTGGTGGGAATGTAAACTTGGAAATCAGTCTGGTGCTTTCTCAGACAATTAGGAATAGATCTTCCTCAGGGTTCAGCTATAGCACTCCTAGGCATATATCCAAAAGATGCTCAAGTATACAGGACATTTGCTCAACCATGTTCATAGCAGCTTTATTTGTAATAGCCAGAATCTGCAAACAACCCCGATATCTTCACCTGAGGAATGGATACAGCAATTGTGGTGCATTTACACAGTGGAATACCACTGAGCAATTAAAAACAAGGAAATCATGAAATTTGCAGGCAAATGGTGGGAACTAGAAAAGATCATCCTGAGTGAGGTATCCCAGAAGCAGAAAGACACACATGACATATTCTCACTTATAAGAGGATATTAGACATACAATACAGGATAATAAAATCTGTCCATCTGAAGCTAAGCAAGAAGGACCCTGGGAAAGATGATCAGTCCACACTCAGAAAGGCAAACAGGATAGACATTGGAAGAGGGAGAAAACGGAACACAACAGGAGCCTACCACAGAGGGCCTCTGAAAGACTGCCCAGCAGGGTATCAAAGCAGAGGCTGAGACTCATAGCCAAAGTTTGGGCAGAGTGCAGGGAATCTTGTGAAAGAAGGGGGAGATAGATTGGGGAAAGGGGGATAGGAGCTCCACAAGGAGAGCAACAGAACCAAAATATGTAGGCCCAATAGTCTTGTCTGAGACTGATAATCCAACCAAGGACCATTCATGGAGATAACCTAGAACCCCTGCTCAGATGTAGCCCAGGGCAGCTCAGTCTCCAAGTGGGTTACATAGTAGTGGGAACAGGGACTGTCTCTGACATGAACTCAGTGGCTGGCTCTTTGATCACCTCCCCCTGAGGGGGGAGCAGCCTTACCAGGCCACAGAGGAAGACAATGCTCAGTCCTGATGAGATCTGATAGGCGAGGGTCAGAGAGAAGGGGAGGGGGACCTCCCCTACCAGTAGACTTGGGGGAGGGGGCATGGAAAGAGAAGAAGGAGGGAACTATAGCTAGGATACAAAGAATAAATATTATATATATAAGTTTCAAGCCAGGTGTGGTAGTTTTTGTGAGTTTTCCGTGAGTTTGAGGCCAGTCCGGTCTAAATAGTTCAGAACAAAAAGACCTGTCTCAAAAAACTTTTTTTTCCCCAAAAAATAAGCATTTAGAGGGAGGAGGCCAAGATCAGGATGTAAAGTGAATAAATAATTTTAAAAGTTATGCCTACAAAAAAGAAGCATGTGACGCATAGCAGAAATAACATTTCTATGACCTTTTTGTTATTTTCATTATCTTTTTTTTTTTTTTCATGGTTTTGCTTTGGCTTTCAGAGGAAGAGGGTGAAATGGGTCTTGCTTTTAACCCAGGCTAGTCTCAAGCTGTGTAGATATCTATATTATAATTTTATTTGCAAAGAAGGCTCTTGATATTTCCCTGTCTTCAAACATTGTTTGCACTGTACAAAGCAGTATGTTCTTCAAGGTTTTGTCTTGTCTTCATCACGCAGGGCCTTATTTTCCCATCTACGTTGAGACTTGCCGCCTGCCAGGTGCTGTTTGCACCTTCTGCTTTTAAGGAGCCAGACATGTTTCCGTCTCAGATTCAGCACTGGTTTATGTTATTCATGTTACTCAGCAGTGTGCTGAGAGGCAGCCCAGGACACTTGTCTTGCAGGAGCTCCCATTCCTTGTTTGTGTAAAACAGTGTGTTAGTTACTCTTCCTGTTACGACAAAATTCTGAATAATCAGCTTGAGAGAGGCTTGTTTAGCTCAGTGTCAGCGAAGGCATGGCTGCAGGGCATGGTCCACGGAGATAGGAACCTGTGTGTGCTTCTTAGTGGTGGATCTAGAAGCAA
Source organism: Meriones unguiculatus (assembly GCF_030254825.1). Lineage (NCBI taxonomy): Eukaryota > Metazoa > Chordata > Mammalia > Rodentia > Muridae > Meriones > Meriones unguiculatus. Next base: position 12,261,494 of record NC_083357.1, on the reverse strand, counting down.
AGAGCTGAGACCAACCACAAGCTGACAATCCCCCACAGTCCTCAAGGTTCGACAGACTCAAAACCAGCTAGAGTCCCCAGAACCTGCGTAAAAACCCAGAAGTGATGGTCTAAGGTGGCAAAAGTCAGATTGCCAGGGCTCATTGGCCAGCATCCCTAGTCTACCTAGCCCCAGGCCAGTGAGGACCAGAGGAGCTCTCGGCAGACACATAGCAGCACACAACCATCTGTGACCAGTTCATGGGGATCCAACACCTTCTTCTGGCCTCTTTTTTTAATGTGTATATGAATGTGATGTACCATGTGTGTCTAGTACCCAAAGAGTCCAGAAGGTGATGGATCCTTTACTTTGGATCTAGATGTGAGCTGTGATATAGGTGCTGTGAACCAAATCCAGGTCTTCTGCAAAAGCAGTGTTTGTTTTTAACAGTTAAGCCATCTCCTCAGTACCTTTTTATTTTGTTTTTTGAGATGAGGTCTTTATATTGCCTGGCCTACCCTCAGGCTACACAGATACCTAGAGCTAACGGTGCATACCACAAAGCCCAGCTAGAACTTCCATGAGATACATGTTTTGTGGATGTCTCCTCCATATTAATAGCCTGTTTATTTTATGTTCCATTCTACCCTCTATTTTTAGCCCGAGTACTGATTTCTTTTTCTTTCAACTGCCAGATTTAAATTGCCTCCTGAATGCTACCACATCCATATGTGCCAGCACTGCATCCCAGTGAGATGCTATCGCCTCGATGCATCATTAATGCCGGTGCCAGCCACTTGTTTACTGTGTGTCTTAGGGTCTCTACAGCTGCAATGCAGTAGAGACCAAAAGTCACTTGGGAAGGGCTTCATACTCCATCACTGAAGGAAGTCAGGGCAGCACGTGGAAACAGGAGTTGAAATAGAAGCTATGGAAGAGCACTGACTGCCCTGCTCCCCATGGCTTGTTCGGGTGGCATTGCTCCTGGAGAGCTGGGCCCACATATATCCATCTTTTTAATCAAGAAGATGCACCAGATTGCCTCTTAGGCATCTCCTCAGTTGGGAGTCACCTCTCCTCAAATGACTAGCTTGTGTCACCTTAACATAAAAGTAACCAGGACACCATGGTAGCTTGTTTCTGTAAAGTTGCTGTTCTGTTTGTATTGGGAGGTGCTTTGGACTATATAGGACTTGTTATCAGTGATTGCAAAGTGATTTTCTAACGCCATCATTAGTCCATCTACACTTACCATTGACATTGTGTAAGGAAGCACTTTTTTTTATTTACTTATTTTTTATTAATTACAGTTTATTCACTTTGTATCCCAAATGTAGCCCCCTCTCTCACCCCCTCCCTCTTCTCCACCCGTGCCCCTCCCCCAGTCCACTGATCCTAGTCTATCAGGTTTTATCAGGAGTGGCTGCATTGTCTTCTGTGGGCTGGTGAGACTGCTGCCCCTTTAGGGGGAGATGATCAAAGAGCCAGCCACTGAGTTTATGTCAGAGACAGTCCCTGTTCCCATTACTATGTAACCCACTTGGAGACTGAGCTGCCCTGGGCTACATCTGAGCAGGGGTTCTAGGTTATCTCCATGAATGGTCCTTGGTTGGAGTAACAGTCTCAGAAAAGACCCCTGTGCCCAGATTTATTTATTTATTCATTCATTCTTTCATTTTCTCTCCTTGTGGAGCTCCTGTCCCCTCCAGGTCTTTCTATCTCCCCCACCCCACTTCTTTCATAAGATTCCCTGCACTCTGCCCAAACTTTGGCAATGAGTCTCAGCCTCTGCTTTGATACTCTACAGGGTAGAGTCTTTCAGAGGCCCTCTGTGGTAGGCTCCTGTCGTGTTCCCTGTTTTCTCCCTCTTCCGATGTCCACCCTGTTTGCCTTTCTGAATGAGGATTAATCCTCTTGATCCTCTTACCCAGGGTCCTCCTTCCTTAGCTTCTTTAGGTGTACAGATTTTAGTATGTTTATCCTATATTATATGCCTAATACCCACTTATAAGTAAGTATATACCATGTGTGCCTTTCTGATTCTGGGATACCTCCTTCCTTTTTCTTTCTTTTTTTTTTTTTTTTCTTTTTTTTTTTTTTTTTCCTTAGAGACAGGGTTTCTCTGAGTAATAGCCCTGGAACTCTCTTTGTACACCAGGCTGTCCTGAAACTCACAGAGATTCGCCTCCTCTGCTTCCTGCTGGGATTAAAGGTATGTACTACCATGCCCGACTTGGAAGCACTTTTTTTATACAGCTCACAAATATGAATGCCTGGGTTCCTATTTATTGGGTCAGAGTCCTTAGGTCATTGTGCTTTGTGGCTCAAATTGACCCATACTTATCTACAAGGATCTCCTTGAACTGACTCAGGAAGCCTCTTGACACATGCCCATCATATTTTAAACACCTGTTGGATACATTTGGAGGTCTGAGCCCCCTGCAGAAGTGGGATCAGCCATTTCTCCAGGGTTGGAAGGGATTCAGAGTTAAGCCCTGCATGGCAGTAAGCTTGGTTTAAGTTCCTACTTCCCTGGGTCTGATAATATAGCTCAGTGGCAGTAGAGCACTTGCCTACCGAGTATGAGGCAACAAAGTTTTTAGAGAAGACCGACTTCCTCTATTATTTCTTGAGATGTTTATGTTCTCAGATCTTCAATTGGTTGAGTTTGTGATCTTGTTTATAATTACTTTTTACAAACATTTGGCAAGGAATATAGTTACTCATCTTTGCATTAACCTGTCCCTCGCTGTCTCCCTGTGAGTCCTCTGCTTCCCTTAGGGCCAGGTGATGGGATGGTAGAAGACAAAAGCAATCCTCTTGCCTGTTCCAAAGGATTCTGGTTTTCCCTTCACCATCTCCCTCCCCACCCCCCCACCCCCACTTAGCCTCCTTCCAGTTCTGTCACTGTCTGGAGTTTTCCCAACAAAAGATGGAAAGTTTCAGGCTAAACCTAAACAGCTTTCATGCTTTTAACATAAGATGAGCCTTAAAATATGGGAGGGGAAGGAGGGAGAGGGGATGGTGTCTTTAAGAATGCCACTCTTGCCACCCCTGCCCTTTGGAACCCAAGTCTTTGTGCATGCAACCAAGGGCTCTCCCACTGCCACACACATCCTGGCAATCACATCTTAGACTATCCTCAACTAAGACAATGATTGCCTAGCCGTGATATGGTGATCCTGGTTCACGTGAGGCCACTTGTGGCTCATCTCTGTGCCTCCAGAGGGTCAGCAGCTGTCCTGTAGTGGGCTCAGGGTTGGCTAAGTTCTTGTTCTGTCTCAAAATCCCAAGTTATCTAGGGCAGTTTAAACTTGAGGCCCTCCAGCAATCGTAATAATAGGGCTCATAATTCCATATTGCTATTTCATCTTATAACCTCTCTCTACCTTTTCAAAGAATCACTAATCAGTGTGGCTCTCTCTGGTGCTCTTGCATTGTTTCTTCAGGGGCCACATGTGTTTCAAGCTGCCCTGTCTATCTGGAGGGCATTGGGAAGGTCACGTGGCATCAAATACCTCATACAGATGAGACTCCCATCGAAAGAAGTTGGGAATTGTTACTGATCTGGGCCTGGGGAGACGGCTCGGTTGGTAAAGTGCCTGCCATGCAAGCACGAGGACCTAAATTTGGCTCCCTGGTGCCTATGTGAAAAGCTGGGTGGGAGGTACAGCTGTAATCCTAGCACTCAGAGTGGGGACAGAGGCAGGTAGATCTCGGGAATTGGTTGGCCTGCCAGCCCAGCCAAATTAATGAGCTCCAGGTTCAGTGAGAGGCCCTGCCTCAAAAACTACGGCGGAAATTGACTGAGTAAGATACCCAGTCAACAACAACCTGTAACCTCCACACACATGCACATACCCAGATGAATACATACAATTTTTACTCATTTTGTTGTTGTTTTGAATTTTGGTTTTTCAAGACAGGGTTTCTCTGTGTAGCCTTGGCTGTCCTGGACTTGCTTTGTAGACCAGACTAGCTTCGAACTTAGTGAACTTAGTGATTTGCCTGCTTCTGCCTCCCTGAGTGCTGGGATTAGAGGTGTGCCCCACCATGCCCAGCCTGATTTGAGGTCTTAATCATGAAACTGTGTAAACAGGAAACATGGCTTGAACATGGTGTTAAGGCTTTGGAAAATATACTGAGGTGTGCTTTATTGCATGGAAAGCACTCTTGCAAAAAGAACTGCTATTTCTCCTCACTCCAGAAACTTCCAGAGTGCCGCATACAGCGTTGGTGGAAGACCTGACCAACTAGTGCTTTTCATTGATTACCTTCCTGTGAGGGCTGGCAACACATACCCTCTCTTGAGGAAACTGAGTCACACTGTTGTATGCCAGAGATTCTGAATTGAAGTCTGTAGTGCTGAGACTGCATTACCCTAACATCCCAGAATAGTCCTCAGAAGGGACTAGCCAGTGACAGCAACATGGAGCACAAGCTCTGCTGGCAACAGGGCTGACCTGCCACACACAGGTCACCGGGCTTGTCCGCAGTGGCCGACCACACATGCCCTATTTCAGAAATGCTCTTGGCAACTGAGATGTGATATTCAGAGAAGTGGTCAAGGTCAGGGGGCTCCAGAGTGCTGGATGAGAGCTGTTAGCTTAACCATCTTGCTACAGATGTTAAAGGTTAGCAGGATTGTGGCATAGCTCATGGTCAAACCATCAGTGTTCATCTGACACCGATACCTCAGCACACTGGAATGCACAGAGGGTAGTAGCAAGTAATTCCTGAGGGTCAATTATTTGAGTTAAGGACCCCAGCAAGCAATGACAATTGCTAGCAACCCATTACCAAATCAAATCCCATTTAATATGGAGAAGAGGATGTCCGACCAACCTTAAGCACTACCGAAAGCCTGCTTCATTTCCTGACGACTGTGTGGCTGCTCTCTTGAGCCTGTCGTGGGGTCTAGAGACTTGAAAATTGTCACATTCAGGAAGAACTGCCATTTTGCACTGTCCTGTCCAGTGACGGTGTCCCTGCCTGCTGAGAAGGCCTCTAGATAGTCTTTGTAGAATGAACTGAATATTAATCGCTGACGCCAAGCACGCCTGGAACGAGAGTCACTTTTACCCCAGTTTCATTTGTCCCGTTTCCCCGCAAGCTTCACAAATGTTTTCCCTTTCAACAGTAAACAAGGCAGGGCTTTGGAGGGCATTGCTTTATTCCAAAGTTGATTGTTACCAGGAGAGCTTAATTTTCCTCTTCCCTTCCTTACAGATGCTGGGGGAAGGTGTGGACCGTCGTGATAGTGGGAGAATGAAAGGGGTGAGGCCACATGGTGCTGTCCCTGTTTGGCATCTGTTGGCCTTTGCACTGAGCGAAGCGAGGAGAAAGGGCTGCGGAACTAAAATTAAATACACAGATACAGACAAGGGGCGAGGTGACTGAAAGTTAAAATAACTTGTTCTGAGACCACAAAACAACATCCCAGGCTAGCCTTGAGCTTGCCAGGAAGCTGAGGGTGCTGCGAATGTCTGATCCTCATGCTCGCTCCACGTGCTGAGGTCACGGATGGGTGCCACCATACGCAGTTTATACAGTGCTGGGGACTGGCTCCAGGGCTCCATTTCATTTCCCATGGCTGATTCAACCAGGTGGTAACTCCCTTCTGAAGCCAGAAAGGCTGGGCTTTTGTTGTTGTTGTTGTTGTTGTTTTGGTTTTCTGAGACAGGGTTTCTCTGTGTAACAGAGCCCTGGCTGTCCTGAACTTGCTCTGAACTCAGAGATCAGCCTGCTTCTGCCTCCCAAATGATGGGATTAAAGGCATGCATTACCATGCCCAGCAAAAGGCTGTTTTTAACTAGCTTTTCTGTAGTAATAGGACAATTGTTTCCAATTTCAGGGAGGAAAAAAATATTTTTTTTTCTTCAAGTTTTTTGAGGTATTGGAAAGAGAACCTGGGACCTTTTGCATATCAAATGCTGTCACTGAGCTACACCTGAACAGGTTTAAATGTAGTACAGAAGTTTCCAACTACCGAAGGAACAAAATGGGAGGGAAAAGCTGTAGAAATGATTGTCTCAGAGCCAAGACAAGCCATGCCATTGGGAAAGGCATGGGAAGCCCAGCTCCCACTCCAGGCACAGGCACAGTCCAAGGAGCAGCTTTCCTGGCCTCTCCAACCTGTGTGTCCAGAAGAAGGTCTTTGCAGAAGGTGTCCAGGAAATGGCTAGGCCACGAGATGTTCTCCAGCCATCGCTGGCCAGAGCCTTGGGCTAAGAGCAGCTGGCAAGTCTACCAAGTCTGATGCAAGCTGAGGGGGTTCAGGTCTTGACCATCAGGAAGCCCCCAAATGCGGTGCCCGGTTGGCGCTCCTTTGTTACAGACCCTTGGATTAACTCAAACCACACCCTCTCGCCCCTTTGCAGCTCTGCCATAGCAAAAGCAGTGGCTGTACCCCCGTGTTCTGTACTGTAAACTGGAACCCGGTGATGACCTTCAAATACCAGCTGCCCCATGCCTGGGCCTGGGCCGAATGTAACGCTCACTGCAAACAAGTAGACACCACGTTTGGGGGCCCGGAAGTAGCTGTGTTCGGGGAAGTAGCTGCTGCCCACATTGACGGATGTGGTGTTGAACCTCACCATCTGCAGAGCACTCGCCGCTTCAGAGGAACTGGCATAGAAAGCCACGGGGGAGCCTGGCGGGCGGGAGAATGCTCAGTGAGTTATTCATTCATTCACCAACTCTGCCATCCTCATCTTACTTGTGCTACAAGCGAGACACTATTTCTAGATACCTTCCACATTCCCAGAGTGTTTGTCTCAATCAGTGTGATTTCAAAGAGGAGAGGAAATACAGATCTGCTCTCTGCTGTCTGACTGACAAAGGCATTTTCTCCTTTGATCCTCACAGAGAACTTTTTTCTTTGATCCTATCCTTTCTACTTTAGAGATATAAGTATCTTTGGATATTTATGCCTTGGTGGGCTGTGCAAGAAGCCTGGGTATCCAGCTCCCGGTTGTCTGCTTCCTGCCAAAGGTCTTTCTCCCCTCCCTCCCTTCCTCCCCTCCTCCCTCCCTCCCTCCCTTTCAAATCAGTGTTAGGGATGGAACACAGGACCACACACATGCTAGACAAGGGCTCTGCCACCAAGGCATGCCCCCAGCACATAACTGCTAGGTATCATGAGGCATCTGAGGAAAAAGAAACTATTACCTATCCACAAAATAATACTGGGAAATAACTGGGAGCAGGAATGGTGTTCTCACCAGATGTGGGCACAAAGACCATAAAGGAAAAGCTTGCCAGGCATGGTAGCTAACAGCTGTAATTCTAACACTGGAGACAGAGGCAGTAAAATCTTGATTTCTTTTTTTTTTTTAATTTTACAAATACTTTATTGTTTTCTTTTAAATATTAAAAAAAATTCAAGGTTATAATTACAACTTTTTTTTCTTCCCTTTCCTCCCTCCAAACCCTCTTAGAAAATCTTGATTTCAAAGCCAGTCTGAGCAACAAGTAAGACCTCCCTGAGCAGGGGCGAGGGTGGGGAGGGCTCTAGCTGGTCATCTAAAATTGTTGTGTTTGTTATTTTATGTGTATGGATAGTGTTCCTGCATGTATGTCTGTGTCCCATGTGCATGGGTGGTGCCCCCGGAGGCCAGAAGAGCTCACCAGATCCCTCAGACCTGAATTCACAGCATCGACATGGTGAGCGCCATGTGGGTGCTGGGAAGAGCAGCCAGAACTCTTAACTGCTAATCCATCTCTCCAGCCCTGGTTAGTCATCTTAACATAATTTCCAAAGTGCCACACAAAGCCCTAGCACTGCATGTGGGAAAATTGAAACCTATAAAGGGACAGTTTGCTGATCCAGAGCACACATGCAGACCTTGGCCCTGTGATTTGGGGTGCTCTCCTGTCCTCACTTGCAGAAGCACAAGCCTACTGAAACTAGAGGCAGAGAAACACCCACCTGTGCAGTGAGGAAGGGCGCTGGCTACTCCACCTATTTAGGAAGCTGAAGGGCAAACTGACAGTCATGAGATGGGACAAGAACAGTGTACCTTACTGGAGTCCAGACATCACTGTGTATGTGTGTCGGTGTGTGTGTCTGTGTCTCCTATTTTTCAGGAAACGGAACCAAGGCCTCAAAGAAGTCTGCGGAGCAGTTAATGACTTAAGTCCATCATTTTGCCTCCAAATCCAGAAATAGCTTTAGGAATGACGAAATGTTGCTTCTCTCTGTGTCTGGAAGACTTAATGAGAATTGTTTATGAATAGCTTTTCCTGTTCCTGCCACACTGAAAACAGGTCTGGTGTTTCAGTCCCTTAAGCACCCAGCAGGTGGAGCGCCTGCTTCAATGAAAGGAGACTTTCCTGCAGCGCCCCCTACTGGCGGTTCTCTCGGCCTGCCTACATCTGGCGAAGGATTCCTAGGCGAAGGAAGGCCGATGGGTTTCAGGAGATGGAAGCACTGTGAAAGCTGAGGGTGCACTTCCCCGAAGGGCACAAATTCAAGCTCTATGCCACCTCGCAAGAAAAGAGTTGTTAAAGGGAAAAATATTTTCGAATAAAAAAAAAAAAATACTGCAGGAGGAAACAGAGGCCTGACCTTATCAGTCAGGCAATTGGTGAGAAGCGTGCTGGGACTTGCACCACTCGCACTGGGTTCCTGCATACTAAGCCCGTGCTGGGGAGACGAAGCTCTCAGTTTTGGTAACAACTCTTACGTGAGCGCCTCCGGGTTCAGCCTTCTGTGGACTTGCTGCCCCTGAGAGCTGGCCTCATTGTGCTGCTCACTGGTTAGGTTAGAATGTCATTTCCTGGTCTTGAGCCCCAGGTAAGATGTGATGATAATGAAGGCATGATTGAGCAGCGCAGGCTGCGTCCTGAGAAAGCCCAGGGAAAGTATCGAAGGATATTTACACAGCCGACTGTATTTACTACGAGGGGAAGGTCTGTCCCTGTGTCACCTCCGGTGGGTGCTGCCGTGACGGGTGACCCCTGCTCTAATCTACCCTCCCTAGAGTGCAGGGGGGAGCTGATGAAAGATGGGGTGAAGGTGGAGACATTCCACTCTGCGCCACAGCTGGGGCCTCGGCCGACTCATGGGTTCTGCAACTACAACTGATTCTTGGGACTCAGACCCTCCTGTACTCCGGGGAGCGTAAGAGGCCCATAAGCCCTGGAGGTAGGCCCCTGAGTGGGGGTGACCAGTGATCCTGGTTTCTCGCCCCTCATGCCCATCCCCAGAGAGGAGAAGGGAGCAGCTGGGTCGGCAGATAGCTCCGTCCTAGATTCACACAGTCACTCTCCAGGCCCCAGGCACTCACCTGCCTCCCAGAGCTCTGAGTACAGAACACGTTGCTCCAGCCCTTTGGCGTGCGCATCCGCAGACATGGCCACTTGCTTCTTCTCCCTTTTCCGGGATGCTCCCAGGCCTTTCTTGTCTTTCTTACTCATCATGGCCTGCAGCTTACTCAGGTCCAGGCTGGTGTTGCTTGCCACCAGCTCTTGGAAGTTCTGGAAGAGGCTGTGGAAGAGCTGCTGGTGCTGTCCCAGGCTACGCCGGGTGTCCGAGAGCACGGTCTGTACGTCTTCGAGGGAGCCGTTGAGGGAGGCCTCACAGCACTGCCCAACCTGCTTGACGTGGGACCTCAGGCGCTCGACCTCCTGCTGCAGGTCCGCCAAAGCCATGGCTTCCCCCTCTTTCCCCGAGGTGTGGCCGGGCTCCCGTCGCTCTGCCAGTGGAGGGCGCTGCTCCACAAGGCCCCCTGCGGCCTGCTCCAAGGTCTCCACCCGAGTGGCCAAGGCCTCCCAGCCGAACAGCTGTTCCTGCAGCCCGGTGGCCGCGTCCTGCAGGGCGAGGCGGATCTGCTCGTAATTCAGAGGCAGCGGGCGAGGGGTCTCCTCCGACAGCTCCTCCATCATCTCCTCCCCGAAGAGTGCGGCCAGCACCGCCTGATGCCGCAGCGCATCCTCCAGCAGCGCCGCGAAAGAGCCGTGCAGGCGACGCACCTCTTTGCGGGTCCCGTTCGCCGCCGCCTTCAGCGCCTCCACCTCGCGGTCCATAGCCCGCAGCTTGCTCCGCAGCTGGGCCCTCTCGGCCCGCGCCCGCTCACCCTCTCCTTTGTACGCGTCCATCGCTGAGGACATGGCATCTACAGTGCTTTGCAAGGCCAGCAAAGAAGGACCGTCCAGCTGGTGCTGTTCATCCAGGCTCCCTTGGGTCTCTTCCACAGTGCGCATGGCGTTCGTTTGGCCCTCCCGGATGTCGTCCGTGTCAGAGTAGAGCCTCTGGCAGTTGCAGTCCTTGACGTACTTGATGAGGTCGGCGTGACCTGCCTGCAGGTGCTGCAGAGTGAGGTTGAGCTCCAAGAGCTGCCTCTCCATCTCCTCTTTGTTCTCCTCCATGATCAGGGACTTCTCCATCAAGATGACCCGCAGCTCTCGAAGGCCCGTGTGGTTCACCAGCAGCTCCTCCACCTGCCGTTCTACCTTGCTGATCTGGTCGAAGGTCTCATCCGATTCAGAATACAGCTCCTTGATTTCGTCCACGTGCTGCTTCAGGATACTGTTCATCTCCTCGAGAGTGCTCTGCAGCGCCTCCTCCCTCTGGTTGACGGCCACGTGCAGGGCAGAGAGATTTCGCTGCAGCTGCCCCAGCCTGGCCTGCAGGCTCTCTGGCTCTGGCCTTGCTGCCGCAGCTGCAGCTGCTACCACCAGGCTGCCATTGGTCCCTGGATGTTCCTGAGCCTTGACGAGCTGCTCTAACTTGGTGCCCACCTCAGCCTGGACCTCAGAGAGGGCATGGTGCAGGGAACGGCGCTGGGCATGCAGCTGGACCTCCACATCCTGCCACAGCTGGCCCAGTCTCTGGCTATTCTCCTGGACCTTGGTCTCAAGCTTGGCACCAAGCTCTTGGAAGTCAGCCCTGGCCACGGTGACCTCCTGGATCATCTTGATGGCCTGGCGATTGGCGGCCACATCAAGAGACAAGTTTCTGATAGCCTGGGAGAGGCTGTGCAAACTCTCACTGAAGCTCTTCCAGACGGGAGTGAAGTGTGCTTGCAGGAACGCATCGATTTGGGGCTGCAGCGGGTGCTCTGATGTCCTGCCAGGAAACTCTGCAACAGATACCATGTTTCACACAGGTCAGCTGCAGACACCTCTTCCCAGGCTGGGAGAGTAGGGCCTTTGAAGTCTGGTCTTCTCGGGGGCTGCTACTCACCGGATTCTGTTTGATTGGCTTCTGTCATCTCAGCTGTGAGGTTGCTGTCCGGGGCCTCCCAAAGGCCTGGGAAGCCATCTTCTGCCAGCTGGGCATCATTCTGGAGATTTTGAAGCTGGTGTTCCTGTCTTTCCTGTGGCCCATTGATCTCACTGAATTCTGTGATGGGGTGGCCTGAAAACACACCAGGCATAAGTGTTAAAGGCCGACTCACCAGGCCTGGGTCAGGAAAAGACTTGGGACTCAGAGCAGGAGAGTATGTTGGTCTCTTTTGAACTGGGACTTAGAAACCATTAGCCTTCTAGGAAGGGCAAATGTAGATCTCTGAGCTATCACTTTTTCACACATACCCACAGCAGACATGACTAATCAGTCAGCTTATTTCTTTCCTTGGCCACACTTTCATTCCTGACAGCTCTAACCAATAGATAGCTGATCACATAATGACATCTATTCCCTTGAAATCAATTCATAAATGGTGATTCTTGTGTTGACATTGGCACCAGGGGCAAAATGGCTTCCAGGCCCTGGTATTGAGGGGAGGGGAGGGAGGTGCAAGTGTGTGGAAGAGCTTCCTCCAGGCCTGGAAGCTTGTATAGGTCAAAGATCAAGAAAGGTACCTGGCAAAGCCAGCTTTCCAAGAAAAATGGGGTCAGTAAAAGGGACGGGAATCAGTTCCAGGCAGTAGGCAAAGGGCTCTGGGAACCTGGCCCCAGAGAATAGCGCAGGGCCACAGGAAACCCACGCTGATTCTAAGGGCCAAGTTTTCCTGAGATGGTACAGCCCATCGGAGGAGGAAGAACGAAACATGTGAACTCTCCTTCCAGGAGAGCAACGCACCAAGGTCAAAGCCATCCAGCTGGTCCCAGGTCTCTCTGAGCTTGCCACTCGCCTCTGTGGGCTCGGGGCTTGCTGTGGGATCTGCAGAAGGAAGCAGGGTATGCTCATCCCAGAAGTCAGAGAGACAGCATGCTTTATGGGGTCAGGGCTGAGAGGGGGCTTTGGGAAGCCCTACCATGGTCCTGGCAGTCCGGACCCTGGAACCCTGGGCAGCACCTCCAATCCACAGAGATCAGCACCTTCTGCTGGACCTGGTACACAGGCTTCTGGGCCACTCGGTACCTGAGGAAGAAGGCAGGGCCTCAGCACCCCTGGTAAGCCCAACCGGGCCTGGAAATGGCCTGTCCACCCCACTCACGTGACTTTGACTCTCTCGCAGTCAGAAGCCCCCTGTGGACATGGCTGTTGTGAGTGGACCAGGAATTTCTCTGTTTTGCAAGCAGCTATGAAGGTGACCAGCTTGGACTTCTGGTAAGGGCACCAGTTCCTGGAAAAGAAGCCATAGAAGATTGCTGAACCTTGCCTGGTCCCTTCCGAGATGTTTAGGGATGTTCTATCCTGCCTCCTGTTCTCCCCAGCTCTGGGAGTCTGGAAACCGTTAAATGCAAGGGAAGGAAGGTGTTGCCTTAATTCCTAGGCTCTACAAAGCCACTCAAAAGAGCCCCTGACCCAGTGTCTTCCCAAAGCCTCCCAGGGCCAGTGGAGTGAGACCTAGAATCCCCATTTTCATAACATAGCTACCTGCAGGGGGTGGGGAGGAGGTCTCACTGCTCCCTCGACACCAGGGGTCATCGTGGTGCAGCTGGGTTTGGGGAGCCTTAGGTCCCTGAATCTGCGTTTTGTGGCTGTGATCTTAAGCAATATACTTAAGGAGTTCTTATTTCCCATCTCTAGTTGACCAGGCTGGTGCCATTTCCAAGGGCGTGGAGTATCAGGGGCTCTAGAGGCACTTGGTGCCCTGTCCTGGCAGCTGCCCAATTCTCCTATCTTTTCTCACCAGAATCTACTCTCTGGCCCTGCCTCCTGGGCATCTGGCTTCCTGGCAGTTACTGGGGAAAGAAGGTGGCTTGGGTGGAACCTTTCCTCTCTGGGAAAGGCCCTCACTTAGTGATCCTGCAGGGCAGCTGGAGATCACCCTCGGTGTGCTCAGCGCTTTGGAGGCAGCCTCTCCACTTTTACTCTTGCCAGCATGCACTGCAGAGGGCCTGCGATGCAGAGCATGCTCACGCTGACCTAGGGCTGGCTCCCTGGGTTCAATGCAAGGGTCAAAGTATCCTCCCTCATAGTCCACTCTCAGAACAAAGGTCTCCAGAGATGTAAGTGGCCATTGCCTCTGCTGCCCCATGCAATTCAGCATCTCTTGGGTGACGGGCACTGGGCTGAAGTTCAGCACTTGCTGTGACACTATGGTAGCACAGACTTTCCCTTAAGGGTCCCAAGGAGAACAGGCAAGCACAGAAGGGATGTGGTTAGACCTATAAAAGGTCTGAGATATATATAAATATCAGATATATACCTCATGTGTGTGTGTGCAGTATCTAAAGGGCAAGACACACAAGGAGCTGGAAGTCAGAAGAGAGAGCAGATAGAGGCAAAGGAACTAGAAACTATGTTAGGGAGGCATGGGTACCAGAAGAAGAACTGGGCCATTTTTTGAGGTCATGGGGAAGCACTGAGAGGTTTCAAGCAGGGAAGCAATATCACAGAAGCAGTCTGGGTCCAGGGTCCAGAAAGGATGCAAGTCAGTAAGATATGGATAATGGTAATGATAATGGTTTTAGGGTCTAGGGGAGAAATTCAGTCATCTTGGTCCAGGTGATGGGGACATGCAGGAAGTGGCCATGTTTGTAGGTCTCAGAGAGCAGCAATATTCAGGGGCTTTGCTGATTGGGTGGCTTGTTTGCAATTTCACATTCTGAAGCTGCTCTTTGCCCTGGGGCCATTAGGCACCATTAAAGATGTAATGCTTATTGTGTGACCACATCCATTGTGCTCCTGAGACATCACGTTCCTGCTCACCCCACCCCACCACACCACACCACACCACACCACACAGCCTGCTTTCCTACCAGGTTCCTAGAAGCCTGACAAGCAGCCTTTACCTTATAGGCATCAGGCCAGGAAAGCTTTGCAGGAAAACTAGCTAGTCCCAGCAAAAGAGACCTGAAGATGCTGACATGAGGAGAGTCTCTTGGTCCAACAGAGCCTCCTACATCAAAACAGGTCAGAAAGGCACAACCCGACCTCTGAGGATGACCCAGAGAAAAACCTATTGCAAAACAAGGAAGCTGGACCAAGGTGTAGCTTGGAGTTGGAGCGTGTAATTGGCAGGTATGAGGCCCCAATTAAATCCTCAGTACTGAAAAGAAGAACGAAACAGATCATCGGGAGGTCAAAATGGACCACTGGGAGAAGGTTCAAGTCTGTGCACAAGGAAAGAATACTAGTACTTCCAGGTAGGTGAAAAGTCACCACATCGAAGAAACAAGACAGGAGCTATGTGGGGATGGGGGAAGCAGGAGGTGTTGGCAGGGTATTCAAAGAGAACACTTGAAAATGGAAAGCCTACCTTAGCAACAGAAGGGGAAAATTAAAAGCAAGCAAACAGACAAAAACAAAAACAAAAAATCCCAGGCCAGGCACATAGCTTAGCTGGTGAGTGCTGGCCTAGCAGACAGGAAGAGCCAGGCTGCATTCCCAGCACAGAGTAAAAACAGGTTTGGTGGCTCAGTCCAGTCACCCAAACAATTAGGAGGTGGAAGCAGAAGGATCAGAAAGCCAACAGCAACATCACCTACACAGTGAGATTTAGGCTAGCCTGGGCTATGTGAGACCCTGTTTCCAAAACAAAAACCAAAATAAAAACCGACACCAGAAAGATGGCTCAGTAGATAAGAGCACTTGCTGCTCCAGCAGAGGACCCAGGTTCCCTTACCGCACCCACAAGGCAGCTCACAAGCATCTCTAATTCTGGTTCTTCTGACCCCATGGGCACCCAGCATCCATTTGGTACACGAATGTACACAAAGACAAAACACTCAGACACTAAATAAATAAATAAATAAAGTAAACAAATGGCAGGAAGACAGTAAGAGCGAGTGGAGATGAAAGTGAGAAGAAAGAGCATCATTCTCATGGCCAACATCCAAATGACAAGGATAACAAGCAAAGGGAAGGATCTGATGAAACTGTGTGTGTGTGCCTACCAGAGAGAAAAAGACTTATGTTTTAAGATGCAAAAGGCTTAAAAAAAAAAAGATGCAAAAGGCTCACTAAGTGCCTGCAATAAGGTAGAAATGAACTCACATCAAAGCTCACCATTATAAAATTTTAGAACTCTGGGAGCAAGGTGGTTATATTTACATTTTATAGAAAGGAAAGCCAACACACATACAGACACACACAGAGAAGAATGGCTTTGAACCTCTCAACAACATCCCCTGGAAAAGAAATATAGTGAAATATAGATTAAAAATATTGGCAGAAAAAGTTGCTTACTAGAATCCTATGTACATATTATCTATCAGTCAACAGAAGACTATAGAATAGACATGTTTTCAAACACAACAAGTTCCAATCAGGTTGTCTACTCAGCTGCTAAACTGGGAGGATTGCTTGAGCTCAGAGTTCAAGGCCAGCCTGAGTGAGACCTCTATCTCAAAAATAATTAATTAATAAGTCAGATATAGCAGGTTTCTAAGCTGTGTCTCCCATGTACTTTTTAGCAGATTACTAATAAGGTGATTCCAACCCTTGCCTGTACATCAAGACCATCAGTGGCTTTTTAAAAGTAAAAGTCCCCTGTGGGTTGAAGGTGCGTCTTGATGGTAGAGTATGTACTGAGCATGCCAGGGATTCACTCCCAAGCTTCATCATAAAGTAATAATAACAATAAATCTCTAAGCCCAACCCCAGACCAGTTTCAGGAGACCACAAGTCTGGGCCAGTGCATTAGCATTCTAGAACTCTCTGGGTCACTCCAAGGCACAGCCTAGAATTGAGTGCCGCTTGGACCCAGGAAATCCACCAGTGCCAGAGAATGAAACAGCCAGTTGTGGTGGAGAATGCTTAGAGTCCTAGCACTCAGAGTCTGAGGCAGGAGGATTTTGAGTTCCAGGCTAGCCTGAACTATATGGTGACTCTAAAGGCAGACTAAGCTATATATCAAGATTCTGTCTTGTGAGGCTACGGAGATGACTCGGTAGTTAAGAGGACTCGCTGCAAGGAAAACACTGCTCCATTTCCGGTAGAAGTGCAAACTTGTACAGCCGCCATGGGAATCAACAAAACAGTTCCTCAGAAAATTGGGGATTGACCTACCTCAAGACTCAGTCATACCATTCCTGGACATATATCCAAAGAATACTCTGTCCTACCACAAGGACACTTGCTAAATCATATTCATTGCTGCTCTATTCATGATAGCCAGAAACTGGAAACAACCTAGATGTACCTCAACAGAAGAATGGACAAAGAAAATGTGGTGCATTTACATAATGGAATATTACTTAGCTGTTTAAAAAAAAAAAAAAGACATCATGAAGTTTGCAGGCAAATGGATGAAACTAGAAAAAAACATCCTGAGTGAGTTAACCCAGACCCAGAAAGACAAACATGTTATGTATTCATTTATACATGAACATCAGCTATGAAATAAAGGATAATCATGCTATAACCCACAAACCCAGAGAAGCTAAGTAACATGAAGGGGCCAAGGGAGGAATGCATGAATCTCCCTGGGAAGGGGAAATAGAATAGATTTTGCAGGTGGACTGAGCACAGGTAAAGGTGGGAACAGAAGGGAGCTTGTGTGGGTGGTGGAGGGAGAGAGTACTGGGAGACACAACTGGAACTCGGGGCATTTGGGTGGCAATCTGGAAACCCGGTACAGTGCAAACTCCCAGAATCTACAAGAGCGACCCCATCTGGTAATGGGGGACACCGAGCCAAACTGGCCATCTTCTATAACCGGGCAAAGCTCCCCAAAATGGGACTAGGACATCAATCCAGCCACAAAAGCTTCCACCTATAATCTGTCCTGCCTGCAAGATGTGCTGGGGTCATGGTGGTACAGAACTTGTGGAAATGGCCAATCAGTGACTGGTCCAACTTGAGGCCCACGCCTGATACTGCCTGCATGGCCAGGAACTAGAGTCTGGACAGCACAAGACCCAGGATAGAACAAAACATAACTGAAAAAAAAAAAGGCCACAAAATGGTTCCGAATAATATTCTGCTATACTCAGATTGGTGCTTAGCCTAAGCATCAGAGAGATGCAGAGACCCACAGCCAAACACTAGGCAGAGCTAGGGGAACCCAATAGAACAGGGGGAGGAAGGATTGTAGGAGCCAGAGGTATCAAGGATACCAAGAGAGATGGCCCATGAAATCAACTAAGCAGGACTCATAGGGCTCATAGAGACTGAGCTAGGTCCTCTGCGTATATATTGTGGTTGTGTAGCTTTGTGTTCTTGTTGGACTCCTCCTAACAGTGGGAGTGGAAAGGGATGTCTCCGACTCTTTTGCCTGCACTTGAGACCCTTTTCCTCCTATTGGGTTGCCTCATCCAGCCTGGACATGAGGGATTGTGCCTACCATTATGATAGCTTATAAAGTCATCCATGTTTGGTTGATACTCCCCCTGGAAGGCCTGCTCTTTATTTGAAGGGAAACAGAGAGAGGGAGAAACAGGGAGAAGGGAGGGGGTGGGTGGCTGGAGACTGGGAGGAGTAGAGGGAGGGGAAACTTCAGTCAGAATGTAATACACGCGAGAAGTATTAAATACATGAATGAATAAATAACTAAACAAACAAACAAGAGCTAGCTACTCTTCTGGGGGACCAGCTCCAGTTCCAGGGAGCTTCTTCTGGCCTCTGCAGACACGAGGCACATGCATCATGCATAGACATACACGCGGGCACAGCACTCAGGACAATCGTGAGCCAACGATGTAGTCCAGAGGGCAGCCTGCAGGGCGGCTCTGGAAGAGTCTTCAGGAAGAGTTGGTTGAGCATCTGATAAGAGTGCTAAGAGTAGATATAGATGAATGGTTGAAAGGTTGAACTTCACTTAGTTAGTTAGTTAGCTAGCTAGCTAGCTAGTTAGTTAGTTTTTTGAGACAGGGTTTCTCTGTAGCCTTAGCTGTCCTGGACTCGCTTTGTAGAACAGGCTGGCCTCAAACTCACAGAGATCTGTTTGCCTCTGCCTTCCTGAGTGCTGGGATTACAGGCATGTGCCACCTTGCCCAGCTGAGAAGTTGAACTTTTATTTTATTTTTTGTTTTTTGGTGTGGTTTTGTTTTGTTCTGTATTGAGACAGGGTTTCTCTGTGTAGCCTAGGCTGTCCCAGACTCACTTTATAGACAGGCTTGCCTGGAACTCATAGAGATCCTCCTGCCTCTGCCTCCCTGAGTGCCAGGATTACAGGCGTGTACCACCATGCCCGGCTGAGAAGTTGAACTTTTAAACAGTGACAAAAACAGAAAACCAAGCAGAGAGGAAAAAAGATTTTAAAAAAAGCAAAAGACAGTGTTTTACTCCAGAGAAAACTCAGCGCATGCAGCGGATAAAAATGATTCACAGTTTATTTCAAGACTCAACTCAAGTAGCAGTCACCATCACGTGGCTAGAAACACTCTGAAGATAAGGGAGAATGGTGAGGGGTATGTGTGTGCCTGCAGGTGTTTACCTCTGAGAGCTACGGAAGAAGATGGGATCTGACTCGTAGACAATAGTACTTCCAAAGAAGTAGCAATGTTAAGTGTGTAATTCATACAGAGATCAATGACAAAAGCACTGCCTAATGAGTTGAACGTTATCCCTTTTGGGGACCAGGAGTTGCTTCAGCTGTGAACCTGAGGTGCTCTAGAGTGACCTGGGAATAGGGAACCTCAGTTGAGGAACTGCCTAGATAAGATGGGCCTGTGTCAAGCCTGGCTTAGTGGTGCATGCCTGTGATCCCAGCACTCGGGAAGTCAGGTGGTTCACTGTGAGTTCAAGGCCAGCCTGATCTACAAAGTGAGTCCAGGACAGCCAAGGCTACACAGAGAAACCGTCTTGACAAAACAAACAAACAAACAACAGCTTGGCCTGTGTCTAATTGCTGTAAGAGGGCCCAGCCCACTGTGGGTGGTGTCATCCCTAGGCAGGTGGACCTGGGCTGTTTAAGAAAGGCAGCCTCGGAAGCCTCGGTAAGTAAGCAGCTTCCTCCAAGGTCTCTGCTTTAGTTCCTGCCTTAACTTCCAGTGAGAAGACATATTAATTCTGGAATAGAAGGGCTGTAACCTGTAAGTCAAGCAAGACTTTTCTTACTGCACCCAAATTGCTTTTGATTAGTATTTTATCATAGAGAGGCAACCTAGAGCAAGAAGTCAGCAGGCTTTCTCGCTAAAAAGACAGATATGGTAAATATTTTCCGCAAGACTAGCTGCACAACTTGCCCAGGGCAGAGTGGAAATTTGAGCTTTTTGTTCAATAACTATTATAGTTTTTTAAGATGGGGCTGGAGAAAGATGGCTTAGAGGTTAAGAGCACTGTCTGCTCTTCCAGAGGTCCTGAGTTCAATTCCCAGCAGCCACATGGTGGCTCGCAACCATCTATAACGAGATCTGGTGCCCTCTGTTGGCATGCAGGCAGAACACTGCATATGTAATAAATAAATAAAACAAGTCTTTTTTTAAAAAAAAGATTTTTAAGATAGTAACTGGCACAAATGCACCCAAGTGTAGGCCCTCTGGAGGCCTTGTAGAGCCCCAGGGCAGAGCTGTGAGCAAGGGCAGGACAGATGCCCTTGAAGCTGGCCCTGAGCTTTCCAGGTCAGAATGGACTTTGTCCGTCCCAGCTGCTCAAGCTTGTCACTGTAATCTAGAAGCTGTCATTGAAGATGCATAATAAACGAGGCCAGTTGTGCTCCAGGAAAAACTTCATTTCATAAAAAAATAGGTTTCCCAGTGGCCATTGTTTTCTGGCCACTGCATAGATGCACATACATCTAAAAAAAAAAATAGAAGTTTTAAATATATAAATGAAATTGTGGGAGGCATGCTGATACACGCCTATCATGCCAGTACTTAGGGAACTGACGAAGGAGGAGTACAAGTTTTTGGGCAGCCTGGGCTACGTGGAAAGACCTGAAAAGGAAAAACAGAAAACAAACAGGGGCTGGGGACTAGGGCTGGGAAGTGCTCGCCACGTGAGCATGGTGACACAGCGGCGCACTCCTGGAATCCAGCTCTGGGGGGGCAAAGAGGATTCCTGGGGCTTGCCGCCCAACTAATCTGCTCTAGTTAGTGAGCACCAGGTTCAAGGGGAGACCCTTCAGTGGGTATAGAGCAACTGAGGAAGACGCTTGATGTCGACCTTAGGCCTGCACAGGCATGAACACACACACGTGTGTACACAAGCATGCACACATATGAACACACACATACGTGCACAAAAGGAGGATTGTAACGCAGTTGGGAGAGGGCATGCAGAGTCCTGAGTTCAACACCAGCACCACATAAAACCAGGAGCAGTGGCACAAGCCTTTAAGCCCAACACTCTGGCAGTGAGGCGGTGGAGGCAGGATGATCAGAGGTTCGAGTTCAACCTCTGCTACATAGCAAGTTCTAGGGCCAGTGTCTGGAATACATAAGATCCTGTCTCAAAAAAAACAAGAAAGAAAGAAAGAAAGGAAGGCCAGCCTGGGCTATCATGGACCCTGTGTCAAAACAAAACAAAATATAGGAATGCTGGCCAGGATATGGAGGTGGAAGTGAGAACGAAAATTAGTGCAAAACAGATAAAAATGTAGAAGTTCCTGCTGGTCATATCAGGGCATGCCTATAATCCCAGTACTCGGGAGGCAGGAAGTAGGAGGAGCAGAAGTTTGAAGCCAACATGGACTATATAGGGAGCTCAAGGCCAGCTTGAGCTACATATAGAGATCCTGTCCCAAAAATAAACAGGCTGGAGGGATGGCTCGGTGGCTAAGAGCACTGACTGCTCTTCTAGAGGACCCAGGTTCAATTCCCAGCACCTTATGTAATGGCTCCACAACTGTCTATAACTCCAGTTCCTGGGGATCCACAACCCTCTCCTGGCCTCCTCCGGCACCAGGCACACACCCATTCACACAACATGTTTTTATTTTAATTTTTAAAATTTTCATCTTCTTAAGTAGCAGAAAGTATTTTTGTGTGTATTTATGAGGTACAATAAATTTCCGTTGCGTATTTTACTTTACAAAATGTATACAAAAATAAAGAAAAATAAACCTAAACTAAAACAAAATACATAATTGCCACATGGTCCAGCTATAGCGCTCCAGTGCCAGCAAACGGAGACACCTGCATAGCCTGTCTACCAGGCAATGCTTGCGACAGTCGCGGCGTGGAGTTAGAGTAGGCATCTATCAACAGGTAAGTGGATAAAGAAAACTACGTAATCCCAGCACTCGGGAGGCAGAGGCAGGTGGATCTGTGTGAGTTCGAGGCCGGCCTACTCTACAAAGTGAGTCCAGGACGCCAAGGGACTATTACACAGGGAAACTCTGTCTTGAAAAACCAAGAAAAAAATTATACACACACACACACACACACGTATATATATATGTTGTTTATACATGATATATATGGTATGTATATACGTGTGAAATATATATTCAGTCATACAGAAGACTGAAATAATGTCATTTACAGGAAAATTGATGTAACTAGAAATCATCATATTAGAGAAAATAAGCCACACTCAGAAAAACAAGTGTCTCATGTTTATTCTCATATGCAGGGAGCACTAACAAAAGGGCCTGGAGGTAAAAGAAAGGCTATTTAAATAGAGCAAGATGATGGGATGAGGGAGAAGAAGAGGGCAATAGGGAGGGTGTGGACATGACCAAACACATAGTATGAATGTATGACAATGTCATAGTGAGGGGCCTGGGAGATGGCTCGCCGGCAAAGCACTGGTCCGTGCAAGCACGGGAACCTCCGTCTAGACCAACACACATGAAAAAGCCAGGCATGGTAGCAGGCGCTTGTAATCCCAGCATTGCGGGAGCAGAGACAGGAGGATCTCCGGGGTTTATAGGACCACCAGTATAACTGAGTTAGTGAACTGGGGGCTCCGTGAGAGACCCTGCCTCAAAAAAAAAAATAGACAGGGATTGAGGACACTCGATGTCAAGCTCTTGCCTTCACATACAAGTAGACATATACATGTGTGCGCGCACACACACACACACACACACACACGGACAGAGACAAACAGAGACAGACAGACAGACAGAATGTCCTGCGAATGACCAGTCAATGTCCTGAGATGCACAGGGCCGGTGTCATAGTCTCACAATGAGGAATTACCCAGAATGCCTCAAACAAGTCTAAACAAGCCCCGCACCTTGAAGCTTGTTACAGAGCCCAGGAGGCCTGTGTCTGCCTGTGTCTGCCGTGCCGGGCCTGGTCCAGCCTGCCAGGGGTGACGGGACTTTCCAGCTCTCCCTCCTGAACTGAAAGCCACGCTACCCACCCTTCCTGCGTAGGAACTTTCTCTTCTGAGCTGCCTTGCCGCTGCCGCCTCTCCCCTCCTTTGGCAGCTCCCCGCTTGGCAAAGCACAGGCAGCCAGCCTCGAAGCCCTGGGAAAATTCCTAACCTTTGCTTTGGTTTCCTCCAGCTCTTGGCAGCTCTTGGGAGGCCCTCAGCACATGTGCCCTGGGCTGGACATGCTGAAACTCCCCATTGTTCTTACTGCCTCTGCCTCAGGCCTGCGCCTTCTTCTGTACCTCCTATGTGGAGCCCTGCTGGGCGTACTGAGGGTCAGGTGCTAGGCAGGAGCGAGGGTAGGGTCCGGTCCCAACCCTGGGTGGGCACAGACAGGAGGGATGCTGAGCCTGTGTGGGAGCTGGGGGACCTGAAGCTCTCCTCCCCTTTCCTTCCTGGACTCTGGTGACCTTGAGTCAGGCCCTCCTCCTCCTCCCACTCCTGGAAATGTGCAGAAGTCGAGTCCCTAGAGACACAGAGAGGGCTTGTGGGGAAAGCTGACAGCGCCTGTTATGGGGGAAGGCTGAGGCTTTCTGCATAATGGATGTGCCCCAGCTGCGTGGCTGCTTTTGTGAAAGTGTATCTTTGCTAGCCAAGAAGCCCATCTCTACCTTTCCTTCCTAGGCTAGAGGCTGTCCTCCCTGGCAGCTGTGTTTCCTGAGGCCTGCATGCAGCTGTTAGTGTGTCGTCCCAGGGAAGACACTCCTCCAAGGGCTTTGTGTCGGAACAGGAGTGGTGATATATCTTCGCAGGCAAGCCCAAAGCCCTTTCAACAAGCAGCCTGGAGTTGGGGCTCCTGCATCGAAGACCAGCTGCGTCAGCCTTGGCCTGTGGGGCACCACTCTGCTGCTGTGTGACATCGCTCTGCTGTGTGACCTTTAGTGATGTGTTGGTCAGCTCTGGGCCTTGAGCTACCAGCCACGAAAGTACCTAGGGCTCCTTTTATTAGGAGGAGCCCGCTACTGGGAATGACACTGTGTGTCCCCACCCTGTGTGAGACAAGGAACACCTGGCTCCATCCTTGATGAGATCTGAAGCCCTGAATGGCGTCCCCTTTCCTCTGAGATGTCACAACAATGTGGTCATCTCTCCCACACTCAGCATGGTCCCCACCACAGACCAAGTCTCTCTGAAGCAGCTGTCTTGGGTCTGAGGAGCCCAGATTCTAGACAAGTGACCACGCCAAGGAACTGAAAAGAACCTCTTACCCAGGAAAGCCAAATGTGCTCCTTGCTAGCTCCTCGGCCCTGCCCCTGAAGGACCCCCAGGGGCTTGGGAAGCAGCTAACCATGTCCATCTGCTCTGGGACTGGCAGCCTGGAAAAGCGTGCTTGGCCGTGGCGGGGCCGCAGGGTGAGAGGAAGCATGCTTTTCCAGGCTGCCTGCAGAGGCTCCAACTTGTTCTGTTTCACTCTTCTTCCAGAGGCTCTTATCCCTGCGAGTCCAGGCCCTGCCTGGCCCCTGAGCTCTGAAAACTGGAAGGCCAAATAGACAGCAGGAGGGCTGATTTGGGCAGCAGAGATTTGGTGACTGATACTGATTCCCCATCCCCATCCTCACCCCCACCCTGAGCTGATGGAGTAATGGATCACAGCTCCTAGGACCCCCTCACCCCCCTTCCCCTTCTGTCCAAGGACCTGAGCAGCACTTCCGCCTCCTGTCACAGGAACATGGGAAGCAATCAGCCCAGGAAACTGCGGTATTTCCTTCCTTTCCCACCAGGTCCTCCAGATAGATACTTCAGTAACTTGGGCTTGGGCTGCAGGGTCCAAGCTTCTGGGGATGTGGGGAGGAAAGCCCAGTCGGCAGGAGTCCTAGCTCAGGTCATCTGGGCAGTGCAGTATGCACAAACCCTTTAGTCACTGGAGTCTGGCAACACCATCCAGGGAAGGATGGAGGGTCCTGTCCTCTGCTCTCAGGGGCTAAGGGAGCAAGCAGGCCATCTCCACATCCAGGATGTGGGAAGAACCAGGACCAAAGCGCCTCCTTTCTGGCCTCTCAAGTTCCTCCGTCCTTTCCTTCACAATGTGAGGAGGAATTTGCAGACCGGGACCTGCAGCTGGTGGCTTTGGGAAAGAAAGGCTTGGTCCCTGGTCCTGAAGCCGGAGGTGGGAGGCAGGACTGCCCGAATCAACAGCCGCCTGTGCTTGGGAGCCTGTGGTAGAACTGAAATGGACAGGACACCTCTTTCCCTACACCACCCCTTCCTCACGAAGCATCGAACGCTTCCTCTCACCCTGCGGCTCCTCCACGGCCAAGCACGCTTTCCAGAAAGCACCCAACACATATTCCCTTGGGGGTGTCAGAAGCAGATGGAAACCTGGTCCAGACAGGCGTGGGAACTCTATCACACACCCTCTCTTATGTAGTAGGGAGGCTGTGGGTGGGCGAGTTGGCACAGTATAGATCGAGGGGTTCCCACTCTGAGAGCTGGGTGTGAAAGTGAAGGTCCAGCTATCCTAATCCTTGGCTGTGACCGGGGGCCAGTTAGTCAACCATTGTAAGCCATAGGCTCCTGTGCTGTGAATAAGGCTGTAGGGGTGGTTAATATGGATAATACTTGAAAAACGGAGCCCCAGAGGCTGGCCCAGCAAGTGGCCCCTGTGCTCTGCCTCGGACATGTTCAGTCATGAGACTCCAAATCCTGAGGGACAGACCAGAGTCCAGGTACCTCTAAGCATAAAGAGGATGTTAGAAAACCATGTCTGGGGCCCGGCTGCGTCCTGTCCACAGAGGGGGCCTCATGGAATCGCTCTAGGATTCCCCGCCTCCACGAGCTCTGGGGATTGTGGTGCCCTTGCTCACTGTACAGCAATCATGGTCTGGTACCATGGGCACTTAGATCCAAATGCCTTCCCTGGGAGCGGCCGTCCCCTAGGGTTTAGGCTGGGCCAGCCTTGCTGGGGCTCAGCTTTCAGAGCTGAGTTCCTTCAAAGAGCAGGAGCCACAGCCTCATCAGCTGGAAGCATCTAGAACAACAGTCCCTCTTGAGTCCCAGGCCGGTAGTGAGAGCTGCCTTCCCTGTTGCAGCCCCAGCCAAAGCCCCTTGCTAAGGGTCAAGCAGGGATCACCCTGGTATTCTCAGCCTGGGCTGGGGAGCACTAGCACAGAAAACTAGCACCCGTTAACCACAGAGATAGCTACACATCAGCCCATTCCACAGATGTGTTTCGGGGACCTCTGCCAAGGCCGGGATTTCCTTACCGTCTGACAGGGTCTCTGCCGGTGTCCTCAGTCTCTATTTTCCAGCCTGTAGTCACCCTGGCTCTGTTGGGATCAGAGAACCTGGTACCAGGGTCCTGTGCCCAGGCCCCCAGCAGTCCCCAACTCAGGTACCCCCCAAGGCCCAGAAGCAGTGTGAGGATCATGGCGGGCTTAGCTGATTCTGCTGAGGCTCTGCCTTGCAAGTGACTCCCAAATTTGCTGGTGATGTGGTCTTCAAATGAAATCTCAGAAAGAAAAGAAAACACGAGGACAACAAAGGGAGGAAGTGGCTTGGTCCTGCCCACCCGGTAAGTCTCATCCGCCCCCGCCTTTTCCAGCCTGGCCCCCTCTGAGGCCACCAACCACTCAGGCCAATTCCCGTGTCCTAAGGGCTCTTGAATCAGGGACACTGGGGGTATGAAGACACATGAAGGTGGCCCTGTCAAATCCATTTCTACAGGATTCTGTCCTGGGCCTGGAGATAGAGCTGTAGAAAGTGTGGGTCTCTGGAGATCTGCTGTCCCCATACTGTTGGCCAGGAAGTAGGGAGCAGGCACACCCACGCCCTCTCAGCACCTGTCTGTGCTGGTCTATGGGAGCCAGCAGGTGGGTAAAAGCTCAGAGAAGAAAAGGAACTATGCTAGCCACACAGCATACAGCCCCATCTAGGGCATGGGGGAAGCTTTGTGTGTTTCTGACCTCAGCTTTCCAACAGGTTTGACTGGAGCTCCGGGCTCAGGAGCACCCAGGATATTGTGGGTAGCTGGGCAACCAGGACAGCCTGTAGGTTGGTCACTCACTGGGCAGGCCCTGACCCCTGCCCAGCCGGGTACACTGAGGCATCGGCCAAGGCATTTATCTTCTGTACACAATGGCCAGGGCACAAGACCACCAGGGCTCCCCAAGGATGAATGAGGGACAGTGATAGATTAGGATATGTCTGGCCTCCCTAGAAGCATCCCCTCCCCTGGGATGACAGGAGTCAGCAGGGCAGAAGTGAGCCAGTGGGGCCCAGGCCCTGCTCTCTGGTGTCCTCTTGGGGCATACTTCCCTCCAGCCCTCCCTCCCTGCCCCCACCCTGCCCTCGCTGGCTGGGCTCCAGCCAGCAACCACAGCATCAATATTTTATCCGTGTCAATAAGAGGCAACGGCAGCAGAGACAGCGGCTGCAGCGCTCCAGTCCACAGCTCGCAGCAGTCAGGTCCCAGCCTTGCAACCACCATGGATGTCTTCAAGAAGGGCTTCTCCATTGCCAAGGAAGGTGTGGTGGGTGCCGTGGAGAAGACCAAGCAGGGAGTGACGGAGGCAGCAGAGAAGACCAAGGAGGGGGTCATGTATGTGGGTGAGTGTGGCGAGAGGGGCGGGGCAGGGTGGGGCAGGAGGCTTTCTAATGGATGGTGGGATCTTCTACTTTCCCTCTGCTGATTCCCCTCAGCTTCTGGGGAGCATTTTGAGAGAGATAAAATCCTGAGTGTTGAGGCAGGGTCCCCACACCCTGAAGATCATGCTAGTATCTGTTTGTCTTTGGAACTCTTTGTGGAGGGACTCGGGTCTCTAAGACAGGATCAGAGTGCCACTCAGATCACCTGAGTGTGTACACACAAAAGTGCACACACACACGCCTGGGGTCTCCTAACCCTGGAGTCCCCGAGGCAATGATCTGCTCAAGTGGACCCCGTTTCTCCAATGGGAGCTGCAGACCACATGACCCCACTTGGCCTAGAGGAAATGAGTAGGCTGTGCAAATGGGTCCAGTTTAGTGCTTAACCCACTCCTGCTCTCTGGTATCACTCCAAAGAGGGGGCAGGGGTGGCCAAGCCTGTGACTCAGCTTTCTCTGCCCTGTTCAGCTGCTGCTTCTGAGGCCCAGGCCACACCCATGCAAGGGCCGTAGACCCACCAGTAGCCCTACCTCAGGCCTGGTCTCTTTGTCTCCTCTTCCTGTCCTGTCTCCTTCCCGTCTGTCCTCTATCCTTCAGACATAGCAGGAAATGGCCCTTTGAAGGGGCTGCTGTCCCCGGACGGCATCCTCATCCCCTCCTGGCCCCACAGTGTGTCCAGCTGTTTGCCCTGACTATCTGCACACCTCTTCCCTCCAATAGGCACCAAAACCAAGGAGAACGTGGTACAAAGCGTAACCTCAGGTAAGGTGACCCAGAATCGGGGAACTCGAGAATCCTGTCTTATACCCGGGGCCCACACCTGGAGGCCTCCTTGTATCGACTGGACCCCAAGCCCTAGCTGAACCAAATCCCTATATTCCCTGAAGATAGACCAGAGCAGGCTCCCGCCCCCACCCCCATCACATTGTTGCTGCCTTGGAGAAAGGTATGGAAGTAACCAGGAGTCAGCTCCAGGAAGGGGCTGTTCTCCCCAGCTTGGAGGCAGCAGGGGAGAGGGCTAGGGCTGAGTTCAGCCGACTTTTCTGCAGTGGCTGAGAAGACCAAGGAGCAGGCCAATGCCGTGAGTGAAGCTGTGGTCACCAGTGTCAACACAGTGGCCACCAAGACTGTGGAGGAGGCGGAAAACATCGTGGTCACCACCGGGGTCGTACAAAAGGTGAGCCTGGCTCGTGTCCTTTCCCTAGGCTGCCTCGGCTGCCTAGGAGATGGCGCTGCCCTGCTGGAAACTATAGTGTCAGACCCCGCTTGGCTTTACAGGCAGCACCCACTGTGTGTTGGGGCCACTTGGCGTTTTTATACCTATTCATATCTGGAATCCTTACCGTAACCCTTAGAGTGGGGACTTGGAATTTATTTTATGCACAAGGAAAGTGGCAGTCAAGCCACGCCCAGCCCGTCACTTTTGACATACACTTTACAAGGTCCCTGTATGGTGAAAGGCGGCCTTCTAGACAGGCTAAAGCTGCCAAACCAGCACTGGGGCTCCCAAAGAAGCAATGATGGCAGCACCGCCCACTTGTGGCGGACAAGCAGCAGAGCTCTGACTCCGCCCTCTGCTGAAGTCTTTGTGTGAGCGTGTGGATTGTATGTGCATTATAGGTGGGGCGGAGATGTGTGCGAACGTGTATGCATGTGATACCTGTGTGAACACGTGTGCATATGTAGGCAGGCAGCTGAAAGACGCAGGAGCATCAGACCAAGGAGCAGGCCAATGCCATGAGTGAAGCTGTGGTAGCCAGTGTCAACACAGTGGCCGCCAGGGATAGATGACAGGAGCTGTTTCAGCACTTGCCAAAGAGTACCCTCTGTTTAAGCCTTTTACACTCATTAACCCATGTAGTGAGCTCCCAGACTCCACAGCATAGGCTGTAGAAAGGAAGGCCTAGAGCAATTAGTGGTGTGGTGTACCTCAGTCATGTGGAGGTCCCATGTGTGACCAGTTCCGGGGCTACACCCTTGAAAGGATGCATATAGATTGTGGAGGGATGGGGACTCCAGAATGGACGTTGGGAAGGAAGCTGCCTCCAAAGATTTGTTATCTTCAGCCTCCCTTACATTTAGAACAGGTGGGGCCCCTGAGTCCCACACAGCCAGCACTGCAGAAGCAGAGGAGTGGAGGAAAGGGGAGGGGTCACCCACCCCAAACACCTGTTTCCAGGGCCAACAAAGGTTCTCCTGCCACTGGAGTGCTGCAGGTGCACCTCTGCAGGCTGTGTGACTCTGAGAACATCCTATCTGGATCCCCACTTCCTCCTCTGAAATGGTACCACCTCATGGGGCTGTGGGAGAAGGCAGAGGAATGGTGCCAGGAAGCAATTCTGCCAGGCATGTGGTGAGCACCCATCATCATTGCCACCACTGTCACCAGTGCTGTAGGCAGCCCAGGAAGCCTGCTCCCAAGTCACCAAGAAGAAGGATCCTGGGAGCAAGTTCCAGGCTGCCCTTCTAATTCCGGAGATGCTACTGAGTCTTTGGAGCCGTGCCAAGGGACAGTCATTTTTCTGGTGACTCACCAACTGGTGCTGATGCCATGCCCTACCCCTGCCGGTGACCTTCAGAAGAATGCTGCGTGGCTGTCTAACCACTCATGCCATGGGTTTCAGGTCCATTCTTAGGGCAGTATGCCTAGGCAAGCAGTCCCCTGCCCTTCATCCAGAGCTTTTGGCTCTGAGGTAACATAGGTAGTTTCTGAGAACAGACTCTAGACTGACTGTCAGTCTAGTTCCAAACTCCCTGCTGTCCTGGCCATGTAAGCAAATGCTATGGTGATCGGGGAAATACAAGACAGGCCTGAGCCAAGATCCCATCCGGAAGGCAGGAAGAGGGACCCACACTACTGAGGTCCTGAGAGGGACCTGGAGCAAGCAGGACCCATGCCAACAAACTTTGAGCTCTGAGGCCTTGCACCAGTATGTCGGCCCTGACCCCTAATCTCAGGGTCTCTGTGAACAATGATGCATGCTACTACTGTTCATACAGCCTAAGCGAGGGGGTTCATGTGATTCAAGGGTCTCTCTCCACCCCCAAACTTACTGCACGTCCTCCAGGCTTTCTCACTTAAGGAACCTAAGCATGCAGGGAGGCAGGAACCTTGGGATCTGTCTGCGGAAGGGGAAGCTGGATTGCAGGCTATCTGGTACACACAGAAATCTTTCTTTGGTATCTGGCACCTCTGGACCCTCCAAGCACTGGAAGATGACCTGGCGGCAGTGGTGGGGGTGGGGGGGAGGGAACTCTGGCTGTAGGCAGCTGAGGGCCCGTGTATCTTCCCATAGCCTCATATCCCCTTTGCTCCCCTGCAGGAGGACTTGAAACCTGCCCCTGCACAGGACCTGGAGGCCAAAGAGCAAGTGGAGGATGAAGAGGTAGGAGCTGGGCTCCCAGGGTACACCAGAAAGTCCTGGGGTAGAGACCTGAGCCGTAAAGACTCCCTGCTTTCGCTTCTGAGTCGCGGGAGGGATATGGGTGGAGCAGTCAGGGGCCTGAGTGTGTGATCTCCCCATAAGTAGCCATTTTCAGGTTGTCAGGGAAAGCTGTGGACCTGGACCTGGGTGCAAGTCTGTCTCTTCCTCCCTCCCCTCCTCCTTCTCTCTCTCTCCCTCCCTCCCCTATCTCTCTGCCAGGCCAAGAGTGGAGGAGACTAGCAAGCAGCCAATCAGCCACAGAGGCCCAAGGGACACCCTCTGCCTTGGACCCTGTCCCAATCTGACACACTGACTGCCCTGCCTAGAGTGCCCCGTGGGTTGCTCATGTTCTCTGCCCGGTAGCCCAGTGCCACAAGCCTATCTACCCACGCTACTGCCAGCGCCAGCGCCCCCTGCTGGCTCCTTCTGCCCTATGGTCCTCATCACAGATCTGATGCTGCTGTGAATTTTTTTTTTTTTTTAATGATTCCGAATAAAACCTGAGCCCCACTCCCATCCATGCTTCTTTTCTGAGCTGCGCCATCACTCATGAAGCCCTCTGGACATTCCCAGGGGAAAGGAGTCAAGACTCAGCATTTGACAGGGCACGGTGGCACACACCTGTAATCCCAGCACTCGGGTGGCAGGGGCAGAGGCAGGTAGATCTATGTGAGTTTGAGGCCAGCCTGCTCTACAACCCCCCCCAAAAAAAGAGAGAAAGAAAGAAAGCAAAAAAAAAAATACTCAGAATTTGATGAGACCAGATATACTTCAAGACGTATAGTTCTGCTAGAACCAGTGCCTTCCAGGGCACTGTCCCCCTCATAGCCTGCTGTCTTTAGCAGCAGGGCGGTGGCCTCTCCCTCAGCTTCCCTAGATAACAGGCAGTTGATACTGTCCACAGAAGTGCAACTGGACAGATCGGGCTTGAGCCTCAGGATCCCACCACCTGCCCAGTTGGTGTGTGTGAGGAACCTCAGGTGGGCAGAGGGTGAGAATGTCTACAATTTCAGCTTGTGTGCTATCAGGACGGGGGCACCTTGTGCCTTCCCTGGAACAACTAGCGAAGCCTACAACCATAGTCAGGACAGGCACAGCAGAGACAAGCAGCCTGGCCCCAGGCATCCTCAGGCAGGTGGGCTTCCCTTTCCTGTCTAGCCCAGGAGACTACAAACAAAAGAAAATGGCATTGGTATATTTGGAAATATGGCTTAGTGGCAGAATGCTTGCCTGCTACGCATGAGGCCGTAGGTTCAATCCTCAGTCGTGCAGGTGAATACATAAACAAGCCCTGAGAAAGAATTAAGGAGCTGAGTTAAAGAACTTGCCCCAGGGCCAGAGCTGAGCAGCATCGGTCTGGGCACAAGCTAGGTGGCCTTGTTCCAGAACCACCTGAGTCCATGCTCTGCCATGGTCTCCACTGTGCCAGTTCACAGTCCCCGCCC
The DNA here is from genome assembly GCF_030254825.1 of Meriones unguiculatus. NCBI lineage: Eukaryota > Metazoa > Chordata > Mammalia > Rodentia > Muridae > Meriones > Meriones unguiculatus. The sequence goes on along the minus strand of NC_083357.1, from coordinate 12,229,515 downwards.
CTCCAAAATTTCAAAACAGTCCAGACACCCCACCTTACTGGGGGCCAGCATGAGGCTGTTTGGACTCTTTCTTAGGAATCATCCTTGTCTTGAACACTCAGCTTGGGTTCAGAACTTTGAAGTGGCTTGCCCAGGCCTCCCGTCTGCCAGTGCCAGTGCCAGAGCTTGAGTCACTTGTCTCCCATGGAGCCTGTGCAATAGGGAGCAGCGGTCAAGGACAGCCCAGTCAACCTGCCCCTAAGCTCTTGTGTCCAGGTGGGTGAGGCACAGGCATCACTGATGGGGAGGAAGGAAAGAACTGAGGGCCACTGGTCCCATGGATAGGAGAAAGGGGTAAAGGCAGGATGCGCCTGCACACACCTCCTCTCCCCAACTCACACATTTCAGGAAGTTGTGCCCGCTCAGGAAGTGTGCCTACCTAAGAGGTGTGCCCACCCGGAGCTCTCTGGGCTGGAAGAGCAAGGCTAGTTCGGGCGACGAGGGTGGAGGAAGAGCAGAAGGCCTGGTCCTGGGAAGTCTCGCGTCTCCCAAGCCCAAGTGCCTTTGCAGAGGTCTCTGCTCCCCCAACCCCCTGTTCTGGACTCAAATGACAAACATGAAGGTCAGCCTGCTCCAGGAAGACCCTTCTTCAACCTGCAGGCAGCTGCAGTGTTCCTGGCTTTTGACCCAGTCACAGCCTCTCTGCTTACCTCTGACAAAACAAAAAGCAGCGTTCTGGCCTGTGCTTCTCAAGACTGCCTCCTCTGGTGGGCTGGGCTGTAACTTTGGGAAACTTTTCAGCTTTTAGTGAACTTTTCTCCTCCTTTCTCTCTCTCTCTCGGTTAAATACTGATTGATTTGTTTAGTTTTTTAATTATATGTGTACGTGTGTATCTGAATATGGGTTTCTGAACACAAGGGCAGTGCCCCAAGATGTCAGAAGAGGGTGCTAAAGCTCTCGGAGCTGGAGGTAGAAGCAGGTAAGAGCCACCCTTCCCAGATTCTGGGACCTGATCTCTGATCCTCTGAAGTGTTCTTAGCTGCTGAGCCATCTCTCCAGCCACCCCCTCTTTAAAGTTTATTTTTGTGATAGGGTCTCACTGTGTTGCTCTGGCTGTCCTGGAACTCATTACGTAGACCAGGCTGGCTTTGAACACATAGAGATGTGCCTGCCTCTGCTTCCTGGGTGCTAGGATTGAAGTCATGAGCCACAATATCCATGGTTTTTTAAAATTTTATTTGTTTTCGATACAAGATCTCCTGTAGCCCAGGGAGGTCTCAGACTTTACCATGTAGCTAAAGTGGTCCCGAATGACTGACCCTCCTATGTCCGCCGTCCAAGTAGAAGTATTTCACCCACAGCTGCTTTTTGCATGTTTTGGTCTATCTATCTATCTATCTATCTATCTATCTATCTATCTATCTATCTGCATTGCAGTGTTTCACCTGAATTGCAGACAGTTGTGAGCTGCCACGTGAATGCTGGGAATTAAACCTAGGACCTCTGGAAGAGCAGCCAGTGCTCTTAACCATTGAGCCGTCTCTTCCCTGGTTTTGTTCTTTTGAGATAGAGTCTCACTCAATAGCCCAGGCTGGCCTCCAACTTGCAGTGATCCTTCCTGCCTTGGCTTCCCAAGTCCTGGCATTACAGTTACGAACACCACACTGGGGTTTTTTGGTCAACCTTAAAAATTGTTAATTTTGGAGGAGCGAGATGGCTCGGTGGATAGAGTGCTTGCTGCTAAGTGTAATGATCTGAGCTCAAGCCCTGGAACTCCATAATGGAAGAAGAAAACCGACTCCTGCAGGGACTCCAGCCTCCGCACTCACATCACAGTGCACATGTGCTTGAGAAATAAATAACAAACACAAAGAAATAACAAATCAATAATGTTGAAGTTTTTTTCTTTTAAACTATCACTAGTTTGGGGCCAAGTGAGGTAAAATAATAATAATAATAATAGTAATAAACCTACTTGCTGCACTCAGGGGACAGAGGCAGGAGAATCATGAGTTAAGCGACAGACTGGGTGATAGGGAAGCCTTGTCCTGAAAAAGAAAGTAAATTAAAAAAAGAAAAAAGAAAAATCACTAAATGCAACGGAGCAACATGGTGGCTCTACCTGCTTTCTGAACATGGCACCTCTGCCCCATGGGCTGTGATGATGACACTCACTTGAAGTCAGAAACCTGCAGGCCGCTTTTGCTAGGACAAACTTCAGAGTATCTTAAAGGGGACTGACACACGTGTCCCCTTGTTACCATAACCTTTGGTTCATGCTTTGACTAGCAGATGGGCATGCTAGTCAGTGAAGTAATATTTGTTTAGGACTGGCAGTAAAGACTGACTTACAAAACTCAACCAACCCCTCTCCTCCTCGTTTGGGATCTGTGACTTCTCAGGGCTGCTGGCCCACTGGAGAGGCGCCTGCAAGTGTCCAATCACCCAGCGTTTCCTAACCAAAGCCCCCATTCTTTTCCTCTTGCCTGAGGACAAAAGAGCTTGAGTTAGCTGAGTTTCCATCCAGGGCCAGCACATACTTTCTCATTGGTTGGCATTCTGAAGAAATCTCCCTCCTTCACTAATGGGTTTGGGAATAAACATCCCTCAATCCATTCATGTCCATGGAAACACTTTAGGGCAACTGTGCAAATGTCCTGTCTTCAAAGTCGAAGAGATCCAGGGTTAGACAATGTAGGAACTTGTCCTAGGTATATCCAGACCTGAGTTCTGACGCCAACGTCTGTTACTATATGCCCTATAGTACAGGGCCACCTTAAGTTGTCTTTAACATCTTTCTAGGCTAGTGTCTCCACTGAGGCCTCTGCCTTCTTACAGTGTGTACCATGGCAAATAGGACTGGCAGCCATCCCTCGATGAGCAAGAACAGTGGCAGAGGCCTTCCCATGAAGGCATAGGGGAAGGGATGGGTGTTCGGAAGCCAGCAGATAGAAGGCAGGGGCTGGCCTGGGTTTCTGGAGTCTCTTGGTACCTATGTGATGGGAACTCTGTGCGCAGGTACTGCTCCCCTCCTGTACCCCACCTAACCTCATTCCTTCCCCTTTCTCTAGTGCACGCATGTGTGCAAAGCGAACATACACTCTGCTCCCTGGCTCTCCAAGCCCAGAACTGACCCTCCACTATTGTAAGCAGAAGGGTAAGGGTCATCAGGGTGGGCCTGGGTAGGCAGAGGCTCACCAGAGCTCCAGGAGAGTCCAAACAAGGTGGAGAGAAAATGAAAATCCCTGTACTGGGCCTGGGAACCCAGAAGGGTGTGTAGCAAACTACTTTGTTTCTTTTCTTTTTAAGATTTATTTATTTGTTACCTATATAGTGTTCTACCTGCATGTGTGCCAGAAGGTCAGAAGAGGACACCAGATCTCTTTATAGATGGTCACAAACCACTATATGGTTGCTAGGAATTGAACTCAGGACCTCTGGAAGACTGAACTCAGTCTGTGCTCTTAATCCCTGAGCCATCTCTCTGGCTCCCTACTTATGGTTCTTGAGTGTTGACTTTAGGCATGGCTGTTTTCTAACTCCTCCACTGGGATCCAGGCTCCCAACATGCTTCCTAGCACCTCCAGATTGTCCTCAGGTTCCAGGAGAACCCCTTTTCAAGAAAGTAAAGCAAGCAATCCCAGGACATCCCTGCCCTCTGCCTGGCTGGTGGGTTTGGGTAATCTGTGGCAGACTCCTTCCCTTGCCTGGCACAGAGGAGCAATGTGTGCCCCCTCCTGAACTGGGGCTGCATGCGTGTCCTAAAATCTTATCTTCAGGGTTTTACTTTACCCTCCCTTATCTGTGCTAATTGGATCCCAGGAGCCTTGGGGTACATAGCCCACCGCCATGCCAGAGCCAGGTGTGTGGGAATATGCATGCTGTGTTTACCAGGACCTGTAGCAGTGGGTATCTGTACTGAGGTGGAGTTGGAGTAAAACCCGACTCACCATTTCTGCCTCAGTTTACTTCTACAAACCAAAGTTGTTTCAGCTACATGACTCTGAAAATTATACAAGAAACTGTAAAGTTTTGAGGCAAAAGATTGTGTGTGTGTGTGTGTGTGTGTACCACAGTCCCTGGGTAAGTAGTCTCCTGGATCCCTTTCCCACTCTAGTTAGGGTCCTCCTGGGGCCTGCATGTGTCCCCACTGCCCTGTCCCTCACACACTCTTACTCCCTATCCCCCCCAAACCCAGCCATGTGTCTGCTAGCCTGCCCCTGCCCCTTCCCTCTGCTGGGTGAGCTGGCTCAAAACTCCTTCAAAAATGCAGAGAGCTGGAGAGGCAGCTCAGAGGTTAAGAGCACTGGCTGCTCTTCCAAAGATCCTGAGTTCAATTCCCAGCAACCACACCGTGGCTCAGAACCATCTTTAGTGAGATCTGGTGTCCTCTTCTGGGGCACAGGCAGAATGCTGTATAAATAATAAATAAATAAATAAATAAATAAATAAATCTAAAAAAAAGTTCAAACTGGAGCCAGGTGTGTGGCCCACGGCTGTAATTCCAGCACTCGGGGAGGTAGAGGCAGGTGGATCTCTGTGAGTTCGAGGCTGTCCTGGTCTACAGAGCGAGTCTAAGACAGCCAAGGCTACACAGAAAAATCCTGTCTCAAAAAAAAAAAAAAAAACAACAACTCCAAATTGGCGTTGAGGTCCACCACAGCAGTGAGCAGCACTGACCCTCTGCAGCTGTCCTCAGACAACCCAGAACTCCCGCAGGCCACGCCAGTGAGAATTCAAAAGGCCTGGTGTAGGAGGCAGAAGAGGCCCAGGTGCCAGGGAGTGGAACCCTGCCTGAGCGTCAGCAGATACACCTTTCTGACGCATCAGGAGCAGCAGGTCTCTGTAGAGTGAAATCCTTGTGCCTGGTCTCCCTGAGCTGGAGGAGCCACAGGACCCCTAACCGGGCCAACGCTTTGATCTTCGAGGGGGGCCCATCTATGGAGGGGCCAGCCAGGTAACAGGTCCTATAGGCTATGGTAACCGTCCACTGCCATCTGAAAGACCTCCACCTCCTGGGTGTCCTGGCCCAGGGCACACAGGACCAACAGGTTTTCCAAATCCCATGGACTTTTTTTTTTTTTTAAACCTCCTCTGGGCGGTGGGGGAAGGAAGATGGAAGTCTCACCTGTCAGGCAGGTCCCAGCCTTAGTTTCTCCACATTTAACTCCCTTCTTATTCCAAACTGGTAGGGAAGCAAGCCAGGAAGGAGGGATCCAGAGCTGTAGGTTACTAAGAGCACTCTGGGGCAGGGCTCACCGACCTTTGAGTGGCCCAAGGCACAGGTAAAAAGGATGACACAATCCAGAGGACGTACAGAAAATTCTAGGGGTGTTAGGGAGTGGAGGGTGAGGGAGAGCGGGCTGCACTCCCCTCACAGGCCCCAACCCCTACTCAGTGTTAGCCTCCTTTCTGCCAACCCTTCTAAGAGATCTCTGCTCACTCTGCCCTCAGCGACTGCAAAGGGCATTTCCTGGGGAGCTGACTCTAAGCAGATTTAACCCTGCAAAGCTGTGGGTCCCCAGGGCATTGCTCACGCTTCCTCTTTCCCAGGCGTTGCCAGGCCCCCAGGGACCAGGCTGCTAACCAGGACCTGACAAGGCGGCCAAATACTCCAGCCACCAGCAGAGAGGAAACTGGGCCCTTCTCTCCAGTCTGGGATCAGCTGAACTTGGCCCGGAGCTCTGTTCGGCTGCTGCTTCCTTGAGCTGCACTTAATTAAAGCTACTATTGTCCTGCTTTTGGGTGCACTTCAGTGATTTCGCCGAGCAGGGCCCAGCTCTTCGGCGCCGTTAGGGGCGGGTTTCCATCCTCCCCGCCGCCCACTACTCATTAGCTCCGCAATCCAAAAGCTTCTCCCGCTGCGGGAAGCAGACTGCGCCTAGAATGGGGATACTCCGTCCTCCCCTGATCCTCCGGGGACTCCTGTCTGAAGAGGGAGGGACAGGGTGCTGAGGACTTGCTCCAGGAGAGGGAGAGGGGAGCCGGCGCCTGGGAGGCCGCGCGGGAGACGCACCGGCCACACCCTGCCGGGACTCACCAGGAGGTGCGGCCGGGTCTTGGTTGCAGCCTCCAGACGGAGCCTGGTCCCCCAAGGACAGAGCAGCGACCTCGAGGCACAGTGTACTTGAGGGAATGAGGTCGACCTTCCTTAAGCTCCCTCTTCTTCTCAAGCTAACTAGAAACTAATGGTCCAAAACGAAACCGGGCATTTTCGTCGGGCATGTCCCAGGTGGAGTAGGGGTCCTGCAAAGTCAGCTCCCCGACCCTCAGCCCTCTGCACGTGTCCACGCACGGGACCTCAGCCCCGGGCGCGCCCTGCTGCTGGGTGACTCACAGATGCCGCAGGGTGAGGCTACGCCTAGGCATCCATTCATCTGAAAAACACTGCCACACCCGCGGAGACCTCTACCCGCCTCCCTTCCCATCTCCAGTCCTGTATGCAATTACTGTCTTCTTTCGTAGTGGTATCTTCCCCCAACTGGAGGATAAAACGGTTAATCACTTCAGTTAAAAAAAAAAAAAGAGGGGGGGACCACGCCCTTCCCAGTTCCTCAGAGATTAAGAAAAACTAGATTTCGTTGCAAGCTGGCCCCAGGCTGGCCCTGAAGATCTTCCTCAGCCTGCCAGCAGGGGGCAGTGCCTCCACGAGCGGGGGGGGGGGGGGAAAGCCTTTGCTTTGAGCTCTCTTTACCTTCCAGAGTTGCACCCGTACATGAATCCGTATGGCTGACTGTACCCCCAAAGAAGGCCTACCCAATGTGAAAAAGGAACCGATACTGTTACCTCAGCTCAAAGGGAAGGCTGTGAAGGGACATTTCAGGCTTTCTGAGGGCTTCTGGCATCTCCAGAAGACCTCCCCTATAGGAACTGGTGCTGAGTCAGGAGACAGTTTGGGGCCACACTACAAGGCCGAAGGAGCTGGATGTCGGACGTCCCACTGTCTTTCTGTCGTTCATCCTTGCCCAGGGTGACTCAGAGGTAAATCCCAAGAGTCTCACGTGGCTGTGTCTTACCTGCTCTGCTTTAGGCATGGATGTGGGGCCCAGCTCTTGCTGGGAGGGGAAAGGTCAAATCTGTGGGGTCAGAGGCCTTCTAGGAAAGGTTTTTGGTGACATGTTTCTGAATTAGGCTTTCTGTTTCAATTGAAAGCTAAGGCTTCCCCATGTTACCTGTGCTTCAAAGTCATGAACTGGCTACCTTGTCAGCTGTCTCTCAGGCATTCCCTTCCTCTCTGTCCCAGCCGCATGCCTTCCCCTTTAGTTCCCTTCCGATGGTCAAGCTCTTCTTCAAGTGCCACAGCCTGGCACTGCTTTCTGTGTCTGCACCGCTCTCATAAACTACCCTTGCCTGCACCTGGCTCCTCCTTGTTTCTTGTTTCAGTTTGGCAGAGCTCTCTCTCTGTGTCTCTCTGTTGCTGTCTCTCTCTCTCACACACACACATGCACAGATGTGCACAGTAATGTGAGTGCAGGTACCTGAGGAAACCAGAGGTGTCAGACCCCCTTGGAGTTGGAGTTGCAGATGGCTGTGAGCTGATTGACGTGGAGTCCTGGGACCTGAACTCATGTCCTCTGCAAGAGCAGTACTCATACTTAACCACTCTTCAACCAAAGCCATTTATTTGTTTGTTTGTTTGTTTATTGGCAGGATCTCAGTACATAGCCCAGGCCAGGCAAGCAGCTGACAGCTTCCCAGTCTTAAATCCCCTTAGACGGTGAACAGGCAAGAGCAGAATTGCCTACTTCGCAGTTTTTCTTCCTTCCCTCTCTTCCTCACAGCTGCCTCCCCCCCCACCCCGCCCCTTCTACTTTATGAAAACAAGCAGCATTTACAATTCCATTGCCCAACCCTGAGCTGCTCCTTTGTTTTTGACTTAGGTAAGTTTCCCATCTGCCCTTTGGCTGAAATATTTTCTGCTGTCTCTTGATTCGTTGAAATCATTCCTCATTGAAGTGGCTTCAAGACGGAAACACTGATAAGCTATCTAGGATCGAAGATGACAACTTTTACAACTGGGTAAAGGGTCCCTAAAGATTTATAATATTCCATTACATATGGCCCATCTTTCCTTTGTTCTTTCTTTTATGTTATTTTTTTTTGTTTTTGTTTTGTTTTGTTTTTTGAGACAGCGTTTCTCTGTGTAGCCCTGATTGTCCTGGAACTCTCTTGGCTGGCCTGGAGCTCACAGAGACCTGCCTGCCTAGTTTTGGGATTAAAGTCCTGTGCCACCACCACTTGGCTGGCATTTTCTAAAACGTTTTTTAAAAAACGTTAAAAATTTACAAAGAAAGGTGGGGGTGTAGAGAGACTCTGCAGTTAGTGGGCTGGCTGCTCTGTACACAACCTGGGTTTGGTTCCCAGCACCCACATGGTGGCTCACAGTCACCTGTAACCCCAGTGTGATCTGGTGCCCTTTCTCACCTCCAAGAACACTGCCTAGGGGCTGGAGAAATGACTCAGGGATCAAGAGCACTGGCTGCTTTTCCAAAGGTCCTGAGTTCAATTCCCAGCAACAACATGGTGGCTCACAACCATCTATAATGAGGTCTGGTGCCCTCTTCTGGTATGCAGGAAGACATGCAGGCAGAATACCCTATAAATAATAAATAAATTTAAGAAAAAAAGAGCACTGATACACATGGTGCGTGTACATGGCCAAACACAACACATTTTGAAAAAGAAATATTGTGTACATACATGGTAGGCACAGCCTCTACCATTAAGCTCCATCACCAGCCCCTTCTAAATTGTCTTACTAAATTGTCCATGACGGTGGGGAAGCCCATTTTGTATCCTTGACTTTGTATCACTCCTGCCTCAGCCTCCTGCATGGTAGCTGGGAATAGAGGCATAGGCTGAGGCCCGCAGATCCCGAGTTTTTAATGTGCTGGGCAAGCACAGGAGAGAATTCAGTACTCTGGTCTCCCTGCTGCCCCTCTCCTTATTTTGTATTTGGTTGTGCACACCCCCTCTTCTTCTTCTTGTCATACTGACTGCACTTTACAGTCTGGCTCCCCCATCTACTCCTGCTGTGTGCACGCATACTGTTAGCCTATAGGCAACCTGCTCCTGCGTTGCCTTGTAACCTATGATGTCATCATGTGTGGCCCACCAGGTGTGTGGCAGGCGCGGCTCAGGTGCGCCTGCACAAGCTATAAAAGGACCAACCCTCTGCTTTGTCCCTCTCTCACGGTCCTCTCTTGCTCTCTCTGCCTCGCTTTCTTTCCTGGGGCCCCCACCATGTCTCTCTCTTTCCTTTTCTTTATCTCTCCACTTCTGTCCAATCAATCTCTTTCATATAATATCTGTTGTGTGTGTCGCATCATTTTAAAATAAATACTAACACATACCCCCCTCCAAATGCACTTACTAAGCTCAGAGTGCCTTGACTTCCCCCTGCAGGTGGCTATGTGAACCCCCATCTCTGAATAATGATTTAGGTTTTCTCACCCCCAGAAACAACCAAATTTAAACAGTTTCTATCCTATTCAGGTATGAAGACTAGAAGGGCCAACCTGGCCTGACCTAGTTTTGTGTGCATGGGCAGTGAGGCAAAATTGTGTCCTCTAGTAACCGCTTAAGGAAAAGTCCCTATTTATCATTTTCTGCTGATATATAAATGGGTGTGTGTATAATTAAAATCAGATACATTGTGGGAAGGACGTGTTCAGTAAGAAACTTGAATATATGGTCTAATTTATCAAAGTAGAAAACTACACACTAGTAGCTTTCTTTCTCATGAACCCCATAAAAGAAAGCCCCAAACAATGATTAGGACCCTTGAGTATTTTCAGTAAAGCCCATTCTGTTAATTTGAAGTTTCTCTCTCTCTCTTTCTCTCTTATCTGCACTATCACTTTGCTCCAAATAAAATGATCTTATCTTGTTTCATTTGCAAATGAAGAAAACATGTGACCCAGACTGGGATTACTGAAAACATTAACTGTTAATGGTGTTTATCGATCTTGTCAAATACATATTACAGGAAGCCTTATTTTGAAGCAAAAACCAGGTTAAAAAATCAAAATAGAGGGCCAGCTGTGGTATCGTCTGTCTATATCCCTGCCCCTCCCCCATTTTTAATCTCAGTATTTGGGAGGAAGGGTCAGAGGCCAAATTAGATAGATCTCTGTGAGCTGGAGGCTAGCCTGGTCTACATAGTGATTTTCAGGACAGCCCAAGTTGTGTAGAGAGACAGCTCAAGAAACAAAAACAAATAAAAATTTAAATGGAGTCACCTATGCTAAAGTTCCAAGTCAAGACTAAACCCATCTGTTTATCTGTCCCTTCCAGAGGTCAGACTAGAGAAATAGAATTACCAAACAGGCTCCTTTCAATTGGCAAGACAATGAAGTTCTTGTGCTTTAGTCCTCCACAAAGAGGCAACCTGAAGTCACCTGCTGTTCACTGATTATTTCATAGTGTTCTGGCTCCAGGTGGGTCCCCGCCTAGAGGGGAAGGTAATCTGGTTGTCTGATTTCTTCTTCTCCTCCTCCTCATTCTATTTCTCCTCCTTCTCCTCTTCTTTTTCTTCTTCTAACAGGAACTTGGGTGTTCCTGGCTGGCCTCAATCTTGATATATGGTTGAAGGTGAGCTTAAATGTCTAATCACCTTGCCTGTGCCACCCTAGCTGGTTTATATTGTGCTGGGAATTGACATGAGAGCATCATGCATGCTAGGCAAGTACTCTCTCAACTGAGCTGCATCCCCAACACAGCCCTGCCTTTTTATTCAGGAGGCCTTTCTCTCCAGCCACCCCTGTAGCCACTACTCTGTGTATCTGTGAAATTGGTTTTTGTAGACTTCATATGAAAATGAGACCGTTCAATATTTGTCTTTCCATACTTTGGGATTATTTCACTTAGCATAATGTTGAGGTCCATGTTACTGCAAATGGTGAAGTCCTCTCTCTCAAGATGATTAATATTGTACTGTATGTATGTACTGAACTCCTGTTAGCTACTTTTTGATGCTTGGTTTTATGTGTGTTTGTTTTTTGAGACAGGGTTTCTCTGTGTAGCCTTGGCTGTCCTTGAGCTTCTTCTGTAGGCCAGGCTGGTCTCGAACTCACAGAGATCTGCCTGTCTCTGCCTCCCTCCTGAGCACTGGGATCATAGGCATGCACCACTATGTCTGGCTGTGTTTTTGTTGTTGTTGTTTTTTTTTTTTTTTTTGCTTGAGACCGGGTCTCCTTGTAGCCTGTGTTGCCTTAAACTCATTATATAGCTGAGGATGACCTTAAACTCCTAATATTCCTGCTTCTGCTTCTCAAGTTTGGGATTGCAAGCATGCATTACCACACCTAGCTCAGTCACTCTTCGATGATGTTTCCAAATCTTGGCTATTGTGGCTAAGGCTACAGAGAATATATGGTCCTCTGCAGGTATTTTTTTTTGCCATGCCCCTTCCGTTTCCTTTGGGTCTGCAACCAGAAGAAGAAATCTGGATTATATAGTTTTGTGGGGTTGTTTTGTTTTTAATATCAAGGACTCACCATACTGTTTTTCACAATAGTGGTACCTAGTTGCATCCTTCCAGAGTGTTCACTGTTCTGTTTTCTTCATATCTTCATCTATACTTTTTGTCTCTTCTGTTTTGTTTTGGTTTTTGGTGGTTTTGAATGTTTGGCAATAGGGTGGGGCAGGGTATGAGGATGGTATCTGAGCTTCAGAGCTATGCTTCACTTTCTCTCTGGATGCCTGGCAGAGGGGTGTCTACAGGGGTTCACTTTGTAGCCCAAACTGTCCTGGAACTCATGGAAATTCTCCCGCCTCAGCCTCCCTAGTCTTGGGTGTGTGCCAACATGCTCAGCATCTCTTGAGTTCTTGGCAATAGCCGTCCTACAGGTGTGAGTATATAGAAGGGCCAGGGTTAGATCCTCAACACCTCATCCTACATATAGGCACATGTATGTGCTGTGTGCCGCTACTGTCTCCTATGAGAAGTCCAAGTGCGGGTTTGACATTTCTTTCCACCTTGCTTCCACAGCCACCATTGTCTACCAAACACCATATCTCTATTAAAGCTCCATTTTTATATTTGTATCTCTGTGTGAATGTGCGTCCCCAAGCCAAGACCCACGGAGGAAGTAAGCGGACAACCTGTGGGATTTAGGTTTTTCTCCTCACCTTGTGTGTCCCAGAGCTCAAACTCAGGTTGCCAGGCGTGGCAGCGGGCTCCTTTACCCACTGAGCCACCTCCCAGTCCCACTTAGTTATTTTTTTGGTTTTGTTTTGTTTTGGTACAAAGTTTCTCTATGTAGCCTTGGCCGTCCTGGACTCACTTTGTAGACCAGGCTGGCCTCAAACTCACAGCAATTCACCTGCCTCTGCCTCCCTGAGTGCTGGGATTTTACGCAGGCACCACCACTCCCAGCTATCTCTCTTGATCTACCAAATTTATATTACTAGGTTAAACAGTCAAAACAAACTAGAATGTTGGGGGATGAGAATCCAAATGGAACAAAAATGTTAACAAGGACCGAATTCTATTACAAATGCAAAGAGCTGCCAGGAATGGTGGCCTTACTTAAAACTTTAGCATCCAAGAACATGTGGCCGGATGGACGTGTGCTGAGGTCAGCCTGGGCTACAGAAGTGAGTTCAGTGCCAGACTGAGCTGCCCCGAAAGGCTTTGTCTCAAAAAACAAAGGCTGAGGAGTATGATAGGAGTGATGGTGCAAGCCTTTAATCCCAGCACTCAGGGAGGCAAGCGGATCACTGTGAGTTCCAGGACAGCCTGGTCTACAGATCGAGTCCAGGACAGCCAAGGCTACACAGAGAAACCCTGTCTCAAAAAAAAGAAAAGAAAAGAAAAAGAGTATGACAGTGTCTTGGGGGAGAACCCCCTTGCCGAGAAAAAAAAAAAAGGGTCCGGTGGGAGGGGAAGGGGAAGAGAGAATAATGGGGAGACACAGTCTTGGTAGCGTGTGTAAGAAACTGAAGGACATAAAAATTTTAAAGTCTACACTCTCATCGGGCATGTTTGCATACTCCTCTATTCTCAAGATTTGGGGAGCTGAGGCAGGAGGATCAGGAGTTTAAGCTCACACTTTGTTTGCCCATATCAGTAGATCTACCTCTTTAGGGCTCCTTTGGGGCAGTTTCCTGAACCAGGAGAACTGGAGTGAAAGCTGTCGTACAAAGTAAGTAGTTGTGGGTCCACGGTGACACACAGGAGTCAGGCGTTAAACGAGTAAGGGGAAGGAGCAGTTCCGTAGATTCCAGTCAGTCAGTGTGGAAAGGAGAGGGCAATGGTGGGTAGCCGGGGCGAGCCACAGGAAGAGCTGCTGCAAGTAACGCACACTCACGCTTGAGGGACAGTCAGATAGGGCTCTCTTTTATTTTGTTATACTATTTTTAAGTAATTTATTTTTATTTTATATGTATGAGTGTTTTGCCTCCATGTATGTATGTGTGCCACATGCTTGCAGTGCCTGTGGAGGCCGAAGAGGACGTCAGATCTCCTGGACCTGGAGTTGCAGACAGCTGTGATCCACCATGGGTGCTAGGACTGGAACCTGGGCCCTCAGAAAGAACAGCTAGTGCTTTTATCCATGAGCCATCTCTCCAGCCCTAGTTTTCTCCTTAAAAAGAGAGAGAGAGAGAGAGAGAGAGAGAGAGAGAGAGAGAGAGGGAGAGAGAGGGTCCCTGTGAATTCATGGCCAGCCTGGTCCACTTAGTGGGCTCCAGGACAGCCCGTACTACAGAGCCCCAATGCTCTTAACCTCTGAGCCATCTCTCCAGCCCCTGAGAAACCCGCTCTTAAACAAACAAGCAAAACAAAGCAAAAGACAGAGAAGTTTATATTATGTGGAGTGCTCTCAGTCCCCCACTGGGAAGGATACTTGTCTAAGGAATTTTTTCTTTTTTGAGACAGGGTCTCACTATAGCTGAAGTCATCCTCAAACTCTGTGGTCCAGGCTGACCTGGAACCCATAAGTTTCTCCTGCGTTAACCTCTCAAGTGCTGGCACTTCAGATGTGAGCCACCGTGCCTAGCTCTGAGGTATTCTTGCCAAACACACATAACCTCTGTCCAGTCACGGGAAACCAAACCCAGCTCAAAGCACATTCGATAAATCATGATCAGGGCCAGTTAAAAAAGAAAGGCAGGAACAGCCTTGGGAGGTCATCTCATGAAACTGCAGGAATCGACACACGACTTCCAAATGTAGTGTGTGAGCCTGGGTTGGAAAGTTGGTCAAATTCCAATAAGGCCTTTAGTTTAATTACAATTAATTAGTTGTTTTATACCTGAGGGTGTCTTTGTGCACCACACGTGTGCCTGAGCCCGCAGAAGGCAGAAGAGGGCCTTGGAGCTCCTGCGACGGCAGTCCTCAGCAGTTGTGAGCCTCTGTGTGGGTGCTGGGAGTGGAACCCAGTTCCTCCGTGAAGAGCAGAAAGTGCTCCTTTTTTTAAAAAAAAGATTTACTTATTTATTTTAGACAATGTTTTGCCTACATATTGCCCGAAAGCCAGAAGAGGGCACCAGATCTCATTACAGATGGTTGGGAGCCGCCGCGTGGTTGCTGGGAGTTGAACTCAGAACCTCTGGAAGAGCAGCCATCTCTCCAGACCCTAGTTTATCTAATATTTTTGTTTAGTTTTGTTCTGAGATATGATCTCACACTGTAGCCAAGGCTAGCCTCAAACTCACAGTAATCCTCCTGCCTCACTTTCTTGAATGAGGAGATTGCAATTGTGAGTCACCATGCCTGGCTAGTGCGTTCAATTTAATTCAGTTAATTAATTTAAATTCCTTAAAAATTTTTACTTTGGGGAAACTGGCAATAGAATCAGGAGTTCAAGGGCATCCTTAGGTAGGTAGTGAATTGAAGGCCAAAAGCAACAAAAACAAAACCAGGAGCAAAGCTAAACAAACAAATACAAATACAAACAACTGATGGATATTTAATCAAATAACTTTAAGTCGGTTAGTTAAATTAATACACTTCTTTTGTGAAATTAATCCTGTAGAGCGTTGTCAGCTTCCCGGATGTGCTCTCTGTGCTGTGGCTAGGGAAGCTGGGACTGTTCGGGAGGCTGAGGAGGAGCATAAGGACTTAGAGGGAGCACTCTAAGATGCTCCGCCAGGCAGGACTCCTTGCCTGTTTGTTGTGTGGGAAGCTGCCAGGGCCCAGACACTCTGCTATGGAGTGGAACAGCCCTTACAGCAGTGTTTTGGAGGAAGTGTGGTAGGGGGGAAACTTCCTTTCCTGAGGTATTACCAAGACCCCTCTGTCTCTCAAAATTGAGTCAGGTTCATGAAGATTCTCCCTCCAGGCATCTTTCACAAGTGGAGCCCCTACTGACCTCTGGTGTCCACACACCTGGACTTCCTTGTCCTTCATGCCTCACCTTCATGGACCTTCATTTGTTCTGACCCCCCCTGCCCTGCTGCTCCCTCCCATCATTTAGTCCTTGCTTCCCACACAGCTTCTGCTCAGCTCACTTGACTCTGGGTGTCCAAACCTCTCCCATCTCCCAGCTCTCTGAAATTAAGCTTGACACCAGGCTTTTGTTTTCTTTCTTTTGTTGTTCCACACACTCCTAAGGAGAAGTGATGGAGATCTAGAATTAAGCTGCTGTACCTGGACCGATAAGTTCTTATTTTGATGGCCCTCCACGCCCACTCTCTGCCACACCCTCCCTGACTACTCTATCTGGGCTCCTGGCTCTGACTGGGACCCCTCAGAGGGAAGGTGCTGGTTAGAAGTTGGGGAGGGGGAGGGGAGGTATCTGCTCTCCCAGCTGCCTCCTTGTGCATGGTTTGGAAGTGCCTGTGCTTCTCTGATGACAGCTGCAGCTCCTCTCTTGACCTCCACAGCCGCAGCTCCAGGAAACAGGGGTCTCATGCCTCTGAGATGCTTCGTGTCCTACCCTCTCTTATTGCCCCTGTGAATGGTCCTGTTCCTTAAGCATACACCTAAATGTGCTCTCCGGCTTCCACCAGGAGTCTTACTGTTATGTGTAGGGTGACAGGACAGGCCGGGTATAGCTTCCTCTGGTGACCCACAAGCCAGGTCTGTAAGAGATCGGGTGAACAAGGCTCCACTAGGGCTGGGAGGGCTCAGCACGTGCGGCACTTGCGGGTACAGTATCCACTCCAAGCTCTGACCCTTCCGCTGAAGTGTGAGGAAGCAGAGGCAAGAGGCAAGATGGGCCGCCATTCTTTGGCTGTCTGTGACAGTCAGACATGAGACAGCCTATGTATTTAGCCACCCAAAGTAAACATTTTAAAAAGAGCACTGGTGTTTGCTAAGTCGGCAATTGGTATTTGAAAAACAAGCCTTCCTCAACTTGATGATTCAGCCAGCAGGTCCTTTGCCAAAATGGGGTTGCTGAACAAATTCTCCTCGGGGAATTAATTCATGCCTGTCAGAGCCAGATTCTCCCTGCCCAAAGGAAGGCTCCCCTTGACCTGCTGGCTCAGGATCGGTTGGCCTGGGTGCCTGAGTTCAAGGGTTGCTCCCCTGGAGAATCTTCCAAGATGTGGAAACGGAGGGCAGATCCCACACACCTGAGTCATCCTCAGCCTCACGCAGGCAAGTAAAGCTGCCCAGTGACACAGACCAGTACCATCGCAGTTAGCAGACTCTGGCAAAAAAGAATCCAGTAGTCTCAGGAGTCTAGAGGAGGAATACAGAGGGCCTGTCAGGACACTCAGGGTGGCTTGGGAGGACAGGGAGCAGGACACAGTCGGAGCTGAATGATCACAGAGACTGGACCAGGGCCAGAGCCAAAGGGTCAGGAAAATAAGTCCATCTCTGGGCAGTTTGGCCTCTCCTGGCCCCTCTGCTTTTCCTGGCCAGGCATTGCGGGGAGTCGGGGGGAGGGGGTCTGGGCAAAGGGCAGCAGTGTGACATCAAAGGACTCCTCAGCCAGAGACAGTGTCGTAAAGAGGGCAGGGTCCCTGGGCAGTGGTGCCTGAAGGGCAGGGGAAAGGCAGCTCCCTGGGTTGTGTGTGTTGACTTTTGACAAGGGTCTGTTGGGGCTGGTAAGCTTCAGAGAGGAGAAGCGTGCTGAGGACTGCTCTGAGGGTAAATAGGGAGTGGTCCAGAGGCTAGTCTAAAGCAGGCAGGAGAACAGCAAGAGAGGACCCTTGTGAGGGTAGGGTGGTCACACGCACCCTTGGTGGAAACAGGGCCTTTGATGGGTTCAAGAGTAGGGCAGTCACATGCACCCTCAGTGGAAACAAGGCCTTTGATGGGTTCAAAGTATCTCCATCCCCACCTGTTGTACACTCCTTCCCCAACCTAATAACCCAAGTGGAACACTCTAGAACTTTGGCCTAATGGGGAAATATCGGGAGGACTGGACCTATTTGAGTGCCCCACTTTCACAGTCATTTCCCCACCCATGGGGTTATAGATAAATCCACTTGTACAACTAGCAAGAACCACATTCTTGGGTTCTTTTTCTTTCTTTTAAAAGTCTGTGTGTATGTCCATGTGTGCGTGTGAATGCAGGCATGTGCGTGCTGTGACATGTGTGGTCAGAGGACAACATAGGGTGTCAATCCTCACCTTCCACCTTGTTTGAGACAGAGCTTCTTGTCACCTTTTTCCTGCTGTATATACCAGGTTAGCTGGCCCACGCGCCCCAGGACTCTCCTGTCTTTACTGCCCATCTTCCTGAAATAGTTCTAGGATTATGGATACTCCCGACTGCATCTGCCTTTCTGTGGATCCCGGGGAATTGAACTCTGGTCCTTTTGCTTATTTGACAAATGCTTTACCCATCGAGTCATTTCCCCAGCCTACTTTTTCTTAAAAAGGGCTCTTCCGAATTAAGTGTCTGTCCACTTCTGCCCTAAGGAGATAGCTGTGACATGTGTGGGGCTTGGCCATCTGACTGGAGGTCTGGCTGCCCACATATCCTATAACTACGCTAACCACAGCCCAGGGCCTGCCAACACCACACGGGAATGTGAGAGGGCCTCAGCTCTGAAGGGCCTGGGTCATAAGGGCCTTTGGTCTGGTAAACACTAATTAAATCCTGACACACCCAGCAGGACGGGTTTGAGGGATGAGAGAGGCTTCACAGGTGGATGCCTTGGCCTCCTGGCCCAGGGCTAGACCTTGTGAGTGGGAACGCCGGAAGCCCTTCTGCTCCTGTCCCTAGGCCAGTGCAGTCTGTGTCCCTCAGTTCTCTAGCTGCAAGGGTTCTAACACCTCTAGTGTGCTTTGCCCCCTCCAGCCCCCTCCCCCACTGCTGTAGTGAGTGGGGCTTACTGCCTGGGAGGGACTTCCCCAGCACATCTGTGACGAGCAGGAGGGAACAGGTATTAATTTGCAAGAGTTTTTATGCTTTGTCCCACTGGCTGTCAGTGACACAGCCAGGAAGGCATAGCTGCCCCATTTTACGGGTGAGGAAACTGAGGCTTAGTTTGGGCTCGTGATTAATAGAGGTACGTGATTAAGGATGGCATGTGGCTTGAGAAATCCCAGCCTATCCTGAGTAATGAGGGAGGCGGCCTGATCCTCTGTGTGTGACACATCAGGAGTGCTGGGATAGAGCTGCTCCTTGGGGGAATTCTAGTTAGACACACATCTCCCCAAGTGGCAGTAGGCCTCTGCCTGCTTGTCTAGGCTGTAGGTAATTAAGTGGCTACTGTTTCTGCTTGTTTGTTATTTGTTTCGAGACAGGCTTTCTATGTATAGCCTTGGCTATCCTGGACTAACTTTGTAAACCAGGCTGGTCTTGAACTCACAGTGATCCACCTGCCTCTGCCTCCTAGAGTGCTGGGATTACAGGCTTGCACCACAGTGGCTACTGTTAAACTCACAGAACTTATCCCTAGAAGCTGGACCCCATGGTACAAAGTGGCCAGGACTCTCCCATGTGCTGGCTGCCCCAGTCCTGGATAACCCAGGAGCTAGGATGACTGCAAATGAGCCAACTGAGCCAGGCTCACTGACTATACATCTGGTCAACCCTGTGCCCTTGCGAGGGTGAGGCAAATCTGAGCCTCCAGTCCAGTGGAGACTACACGGCTGGTCTGCTGGGGCAGGGTCCTTGGCAATGGGAAAGGTAATGCTGCCTATTCTGCTTGTGTCTGCCCTAAAGACAGCTTTAGCTCTAGGCTCTAAAAGCTTGACTAGGCCACAGTGGGGAGCCTGGTCGGCAGGCTGGAGGTCATGTCATCAGGTACACAGTGTTGAGGCTTAGAGAGCTTAGACTGCAGGCAGGCCTGGCAGAACTGTTCCCAAGTGTTATTATCTCACAGAGCTCTCAAGCTTCCCTGCCACGGGGACCACGCATGTTCAGAGCTGACCTCTCCTGTTCTACCTTCTGACTACCCAGAACTCCTCGGAGAGGGAGAAGGGCGTGTGGGCTTACTGAAAGAAGGGTAGTGCACAGTGCTAGGGTAGCCCCACCCAGGCTCTGAACTGACTCATCTGTTCAGCCTACTACTGGCTGGGTGAGGGCTTGGTGCCCTGGAGCCTGGCAGGCCATCCTAGGCATGTATAAAAGCACGCCAATCCAGTCCTTGGCCTTCTACCTATCACTGTCTGCTGCTGCACGATGCTGGGAGGCTTGGGGAAGCTGGCGGCCGAGGGCCTGGCCCACCGCACTGAGAAAGCCACAGAGGGGGCAGGTAAGGGCCTGGGTTTTCTACCTGCCCAGAAGCTGGGGTCTCCTGGGATTGTTGAAAGCTAATTCCGACAGGCAGGCAAGAGCCTTGGGGTAGACTGAGGCGGAGGCCAATCAGGAAGCTTGGCCCAGCGGAGGTAGCAGAGTTGTAGGCACAGAGGCTGGGGTAGTTGCTCAGGCTAGAGCCACTGCCCAAGCAGCCTCCCTCCTAGGGTCTTGCTCCATGACCCAGGCTGAGGTTGCTTGGAGGTTAGGAGGAGGCTCCCGGAGGCTGGCAGAACCCAGGTGTCAGCAGAGGAACTGGTGGCCTGGGTCCCTCTGTCTGGAAGCCTAGAGTACCTTTCATGTCAGTATTGCTTATTTTAGGGCCTGAAGCTATAGCTCAGTGATAGGACATGGATTTGTGCAAGAACTATAAAACCAAACGAAACAAAAACCCTGCTGATTTTGGTTAGTTTATGTAGAGAAAAAGGAGGGTGGATTTTAATTTTCACCATACTTTATTCAAATGTTCTTTTATGATGAAACCATGGAGTCCGGTGCTGTCCAAAGTCTAAAAGGACATGTCTATGTCTTCCGAGAACCTCGGACATGGTCTTGCCAGCTGAGGTCTGTGGCTGCATGTGGCAGTTCATATGAGGCTCACTGAGGGACATGGATGAAAACTTGTGGCAAGTTTGCTGTTCTCTTTGGAAATGGCTGCAAACATACAGTGCTTTTTCATTTTTGACTTCACAGCTTGCTCAGGCCCCTTCTTAGTTTTTCAAGCCTTCTGAGCTGTGAGGGACATGGCAAAGCAAGGTGGGGCTAGAAACAGTTCTCTAAAAGCTTTGGGTTTTACCTCCCACCCCAAACCTCCAGAACCCAGAAGTGGGTAGGGATTCCTCTTCCAGGAAGAGTTGCTTTGTGGAGCTTAGCTTTCCTGGATATGTACAGATGTGGCTAAGTGACAAACACACCTACGCTGGCTCAGGTATTTAGCTGGCAGAAGCTAGGAATCCATGCCCTTCCAGGCTGAGAGGAGAGGCATGGAGAGCCCTGTGCAGCAGCCAGGCGTCTTGAAGGGAGGAATCTAGGGGTTCTCCTGAGCTGTCTGTCATGAACAGGGCAGCATACCAGAGTCTCACCTTATTGTCTAGAGGCATCCAGGCCATTGTGAGGGGAAGTGGGCCTACCTCTACCTTCTCTCTGAATTTGTCCTTTCTATTCAGTTCACGCAGTGGAAGAGGTGGTGAAGGAGGTGGTGGAACACGCCAAGGAGGCTGGAGAGAAGGGTAAGGCTGAGGTTCTTTAGAGATAGGAATGGGGATGAGGGAAGGAAGGAGAAAGGGGGGCGCATAGCTCAGTGGCACTTACTTAACGTGTGAAGTGGTTTCATTGCCAGCATGGGAACGGAAGTAGGGAGAGAGTGAAGTGAACAGGCAGGAAGATAGAGATGGAGGAAGGAAGCCCAACTGCTAGGGCCAATCCTTTTCTTGCTCATCCAGACCTAGCCCTGCCCCAAATGTAGCATCCTCACAGCTGGCCTGCAATTATCTGTGCAATCTCCCAACATGCAATTATCTGTGAAGGTTGTACCTAGAGTCTAGGCTGTTTTCTTTGTGGAATATTAAGAAGACAATGCCACAAAAAGATGATGTGGCAGCACCTAGGGACAGAACATTTAAAATAGACAATTATATATTTCAATACGCATCTATATAAAAATTTACTATGTATGTGTTGTGCAAAGCAGACTCCAGCTGTATGAAGGTCTAACATTTAAATACATGAATATATTAAGCTGTTGGACCATAACTGTTTAAGCTCAAACCAGTAAAATGAAATGTTGTGAATTCAATGGCTCAAAAACAGCAGAAATGTATTGTTTCTATAGCCAGGCGTGGTAGAGCATGCCTGTGATCCCAGAAGTTGAGAGAATGAGACAGGAAGATATGAGTTTGAGGCTACCCTTGGTTACACAGCGTGTTAGACCAGCCTGAACTCTACAGTGAGACCCCCATTTTAAAAAGAAGGGGGAAATGAGGAAAAGAAAAGAAAGAAATGGGTTGTCCTCCATGCTGAGGTCTGGAAATCCCCATGGCAGCCATTGAGCTCTCACGGGGCAGCTCTCTGCTGTGTCCTCACGTGGCTGAAGGACCAGCTTGCTCTCTTGGGTGTTACCTTCTGCTCTCAAGACTCCATCCACCCTCCTGACCCAACCAGAGCCACAGCTCCTACCTCTTCATGGCATGGTCTGGAGGAGGATTACAGCATGGAATTTTGGGGACACAAAAATCCAGACCAAAGAAGTGTCATAAGAGACATTAGTATAATCATGGAGAGGGGAGGCATTTTTGACTAAGATTAAAACAAAACAAAAACAAAAACAAAAACAACCAAGTAGTCATAAAAAAAATATTAGGAACCAGGTGTGGTGGCGTACACCTAACAAACCCAGCACTCAGGAGGCAGAGGCAGGTGGATCGCTGTAAGTCCAAGGCCAACCTGGTCTACAAAGAGTTCCAGGACAGCCAGGAAACCATGTTTCAGAAAAACAAAACCAACCAACCAACCAACCAACCAACAAACAAACAGAAAAGAAAAGAAAACATGAGGTAAAGTTGTCAGTATGAAACATCACTATTTTACACTGGAGAAATGGGGTGGGGTGGCGCACAAAAAGCGAAGCAAACGAAGTTAAGTCAAAAGGAAGGCCACAAACTGTGAGATAATGTTCGTGACAGAAACAGTAATCCAACAAAGCAATCAAACATAAAACATAAAAATGGTGAAAGAATACAAGGCAGCAATTTCTAGAGAAATGAAGTGTAAGTAGCCAGCACACACATGAGCTGTCTGGGCTGTCACACTGAAATTTGAAGAAACAAAGGTTGTTGAGGAAAATCAAACCAAAATGAAATTCGGGATGATAGGCGTGCCTTGCCCTTTGTCCTTGGGGGCTGTTCTAGGGTTGATCCCGTAAGATGGCCTCATTCCACAGGCCTCTTCAGCTGGAAGTGCGGTGGGCTGCCCACCCCTATAAATTTCTTTTTCTTTTCCCAACAGCCGTTGCTGATGCCCTAAAGAGAGCCCAAGAGTCAGGGGACAGAGTGGTGAAGGAGGTCACTGAGAAGGTGACCCACACCGTCACCGACGCTGTTACCCACGCTGCAGAAGGCCTGGGTAGGCTGGGGCAGTGAGTCAGCCTCCTGCCATGGCTGGCCCTTCCTGAATGTCAATAAAATGTGTGAAGTGCGGACAGTCTTGACTTTACTCCTGTGTGCATGGAAACCCCAGGGAAAGTGGCTTTTTGTTGTGCTTGTTTTGGGCGTGGGAATTTATGTGGAGTAGGTTGGCCTGGACTCGTTTGCTATGTAGCTAAGGCTGACCTTGAACTCTTGATCTCCTGAGTGTGGGATTGCAGACAAATGCCACCATGACTGCCTAGGCCAGGCTGACTAATTTTGAAATGGAAACACTTCAGACTGTCAGCTTCTCCTCTGCTGCAGAGGAACATCCAACATGGTGAATACTTTTCACCTCCTGTGGTCTCCACCCAGTGAATCCAGCAAGCAGTCCTCCTGTCTGTGGAAACACGGTCTGTCTCACTGACCTGGAGCTAACCAATCGGACTAGGCTGGCTGCCCAGCAAGCCGAGGGGATCTGCCTGTCTCCGCCTCTGCAACACTGGGAAGACAAGCATGCATTGCCACCATGGCTGTTTCAGGTTTTATTTTCAATGTGGGTTCTGGGGATGGAGCTCAGGTCCTTATGATGGCACCGCAGGCCCTTTACTGAGGGAGTTGTCAACTGTTAGTCAGCCCTTCCCCACCTCTCTCTTTTCCTTTTCTTTCCTTCTCTATCTGTCAAGTGAACAGATCTGTTCTCTGCCACTGAGCTCCATCCCATCCTATGGGGCAGCTATGTAGGGGTCTATGGGGTTCAAAAAGCAGGGTGCACATTCCCTGTAGCATTCTTAGCTTTTCCTTGCAATGGAAGATCAGGACCAGCTCTTCAGAGCATAGCGGGGCTGCTTGTCCTGGAATTAGGCATTTATGCTGGATGGTACCCAGGCCAGTTAGGGAGGACGAGGTCCACTGCTTGTTTCTGGAGGCTCCTGTTGGACTTCACTTGGAGATGTGTGGCCAAGACATATATGTGGGTAGCAGGAGCTCTCCTCCTTCTCATGAGTGATTCAGTACTGTACAGTCTAAATCTATGTGTGAGACTGGATGTGGCCACACAGCCCTGCAATCTCAGCACTCAGGAGGAGAGGCAGGAGGGTCAGGAGTTCAAGATCAAGCCTCACTTATACAGTGAGTTTGAGGCTAGCCTGGGCTACACAAGACCCTTTATACAAACAAATGAACAATCAAATAAACAGTGTGTAATTAGGCAACATTTAACGGTTTGGAGTTTTGGAACAAAGGCCAGATGTGGTGGTGCATGCTGGACATTCCAGCTGTTGGGAGGTGGGGGAAGGAGGCTCAGTTGAAAGCCAGCCTGGGCTACATGAAAACCCTCAAAAAGAGGGGTTGGGGACAAGGTGGACAAAGTGCTTGTTGCACAAGCATGAGGACCTCACTGTGAGTCCCCAATATCCATGGTCCAGTTATGGGAGCAGAGACAGGTAGATCCCGGAATCTTGCTTTGCCAGCCAGACAAGCTGAATGAAATGATGAGCTGCAGGTTCAGTGAGAGGCTCTGGTTCAAAAATCAAGGAGAAGCACAGTGGAGGAAGACACCCTACATAAACCTCTGGTCTCCATATATGTATGGACTAGTATACCATCACACACATGTGCAACATGCATTTATCATACAAACACATACACACATACAACTTCTTGAAGCATAGATTAAGAGAAATTCTGTGTAAAAATATGACATTTTTATTTATCTTGCTGGAAGCTCTTTGCTCTTAGCAGAAATGAGGAGAATGAGGAGAAAAGGTGTTTTGGCTAAAGAATAAATAGTTGCTGGTTTTGTTTTGTTTTTCAAGACAGGGTTTCTCTGTGTACAGTCCTGGCTGTCCAGGAACTCGCTCTGTAAATCAGGCTGGCCTCACAGAGATATGCCTGCCTCTACTCCAAGTGCTGGGCTTAAGGATATAGCCCCCAAACCCGGCCTAAAACAGTTTCTTGACACATTTTGGCTCTTCTAAAACTCTCAGAGATTTCTAAAAGGCTCAGGAATATGTAAAGAGTCATCACTGGAAAGTTCACATTGTCTAGCTAGTGTTGCACTTACCTAAATTTCCTCAGTCCAAACCCAAGCTTAGAGGACTAAAGACAGTATGGGTGGAGGCATAAATTGGAAAGGTGACAAAGGAAAAAAAATGCAGATTTACTATACATTCGTGGTCAGTAGCAAGAGCATGACAAGATGAAAACATCTGGAAAAACAGTATCTATAAATTCTACCAAGCCATAAGTTCCATAGTCTGGAAAATGAGATCTGTCCCTGGAATGCTACCAAACATCTTTGGCTAACAAATAGTGCCTACACAGGAAATGGAACATTCCACAGGGCTACTGAGGAGGGGAGCTGAGTGTAGCTCATTGGTCCAGTGCTTGCCAAAGACAGGCAAAGACCATCCCAGGCCTGAAACAACTAGGGGAATGTAAATAGTGTGTTAACAGGTAAGTTGCAAAATAAATACACAGAACAAGTTCATTTTTCATATATCATATATATAAGAACAGCCCCCAAGCCCTCCAAAGTTCATACCTGGAGACATTAGCAGTGGTCCCCTCTGCGGGGATATGAGAAACTCTTTAGCATTGTATATTTCTCTAATGTTTGATTTTAAGAGGAAACTAATGCAGCTGTTTTAAAAATGCAGCTGTGGAGAGCAATGCTATCTTACTCAAGATTGTTCCCTAGTGAAGAGCCGTGGAGGGTTTTTTACCATTTGGGAAGAGGGACGGAGCAGCTTGTGGAAGCTGAGCACTGGGGCATTGTTGACATCCTGGGTGGACTCTGCAAGATAGTTGCTTAACAGGCAAGAGGGGCCAGCTTGCATTGTTGAACTTGCATAGCAGACCTCATGTGAACTAGTCCACATACCATGAGTTCGATAAACAATGGAACTGTTCTATCTTAGTCTGGTGAGATGGCTCAGTGGATAAAATGCTTGCTGAGTAAGCTTGATGCCCTGAATTCAAGCCCTGGAACCCACTTAAAAGCACAGGGGTACTCCGCAAAGTTGTCCTCTAACCTCTGCACATACACCATGGCATGTGCCTACCCCTACCCCACAACGACAATAAAATATTAAAAGAATTGTTCTGTCTCCAAAGAGAGTCAGAATGCTGCCTACATCTTAATTCATGCCCACACTGCCATTTCCTAGAATAAGCACTTTTTCCATCTTTCATTTTCTTCTCTGTGTAGTTAGCAATGAGGGGTATGAAGTCAGTGTTGTCAGAATTATAGTGCTGTCAGCAAAAAGGATGTGATGTAATGCTTTCAGCTTGGCTCATCCTCTACTCCCCTGGTTTCACCACAGCCTAGAAAACTAATGGCCTATTATAGTGGAAATCAGCAGTCCTGAAATTCTAGCACTAGAAAGTTTCAAGCCCAAAAGTTCAAGGCCACACTGGGCTGTTTGAGTTAAGACCCTGTCTCAAAAAGGCCGGACAGCCTACAAGCCCCTGAAAAGACAGAATGCACTTGGAGTTCTTCAAAGAACTCATTGAGCTGGGCATGGTGACATACACCCTAAATTCTAACACTGAGAAGAGAGGCAAGAGGATCATGAGTTTGTGGCCAGCCTGAACTTAGTAGGGAGACCCTGCTTTGAAAGACTAAGGGCTGGGGTCAGAGCTCAATGGTAGAAGACACTTGCTTGTATATGCTAGGTCCTGAGTTTCATTTAGAGCACCCCAGGAAACAAGCAGAGCCCTCACATGTGACACTTCCTATTATTTGAGCAGGCCTCTGGTTCCCAGGGACGCCACTGCCAGGTTGTTTTTATTTCTCCTGCCTAGGAGCTCATGTTACACTACAAGTCTTCATTGGGGCCAGTTGCCAAAAGCACTCAGACGTCAGCGTTTAAGTTGATGGCTAGCAAGAGTTTGAGCAAACATGGAGATTTAGTGAAACTGGGCAATTCGGTCTGCAGGGATGGTATGCTCCAGCTTATTTCCTCTGACCTACCTGGAGGTTTTGGGCCTGAAGTGAAGGCTAGGCAGAGGTACTCTGCTTAACTGATGGTTGAAGAGGATCCCCAACCTTCACACAGAACTCCACGGCAACAAAGCCATACTAGTTCCAGGCTGAAGACATCTGCCTAAGCACTGATCACTAAGAAGAGCAGACATTTCAGTGGCCATGTACAACAGACTTCAGGATCAGTCAGGTCATTAAACAAGGACATGGAGGGAGGTGGCCTAACTGAGCTGGCCGCTGGTTCCCAGCCCCCCCACCCCCATGCTTCTGTATAGATCAGTACCCTGAAAATGTCCCGGGTGGGGTGCAGTTCAGAGGCGGAGTACTTGGCAGCATACCACTAGCTGCTATTCTTAAAACTGTTAAATCAGCCAGTGCTCTTAATCACTGAGCTATCTCTGCAGCCTCTATCTTTTGATCCTGACTCTACAATCTTTGCATCTTTGAGCTCATGGGAGAAGTTACTACAGTCTTTGGGGTTGGTTAAATCCGTTGGCTGCTCAGCAAGCTGTCAGGCTTCTAGGAACACACAACCCTAATTTTTAATGGAAAAGGTTTCTGTGGCCTACCACAGCAGTAGCATGTCATGTTTGTCCCTGAGCCATAGGATGAGACGGTAGCTGCTGTGGGGCACGGGACCCCCTGGGTTTAATGAGCCTTTCTTAAACAGTTACCCACAGTCCTTGTGTTTGACAATTGCTTTACTCAGCATTCAATTCTTGGAGTGAACCACTCCGTGGTCCAGCAAACACCATCTCAAACGTGGTTTTGTGAATCATTGTTTGGAGAACTAGAAAGTTGCCCTGCAGTTCTCAGAGAGAACAAGTTTTGCCAAAGACACTGCAGGAGTCGTTCATGGTAAACCAGACTCGATTAACCTCAGTCTCTTAACCCATTCTGTCCCCTGACCCCTCTGAGGGTCTTTCTTTAATCCTTAGATTTCCCCAAGCATACCCAGGATTATGGTCAACATGCCCTAGGAAGGGAGGGATGGACCTCCGCAGCCACCTGGTATGGGTTTAAGTAGGAATCATTCTAAACCCTGTTCTCCTCATAATTCACACACCGACAACAATGAGCAAAGGTGTGCTTAATTACACCCTAAGGATACCCAGAGGCACTGTTACTACCTCTGGCATGCGCATGGAAACACTTAGGAGTTTCTTATATGCCTTGTAGTTGGCTGTAGAGGCAGAACCTAAAGCTTCTGTGTGTAGAAATCATAAACACTTCTGGCATGTCCACAGAATGGAAGCTGGTTAGCTTAGCTGTCTCCTTCCTACATTAAGACTTGTAGACTGAACCCATTTGATTATTTACAAGCACCTGAAAATAAATGTAACATAAGCAAACATCCACACCTACAAAAAATATTACCAATGGGTAGTCAAAATAGCGATGGCATGACTGAGGACTCTGAATTCCCTCCCGATCCTTCTGTCTCAACTTGTTGAGATTAAGGGCAGGTGCTACCAGTCTGTTTAAAAGGCACTGGGGACTGAATCTAAGCACTCTCTCATCTGAACTCCACTCCCACCCCTCTGTAATATATCTTCTGCACCTTTTGTCTTTTTCGTACAAGGTTTCACGGAGGCCATGTTGGCCTTGAACAGGCTCTGTAGCTGAGGGTGACCCTAACCTCCTGACCCCACTATCCAAGTACTAGAATTAGAATATTCCATTCTTTAGTGTATAAGGTAATGGGCTTCATTTTAATTTTCCCCACACCTTTTGCTCAAATTTCATGTCTGTTATCCTTCCTTGTCCCACCTCTTCCTAATTTCCCCTCTGCTTTCACCTGTGTACTAGTTTAATAGGCTAAAGGTATGTGCCACTACACCCAGCTTAGAAAACACACACTATCCACCCTTTCCTTTGTCCCACGTTGTTCCCACTTCTTTCGTATCATTTATATATGCATATAGACATTAATATGGTAATATTAATCAACAGACCTTTAAAAAATTAAAAACAGAGCTACTGCATTATCCACTCGAAAGAATCTACCCAAAGAAGTCTAAGTTGACACAGCCCAGTGATGCTTGAACATCCACAGCCCTCCATAGAACTGAAGAGAAGGCTTCGCAGTTAAAAGTACTTGTTGCCAGGGAAATGCTGTCTCAAAAACCAAACCAACCAACCAATCAAAAACAAAAAACAAAAAGAAAAACAAAACCAAAAAGAAAAAGAAAAGAAAGTAAAAAGTTCCCAGCGCCTGCAGTTTTTAACTATGTCAGTTTCAGAAAATGCCCTTTTTTGAAATCCAAGGCACCCGACACATGTATAGTGCACATACCTACATGCATATGAAGTGCTCATACATAAAATAAAGACATAAACCTCTGGCCTAGAAAGCTGGTTCAGAGTTTAGGAACACTGGCTGCCCTTCCCAGTTCCATTTTCAGAATCCACATGCTGCACATAACTTTCTGTAACTCCACTCTCATGGAATCTATCATGTTCTTCTGGCTTCCACAGGCACTGTACAGATACATATGCAAGCAAGACACCCATATACATAAAAATGAAAGAAAATAAATTTTTAAATGTTAAGAAAGTCCTCCAAAACCTAGAACATGTCTGAATGTTTTCATTTAATGTGATGAGCCATTGTTTTATCTACTTTCCTGCAAATGAGTTATTTTTTTTTAAAGGAGATGTGTTTATTAAGTATACAATGTTTCGCTTGCATATGTGCTAGAAGAGGGCACCAGATCTCCTTGTGGATGGTTGTGAGCCACCATGTGGTTGTTGGGAATTGAACTCAGGACCTTTGGAAGATCAGACAGGGCTCTTAACCTCTGAGCCACCTCTCCAGCCCCGACAGTTATTTTTCATGGCTAAATAAAACTCCATTATATATCCATTCATTCCCTGATGGGCATCTAAACTGGTTCCATCCTGGCTATGGATGTGCAAGTATCTCTGGTGTGTCAACTCAAGACTTCTTTGGGTATATTCCTCAGAGTCATCATATAGTAGTTCTATTTTTAATTTGAAAAACTTCCATACTATTTTTCCCCTTATTATCTTAAGTAGCTGTTAAATTCTGTAACTAACTTGATTCAAACAAAACTTTTATCTCAAAGACACCAGAAAAAGGTAGGTGTGATGGAAACAGTCTGGTATAAGAGGCAGGAAGATCATGAGGAGTTCAAGGCTAGCTCCAGCCAATAGCCAGTTTGAGGCTAGCCTGGGCTATGCAAGACCTTGCTTTAAACAAAAAGTACCAGAAATTACACACTAGTATGTTAACTTCACACACTACAGCCTCTTTCCCAAGAACCGCCATTCTAGCTTAATAAAATGAAGTAAAAAAATACTACAGGAATAAAATTTGAGCAGCTCATAACAGATAGAAGTATTATAGGTATGGAAATTTCTGGACCTCAACTATTATTTTATACTAAGAGATTATCAACATGAAAACACAGAAAAGAATCATGAATTTTGGAAAAGGTACACTTTTTTAATAACTGCTTTTATCGCCAAGTTAATCACGCAGTTACAAAGTAGTTAGAAATTTCTGAAAGGGTATTGTTAAAAAAAAAAGTGTTCATTCTTATATAAATACTATCTGGCATTTCTGCGGAACACTCCTATTCAAAAGCCCTGGCCAGTAACTTTCCAGACAAAAGTCAACTCCGGGCAGTGTCCAGCCCGCTGTTAGTGAAGCGCTGTGCAGAATGCAAAGCCTCGGAAGAAGGGGACACACAGGTTGGGCCTGGCCACAGGCTGTGCATGAAGACTGCCAGACCGCAAACATGGAGGCCAAGATTTTTTTCTGGGACACTCTACTTGACTTACGGTTCAATTATTCAACACAATAGATCTCCAAATGGGAAGAACAAGTAATTTTCATGGTAAAGAGATTACTGTACTCTCTGGACTGAGGGTTCCCAGGAGTCCCTAGCACTTGCAGGTATGAGGAGAGTGTCCCAAAGTGCTACTTTACTTCTGCTGGACAACAATGTAGGGCCATTAAGCTACAAATGATACAGTTTTATGTTATAAAAAACTAGCTTCCATTTATTATGTTTCTCGGCATTCACTGCTTGAGTCAGGGTTAGGCATAAGTGATTAAAGGCAATTTTATTACAGCAGCATGTACTAGTTTTATTCTGAAAGAATAAAATACATGAGAAATAGCTTTTATTTTTGTCTGCAACTTAGAAAACTGAGTTATTTTGTTGATGTAAAATAGCAATAACTCATTTGAGGACCATGCCACCTTTGGAAAATGCCGCACACCTACTTATATGTGCTGAAGTTCCCAGACTTGTCCAGAAATGACTGACTGCTCTTGACTGCCTCCCTGGCAACAGCACTGACCCTGTGGGAAGGAGCCCAGCATAAGGCAGCACAGCCAGGAGGCAGAAACCTTACCTAGAAGCAAAACACCTAACTGGCTCTCTGATACACGTGATTCCTACATTTATACTTATCAACTTGTACATGATCCTCTAACTTAATCTTTCTCTTAAGGGGCTGATTCTGACTGAGTTGTTGAGAACAGTGTCCATTAACTAAGGAGTCACAAGAACAGATTTCTGTGGTTACATATAAACTTGTGACAGGTCTGCAGAAATTATAGGTGAGGAGGGTGGTAAAGAAGTCAGCTGTGACTGGTCTATGTGAAGGTCACACCAGCTTCGTTGTACACCTTGAAGACTTTCTCAATGGCATTAACATAGGCAGCTGTCCTCAGGTCCAATCCCAGGTTATACTTCATGGCAGTGCGCATGATTTGCTGAAACAGAAGAGAAAAGGCAGTGAGATGACCTGACTGAGGTCAGGATATGAACACAAAGGTATGTGTGGAGGTCTGGTATTAGTCACCTACCCCATGACCAAGGAAGTATAAGACTCAGATGGCCAACGGCAAATGACCACAGCAGAAGAAATGTTTCTAGCAGGGAGGACTAATTCTCTGGAATTAATGGAGTTGCTACTGTCCAGGGAAGAGCAAGAAATGACTTCTAAGAACTACAGATGTGAATGGTTTCTCTGCTGGTTAAGTTTCCTGATATCTGGAAGGGGCTCAGATCACATACTTCGTGATTGTCTAAAATAACCGAGAATGGGAAGTAGGAACATTTTAGATTTCAGTGATGACATCTACACAGCCTTGTGACTATTCTACAGGCTGATGAACTGTATACTTTAAAGAGGATTCTGTGTATACCATGTGCATGCACACCCTTCATGTGCCAATGTACATGTCAGAGGAATACTTGAAGGAGCTGCTTCTCACTTCCTACCATGTGAGTCCCAATGACTAAACTCGGATCATCAGACTTGGTAGCAAGTGTCTTTGTCCACAGAGCCATCTTGGCCGACCATTTTAGTGTTTTAATTATATCTCAATTAAGGACTGCCACATCTTCACCAGAACCTGTCTATGCTGCTTCAACCTGGAAATCCAAACGGACAGAATTTGATCGAGAAGAAACCAGTCTTTAGTCCTAGTACTTGGAGAGGCACAGGCAGGCAGATCTCTGTGTCAAAGACCAGTCTAGTCTATATTGAGAGTTCTAGAACAGCTAGGGCTACATAGAGAGACTCTGTCTCCAAAAACAGACAAACAAACAAAAAACTGTTCTCAAACTGTGTTAAATTTAAAGCCCTGGTGTAAAAAGAGTCCAAATGTTAAAAAAACAAAAACCAAAAGTCAAAAATTCTTACTTAAAACAAATTCTATAGTAAGGCAAGCTTTTGGGCTATTAAACGATCAGCATTCTAGTCTGGCTAACTATCTTTTTGGTAACAATAATTGGCCTAACTCTGCTTGATTTCTTCCTACAGCTTGGTAAACACTTAAGATACTGACAATAATGGTACATGTTCTTCTGTACTAAGTAAGGACCAGGTAACGGTACTAACAACACCATCTGCCGATAACATGGCCTTCTATGCTTCATGCTATTAACACAAAAGCAGCTACCATCTGCACACATACCCTGGCAGATCTCTCCATTGTGTATGCCAAGCCAGAGTGCACGATGTCTTTCTCAGACGCACCCTGTTAGGAAAAAGAACACTAACTTAACAAAAACACAAAAACGCTTCGTGTCTCTAGAAGAGTACCACGGATTAACTTGATATGCAGCAATTTGGAAAAGATATAATTTCAATACTATATCAATGTATACTAGCAAGCTAGACAAAACATATTTTTCAAATGCAATTTAGTTTTAATGATATTGGACAGCAACAAAACCTCCTAATATCACAATTAAAATAAACACAAGAAAGAAGCCCTAGGTCAAGCACGTAGTCAGATTAGCACCCTCCTCTCAACACGTTCTCCACAGCTGATGAGCACACTCACCACGTATCCAGGTGATCGGGGCCACCAGACACAAAAAGGAGAGTGGCTAAAGCTGACAGCAGCTCTGGAACAATCTTCCTTGTGTACCTAGTGGCCCCAACTTTAAAGCTGGAGGACCTAAGATATTTTGTTTCTATAGACTCTATTTAATATCTTTCCGGGAGAAATTTCTTAAAAAAAAAAAAAAAAAAAAAAAAAAAGCTAAGTATAAGTCATTATCACTCCTAATGTGACACAATACAGCCATGCAATATATATCCTCAGGTGTGAGATTAAAAACTTGAAGTGGGTTACCAAAAAAAGTGATCTGCTCTGACTAGGCATGTAGTTCATGCCTATGACTCCAGAGCTTGGGAGGTGGATGGAGGAAGACCAGAAACTGATCCTTGGCCACCTGTTGCAAAAACCCAGTCATTTATAAGGAACATCTTGCAATTCATACATCTAAAACAGTTATATTTGTTTGGTTCCATAAAATTAGGGAGACAAAACAAGCTGCTTTACAGGCAGAAGAGTAGCGTTTCTTCCACTCAGTCATCAAACACTTGCTGAGGAAAAATACTATGTCCCAGGTATGTTTAGGCATTAGGGACAGAGCAGTGAAAAAAAAAAAATTAAAATCCTGTGTTTTCAAGGAGTGTGCATACATGTATGTACATATCAACACATATATACAGACTTGAAACTAGAAGGCTAAACAGATGTACAACTTTTTGAGCTTTTTTTTTGAGACAAGGTATCCGTGGCCCAGGCTGGCCTTAAATTCACACCAACCCTCTTATTTCTGCCTCTTGAGTTCTGGGATTACAGACTAAGTTCTTTTTGTAATGTGTACACACTATTGTTACACCCTGCCAAGAACTGATCGATATTCTCTTCCCTAATCTGTTAATTTTATGTGTTCATACAATTATTTTGTATTTTCATAATTCAGTCTCATGTTTACTTTCTAATTCTGGTTCTCTGAAACTTAAGTTATAAAGTGTGTATGGTAATCCTTCATGATTGTGTTGAATCACTGTCAAGTCATTTGCTGTACTGCAAAAAGAACCCAAGACAGAATTACTTATTAGCCATCATTTTTAGAATGAAATGAATGATGAAGTATAATAACATTATACAATTATGGTTAACATCTTTTGATAATACTCTATTTAATCTACCTAGCTTGAGAGCAGGGAGCATGTGTAAAGTGCCACTCTGGTGTTACCACACTCACCGATATCCTGTCCTGGAACTCAGCTGTGGGGACCACAGGAATAGTTCCTCCATGCTTTCCAAATTTTCTCTCTAAACTCTCTTGAACAGACACTGTGAAAAGCCAAGACATCAGAGTAAGATACTGTTAATTGAGGAGGGAGAAATAAATGTAGAACTTAAAGTAACTCTAACTTATGTATGTGTAACCACTAATGGCACAGAAGGGTTAATCATTGAAGACTCAGTAAGGAAAAGCCTGCCAAGTTCCTATAGAAATGTGAATTTAGGTCACTGCTCTGTTTCCATAACACCCATCACTAGCTTTTTCTTCCCTTGGCTCTGTTAAAAAGAAATGTTGAGGGAAGAGAAAAGGACAGAGAGGAACATTTCCAGAGTGGCAGAGTACTGGGACACAGTTGGAGGTCTTGGTTTCATTTCAGCTGGATGAGAAAACTTTAACAGTTGAGTTTACTCTGGTCAA
The DNA here is from genome assembly GCF_030254825.1 of Meriones unguiculatus. NCBI lineage: Eukaryota > Metazoa > Chordata > Mammalia > Rodentia > Muridae > Meriones > Meriones unguiculatus. The sequence goes on along the minus strand of NC_083357.1, from coordinate 12,194,767 downwards.
ATAAAAACCATTACCAGAGGACTCAAAAAAGGGTTTCCACACAAGGTTAGACTTCTTTTAATTAGTGAATGAGAGAACGGGTTTCATTAGCATTTTCATAGATGTTAGCTAGGACTTCTCTGAGAGCAACTAGAGACAGACATTAGTAAGATCAGTAATGGGGTTCATGCTTGCAAAGACTTTACAGTATCATTAATTTATAGATTATATTTGGGGAAAACAAGATTATAAAATAAAAAATTGACTATAAACATTTAAGACCATTTATAAAAAAAAAATGTGTACTTTTGCTCTACGGTCCAGGACATATAACTATCTTCTGTTCTTAGGCAAAGGTCTCTAGGATTACCAGGAAAAGATTTCCTAGCTCTGTTTTTGGTTCAAAGCACAGTTTTTGGAGACATAGACAAGATCCTAAGAACTTACTGAGCAAGTGGTAGTTAGAGTCCCTTTCGTATTTGAAGGTCAACCGGCCATAGCTGACATGATTTAGATTCTTTAGCCACTCAAAATAAGACACTGTCACTCCTCCAGCATTTAGGTAGAGATCCTGTACACAAGATATGATATGGAAAATAAAAAAAGAAACTTTTATTAGAAAACAAGGAACCCACATACAAACATATATATGTATGTGAACATGAATGTGTCATGGTGCACACCTACAGGACAGAAGACAATGTCTGAGATTTAATTTTCTCCTTCCCTCATGTTGGGCTCAGGGACAGAACTCTGGACACCAAGCTTGGTACTTAATACCTTTACTGTCTCAGCTCTCTTGTTAGGCTTAGGAACTCAATTTCAATACAAAGGTGGACTAAACAACTGTGCTAGATAGTTTTATGCCAACTTGACACAAGGGTTGGGATTAAAGGTGCACTTGCTCACTCTCACCACGATCTCAGACTAAACTGTCTGCTCACTAACCAGTGGACTCATGGTGCCTTACTAGAAGACAGCATTACCTTTGCCACCACCTAAAAACAGCTTATTTCAGTTAAGTGAGATCTCTCTATCTATCTTTGTTTCTTTTTTAATACATGTTTTCTGCAAGGAGGGCTCTTCAGGGTTGATATTAAGACCCAATAATTCCTCTATTTCAGCCCAAACCCTGAACACATATTCCTTGTAGTAGCCAAAAAAACAAACAAACAAAAAAAAACAACAAAAAAAAAACTAAAACACCAAAAACCAACCAAATAACCAACCAACAAAAAACCCCAAAACTAAACCAAACCAACAAACAAACAAGAAAAAAAAAAAAAAGAAATGTGAGCTGGGCGCGATGGCTCATGCCTGGACTTAAAGAGGCAGAGGTAAGCGGATCTCTGTGAGTTTGAGGCTAGACTGACTGGTCTACAAAGTGAGTTCAGGATAGCCAAAGCTACACAGAGAAATCCTGACTCAAAAAACCACAAACAACAACAAAAAAACAAAACAAAAAAAGAAAAAAGAAAAAGAAATGTGTATGTGTGGGTATACAGGTACCCACAGAGGCCAGAAGGTGTCAGTACCTGAAGTTTGAGGTACAGGCAGGTTGTGAGCTACCCAGTGTTGGAGCTCTGAACTTGTAAGTGCACTTAGCCTTTTAACTGCTGTGCCATCTCTCTAACCCTAAGTTTTTCTTCCTTCTTTTGTCCCAGTAAAGCAGGAAGAGACATTCAAAATGCATAAAGTTATGAATTGGGTTAATAAATTTAAGAATTTAGCATAGAATTGTATTTTTAGCACAGTATGCATTTAACATAACTGTTTTTGGAGGGTTACATATATTCATATTACAGAGGGAAAAGTGTTCAGGACTAAGAGAAAACTGGCTGGTGCTTCCCATCCCAAACCCCCCTTTTCTGGAGGTGCTGGAGATTGAACCCTGGACTTCATGTGTGCTTAGGCCAGGACCCTACCACTGAGACCCTGACCTCAACCTTGTTCCAATATATTTTCTTAAAAGTAAATAAAGATTAGAAATTTACCATAGCTGCTGGGTGGTGGTGGCACACACCTTTAATCACAGCAGTGGGGAGGTAGAAGCAGGCAGACCTTTGTGAGTTTGAGGCCAGCCTTACCTACAGAAGAAGTTCCAGGAGAGCCAGAGCTACAGAGAAACCCTGTCTCGAAAAAACAAAACAATACAAAACAAAAAAGAATTTGCCACAACTCGTGACACCAGTGGGTCCTTTCTTCTGCCAGTTGCTAGCAAAATAAAAGTATGACTCCCAGAACATATAAAAGCTGAGGAACACAGACAGGTGACCTACTGGAATAACCATGATGTTCCTTTCCAGGAAAATCTTATCAGCCTCTGGAGTGGTCGGTCCATTGGCACCTTCAGCAATGATCTGAAAGAGAATTGGGACATGCACAGATGCTAGGAAAATCCTCATAGGAAAACATGTGGGTAAGGAACTAAAGAAAGATGTAATTTCAGTTAAAATTGAATTGCTTTACGAAGTGCATACAACTACCTTTTATTTTTCTATTTCTCTAATTTTAAGTATGTTTTCAAACTGGTGATGGTGATATAAACCACTGATAGGACTTCTGTGACACCTTAATGCCTTTGCACAGATGATGCCGACACCCTAATGCCCTTGCACACTGATGATGCTGACTTTGGTTTTCACAGTGGCTTTACCTTGGCTTTGACTCTGGGCGCGTTGGATTTGGTCAACTGTTTCTCGCTGGCTGCAGGGATTAGAATATCACAGTCAGCCTCCAAGATGCTTCCTTCATAGACCTTGGCTTTGGGAAAGCCCAGAATTGATCCATGTTGCTGTAATTGATTGGAAATCAGAATTAATGGCTGCCAAAAGAGTTTAAATGCCAGCTTTAGTGCCCACTATACAAAATCTGCTATTAAGAGCTCTTTGGGAACCAGGAACGGTGGCCCACGTCCCTGCAGCATTAAGGCTGTGGAGAGAAGGCGAATGCTGTGAGTTTGAAACTAGGCTGGGCTACCCAGGGAACATGAGGCCAACAAAGTGTACACAGCAAGAGCCTCTTTCAAAAACATCCTACCAAATACTTAGAAGGCAAGAGGCAAAATGACTAACCTAAGGTTGAAGAATAAAAACCCCATCCCCATCACTTAAGGTTCCTACTACTACGACTGATGAGCTGCGTTCAAGGACCCAGGATCCATACAGTGGAAGGGGAAACAACTCCTGAATTTGAGCCCTGGGACCCATATGGTAGGTAAAAGGAGCAAACAGACTCCTGCAGGTGGTCCTCTGACCTCCAACTGTTTGTCACAGCACATGAAGATGTAACAAAAAAACAAAAACAAAAACAAAACAAAAACAAAAAAAACAAAAAGAATCTATTCTCTGAAAATTTAAAGACTTACTTAGATATCAGAATAACATACCAACTTGAAATCTTCCAGTTCTTTTGGGTCAATACCATCTGGATTCCATATACTCCCATCAGATTCACCAACACCAACACATTTAGCACCAAAACGATGTAAGTATCTCATAGAGTGCAGGCCCACATTACCAAATCCCTGTGAAGAACAATTATGTACGACATGGACTTGGTATAGATAGTATGAGTCATTCTGGCCAACATAAATACAGTTTATGTTATGATACAGTTTAGAAACAAGTATCAAAATCCTTCTGTAGTGGCTTAGAAAGTGATGGTATTTGCCACCAAGTATATTCTGATGATCTCAGTTCTATCCTAAGGACCCATACAGTGAACAGAGAGAACCAACTACTACAAGGTTGTCCTCTGTCTCTATGTGTGCTGTGCCACACAGATACACAAATACAAACAAAATAAGCAAATATATATATATATATATTATAAAAGAAGCAATGTACTGAATGGCTTCTTCGATGACAGATTTCTTTCTTCCTTTCTTTTTTTTCAATGACAAGTTAAAAAAAAAAATCTGAAACCCAACCTTCTGTTACCTATGAGACTGAGCCCTGAAAAAATTTTGGTGAGAGACCTTACATGCTTACAAGGAAATGGCAATGGAGACAACCCACATCAGTATAGTCAGAGCCCAGCAGTCTTACGACTGTATGTATACAGGCATGCTACTATTCTAAGGCTAACTAAACTAAGTGAAATACATGCTGACAGATGAGACAATTCAGGCCAATGTGAAAATATTTCTAGCACGCTTAAAACATAGCCCAAAAGAAGTTGCTAAGTTGTGTATTTAATATCTAAAAGAAAATAAATTGGGTCTAATTCTATGAATCATATCAAGGTTAAAAAACAAAACAAAACAAAAAACCTAGATGTTTCACTTTGAAAACAACCATTCTAAAAATCTAAAAGTTCTTAAAGAATCCAATGTTAGTGTCATTAACTGGAAAAAAAAATCTTTAAACTTTAATGTATATCAGTTATTATGAAAACAAAAACTGGGGGCTGGTGAGATGGATGAGTGAATAAAAGCATGTGTGCTCAAGCCTGATGACCTCAATTTAATCCTTAGTATTTACATGGAAAAACTGACTCCTGCTCTGACCTCCAAAGCACTCTGCAGCAGGAATCTTCCCATGTAAATAATGTAAGTAGCAGAACAAAACAAAACTCCCAGATTGCTTTACCTGAACAACAAATGTCTTATCACCAAACCCTGGTGTCATTCCTAAAATGCTCATGTAAGAAGCTTCATTGATGAAGTTTTCAATTCCATGGAAAACACCACGGCCAGTAGCGGAGATGCGCCCATGGATGCCTCCTTGACTGATGGGTTTACCAGTAACACAGGCGTGTGCATTGATATCCTGTAAGAGAGGGCTAGAGATATAGCTCACAAGTAAAGTGCTTGTTTAGCGTGAGTGAGGCTTGAGGTTCAACCCCGGTGCCATGTTAAAAAAAATCCTGTGAGAAGAAAGAAGTCATAATTTAAAGGAAGACTTTATATCTCTTGAGACATGTCACTGCTTGAACTTGTGATCCTTGTCTCAACCTTCTGAGTGCTGAGATTATGGCATGTGCCACCATACCCAGTGCTAAATCCTGTTTCTATGATCAAGCCAATAAAACAAAGCACATTCTTGTTAGCTAAACATATTTTTATTAAGAGTGTGTCCATGTTGGTTGCACTGCCTGCAACGCCAGGATTTGCTGAGGCAGGAGAAGCTCAAGTTCAAGCACACCCTGGTTATACAGTAAGACTGCTTCAAAACACAAGGGTGTGCAAATATGAATATAAGTGACTCATGTAAAGTTCATATTCAACAATGTTCCCAACTTTCTGTTCTAATAAGGTAGGCTGTTTTTCCCATACAAACAGTTTAGGAATTTAGTGTTACACATACATAACAATATCATGAACACAGATATAGTTCAGCTTGAAGCTATTATTACTCCTTCACTGAAAAACTAAGCCACATGAAGTTAGGGTACACATTTCACTTGAAAGTGCCTTAAGATTGTTAAAACATAAACAAAACCAAAACAATACAGAACAGAAGAGGTGCTGTAATTTCTTGGATAGAAATATACTGTGTTGTACTCTATCAAACTCATTTTGAAATTTAATATGTCATTAAAAGAAAACAAAACAAAACAAAACAAAACAGAACTGGGACTGGTAACAGACACCTATAATCTTAGCACTTGGGTTGGGAGGCGGAGGCAGGAATATCTTTGAGTTCAAGGCCAGCCTGTTCTACATAGTGAGCTCCAGGCCTGCCAGGGCTACACCTTGCCTTACTCAAATAAAGAAAGAATTTCTAAAGATGATATTACAAAGAAAATCTCAAAACCGTGTTATGGGCAAGACGTAGAAGCCTGTGCATTTGGTAGCACTAATAGATCTGTAAAGGAGTGACTCCAATCTTAACACCTACCTTTTTACCTTCTTTCAGTTAAGACTGTACATGTCTTTTTGTTTACAAAGAGGCATGGTTAGTAAAATGGGGTCTTTGGGGCTTGGGCAGATGGCTTAGTTGGTAAAGGACTTGTGCAAACATGAAGATCCCTGGGGCTTGCTGGCTGGCAAGTGTAGCCAAAGTTGTGAGCTCCAGTCCAGCAAGACTGCCTTAAAAAATGAGGAGAGCAACAGCAGAAGACAATGTTGTCCTTGGGTCACACATACAGATATACACACACAAAAGAAAAGGGGAAAAATGGGTTTGGGAGGGTTTCCTTTCTTAAGTACTGGACAGTATAACAGTGAGCAGAACACTGGAATACACACATCCATTGACCCCTAAACAGAAGAAATGAGGCAGTATGGTCACACCTAAATCAACAGATGAAGGATGAGCTTTAAACTTGCTTCAAAAGCATGCCTGCTATGTGAGTTAGGTTAGGAACTGCAATGACGTGATCAACTTCATGCCACACCCCGCCCAGAAGTCACCTGATCATTACTCCTATTTTTAACAGAGAGAACTTAGAATTGTATTACTTGTACAGTTACCAACAAAAAAATGAAAATAAATTTGAAAATTAGACAGTCTAGTGAAGCCCTTGAAATTAGTTTTCCCACAGCTCTTTCATGAATAATTAACACCATGAACACAGAATTGCAAAGTTAGTGCCAAATGGTTCTAAATTGTGGAAATGCCAATGCTGGGGCTGAAGGAAATAAATAGCGTGTGAGGTCAGGCCTGGTGCCAACTGACTCCCCAGCATACCTAATGGTCTGGGAACCCAGGAGGCTGGAATCATTTCCCCCAACACCATATTAGGGATAGAAGACCAATAATGATAGCTCCTGGGTCTCTAGATTTCCTATCAGTTAAAGACGGAAGGACGTTTACCAGCCTTATCTAAGGGTTATTTGGCCGAGCCTCGGAAAACTTCATGCTGCCACAGCTGTGAAGCAGCTGTAAGTAACCTGCCTGCTAGCTTGCAGTGGTCAGTGCAGAGCTCCACTCCCAACAAGAGAGCACAACTAGTGCTTTCTAACTTTAAAAGGTGGCAGGCAAGTCGGGTGTGACAATGAAGGCTCAAATCCCGCTGTGACAAACTCAGCTCTCGGGGAGCCTGAAGCAGGATAGCTTTAAGTTTCTGTCTAAACTGGCCTACACAGCAAGATTCTATTTCTTAAAAAAAAAAAAAAAGAAGCAACAAAGGTGGAGTGGTAGCCCAACTCCAACACCGCTGCATTTAACTTCATACATGCATGGGTGGGCAATTTTTTTTTTTAACTTAGTAAGGGCTGCGGATTGTTCTGTGTGATTGCTTCCTTACATATGGGGACGCTAAGGCAGACTCCCAGCCCATGAAGCGGCGGGTGAAGGAGGCAGGACTAAAACTCAGGTGGCCTGCCTGTGCTCCAAGGAGGGTGGAACACTCCTCCAAAGCCTCGCTTCCCACCAGGACCCTGGGAAGATGCCCCTCACTACCCCAGCCTTTTCCTCCCATGAAGGGCTGCAGTGTTCTTACATGGTCTGCCGTGCACACCAATGAGTCTGTGGCTCATATCCAGCTAATAGCCAGACAACAACAAAAACCCTCTTTTCCCAGGCACCAGTTACCTTTCAGACAGTTTTCCTTTGCTTCTTTCCAGTGCCACTTCTCTTAGCTGGAGGTTTTACTTAATGTTCTATTTCCCTCCTTTCATAACCTCCTGCTGTCTGGGATCTTCTATCTAGTTCTCAACAATTCCATCTCCTGCTACACACAGAATGAGACACTGATTATAAGCTTTTCATGGCTTCCCTATTTTTCAGGACAAAGCTTGTAAGTCCTAGCTGTTCTCAACAGGCAGTGATCTGGCAGGAGCTCTTCAGTCTTTTGGATCAGTCTCCTCTCCTGACTGGTTCTAACACCCACCGTCCCACTTTTGAAGCTCACCTGTCTTCTGTATTCAGGACTTTCTAGACACTTCTTTCTGACGTCCCTCCCCGAGGAGTCTTCAACTGTCAGAGCTCAGAACATTTCTTAAGGTCTTAACTGACCCTACTTCCAGAGGCTCTGGTTAGGCTCCACTAACCTTTTTTTTATGCTTCGAAACAGTTTCCACATTTATGCCAGTTATGCACACACCGGATTTCTACTCAATGTAAATGAATTTTTCCTGTCTTTGGTTTTTTGAGACGGGGTTTTTTTGTGTAGTCCTGGCTGTTCTGGAACTTTCTCTCTGAACACTAGGCTGTCTGCAAACCCACAGATCAGCCTTCCTCTGCCTCCAGAGTACTGAGATTAAAGGCGTGCTCCACCACAGCCCCCAAATCTTCTAACCCGGCTACTTAACTTCATGTTCTTGTGTTCTCTCTGTCTCAAAAATAAATAAATAAGCTGGGCATGCCTTTAATCCCAGAACCCAGGAGGCACAGGCAGGCAGATCTCTTTGAGTTCAAGGCTAGTCTGGTTCCAGGGCAACCAGAGTTACACAGAGAAACCTTGTCTTGAAAAACAAAACAAAAAAACCACTCCTTAGTTTATAGATGTTTTGTTTCTCAGGGCTCCACAGCTTTCAGAGATGATGTTGTTCTCTGGTTCCTGGGCTGTGGAGACAGGGCTAGTGTCATGTATATGCCTAGTCTTCCTGAAGGATGGGTCACAGCAACGTCTCTTCACTGTCACGTAAAACCCACACTAGGGCTTGACATCTGTTGTGGTTCACTTACCTCTTCCATTACCTTTACACATGCATGTCTTACCTGCGATCTCAGCTGCTTTTCTTCCTCTTAGCCCCAAATCTCCAGATGTTGAAATTAAACCATATTTTCAAGGTCCAGCCCAAATATCCCTTCAAAAAGACCTTTTTTTCAGAGCCCAGAACTCTACCTTTATATCATCACACCATTTTCATACCTTACTTAGCTCACATGCCTTAGCTCCTCTTTAAGCTAAATTACTTTAGAGGGGAAGGCAGAACTGAATGTATCAACTAGTGTCTCAGCAAGTGAGTTGCTTGGGAAGGGTCTGGGCTCAGTGCCCAGTATAGGGCAGCATGTAATCAGAAACCCAGTTCATGATCACTGTGCTTGCAGTTTCAGAAAGGAGAGAGGGCAAAGTAATATGCACACCAAATAATGATTAAATGTGAGATGAGCCCAGTGGTTACCGACTTCTCATTAAAGCAGATGAGTTGTTACTTCTTGTGGACAGCGATGCCGGAAGCCTCGGGTTTCAGTGGATACTCACATAGTGCCCTATGGTGCTGGCATAGGTGTCAGCGATCCAGGACATCTCCCGCTCACCCGTGCTCATGTCTGGGGCAGGCACATCAATGCCAGGACCTGGGAGCACAGGAAAGGGCAGTGTGCCAGTTTTTAAGATAAACTTATCCCAAACATAACGATGCTTGCAATTCTCTAAGAGAACAATGTCACTGTGGCCAGAAAACTTTAGATCTCATTTTGGTAACAAACTGAAGTCATAAAAATACTCATACAATTTAATATTTCTTCTCTGTGAAGCTTGTACACAAAATGTTATGTTGTTATTTCTTCTGTTGGAATCTACTCTGTTGTATCTGGAAGTCACCTATGGAAAACAGATATGTCACTCCTGGGACTTTCAGGGTATGGCACTGGCAAATGTTCCGTGTCTGTTCCCTAAACTGTAATTAGAGATAATGTACCTTTTTGACCATTATAACAAGATCGTTGTGGTTACTGAGTAGACCCGTATGAAACAGCTCCCTACTGGCTAAAGCCTTCTCACTAAGTAGAAAAAGTAAGGGAAAGTGACACTGCTGAAATAAGTGTTTATAAAGTCTGTGATGCTTTCATTCATGGAATACTTCTGTTTGACTTATTAGCCAATGGTTGATGTATGTAAGATTTCCAGGCTCAGCTTTTAGTTCACTTTGTAATTACAAAGTATCAGAATAACACTGGCTTCTGGGTAAAAACAGTACCACTGCTGCTTCTAACACCACTGGATATGAACTTACTGAGCAACACATTTGGCGATGCTACTCCAACTGTAAAGGGTGAACTGTGTAGAAATATTCTTAAAACCAAAAGATAAAAATAATTATGATACCAGGTAAGTAAGGTAAGGCATGGCTACACAAAGAAGTACTAAATAGCCATTAAAAATGTTGATTTAATGGTTCAGAATTATCATCAAATCCACCATGTGGAAAAAAGTAGGTTTCATATAGCCACGTATGTTCTCATTTATGCAAAATTCTATACTCTGTTTCTTCCCCCCGCCCCCACATGCATGTTTCTCTAGAGGTGTACGGGTATAGTAAGGAGATCTCAATAACTTGTTTACTATACCATATTCTGGGGTTTTAGCATTGTAACTTTCTACAACACACTGTTTGAATTGTATCATATATTGTTTCCATAAAAATAAGTTTATAAACGCTCAATTTATTAAGTCCATCCATAAAATAAAGCTCTTCTTAAGAGCATACAAATTCTAAAATCTTTAACCAACAAAATAAGTATGCCTTTTTTGCTTTCTAGGGAACAATCCAAGACACTAATTTTTTGAACATATTGTGATATAGTGGATACAAGATTGGCACAAGAAAACCTTTAAGTCAAGGTTCAAGTTTTATGCCCCCACCCGATCTGTCTCTCCATCCATACCCTCCTCGCCTCTGTTTTTTAGGCATCTTTAAGTCTCAGGATATCTAACCTCTATAAACCTGATTTTCACATAGAACTTTGATCTGAAGGGCTGATATTTTAGCTTCATCCACTGATAAAAGGTTCTTCTTGTCTGGTTTGCTTACTTTCTATTTCAAGTGACATACTCAGGCTACAGGTTAATACAATTTTGCTTAACCATATTTCTTTCCTAAACTACACGGGACATAGTGCTAGCAGGTCTGTCTAGAAATATCTATGGCATACTATCCTACTTTTCAGCAACATTACTTGCTTTCAAATAACAGTGTGAACTGGTATAAGTCGGAGGTTTAAGAGTTTGTTAATCAGAAAGACATGATTGTTGACTGATACATTTGCATTTCACAAGTTTCACAAGGAGGGCAAGGACAAAGTCCACGAAAAATTTAGCCTAGGCATGCTAAGGGTAAGAGAGATTTCCTACTAGGTTCATGAATTCCTGCTTCAGACAGTCTCAATCTATGGGGATGCACAGATCACAAGTAATTCCTGCACTACAGATACACCCTTAAGTCCATCTTGTTTGAAAAAAATCAGATTCAACAGAACGTGCACATAAAGGAAGAGCTGAAATCAGGGTAATGTGAATGTATGGAGACATGAGGGAAAAGAAAGAGAGCTATGAGAAACCCGCAGGGCAAAGTTACAGTTGATAGGATCCATCGAAACATACAAAAGGAACAAACATTCCCAAGCTTTTCCAAGAATCTAAAGAGGGAGGAACATTTTCCAATTTATTCCATGAGGCTGGTATTACTTTATTACCAAGTCTGGACAAAAAATAATCCTAAAGTGAGAAAACAATATCCAAGTTTAAGTTGATAATGTATAGAAATAACTAGCCATACTGGTCTACAAATGTTAAGCTTCATTATATCCTCTAGTACAGGGACAACACACTATATTAAATGTTAATATTTTGCCCATGTAGATTTGATTATAGAAACTAAGTTTGCTCAAAATAAACCCACAAACAACCAAAACAACCCCTCAATAAATCGCTATCCCTTATAATAGCATCAAAAAGACTATGCAGTCGTCTCTAGTATTAAGAAGTATGAAGCAATGTTTAAAAAAAAATAAGAGGCTCAATAAGTAGAAGGATGACCATGTTCATGGATTAGAAGACTTAATCTGATAAATATGGCAACCCCTCACAAAATGCTCTACATATTCAAAACAATTCAAAGTCTTAGTTTTTCTCCTCCACCCCACCCCACCCCACCCCACCCATAACCCAAGGAATCTGACAAGTTGATCCTAAGTGCACAGAGTTAACAGGTTAAGAATTCAGAGTCAAGTCTGAGTCACATTGGAGAACTCTGGAGGAAGGGAAGTGAGAAAATCAGAGTTTGAAAGGCTGGCTGCATGCTACAAGCGAAGGGGCCAGATTACTCATATTTAATGTTTGCCTTCTTTCAGAGTCCCTATGAGTCACTTTTTAACTTTTGGAATTGTCAAGATTTACACCTAAGCTGGGAAAATCTCTCGATGGCAATAAATACAACTGAATGAAATCTAAAAAAACTTAAGGATGTTAAAATATAATTAAGACTTTAGGCTAAGAGCAAACATACTATTTAAATAATCGCAAAGCCATCACCAGGCTGGAATGTGATTTCAGTTCATCATCTTGAAATCAGAAAGCATCTCTGCAGGCATGAATGAGGTGTTCATTAACTTCTGTTAGCAAAATGTTCTTGTGCAATGAGGCACAAGTAAAATTCATAGTAATGCTCATGAGGCATACCAAGAACCTTAATGACTTTAGACCAAATTTTGTAACATTCTAGCTTTTTCTATATTCACTCCTTTATTAATTCATTTATTTCATACTTTGTTTCCTAAAAACAGAAAATATATAGCTTAATTTCATAGGAACTTGTTACTTCTGGAGAAAACATGAAAGGAAAAGACAAGGGTAGGGAAGCAGAGTTGATTATAGTTATGCCCAACCCCATTTCAGCCAGTTCTCCTTTGTTTGACAGTCTACTGAGTAACCTTACTTATTTAAATAAAGCTTATAAACCAAGAAATATAAGACAAACTGTTTAGAAATCAAAGAGTAAATAACATGTACACATCACAAAGAATATTCATATCTCACAAAGAATTATGAGACAATAAAAAATACCAAGCAAATGGAAGTACCCTTAAGAAATGCAGCAAGCTCTGCAAAAGCTCCTATAACTAGCATGAGCACTCCTCAGACAGTGATGGTGAATGCATGGTGAGTACATCAGCCTCACTGTCAGCTCCCAATGACTTAATGGATCAGCTAATGCATATTAAAAAAACATTAGCTTCAAAAGACAGATTTTTTTCACGTGTTAAAAATACTGTTATAAATCCAATATTTAGTGGTCTTGTCCAGTAGGAGGTCTCTCCTTAGTATCCTTGTTCCATATTGCAGTGAGAACCTGAACCTGCCTACTGGAGATGTGTCAAAAATAGGCCAATGTAGGTCTATGACATCTATAATGAAACTTGGTTTCTAAAAGAGAAAGGACATCTATATTCAGGCACTTTATATAAGCAGGAGTTTAATCAAGACCATTACTTTTTAGGTGTTTCCACTTTATACTGAAACACATAAGGCAATACATACCAATAAAACCCTTCTTTGCCAGCTCCATAGTGAATCTTCGTGTAATCTTTTCTAATTCATTATCCTATAGAGAAAAAAAAATGACAACAGTGAATAGCATTTTTACATAAAAATCAAATGGAAAGAAGATTTTTATCATATTTTCTACATAAAGGACATTTCTACATCCCTTCATATACTCCCCAGTACAACCTGTACAGCTAGCACTTCTGTTTACTTTTTTGATACATGGTCTCACTATGTAGCAGTCTAGGCAGACTTTGAACTCACTATGCATCTCAGACTGGCTAATCCTAGTGTGAAAAAATGATTTTTTTGTTTGTTTGGTTTTTGAGACAGGGTTTCACTTTGTTGCTTTGGCTCTCCTGGAACTTACACTGTAGCCTTGAACTCAGAGATCCACCTGCCTCTGCCTACCAAGTGCTGGAATTATAACGTAGTAGAACACTTGTTTATGTGAGGACTAGTATGTGAGGACTAGGGCCTGAGCTCAGTTTTCAATCCTGCATGTGTGTATGTGTATGTGCACATGTGCATGGTCAGGGGGAAGACATGTCTGAATTATTTTTGAGAGTCTTACTATGTAGCCTTGGCTGGCCTTGAACTTGCTTTGTAGTCTATATTGGCTATGAAAACTCAGAGATCCACCTACATCTGCCAGGTGCGGTATCTCTAATTCCATCATTGGGTACACTGAGGCAGAAGAATCTAGAGACAAATACAGGCTAAATAGGTACAGGCTATATAGAAAAACTTTATCTAAGAGAAAAAAATCTGTGTAAAGCAAAACATGACGGTGCATCCTACAATCCCAGTACTTGGGAAGTTAAAGAAAAAAAGCTATCCTAGGGTATACATAAGTAAGTACTAGGTCAGCCAAGGTTTCAAAGTGATATCACCCCCAAATCTCTCTTCACGCAAAACAATTATATCTATATAGACTCTGTCTATATAGATATAATTTGGTTTTGGTTTCTGTCTCTCATACGCAAAACAATTATATCTATATAGACTCTGAGGTGGTTTGAGTAAGAATGGTCCCCACAGACTTATGTGTGTGGAGTGGCACAGTTAGAAGGGATGGCCTTGTTAAAGTAGGTGTGACCTTGTTGGAGGGAGTATCACTGTGGAATCGGGTTTTGAGATCTCATGTGCTCAAACGAGGCCTTGTGTGGCAGTCTCCTGTTGCCTGTGGACCCAGAAGTAGAAATCTCAGTTCCTTCTCCAGCACCATGTCTGCCTGCCTGCTGCCAAGCTTCCCACAATAATAATGAACTAAGCCTCTGAAACTGTAGGCCAGCCCAATTATAGGTCTTCCTTTATAAGAATTGCTGTGGTCATGGTATCTCTTGAAAGTAATAAAACCTAAGATATATGCCATGCATGGGTCATGCCTGTCCTTTCATTTAAATGTTAAGTTTTGATATGGGTGTGATACGGCTCATGCCTATAATGCCAGGTCTCAGGAGGATGGCAGAGAATTTGAGGTCAACCTGGGTTATATAATGAGTCCTTGTCTCAAAAACAACATCACACGCGAAATATGTGAAACAGAGTTGGGTTTAACACTGATGTTTAGCATAGGCATGAGAATTAAGAAAAAGGCAGTCCAAAAAGACAAGACACATCTGAGAGCATGGGTGTAGGCTTCTTAAGGAGTTACAGAAATAAAAAAGACACACCTAACTGTGGATGATATGATGCTTAAGGATCATCAAAGGTGAATTTCAGAGAGAATAAAACCACAGTTAACCACTGCAGCAACCAGTTTTAATTACTTTGGAACTACTAATAGAATAAACATGATTTTTACTAGATTCGTTATTTGTTGCTAGCCCAAAACTTCCAAATTAAAACTTCAGATCAAAATCTTATTTTCTGCACAGCTCCAGCTGTATTAGAATTTACTATGTATGTAGATCAGGCTAGCCTTGAACTCAGAGATCTGCCTGCCTCTGCCACCCGAGTGCTAGGATTAAAGGCATGTCCCACTGTGTCTGGTTTAAAACTTGAGATCAAAAATTTTAAGAACATTTTAAATGCCTATCAACATGAAAATATTAATTACTCATTAACCAAGTAAGAAAAAGACATCAATGGCAAACAACTATGGCAAAATACATCAACTAGCTAATTTACAATTCAATAGTTATTTGCTTTCCTATTCCTTCAAAAAAGCAATGGAAACCATTAATTTCACTGGCATGAGAAACACAAATTTAGGTCCTGTATGTGTGTGTACAAACACTAGTCGGATACTTACTGTATAGTTTTTGGGATTGATCTTAACACCTGCTTTAGCGCCTCCAAATGGTACATCTGAAAGACAAAAATGAAAGAGGTTTTTCCGTAAAAAGCTTAAAAAATATAAATACAGAAAGCATTGCCTAATAGAGGGAGAGCAAATCTCATCTCAAGTGTTTGTTTTAAGTGTTTCTGAAGTATTCTTGCATTTCAGATTTTAAATTTACATATACACAATTAGACTTCTTAAGGATGGGATACAGCCCTAGACAAAAATTTTATGTTTCATAATAACAAAGTCTACAGATAATGGTGTGGGACATTTATTTTACTGTTGTCTACATTTTGTTTTTGTTTGCTTTTTTGTTTTTCAAGACAGGGTTTCTCTCTTTAGCGCTGGCTGTTCTGGAACTTTCTCTGTAGACCAGGCTGTCTCGAACTCAGTGACCCACCTGCCTCTGCCTCGCCAGTGCTGGGATGAAAGGCGTGGGCTGCCACTGCCCAGGCTGATGCCTGCTTTGACGACAGCCCAGCACACAGGGTCAGGTATGGAGCTTTCTGCTAGAGGCTTCATCTTGGTGTTCAGTTTCAGATTCTGAAGCAGTTTAAATTAGGAATTCTCAACTTTTATTACAAAAATATATGACTTTTAATTTTCAAAAATTCAAAAAATAAATCTAGTACTGAAGCTATAGCTTAGTTGGTAGAGTTCCTGCCTAGTATGCACAATGCTTTAGGTTCAATTCTCACCATCACAAGACAACACAGATGTTAAATTTGAAATGAAATCTTGCTGAACAGGTATTATAATGCCAGCCAGGGGTTAATTACATTTCATCAGTATTCTATTACTTCTAAGAGAATACACATTTACTTTCCTTCTATGGTTTAATCTTATTTATAGACCATGGTTAAGCATTTAAAACAAAGATCCAATAAAATTTTCACTGTTAGGTTTGGAAATGATGATAAACCTATTACTTTAATCAGCATGTTCTCCTTGGTCCTATATATTGCATTACATATTGCTATGTGAATAATCTATTTGACACACAAACATACATGCAAACACATTTAAGGAGTGAAACCAGCTTACTCTCCCTATAGCCTCTGAAGAGATTTTAAGCAGAAAAATCTGTTCTAATTCAGAAATGAAGAAGAATATTAAATCATATTTAAGAATTAAAAAGAAAGAAAAAAAGTAAAAAGAGTAAGCCAGGTTTGCGACACACACAGTCAATCCCAGCATTTGGAAGGCAGAGGCAGGAAGATCTCTAAATTCAGTGCCAGAGTAGTCTACATAGAGTTCCAGGCCAGCCAGGGCTAAATAGTTGAGGCCTTATTCAATAAACAAACAAACAAAGCCCTTTACAATGGCAAAAACAGTTCTGTTACACACACACACACGCAAACATCCATGCACAGGTAACAGAACTTATAAGCTTGGCAATTGGAGTTTGATTCTAGGAACCCAAGTAAAGAATGCAGAAGAGAATCAACTCTACAATGTTACCTTTGAATTGCACACATATCATTATAAACACAATAATAAAATGTAATTAAAAAAGTAACGTTGTACATAAACATATTTCCCCAAAAAGTTATTTAGGTATCAGCAGAGAGGACCACTTACCAACCACTGCACATTTGTATGTCATTAAGGAAGCCAGAGCTTTCACTTCATCCACACTCACATCAGTGCTGTAACGGATTCCTGGTGATAGTCATTTAAAAAAAGGGCAAAGAAAAAGTTATTTTTAAAACCAACTTCTGGTAAGTTAATAAATAGCTATAAATTGAAAATGTCCAAACCATTTATAGTGTATAGACAAGTTATTTCTTTTCTTTTTTAAAGATTTTTTATTTTATGTATATGAGTGCTGTCTTTGTGTGCACCTGCATGCCAGAAGAGGGCACCAGATCTCATTATAGATGGTTGTGAGCCACCATGTGGTTGCTAGGAATTGAATTCAGGACCTCTGGAAGAGCAGCCAGTGCTATAGTGTATATAGTCTTGCTTGTCCTGGACTCCTTAGACCAGGCTGTCCTAGAATTCAGTGATCCGTCTGCCTATGCCTCCCTGAGAGATGGGATTACAGGTGTGTAACACTTGAAATATTTTATGTATAAGGACACCATAAAAACGCAAAAAGAAAATGCTGCTAATTAGACACCCAAAAGGAGTTACATATGGGCACCAAATTAATTAATTTAATGTATTCTGAAGCTAAGAGTGGTCATGAAGCCTAGGTTTGCTTAGAAAATATTCTTAGAAAAAGATTTAAAGACAACTAAAACATCCTCTCTGCCCTTAAGGGATATTAAGCAATCTATCTATCTATCTATCTATCTATCTATCTATCTATCTATCTATCTATCTATATCTATATATGAATAACTCAGTAGAAAAGAATAGTAACTAGTTTCACAAAGACAAAGACAAAGATTATCTCCTGGGGTGAAGGCAGGGGTGAGAGGGCTTAGTGAGCAAAAAGTGTTTGCTGTGAAAGCCTGACAAACTGAGTTTGATCCCTGGAAGCTAATGGTGAAAGAAGGGAACAGATTGCTAAAAGGTATTATACGCTCTTTACAAATATGCTTGGGCACATGTGACCACACTTAAGACACCATACACACAAAGAATACAACAAATTTTTTTAAAGTTATCTGTAGGGTGTGAAGAGATGGCACAGCAGTTAAGAGTACTTACTACTTTTCCAGAAGACCTATGCTTGGTTCCCAAGACTCTCATAGCAGCTAACAACTACCTGCAACTCCAGTTCCAGGGGATTCAATTGCAGATGTGGTATATAAACCAGGAGATGTGAATAAACAGATAAGACATATACACATAAAATATACACATAAAATAATACACATAAAATAAGAATAAAAGCTCAAACATTATCTCTAATCGATGTCTAAAAAAATCAAATCAAATCACAAACAGGGTTTCAAATGTCCAAGGCTGACTTTGAACTCTTGATCATTCCAAGCAGTGAGATTATAGGGCTTCTTATACTATTTCTTATGCTGCATTTCAGTTCAGGCTTATTTTATTAATTTGAGGCCAGCGTGGGCTATACAGAAAATTCCAGGTCAGTCTGGACCATACAGTGAGACCCTATATACCCCAAATATATCCCTAGATATCATGAAAGGACTAAAATAGAATACTGTAAAGCATCAGGTCCTAAGTCAGGCACGGTAAAGCATGTTGTTGGCAATCCCAGCACTCCAGAATCATGGATAAAAAACTGACATGAACTTGAGTGCAGCCTGGGCTATTCAGTGAGTTTAAGGTCACTCTAGGATACCTATATCAAATGAAACAAAACTCACTGAAAGGTAATCCAGGAAAATAAGAGTTCATAAAGAAGATGAAATAGTTTTTATAACAAAATTTGCTTAAATGCTAAATGTATTTTTTTCAAATTACCAAAATTGCTATAAACTAACATATTAGTGAAAACTATGTCAAAGCAAGAAACTCAGTTTAGTGCCCTGTCCAGAAGACTAGCCTACAGCACCAGGAGAGGTGACAATACTGCTCTTCACTGGGAATAAGGGCTGTGGTACTTTTAGCATAGGGCCCTGAACTGTCAGGCCAGCTCCAACTACTGATTACTACCATCACAAGCAATTACAAAGGAGCAGAGCAATTTATAGGCAGACTCTTTGCTAAGGCTGGTTGTGAACTTGCCATTCTCCTGTCTCTACCTTCCAAGTTCAGGGATTAGACTGTGAAGTAATTTACTTTTTAAAAAGGTCTATTTTAACAGAAAACTGTACATATGAATTATCTTAGTTTTATTACTTTTCAACTGGTAGAAGTGTTAAAGCAAAACAAGCAACCAAGAATTATTGTTGAGTGTGGTAGCGCTTGCTGCAATCCTAACACTTAGGAGGATGCTTTGTGGCTAGTCAGGATTAGTGATTTCCAGGCCAGTCTGAACAATACAGGGAGACCTGTTTCAAAAGCCAAAAATGTAGCTTAGGGTACAGCAATTGCCTAGCACACAAAAGGCTCTGTGTTTGACACCCAGCACTGCAAAATAAAGAAAATAAACAACAAAAATGAATGCCAGTGAGATGGCTCAGCAGGTAACAATGGTCACTACTAAGCATAATTACTTGTCTTCAATCCCTGGAACTCACATGGTAGCAGATAACTGATACACATGTGCTGTGGTATCTAATATATACAAATCAATCAATCAATCAATCAATCAATCAATCAATCAATCACAACAAATAAAGAACTATAACCTCTCCTCTTACATGTATCACTTTAAACTATTAATGTCCCTTTATTACAAAAGTCTTGAAAAGATAACAGCCAAAAATTTAAAGTATAACAATACGCATCTCTGCTGAGGATCTATAAACTTCATGTTAAAAAAATATTAGTAAGGTGGTGGTGGTGCACACCTTTAATTCCAGGGCTCAGGAGGCAAAGGCAGGCAGATATGAGTTCGAGGCCAGCCTGGTTTAAATTGAGTTCCAGGACAGCCAAGGCTACATAGTGAAACCCTGTCTTGAAAAACAAAACAAAGCAAAACAAAAACCCAGACACATGTTTCCAATAGATGGAACTCGGGAATTCTTGTTGGTAAAGTGAAGAAAAATTTCCTCAGCTACACCCACATGGAATTATTAGTCACACCACAGGCATTTTTTTGCAGACTATGAACTAATGAGAAAAATTCTTCTTTTTTTTTTAATATTTAATAGTTTTTGTGTGTTGGTGTAAGAGTGTTAGATCCCTTGGAACCTTGAAACCGGAGTTACAGACAGTTGTGAGCTGCCATGCAGGAACTGGGAATTGAACCCATGTTCATTTGGAAGAGCACCCAGTGCTCTAACACCGAGCCACTTCACCAGCCCCATGAAACTTCTACTGGAGTGAGACATGGGAGGGGTGTCAGGAAAGCAGTGTAGTGGAATAAGCCCTGGAGCAGACAAAGGTAGAGCAAGAAGGGTGCAGAAGTAATGAAGGCATGTTACCTGGGGTCAAGAACTTTTTTTTTTTTGGTAAACCTTCTAACTACTCAATAGTACACAGGTGCTTTTACCTCTCCTGGGCTAGCAGGTACAGCGGTATTTGGCTAGACAGTCATGAATAACAAAAGATCTCAGAGTAAAGCCTAGTAAGACAAAAGATACCCACACTCCAGGAAAGCCTAGTGGGATCCAAACTGAAAGACAGTCACTAATCTTGGAAATTCTTAACCACATTTGAATAGACGTTTAAGATATTTTGAGAACAGGACTACAAAAATGAAGATACACTGTGTTAAATGAACCAATTCAGTACACTGAGAAACTAGCACAACTAGAGGATATAAAGAGCACACTATAATTCTATAAACAGAGGAAGTATATGTATTTTTTTATCATGAAGTATCAGAGTGCTATCTGGCATTACTGTGTGTGCTGGGGTCAGCAATGTTAGGTTTAGTAGATTAGCACTAAGAGGAATGGGTGGATGCAGAGGATTTTAACAAAAAACAGCAGTCCCATGGCCTCCTGACATAGAACGGCCAACGGGTGGATTACAGAACTGTGGACCACAGACTGGATGGCATCAGGAGGGGCCTCTAATCTAGGACCATGTTCTGCTTCGCTGACAAAATAATAATGAATGCTCTAGTCCAGAGTAACTACAAATACCACCATGATGATGTTCATCTATATTAATTCTGGAAAACTAGCAGAAGGGCCAGTCTTAGTCAAGGCTCCACTGCTGTGATAAAACACCATCACCCTACCAGGGAACTCCTACAGCTGATAAACACCTTCAGCAAAGTGGCAGGAGACAAAATTAACTCAGAAAAAAAAAATGTAGCCCTCCTGTATACAGAAGACAAATGGGCTGAGAAAGCAATTAGGGAAACAACACCCTTCACAATAGCCACAAAGGACATAAAATACCTTGGTGTAATTCTAACCATGCAAGTCAAAGACTTGTATGAAAAAAACCTCAAGTCTCTGAAGAAAGAAATAGAAGAAGATATCAGAAGATGGAAAGATTTCCCATGCTCATGGCTTGGCAGGATTAACATAGTAAAAATGGCCATCCTGCCAAAAGCAAACTACAGATTCAATGTAATTCATATCAAATTATCAACACAATTTTTACAGACCTTGAAAGAAAAATTCTCAACTTCATATGGAGTAACAAACCCAGAATAGCTAAAACAATCCTATACAATAAAAGGTATCTCTCTGGAGGTATCTCCATTCCTGATCTCAAGCTGTACTGTAGAGAAACAGTAATAAAACCTGCATGGTACTGGCATAGAAACAGACTGGTGGATCAATGGAATCAAATAGAAGACCCAGAAATAAACCCATGTACTTTAAGGACACCTGATTTTTGACAAAGATGCCAAAACCATACAATGGAAAACAGCATCTTCAACAAATGGTGCTGGTCTAACTGGATGTCTACATGTAGAAAAATGTAAATGGATCCACACTTATCACCCTGCACAAAACTAAAGTCTAAGTGGATCAAAGACCTCAACATAAAACCAGACACACTAAACCTGTTAGAAGAAGTGGGGAAGAGCCTTGAATTCATTGGCACAGGAGACAACTTCCTGAACAGAACGGCAACAGCACAGGCTCTAAGATCAACAATCAATAAATAGGACCTCATGAAACGGAAAAGCTTCTGTAAAGCAAAGGACACTGTCATCAGAACAAAACGACAGCCTACAGACTGGGAAAGGATCTTCATCAACTCTATATCTGACAGAGGGCTAATATCCAGAATATGTCAAGAACTCAAGAAATTAAACAGCAAAAAATCAAGTAATTCAATTTAAAAATGAGGTACAAAGTTAACAGAGAGATATTCGTCAATAAAGGAATATCGAATGGCAAAGAAACACTTAAAAGAAATGTTCAATATCGTTAGTCATCAGGGAAATGCAAATCAAAACGACCCTGAGATTTCACCTTACACCTACCAGAATGGCTAAGATAAAAAAATTAAGTGACAACACATGCTAGAGAGGATGTTGAGAAAGGGGAACCCTCCTCCATTGCTGGTGGGAATGTAAACTTGTACAACCACTTTGGAAATCAATCTGACACTTTCTCAGGCAATTAGGAATAGTGCTACCTCAAAATCCAGCTATAACACTCCTAGGCATATATCCAAAAGATGCTCAAGTATACAGCAAGAACATTTGCTCAATCATGTTCATAGCAGCTTTACTCGTAATAGCCAGAATCTGGAAACAACCCAGATGTCCTTCAATTGAGGAATGGATATAGAACTTGTGGTACATTTACATTTACACAATGGAATACTACTCAGCAATTACAAACAAGGAAATCATGAAATTTGCAGGCAAATGGTGGGAACTAGAAAAGGCCATCCTGAGTGAGGTATCCTGGAAGCAGAAAGACACACATGGTATATACTCACTTATAAGTGGATATTAGACATGTAATATAGGATAAACATACTAAAATCTGTACACCTAAAGAAGCTAAGGAAGAAGGAAGACCCTGGGTAAGATGATCAATCCTCATTCAGAAAGGCAAAGGGGATGGACATTGGAAGAGGGAGAAAACAGGGAACAGGAGAGAAGCCTACTACAGAGGGTCTCTGAAAGACTCTATCCAGCAGGGTATCAAAGCAGATGCTGAGACTCAGACAAACTTTGGGCAGAGAGCAGGGAACCTTATGAAAGAAGGGGGAGATAGAAAGACCTGGAGGGGACAGGAGCTCCACAAGGAGAGCAACAGAACCAAAATATCTGGGCCCAGGGGTCTTTTCTGAGACTGATACTCCAACCATGGACCATTCATAGAGATAACCTAGAACCCCTACATGGATGTAGCCCATGGCAGCTCAGTCTCCAAGTGGGTTCCTTAGTAAGGGGAAGAGGTACTCTCTCTGACATGAACTCAGTGGCTGGCTTTTTTATCACCTCCCCATGATGGGGCAGCCTTACCAGGCCACAGAGGAAGACTATGCAGCCACTCCTGATGAGACCTGATATGCTAGGGTCAGATGGAAAGGGAGGAGGACCTCCCCTACCAGTGGACTAGGGAGGGGCATGGGAGGAGAAGAGGGAGGGAGGGTGGGATTGGCAATGGATGAGGGAGGGGAGAAAGAACAGGGCTACAGCTGGGATACAAAGTGAATAAATTTAAAACAAACAAACAAACCATCACCTAAGAATTTAGGGAGGAAAGAGTTTATTTCAGATTGCACTTCCTCAATGCTGTTTATCATCAAAGGAAACCAGGGCAGGAACTCAAACAGGGAAGAAACCTGGGGTTAGGAGCTGATTTAGAGGCCATGGGGGAGAGCTGCTTACTGGCTTGCTCAGTAGCCTTTCTTACAGTTCTGAGAGCAGGGAGGACCACCAGCCCAGGAATGACACTGCCCACAGTGGGTGTGCCCTCCCACATCAATTGGTAATCAAGAAAGTGCACTACAGGCTTGTCTGCAGGCCAACTGGATGGGGACATTTTCTCAGATGAGGTTCACTTCTCCAGAATTACTCTAGCTCATGTCAAGTTAGCCTGAAACTAGCCGGCACAGGCAGATACAGAAGGAAAAGCTTACTACCACAGGAAACTTTGAAATTAGACAGTTTATTCTTTAAAAGTTAACAGTAACTTTGACTTCTGCATTTAATACTAATGGAATGGAAGATATATGCAAATTACACACGGTACAGAACACTGGTACAAAACTTTTACTAATTAAAAACACATTTTGAAGCCAGGGGCTCTGGAGCATGCCTGTAACCCCAGCATTCGGGGAGCAGAGGCAGGCAGATCACTGTGAGAATAAATCCAGGACAGCCAAGGCTACACAGAGAAAACCTGTCTCAAAAAACAAAACAAACAACAACCACCTCCCCCCACCAAAACAGCCACATTTTGATTATTTCAGGAGTATGGGTGTTTTGCCTATGTATATGTCTGCGGGTCATGGGCATGCCCGGTGCCTGTAGAGTGTAGAAGAGTGTGTCATATCTGAACTGGCACCATAGGTGGTTCTGAGCTCCCGTGTGGGTGGTGGGAATTGAACCTGGGTCCTCTACAAGAGAACCCAGTACTCTCAACTTGAGTCTTCTTCCAGCCCCATGGCTTGCATTTTAACTACCACACTATTCTCAGCATGTTTAGTAATCTAGTGACTGATGGACTCTGGTCCAGGCAAGCCTCAGCTGCCTGTGTGCTGGAGTGCAGTCATGCAACTTCATACTGAGCTGTCACCCAACTTTATAGCAACAAACCTGTTGGAGATGGAAGTGTGATTAACTCACTCTTAGAAGGAATGTGTAAAAGCACAAATCAGCTGGAGCAGATAGGACAGGCAAGTCAATACCCAGGAAACTGAGGCAGAAGGACCAGTCCAAGTCCAATGCCAGGCTGGACAACACAGTAACATCTACTTATAGAGAACACATCCTCAAATAACAAAAAACAGGGCCAGAAAGATGATTCAGCAGGTAAAGGTATTTGTAGCCAAAAGCTCCATCCCTGCGATCCACATGGTAGAAATGGAGGACCAGATTCTTGGAAACTGTCCTCTGACTTCCATGCACATACCCTAACCCCCACAAACTAAGTAAATGTAAAACAAAATAATCACCACAAAAAATAAAAACAAAACTAAAGCAAACCAAATCTTCCAACCCATGAAAACTAGCTGGGATTGCCATAGTGACAGAGAAAAACAAACAACCACTCATAACTTTAAAAAAAAAAAATGACTAAGTGAAAACCACAAATGACAGCTTGACATTTTTTTTTCCTTTTTCTAGTTGAATCAAAACCAAACATACACTCACATAACTTCTTGGCTACCACCCTTTTATATGATGAATCAGTAACTAAACATTCATGGAATGAATTCAAATGTTTTAAAAAATTACTTGAACTGGGATCTCCTTAATGGGGCATGGTTCATCCACCAGAAATTCAAATGCCAGCTGTATTCTGAACTATTTAATAAACAGGAGTTCTAGACTGCGAATGTAGATCAGGGGTAGAGTGCTCGTGCAAGACTCTGAGCTTCATTACAGAAAGAAAAAGAGAAAAGAAGAGAGAAGAGGAAGAAAAACCAATGAAATTACTTAACAGTGCCGGGAGCTGTTTTTTTGTTTTTTTTTCCCCCAAGCAGGATTTCTCTGTGTAGCCTTGGATGTTCTGGACTTGCTTTGTAAACCAGGTTGGCCTTGAACTCACAGAGATCCACCTGCCTCTGCCTCCCTGAATGCTGGGATTACAGGTATGCGTCAAAATCTTTTTTTTATTTTTAATTACAGTTTAAATCACTTGATTAGCTCTTGATCAGCCTTCTCCTTTGGGAGCGGGCATTCTCAGTGACTTAAATCTGTATCCTTGGAATGGGGAAATACTTATTTACATCTTCCCAAGTAATCTTTCTGCATCATAACTATAAACAATGTAGCTGTCTTTGTGCTTGCCTTATTGCCCAAGCAGATGGGAGAGTATCCATTAAAAAGGGAATCTTGCTAATTTTTAAATTAAAAAAAATATTACATTGTTTTTCTTCTGATAGCCACACTTCCATCTCCAACAGGTTTGATGCTAATCAGGTTGACAGCTAGGTATGATGGTGCATCACTGTAATCCCAGCACATAGGCAAATGAGGCAACCTGGGCTACATAGTTAAAATGATACATCTGACCTCCAGATTCAGTAACACTCAACAAAAGGCAACAGTTTATCCTAACTTGTTATGAAGAGGTTTAAAGGTCTGAACCACTAAAAGCTCAGCTGTGTAGTTTCAATGGGTCTTCAGGGAGTAAAAGCAGTTACTATTGAGGAAAGAGATGCAACTGACCACAAAAACAATTGCCAAGAAGGGACAATACAGTATGCAAGGGCAGTCAAGCAATATATGCCTGAGCTTTATACATCATTTTATATAATCAACTTTAAAAATGTAAAAACCTTTTTTGCATGTGCCACAGCAAGCGTGTGGAGATCAGAGGACCATGTGGATCCTAGGGATGGAAAGGTCATCAGGCTTGGTAGCAAACACATTTACCTGATGAATTTTGCTAACCCCTATTCTCTTTACTGGGGTATGTCCTAAAACCTCTAGTGAATTATTGAAAGTATGCATGACGATATAGTAAATATTATGTATCTTCTGCCAATATACACATATCTATCTAAACTATTACTTTTCAATTAAGATAGCACTTCGCTATTATTTTTCAAACGTAAATTTTAGTATGGGTTTTCGTCTGCTTACATGCCTGTGCACTGAGTGCATATGTGCTGCCCATGGAGGCCAGAGAGGGCACCGGATCACCTGGAACTGGAGTTGCAGGCGGTTTTGAGCGGCTATGCACTGAGAATGGAACCAGGGTCCTCTAAAAGAGCAGGTGCCCTTAATGGTGCAGACAACTCTAGAACCTCTATTTTACTTTTATTTTTTTAAGAGTCTGTGGCTCTGCTGCCTCATCTGGCCTTTGCCTTCCTCTTGCCTCAGCCTAATCGGTGGGATTATAGGTATGAGCTACCATACTTGGCAAAGAAAGCACTTTATGGCTGTTCTTTGGCATATTTAAATTGCTAGCACCATCACAAAGCATAGGCAATATGGATTAATTAAGACAAAGGCATGGCTTAACAGAGTAAGTTATCAGTGGGGACCACTGTTGCTCTATTTTGTCCCTAGCATCATTATTTTTTTCAACCAATCTCTTAGACTAAAAACTTTGTGATTATTTTTGATCCTTCCCATCTTCATCCCCATATACACTCTCTGAGGAACACCATGTTCCTTCAAAATATTTTAGTTTACTTCATTTCCTTTTCATACTATCATTACCTATTACCTTCATTCTTAGTGTTGATGCTACCTGGTTTTCTGTAATCCACTAGGTTTACCATTACCCTCTAAATAAGATAAAAAAGGAAAACATTCTATCACTTGACATCAAATGTATGGACTTTTGAGTTCTCTGCCAATACAAAGTAGGCATTCCTTATTTAATTCACACCTAAGGTTAACAATCCAAAGCTTAGACCTTACAGGTTAAATAAAGGCTCAATAATCTCACAAGATCACTCTTCTTTAGATACTAGCTACGGGAATTAAGTTTGGCCCCTCCTTAGGTTCAGTAATATGCTACCATGCCTCACAGAACTCATATACTTTACATAAAACTAAGGAGTTTCCTTCTCAAGGATTGAGGGGCACATCATCCTCCAGGCACAGACATATTTACCATCCCGAAAGCTCTCTGAACCTCCCATTATCATATCACCTTTTTTCTTTTTGCGGACAGGGGATCACAGGGTAGCTCTGGCCGGCCTGGAAATCTCTAAAGACCAGCCAAGCCTTAAACTAAGAGTTCTTCCTGCTTCTGTCCTCAGTATCTGCAACATTATTGGATAAAAACTGATTTTTACCAGGAATTTAAATTATTACAGTGGTAGATCCAATTTCTTCCCCCTGTAGGCCAAAAGCTCACTTTTTAAGTTCTTCTATGTAAACATTAATCATTATCCATTTTTCTGAAGCTATGTTTATCAGTGCTTTGTTTCCAATCATGAACTGCCCGTTTTTACCCAGTGCACGCTGTATGAGTGACCTCGGACTAGGTAAGTGGACCTGCATATGTAAAGAATGGGAGAAAAAAAATCGGTAGCATATACTACCTCAGGTTTCAGAGCTCTTCATCTGTTAGCATGTCAGACCTGGAGATACATGGCTTTATGAAGTGACATGTCTGTATAAAGGCAAACAATTCTGTATTTAACTAAAAAGTATTCAAAATACTACCTCTTAGCTAGTGCTAAAGAACACATAAATTATTTGGCTTATAAAACAGGTTAACTTGTATATTTTGTAGAGACAGCGGCAGATAAAGCCATGCTTTCAAAATATTAGAAGGTTATACAAGATACACATGTACTGATCACCATCTATATTTAAATGACTTGAGGAAGTTCTAACGTAGGAGAAAGAACCATTGTTGGGAAAACTGACTTAATGTAGGAGCAAGACATTGAGGGCCAAATCAGAAGACCAAGAAAAAACCAAGAAAAGTGACTCCCATAGTTAGTTAATTGCTAAGCCCCCCTTTTTAAATTTTATTTTTATTTTAACCTTTCACTTTATGTGTATGAATGTTTTGCCTGCATGTATGAATGTGCACCACATGATACCTGGAGGTCAGAAGAGGCACCAGATCCACTGGAGTTACGGATGACTGTGAGTCACCAGTGCTGGGAACCAAACTAGGTCCTCTGCAAGAGCAGCAAGTACTTTAACCCAATTGGCGGTCTCTCTAGCCCCTAAACTGATTTTTAACAACTTTATGCTAAAATGTTAATAGTACAATCTGCTGTAAAAGTTGTTTCTCTTTCAGAATGTGAAGCTTCAGGAGAGGTGCAAATGGTGCGGAGGGCAGTCACCCACCTAAAAAGATATATCTACCCTAGCAAACAACTGGACGACAGACGATGACCCCGAACACCCTTATTCCAACAGCAACAATCTATAATGTTTTAAAGCATATCAGAACCTTTGAACAAGTTTTCTTAAATCAATTACTTATTACAATATCTATCTTTTATTAAAAAACAGATTTTTTTTTTTGAGATAGGATCTATCTATGTAGTTCAGGCTGGCCCTGAACTTTAGCTCTTTCTTCGTCTCCTTCATGCTCGCAGGGAATTAGAGAATTATAGGTGAATATTGCCTTACCTGCCTTGAATCCAGGCCTTGAGTATGTTAGACAAGTCCTCTGTAAATCCTTACCAGAAGCCAATATAGTAGCCTCAGTTAAATATGATTTGGAAGAAGAAAATCACAAACCAGGCTTATTAAATATTTACTTGGAATAAATACTCACCAGCACTCTCAGGTTTTTACATTAAACTATCTCTTTTCATTACACCTTAACTACTGCTTCAATAGAGGATTTGTTATTGTTTTTTGAGACGGCATCTTACTGAGTAGCTTAGGCTGGACTTTACCTCACAACCCTCCAGGCTCATCCCTCAAAGCTAGGACTGTAGCGAGTAGTCATCAGCCCTGGTTCAACCCTGAAGACTTTATTTTAGGAAACTCAGGTGTAAGGTTGCTATGGAGGAAAGATTAGATAGAGAAAGCTGAAGGCTGGGAAAAGGATGTCAAGAACAGATGCAATTTTCTTAATAAACACTGGGAGATCTGAGCATGAGGGCACAGGCCTGTATTTGCAGCAAGCTGGAGACTGAGGCAGGGGGATCAAAAACAAAACCCCCAAAACACTATTAGAAAGAAATCAGTTTACTGGGGGTGTGTGTGTGTGTGAAGCATGAACATGTTTAAGAGGGCGGGCAGTGGCTGAACACCCCTTTAATCCCAGCACTCAGGAAGTAAGCAGAGGCCGGCAGATCTCTGAGTTGGTGACCAGCCTGGTCTGCAGAGTGAATTCCAGGACAGCCAAGGGTACAAAGAGAAACCCCCACAAAACCGTTTTTCATTTGAGATAGGGTCTCCGATATTGTTTAGACTCATCAAACTCCTGGGTTCAAATGATTACCATGCCTCAGTCTCCTGAGTAGCTGGGAAAATTGATGCATACTAAAAAGTTTTTTTTTTTTCTTTTTGGAAAGTTTCTTAGATATTAAGAAAGCTTTAGATGTTTTGGTGGGGAAAATCCCCACTGAAAATAAGTTCCTTATATATATTTTTTTTTTGCAAGATTATCAAGATTATTAATGCTTTGCAAATAAAGGATGGGAATCCACAGCACTCAGATTTTGCTAGTCATCTAATATACTGTTATACTTTCTTAAGGACTCTCTTGGCTGTACAGTCTTTCCCAGTTCATAAAGTTTTTCTGATCCTGTAAGATGTTAACTAAATTTAACACTGTACTTCATAAAGACTTTTTTTTTCTTGCTGTACCATCACGTAATGCTGTTACTGTAGTTTCTCTGTTTATGTTCTGGGACTTAACAGCTCCTTCCAATCAACCACATTGTTCACTCTACTGAGTAAGTGCTATGGTTACTGCGATCTGATAAGGCTGATGATCTGTTGCCAGGTTCAATATTTTGGTATTAAAGCTTCTGTGACAAGAGCATTTAAAATGACAAAGTCGAATTGCTTTAATGACTGTGGGGCTAGCTATGACAAGAGAGAAAACAAAAACAAACAAACAAAAAACCACCCACCAAATCACAGGATGCTGAAGAACTATCCTAAGAGACTGGAAAAATGTTGCATGCCCTCTGTGAAGACAAGGACAGTTTAGCATTTGCAATACAATGCCTCTTGCTTCAACATCCTTGTTTGCTCTCTAGGGGAGTAGACTTTGTGTTCCTGGCTTGGGGAGTGAGGGAGTGGTAGGAAGAAGAAAGGTGAAGTAGGAGAACGACTACTCCTTTTATATAATTTTGGAGCTGCATAGGAAATTATGGGTCAAAGTGGTTCCAATTGCTTCTAGCAGAGGGAACTACAGAGCTATGGGACAATTAGGCTCTAAAGGTAAATCCTAGAAGAGGGTGGACTCAATGCAAATTTGGTAAATCATTAAACCCTTAGCCACAACCTTTGTTCTACCACTGGGAACACCATCATAGGTTCAGTTTTTCCAGCGTAGAATATTTCTACGGTTTACCCTTTTAAGCAAGCTGGTACTGAACAAAGATCTAGTCCAGTAGCTCCCAATACGTGGGTCACACCACGACCACTGCAGGGGTGGGGTGGCATATCCGATATCCTGAATATCAGACATTTACATCATGACCCGTAACAGTGGCAAAATTACAGTTATGAAGACGCAGTGAAATGAACCACCGTTCTCGTCCATCCTTCTCTGTGCTCACTTGCCATTTCGACCTCCATCAAGACTCCTACTCAATATAGTAAGTTTAAGCAATAGAAATATGGTGATTTCCCTTTTAAGCTTAGGTCACCTTTTAAAAGCAACTTTAAAGCTATATTGTGAAATGTATTGGGGAGAAAATGAAAAAACGCCATTTACTTGCCTAAACAATCTGTAAGCCAAATCTACACACATGCAAACATTTAAACCGCTGGTTACCTTGGCGACTACCAAATTTAACTGACTCAACTCTACAGACTCTACCTTTTGCCGAGGCTCAAATCTGGTACTAGCCAGGACAAGAACACACCCCCAGGGCTATTTCATTCTATTGGCTGGCAGGCGGTTCTGTAGTATACACCCTTTCGATTTAATGTCAGGACGCCCTGTTTGTCAGAGACACTACCCCACTTGATTTTTCTTTCTTTCTTTCTTTCTTTCTTTCTTTCTTTCTTTCTTTCTTTCTTTCTTGAGAGGGGGCAAAACACAAAAAGTCATCACTGTAAAATTACGCTAATTTAGAAGATTAGTAAGCTACATTGGTCAAACTTTCTAGACTCCAACTCCAGAACGAAAGCCATTTTCTGTTCTTCTATCACCTGCTACTTGGTGTTAAGGGCTCAAGATCTGTGACAGGCACCGAGGCCAAGAGGAAAACGGTGCAGTGTCCTCAGTGCAGACAGCATCAACACATGCAGAGGCTTGCCCCGGGGGAAAAAAAAGAGGCTGGCATATAACAGGATAGTTTTAGAGCGGAAAAAAAGAATCAGTATCCTCCAAGGCAGCCACACCCGAGGCGGGGAGCCGGGAAGGGGCCCGGCCTGCGGAACTGGGCTGGGCCGAGTAGCGGCTCAGGCTAGGGGAGGCTCCCGGGGAGGGAGGCGGCAGGGGCTGGGGGGCGCTCACCTCCCTTGCAGGGCGTGCGGTGCTGGCTGTGCTGGGCCCGGTAGCCCTCGATGACCTCCCAGGAGCCGTCGTCACGCCGGATGGGGAAGGAGAGGCTCAACACATGGTTGCAGGGCTTGATGATCCGCAGGATGCCGCGCACCCGGTTCCGCTTCTGCTCCTCGCTCTCCCGGGTCTTCAGGTCTTCCACCAGCTTGTCCTCCACGATGCTGGCGCCGCGGTCGAAGAAGCCCTCCACCATCTTGAAGAAGTTGGGGTCGTCTTCGCGGTCGGCGGCCGCTTCGCTGTAGAGGCGCCGGCCGAGCGGCGCGAGCCCGGGCTGCGGGGCAGCGGAGGGCTGTCCGCGGGCCCAGCCCAGCAGCGCGGCCGAGTCTGCGGCCGCAGAGCCCAGGGCAGCGGGGCCGGCGCGGGACAGCAGCAGGGCTTCGCCCAGGCGGCGGTACATGGCGGCGGGCTGAGGGAGAGGACGGCAGGACCCGAGAAGACCAGAGCTCGCAGGCCAGGACCGCGGGAGGAAGGGTTGGGCGCGAGCTGCCCTTTTAAGCCGCAGCTTCCTGCTTGCCCCGCTGTCCCCTCCCCTGCGCGGCCCGTCCCTCACCGGGAGGACGGACTTGGGCGGCCGCGCGCCGCCCAGGGCGCTGGGCCTCGCCTCCGCCGCGGCCTGCGGGCAGCGGCGCGGGCGGCTGCGGCGTCGGGGGCGCGCAGGCGCGGACGGGCTGGCGCGCCCGCTCGCCGGGGCGGGGCCGGCGGGGCCGGGCTCCGCAGAGCCGTCCCGGGTGCGCGCGTCCCGGAAGGTCGGTGCTCCGGGGTGCGCGCCGAGGCCTAGGAGGCGGGAGCGGGCTGCAGGGAGGCCTTGCGGGCTGGCGAGCGGCCCGGGCCGCGTGAGTCACCAGGCCTCCCCTTTCCGCCCTGGGCCGGAACGGTGTGCGGGCGCGCTGTGCGGGCGGCGGGACATCGGGGCTGAGCAGCGGCCGCCTAGGCGCTGAGGATGTTTGGACTCCTCCCGAACCGAGGTGGTGAGGAACTGGAAAGCCAAAAGCCTTAGGACATGTGGGAATCCTGGCCCCCACCGGCCTTTACTTTGCACAAGGTTTTAATTGTTCTGCTCAACTATCCAGCGATTTTGAGGTAAAATAGTTATGCAAAAAGCATTGTTGTCTCTCTCGAGTGCCCCCCCCCCTTTTTTTTTAAAGTCAGAATCTCACTCTGTAGCCCAGGCTTGCCTGGAACTCAAGGTAATCTGCCTGCTTCAGCCCTCCAAGTGCTAGGATTACAGGCATGAGTCACCACACCCGCACATTGTCGTAACTCTACAATTGGCCTGGTGTGTCCCTCTTTTTCCGAATCATGTCCTAAAGTAAGATAAGGAAACTAGAAATACGATAACGTCCCCAGGAATCTCTCTCTCTCTAATATATATATTATGTATATATTACATAAATATAGAAGTTATGTAGTTAACTTCTGAGACTGGCTTTATGGATCAGGCTGGCCTTGAACAGCTCAGACATGTTCTGCCGCTGCCTCCCGTGAGTGCTCAGATTAAAGGAATGTTCCATGGGGCTATATATGTGTGTATTCGTATATATATGTGTATATAATTTATATATGTATGTTCACAAATATATTTTACATATATATGCTTTAAATGGCCCAGGATCCGATTTCTAAGTTACAAATTTCACAAAGTAGTAGGCTTTGGTGCTGCTTACCGGGAACCTCAGAACCTGAGAGGTGGGGCCAGGAGGATTGAGTTTAAGGCCAGCCAGGGCTACATGAGACACCCTTTTTTTCTTTAAAACAAACAAAAACGAAGCTATAAGAGAATTTAGTTTTACAAACACACACACACAGAAAAGGTCTTGAAAAGGTCCAATAGCATCCTTTAAGGCAGGCTACCAAATGGTGCATTATTAGTGAAATCACCCCAGAGCACACTGGCAGTTTGGTAAAGCAAGTGTTGTACTTTACATCATTCATCTATTATGTGACTTTAGTCATCTACTAAACAAGGACGAGAAATTCTTAGTTCTTACAGTGTTTTGTAAACGTGAGGTGACAACCTAGACCAGTTATGTTGCATTCTTTTACTTCAGTGTGCTCTGAAGCACCAGTGCAGCTCGTGTCTAACCTTACTTTCTGAGAAAGTGATAACCATTAATTATACTTATGTTGTGTTTTTTAGGAAAAAGGTTCTCTGGCCTGCGCTGTGACTTTGGCTTGATGTGAAAAGATTAAGGTACCAAATTTCCTTTTCACTTGATAATATCTCACTGTATGATTTTACATTCTAAGAAACAACACATGCCACCCAGAACCTGAAATTTCAGAAGAATAAAACCCTCAAGGTTTTCTTTACTTATCTAAAACATGTATGTATATTTGTTCCATGTAGCCTTAAACTTGACTGCTTTGTAAAATCTATGAATTATTTCCAAACTACAGTTTAATTATTCATAGTCATTTCCATTTCAAAAAGAGACCAAAATTTAACTTGAAAAGAATTGAGTCTTTGATGGCATTGAACAAAGACAAATTGGTTTTTTGCCTTTGAGGTTGATAGACTTTTCCTTGCTATTTTATAGTCTTGTTCTGATCCAGTGTTCTTTTATACTTTCAAGTACTTGAAAAAAAGATTAGAAGAATGTTAGAATTTAGATATAGCATATAAATGTATGAGCAAAAAGCATTTGAAGATTTTTTTCAAACTCTTTGAAAGGGTTGTATACATTTTCTTTTCTTTTTTCTTTTTTGGTTTCTCAAGACAGGGTTTCTCTATGTAACCTTGGCTGTTCATGACTAGCTTTGTAGACCAGACAGACTGGCCTTGAACTCACAGTGATCTGCCTGCCTCTGCTTCCCTCAGTGCTGGAATTAAAGACATGTGCTACCACACCCAGCTACATTTCTATTCTTTACATTTGTTTCAGTGGAATCATTCAGTATATGATCTTTAATGGCTATCTTGTTTCACATGACATGTTTTAAAAGTATATCAATGTAGCATGCATCACTAGTTCATTGCCTGATTGTATTCCTCGATTTTTCTTTTATGATTTATCACTAAGCTATACCCACAATGTCACTTTATTTCTTTTCCCCTTTTGAGACAAGTTTGTGTGTGTGTGTCCTGCAACTAGTTCTGTAGACAAGGCTGTCCTTGAACTCACAGAGATTCACCTGCTCTGCTGGATTAAAAGCCTGCTCCACTACTGCCTGACAACTGTCATTATTTATTTATTTATTTATTTATTTTATTTTCTTTTGAGACAGGGTTTCTCTTTGTAGCCCTGGCTGTCCTGAACTTACTTTGTAGATCAGGCTGGCTTCAAACTCATAGAGATCCACCTACCTTATTCCCTGAGTGCTGGGATTATAGGTGTGTGCTACTACTGCTCAGCAACTGTCCTATTTTTGAAATTCTTTGGTCACTTATAGACCTTTGGCTTATTTTGAACAATTAGGAATAGTGTTATGAACATTCTTATACACGTTTTTGTGCAATGTACAGATATTTTTCCATTCTCTTCTTTGTTTACTTGGGAAGGTAATTGGGCTGTGTGTTAAGTTTGTGTTTACCTTTTGGAGAAACTGTCAAATTGTGTTCTATATTGTCTACACTGTTGTAATTCCCATTGTCCTTGAAAATGGGTTCCAGTTTCTCTCCTCACCAGTGTGTCTCTGTCTTCTTGATTATAGCATCTAGTGGGTGTTAAGTGGAATCATTTACCTATCCTTGAGTCTAAACGTCTAATAATGTTGAGCTTGAGCATCTTGCTGTGTTCTTACTGAACATTGCTTTGTGGACATGTGCGTTCATATCCTTCGCTCATTTTTAAAGTTTGATTATTTGTCTTTCATTATTTTCACCTTCTACGCACTTCGTACATAGGATCTTTCTATGTAGCCCTGGCTGTCCTGTAGCTTGCTATGTATACCAGGATAGCCTTGAACCTTCAGAGGTCTACCTGTCTTTGAAAGGTATACACCTCATACCTGGCTTCTTTCTTTCTCTCTTTTTTTTTTTTTTTCTTTTTTTGAGACAAAGTCTTATTTCATAGCTTAGGTTTAGCCAGTAACTTACTGTGTAGCCCAGTCTACAGCAGTCTTCCTACCTCAGCCTCTTAAGTACTAAGCATATAGGCATGGGCCTTGATGCCTGGATTGTACTTTTATTTGTTTATTTTTTGAGATAGGGTCTCAGGTAGCATAGTCTGGCCACAGACTGACCTTTTAGCTGTGGATGACCTTGTACTCCTGATTCTCTTTCCTCTTCCAAGTGCTGGTATTGCAGGCATGGGCTACCTCACTCCGTTTCCTTTTATTAAAGAATGATGAGAATTTTTTGTTACTCTGGCTGTAAGTCCTTGGTCAGATATATGTTTACAAGTGTTTTTTTTTTTTTTTTCCATTCCAAGTATTATCTTTCCTTCATGTATGATGTGAAATGTTTTAATTAAAATTTTGTTGTAATTGTGTGTATGGGGGCATGCCTGTTGCAGCGCGGAAGTAGAAGTCAGAGGACAAGCTTTAGGAGTAGGTTCTCTTTCTACCGTGTGGGGTCTGGGGATCCATTTAGGTCATCAGGCTTGCAACAAGCATCCATTGAGTCACCTCACTGGCCCTCGTTCATGTTTATATCAGCACCACCCTGTCTTGATTACTGTAGCTTGTTTGTTTGTTTACAGGCAAGGTCTCATGTAGCTCATGTTGGCCTCAAACTTGCTGTGTAACTGAGGCTGGTCTGTCCCAACTTCTGAGTGTTGGTTTATAGGTGTCGCCCTCCCTCCCTCTCTCTCCTTTCCTCTCTCCTCCCCCTCCATCCCTCTTCCTCCTTTCCTCTCTCCCTCCTTCCTCCTTCCTTCCTCCCTCCGCCTCTCCCTCCCTCCTCCCTCCTTTCCTCCCTCCTTTCCTCCTTCCCTCCCTCCATCCTTCCCTTCTCTTTTCTTTTTCCCTTTCTTTTCACTATAGCTTTGTTCTATACTCCAACCTTGTTTTTTTTGTTTTTTTTTTTTTGTGATTGGTACTATGCCACTTGAATTTCCAGTGAATTTTAAGATTTTGTTTATCTCTATAAAGAATTCAGAATTTTAATGAAGATTAT
Organism: Meriones unguiculatus; assembly: GCF_030254825.1. NCBI lineage: Eukaryota > Metazoa > Chordata > Mammalia > Rodentia > Muridae > Meriones > Meriones unguiculatus. The sequence continues at coordinate 12,157,536 of NC_083357.1, read as the reverse complement.
GTTGAATCTATAAATAAATTTGGGACAGTTCTGAAAAGTTATATGAGAATGGAATCCTGAAATTTGGTAGAATAACAGAACTGCTGTGCCAGTGGTGAGCATCTTTCAAACTGAGCACTTTCATATCAAAAATTGAATTATAAATCATAAAGACTGCAGTAATATGTTTTGGATTATACGTCTGTACATATCTTACTTAAGTGTTTTTGTAGAATTACCTTTTAAGGCATCACTCTATCATTCTAAAATAAAATGTGTAGTAAACTTAATAAAAATACAATTTTTGTGTGCGTGTGTTTGTGTATATCCGTATTTACCTGTAGTCAGGATGAACCAGAACTTGATGTCTGTCTGTCTTAGCTTTCCAGGTGCTGAAACTGAAGTCTTGCATCATCATTACTAGTTTGTATTTCTTTAGGCAAATTTACTGCTAAATAGTTTATTTTACTATTTTGTGACATGGTCTCATTGTATAGTGCAGGCTGACCTTGACTTTGATCTGCAGCATAGGCTAACCTTAAACCTGAGATCCTTTTGTTTCTTCCTCCCAAGTATTAGGTTTATAGGTACATGCTTCCATGCTTGGCTTCCTTTATTTTTTTTAAATGTTTTTGAGATTGGTCCCAAGTAGCTTATGCTGACCTCAAATTCATATGTGGCCTAGGTTGGCCTGAATTTCTGACTTGCTGGTTTTTGCTTCTCAAATGCTGTGATTATGCCCCAGACAGGTGCCACCAACCAGACCTAGGCTTTTTGATGTGTTTTAAATGGAATTTAGAAAGTTAAACTTCTATTTGCCCTAGAGGTCAGAGGACAACTTGTTAGTATTTATTCTGTCCTTCCATCATGTGGGTCTTGGGAATTGACCTCATATCACCAGGTATCAAGCACCTTCATCTGCAGAGTCACTAGGCAGCTGGTTTTTAACGGCTTATACCCCTGCTCCTGAAAATATTAATCATAATAGTAATGATTATAGCTAAAATTTATTAAGCTTTATTGTATTTCAGTAATCTGGTGTATATTCCACTTTTTACCCCTAACTGCTCTTCTAACTGCTCTTTTGCCTTCCCTCCTGAATAAAAAATGAAAAAAAAAGGACATGACTTCTCCTAAAGCATGGAGGAGATTTTTGTTGTAGGTATAAGGGAGAAAGCCGGCAGAGGAGAGAGTCCAGGCTGAACATGGCAACAGACTAAAGTTGACCATGAGAGGAGAGTGGAGGAGAGAGACCAAGAGTGAAGCCACCAACCAAGAGGTGGCCTGGGCCAAGAGACCAAGAGACCCTCATAGCCTGGCTAGATTATATAGGGATTAGGATGGGGGAAGGGAAGCAGAAGCCAAGCTCCTGGGAGGGAGGGGTTTAGGATAGGGGCCTGGGTGAGAAGTGTTTCCCAGCACCCACATGATAGCCCTCAGCCATATGTAATTCAATTTGTAGGGATGCAGTGCCAAACTTTGGCCTCTACTGATAATCTTCACATGGTGCTCATGCAGACAAACAGACAGACAGACAGACACACACACATACACACACATTTCCAAAGAAAAAAATTGCTGGTGTTAGTTGGTGGCGGCATATGCCTTTGATCCCAGCACTTTGGGCAGAAGCAAGCAGGCAGGTCTGAGTTGGAGGCCAGCCTGGTCTAGAGAGAGAGAGACAGAGAGAGTTCCAGGACAGCCAGGGCTATACAGAGAAACTCTTTCTTGAAAAAAAGTTAGGTCATAACACACATACATACAATATATAAATGTAATAAAAAATAGTTTAAGGCTACTTTTCTACTCAGCAGAGAGAAAAACACACCCTCCTATGTTTTTCCAATAAATCTCTTGTATGAGGTTTGTTGTGCAGTGTGACTTTGTGGTATTCCTTAGCTTCTGACTGCCAGGATGCCTTACCCCTCAGAGCTGTAATACTTACAACCAGGTCTTTTATCCTGAGTTCTGGAGTGAGCAGGTGGGAAGCAGACAATTTTAAACTATAAGGCGGCAGTTTGCTAGGCGTGACCAGTGCTGCTGGCTGACACTGGAAATGTAAAAAGGGAGAACCTGGACTCCTTCAGTAAGAACAGTTCATCATGTCCTGGGAACAGAGAGACCAACTGACTGCTTTAGTGCCCACAGCCCTGTGAACAGAGTGAGGAGCAGCGACATCGTACTCTGTGATGCAGGGTTATAGCAAGAGAAGGAAGTCTCAAGGGTAGGGAGCTCAGCAAAGGCCCCTGTCCTTTAGTCCCTGGGCAATGACCTCAGGGACAGAGACGGGACCATCCAGAACTTGGCTCTGAGAGAGCAGCAGTTTCTAAGGAGGAGTTTGCATTATTTAAGTTAGGCGGGGGAATAGCAGGAGAACGTTGAGAGGGAAGGAAACATCTGCTAGCAGAGGGAAATAAACAGGATGCTGTGGAAGTCAGGAAAACAGAAAGAAAAAATATTTTAATAAAAAGTTTAGGTCAATTTAATATTGAGTTGGCATTTGAATGGTAATAAAGAAAGCTAGGTTAAAAGGTAGGGCATATCTGCTAAGCAGTTAAAAGACATATCTGAAAAGTATACTAGAAAGTAAAAAGTACTTTTTCCTTGATCATGGAAGACTTATGGTAGAAACAGAATTTTACTTGGAGGCATAGATGTGAGTGTAATTGTACTTGCTCCTTAAGAACAACAGGAGTTTTCAAAAGGCAGAAAAGATACAGGCAGTGACACTGATGTGCTGAGTCAGTGATTAAGCAGGGTTAAGACTTTCGGAACTGGATAGCACAGATATTTGCTAGTGAGTTTAGTTAGGCTGCTTTGGCATATCCAAATAAAAATGGTTTAAGCCAAGCCATAAACTAAGATAACTGTTGCCTATCAAGAAGCCTGGAGACAGGGCTTTCTCACTGTAAGTACAAAAGGTCAATGATAACGTCAGATTAAAGTACTCCCTCTCCTGTTTTATATTCAGATAGCTAGTGATATTTTTCTAACAGTTATAAGATGGCTATCTCAGTTCCAGGGGTCACAGGCAGCTAAGTACTAAAAAGGAGCAGCAGTCCCTACCCCTTTCTTAGTGCAGATAACCCTTTCCACAGGCTGTGATCCCTCTTCAGGAGGTCTCTTAGGTCCTAGTACCTAGGTCTAAGTTACATGTCCATGACCTGGCTTTGAGGAAGGCTAAGAGAAGGCCACTCTCCTCTTAAGTATAGGCAGGCTCTGCCAGCAAGGACATGTGGAAGAAGCAATTACTTGAAAGCAACTTTCTTAGTTTGCTTTACCTTTTTGTGATAAAAATGGATGAAAAACAATGTGGAGAGGAAAGGCTTTATTTGGCTTACACATTCCAATCACAGTCCATCACAGAAGGAAACCAAGGCAGGAACTTCAGCAGATCCCGTGATGGAATGCTGCTTGCTGCTTACTGTTTAGTTCTTTGTGGTTTTTTCAGTTCTCTCTCTCTCTTTGTGTTTTTTTTTTTTTTTTTTGAGACAGGATCTTTTTATGTTGCTCTGCTGTCCTGGAACTTATTATGAACCCCATGCTGGCCTGAAACTCATAGAGGTCTACCTGCCTCTGCCTCCAGAGTCCTGGGATTAAAGGCAAGTGCTACCATACCTGGTCAGCTTGCCCTCTTACACAGGGTCAGGGGTAGCGCTGCCCAAAGTGGGCTATACTCTCCAACATCAGTCATTAATGAAGAAAATGCCTTACAGACTGGCCTTACAGGCCGGCATGATGGAAGCGTCAGTTATTCATAAACCAACTATTTTCCAAATAAAAGACACAGTTAGATTTATAATAGGCCTTAAAGCACTAGAGCTGGCAGATATCAACCCTCCTAGCTATCTTGTCTGCTTCCCATCCAAAATCCCAAATATTTGCACATGTTCCATTTGGTCTGCTTCTGCTCCATCAGGCTGTCCTCAGACCAAGCTCCTCTTGGTCATGTGCTCCTGGTTACCCCCTGGTGGCCTCCAGTCTCTTCCTTATTTCTGTCCTCCTCTTCTTGTGGTCCTCCTGAGACCCCACATCCAGGAACCTTAGCTCTTCTGCCCAGGCTGTCAGCAACTTTATTAATCAGGGATAATTGGGGAGCATTCCTTACATCACATGGATACAGGTTCAACATATATACCAATGCCCATGGCAGTAACCAGATCTCAGGGTATTGAAATCAGCATAAATCAGCATCTGAAAACAGTGCACAAAGATCCTCCTCCAACAGATCTGACACCCTTGTCTGGCCTCCCTGTCTGTGTCTCTCTGTCTCTTTCTCTCACTGTGTGTGTGTATAAAATAAAAAAATGTAATGGGCTGGTAAGGTGGTCACAGCTTGTGCAGGGTCCTGGATTTGATCCCAGCTCCACTGCCACATTTTAAATAATGATGTAGCTTACAGGAGAAGCAGTGGTGACAGTGGTAAGAGTGTTTTTAGTACAGTGATGAGGATTGAAGTCAAGTAAAGAGTAAATTAAACATGCACAGTGCAGCAAAACAGGTTTTGAGAAATTTGATTTGAAAGAAAACAAAAATTTGAAGGTAGGCGGTTTTCGTGTGATCTTAGGGGGCTAAAAGGAAGGTTTGCTTTGAAAAATGGTAGACATTAGCAATAAGTGCTTCTAAGAGTGACCATTTGGGAGGGAGAGGTTATTGTAATGGAGATGCTGTACAGGAGTGTGTGAGGACCAAGGAGATGGTACCTAGGCTTGGAAGACCACTTAGAAGCTAAAGAAGCAAGTCTGGTTTAGGGCTTTGAAACAGCAGGAAGATCAATTTTCTTAGAGACTGAATAGATTCAGAAAGTCTAACTTAGAGATGTAAATTTTATTATCACCAGGACTAGGTAATATAAATAGGGTGAGCAGAGTAAACAAAACAGTACTGGGGAGTTTCTGAACCTAAAGGTTGAATAGAAAGAAGTTATCTGAGCTGGTAATGGAAGAGAGGAAATTATTGCAGAACCTAGGCAAGTACTTCACCATGGACCTATACCCTCAGCCTTTTTAATGAACCTATTCTTAGTCGGGTTTGGTGTGACAGCAGCCTAAGGTTATAGGAAGGACAAGGTGAGTGTATCTAAGACATTGAGAAGAAAGGGGGAGTTTTGAGAAGGCCTTTGGAGAAAGTGCAGGCAGTTGGAATGAGAATCGGGATAGTGTATTTCCCACTGTTCTGTTATGTACAGTAGTTATGTGAGTGATTTTTATCTGAGAAGGCAAGTTAAACAATTCATCTGGTCTTGGTATAAATTCTGTGACCTAGTGTGACACAAGGTATAATGTGGCAAGAGATTACAGTAGTAAATTTTTAAAGTGATGGGCTTTGAAATTAGGCTGATAGAGAATAAATAAAACCAGAAAATATTGGGTGTTTTCATTCAAGAGTTGGAAGTACAGCTGCTGTTATGACAGAATGTAGGATTTAGCTATTGAATGGATTTCTGAAATGGAGGCAAAGTGGAGGTTTTTAGTGTCGAACTAAGAGGACTGTAACCTAGGTTTTAGAGGAGTCAGAGGCAAGCCAGGGAGTGTGGAGACTCTGAACCAGGTTGCAAAGTCTTTCGCAAATAGAGTGAGCAGGTCAGTAGGTAATGGAAACACATGCTTCAAGTTAAAAAACACGTGATATAAACCCCAGGAAAGTTTCTTTTGTTTGAGAATAACAAATGGATGGTGAACAAATGATGGTTTCTGTGGGCTGCATATTTGAACAGGAGATTGATTTTCGATTAGACTTAGTTAAGACAAGATTTGCCGTGCTAGTGAAAGAAGTTAGTTCAGAGTCAGAATACTTGTTTCTGTTGAACAGTGTCGGGCAGTCTGGCTTGGGAGGTTGTGTGAAAGGAAGAGGAGAGGGAATATGTAGCACAGGAACTAGACAGAATCACAACAGGAAAGGGAATTAATTGTTGGGAGTTATTTTTGGAGAATAACAAATACAGTCATTTTAGATGTCAAAGTGCCAGTTAATTTTGTGGAGACTGTTTATGCTGGGAGGCTGAGGTGCTGGGCATGGACAACTATAGAACGGCACTGTTCCCAGCTCTGCTTACGAATGTTTACCGTGATTTGGCTTTTGCTTAGTGTGCCATAAAGTGCCCTACTATAAAGCTGTTTTATTCTGGCGAAGCTCGGCTTTAATCATGAGAGGGCTTACATGGAAGCAGCTGGTGCTCATTTGAGTTTTAGGCTTTAGCAATCTTGTCTGTGAGATGTGTGGATGGAGGTAACTGTCAGTCCTACTTAGAGTGAGAAAACAGCGAGTGTTTTGGCAAAGCCTGATACCTCATTAAGCAGGGTTGTAAAGAAACTGCGTCCAGATGGAATAGTGGCTGGGACTATCACATTTCATGATCTGTTTTATTTCTTAGTTTTGCCTGTGTAGATGTGTATGTAGTAATGCACAAGTCATGGAGTGCCTTTGTTGGTCAAAGGATGACCTTTGCGAGTCCACTCTCTCCTTCTACTGTGGCATCCAGGGATTGAACTCATGTTGTTCCATTTGCACGGCAAGTGCTTTTACTCTCTGAGCTATCTAGTCAACTCCTCTTTCTGTGTTTCAGTTCCATTTTTTTGAGAAAAGGTCTGTAGTCAGGCTGACATTCAGCTTGCAGTATAACAAGACGACTTTGAATTTCTGAAGTTTCTGCCTCTCCTTTCCCAGTGCTGGGATCACAGGCACTTACACATGTGTTTTTATGTGGTGCTGAGGGTGGAACCCAGGGCTTCATACATGATAATTGAGAACTCTACCAACAGTCACATTCCCAGCCCTGATTCATTATCCTTTTCCAGAAATATAGAGTTAATGCTAGTGCAGGAATATTTAAGTCAGTTACACTCTAGTGTAGCCTGAAGTACCACATATCTGAATATTTTTTGAGTGATAGTTGTGTTAATTATCTTTATTTTATCTTTATTATATCTTTTATAATGTATATTCAGATCAGAACATCACATCATACTCTGTAAATATGCAATACTACAATTACTTATCGATAAAATGATTGACTTTTAAAAATGGATCAGAGACTTGCTTGTCTGCTTTTGTCTCCTTTAAACAGCTTCTTGTCTCTTTATGGGGAAATAAAAGTCTGACTTTCCAGTCAGCCCCCAAGTACTCTACTTTCACAGTGATGTTGTTGAAAGTCTAGATGTTCTTCATTCCTGCATCTCAGCGTCTTTTTTTTCTCATCATGACATGTTCATACATAATATCTATATAGTGTATTTTGATCATATTCCTGCCTCATTATACTTTGTTGTTGCCTTCTTTGTCTTCCACTGATCCCTTCCCTCATCCCAAACTTGTTTCCCTTGTCCTTTTGTGTTTCTTTGTCTCTGTCTCTCTGTCTCTCTGTGTGTTTAACCCACTGAGTTTAATTGTGTTTGCTTTCATGCGCGTAAGTTGGGAGTTATTTACTGGAGCATGGGTAACTTACCAATGGCTACAACACTGAAGGAAATGTTTTTCTCTCCCCTAACAACTATAATTGCCTATACATCTTCAGGGAGGGATGAAGCCTTAATGATCACCTCTCCTTTCCATGATGGGAAGTTGCTATACCCAGTCTTGTACAGGTAATCAGAAGATTCTTGCACTGTGAATTTAAGAGTACAGCAGCATGCCATTCACAGCACCTTTCCTCTGTCTCTTTGAAAAAGTTTTTTAACCTTATTTTTATTTTATGTGTATGTGCGTTTTGTGTGCATGTATGTCTGTGCACAATGTGCATACAGTGTCTGGTGGAAGCCAGAAGAGTATGTCATTTCCCCTGGGATGGAGTTATGCATGGTTGTAAGCTACCATGTGGTTGCTGGGAATTGAACTTGGGTCTTCTGGAAGAGCAATTGGTACTCTTAACTGTGAACCATTTGCCAGTTGCTCTTTCATGATGTCCCTGAGCCTTGGAGAGGGTGATGTCCCAGATGTCCCAGTTAGGGTTGAGCATCCAACACTCACTTATTCTAAGTAGTTTGACCAATTAAGAGCCTTTGCAGTAACTGTTGCCCACTGCAAAAAGAAGCTGTTCTGACCAACGCAGATGGTAGCACTAGTCTGTGACCATAAACAGTTATTTAGAAGACGACATAGCACACACATCATATCCATTTAGCAATGCAACAGTATTTAAGAATTTTTTCAAAACTAGAGATGTCAGTTCATAAAGTTTCTAAACAGTCTCAAAGTTGTGTGTTTCCTGAGAATCATTATTACACTAACTTGTGGCATATTTAAAATGTTTTACATTCAGTCATGTCATGAGTTACTTAGAATGAGCACACTGTCTTTTTAGAGATACTGACATATATGATTCTGCTCTACAAACCAGGAGTAATTTTGTTAGCTGGAAATACTACTTTATAACATGTTTAACCATCTCTGCCTCTTCCAGAATAATAGATGATATTGAAAAGAATTCACATCTCACTTTTTTTTTCTTTGTAATTACTAGTCTAGTTTGCCTCATTTTTTTTTTTTTTTTGCCCCCTGTTAAAAATTTAGACCAGCTGGGCAGTATTGGTGCATACCTTGAATCCCAGCACTTGGGAGGCAGAGGCAGCCAGATCTCTGAGTTTGAGGCTAGCATCCTCTACAGAATGAGTTCTAGTACAGCCAGGGTTATACAGAAAAACCCTGTCTCAAACAAACAACAATAACAGCAACTACAAAAAGTTTAGACTAAAGACAGGTTGTTAAGATAACAGAGGAAGCAAATTTGAGGGAATAAAGTTTTGTTTTTTTGGTTTTTCGTTTTAGATTACAGTGTTTTTTTGTAGTTTTATTTATTTTATAGTTTTAACATAACAAAATTCACCCATACCATGTCAGCATTTTATTCCTTCAGTATTTTTCAGGTTTTTTTTTGTTTGTTTTCTTACATCTGTATTATAGACTTTTTTCATTAAAATAGTTGTTTTAATACAATATATTTTATATTTTGCTCATATTCCCCCCATACAGTCTTTTATTTTTCTTTTTAGATATCTTACTGATGGCATTTTTGTTGTTGTTGTTGTGCTAGTGTTTTTTCTTTTGTTGTTGTTGTTGTTTTTTGTTTTTTAATATAGAGAGTCCCACTCTGTAGCTGTTACATCAGTTTTCCCGGGGTCGAAACAAATATCTAGATAGAGCACCAGCAGCAAGCAGAGAAATAATACCACCGAAGTCCAGCTTGATGAAGTGAAGAGTTTATTGGGAACACTTACTGTAATGACTCAAAGGCAGCTGCATCACTGAAAAGCCCCACCCCAGCGTGGGGTAACTCATGAAAGGTGCATCCCTGGAGCTTCATGTATAACTTTCAGCCATCTTGACAGGTCAGGCTCTCTTCTCCCCAGCAATAGCTATCACTTGAGTAACCTTGAGGAAGAATCTTATGAATTTTGTAAGTTTTAGGTATTTCCTGAGAGTATGAATTGTCTACTTCCTGATCCTAAATCTTGTAAGTTTCTTTACTTTTAGTTTTTATTTATTTATTTTTCTTTTTTAATCTTGAGACAGGGTCTCATTTTGTAGCTCTGAATTCATTACATAGAGCAGACTGGCCTCAGATTCAGAGTTTGAGTTTTTTGTTTCTGCTTCCCAAGTGCTGTTATGAAAGGTTGTGTACCAGTACTTCCTGATTTTTTTCAGTTTGAAGGAAATCGTTGCATCATAATACCCTAGGGGTAGCCTGTAGTTCCTAGCCCAAGTTGACCTGGAACTTGAGACTGTCCACTGCTATCAGCCTGCTGAGGTGCTTGTTTATTTTTTAAAAGACAGTAACTAGTTTTCTTGAGGTTTGTACTATGAATAAGATCCCATTATCAAATACATTTGGGAAATCCTATATACGTATTTCAGGCACCTCGCCTCCACCCCCATCAGCAATTCACAATGAATATCAGTTTTCTTCCAGGTTGATAAAGGTGCTGGGAAATGGTATTACCAATGATCTTCTCAGGTTCTTTTTAAGTGTCTCTCCTTGGGCCTGCAAGTGTGCCCTTTCTTTCCCTTATAGCAAGCTGTTTCTTAAACTTATGGCTAAGCTAAAATGGAAGTAAAACCCAAGGTAACTGGATGGTCAGTTCCACAGGCCTCGCAAACCCAGTTTCCTGCTCACAGTGAGCGAACAGCTTTAATATTAAATCCCCTATTTCTCAAACTTGTTTGGATATAGACATCATTTTTTTTCAAAACTTAGTCAGAAATCAGTCGTCCCTGAATAGGTCCCAGGAATGCTGCCTAAGTCAATGTGCACTGGTGATTGCTGTCTTTGAAATAAGAATGTTTTGGGTTAGGACTTGGTTTTTAAGTTAGCATATAAAGTAAGGAGTTTCATTATGGCGTTTTCATATATTTGTGTCATTAGACTTTAAAACTGGTTTTTCTTACTGGGTTTTCTATTCATAGTATTCAATACTATATTTACTTTATATTTATTTTTTTCTAGTTGAACCCATTTTGTATTCTTGTTCACAATGACCTTCCTAGTAAGTGGTTTTGCTTCCAGGCAGGCCTGGAACTTTCTGTCATTGTGGATAACCTTGAACTTCTGATCCTGCTTTTACGTTAAGAGTAGTTGAAGTTGCAGGCAAGTGCTACCATGCCCACGTTATGTGGTTTTGGGGAACGAAGTCATAGAGATCTGTGCTTGCTATGCAAGCATTCTCAGCTGCATGGCTGGTCCGTGTTTTTTTTTTTTTTTTTTTAAGACAAGATCTTGCTATGTAGCCCAGGCTAGCCCCAAATTCATATTTTGCCATAACTTTTCAAATGCTTGGTATACAGGTGTGTACCACATTAGTACTTCCTAGGGTTTTTAAATGATAAAACAAATAGATTTATTTATTTTTATTTTAAGTGCATGAATGTTTGTCCGCATGCATGTGTACTATGTGTGTCCAGTGCTTGCAGGGGATAGAAGAGGTCATCAGATCCCCTGGACCGAGTTACACTAGGTGAGTACTGGGAACGTGCTGGGAAGTGCTGGGAACCAAACCTGAGTTCAGTACAAGATTAGTTAAGTGCTTTTGACTGCTGATGCATCTCCAGTCCTCCAGTCCCCTAAAACATTTTTTTTTTAAAAATCCAAATTGGTGTTTCATTCTGCCCTCTCTGTTCAGTTATAAACTTTTAGTGTTTATGTGTTTTAGTGTTTAGAGATCCTTGAGATGATCCAGTTCATCTTTGTTATATTTCCTTAATTTTGTGGCAGGGTAAGAAAATGACAGCCATTTTGTAAGCTGCATTTGAGTTTGGAACTTTTTTATTAGTGCTGTAATCTTAGAAGAGTTACTTCATTCTCAAAACTTACTTCTTTGTCTAAAATAATATTTCAAAGAGTGGCTGTGAATCAAATAAGAGGGCCAGGAAGATGGCTTAGCAAGTAAAGACTCACGCCACGAAACCTGGAGACCTGACTTGATCCCCAAGACCTACGTGGTGGAGGGAGAGAACCGACTCCCACAGGTTGTCTTCTCATCTTCACACGTGTACTGTAGTGCCTGTGCACACTCATGCACACACACTCAAAATGTAATTTGATTTTTAAACAGGCCAGAAAGATGGCTCAGTGTGTAAAGGAGCTTACCACCAACCTCACCGAACAACCTGTTTGATCCCTGGGACCCATATGATGAAAGCGGGAGCTGCCTCCTGCATACTGTCCACCTGCCCCCCCCCCCCGCCACTCCACAATAAGTAAATAATGTCATTTAGAAAGAGTTGAACAAGAAGAGCAAAGAGGCTGTTGGAATTCAGGGGTTGTTTTAACATTTTTAAAGGCCAGTTATGTTAATACAAGCCTTTAATTCTAGTACTCAGGAGAAAGGCCTCTGTGTGTTCAAGGCTAACTTAGTTTTACATACTGAGTTCTAGGCTAGCTAGAAGTACACAGAGAGACTCTGTCTCAAGGAGAAAAATGTTTTTAAAGGAAAAAAAAAACTTAACTAAGGAAATTCATGTATTATCAAACATATTGAAGGTTCTCAGTCTTAATTATCCTCCTCCTTGCCCTAAGGAATTGCTCTCAATTTTACTATATGAATGAATTATGAAATGCTTAGAAAGGAGGAACTGTGCGAAGTAGTTTTAGGTGTGAACTTTCTCAGGTTTATGCTGGCATCAGCGACACGTCTCACAAAGTGATGTTGTCATGATAACCGCAGGTTGTATGGAGTTAAAACCAGTTTTCTTCTAGCTTTCCAACTGACATAATAAGCGAAACCTAAACTTGACTGGGTAAACACAGACCTATTTATTAGCTCACCTATTATTAATGCTAAACTAGCTTTGGTGCTGACTTCTTGTGTTCTTTTTGAAATTTCACTGTTGCCATTTAAAACCTGATATATCTTCAGAAGCTTCATAGAAGGTCATGGCTTAAATCATCCTCCAGAACATGTGAAGTATCTTTCCTAAAATGGTCTTACCCATTAGTATGTTCAAAGTCACACATGTAAGATGATGCAGCATGGGTACCTATTTGCTGTTTGTGTGTTTATGGGTAGTACTGTGCTAGTGTAACCTGAGAATGGAAAGTCATTTAAAACACAGCCGTAGTAGCAAAAATCTACAGAAAGCTTACGTTGTACAACATATTATATCCTCAGCTGAAAGAGTATGGTTACTGGACATTTTAGTACACACTTGCAGCTCCAGCATTTGAGAGGCTAAGACCCGAGGATCTTGAGTTTGAGGTCAGTCTGGGCTACATATGAGTTTGAGGCAGTAATGTAGGCCACAGAGACTTTGTCTCAAAAAACAGAAAAACAAAACAAGAAAACAAAAACCTTCCCAGCTATCAAAGGATACCCAGATGGAAATACTGCTAAATCTTATTTCTAATTCTAAATCTGTCACTTTCACTTTCTTTTTATTTATTACAATTTATTTACTTTGTATCCTAGCCCCCTTCCTCATCTCCTCCCAGTCCTACCCTCCCTCCCTCTTCTCCTCCTATGCCCCTCGTCCCTTGTAATTTCTATGATCTTGATAGGCCTCTGTTTTTCAATTTCCTTATACATAAGAAAGGTACCAAATCACCTACTTTGTTCTAATAATTACTCTTTAGCCATGTAATCAGCACATAGACACACAGCGGAAGCACATAGGGCTTTGCATGTTTCTCCCAAATAGCCTATTGTGTTCATCAGGAATATTCTTTTCAGTGTCATTTTCTTTTCATTGCCTAAACATTTAGAAGCTATATATTCAAGGGAGAATATAAAATCCTTAAGATTTAGATTGAAAACACATTCCTTTTTGGTCCACTCAGAGAGTTTTAAAAAAATGATTTTATGTCTGACAGATCTTGGTTTGAATCTTCCATTTGCAATGTTGGTGCCATGACAGTAGGCAAATTATTTAAGCTATCTATAAAGTGTTGTGCGACTCTGGGCTGGAGAAAGGCTCGATGGGTAAGAACTCTCGTGGATGCATGAAGACCTGAGTTTGCATCCCCAGCACCATGCGCAAAGCTAGGCACGGCTGTGTTGTACATGTATGCCTTTAACCCCAGCACGGGGGTTTGTTTTCCAGCCAAGGCTGTCCTAACTCATGGTGTGCCTTCTGGAATTTTGATAGAAAGTCCATTTATCGATTTTGGTCATATAATCTTATCTTCATTTTAACAAATGCTTATATAGTCTGAATTTATATAAAACAAAATAAAAAAGAAAGAATAAATAGGTTTTAATGAAAGTACAGAATTTTAAAGCAGAAAGGGTTATCAATACAGATAATACTTATGGAAGTTGAATATAGTGCCATATACTTATAATTTCAGCATTTGGGAGGCTGGGACAAAAGCATTACCATGAATTAACTGTCATCCTTGGCTACATGATGGACACGAGGCCAGTTAGCATGGACTACATAGCAAGACCCTATCTCAAACAAACAAAAAAAACCCTTCTTCCCCTGCAAGAAACCAAACAACCCCCCAAAACCAAACCAAACCAAACCAAACCAAACCAAAACAAAACAAAACAAAACAAAACAGAACTCCACCAAAAAGAAGATCTTAGAGTCTTAGAGTTGAACCAGGCCAGCCTAGGCTTCATAAGATCCTGTTTCAAAACAAAAAGAATATGTTATAGACATTTAATGCTCCTTTAGAGCAGCGGTTCTCAACCTGTATATGTGACCACTTTGGGGATTGAATGACCCTTTTATAGGAGTCACATATCAGATATCCTGCATATCACATATTTACATTATGATTCATAGCTAGCAAAATTACAGTTAGAAAGTAGCAATGAAAATTTTATGTCTTGATCACCACAACAGGAGGAACTGTATTAAAGGATCACAGCATTAGGAAGGTGGAGAATCACTGCCTTGGAGTAATATATATTAAAAAAAAAGAAAGGTCACAGTGTTTAGTCCAGTGTTTAGCCTCAAATATATGGTCCTCTTGCTTTAGCCTCTTAGTTGCTGGGATTATGGGCATGTGCTACCATGCCTATAATCCTTTTTAGGTAAGTCCTTTTTAGGACTTCCTTTTTAGGTGAGTTTTTCAAAGGTTATTTTCTTTCTCTGATTTAATTTGGGGATTGAATGCAGTGCACATGCTGGGCAAAGCTCTTTACCATTTTCTTAAAAATTTCAATATGAAGGTCAGTATCATTGTGAACAATCAATAGTTTATTTACTAAATTGTATAATTAAATAGTAGTCTTTAGTGATTTTTCAGTTATTTTTATGTCTAAAATGATCTATGTTGTCAGTGAATGACTGTGTCATATATCATGTAGCTTTGTCTACTTAGATAAAGTCAAAATATGGATTGTTAGATCTGATTTAGAGAAATATTGGATTTTACTGAGGATTTTTGAATAAATATTGAGTTGTAATAGTTTTGGGAGGAGGGTTTTTTTAATGTTTTTTTTTTTTTAATATTTGTGTGTGTGTGTGTGCGCGTGTGTGCGCGTGCGCGTGCGTGCGTGCGTGCATGTGAGATGGTGCATGTGTGGGAGCCAGAGGACAGCTTTCAGAACCGGGTCTCTCTACCATGTGAGTTTTAGGGATTAAATGCAGATCACCAGGGTCGGCAGCAAACTCCCTCGCATGCTGAGGCTACTTGCTAGCTTTTGTGGACCAGGGGCCTCACTTTTGGCTGTGGTGTAGTTTGCAGTTGATAATCATCTGTACTAATTTGGATTGTTCATAAATGCAGATAAAGAGTTGACTCAGATAAAATATTGATCATGGCTGTTTTTAATTCAACATATTGATAAAGCAAAAAAAAAGTTAGGAAAATTTGGAGGTTAAGTTTTATATTATGAAATCTCAACAGAATGACTTATGCATACTTAGTCAGATCATTAGATATAGCAAATGATCTGACTAAAACATGATTTCTACGTGGACTACCTGAATACGCTCTAAAGTCCTTGGTGTTCTAGCTCTGGTCTTGCTGATGAGATCAAGGAAGATGTTCTTTCAAGTGGAAATGGCCATGCATTTTCCTGAGACACTGCTTGGTTCTAGTAGAACTCTGAATTCTCATTCATTACTCATTAAACAACCATTTTAAACTCCTCATAGAAGGCAAGCACTGTGCTGCACATTGTGTTTAAAACAATCCAAAGATAAATACAACAATTATGATACAGTTTGTAATCTTAAGTTTGTGCACTTTTTTCCTTCTGTTTGTGGGGAGCACAAAATGTGTGGCTGAAAGTTATCTAAATGGTTATGTTTATTTCTTTAATTCTCAATGGTTCTTAGTAGGTGCTTTATAGGCTTAATTGGTCTTTGTTTATTCCCATGACCTTAGCTTTATTCCATCACTTCAAAAACTGTTTCTCAGGTTTTGTAGTGAACTGTAAGTCTCCGTGGAGAATACAATCTATGTGTAAGTTGGAGACTTTACCTATGGTAGAATGGTACAGTGCTTGTTTCAGCATTACTGAGTTAATGTATAGTTGGTACAAAGTTTTATCTTTTAATGACTAACTTGTTTAGTGAGAGTGAATGATTGATTATGGCAACGGAAAGTATCAGATTCTTTAGACACACCATCCTTCAATATGATAGGTGTCTTTATAACTAGCTTTCATTAATTTTTAAAAAAATCTTGGCTGTAGAACCTTAGACTGTCACTCTCCTCTTCTGTTCATTGCTTTTTTGAGACAGGGTCTTATGTAGCCCAGCCTGACCTCAAACTTGGCATAAGCCAAGGAGGACCTTTGTGATGCTTCTTCTTCTTAAGGGTTGGTGTTAGAGACAAGTGCCACCATGCCTTGCATTCAATACTTTAAAAAATTTTCATTTCTGTTTGTTTTTTGAGACAGGGTTTTTCTATGTAGCCCTGGCTGTCTTGAACTTGGTTTGTAGACCAGGCTGGCCTTAAAATCAGAGACCTGCTTGCCTCTGCTTCCCAAGTTCTAGGATTAAAGGCATTTGCTATCACTGCTCGGCTTGAAACTTTTAAAATAAGGCATACATGAAAAGGATAGAGGCTTTGAGTCTTTGAGTATACTAGATAAGTGTTACTGTGATAATTGCATATCTTAATATGAAAAATTATAATTCTTTAAAAACAGTAAGTTACTGACATTATTAATATTTGTAGTTAGCATTGTAGTAACTGCTATATGTACATTAGTTTAAAAAATTGACACCTAGATTTTACTTAAGATACTTATTTTTGTTTTATGTGCATGAGTATTTTGCCTGCATATATGTATGTGTACCAAGTATGTTCAGTGCCTGTAGGGACCAGAAGGGGGTGGTGGATTCACTGGAACTGGAGTTACTGTCTATTGTGAGTCACCATGTGAGTGCTGGACCCAGAGCCGATGCAAGAGCAGTAAGGGCTCTGCCTGCAGAGCTATCTCTCTAGCCCCATTATTTTAGGCTTTGTAAAAATTGCACAAAGGGTGCTATTAATATACCCACTTTACAGACAGAGGACTCAAGGGACTGAAACCCAAGATTTCTGTTGTTGGTGCCATTTACTTAACAAGAGTTTTGACATCATGAAAGTAGTGCTACTTCTTTTTCTCCTTTCTCCTTCAAACTCACTTGTTTTATTATTTTATATCTTGCAGGGCAGTTTTGTTAGATATGGTTTCCAGAGGTCAAGTTTAGTTCCCAAGTTGGGTTTTATGCCTTTATTACTCTGGGAAAGCCTTCGGTACTCTATTCCACCCTTTTTATCTTCATCTTTTTTCAAAGCTGTGTAGTTTAATGAGTCAAGTGACTGTCAGGGATTGTTAAAAAGTAATCCTCAATTTCTTAACACTTAGTTTACTTTATATCAGTTGTCTATGTTATCTATTTTTCATTTTGTTTTGTGTTAAAGACGTGAATATAGCTCAGGGGAGGCCTGAAACTTAGTATATAGTTCAAACTGGCCTTGAATTTGTGATCATCTGTCTTAACCTTCTGCATTCTGAAATTACAGGTTAAAGTCTCCATGCCTAGTTTGTTATATTCCTTTTAAAAGTCTAATTAACTTGTGTTTTAACTTCTTACATAATTAAAGGGAAATATTTTAAGATTATACCTTTGAAATCCTAAGGTATTACTGTATCTTTTTCTAAACATTGGAATTCTTCCTTTTTACTTAATTTCATTATTCCTTCTGGAGTTCTCTTTATTAAAGCTAAACACCAAAATTACCAGTTTTTGCCACCTAATTGTTTACAGCATTTTGTTTTTAAAAACTATGAGGATCATTTTAAAGAATGATGAATGGTAATTAGCAAGCATTTTGTTTCCAAAAACTATGAGGCTCATTTAAAAAAAATGATGAATGGTAATTAGCAAGCAATGAGTACTATCCTTCATTTTCACTGAGAACAAATACTAATTTTATCATTATGAAGAGTATATACAGTTTCTGCTTAGAATGGGAGTTGATAGCAAGATTAGAGGAAGTAGTAAAAGACTTGGCTGGAAAAGTAGACATGATTTTAAAATATATCATGCTGCACAAAGAAGGTGACAAGCATTGCCCAAGTTTTGTTTTGCTTTTAGTTTTCTAAACTCCCTTAACATTATCTATTCTTTTATTTAATTGCCTCCAAAACAAACTAAAATAATTTATAATCTATAAGTAATCATTTGCTTAGAAACTGTATTTATATCTAAGGATATAGTGACTGATGAGAAAAATAGAATTCCTGTCCCATGGACCCTAACCTTCAGTGGAGGACACAGGTAAACAGCAGACTCTCAGATGAAAACGAGGGCTGTAGAAGTAAGTAAGATATAGGAATGAGGGGCACCTGGAGTCTTTCCTTCCTTCCTTCCTTCCTTCCTTCCTTCCTTCCTTCCTTCCTTCCTTCCTTCCTTCCTTCCTTCCTTTCCTTCTCTTTACCTTCTTTCCCTTCCTTCCCTTCTTTCCTTTCTTCCTTCCTTATCCTCCCTCCCTCCCTCCCTCCCTCCCTCCCTCCCTCCCTCCCTCCCTCCCTCCCTTCCTTCCTTCCTTCCTTCCTTTTCTTCCTCCTCCTCTTCTTTTTTTTTTTTTTTTTTTTTTCTCAAGGTAGGGTTTCTCTGTGTAGCCTTGGCTGTCCTGGACTCACTTTGTAGATCAGGCTGGCCTCAAACTCACAAAGATCCACCTGCCTGTGCCTCCCAGGATCCTGGGATTACAGGTGTGTGCTACCACGCTTGGCTTGATTAGATATTTTAGGTGGAATTAAACAGTAATGTACTGACAGTGAGCCATGCACATTCTGAGGAAAGCATTCTGCTGCCTCTTCAGATGGACAAAGTTATATTGTCCACTCTGTAGCTCAGGCTGACCTGGAACTCTGGAATTTACTCTGTAGTCCAGGGTTCTGTTTCAGCCTTCTGAGATTAGAGGTATGAGCTACTGTAATACTGCTGTTTTTTCCCTGAAAATTGCTAGATGCTAAATAAGAATAAAAATCCATCACAGGGAATGTAGCTAAGTTGGTAGAGTGCTTGTCTGGCACACACAAAGCTTTGGATTTGATCTCTAGTACCTCATAACCAAGTATGATGTTAAATGCTTACAGTCTCAGGCCTTAACCTCTTGAATGAAGGTAGGAGGATTAGTTGTTCATCATCCTTGGTTATATAAGGATTTGGAGGTCAGCTTGGTTACAGAGTCTGTCTCAAGTATAAATAAATAAGTAAATAAATTTTCATAACAGAATGGAGGACATATAGACTTCTCAGTGAACTACATGGGTGCTGGTGTAAAAGATTAGAGTTTCCAGGCACCTCTGCTTTTGCACCACAGTCTTTACTGAATATTTAGGTGCAGTAAGCCAACACCTGGGTCAGGAGAGTAGAGCTGGCAAAGACCTTGTAGTTAGGGTTTCTGTTGCTGCAACCAGACACCATGACCAAAAAGCAAGTTGGGGAGAAAAGGGTTTATTTGGCTTACATTTACATATCGATGTTCATCATGGAAGGAGGTCAGGACAGGTCAGGGACTTGGAGGCAGCCGCTGATGCAGAGGCCATAGGTGGGTGATTTTTTACTAGCTTGCTCCCTATGACTTGCTCAGCTTGTTTTCTTATAGAACTTAGGACCGTCAGCCCAAGGAATGGTACCACCCACAGTGGGCTGGGCTTTTCCTTCATCAGTCACTAATTAAGAAAATGCCTTACAGCAAGATCTTATGGCTACATCGTCTTAATTGAGGTTTCCTTCTTTCAGATAACTCTAGTGTGTGTGTCAAGTTGACATAAGACTAGTCATCATCATCCTATTAGAGGCAACTGAACCTTTCCTGAGAGTGGAATAGCCACCCTCAAAAGGCAGGAACACTGAGGGAGACAAATGACATTCAGTTTGGAAGATTGAAGCCCTGCTGTATATTCTGGCATTCCTGTATTTAAGCAATAAGGATTGTGGACAGGGCAGAAGGTAAGAGAAAGTCCTCTCATTCACATCAGTCCTTCACCAAGCGTCAGAAGCCTCATTCCAAAAAAGAAGATTGGTAAGGAAGAACAGGGCAGAAGAAGAACACCGAAGCTGTAGAAAAGAGTGTGTTGCCGGAGAGTGAAAAGAACTCCTGCAAACCAAGAGCGTGGCACCTGTGCTTAAAACAGAGCCCTGCCATAGCATTTGCTTTGGGTTTTGTTTCTGCTTTTGTTTTTCTTCCTGCTTTTAGTAAGTGTTAGTTTTGTAATAGTTTATTGAAAAATTGTAAAGGTGGTACAAAGAGTTCTCCTCTGTCCCATACCTATGTTTCTGTATTTTAATAGTAATATTTATACATATTTGATTATATGTCTATTTTATTATATAAATTACATTGGAATTGTAGAAAATAAGTTTCTGTATGTAAGCTGCCCAGTCTATGATGTGTTGTTATAATAGCCATAACTGACAAAGGCACTAAAATTACAAAGTATACGAGCCAAGATGGTGGTGTAATCTCTTTAAAATACTGAAATAAAACTAAAAACTACCATCGTATAACCAGTAAAAAAAGTCTTACATGTTTTTTTTTTTTTTTTTTAGACTAACAGTGATGAAAAAATTGCTAGGAGACCTGGTCTATTAAAAAATATTATCTGTGTTGTATGGTTGTGAGTTCTAGGATAGCCAGAGCTATGTAGTAAGACCCTGTCTTAATAAACAAAACAAAACAAAGCAAAACAAACAAGCAAAAAGAAAACAGTTGGGGCATATTTGTCCTATTAGAGGAAGAGTACAGGTAAAACAACCACTCATTAGAATCCTAGGCAGGCTTTCTCATAGCCATCAGCAAGACGGATGATTTCTTTTACCGCTCTCTACTGTAAGATGCCCCCCGCAGAGGAGTCCACTAGTCTGGCTCAAGAGCTGACGACACTTTTCACTGGCCAGAGTAAGTTTAGAAGTTGGCTCTCAGGTCTATTACAACCCCATGAAAACCATTAAGATACAAAGTTAATGAGGAAAATCATCTAACCCGATTGATACCAATCTTGTTTGCAAGGAAAATGTACATGTGGCTGGCTCATTACCAGATCCTTTTAGAAGAATAAGGTGAGAGAATGGTGTTCTTTATATCTAGAGATAGTGACATTATTTTGAAGCAGAAGGAAAGTAGTAGAGGAGGTGTTGAGTGTAACTGAGTAGGTTAAAAAGTGAAAGCCAGACAGCTGGATGCTGGTGGTGTACACCTGTGACCCCAGCACTCTGGAGGCAGAGAGGCAAGCAGATCTCTGAGTTTGAAGGCCAGACTGGTTTACAAAACAAGTTCCAGAACAGCCAGGGCTACACAGAGAAACCCTGTCTGGAAAAAACAAGAAAAAGGAAGGTAGGTAGATTGGTCATTTTTTATTACTAAGAATAATTGCTATAAAGCAGAAGTAGTTACAGTATGTTTTAAGTTTGTGTGTGTGTATGTATATGTGTGTGTGTGTATGTGTATCATATGCAGGTGGTCTCTGACTTATGATTCAACCTAGGACTTTTGCCTTTATAATGGTATAAAGATGATAAGTGTTTAGTAGAAATTTTACTTGAGTTTGGTCTTTCCCTGAGCCAGCAGTGTGTGGTAGGGTGCTCTTTGGTGATGCTGGGCAGTGGCTGCTCCCGGTGAGCCATGTGATCATGAGAGTAAACAGCTGCGCCCACGGCACGTGGTGTTGCTAAGCTGGGTTGTTCAGTGCTGAATACATTTTATATGTAAGCGTAATGTATTTTTTCATGTTGTCTGAGTCCATTTGGTTTTTCCCCTCATGCTCGAAACTGCCCTTTTCACAGATTTAAATACAACCCAAACATGATATTTGGTTTATCCCTTAGATATCTTTTATTTAAAACATTCTTCTCATATTTTAGTTACATGCTAACTTAAAATTTTTTAAATTTATTTACTTAAGTTTTATTCCCCTCTCTCTCTTTCCTTCCCTCCCTCCCCTCTCTCTTCTCTGTGTAGGTGTGTGTGTCTATGAGAGTTAATTAGATCAGATAACATGTCTAGTCTCTGGTCTCATCACGTGGGTCTCAAGGATCAAACTCAGGTTGTCAGACTCAATGGCATGAATCTTTAATTTACCTCTCAGCCAGTGCTTCTCAATCTTCCTAAAGCTACAATCGTTTAATACAGTTCCTCATTTGTGGTGACCCCCAACCATAATATTATTTTTGTTGCTTCTGTGTAACTGTAATTTTGAAATTTGAATCATAAATATTTTTGGAGATAGAGATACAAAGTATTTTTTGGGAACCGTTGCTCTTGGTCGTCTCTCTGGCCCTATGTCTTGGTTATAAGGTAGTAGAGAGCAAATCTAGAGTTGTGCATGCCAAACAAGCATTCTACCGACTTAGCTACATTCTTGTTTAGCATCTAGTAATTTTCAGGGAAAGAATGGCAGTATTGCTCGTCTTGTAGAACAGTCTTGAGTTTACTTCCATGTGATGTTAACATGTTCTTTTATTCCTTGTATTACCAGTAAAGTGAATTAAAGAAAAGTTAGCTTTTATTTTTATTCTGGGTATTTTTATTATTTTGAGATGATGTCTCCTGTGTTGCTCAGATTGGCTGTGAACTCCTGGAATCATACAGGCTCTCAAGCAGCTGTGACTAGTACTATCTCTCTCTCTCTCTCTCTCTCTCTCTCTCTCTCTAAAACAGTCTCTCTATGTAGTCATACCTGTCCTAGAGCTCAACATGTAGACCAGGCTGAGCTTGAACTCAGAGATCTCTCTTCTAGGATTACATGCTTGTGTCACCATCCAGCTTTGTTTTGTTTTAAATAAGCTCATAAGCCCAAGTCAATGTTAGGTTTTATATAAACATTTAAGTAAGTACATGGTTTAAGTTGCATCTCTCCTATCAGACACAGGGAAGGCAACTTTTCAACTGTGATTGTTAGCTGGTTTATAAGTATTGAAGAACCAGAAATTAGTTTTCTAAGCATAATATAATAATTCTAAACATATAATAATTCTTCTATTTAGGGATTTTTCTTTTTTTTTGTATTTTTTTCTTTCTTAATAACAGTTGAATTTTAATGTCAAGAAGTTTGAAAGCCTTTAGACTGTTGTTCTCTGTCTTCCCAAGCCGTAGCATAAATAACTGCAGAGATAACATGTGCATGTGTTTGCCCAACCTATAGTAACCAAATGCTATGAACTGGGATGAGCAAGAGGTGTATTAGTCTTACAGTTCCGGGGAGCAGAAGTCTGGAATAAAGGTGTTGGTAGTATTAGGTTTATTCTAGTATTAGGTGGTTTATTATTTTATTTTTTATTTTATTTATTTATGTGTTTGAAGAGATGAGAGGATAACTTTCATGTGTCAGTTCTCTCCTTTTACCATGTGTTCCTGGGGATCGAACTCAAGTCATCAAACTTGGTAACAAATGCCTTTACTTATTGAGCCCAAGTTTTTATTTATTTTGAAACAGGGTCCCACTGTATGCTAGGCTGACCTAGAATTTACTATGTAGTGCAGACTGCTTTTGAACTTTTGGAAGTCCTTCTGTCTCAGGCTCCTAAGTGCTGGTATTATAGATGGGAGCTATCATACCAGCATTTAAAATGTATTTTTGACTTACTGTATCTTCAATTTAGGTAGTTCATCAGTATATAGCCCTTTGCAAATCAAGAATCACCTCCATCATCCTAGACATAAGATCATCTTATATCCTAGTATAAGAAGTCAAGAGAATCCAGGTGCTCTAATACATGCACTTGGGAGCCAGAGGCATGCACATCTCTATGAGGTTAAGGCCAGCCTGGTCTACATAAATGTCAAGTTGTAGGCCAGCCAGGATTACATACTTAAACCAAGCAAACTAAACTAAACTAAATAGAGTTCAATAGAGAAAGAAAGAAACAAACAAACAAAAAAAGAATTTAAATTCTATAATCCTTTAATTTGTAAATGACTTGGTTATACACATTAAAAATCTCATAGGACCTATAAAAGTCAATTTTGTAAGTGAATTTAGCAGTCTATATTAAAAAAAGTATATAGTTCTCTATAATAGCAATGGACAATTTGTAAATTAGTTAAAATTTTACAGTGTCATTGAAATACCAAATGCCTATAAATAAGTCTAAAGGTGTGCTTTCAATACTGAAAAGTATAAAGCACTGCAAGTAAGTTTTAAAAATGATTCATAAAGGGTGAGGTAGTGGTGAATTAGAAGTCAGCATTGTTACGGTGGAGCTCTCTCTAGTGTTCTGTAGAATTAGTGAGGTTTTCATTAACATCTCAGTAGGCTTTGTTTGAACAAATAGACAAACTAATCTGTAATTGTTTGGAAATGTAAAGAGCTAAAATCACTTAAAAAGGACAGCATTTGGAGAACTTTTCTTTCTTGATACCAATATTTTCGTTATGCCATAGTAAATAGGACTGTGTTGTCTTGGCCAGAGAATAGTCATAGATCACAGAGAGCTCCAAAGAGGCTCACATATGGTTCCCATCCGATTGCCCAGTCCAGCCCAGTGGGAGAAATAAAATGTCATCTGGATATGGGCATGGGTATGGGAAACAATGAACTCACACTTTTACTTATTTCATATACAGAAACTACTACAGTAAAACATAAAAGCAAAAGCTATAGAATCTCTATATTATATATTGCTACATATAACAAGTTCCCAAAACTTAGTGGGTTAAAAACTTGTTTACTTGTTACTTGATAGTTTCTGTGTGCAGAACTCAGAAGGGGCTTTGCTAGCTAAGGGTTTCCTTCAGGCTGCAGTCAACATGTTTGGAAAGTGTAGTCATCTAAAAGCTGGACTGGCGTTGGAGAGTTTCTGTAAGGTGATTCCTGTCCCACAGCTGTTGGCAAGCAGCCTTGGTTCAAGCTGTTAGCAGAACTCAGTTCTTTACCACTTGAATCCATTGGTATTCAGGAGACAGCTTTGGCTTCCTTGAGGTGAATGATCTAAGAATGAGAACTAGGAGGAAAATGTAATGCTTTTTAAATTTTTTTTGCCTAGGCTAGGCGTAAACTCTTAGGGTCAGTGGAGCTGTGGAGCACTGGAATAACAGGCAGGTACCACACTTGTCCAGCATTTATGTGTGCCAAGGATCTCATGCTTGCACAGTAAGCACCTCACCTACTGGTTTTTGTTTGTTTGAAGTAGGGTCTCTCTGTGTAGCTTTGGTTGTCCTGGAACTCGTTCTGTAGACCAGTCTGGCCTTGAACTCACAGAGATCCATTGCCTCTGCCTCCTGAGTGTTAGGACTAAAAATGTGTGCCACCACCACCAGGCCTCTCTCTGATTTTATTTCTACACCCAAACTTTTAGTTTATTTGTCCTCTCAGAAATCTCCACAGCAGATCAACTCCCCACAGATCTACTCATTTTGATGTATGCAACTTTTGCTCACTTTTTGCCAGTACCATCATTGGCCTTTGCAGTCTCCCCAGTCTTCATTCTGTTCTTGCATTCCTTTTGCTCTTTCCTCGAGGTCGTTTTCTTCTCATAAAGGCCATGTCGTCTTCCAAGTCTGTACTTTGTCTCATTCTTCTTTGCATAATCTAAAGAACATTACATCATTCCAAAGCCAGTCATCTTGCCACCACCAAAGTAGGTTCTGAATTCATATACAAAGATGACATCTGGTGTGGTTTTGTTCATGTTGGTCAGCTTTTTCCAAATGTTTGTCTTCAGTACTGTCGCCTTCTTACGGTGAAGGACACCAGTGGCCATCTGTTTCTCCTGAAGGAGAAGGTTAGTCGGGAACTTCCTGGTCTGATATTGTGTCATTCATGATGGTGGCAGTCCTCATGCTGCCGTGGAGGAGTTAAAAAAAAAAAAAAAGATCTACAAAGTTTCCTTGTCTGTATCCCAGAGGTTGTCTCATTTTCAGTTGATTCTAGGAATTTAAATTTTTCTTCTCTGATTTCTTTAATGATCTGCTGTTTATTTATTTATTTGGTCTTATTATGTAGCCCTGACTGGTTTGGAAGTCACAAAGATCTGCTTACATCTGCTGGCTGAGTGCTGGGACTAAAGGCATGTGTCACCACACCCAACCCGCATTGTTCTTTGAAAAGTGTACTATTCAGTCTTCAAGTATTCATGTATTTTTTGAGGTTTGTTTTGCTGTTGATCTCTAATTTTATTTTACCATGTCTGAAAGGCTGCAGGGAATTATTTCAGTTGTTCTTTATTTGTTAAAGTTTGCTTTGTATAGCCTGTAGTGTAGTCAGTCTTGAGATGGTTCCATGAGCCACTAAGAAGTCTGTGTATTCACTGTCAGCTGAGTGAAATGCTGTGTAGCTCTCTTAAATCTAGTTATCTGTGACTCAGCTTTGGTACTGTTTCTGATTTTATCTTGGAAGATGGATCTAGCTGTGACTGGAATACTGAAGTCTCCCTTTCTGACTGTGTAAGGGCCTGTATGGTCCTTTATGCCTTTCAGTGTTTATGAAATCTGGGCCTCCAAGATTTAGTGTATAACTATTTATAATAGTTATACCTTCCTAATGAATTTTTCCATTTATTAATATATAGTGGCATTCTTTATCTCTTCTGACTCATTATGGATTGAAGTCTACTTTATCAAATATGAGATTTACTATGTCAGCTTATCTATGGCTTCCATTTTTTTGGTAGTGTGATTTCTAACTATTAACTCTCAGTTTTAATGTCTCTCCTAGTTAAGTGAGTTTCTTTGAGACAATAAATCTCGTTTTCTAATCCAGTTGGTTTAGCCTGTCTTTCTACTGGTGCCTTCAGGCTCTTTATATTGGAGGTTATAAATGAGAAAGACTTGCTATTACTTAAGATTCTTTTGTTTACTGTTCTGGTTGGCTAATTTATTGATAGTTTTTTCCTCCTCTCCTGGTGGATAGATGTTTGCTTTGTTGGTCATGATTGATTTATTCCCAGTTTTCCTGTGATAATTCATCTATTGTTTTCATAAAATACACTCTTCGTTGTGTTCTTGTGTATGAAACTTTCTTATTCTTCTGTGTATGGTATTTTTTTTTTTTTTCAATGCAGTTTATTCAGGAACCTTGAACAATCATCTGACCCTGGGGAAAGCCAAAAAATATGGAACGCTTCACGAATTTGCGTGTCATCCTTGCGCAGGGGCCATGCTAATCTTCTCTGTATCGTTCCAATTTTAGTATATGTGCTGCCGAAGCGAGCACTGTATGGTATTTCTTTAAGAAGTTTCTAGAGTCGAGTATGGTGTCACATACTTTTAATCCCAGAACTGGGGAAGTAGAGGCAGGCAGATCTCTGAGATCAAGACCAGCCTTGTCTACAATGTAAATTCCGGGCCAGACGTTCTGGTAAATTGTCACGAATTGACTTAACTTGTGCTTGTATTACAATGTCTGTATATAATCCATTAATTTTAAAAGATCTTTTTCTAGTTATTGCCACCTTAGTTGACAATTCTTTGCTTTCAGGGCTTGTATCATTCCATACTTTGCTGGCTTTTAGAGTTGCTGATGACAGAACTAAGTCTTCTGATAGAGTCTCTATATTTCAGCTGGTATTGTCCTTCATTAATTTTAGGCTTGTTTCTTTGTCTTGTAATTTTGACATCTGAGCTCTGTTGTTTCATGGAGAGTGTTTTCTAGTCATCTCTGTTTGGGGTTCTAATTGCTTTCTATATTGATTGTCTGTTTCTCTAGGTTTGGAAAAATCTCTTCTATAATTGTATTGGATAGGCCGTTTGAGTTGTGTCTCAGTTCTTCTATCCCATGGATTTTTAGGTTTAGTCTTCCTAATATGTAGATTTCTTGGAAGTTTTAGTCATGTTTATTCTTTTTTTTCTTTTTATCTGTCTGTGTTATTGTCTTGTGAATTGTCTCCATTTCTGTGATCTGTTTTTCTACTTGGTCTTATTTGTTGATGATATTTTCTGCTATGCCTTTAATCTGATTGGTTGATTGTTTTGTCACCACAGTTTCTGTTTGGTTCTTTGTCAACATCTCAATTTCCTTGCTAAACTTTTCTTCTGTGTTCCAAGTTAGTGATTCTTTTATTTACTTTAGCAAGTTTTTAGTTTATTTCTTCACTTGATTACATGTGCTTGTTCAGGTTTTGGATTACATTTTTTTTATCTGTTTATTTGAGTCCTGATTTGGTCATTGGTCTCCTATAAAAGTAGGAGTCTGAAGTCTTTTTCTGACATTTCAACTATCCTCATGTATGTTGAGAAGTTAGTCTGTGGTGGTACCATAGTCAACTGTTCTCTCTTTCCCTCTCTTTTTCTTTCCCTCCCTCTCTTCCTCCCTCCCTCCTCAGTTTCTTAGCTGTGTTTTGTGTATTTACTTGAGTGTATGTTTCTCTAGTTTACAGTTTCCTCTCTTAATATGGCTTATTTTATGTATGCCATGCTGCCGAGTTGTCTTTATTTGGATATATGTTTAGGGGAGGTCAGTTGTAGGAACAACACTTGATAGAAGTCCCAGGAGAAGCCACTGTGAACCTACTTGGAGGCAGGGAGTCTAGGGTGGGTCCTGGTAGGAGAAAATACAGGTTATAGTTTTGGGCATCCCCCTGCTCACTGCTCCAAGCTAAGGATATATAATATTTAAGTGGTGAAATGAGGATGTAAGGCCTAAGAGAGTAAGAATGAGAAGGAAACTATATAGCTTAGAAGAATGAAAGGCTCTAGAGATGTTAGTATATATTAGGTTTGTAGAAAAGAAGAACAGACATAAGAGGTTTTTGAACAAGATTCAAGTTATAACACGTCTGTCAAAAATACTTAACATATAAAAGTATAAATAATAATGAAATATTTATAAATTAAATACATGTTTATAAAATAGAAAAGCAAAACAAAGGTAAAAAATAAACACAAATGAGCAACTTTCAGTAAATACTTCGTTCTGGTGGAAGAGAGCCTTCCTTTAGTGTTTTAAGTTCTGCCCATTAGGACTCAAATGTTTCATCAAATCCTGTTGCAAGTTTTCTATGCTCCATATGCTACCTGTTATGACTAGGGGGAGGGTGTTGAAATTCTCTTCAGCTTCAGACACCCTTACCCTATTTCTGTTGCTGCCTCTATACTGCCTGCCTCTTGGGGTCTGTTATTTCAGATACTTTTTCTGTCCACCTTCTGCCGCTTTCTTTCCTTGGTTTTGCTGGATCATTTGCTCCACAGGGCAAAAGAATGGTTGGGGAGATGATGAACACTGCAGGTTTCCTAACTGTAGGGCCTCTTACCCTTTCTGTCCTTGGGTTGCCGACCAGGTCTCCTTTGCTGGTAGATTTGAGCGGGCTGACTGGAGCCATGTTTGGTATTCAAGTAAGACATCTGTAATTACAGTGTTAACATTATCCAAGGCACCGAGATTTAGTGTAGTGCAGGTGAGCCTCTTGTCCTATTTACAGTACATTGGAAATTTCTCCCTCTCCTCTGCAGAGCATTTGCTTTTTTCCAGTACTCAGAACATTCAGATAGGAAGTGAACCTTCATCTAGCTTATTTTACCTTGTTTTACCCTAGTTAGAGAAACCATAAATTTGAATCCACAATGATCTGTATTAAATATGCTATGACAGTGTCCTCCTTCTCATTTCACCCTTAAAACATTTGAGGATAAGTTACATAGTCATCTTAGTGAAGAATTGTATGCATACATGAACATATGTTATATTTTTTAAGAGTGTGTATAGTGATACACACATATTATACATTTTTCTCAGAAAGGTCAAATAGTATTAATTTAAGCAATAAAGGGAAACATTCTGTTCATTTTCCTATTAAAATATTTATATAATCATGAAATACTAATTGAACTAATGTTGACTTATGCCTAAAAATATATAAGAATTAATAAAGTAGGAAAGAGAACTTGACTCTTTGGCAGTTAAAATTAAAAAAACATCAAGCTGATGGGTCTGCAAAGAAGCAGCATATGATGGAGTAAACTTATTTGGATTTCTCATAACTATAAAATGTTCAAGATAGCTAGATGAAACGTGACCAAAGATCAACTTGTCCAACTCTTCCTAAGGAAGGTTTAAGAAAAAAAATACTAAAATATTAATGCTTTCCTCTCCAGCTATGCAACACCAAAGAGATTTAGTTTAATAATCCTAAATAATCATAATTTCTACAAGTAGATAACATAATCTACCTGTCAGTCCTTAGATTTGCTCTTATTTTTATTTATCTATCACATTCTTATTTTTGTTTTTAAATTATTGAAGTATAACTAAATGTTTAATAATAAGAGTTCTATGGTTCTGTGGGAAGGTGCTTGCTGCCAAGCTGGATGACTGGAATTCAACACTGGGATCCACATTGTGGAAGTAGGGGACTTACTCCCATACTTTGCCCTTTTGTCTCCACATATGTACAAACATGTACAGTAATAAAGACAGTTTTCAAAATGACACTGAAAAAAGAAAGCGAAGAAGATAGTAGATGATTGAAAGATGTTCCATGCTCCTGGATTGACAGGATTCTACAGACTCAGTGTAATGAGGATCAAAGTCTCAGTGACATTATAGAACTAGGAAAACAATCATAAATGTGTACATACACTGTGAGTTGCCACGCAAACTATTTCACTTGTGTTTTCACTTGTTGGGATCTAATACACATAATCAATTTAGGAGAGAAAGGGTTTATTGTAGCTCACAATTCTGTATTATAATCAATCATTTTGGGGAGGTCAAGGCAGTAGGAACTTGAAGCAGCCAGTCACATCCACAGTCAAGTGCAGAGAGAAGAAATACAATGATGTTTTTATTCAGCTCACTTTCTCCTCTTTTATATAGCCAGGACCAATGCCAGGGAATGTGGCCACCACTTTTAGTCTAGATCTTCCCACATCTATCAAGTACTTAAGATAACCCCCAGCTCCAATGTATGCCTTCTAGCCAAACTGATCTAGACAATCCCTCATTGAGACTCTCTTCTCACATGATCTGTATTATATGACATTGACAAAGTGACTGTGTCACACAATCCCAAACAGAAAGAACATAGCTGAAAGTATTATATTACCGATCTGATATGACCTGAACTACAAAGCCACCATGATGAAGACAGCATGGTATAGGCATAAAAATATGTAGACCAGTGAAACATAATGGAAGACCTAAAGAAAAGCCTGCCTAGCTATGGGTGCCTAATTCTTGATAAAGGTGTCAAAATCAAAACACTGGAAAAATAAAAGGACAGTGTATTCACTAAATGGTGCTGGCAAAACTAAATATTGACCTGCAGAAGAATAAAATTAGATACATGAGCTAGTGAGATGTCTTCATGGGAGTATAAACCCATGAAGTCACTATGGAAATGTGAAGGTGTCTCAGAAAGCTAAAATTAGATTGCCAGGCGGTGGTGCACTTGGGAGACTGAGGCAGGCCTCCTCTGTGAGTTGGAGATGACCCAGATATATATAGTATTCCTGGACCTATGGAGATGTAGCTCAGCTGAGAAAGTGGTTGCCCAGCATGCGTAAAGCTCAGGGTTCAGTGCCTCGTATTACATAAACCCGGCAGGGCATTTGCCTGCAGTCCCTGAAGTCTGTAGGTGGGGG
Organism: Meriones unguiculatus; assembly: GCF_030254825.1. Lineage (NCBI taxonomy): Eukaryota > Metazoa > Chordata > Mammalia > Rodentia > Muridae > Meriones > Meriones unguiculatus. Next base: position 12,126,152 of record NC_083357.1, on the reverse strand, counting down.
AAGGAGGACCAGAAGCTTAGTCATCCTTGGTTACATGGCCAAGTTGGGGCCAAACTGGGGTGTATGAACCACTTGTTCAACAACAACAAACTCATATCCCACCACAGAGATACTTGCACATCCATGTTCATTGCCACAGTGTAAAAATATGTAGGAACAAAAAACTTAAAGGAAATACAACTTGTTGGGTATGTTAGCAAGTATGTGTGAGTGTGGTTTCCTAGGTTGAAAACCATAGAAGGCTAACTTTAATTAATATTATGTTCCATTTCACAACACCTTGAGGTAGGAATTGATTTTATTCTCAATTAACAAAGAAACAATTCTCACTCGACACATAAAGAAGCTTAACATTATTCTGAATATAAAAATAGGTAGAAGTACAATAGTAGAATGAACCCAATGTAGCTGTCACCTGGATTTAGGCACTTGCTAGTGTCAGAGTAGGAGGGGTTTGAATTCATACCTGTCTTACTCCAAAACTGATGTTTTCTTTATGTTGTTGTCCTTTGATGTTATTGAGTAATCTTACAATTGCTTGGTATTTGCGGGAAGTAGACATGAAAAGCCTTCATAATGGCTGTGGCCTATTGCAGTTGTGAGGTCTTCTGGTTATTTATGGGGTAAAGGAAGTACAGTTTCTTTTAATAACATGGAGTTTGTAAGAAGCATTTTTTTAGTTGTAGTGTCGGCAAAGACAAAACCTGCTGATACAGTTCATCCTGTTTTATAAATCTTTGACCCATTCATCAGACTCTGACCACTCTAAAGATAAAGACTGATGTATTAGACTTTCTGACTGGTGGCCTTCTGCAGATTGAGAAATTGTGTAATTATTAACTGTGGTAATGGATATGCACTTGCTGGTTTCACCTGGTATCTTAATGGGCTTTAACCCTCTGAGTACAACCAAAACATAGCTTAGAATCATTGAAACTCATCTCTGACTACTTATATGTGAAATTGCTATGATAAGTATCTTATGATTCCCTCCCATTCCTCGCAACTGTCCACTCCTACTCACATACTCATCATTCCTATAACTTACACTTAGAAATAGCACCGTTGGCTGTAATTCTAAAGACTGTAATATTTGGTGTGTGTGTGTGTGTGTGTAGATACATGTGTATCATAGCATGCGGAGGTCAAAGGACAACTTTCAAAAGTTGGTTCTTTCCTTCCATTGTGAATTCCAGAGGTTGATTTTAGGCCTTTATTAGGCTTGCTTGGTAAGTACGTTTATTCTCTGAGCCATCTCACTGGCCTTTTTTATAATCACTCAGTTATAAATAATCAAGGCCATTTTCTAGCTAATTCCTCAATAGTGGAAGTGCCACACTCAGGGTTATTTGCTGAGACAAATGAATGAAGGCATGGTAAAATAACTGTCATCTATAAATAACCATGTGTTTTACAGAATTTGGATTTATCCCATACATTTCTGAATCAAAACTGATTGTATTATCCTGTGTGTACCACCGTCTGTCCCTGTGCAGAAGGGAAGGAGGTCTTTGAATTTATCTATCTATCTATCTATCTATCTATCTATCTATCTATCTATCTATCTATCTATTCAAGACAGGGTCTATTTGTGTAGTGTTGGCTGTCCTTGGCTCGCTTTGTAGATCAGGCGGGCCTTGAACTTGCAGAATTCTGCCTGACTCTGCCTCCATGAGTGCTGGGATTACAGACCTGTGCCATTGTGCCTGGATGGTCTTTGAATTTTTAGCTTTGATTCTTTTGTGATACTGTCAAATGTAATAACCTACAAATATGAACAGGTCTGACTCTGAAGAAGGGTTAGTTAACTCAGCACAAACTTGGAAAGCATAATCAGATATGTGGCAGTTAAATGATTAGGCTTGGATTCAGTTCTGTAGTTAGTTGTGTGAAATGGAAAAGAAAAATCAGACCAGTGGAAGAACTGGTTGGGAAAGAGCAGTGTTCTGAAACTAAGGAACAGAGTGTCTCACAGTTGGAGTGCTGTGAGTACGCATTTGGCAACTCGGACTTTGTTATTGTCTTAATAGAGATGGAAAGTGAGAGTCAGATTTAGATTGCAAGATACTGAGAAAATGCTAAGTGATGACACAAGGCAGGGGAGTGAATGCTTTACATTCTTTCTGCCCATCTTGGAGACAACGTACAGCAGTATGGTAAGAAAACTAGGATAGTTTTCTGGGCCGGTTTGGGAAATGGGCATGATTCTGGGCTGTACCGCACTTTTTAAACTTTGTAACTAATCATATTCCTAAGAGCATATGAAAGATGAAAGTGATAGTCAATTCCATGCTCATTGTGCTGACCTACACTTCTGCTTTCTGTTTACACCCTGCTTTTAAATCTGCATGATTTCCTATCTCTCTTTGAGGATCATCACTTTATCCTTCTCATTATACTATAAACTTAAATAGCCGTCGTCTTGTTGATTTTCCAGTGTCTAGCATAATGGCTGACAAGTAACTTTGATTATTAAATTAATACATATCTAACTTTTAAAACTCAAAGTAGTTCTGTGTTGGTGGTCTCACAAAATTAAAAAAGTAGGTTTGAGGAAAGGATTCATAAACAGTTTCAAATGGCATTAAGGTGAGGTTTGCAAACTGACCTTTGATCTGTCTATTGGAAGGTTTTCATGAAGCAAAATTATTGTAATGGGGGACAAATTTAAGTGGGCTGAAGGAAAAATGAGGACAAAGAGGCCACGTAGAGCTTTTTTTCCCCTTCAAAAGATAGGCTCAAGAGAAGAAAGAATACAGAAAGATCCGTGAGAGGAGAGGTTATTAGTTGTGCCTTGATTTGCCATGTATGGATTCTCTCTTCCTCTTGGTAGCATTTTGAATTTTTTTGCAGTGCTATTTGGGGCCCCCTTGTGGTGAACCTAGTAATGACATAAATTAGAAAAGCCTGATACACCAGTTATTGCATATGTAGGTCCTTTAGGGTTAAATGAAAGTGGACTTTGTAGTCCTCATAAGAATGCTTAGTTCTTTGGTTTCCAATGAGTTATAATGCGACACCTAAAACTGCTATAACTTTGTCTCCATAGTACTTCACTATTATAAACTATAAGCTCTTTGAACATTGTACTGTATTTATTTTAACTCCTAATACTTTTCTTAAACACTTTTAAAAAAGATTCATTTTATTTGTGTGTGTGTGTGTACGTGTACATGTGTGTATGCATCAGAAAGCATAGGATTACTAGGAGGATTCCATGGAGGTAGAGTTAGCCTGGGAACAACCTGCAATGGATGCTGGGAACCAAACTTGGGTCCCCTGAAAGAGCAATATGTAGTCAAAACCACTCAGCCATCTCCAGGCACTTAGCTGATAGACTTTAATAGCTGCTATCATTACTCTCATCTCTTATATTAAATATCAGCAATATAATTATTGTTCTATATTCTTGGAACAGTTTATTCTGTCTGAAGACTATGAAAGAAATGCTTGAATGACCAAGGAAAAAAGGACTGGCATTGTGAAAATAATACATATTAATCATAGATCATAAAATTAAATCTAGAATTATTTAAAACAATCATGTATAAGCTTGGTCCTTCACAATCTTTTTGAGACAGAGCCTAGCTTTGTAGCCCTGGGCTGGCCTCCAACTTGTTAGCCCTGCTGCCTTTGCCCCAAAGTACAGGAATTACAAATGCGTGCTACTGTAACCAGGCAATCTTGATCATTGATGTTTTTCTGTATAGGATTTTTAATATAAATACTTTTGAACATTATAACAAATATCTCTGTAACCATATCCAGTTTTTAAAAAGGAAACTTCATCAATATAGTTGATGCCTTATGAGTACCCTTAGCACATTCCCACTACTGACTGCTTTAATCCTTCCTTGGTTGTTTTATTCTGTGTGTTTATGTGCATTGTGGATGTACACATGTATGTGCTTGTGTGTGTGGAAGTCAGAGGTCAGTCTTATATGTTCTTAAGGAGCCATCCACCTTATTAAAAAATATTTATTATATGTGTGTGTGGTTGGGGTAGTAGCGCCTGCCTTGGTGCATGTGTGGAGGCCTGAGGACAACGTTGCACTCATTTCTCTTTTTTTCACCTTCACATGGCGTATTAGTAACTTTTCTGTTACTGTGGATAAAGCACGGTGACCACGGCAGCTTATAAAAGGAAGTGTTTACTTGGGCTTATGGTTTGGAGTGAGGCATGACAGCAGGAAGCTGAGGGACCACATTTTTTTATTGTTTTTGATGGTGGTGTTTTGTTTTGTTTTGTTTTTGTTGTTTGTTTTTGAGACAGGGTTTCTCTGTGTAGCCTTGGTTGTCCTGGACTCACTTTGTAGACCATGCTGGCCTCTGCCTCACAGAGATCTGCTTGTCTCTACCTCCTGAGCACTGGGATCACAGGCATGCTTTACCATTGCCCAGCTGAGGGATCACATCTTAAACTGTAAATACAAAGCAGTTAATGAACTGGAAATGGCTATAAATTCTCAAAGCACTTCTCCCAGTAAGGTTTCATCTCTCTAAACAGCACCTAGACTGGGGACCAGGTGTTCAAATATGTGAGACTATGGGGGACATTTCACATTCATCCTACCACACACGGGTTCAAGGAATCAGTCAGGTTGCCAACCTTGTCTTTTAGACAAGGTCTCTTGGTGGGACCGGGTCTTGCTTATTATATAGGCTGGCTGTCCAGAGAGTGTCAGGGACCTCCCCACCTCCACCTCCCCAGAACTATGTGCCAGTCCTAGCTTTTTTTTTTTTTTAATATTTATTCATTTAATTTTTATTTAATGCCAGTGAGTATTTTACCTACACGTATGTATGTGTACCATGTGCATGCATGGTGCCCACAAAGGTTAGAAGAAGGTTTTGGATTCCCCTGGAGCTGGTTGTGAGCTGTCATGTGGATTATGAAAACCTAAACTGGGTCCTCTGGAAGAGCAACAAGTGTTTTTAACTGCTGAGGCATCTTCCAGCTCTAGGCCTGGCTTTTTACGTGGATGCTGAGGATTTGTAAAAGGGCTTTTATTTGCCTGTTTCAGTTGTTTCGGAAGACTGCTTCAGTGTTGTCTTGGAGGATTACTGCTTCCATCTGCTAACCTTCCATCCATCTTGGAGGATTTCAGCTTCTGAGACTTTACTGCTGAATAAACTCATCCTTTCTTGTTCTTACTGAGCTGTAGGCTGGCTTTTTCAACTCAGCTGTTTGGGTTCAAATTCCTCTCTCTGCTAAATTATTCAATCTGGCTTTTCTCTCAGCCTCTGAATTGCTTTGCTTAGCCTCAAACTAACTCAAACAATCTGCTTTAATCTCCTGGCTCCTTCTCATTTTAAAACTTGATACATTCATGCCATACATAATATATTCTTACTGTTGTTATTTGTTTTGTTTTGTTTTTGAGACAGGATCTCATTAAATAGCCTGGCTGTCCTGGAACTCACTATGTAGACCAGGTTGGCCTCGAATTAATGAGGCTCTGCCTCCCTGAGTGTTGGGATTAAAGGCATGTGCCACCACTTCCGGCTTGTTTATTATTATTTTTTTAATAACTTAATATTTTTAATGTTATGCGCATTAGTGTGAAGGTTGTCAGATCCCTTGGAATTCGTGTTACAAACAGTTGTGAGCTGCCATGTGGGTGCTGGGAATTGAACCTGGGTCCTTTGGAAGGGCAGACAGCACTCTTAATCACTGAGCCATCTCTCCAGCCCCATGGTTTGTGGATTATTAATGTTAAATTTTTCATTAAAATTTATGTGTTTAGAAGATGCATCTGTATTAACATGGATCTCTTGTTTATATATATTTTTGCTGCAATATAGTAGCATCTCTCTAGGTATTCTATGTTTCTATTCCATTGTTTTCTTCATGGACTGTTGTTAGTTTAAATATGTGCTTAGAAAATCTACTGCCATCACTCTTGCACATCCTGTTTTACTGTTTTGCCAGTTATTCTTCAAAGTGAAGGGTTTACATGAATGCTGGGAACCAGCACGGTGGAGGCTAAAGTAGAAGGTTCACTATGGGCTTGAGGCTAGCCTAGACAGTGAGTTCTGGGACAACTTGGCTGAAGACAAAGACCCTGTTTTAAGATCAGTCCATCAGTCAGCCAGCTCATAGGATCTTCTTATTCCTCCCTGCCCCATGTTGGTGTACTTTTTAAAAACTATTTTATTTTAGTTCCTATGCCTCTTCCTCCCTACTCTACCACAGTCTCTTCTAACACCAGGTAGTAGAGAAAGGTTAGTGGGGAGAGAGGGTGTAATTCTCTTTAGCTGCTTCCTGCTGGTTAGTTATTGGGTTCCTTAGGGCAAGTCCAATCTTCATTTTAGGATATCTATCTTCTCATCAAACTGCATTAACAGCAACTAGGAGCGCCAGATGGGAAGCATCAGCAGCTGCCTCTTTTTTTCTAGGAGCCCCCCCTTCTCTTTCTCTCTCTCTGTGGGCTCTGGCATTTATTTCCTCTCCAGAGTCCTCAGAATTAAACCATCTACAGCTGCCAAAGAGCCCCTCTCAGAGCCCTAAAGAGGCAAATAGTTTGCTGCTATTGACAGTATGAATCAGTCTCATATCCCACACCTGGGAGTAAAACAAAAACATGTTTATATAACGTAACTGAGTTTTTAAAGACACCAAAATTTTCTGCTACAGCCACATTCATTCATTCATTCATTCATTCCTCCCTTCCTCCCTCCTTCTCTCCCTCTTTTTTTCTCTCCCTCCTTCCCTCCCTCTCTCCTTCCTTCCTTTCTTCCTTCCATAGCACATGAGATCAAACTTAAAGAGTTCATGTTAGGCAAGTGTTCCTCTACTAATTTATATCTCTAGTTTTTTTTTGATATTTCAAACATGTACAAATGAGTTAATGCAATTAATTGGTATATGTTTTGTTATCTTGTTCAACAGATATTAGCGACTGCCTGACTGAGATCTGATACCTAAGTGGAGAAGATATAGTTTTGCACTGAAGTATCAGATTTCACTTAGCTGGAGTCAGAGCCTCTTTTTTGTAAGCAAGAGGACCTAAGTTCAGGTCCCTAGCCACTCAGATAAAAGCTGTGCGTGGCCTGCTAGTGTTGGGGGAGCAGAGACAGGTGGATCCTGGGAGCTTACTGGCCATTCAGCTTAGCCTAAGCAGTAAACTTGAGATTCAGTGAGAGACGCTGTCTCAGAAAATAAGGGGAAGAGCAGTAGAGGATACTCTGTCTCTTTGGCCTCTTCATGTGTTTCTGTACAACATACATATACATACACACACACACACACACACACAGAGTTTGAAAGTTCACCCATAGTAACAGGAAGCTAGGAGAGAATATAGATTCTATGGAGTAATACTGGTAAGCGTGAAAGAAATCAGTAAATAGTCACTGGCTGTATGTGAAGCCAGGGAAGAGATGGTGGAGATTTAAGTGTGAAAAGATAGAAAAGTTGTTTCAAAAGGGATTATGTATGCAGGAACAGGATTGTTAGGACCACTTTAGGAATAATGGTGATGGATTTAAAACGAGACTACTTTCCAGATAATCATGCCCCACCCTACTCCTACCCCAGGCTAGCCCAGTTTGAAGTCAGAGTAAGTGATGGTTTAAGCCAAGAGTACCTCAGGCTTAAAATTTTGCCTGCCTTTTGTCTCCGTACTGTTGTAATAATCGGTGTTTCTTAGGAATTCTAGGAATACGTCTGTCTAATTAAAGTTAGTTATGAGCAAGCAAGTGATCAGTTTGATTCTTTGCCAATCTAATAGGACATTTTTCTCAGATTTACTTACACTAGGTACCATAGTTAATAGAAAAGTTTAAATGATGAGGTTCTTTTTTATATTACATAGTTATTAAGGTACATTTGTTCATATTATAGAAAAGATGAAGCTGAGATGGTGGTGCACACTTGTAAACCCAGCTTTTATCAGGTGGAGGGGAAGCTTAGGAGTTCAAGGACATCCTTGGATGTGTAGCAAGTTCAGGCCCAGCCTGTACTATGTAAGGACGTGTTCATAAGACACTCCCCAATAAAGAAAAAATGAAAAATATAGAAACAATCATTTTCGAATATCATACTGTCACCTGTACATTTTAAAGAAACCCTCACTTAAAAAAAGAAAAAAAAATCTTATTCTTTGCCTTTCAGTTTGAGCCTTGTATTTTAGTTTTGAGATTGAGTTCAAAGGAGGACCAAAACTTACTGAGAGAACTATGGAATGAAGAAGATGGATATATAAAGGTAATATAATACAATTAGATAAATGCCTATTCTTTAAAACTAAATTGTTTTTTAAATGGGGCAGGATTTTATAGCACAAGAAATCAACATTCTTAAAACATACTTGTTTGATGTTTAGCTTTGTTCTCTGAGTATTTTAAAATTAAAATCTATTACTATTTGTATGTGTGTTATGTATATGTGAGTGTAGGCCTAGGTGTGCCATGGTGTGGGTGTAGAGGGCAGAGGGCAACTTTGAGAGTCACTTCTCTCCTTCCACCTGGGTTTCAAGGGACTGAACTCAGGTGGCCAGGCTTACGTAGTAAGTGCTTTGCTCACTGAGCCATCTTGCTGGCCCTTTTCTCAGTCTTTAACTGAAGACTTTCTTATAACTAATTTGATTTCCTTATAATTTTGTGTTACTAATTTTATAATTGAATAGCATACCAAACAATTATGATTATTTTGATTTAATTATGATTAATTGTTTTTTTATCAGATACAGGAATAAGGTAGTAGCTGGGTGAGGTGGTGCTCACGTGTAATCCCAGCACCCAGGGAGGCAGTTTCCAGTAAGTCCAGGACAGTCAAGGCTGCACAGATAAACCTTGCTCGAAAAAACCAAAAGAAAGAAGGAAAGGAAAGGAAAGAAAGGAAAAAGAAAAGAAAAGGAAAAAAAAAAAGGAAAGGGAAAAGGAAAAGAAAGAAAGAAAGAAAGACTAATAAGTTAATTTTGAAATTTTTATTTTTATCAGAAATTATGAGTCGAGAATCTCAAGTTCACATTTTTTGGGGTGCTCCAGTTGCTCCACTGAAAATGACAATATCACAGCGAACGACTTCCCCAATGTCCACTGCCAATGCCTGGGAAAAAGTCCAACTTTTTTACAAACAGCATTCTTTGTATCTGAAGACTGAAAACCAGGAGCTTAAAAATCTGGAAGACTGTCAAGTCTCAGAAGCTCTCAGCCCTCCAGACCTTCTTAGTGGTCACCTTTTACCGACTTACGTGAGTAGGTCTGCTCAGGTGAAAGAAGGCTCTACCTATTCTGCTTCTGAAACACAGAGTGTAAGATTACAGAAGACTAACCCGAATGATGTGACTAATGTGCCAATATGTGGATATGAGGACAGAGTTCAGTGTTTACCTGAAGAAGAAAAGTATCAAAGGCTTCAGTGTGAAAATAAGAAAATTATAGATGAGCAGTGTAAAGATCACTCAAATCCCCGGGTTGAGAACTTTCAAACGGATGTGTGTCAGTTAGATTCTAAGTGTGCGGCTGGGCTGGATTTGGACTATCGTACTGAATACATTAACATAAGGCCAGAAGCTGTGAGGACAAAGCCTGTGCCAACAGCACATCATGAAACACAAAGTCGGGAGATCGTTTCCTCTGACACACACTGTGAACCAGAATCTGAGGGAGCAGTCAGGAAGGTCTCAGACCAGGAAATATCTACTGACACTGAATTTCTCAGTATAATGACCTCTAGCCAGTGTGCTTTTCTAGCTCAAGGGAATGGTAAAGGTCAAGACTGTATAAATAAAAGGGCTGTAAACATGGAGACAGAACCAACAGGAAGGCAGGGAGTAAGACCAACTGAAGGTAATTTTATTAAGCCTAGTGAAGAATTTGAAGAAGAATCTGAAAATGAGCAAAGCCAAGGATATTCCCTGGAACTTTTTAGTCCTGTTTGTCCTGAATCAGAAAGTAGTCATGTTCACATAAGCCCTGGAAAAAGTCTTGAAGAAAATATAAGCTCTCAAGAACTTTTCAGTAATGAAGAAAACCTGCCACCAAATGAGGTATGCATTGAGTTGTACAGCTCAGGAATGCTGTGTTCCCGGCTAAGTACCCTCCACCAAAGTGCTTCTAAAAGGAGCTGGCCCTCTAAAGACAGTGCCCATCATTCTAAAGCTCTTTCTGAAGTCCGTCATGTGTCCAAGAAGCCAAGGACTGATTCTAATACAAGAGAGTCAGCCAGAGCAATGCCCCAGGGGATCATGTCCGAATTGAAGAACTTAAAAAATATATCATTAATAAAAAACTGTGATTCTACAAGTCAGAAGTACAATTGCTTAGTCATGGTGCTAACCCCATGTCATGTGAAGGAAATAAACATAAAATCTGGACCAAACTCTGGCTCTAAAGTGCCATTAGCAACAATTGTAGTAACTGATCAATCAGAAATTAAGAAGAGGGTTGTTCTGTGGAGGACTGCAGCATTTTGGGCACTTACAGTGTTTCTTGGAGATATAATTTTACTCACAGGTAAAGTCATCAAAGGTATAGTGGTAGCTTGTTTTAAAGCTTGGTTTCCTCTGTGTTGTTTTTTGCCATTTGTCTTCCCTGGGTGTGACTGACCCCCCCAGTAGTATGTGTCTTGATCTACTTGCAGTATCCCTGGGGGCTTTAGTTCCCTTCTTCGTTCTGTGCTGCCTCCCCATTCATTTTCTCCTTCAAGAAGCCTTCCCTGGTTAGTTGTCACAGTCCTCCATCATGTGTCAGTTGGAGTCCTGCACTGGCCTCTTTTTTGCTGTCTTGTAGCTGTGTTTATACATGTCTTATTAACTCTTACTTTATTAGCAGTATTATTATGAAAGGGCAATATTCCTGCTATTTCACTCCAGTAGTGCTGTGTACATTAAACTCTTATTGAAGGAACAGACACAGTGGTTGATGGCCTTTATTTCTTGTTTTGTGACAGAGTTTCATGTGGCCCTGGCTGGCCTTGAACTTGCTGTTATGTTCAGCAGAGGATTGCCGTCCTTGCATTCTTTATATTCCTGACTGCTTGCCAAATGTTGGAGTTACAGGCGTGTGCTGCCACATTCTGCTTGATTGTGTTATTGTGGGGGGGGGTACTTGTGTGTTTGCAGACATATGGGCACGTGTGCGGGCTGTGCACACGCACGTAGAGGCCAAAGGTTGATGGTCAGGGGATTTCCTTGATGGCTGCTATTAAGTCAGGGTCACTTGACCTCAGATCACCAGTTCTACTAGTCTACATAGACAAGTTGATCCAAGGATCCTGTGTCTCTGCCTCTTTCATTCTGGGATCACAGGTGGCTGCCATGGGCCTGGCATTTACTTGGGTGCTGGGGATACAAACAAACAAAATATAAAATAAAACCAGTACACATCTAATTAAGCTAGGAAGAAGTTAGTTAATCTCACCAACGTCGCTAAGAAAGGATGTGATGGAGCCCTGCTCTGTCAGCCTCAGCTGAGAAAATGAAAATTGCAGTATGTTCACTATACACTGAATTGTTTGCAGGGAGCGCAAGACCTTTAGCTAATGTGTCTTGGTATATTTTCTTTGTATTGTTAGGAACAGTCTTTAATGGAATGTAAACACAGGATTATAACAAACAGGAGTAATATAGCCTCCTGCCACTTTTTATGTGTTGTTATACTATTGTTGCAGTTAGTGTATCTAACTCATGTTCTGACCCCGTACTCACTGAATACCTTTTGGTTGTTACATGGCTTCCCAATTGTAGAGCTATTTACAAAATGAAAACATACTATAAGAACTCTTTCTTTGGAAAATAATATTGTGCCTACTTTCTTTCTTTTTTATTATAGTTTATTTTATTTTTTAATATTAGTTATAGTTTATTAACTGTATCCCAGCTGTATCCCGCTCCCTCATTCCCTCCCAATCTCACCCTCCCTCCATTATCTCCTCCCTGCCCCTTTCCAAGTCCACTGATAGGAGGGGACCTCCTCCCCTTTCATCTGACCCTGGTTTATCAGGTATGTTCAGGACTGGCTGCAAAGTCTTCCTCTGGCTTAGCAGGGCTGCTCTTACCTCACGGGGGAGGGGGGTTCAAAGAGCCAGCCATTGAGTTCATGTCAGAAATTTACTGGGGAAATTTCTTACTAGGGAACCCACTTGGATACTGAGCCACCATGGGCTACATCCGAGCAGGAGTTCAAGGTTATAGCCGTACATGGTCCTTGGTTGGAGAAACAGTCTCATAAAACACCCCTGTGCCTTATTTGGTCCTTATGGAGTTCCTGTCCTCTCTAGGTCATACTAACTCCTCTTTCTTTCATATGATTCCCTGCACTCTGCCGAAGGTTTAGTTATGAGTCTCAGCATCTGCTTTGATACACTGCTAGGTAGAGTCTTTCAGAGGCCCTCTGTGGTAGGCTCCTGTCCTGTTACTTGTTGTGGCCACTTTTAATCAAGGCTATTTTACCTCAAGATCATTTACTGTGATCTTCTTATAGGCCTTTTCTAGCCCAGCTACCTCACTCTTGTCTCCTAACATCCATACAGTTGTTTAACTTGGTAACATTAAATGACTGCTGGAATTTAGTTAACCATTTTCTATTATAGTATAGATTACTTTTATGAATGCCTTTTAAAGGTATCTTTTTGTTGTAGTTGCTACATTATTTCTTTAAAAAAAAAAACATATCTGAGTGTAGTGGTACACACCTTTAATCCCAGCACTCAGGAGACAGAAGCAGGTGCATGTCTGTGAGTTTGAGGCCAGCCTGCTCTACAAAGTAAGTTCTAGGACAGCCAAATCTACATAATGAGACTCTGTCTCAAAATGAAACAAAACCAACAGCCCTCTCAACAACAACAGCAAAAAACCAAAACAAACAAAAAAGGAAAGAAAACATCTAGTTTGTTTATTATTTTCTTTTGTGTGGAACAAATGGGAAATTTGTGAGAAAAGAAAGCTATACTTTTATATTGTCTTAAGTAGTAAATTATGCTCACATAGAAATTTATGAGTAATGTTCAGTGTTCGTTGATAGCATTCACCTGAGCATTATTATATCTTTACCTTTAATAGCTCATTCTGGCTATTGATAGAGATCTCAGAATTGAAAAATTCTGTGTAACAGATAAGTTCTAGAACATATTCTGTGTAGAACATGATAGACTTTTAGCAACAGAAGTAAGATGATAGAAATTTGAATTGTCTAAGAGTGTCTACTACCAGAATTAAAAAGAAGAGGACCTGCGATTCAGTGTTGGAAAGCCCTAGTATTTACGGAATAAATGGAGGGAAAGGAACTAAGAGCTGAGCCTTAGAGGTGAGCGGGCAAAAGAGAACCAGGAGGCAAGGACTAGGCACGTTTTGTCCTACCCTATCACCTAATGCCTCATGAATCCAACACAGAGTTTAAAAATTCCTTGAAATTTCTCAGACGTTCTTGTCTTCTGAAGAGCAGCTATTCTGAGCATTACATCATGAAAGGTCTGGGTTTCTCTTTTTGATGGTACTGGGGATTGAACCACATTCACACATAGGAGTCACATGCTCTGTAATGACGAGTTTTGAAAGCTGCGCTAGACTTTTCTGGTTAGGTGGTGGGAGCCACTAGTGTTACTGTCTTACACCACTTGTGATACTTTTGTACAACAATTACAGCTTACCCATGAGTAATTATAGCTTACCCATGAGTAATTTGAGAACTTTGTACATATGTACAGTATATTTCTGCCATATCCACCTTCATAACTTCTCTCCAACTCATCTCAGACCACCCCTTACATGGTTATTTTTACCTGTTGGTGTGTTTATTACTTCTAAATTACTTCTAAATGATTTTTCTTTATCTATCTTGGATCTATAGCTTTTTCTTTTCCATTGGAGAATATTTCTTAACTCTAAAGTATTTCACTTTCAACATCTACAGAGTATGATTAGCATGCTGCTTAAGGAACCAAATAATAGAAAAAATTAAAGACTGCCATATATTCATGTATATTCATAGCACAAGGGACTGATGCACACTGTAATCACTGTTTGAGGCAACACTGCCATGGAATCACTACCTTTCCCCTAATCTTAAAAATACGGTATAACCCTAAGTTATATCTGTTAAAAGCCCATATCTTTTAGCATCCATCCATCCATTTTTTCCTCCTTTTTATTTTTTGAGACAGAGTCTTACCTTATAGCCTAAGCTGACCTCAAATGCACGGTAGTTGTCCTGCTTCTGCTTCCTCAGTAATAGGATTACAGGCATGCTACCATGCCTGGTAAAACCATTTTGTTTTGTTTTTGCCATAAGAACTTAGGGCCACATTATGCTAGGCAAACACTCTACCATTATGTTACATCCTTAGCCCATCATTCTTTCACTTGTAGCAATACCTGAGCATGATATTTGGTGTATCTGACATATGAGTAATATATCATGAAATGAAAAGCTGTTTGGAAATATTCAAAACAGCTGGTCATGGTAGCATATGTCTTTGATCCCAGCACACAGAAAGCAGAGGCAGGCAGATCCTTGAGTTCAAGGCCAACCTGGTCTACATAGTGAGTTGCAGGGCAGCTAGAGCGTCATAGAGAGACCCTGTCTTTAAAAATATACATATATACATACACACACACACACACATATATACATATGTGTATATATATTCATATTCCAAGGTGAATGTGGTAGCTTGAATAATTTGAATATTATATTCAAATTATATATATATGTATATATATATAATATATATAAAATCCATCCATAATGTAACGTGTTTCACAGTGAAGTCCTCTGTTGGGTAATATTTTTTCAATACAAGGTAGAGTCATCAGAGAAGAGAGAATCTCAGTTGAGAGAATGCTCCCATCTGACTGGCTTGTAGATAAACCTAGGGGATATTTTCTTGATTGATGATTGATGTGGAAGGACCCAGCCCATTGTGGGTGCCATTCCTGAGCAGGTGGTCCTGTGCTCTCTAAGAAAGCAGGCTGAGCAAGCGATGGAGAGTAAGCTATGGAGAGCAAGCCAGTAAGTAGCATTCCTCTATGGTTTCTGTTTCAGTTCCCGCTCCCAGGTTTCTGCCCTGACTTCCCTCAATGAAAAACTGTAAGCTGTAAGATTAAATAAACCCTTTCCCCCCTAGCTTGCTTTTAGTCATGGTCTTCATCAGCGATAGGAAGCAAATGCATGACAACTCCTCAGTAAGAATGCAACCATCAGTCACCTAGCAGATCATTACAAGCAGAAATAAAGGATCTGTAGTTGCCTGCACCTACACAGTCAGCCTCCCATGAGCAGGGATGACCCAATTTCACATTCAGCAGTTGGAGCCACCACATGTTTATAACTCCCTGGTTTCTGAATCAAAGAGGTATTGCAGATTATGCTGGAACCTAGGTGTCTTGTTGATATAGTTCAATTATTGTCATTTTCTTTTGTTCTTCTTTAGCTTTAATAATCCCTGGATCTGATTTTCAAAAATTTTCAGAATTGTAGACTAGTGTACCACTATTGGCACGGAATAGAAGATGAAGCAAAAAGTTGACATGCTTCCCTAAGATGCCGTCACAACAACATGTAACCTTTAGAAATTGGTTACCAAGTGTATTCTAAGGGACAATGCATCAAAAAGGCTGAAAGATCAAAAAACTGAAAAAGTTGTAACCCAAACCCACCATGAAGTAGTTCTTTAATGAGACAAGAATCAATATTTAAGCCTGCTACAAGCCCAACTAGTCAGATAACTAGGAAAGAGGTACTTAGCATTATTTTCTGACAAAATTCCTAATTAGCTTGAGCTTTCTAAGGAAAAATGTGTTGTATACTTCTGCTTTCCTTGCTGCTTGTGAATGATCAGTCAACCACATGCTCTTTCCTCTTTGACAAGTCAAATGCTGATCCACTCTTGATATTCTGGGCATCAATATTAGCTCTGGCTTCCAGAAGACCAATGCCTGTGATATTTGGTAGTACTGCTCAGTGTTTGTATGATTTGTCACTCTATGACTAAAACATTAAAAGCCATGTAGTTGAATGTATAATGTATATTCTGTAAACTCCCTACATCAAAGGGGTTACTTCAATCTGATCTATCATATCTGCATCTGGTCTTTTTGCTTAGCTAAGCCCCAGTGATATATGCACAAACTAAGTGGCCCAGTGAATACATCTATAAGGTTCTCAATCTATTAACGAAGCATTTATGCCATATTTCCTTTTTGGTACAACCATGAGTAAATGACCTTGTCTTGTGGCCCAGTGCAATAGTGTTGAATTCAGGTCGCCTCCAAGTTCATCCACAGCAGCACCTTTTGAAATGGAAAAACCAATTTTGTTACTGATGGCAGCCCAGTGGAAGAGTGTAGCTTTTCCTTTGTTTGCTATGTGTATAACTTGCTGCCACAAATTCTCAGTAGTGTTCATATATTCCATATTATCCAGGCTTGACTATGTTTATGTGCTGAAGTTCCACCCAAGAAGTTCTTCATGTTTTTAATGGTGTTGGGGCTTGATTTCCTCTAGATAGAAAGGGGGAATGCTGCAGTATTTCATTAATGCTTATGGTCTGCCATCTTTGTGTGATATCATTCTTACTGCTCTATGCTGGGAAAAAGCAGTGGGGTTTGGGATGGGAAGCTCAGCTGAAGGCAATGGGAATGCTACTTCCTCCTCTTCCCTTAGACTAGGTAATTCCTGGCTTGCTCATGTCTCAGAAGGCAAAGGTCTAGGTTCAAAAATGAAATTTGCTGTTTTATCATTTTGTGCCTTTGGGTAATTCTTTCAGCCTGTCAGAAGTTTAGTTGCTTCGTGTGTGAGATATGTGTGTAATGTTTTGCTATTACTATGTGTTTAATAAGTTAGCCACAGTGTAAAGAAGTTTATGACAATGACCAGCTTTTGTTTTGTTTTATTTTTAGATGTGACTGTTCATGAAGATCAGTGGGTTGGTGAAACAGTACTCCAATCAACATTTACCAGTCAGTTATTAAATCTTGGAAATTATTCATATGTTCAGCCTGAAAAGCGTAAGTTGTATTTTGAATTTCCTGAACTTAGGGTATTTCCATTTATGACTTTTTGGTTTTAAGATGGTACAAAACCAGCAAAAAAAAAAAAAAAAATACTTTGGGTTTTGATCTTTTCTGGACTAGTGATGCCCCAGTGGCAGAGAGCCATGGCTGGTTATAAGGCTGACCACTGAGACTTTACACTGTGCTGTGTTGCCAAGTGGGGACAGATGGGAGATTAGGTATATCTAATACATTTTTGAATATAGCTTTTATTTATGGTGGGGTTACTGGATTGTTACCTCATTGTAAATCCACACTGTAAGTCTGCAAACAAAGATATTAGGAAAGATTTGAGTAAAGGTGTTTTTGATTTTTTTTAAACAGCTATTTTCATTTGTAAGGTTAAATTGGAACTCATATATTTTTATCTTATGTTTTGCAGTATTAGGATTGAACACAGGGCCCCTCAATGCTAAGCCTGTGCTGTACCCATCCCTTAAAGAAAAAGTAAAAATAGCACTTTAAAAGATGATTGTAGTAGAGGTAAGCAGGCCCCCTGCCAGCCCTAGGTGACAGCTGTGTGCCACGAAGAGAGAGAGAGAGTATTGGTCATGTTTCATTTCCTTCTTAGGGAGTCTGCAAAGTGGTGATTTGTAACATTTAATGAGTTATCTCTGAGATGCTGTGGTCCATATCTGCAGAAAAGTGTAGGTAGGCAAAAAAAAAAAAAAAAAAAAAAAGAAACAGAGAAACCATTCTGAAGCTTGCCCATGTAATTTCCAGGTCTTTGAATCTTTGAGATATTTTAAGATAATTAGAAGTCCAATTGGACACATAGTCACACAAATGTGATTTAAATCTTTTCCTACCATTGTTGAGAAAAACTCTTTTTGTTTTTATGACTGTTGCAAACATTATTTCTCTTAGTGTTGACTAGTCTTCTGGTATCTGAATCTACTATTGTTTGCTTAATTTTTCACTTGTTGAAGAATATTTGAGTTATTTCTCAGTTGAGGTTTTTAAAGAGTATATTTATTGCATAAATGTTCATATTTTTTATACCGATTTCTGGGGTACAATTTCTGGGCTGTATTCCAAATACATACATAGTTTTAAAATAAATTTCCAGCCAGGCCATGCTGACACACACCTTTAATGTCAGTACTTTAATGGCAGCCAGAGGCAGGCAGATCTCTTGGGCTCAAGGGCATCTTGGTCCACATAGCAAGATCCAGGACAGCCAGGATTACATAGAGGAACCCTGTCTTGAAAAACAGACAAACAAATGAACAAACAAACAACACAAAAACAAAAAGAAATTACCAAACTATTTTTCATACTACTCTATAATCTTTCCATAGGTTGGGGATAGCACACTGGTAAAAGGCTTGCCTGCTTTATTCAAGGCTTTGTGTTTGATCTCTAGCACATCAGAATAAGTAAGTAAGTAAGTAAATAAATAGATAAACAAAGCATGTGGAGTATCTCGTGCTTGAAATCATAGCTACCTGGGAAGTTAGTATAGAATATTATATAAAGTTGAGGCCAGTCTAGGCAATGATACTTACCAAAAAAGTAAATAAAATTAGAGACTCTGGATTGTTCCCTAGGACTGCAAAATAAATAAAAGAAATACAGCTACTTTGTAGGGATATATTACAGCTTTATTGCCATGTTTTAGGATATCTGTAAGAAAAATTACATGAGCTGCTATAGTAGGGTGGATACAGATAATAGTAGCATACTGTAATAAAGCTAGAGTTAAGTATTTGAAATGTTTTCACCATAAATAAACACGAAATTTATGTGGAGAGAGGTGAGTTTAACTTGATTTGAACATTTTCTGATGTGGTCTTGTATTGAAACGTTATATGGCATCACATAAAATATTTATAAAAAATAAATTTTAATAAATAAATAAAATCAATCTGGAGCACTGTGGTACCATGTGCATCACCTTGGATTTGATCCCGAGCACCACAGCAATAAATAGTACAGGATTCATACCAGTATTACCTTTTTCAATTTCTCTATTTCTTTGTCAACTTTTACTCTCATACTGTTTTTATAATCCATTCTGAGCGATGTGTACTGGAGCTCATTGAGGAGTCATTCCCTAATGACACAAGACAGCTCTGATATACAAGGCGTAATTAAAGAGCTAGAAGATCTAAGTAATGAACTTCATAGATTAGATGTATATGCAAATAAGTTCATACAGAACATAGTGCATCTTCAGACACATCAATTCTGTAGTAGATTGTTAGAAACCCAGTGACTCCATCAAGAAGGAATGTAAATTCATGCTGACAAAAGTGCTATAAAACTGGAATTCCTTAACAACAGCAAATACAGCTCCTTTTTTTTTTTTTAAGTTTTGAAACTTTTAAAACTAATTTGGATTTAAAGGAGTGATATAAAATTTACAAAGTAATGGCCATGATATGTATTGGAGCACAGAAGGTATGCTTAAAGCAGCTAACAGACCAATATTTCTTAGGCAAACACTTATACAAATAACAATTAAAGACTAAAAATAAGCTCAGAAAACTTGCAAGACAAATAACTAAGTCATGGAAACCAAGTGTAAACTCATAATGTAAGTCAGAAATTAAGGAGAAAAATTATAAAATAAGACAATTTAATAGATTAGAGTTCTCCCACCCCAGACAAGGTTTTTCTGAGTAGGCCTGGCTGTCTTGAAACTTGCTCTGTAGACCAGGCTGTTCTTGAACTCAGAGATCCGCCTACTCTTGCTTCCCAAATTCTGAGACTGAAGGCATGCACTGCCACTGCCCAGCATCAGAGTCCCCCTTTGCAAAAGTGGATAAGTCATTTGACTAGTTTGGTCAATAAAAAGTAAAGTACAAATATACAAAATAAATGTTAAGGCAGAAATGATCATTGAAACAATTAAAAACCAACAAAAGGCCTTTTGTTCTAGCAACAGTTGCTAAAGTTCACTTCATTAGAGATATAAAATTTAAGTGTACCAGATGTTATAGAATAAATAGAGAAGGAGAGGAGAAGGAGCCCCAGATAGTTTCATAGAGAAGCTCCTCGCAACCTATCAAGACTCGATAGCCCAGGTTTTGCAATTATTTAAAAATGTAGAAGGAGACTTTCTAATCCCTTTTATATAATAGGACATTGACACCCAAGCTACATGGCTATGTTATGAACACACATATACATGATTATAAAACTTAAAACAGACTTTGAACAAGTAAAATGTTTTAGAGATGAGAGTTCTGTTCCATATTACAGCAGATCTGTGAATGTCATATGCCATACTAATATGTCTAAAGAATAATTGATTACTTTAATAGATACTGAAAAAAAGCATTGACAGATTCAACACCTACTGCCGGGAGTCTTGGGTAGCTCTCCTGTCTAGCACCCTGGGAACCCTGGATTTGATTTTGAGTACAACAAGACAGAAAACAAAATATTCCAGGAAATAAAAATTGAAGGATCTTTTTTCTTCAGCATCAACAGATAGTATCAATACAGCAGAATAAGTATATAATACAACTAATAGTATTTCAACAAAATAGATATACATAGCCCTAATGACAGTCTCTTCTGGTTTTGTTTCTTTTTGTTTAGTTATTTTTAGACAGTGTTTTTTATAGTATAGGCTAGCTTCAGACTCACTGTGTAGTAGGGGATAACCTTGAACTTCTGGTCTTTTTGTCTACATCTTCCCAATGTTAGATTACAGGTATGTGCCTGTAGTATATACCAAGGTTTTTGTGGTTCTGGGGTTTGAACCAGCTCCCTGTGGATTCTGGATAAGCCATCTGTGAACACAACTGTATCCCCAGCCTGCCAGTATCTAATTTAAAGAAGAGGACAAAAAATTTTTTTCAGCAATTTACCAGTATCAGGAAGGAGATAAAGATGTACATATTTGAAACTAGTCATCTTATAGTAGCATTTCTATCCAGTTAACCTATGCAGATAAGTCTCTTTACATATGCTCTGATATAACATAACGGGAAAACTTCCAGGGAATAAAGATAAGATTAATTCAAATAATAAAAGAATTCCATTTGGTAGCAAAATATAAAATTAATTTTAAAAAACCAGTCTATTTACACGTGTTTTGATATATGTGGAATGAAGTATAAGTTTAATTCAAATAGTAAAAGATTTTAGTGTTGTATCATGATAGAAAATTAATTTAAGGAATCAATCGAGAATCAGATGTGCTGGCACATATCTGTAGTCATTACACTTGGGAGCGAGTGGAAGGAGAATCAAGACTTTAAAATCATTTTCAGCTACATAGCAAGTTTGAGACCCACCTATACTACATAAAACACTACCTTAAAGAATGAGGAGGAGGAGGAGGAGGAGGAGGAGGAGGAGAGGAAATAGAAGAGAAGGAGGAGGAGGAGGAGGAGGAGGAGGAGGAGGGAGAAGAAAGAAGAAGAAAGAAAGAAAAGGAGAAGCTGCAGAAATAGCAGCAGCAGCAGCAGCCACCGCTGCCCAACAGAACAAAAATAAAACCCAAACTGAAATTAGACTTCAACTACACAGTCAGTAAACAATAAAAGAAAAGAAGAAAAGATTTTTTTGTAGTAGTAATCAAGAAGGTATTTGAGAATAAATGTAATAAGAAATGTCCAAAACTAGGCTGGGGAGATGATTCAGTTGGTAAAGGCTTGTTGTGCAAGTACAAAGACCTGAGTGTGTATGCAGCACCCACATAGAAGGCCTGGTGTAGAGGCTAGTGAGATGGTGCAGGGTTGAAGAGTGTGCTCTTGAGGAGGCACGAGTGTGGTTCTCAGCATCTGTCTCAGGTGGCTTACAACCAACGCCTGTAACTGCAGTTCCAATGGACACCTCTGGCCTTTTAGGCACCTATATTCACATGTGCATTCTTCTCTTCCCCAATACACAAAATTAAAATAAATATTTAAAAAGCCCTGGGTGTCATGGCATGCTTCTGTAGTGCAGACACTGGGGAGATGGTGACAAGGAGATCACTGGACCTTGTTGGCCAGCTAGTGTTGCCTCGTTGGTGAGCTCCAGATCCAGCGAGAGACCTTGTCTCCAAAACTGATGTGGAGAGCAATGGAAGACAACGCTTGGTGTTGACCCCTGATCTCTAAATAAACACATACATGCTTATGCACTGCATACATACCAGCATGCACAGGTGCTCTCCCCTCGTCTCAAGAGTTGTATGAGGAAAAAACTAATCTAACATTGCTCAATGTCAAAGTATAGATCCAAAAGTAGGATTCAACATGCTAAACTCAGATCAGCTAGTTAGTTCTTTATGGTGTTTACCATGTCAAGTCAAGAAAGTTTCAGAGATCTCTGGGAACACTATTAAAAGAGAGGCAGACTCTTATTTTTGTGTATTAGTAATAGTGATAAATTGATGGTTGTAGCTAAAATGGAATTGAATATTCTCCTGAATCATTCAGATATTAAGTGCTGTCGAATTTCAGTCTTGGTCTTTGTAAATAAAATGGCTGTTAGAGACAGTGTCATCTGTAGACATGTGTCAGTTGCTGTGTTTAGGAGACCTCAAAGACAAACTGGGCACGCTCCATGCTAGCAAAGTCATAAAACAGTGGTTGTGACAGGGTGTGCTCTGCTTCAAGATCATGTCGAGGTTGTGAGACATGAAAAGATTGGCTCTGGAAACCTCAGCAGTTTTAAATTCAAGAAATGTAACTAAGGCCAACTGAATTATTTATGTGTATGTGCAGTGAAGAGTATTCTTTACTCTGTTTGCTTTTACAGTCTCTAAATATGCTTCAGATTAGGTATGCTAATGTGATCCTAATTATGTGAAAATTAAATCTTTCCTCAGGAGAACTCTTTAGAGTTACCAGCTTCTTGTAAAGGTGTATAATTTGTTGTAAGTAGAATATATAAATGCCATTTATAAGCAATCTCAAATTTCCATCATGATTCATGATATCTTTAATGTATTTTTATTAGACCATATTCCTTATAGTTGCTAAGGATATCTGATAAAGAAATTTTTATAATTTAATGTATTTTTATTTTTAATTATCTTTAAAATTTTATAGTATGACTTTGCAGTATTGTGCTTGCAAAACAAATACTTTTAAGTATTTAAATGGGTCCATTGGTATTTAATATATGTCATTTTATGGTGTTACTATTAATAGAATAATAAAGCTAGGAAGTTTATTATATGATAGGTAAAATGTTCACATTAGAGGACAGACGGAGGGCTATAAGGGAATTCATACTGTTTTTTTGAAACTGTTTTATAAATTTAATATTAATTCAAAATACAAAAGCCTAGAGTGGTGGCACATACCTTTAAACCCAGCACTTGGGAAGGAGAGGCAGAGTTTGAGGACAGCCAGAGCTCTTACACAGAGAAACCATGTCTTGAGAAAAGAAGTTTAAAAAAATGCATATATGTGTGTTTGTGTTCATTTGGAGGGGTGAAGTATCTACCTCCCTGTGAAGGCTAAGGCAACCCTGGTAGCCTCAGAAATGTTATGCACCTTCTTTGAAACATGGTTTCTTATTAGCCTTGAGCTCACCAATTAGGCTAGACTGGCTGACTAGCAGGCATCTCTGTCTCCCCAGCTCTGGAATCACAAGCATATGCTATAAGCTGGGGTTTTTATATGTTACTGGGGATTGGACTCAGGTCTTTATGCATGTAGGGAGAGTGAGCTAGCTCCCAAAAATGAAGTTTTAAAAAAGTCACTTTTGATCATGTCAATAGGTATAAGGAAATCTTTTGATGAAATTTAATATCCATTATTAGAAACAGGAGGAAATTTCTCTTTATGGCATAAGAAAAAGTCTTTATAAAACCTGTCTTAGCTAGTGTTCTGTTGCTGTGAAGAGACACATAATCACAGCAGCTCTTATAAAGGAAAGCATTTAATTGGGGCTTGCTTACAGTTTCAGAGGTTTAGTCCATTGTCAGCGTGGTGGCACACAGGCAGACATGGTGCTGGAGAAGTAGCTTAGACTTCTGCATCTAGATCTGCAAGCAACAGAGAGCCACTCACTGGTCCCGGCTTGGACTTAGGAAGCCTCTGTCCAGCCCCAATGATACACTTCCTTTAATATAGCCACACCTACTCCAACAAGGCCACACCTCCTCATTCTTCTAGGTAGTGCCACTCCCCATGACTAAATAGTCAAATATATGAGCTTATTACGGGGACATTCTTATTCAAACCACCACAAAACCCAAGGGGGAAATATTCATCAAAATTGAAAATATAATAGAAATCTGTTTTTAAGATTTGGGTATTAGAGTAGGATACTACTGTTATCACTCTTAACATTATTTCAGAGATATTAACCAGTGAGATAAAATACAGAAAAGATACACAAAGATTAGAAAGAATGAAGTAAAACATTACTTGTAAATGATACGATTTATAATGACTTTCTTAAAAGTTATGAGAAATAACAGGAGATTTTATCTTGGTAACTATATGTAAATATAAACATGAAAATCAGTTGGATTTCTGGAATTCAACACCTAATACTAAATAAAAGAATTTTTTACAAAATTAATATGGTACAAACATATAGTAATAAATCTAACAAAGTGTCCACTATTCAGTAGTGTATTGTTTAATCTTCATGAATTTGTGTATGTCCTAAGGTTTCTCCTGTTACTGATTTTAGCTTTATGCTATAGTGATCATATGTAAAGCAAGGAATAATTGAAGTTGTCCTTTATATCCTGTGTCTTGACTAGGAAGTTGAAACCATTTACAATCAGAGTTATTACTGAAAAGTGTTAGTCTGCTATGTTTGTTGATTGTACAGCGATTTGTATGTTCCTATTTTTCTCTTGCTTACTCTTATTCAAGCATAGCTTGTTCTTTCCTGTGGTTTTATTGGTGTATGTGTCTTTTTCTTCAGTCCAAATAATTTCTTCAAGTATCTTTTGTAGAGCTGGCTTAGTGGTCATGAATTCCTTTTAGCCTGGTTTTATTATGGGAAGTTTTTCTTCTTTCTCCAATTTTGACATAGTTGAGGGTATAATAGTCTTGAAATGCAAATGCATAATTTATTTTAAAGTTTTTTCTTTTAAGTTTCTGTTGAGAAATATGCTGTTATTTCAATGGGTCTATCTTTATATGTGGCTTTGTACTTTTTTCTTGCTACCTTCAATATACTTTCTTTGTTCCATATATTCAGTAGTTTGATTTTAATATGATGAGGGAAGTTCTTTGAGCTTGTCTGTTTAATGTTCTAAATGCCTTTGATATTTGGATTACCATTTTTTCCAAAACATAATTGAATGAAATTCGTTGTTGTTGTTTGACTTTTTGAGACAAGATTCTCTGTGTAGCCTTGGCTGTCCTGGACTCACTTTGTAGCCCAGGCTGGCCTTGAACTCACAGAGATCCACCTGCCTCTCCCTCCCTGATTGCTGGGATTACAGGTGTGTGGCACTGTGTCTGGCTGACTGAATTTTTTTTTTTGGTATTGTGTTGAAAATATTTTCTGTGCCTTTAGAATGAAAACTTTCTCTTCCAATGCCCATAATTCTTAGGGTTGGTCTTTTTAAAGTCCCATATGGCTTGAGAGTGTCATTCTGCTTTCTTACTAATAGATCTTTGTTTTTTTTTTTAGAATATTTAAATTTTTCTACTTTCCCTTTAAGCTTATTCAGTCCTCTCATCTTTTCTGTTGGTGAGGCTTGAAGTTTACACTGAGCTTTTAATTTAACTTACTATGTTTTCATTTCTAGTATTTCAGTTTGGTTTTTCCTCTCAGTAGTTCTGTTTATGGGATTCATCTATCTTTTCTATCTATTAAGTTCTCTTCCTTTCTCTCTCTCTCTCTCTCTCTCTCTCTCTCTCTCGCTGTGCATGTGTGCACATGTATGTGTGTGTATTTGTTTTGGGATTCATTCAGGATTTTTTCTTTGACCTTTAAACATACTTATAATCAATCGTCCTTTCGATTTCTTTGTTTGGGGTTTCATATGATTCACTTTCCCTGGAGGCTATTATTTGAGGATTGGTGATTTTTGGAGGAGTTATGCTGCATTGTTTGTATATACATATAATATTTATAATTATATTATTGCACTGAGATTTTTGCATCTGGGTTATTTTATTCATTGGATTTGATGTTTTTATTTGCTGTATTTTTCAAGGAAGTATTCTTAATGTTCCAGTGAAGCCTGGTTATGGTATAGTTGAGGTGTCAGCGGTTGGTCACCCCTTCTTGTGGTCCTTCTGGGGTCAGTATGTACATGCTATTCTTGCCTAGGCAGTCTTTTCTAGGTTGAGATTGGGTCACAGATCCTGGTCTGTCAGTAGGTCTTTACAGGCAAGCTGTAAATCTGCTCATACATACCTCTGGGTAGTCATTCAGGAGTCATGTTGAGAATGCAGATCCCATTACTGGGCAATCATTTTTCATGTTTGAATGTTTTTTGGAACCTGTGTTCATGTCACCCTGCAGTCTCTGTCTCTGGCCATATTTTCTTCATTGAGCTAAAAAGTTTTTCTTTTTTACAATATTTATATTTTATTTTATATGTATGAGTATTTTGCCTGCATGCATGAAGTACAGATGGAGGCCAGACAAAGGCCCTGGAACTGGAGTTACAGACTGTGTGAGCTGCCATGAGGTGCTGGAATTTAACACAAGTTCTTTGTAAGAGCAGACAGTTCTCTTAACCACTGAACCATTTCTCCAGCCTGAGCTGTGGAGTCTCAATCCCATGTTTCTTCCCTTCGATGTAGAAGTATTCTCCTGGTCAGGATTCAGAGTCTAGTCTCATGACATTTCCTCTGAGTGTCCCAGGAATGTGACTCATTGAGGGTCTCAAGATCCAAGCTACTGAAACTGCGGAGATATTCTTAAACCAATGTCTTGCTGATGCTTCAGTTAAATGCTGAGAGCAAAGGCTTTTCCTAGGACATCTGTTCTTCCTCAGCTGTTGTCATGTACAGCTTTTGTTCCCTTCCTTTCTCTTTTTTCTCTTTAAAATATCTGTTACTGAGAGTGCAGTAACTATTTTCTGAGGGCTTTTGTCCTAAGCATGATTCCAGTCACTCCCTTCGTGAGGAGGTAGCTCACTAGACCACACTAATCCCTCTAAGATAGACTATGTATTTTCCGCCTTGTTGTTGTTCTAGAGATTTTTAGCAATTACTCATCTCTTCTCATAGCTTTACCCATCATTCTCCAGTTTATTCCTGGGAGAGTCTAGCCAACTGTCTTCTAAGTAGTCCTTTTTCTATGTCTTTGCTTTCAGGAATGTTTCTCCCTTTTCCTAGCTCCCCCTTCTCCCTTCTTCTATTCTTCCTGACCATTTATGGTTCTGGGGATGGAGCCCAATGACACCCAGCTGCTAGGTAAGTAGTTTACTAGGACTCAGCCCTGTCCTCAGTTTACACTCTGTCCTGAATGTTTGTCACCGTCTGTCTCTAGGTCAATCAATAACTCTTTCTGTGTTGAGATTGTGATGCGATGTTTCTCTGTATCCTTAGTGCTTGATATAATGCCTGTCACACAGCACATGATCCTCTGGTGAGTGAGTAAACAATCAGATGTTAGTGTAGCAGATGGAGGAGAGGTAGATGATCATGTTAATGGGAGAAAGAAAGAAGGAT
Organism: Meriones unguiculatus; assembly: GCF_030254825.1. NCBI lineage: Eukaryota > Metazoa > Chordata > Mammalia > Rodentia > Muridae > Meriones > Meriones unguiculatus. The sequence goes on along the minus strand of NC_083357.1, from coordinate 12,098,605 downwards.
CATAAATTAGTCTATAAACTCTTGATTTCTAAAAGTCAACAAAATATATATGGATAACATCTTCTTTTAGCCATAAGTATATGAACATATCTTCCTTTCCTTCAGGAGAATTTAAATTTGATCAGCAAAGCTCATTAATCCATACTCTTAAATATTTATTTATTTAGTTAGTTTGTGGGGATGGGATGCCTGTGTGGAATTCAGAAGACCACTTGTGGGAGCTGAGCTGGTTCTCTCCTTCCACCGTGTAAGTCCTGGCATTAGAACTCACGTCGTCAGGTTTGAAAGCTAATTCCTTTACCTGCTGAGCATCTTATGGGTTCAGTCAGTGCTTCTAAATATGTGTATTTTATTATATGTAAAGTTGTAAAATTTGTCTCCACAAAATTTCAAATAGGGTCTGGAGAATCGGCTCAGTGGCTATGATGTATTTTGCACAGAAGTCCTGGTTTGAGTCCCAGCACACATATAAATCCAATTCCAGCGTATCTGACACACTCTATGGGTACAAGGGACTCATGTGGTACGTAGTAAAACATTCATACACGTAAAATCATCTAAAAAGTTAAAACCCTTGAAACAGGAAGGTAAAATCAGTTAGATGGTATTATTACCATAGTATTAGATGGTATTAAGTGGATGTTCTTAAAATTAAAAGAAACATTATTATGTAACACGTGCTTAAATGAGAATTAGGGGAGGAAGAACCTTGTGTATATGGTTGCTGTGCTGTGCAGAATTTAGTTGGGAAGAGGAATGTGATGACTTTATAGCATCTTGAAACTGATAAGGACAGCATCCTAAACTTGGGGTGGTGTAGAGCAGGTACAGCAGAGTCTGTTAGGCTTGTAGGACATTTCAAAAGTGATTGCTAAGGAACTTGTTGATGCAGGACTGTTGTCAGGATAGCTGGGAAAGATGGGATCAAATTAGATTCTAGAGATTGGGGAGCCCACTAGATAGTTCTAGGGTCATGGGAGAATAAAAAATAATGGTAAACCTGAGCCTGGTTGTAGATTCGGAACATAGTGAATTTCTTGGAGATGATAAGTTTCTGTTGCCTGATAATATCAACCTTTATTTTTTGGTCTAAACTGAGTCTAGAAAAGCTACATAATTTATAGTAATTAAGTAGTATTTCATATGTATTTAAATACCATAACATAAAACATAGTTCAAAGAAAATATTATTCATAGCATGAACAAAAACTCCTGAAAAGAAGCTGTGTTTATAGCGACCGACCTATTAGCATTTCAATACAGTGGGTCTGGAGAGATGTCCCAAAAGTTATAGACTAGGCTGATAACCAAACTATAGGAATTTCAGTACTGTGAAGACATTGGAATGTGGTAAGTTAGTTCACAGGCTAATTACTTATTTGGGGCTAGTTCTAGCCCTCCAGAACAACCATTTCTGTTTCAAAACTATCATGTGGTAACAGATAGGAAAAAACCCATAAGGTGGAATCTAATAACTCAGCAGACCACTAACTTCTCTCAGCCCCAAAGCTGAGTATGTCATAGCATCCTGGCTATAGAAAAGCTTCTCCCGTCTAGCTATACTTGCCTTTCTGATGTATCCAACAATGCATTTTATTTTATTATTAATTTTTAGTTTGTTTATCTTATGTGTATGGGTGTTTGCCTGCATATATGTATGTGCACCGTGTAGAATATGGCATTGAACCCTCTGGAACTGAAGTTATGGATAGTAGTGATCAGGTAACAGGAAGAGAGTGCTACTGGGCCTGGTGTGGGCTTTTGAAGCCCATAGCCTACTTGAAGGGACACACTTTACCCAGCAAGGCCACACCTTCCAGTCCTTTTCAAGTAGTGCCACTCCTTGATGACTAAGAAATCAAATATATGAGCCTATGGGGCCATGCTTATTCAAACCACCACAGCTGTGGTTTTCCCATTTATGATTACCAGGAAAACATGATGTCATACTATGTCTATGTTTTTGTGTTTTTTGCTTCCTTAGATTCCAGTGTAGTTGCCAATGTTATACTTCAGGACTTGCTGGCATATGTGTCTTCAAAACATTCCTATCTCAAAGATCTGCCTCAAAGGCAGCCTCAGAAGTTGAACACTGTAGAGTTTGTGGAACTGGAGCAGCTGCAGCCCGATACATTAGTCCATGCAGTACTCAGAGTAGTGGATGTCACTGTCTTGACAGGTAAATATTTTGAGTGCCTTTTTAATCTTAGCTTATAAATACTAATATGCAAGACCATCTTGGTTATCACTATATTTACCATGAGATACTGTGGTGTCACCCAAGGAGAGTAATACCAAGTAGAATGTCCTTTTCTTTTTCCAGAGGCATTATATAATTATAGAGGACAGAAGCAAAGGAAAATTCTGTTAACAGTGGAACAGGCTCAAGGTCAACATTATGTGCTTGTATTATGGGGTCCTGGAGCAGCCTGGTATACTCAGCTTCAAAAGAAAAAAGGTAAATAATCTGGAAAAAAAAACCATTTAAACTATTTATATCTTGGTAAATGATTAATGTTTATTTGTCTGAGGCACAGAGACTCCGAAGAGATTACTGCAATTGCAATAATAATGATTGGATGCTCCTCTGCAAATTTCTCTTGCTATAATTTTATACTTAAAGCAATTTAGTTATTTAGAAGTCCTTTGTAATTAATGGTAACAAAATAAAGGCTTGAATGTTTTCATGCTTACTATATGAGGGCATTAGTAAAACATTATCTCCTTCAAATAATGTTCTTTTTAAAAATGATTTCTTGTTAATATTTTTAAATTGTGTGTGTGTGTGTCTGTATGTGAGTATTTACATGTGAGTATAGTGCCTCAGTAGTCCCTGGAGCTGCAGTTGCAACTGCCTGATGTGTGTTGGGCGTTAGGTCTTCTTCAAGAGCAGAGCGTGCTTTTAACTGTGGAGCCATCTTTCTAGCCCCTCAGCGATGGTCTTCAAATTTTTAATCATGGAGAAGTATCTGTAGTTTAATGTTTTTTCAGTCAGAGTGTTCTTATAAATAAATTCTGTCAGAAGGCAGGTGTTTGGGGGTACAGTAAGTCTTTCAAGTCAGTTTTTAGTTAATTATTGAATTAATTATCATGTTCTGGGTTTTTATTCCAGTTCAAAATTGTGAGCTTTTAGCCATTATAGAAAGCTTGTTTAAAAAAACCCAATCCAGTGGTATATTTTTTAAAACACAAGTTAATATATGGTGCATTAAATTAAAAGGAATTGATATTTCAACAAATTAGTATAGTATCTTCCTTCCTTCCTGTGTGATTCGATTTTAACAACCAGAGATAGTTTAATTAGTGGTTTTTTAGTTGCCTTATTCTGCAAAATAATTTAGACATTGATGAACTCATTCATTATTTCATACTTGAATGAGTTAATGCTGTTCCAAACATCTGCCCAAGTGCTTATCTGGAGGTAGATCTGTCACATTGTCTCTTAATCATTAATAGCCCGTACCTAGGACTTGAGATAAGTCTGGCTTTTATGTCACGATCAAATAGCGACAGATGTTTGTCCAGTTGTGAAACCTGACAAACATGTATCGATGACAGGCATGATCACTGACCATCCTATCTCAGCCGTGAGCACGAGTCTGGTGCATGCTAAACAAAATGTGGGTCAGAGGTGGAGTGGTGTTGTAGCAGAATACATTGCTCTTTTCTTAATGTGACTCTTTCTTTAGAGTTAACAATCAGTGGTAATAAAAGAAAAATTATTAATATCTCTAGATAATTCTATGGCTTTTTAATTAATACTGAAAACCTTTGAATCCAGGAATTTTGATATAAATTGTTTTTGCTGAATTCACTGATTAATCCTAAATTTATACATACTCTTATCATTTTAAGTTTCAACATCTTCAATACTGCAAGAAATTTCTTTTGATAGAAAAATTACAGTTTTGATCATTTAAGTGATATACTTCCAGAAACAGTTTACTCTTTTTTTTTGTATATATATATATATATATATATATATATATATATATATATATATAATATATATATATATATTCATTTAGCAGTTCTTGAGGCCATCTCCATTCTGCCTCTGTAGTAGGTACTGGCTTTCACATACTTTTCTTTTTTTTAAAGATTTATGTATTATGTGTACATTGTTCTTGCTGCATGTACACCTTCATGCCAGAAGAGGGCACAAGATCTCATTATAATGAGCCACCATGTGGTTGCTAGGAATTGAACTCAGGACCTTTGGAAGAGCAGTCAGTAGTCAGTGCCCCTTTTTTTTTTTTTTTCTTTTCTTTAATGTATATGAGTGCTCTTATCTGCATGGACAGCTGCCTGTCAGAAGAGGAATGATCACATTATAGATGGTTGTGAGCCACTGTGTGGTTGCTGGGAATTGAACTCAGGACCTCTGGAAGAGCAGACAATGCTCTTAACCTCTAAGCCACCTCTCCAGCCTGCAGTCAGTGCTCTTAACCTCTGAGCTATCTCTCCAGCCCTCACATACTCTTAAGGATAACAAACTTAGCCTATATGAGGAACCGTCACTAAGTAGTTCTTTTGTTTGTTTGTTTTTAAGACAGGGTTTCTCTGTGTAGCCTTGGCTATTCTAGAACTCGCTCTGTAGACCAGGCTGGCTTGGAACTCACAGAGATCTGCCTATGTCCACCTCCTGAGTGCTGGGATTAAAGGCATGCTCCACCATTAAAGGCATGCCCAGCTTTACCAAGTAGTTATTATTCAGTAGTAGAGATAATGGAATTGATGTTTTGGGGATGAATAGGAAGAAATCCCAAAGTTTTATTCCTTTGAAATCTGCATTGCTAGCAGGAAACTGGCATACTTTGTCTATAGCAGGTATTGGTCACAGCTTAGATTCTAGTGAAGGTACACTAGCGACATAAATCAAACTTCTTAAGAGTAATTGCTTGCAATCTCACCACTGGGAGGCAGAAGCACAAGGATCAGGAGTTCAAAGCTATCTTTGGGTAAATAGGTATTTTGAGGTCAGCCTGGGCTACTTGAGATCCTGTCACAAACAAACAAAAGAATAATTAGGTGAGCATAAAATAATTTATTCAGAATCAAATGCCATTTTCATCAGTTACTATTTCAAATACATAAAAATTATGATAAAGTACTCTCATAGCTAATTAAGCAGAGCGATGCAAAATAACCCCAGTTTATGATTATATATTATCCAAAGTCATAGGTTGACATGAACATTTGTAATCCGATTATATCCTAAATCCATAATTCAAATGTGGATTTGAATTGATTCAAAATCTTCCTGAAGTCTGCCATAACTAATAGTTTGCTGATGAAACAATTTCACTGTCTTACTTGGCTAACTTCTCTAGAGCCACAATAACGAAAGGGTGTGTCAACACTGTAACACCTATTCTAATAACCTTAGTAAGGACTGATTTGCATTGCTATTGAGACAGGGAGTAGCCCAGGCTGGCCTCTAGCTCACTAAGTAGTTGAGAATTATCTTGAACTTCCGATTCTCAAGTGTGTGCAACCATGCTCAGTGCTGGGCATCAAACACGGTCTCATGCATGCTGGGCAGTCTACCAACAACCAACACTTCTAATTATTAAATAACAGCAGTACAGACTTCCTTGTCAGGTATTTTCTATTGTATATTCAGAAGTACAGTGAAGCCAAAGGAAATTTCTCAGCACAATTTTTTTTTTCTGGTAGCTAGCTGTAGGCTGTTGGTAGAGGACCTTATCCAGTCCCAGCACCCGTACCTATTGGCTATCTAATGATGCTGTCTGTATAGACTAGTTGACTTATTTGTCAATTCTGAACAAAAACAAAACAACTAAATTAGTTCTTACTGAGGGAACTAGAATCCCCATTTCAGTGTCCCTTAAAAAGACTCAACTAGTTAAAAAAAAAAAATAGTAAACTTTATAGATCTCAAAATTAGAATGTGCTATTCTAAAAGGCAGTTGTTTAGGAGTCCAAGAAATTCTTGGAAAAGATTTAGTAAGATGCTATCTGGCCAGGTGTGGTGGTACACACCTACAATTCCAATACCTGGAGGCAGAAGTAGAGGAGGAAGAGCTCAAAGCAGCCTGTACTATATAGAGAGACTCAAAAATCTTAAAGCCTGTAGCTTTAAAATTCATTTAATACACTGCTATGTTTTGTCTCCTTTGCCCAAATTCTTTAGTGATAAAAATTGTGTTTAGGTGATTTAATTAGGTCAGACTACTTAATCTGATTCTGAGCATAGACCCTTTTATTTTGGTAACTTTTTGTTTTTATTTAAGGTTGTATTTGGGAATTTAAGTACCTTTTTGTTCAGCGCAACTGCATACTAGAAAACTTAGAATTACATACAACACTGTGGTCATCCTGTGAATGCCTGTTTGATGATGATACGAGAGCAGTTTCATTTAAAGCAAAATTTAAAAAAAATATACCCTCACCTGTCAAGATGTCAGATTTATCAACTCACCTAAAGGATAAGCATTCAGGTAAGATCTTTATATACATAAAAATGTTGCTAGTTTTAGTGTAAACAAAGACGCTACCACTGTGATATTGAAATATGATTAGTATAATTAAATTAATATGAATTAATTATGATGTGATAATTAAATTGTGAAAGTAAAATTAATCAGTTAAATATGAAAGTAAAATGTAGATTTTCTATAGATTTCCGAACCAGATACTGATTTCTTAGTCTTCTGCCTCCAACTCTGAGTTTTTCTTTTAAACTATTAAGGATTACTTAATATTTTTTATGTATAATTATGTTTTTGCCTCTCATTATATAGCTTATCCTGACCTCCAACTCATGACTCATGCTCTCAGCCACTTCAGGTCTAGGATTACAGGTTTACACCACCATCCCAGTGTTTGCTGAAAGGTTTTAACTATAAATTCAATGTATTTAATAGATTCAGAGCTGTTATGATTATCTATTTGTTGAGTGAATTTTGGTTTGCAGTTTTTAAGAAATGTGTTCATTTAAATTATTGACATGGCAAAAATTATTCATAATGAAGTCATTTGCTTACTATCATTTTGAATATTGATTTTTGAATAGGTAATGCCACTGATATTAGCTGGTACTAGTAATTTGGATCTCTTTTTCTATTTTTATTCATTTTGTTGATTGCAATCACCTTTTAGTGATTTTTCTGTTTTCTCCTTTATTCATTTCTGTTCTAATTAGCATTATTTCCTTTTTATTAAGTTTTCTATATTAATTAGTTTATTTACTTTGTATCTCAGCTGTATCCCTCTCCCGTATTCCCTCCCAATCCCACCCTCCCTCCCTTTTTCCTCCCTGCCCCTCTCTAAATCCATTGATAGAGGAGGTCCTCTTCCCTTTCTATCTGACCTTAGGTTATCAGGTCTCTTTAGGATTGGCTGCAATGTCCTCCTCTGTGGCCTAGCAAGGCTGCTCCTCCCTCCGGAGTGGGGAGGTCAAAGTCAGCCACTGAGTTCATGTCAGAGACAGTCCCTGTTCCCCTTACTAGGCTACCCACTTGGATACCTGCCAAGGAGTCCATCTGAGCAGGGGTTCTAGGTTATATCCATGCATGGTCCTTGGTTGGAGAATCAGTCTCAGAGAAGACCCCTGTGCCCTCATATATTTGGTCCTTGTGGAGCTCCTGTCCTCTCCAAATCTTACTAACTCCCCCTTCTTTCATATGATTCCCTGCACTCTGCCCAAGATTTGGTTATGAGTCTCAGCATGCGCTTTGATACACTGCTAGTTAGAGTCTTTCAGAGGCCCTCTGTGGTAGGCTCCTGTCCTGTTACTTGTTTTCTCCTACTTCCAATGTCCATTCCATTTGTCTTTGTAAGTGAGGATTGATAGATCCTCACCTTGGGTTCTCCTTCTTGTTTAGCTTCTTTAGGTGTACAGATTTTAGTATGTTTATCCTATCTTATAGGTCTAATATCCACTTATAAGTGAGTATATACCATGTGTGTCTTTCTGCTTCTGAGATACCTCACTCAGGATGATCTTCTCTAGATCCCACCATTTGCCTGCAAATTTAATGATTTCCTTGTTTTTAATTGCTGAGTAGTATTCCATTGTGTAAATGTACCACAATTTCTGTATCCATTCCTCTGTTGAGGGATATCTGGATTGTTTCCAGGTTCTGGCTGTTATGAATAAAGCTGCTATGAACATGGTTGAGCAAATGTCCTTGTTGTGTACTTGAGCATCTTTTGGGTATATGCCTGGGAGTGGTATAGCTGGATCTTGAGGAAACACTATTCCTAATTGTCTGAGAAAGTGCCAGATTGATTTCCTAAGTGGTTATATAAGTATACATTCCCACCAGCAATGGAGGAGGGTTCCCCTTTCTCCACAACCTCTCCAGCATGTGTTGTCACTTGAGTTTTTGATCTTAGCCATTCTGATGGGTGTAAGGTGAAATCTCAGGGTTGTTTTGATTTGCGCCTCCCTGATGGCTAAGAACGTTGAGCATTTCTTTAAGTGTTTCTCTGCCATTCGATATTCCTCTATAGAGAATTCTTTGTTTAGCTCCGTACCCCATTTTTTAATTGGATTGCTTGATTTGTTGCTTTTTAACTTCATTAGTTCTTTATATATTCTGGATATCAGCCCTCTGTCAGATATAGGGTTGGTGAAGATCCTTTCCCAGTCTGTAGGCTGTTGTTTTGTTCTGATGCCAGTGTCTTTTGCTTTATAGAAGCTTTTCGGTTTTATGAGGTCCTATTTATTGATTGTTCATCTTACAGCCTCTGCTGTTGGTGTTCTGTTCAGGAAGTTGTCTCCTGTGCCAATGAGTTCTAGGCTCTTCCCCACTTTTTCTTCTAGCTGATTTAGTATGTCTGGTTTTATGTTGAGGTCTTTGATCCATTTGGACTTTAGTTTTGTGCAGGATGATAAATATGGATCTATTTTCATTTTTCTGCAAGTAGACATCCAGTTGGACAAGCACCATTTGTTGAAGATGCTGACTTTTTGCCATTGAATGGTTTTGGCTTCTTTGTCAAAAATCAGGTTCCCATTGGTGTGTGGCTTTATTTCTGGGTCTACTATTGGGTTCCATTGACCCACCATTCTGTTTCTATGCCAATACCATAAAGTTTTTATTACTATTGCTCTGTAGTACAGCTTGAGATCAGGGATGGAGATACCTCTAGACGATCTGTTATTGTATAGGATCATTTTGGAAATTCTGGGTTTTTTGTTTTTCCAAATGAAGTTGTGAATTTTTCTCTCAAGGTCTGAAAAGAATTGTGTTGGTATTTTGATGGGAATTGCATTGAATCTCTAGATTGCTTTTGGCAATTTCACTTTGTTAATTCTACCGATCCATGAGCACGGAAGATCTTTCCATCTTCTGATATCTTCTTCAATTTCTTTCTTCAGAGATTTGAACACTTGCTTGGTTAGTCACACCGAGGTACTTTATGTTATTAGTGGCTATTGTGAAGGGTGTTGTTTCCCTAATTTCTTTCTTGGCCCTTTTGTCTTTGGTACACAGGAGGGCTTCTGATTTTTTTTTTTGAGTTAATTTTGTATCCAGCCACTTTGCTGAAGGTGTTTATTAGCTGAAGGAATTCTCTCGTTGAATTTTTGGGCTCCCTCATGTATACTATCATATCATCTGCGAATAGTGAAACTTTGACCTCTTCCTTTCTGATATGTATCCCCTTGATCTCCTTTAGTTGTCTTGTTCCTCTAGCTAGGACTTCAAGTACTATGTTGAAGAGCTATGGAAAGAGTGGGCAGCCTTGCCTTGTCCCTGATTTCAGTGGGATTGATTCAGTGGGATTAAGTTTCTCTTCATTGAGTTTGATGTTGGCTATAGGTTTGCTGTATATTGACTTTACTATGTTTAGGTATGTGCCTTGTATCCCTGATCTCTCCAAGACTTTAAACATGAATGGGTGTTGGACTTTGTCAAATGCTTTTTTGGCATCTAAGGAGATGATCATGTGGTTTTTCTCTTTCAGTTTGTTTATATGGTGGATTACATTGATGGATTTCTGTATATTGAACCACCCTTGCATGCCTGGGATGAAGCCTACTTGGTCATGTTGGATGATATCTTTTATGTGTTCTTGGATTTGGTTTGCAAGTATTTTATTGAGTATTTTTGCATCAATGTTCATAAGAGAGATAGGTCTGAAGTTCTCTTTTTGTTGGGTCTTTGTGTGGTTTAGGTATCAAGGTGACTGTGGCTTCATAGAATGAGTTTGGTAATGTTCCTTCTCTTTCTATTTTTGTGGAATAGTTTGAGGAGAATTGGAGTTAGCACTTCTTTGAAGGTCTGGTAGAATTCTGCATTGAAACCATCTGGCCCAGGGCTTTTTTTTTTTGGAAGGGAGGCTGTTGATGACTGCTTCAATTTCCTTGGGGGAATATAGGACTATTCAATCTTTCTACCTGGTCTTGACTTCATTTTGGTAGATGGAATCTATCAAGAAAATTGTCCATTTCCTTTAGATTTTCAAATTTTGTGGCATATAGGTTTTTATAGTACCTAATGTTTATTTGGATTTCCTCAGTGTCTGTAGTTATGTCTCCCTTTTCATTTTTCATTTTACTGATTTGGATAGTTTCTCTCTGCCTTTTAGTTAGTTTGTCTAAGGGTTTGTCTATCTTGTTGATTTTCTCAAAGAACCAGCTCTTGGTTTCATTGATTCTTTGAATAGTTTTATTTGATTCTAATTTATTGATTTCAGCCCTGAGTTTGATTATTTCCAGCTGTCTGTTCCTCTTGGGTGTATCTACTTCTCCGCCCCCCCCCAGGGTTTTCAGTTGGGCCATTAAGTTTCTTGTATGAGATGTTACAAATTTCTTCTTGAAGGTACTTAGTGCTATGAATTTTCCTCTGAGCACTGCTTTCATTGTATCCCATAAATTTGGGTGTGTTGTACCTTCATTTTCATTGAATTCTAGCAAGTCTTTAATTTCTTTCTTTATTTCTTCCTTAACCCAGCTGTCATTGAGTAGCGAGTTATTCAGTTTCCATGTAGGCTTTTTGCTATTTCCGCTGTTGTTAAGGTCCAGCTTTAGTCCATGGTGGTCAGGTAGAACACAGGGGATTATTTCAATCTTCTTGTATCTGTTGTGGCCCACTATATAGTCTATTTTGGAGAAGGTTCCATGAGGTGCTGAAAATAAGGTGTATACTCTTTTGAGTTTGGGTGAAAAGTTCTGTAGACATCTATTAGGTATTTCCTTTTTTCTACCTACTTTGCTTCTGCTTTTTCTTATTTAAGACAACTTCCACCCCACCCCTAACCCCATCCCCACCACCAATGTGGTTCATTAGTGCCATGAATTTTCTGTGAAGTGAAGTATCTGGGTTCTCCAGTGCTCTGTAAGTTGTAAGATTTTTCTAGTCTAGCCTAGGGTAAAGACACTATTCCCATCCCTGTGTGGGCTCTTGGGGTTGTTCTGTCTCTGCCATGTACAGGCCATTTATACTTAGTCAAGATATCCAAGAAGCCCAGATATTAGCATCCTGATCCAAGTCAGCTTAGATTCTGGCACACAAAGACTATTCTTACCATTCTGAGGTCAAGTGTTCAACTTGATTGGATTTAGACTCACATAGATGACATAACCTATATGGATATGTCTGTAAGGTTGTTTCCATGGAGGTTTAACTAAGGAGGGAGCACACACCCTGAATGTGGGTAACGCCATCCTATGATCTCAAGTCCTGAGTAAGCAAAATTGGAAAAAAGCGACAGTAAGCTGAGCCAGTACCCGTACCAGTACCCGTCTTCTAGAGGATACAGTGTGCAAACTGCCTCACTTCTCTGATCATGGTTTCCCCTTTGTGGTGGATTGCATTCTTTGAACTGTGAACCAAAATAAACCCCATGGCTTCAGGTGGCAGTTCAGGCCAAAAAGATTATTATGTCCTGTCTGTGTCTCCCCTCAAACCCCCACCTCAGAGCATGGCTCTTAGACGTCCACATAGTCTCTTATGGCAGCCTAGCCTGCAGACATCCACTTGGCCATTGGTGGTAACTCAGGCAAAGACATTGACATAGACCGTGGACCCAGACGTGGCCCTTGTTGTCTTCCTGTGCTAGGCCCTCACCATGGCCTTCTCATATCTGCCTGTTCCTTACTGCCAAGGCCATCAAGTCTCCAGTCCCACCTTTCTCTATCGGCTTCTCTTTCTCTTCCATCTCTCCACTGAGTACTCCATCTTTCCTATCTCACCATCACATGCCCATCATAGTGACATCCATTGCTGGTGTTTGGGTGTCTTTTTTCCCTGAATCCCCTGATTGAGTGGCTGGGATGGGTGTTTGGGTTAGTGATATATTTTATACCACTTTAAAACTTGAAGTAGCTGTGGCCAAATTAGGAAGATTTCCCAAGAGAGTCTGCTTGCTAACGAAAGCTAGAGAAGGATGGCTCCTTATAAAGAACTGAAAGTTTCTCCTTGTAAGCAGAATTTTAGTGCCTAGAATTCTAGAATACCTCTGAAAGCAATGTCCACTTTTAGAATGCCCTTAATTTTTTAAAGAGGCCATATATGTAAATGCAAATTTATAAAATGAAGAATTATATGAAGTCCTCTGAAATTATTGTACTTCTCTTTAATTTTTTATGTGTGTGATTGAACATGTCTGTGGAAAGTGTAGTGTTGAGTTAGCTACAGCTTATTAAATATGTGACCACTAACTCATGTAGAGATATATGGCCTGAGTAGTAGAAATGATGAAAGCACTTCTGGGTCCCAAGACACTAAGGCAAATGAAAGACATTAAGGAGAGTCACCACCATTGAACTCCAAAAGACATAGTCAGAAAATAGAACAAGGACTAACACATGATACATCCTGATCTATAATTTATTAGTGGATCATGATGGCTAATTGTGATTGCTGACTTGATTGGATTAAAATAGGAACTTAGTGAAGTGCAACTCTGCATGAGTCTATGGGGTAGTTCCAGACAGTATACCAAGGGGAAAGGCCTAACGCAGCATGTCATAGGCTGGGGGCCCAAGGGTGGAAGAGGGAAAGGAGAACTCCAGCCAGCACCAGCGTTCTTCTTCTGCTTCCTGGCTGCTATGATGTGAGCTGCCTTGATCTGCTGTCCTCTCCCACCATGGCTTTACTGACACCTCTGAAACCAGGAACCCAAATACATCTCTCTGCTTTTAATTATGTCAGATAATCTCTTTTAATGATGAAAACTGACTAACAAAGAATAAATCTGAAGGCTTAAAGAAACCTTTAAATGACTGTGGAGAGGAAAGTAATGTTCAGATAGATTCATAGGCTATCCTAGAATGCAGAAAGGTAAAAATAAGTTAGGATCAAAAGATCATAGTAGATATTCAGTCTATATTTAGTAGATAAATGAATTGTTAGTCAGTTAACATGCTTGATGTTACAGTGAATGACAAAATAATAATAATAATAATAACCCATTCCTCCCCTTTCCCCTGCCACCACTGCCTGATTAGAAACTCAGACTCACTCAGTTGCAGGCAAATGCTTTGTTATATTTTAGGTTCTTTATGGAAGTCATAAGTGAGTTGAGATACACTAGGAAGGGAAGAAGAAGAAAGAAGAAAGAAAAGGAAGGAAGGAAGAAAGAAAGAAGGAAAGCGAGGAAGAAAGAAGAGGAGAAGCAGGTGGTGGTGGAGGAGGAGAAGGATTTGTGTAACCTGTGCTATAAGTAACTGTAAATGAACCATATTGCTAGCTTGTTTGTCAACTAAAGTTATTGTTGAATCTAATAAGTATAATATTTCTTTTTTGCATAGGAGTGGTTCTGATTAAAGCCAAGGTTTCAGAGCTGGTGTTTTTTGCTGGAGCAGCTCAGAAGATAACTCTGAATGCTAGCAGCTCTCTGAAGAGCATTTTCTCTTCTCTTTCCATCATTACGTATGCTGGCTGTGCACAGTGTGGATCAGAACTAGAAACAGATGAGAACAGGGTCTACAGACAGTGTCTGAGCTGCTTGCCATTTTCTGGGAGGAAAACCTTCTATAGGTAAGGCAGCAAAGTATAATTTGATAGAAAATATTTATTGCATAAGACTGGAAGTGACTAAGAACTGCAAATATCAATCATTTATAATATAACTAACCAGGAGCTTAATCAGGAGAATAAAATTTCCCTGAGTGACAAATAACTGTATATGAAATCAAGAATTTCCCAGTAATGAATTTGACTGTTTACAGTATTAACTAGATCTCAATTTCTCTAAACAGCTGTACTGAAGACTTTGTTCACTTTTAGCCAATATCTGACTGTTTTATCACTAACCTATTTCCCTGTCTTGGCATATAATGACAATGTAAAGGTTAAAAGTGTTATGTGACCTCTCCCTGACTTGTTTGCAGAGGCTGAGAAATATTTGTTTAGCCCTCAGTGCTTCAGTTTCTCACCTTTACTTAAGTAAAAGATAAGCTAGTCAATGTATGTTCTCTGGTAAAATTGTTAACTAGCTCAGTGAAAAGCACACCGCTTTCAGATCAGTGTTCAAAGTCTTGAATAATTGTTTTTTATAATCATAAAATTTCATTCCTTTACAAAGGACTAGAAGTGACATGTTTTATGTCTTTGCAGTTATTTACAAATAGTGAAGTATCTTAAAAGTAAATGCATGTGTATTTAGTGGCTTTGTTTTACTTATTTATTTTTGTGTTCTTTTAGACAGGGTCTTGTTAGGTAGCCCAGGCTAGTCTCAGGCTCAGTCCTTTACAACAAGTTCCTAAGTCACCTGCGTTGCCTTTATCTTCCTCTGTACTTAGCAGTTCATTTGTCATGACATCTGTAAAAAGAATGCACAGAAGCTTGGTCAGTAACCCTTATATCTCTTTACAGATATCTATGTTTGTCAGAAGTAAGTGAATAAAGCTGGGCATGGGGCTATACAAATGCAGTCCCAGTAATAGAGACACTAAAGTAGGCTCTCAAGTTCAAGGACAGCCAGGGTTATATAGCAAGACCTTGTCTTAACAGCAACAGAATGAACAAAAATAAATAAATAAAATGAAAACAAGTAAGTGAATGAATTTTACCTTTTTTTTTTCTTGTTTTTCAATCCACATGATTGAATTTAGGGACACATACTAGGCAAATGCTATATTTAGTCCTCTTTTTACCTGTTATGTTGAGATAAGATTTTGCTAAATTGCCCAGGCTGACCTTGAACTTACCCTGTAATGCAGACAGGCCTTAAAGTTGTCATCTTCCTATGTTAGCCTTCCAGGTAACCATAATATCAGTAAATTTCCTGTCTTTTCCTTTCTGAAGAAGAAATTTCTGTTTCCCCAAAGAAGTATATTTGGCAGCATTCTCACATTCTCATTGAACCTCCCTCTTTATGATTTCATGCTTCGGCTTTTTTAAAAAAGTTTTCATTTTTTTACTTTATGTTTATTTTATGAGTATTTTTCCTACATGTGTGTGACTGTTTCCTAGAGAAGATATAGATATCCTGGAACTAGAGTTATGAATGATTGGAAACTAAGGAACAAGTACTCTTAACTGCTGAGCCATCTTTCCACCCCTCCAGACTCTGCTCTTTTCTAATGGGATATGATTGTCCCTGGAATGTTAGCTTTCCTTAGCGAATGTTTCCTTAGGGAATTGGTTGGTTGCTGAAGTCTTTCACTACTAGATTTAAGACCTTGGAGGTGATGGAGCCTTGGTCATAAGCAGTGGAAACAGGCTCCTTCTGAAGAAAAGCCCAAGCTAATGTCTTACAGGATGTAAGCCTAGAAGCAGCCAACTAAGAGTTGCCAGACTGGGTGGAGTTGGTCAGACCCTGTCAGATGCAGCTGGCTGACATTGGCACAGATGGTTTGACAGGACCATCAAATATGTGTTGGCTGGAGCTGGTTAAGGTGATTGACTATGGTAGGTCTGAGCTGGGATGGAATGCAGTCAGGCCAAATAAGTTGCTGTGGGTATCCATGAAACCAGGAACAGTGGCCTTTGAGATAGACATAATGCTTGTCCAGGGCTAGGAGAGGTAAAGGTACTAACTTGGTCTTCCCAGATGCAGGCACCTCATGTTAGAATGAAGGTCGACACCCTTTTTCACCACTGCTTTTTCATGTCTGGGCTTTGCCTGGGTTTTTTTTTTTTTTTTTTTTTTGGACCTTGCCTCTGAGGTGGAATATCCAGCTATGATTTGATGGCTGGGCTGGCTGGAGTTCTGTTGGTTTCTCAGAGCCTGGGAGGAAGGGATTCTAGTTTTCTTCTTTTCCAGTGCGTGAAATACTTGCACTGATTCCAGCCTGCGCCTGTCTCAGGGAGTTCAAGGCCTTTAAAAGCCATTCTGGCTGAGTTCAGATGGATTATTTTTCCCCTTTGTCTTGGGACTGGTCCACTTTTCATCTACCTCGACTTTGTTCCTTGACTTCTTGCACTCTTGGTTCTTAGAGCTGTTATCTCTGGTTCTTTTGGTCTCCCCCCCCCCCATAGCAAAAATGCTATGCAAAGGCAGCTTTCTGAATTTGGCTGTCAGAGAATTTAGCCATGTTCTCAGGAGTCCTGTCACTGTCCAAAGCGCTGCCTATAACTTCTTTTTCCTCCCTCACACACACGTGGTCCTGGTACTGGGTTTTGCTCTGAGCAACTCCATCAAGAAGCTCAGAAGCCAGACGCCTTATCCTTTTCCCCTTTCTTCCTAGTCTGATCAGAGGAGCCCTTTATAACTCTTGACTTTTCCTGCACTCCAGTTTACCTCAGTGGCTCCAGTGGGATCTTCAGTTTTTTTTTTTTTTGTTGTTGTTGTTGTTTTTTTGACACAGTTTCATGTATCCCAGGTTTGCCTTGAACTTGTTGTGTAATAGACTTAATGGCTGTAACTTCTGATCCTCTTCTCTGTACTTCTCATGTTCTGGGATTATTAGTATACATCATCATGCCTGGTTTCCGTGGTTCTGAGAGTTGCATGTGGGGTTTATGTATGCTAGGAAAGCATACTAAATGACATACATGCTTAGCATAGTTTGTTTTTATTGCAAAGTAATATTCTACTGTATGTGTATCTTATTTTATTCATCTATTCATAAGTTGTTGAACACTGGAGTGGTTTCCTCCTTGGGGCTACTGTGAACATGTATATATGTTTTTATGTAGATGTAGTTTTTAGTAATTGGGGTCTATTCTCAGGAATGTATTTGCTGTATTATATGCCACTTGAGGCATGGCCAAGCTGTTTTCCAAAGCAGGTATGTAATTTTACATCTTACCAGGAAGCAAGGTGAGGGTCACACTCTCCCCACATCCTTGCTACTGAGTTAGGTCTTTTGTTTCAGTTTTTGTTGCTTGAGTTTTTGGTGTCAGATATAAAGACACCTGTTTTAAGCCAGGGTCATGGAGGTTTACACTTAAATTTTTCTTCAAAGGTTTTAATAGTTTTAGCTGTTATATTTAGATTTGTAATTTGCCCTATATTGATTTCCCTGTATGGTGTAAGGAGGAAGTCCAATTTCCTTCTTTTGCATATTGATACGTATTTGTCCTAGAATGAATTTTTAAAAAATATTTATTTTATTAATTTTTACTTAGCATACAAAGCAGTGGGTTTTATCTTGGCGTCTTTATATATTTGTATCATTATATTTTGTTCTCACTTCCTCCTTTCCCCTATGCCTCTTAGTACATTCCAGCTGATTCTCTTTCTTCATCCAGTTAGTCCTCTCTTCAGATTTTATAAATATAACATTTAAAAACTTGTATGTAGTTTGTATAGTATAGGTAATTACATAGATAGGCTATAGCATGGGTTCTCTATATAAAATATGTGGTATTTGTCTTTCTGAATCTGGCCTCCTTTATTTCACATGATGTCCAGTTGTATCCTTTTTCCTTCATATGTGTCCAGCATGATTTATTGAAAAGGTTATTCTGGCCCACATTGAGTCATCTTGGCTCCACTGTAAATAAAAAATTCTAACCTTAGAGTTAGATGTAAAGGTCAATGGTGCAACATTTGACCAACATGCAAGAGCTTCTGGATTGGATCCCTAGTACCAAACCGACAAAACCAAAATCCCAGCCAGTCATCCAGCCATCCAACCAATCACCCAACCAACTAGAACAGTAGCAACAACAAAATAAAACAAAATACCCAAACAAAACCCCCTTTCCTATCAGATTCCCACGTTTTTTGGACAAAGGAACCAGATTTGTCTTGTCACGAGTGTACACCAGCGTTAGCCCAGTCCATGGTGCATAATAGAGACTCAGTTTGTATTTGTTGAAATAAAGAATGGAAGGAAAGAGAGAGAATAAGAGCAATCAGAGACAGAGGCAGAGGTGGACAGAGACTAGAGTGTAGAGATGAAAGGACCCTGAGTTATGTGGGTAAAAGGGGTGATGTCTGCAGTCATGTTTTGTCTTTGCTTCACTAAATTCCTTTCTATTTATGAATCTGATTCTAAATTCTGTTGTTTATTTTTGTAGGCCAGCTTTAATGACCATAGCTGATGGAGGACATGATATTTGTATTCATGTAGGGTCAAAGATGCTGGAGCAGATTCTTCTCAACATTTCTCCGGATATCCTCAACAGAGTGATAGGTAAAACAGCAACACACTATCCGGTAGTCGTTGTATGAAACTATGTACAGGAGTAGTCAGGGCAAAAGAGTGCATTGTTGTAAATAGAGAGTCCCCCCTCCACCTTTGTCAGTATTGAAGTAGAAGGGTGTTTTAGTTGGAGTGAAACACAAAAGCTTATATACGTTGGAAGTTGAGATCTCCTTACATCTGTCTTGTACAGGAATAAAAGAAGCACTTAAATTCCTACTTGGTTAGTAAAACCACTAGGTTTGTAGTCTCGCAATAGTTTAAAAAAAAAAAAAAAGGAATGTGTAGTGTCATGCATTGAAAGCAACCTATAATTGGCATTGATTTTTAAGATCTTCAGCTGTGATGCCAGGGTCAGTCAGTGACTAAGAAGAAATCAAACATCCCACCTGTCAGATAATTGTGCTCCATGCCTGTCCTCATTAGCCTTAGACTCCTTAAGTGGACAAGCTAATCTAGTTCTTCTGCTTAGTTTTGTAATAGTGTGTAATAGTGGGTTGCTCTTCATGGTAATAAAAAGTTGAGCAATTAAGGCAAAAATAGGAAACAGTAAGTTTCATGTTTAGATTTGAGTCTTTATCCCTAAGATACCTTATTATGTATTTACAAATGTTTGGGGGTGTTTTGTTGTTTCTTCCTTTGTTTGTTTTTTAAATCTAACATCCAAAAATGTCCTGGTCTCAAAAACTTGGGCTCAGCTTGTATATGTACCTATATGCTTAAAAACCGTAGAAAGGTAAGTATGAGTGAAGCCTTTTTTTTTTGAGATATACATGCCCTTTTTAAAAATTTTATTTTGTGTGTTTGAGTATTTTGTTCACCTGCATGTCTATACACCAGAAGAGGTTAAGAAGGACATTGGATTCCCTAGAACTGGAGTTAGGAATGGTTGTGAGCTTCCCTGCAAGGAGTTAAACCCAAGTCCTCTGCAAGAACAGGTGCTCCAGACTGCTGAGCTGTCTTTCAAGCCCCAGATGACATGCCCTTCTTATTTCCTGCAAGTGCGAACCTCAGCTTCTCATGCTGTTCAGAAGCTGATGTCTGGAGCAGCTGTCAGTCTGAGCATTGTCTGTGCTTGCTTTCATGAGCAGTAGGAAGCATGCCGTCTTTGTAGACTACCTTCAACAATTTGAAGCTAGAAAGAGGTGTAGAACAAGAAATACAGATGTGCATGAAGCTTGAGGAATCAAGGGAAGCAAGGAAAACCTTCAGAATGTGCCTCTGTGAAGCTAGTCCTGAGTGGCATGTGTGTTTTGTTCTTCCTCAGTACCTTCCTCGGAGGTCACCTACGGCATGGTTGCAGCGGACTTGCTCCACTCCTTGTTGGCAGTCAGTGCAGAGCCTTGCGTGTTGAAGATCCAGAGCCTTTTCGAGTTGGATGAAAACAGCTACCCATTGCAACAGAATTTCTCCCTACTAGATTTCTGTCCTGAATCATGTAAGACGTGGAGCCCAGGACTTCTTCTAAGGCCAGAGGAAGACATAGGAGGCATTTCAAGGAAGGAGTGATGAAATAATCTGTCCCTTGAAGATTTATGTATTTTTATTACATGTATATAAGTTTTTTGCCTGTGTATGTCTGTGTACCATGTATGTGCCTGGTGCCCACAGAGACCAGGAGAGGCTGTGTGCCAGATCACCTGGGACTGGAGTAGCATAGATGGTTGTGAGCCATCATGTAGATTTTGAGAAAGTGCCCTTAACTGCTGAGCCATCTAACCCTATGATCTGTCTTCTAAAATAAATAAAATGACATGGGTTTTGCTTAGAGTTTTAAAGATAAATAATTTATTAGCATAATTGTGATAAATATATAAAGATTATTTTTTCTAAGAAAATTCTGTGAAGTTTTTATTTTCATTTTTGTTGTCATTGGTATTCTTTTTATTCTGGGGAAATGATCTAGCAATAAAGGCAGTATATCACAGTTTCCTTGAAATTATGAGTGCCTCATTTGCCATTTCATTTAGACCCTGATGCACCAAGGCACGAAATATTGAAGAGCAACATGTAAGACATTTCCTCAGAAGTCACTTTTCTGTTATAAACTACTGCTTTTTCTATCTTAATAAGTTGCCAATGTGAAATTGCTTTTCTTCATTATAACTGTGCATGCCAGGCTAGGGATGCAGTGTTGTTGGTAAAGTTGCTAACGTAGCAGGTGAGTTAATTGCTTTTCTATCACTATGAAAGAACACCTGACAAAAGTAACATAAGGAAGGGAAGGTTTGTTTGGCTCTTGGGTTGAAGGTACAGTCAACATTCTGAAGAGGAACAAAGTGGTCCACCCATCCTCTAGGTCCATCTTTGTGGTCCTCACATGAGGTTTAGGTTTAAATAAAGAGCAAGAGGCATAGGTCACTAAACAGTTCAGGTCAGGTGTGGTCATATTCATCATTGGCCCAGTGTTGACACTTGACTGTTTGACTCCTGGCTCTTGGCCCCTGGCCCCTAGTCTATCCTCCAGGTTGTCAGCATTCTGTGAAGTCTCTTTCTGGAAGACAAGCATCCTTTCTGACTAAAACTAGGGTACCAACCTTTTTGTTCATTAGCATCAGACTTCAGAAGAAATTCCAATTTTTTGGCATCCATTGTCTCAGTATTCTGATAGCCAAAGGGAGGGCACAAATGTTTCTATTTAGATTATTGTGTCTTCCTTCCACAACTAATTGTCATGTTAGTTAGTTAATTGACTGGATTAGTATTTTTAAAATGGCTGTATCACTGAAAGCAAGCTAGATATTCACTGTAGTCCTTAACAAAATCCCAGTGAGTTTCTTCAGAGAAATAGAAAAAAAATAATTCTAAAATTTATATAGAAGAACAAAAGTACCCTAGAGCAAAGCCACCTAAAAGGAAAGAGCAATGGTGAAGGTAGCAAAGTATCTAATTTCAAATTTTATTACAGAGCCACAGTGACAAAAGCAGCATGGTATAAAAACAGATTTGTAGATAAATGGAATAAAATAGAGGAAGTAGAAATAAACCTTTGTAGTTACAGCCATATGATTGACAACAGTGCTAAGAACATACATTGGCATGTGTATGACATTCACCTCAACAGATCGTGCTGGGAACCAGATAAACCGCATGAGAATGAAGCTAGATACCTGTCTCTTATCCTGTACAGAAAGTGATTCAAAGTGGGCCAATGTCTTTAAGATCTGAAACTTTGACAGTGCTGCCGGAAAACACAAGGAAAATACTTCCAAGATACAGACACGGGCAAGCACTTCCTGTCACATAGAGACTGGTCTGGCTGTACAGTGCAGTGTCTCATGGAAGGACTCCAGTAGCTCAGGAAATAAGATCAATACTGGTGAGAATGTAGGAATCCTTACATTCCAGGTAACAGTTCCAAAGTACAAACTCCATAAGCATAGACAGCATCATATGGTTCACAGGAGGGTATAGCTGGCACACAGGAGGGAGATGCTCAAAGGATAGTGTGAAGGAAGGCAAACTGAAATAGCATACACCTCTCGACACTACATGTATTACATGTGCCTATATATTATCCAGTGCTTGGTGTGAGAGACAAGTATAACTACTGTAGAAATCAGGGAGGAAAAGGCAGTGCTTGAGAAGGGCCACCCCTGGACGGTTGCCTTTTGGGGCCTGCTGGCTCTAAATCCAACCATCACCACTTGCTTTGCTGTAAGAGCCAGTCTAGTGAGCAGCCGTAGTGTGGTAACCATGATGCTAAACAGTAGAGGGCAGTGGAGCTGCAACACAGAAGGCTGTGCCGAGTCCAGGGTTGAGCTGGAAGCCACACCAGAGTGTCCAGGCCTCTGGCAGCATTAGTGGAGCTCAGCTAGGCTCTCAGTCATGTGCCTGCTCCCTCCTGCCCAGGACACTTAAGAGCTGGAGGCTGGGTCCCCTTGGTGGACCTTCTTTGTTCACTCCTGCCTAAAAAAAATCAAACTAGTACAAGCCCAAGCCAAGAGAACCAAGGCAGTTATTTGCCCGATTTCGTTCTTCATCATTAGTGATGAACGGTTACTTTACACAGAAACATGGGAGGAAGTGAGAAGTTTAAGGAGAAAGACAGGAAGGAGATTTCACCTTCCAAAGACCCTGACTGCAAAATGCCACAGTGCTGAGCGGCATTTTCAGACATCTGGACTCTGATTCCAGCTCTGGTGCTGCCTTTCAGCTGAGGGTACTGAGAACAGCGCATCCCCCTTTCTCCTCCACCTATGGGAGGGAGAGCGCTCCTGGGCTGGCATGCAGCTAATGTATAAAACCTCACTCAGTTCCCAAGGGGTAGTTCCTTCCTTCCTTCCACAACTGAAACATAAAGCAAACAGTGATTTGGGCAAATCATTCCATAATAAGTACTAGGGGAATATAGTGGACAGGGATTATAGCCTGTTTTTATAATTACATGCTAAATTCAATTAAGAAATTTGTCAATTATGTTGAAGGAGCTGGGCAGATGGAATCTAATCAGTGAATTATTTCATTATATTTTTCTAGTTACCTATTCAGATCTTCTTAGCAGATCGATAGCTTCTTCCTGCGCATTAGATAAAGACTTAGAGCAAGTCCCGTGGTTCCTTTCTTTCTTTTTTCAGTATTATGACTGTTTTGATCACTATTAGTAGTAAGTAAATAAAATAAAATTCCAGCAGTAGCTTCTAGTTCCACAGGCAGACTGTTTAGTGTGATAAAGTCATCCACACTTCCGGCGTCCAGCTGCAGCTGATTTGCTGCTGGGGTCCTGTTGCTCTGTCTTGTGTTTCTATCTGTCCTTCCTTCCTCACCTTGCCACAGGGGGACATGTTCATCCTAGCAGGAACGTGGATAGGGTAAGGAAGAAGGTCACCTAAGGGGCAGGGAGCTATAGCTGATGTGAGCTGCGGCACTGAGCGCTTCCACGCTCTCCTCTTAGTGAGGTTGTCTTCCCCACCATTCCATGACCTTGTTTTGCTTCAGTGTCCATTGGCAGCAACATTGCTGCAACCTCTTTACACTTTTTTTTTTCTTAGTGGGGGATTTCCTTTGTCTGGAAAAGAAAACCAGTTCTGAAAATATATTTCTCAAACTCTTATGAACGGAATTCCAGGTAAATTCTCCTAATTAAGGGGCACTTAAGGGAGACCAGAATGTAGCAAGATGTAAAAATAATCTTCCTTTCTCTGATAATTATTCTCTGACAGTTATGAGTACAGGATGCTCAAGGCATGAGAATTCTCATGCCTTAATGAGTAATAAGCAGTAATTTGGGCAAACATTCCATAGTGAAAACAAAGAAAAGCTTAATTGGCAAATGACTGAACAAATTACAACACATCATTATGGAATGCCAAATTGGCAGGCATCACACGGAGACCAGGAGGTAACTGCTCCCCTGGGCTTGCGCCTTCAGGAGGGAGCACAGGCTCCTGTGGCCACCTCAGATTATCCACTCCAATTCTCCACCCCTCCCTGGAGCTGTGCCCATTGTTCTGTAGCTTTGCAAAAAGGCGTATCTTCTTCTCTGACCCTTGATTTTCAGCTTGGCCATGTGATTTGCTTCTGCCCAAGGATATCAGGGCAGGCAGGGCTATCATAAGCAGAAGACAAAAAAAAAAATACATCTTCCCTCTTATGCTTCTGCCTTCACCTTGAAAAGTGCTGCCAAATTAGCCGATGCTCGGTGTGCTCAACTGTGTCGCTGGCCTGGTGAGGAGCCCATCCCAGCCAGGCCTGCAGCTTGAGAAGGAGTTGCCTCACCTGCCAGTCCACAGATGCAGAGGACAAAGTGTTCATACTGTAAACACTGAGAAGCTGTGGTCGTTTGATAGGCACCATGATTGCTGCACAGAGCCGACTGAACACAAGCTGTGCTTACCCACTGCTTTACTGACGGTTTCCTTGAATCCTGGTTCCCTTGTCTCTACCTCCCAAGTTGCTGCCATTCTGCCATCCTCAGCTGGGCATGCTTTTTCTGGGAAAGGACTTCTTTTTCTGCTAGAGGCAGACGGATGTTCACCTTAACAAGGGGGAAAGCTGAATGGCGTATGGACAAGCTTTTCTAAAAAAGAGCCACAAACTCAGGAGGGAAGCCAGAGATGGAGTGACTTCTGAGAACCGCTCTCCAGGAACTTTCTAGTTTGGGCTGAGAGGCTGAGCACACGCCCTTAAGGGCAGCAAAGGCTACAGCGTCTCTGGAGCTTGGGAAGTGAGAAACTGGAGACTAATGTTGCCAAGGCAGCAAGCAAAGATAGACACATTGAAGCCATGATAGCACTTAGGAACTTTTCCCCTGGAAACGTTTGTTGAATTGTTGGGCCAAACCGTGAAAGTTGGCAGTTTGGGGTAATGTCACAGTTCTCGTAGAAATTGGAGTCAAGACCCACAGAGGAAAAACCAGACAATTGATTTGCCGTGCTTAATTTAAATAATGCTGTATCCATTCATACTGCCTCACCTGGTATTTACACATATTCCTGGGATGCTCCCTTTGCTGCTGTCTTGCAGATTCAGAATGTTTTTGTCCTTTATTTTCTTGACTTTGGGGAAAGCAGAATGCCCAAATTCTGTTAACCAGGTGACCCCAAAACTCAACAAAAGATCACCTGAAAGACTAGAGTGTGAGGTATGGCAAGACTTCATAGGACTTTGCCGGCCACGTGTTATGGCTCCAGGAAGGGGCTACACAGCAAACTGCTGACCACTCGTTGGACTCCTCGTATGTGGCTGGGCTGCTTGCTCAATGGGTCTCTCTCCCTGATGTGCCCCCTGAGTGCTGTGTATTTGCTCTGCTGGGTGGAAGACAGAGAAACTCCAGCTTGAAAAACTACGCAGCTGTGGACCCCCCACCACCAGCTTTCCAGGGTGGTAGGACTCGGTTCATGTCGCACTCCCACCCAGCATATGCGGCTGTGCTCCACCAAACAGCACATCAGTTCTCAACACCTGAGATCCTTTCAAGGTCACGGTCTAGATCAGGAGCCCCCCAGATACTGGCCTACGCTGGGCTTTGTCCCTTTTCCTTCCTGTACATGAACACTCATGGACCACTGGCTCAGGCTGGCCCCACAGTGCACCAAGAGTTAGATGAGATGGCCATGATGTGGTGCTGCTGAGGACACGAGTTTCCAAGGCAGAATGAGGTCCTGGCTATGGCTCAGGGTTCCGTGGAGCGGCTGAGTGCATGCCAGCGCTTCACCAGCTCCTTGGGCTTGCGGAGCATCTCCTCCCAGTGCTCCAGCTCCTTGCCTCGGGTGTACATATAGGGGCCCACAACCACACGGCCCAGTGGGTAGCTCTCTGCAGGGGAGGGAAAGCTCCGTCATGTTCCTAAATACAGAAGCCGTGCCACTCTCATCCTACTGTCTGCACTGACTTCTCTCTGTGTTTCCCATTCCCTGTTCTCTGGAAGGGAGTAGCAAGCTCCTCCTCCCTAAGCACGAGCCACCCAGCACTGTTCTCCCCCTGGGAACTTGAAGGAGGAGACCAGGTGAAAGCTTGCATTGCAACCCTGTCCTTCACTGCCTAGCCCCCTGCCCCAGGCCATGTGGAACCTGAGGCATGTTGAATTGCTATAGGAGAAAGTACTTTGCAGAAGGAAGGCATCTTCATTGCTTCCTTGTACACTGGGCAAGAGCATTAGGCAGTAATGCCTACCCATCAACTGCCCACTGGGGAGGAGGTCCCAAATCCAGCCCATGAGCAATCATGGCCTAATAGCATTGCTTCTGTAGTCAGTGACGGTGGAATACCAGGGATCCAGGACAACTGATGAGGATAACCCATCCAGGACCTTACATGCTCATCTGGAAGGCATGAAGGAATGCAGAGAACACACACCCAGGACAGGAAATTCACTGCCTGACATCTCACTAATTTACCCAGAATGAGGAAGAGTTGAGTATTTTTTAGCCTCTTTCTAGGGTACTATGGACAGAATCCAGTTAGACTAAAGCTGGGCATGAGTCCAGGCTTCCTAACGGGAAGCCCTGTGGTCTTGGGCAAGTATCTCAGGCTATCTGAAAACTAGTTTCTTTGATGAGAAATGAGAAACTCTACTTGAGGATCACCATTCACGCTGCCTACAACTGAGTAGCTTCAGCTTTGCATTTCCCCAACTCCATGTCCCCTGCTTCCCATTCCCCAGGCCTTACTGTCCCCTTCTGTGATCTGCAGCACTGTCAGGCCAAGGCTGGCAGTGTCCAGCTCGTTGGTGTCAGCCTTGAAGCTGAAGGTTTCATTGTACACAGGGTTGGCAGAGCCCAGTACAGCCGAAGTCCTCTTGCACTTCACGAATTTGTTGTGATTCATCAGAGACACTTTGACAAACACGCCTGCAGGACAGTGCACACACACTAGTGGGCAGGAGAAGTGGGCACAGTACAGCCCCTAAGGTGGGGTCTCTAGCTAGGAGGGCATGTACCCCCTCCCTAAGCACCAGGTCCCCATCACTTTCTGGTCCCTAGCTGCTGAGGCCAGAGGCTGTGACAGAAGGAAATAGTTAACTAGTATAATGCTTTCGACCCAGGGAAACCTGGCTTCCTTTTCCTTCCTCTGTCTCTGCAGGCATCCATGCTCAGCTGGCCCTGTTGACTAGAACCTGGCGCCACAGAAAAAGCTTTTGATACCAGAAGTATCCACAGAGGGAGGGCAGGGTGGAATAGAGGAAGTGCTGAATGCTTGGTCTTGGTCTCATGAAGCACAATTTGGATGCCTGGTAGGGAGGTTGGATTCTGCCTAGCCCTAGCTAAGTTCCCTAGGAGGGACCTTCCCTAGGGTAAGGGGTGGGGAAGTAGGGGTGGCTTACTGACAACACCCCTGTCCTCCTGGAGCCGGAGCTCTTTGGCACGGAGCACGACCACAGTCAGGCGGCTCAGGTAGTCGTTGTAGCTGATGCAGAACTGGAGATCCCCAAACTCTGAGGGCGGCTAGGAAGGCAGAGAGGGAAGCATTCACTCTGGCAGGTGGTGGAGGAGCTGAAAATGATCTCCCTTCTCCAGAGTGCAGGCACACGTGCTCGTGACACGTCTGCATGATTTCCTTTGAGACTTTCACCACTTTGTACCCAGGAAAATTTGAAGATACCTGTGGAGTACAGGTTAAGCATTCCCAATACAAAACCCCCAAATCTGAAATGACCTGATCATTTCAAAATCTTTTGAGTGCCAAATGTTAATTTACATGCCATGAAGCTTTGCAGGCTGTTCAGCGTGTGTGTGCGCGTACATGCATGCACACAAGTCTGCGTGTGTCTGCTTAATGTGCAGGTCCTTGCAGAGGCCAGAGGGGACGCTGCGCACCTTCCTCTATCTCTCTCTGCCTTATTGCCTTGTGACAGGCTCTCTTCCGGAATCTGAAGTTCTCTACATTAGGCTGGCTGGACAGCAAGCTCCCAGGATCCATCAGTCTCCACTCCCCAGTGCCTCAGTTACAGTGTTATAAGGCCATATGCTAGACTTTTGCATGGGTGCTAGGGATGTCAACTCAGGTTCTCTCTTTTCCCAATGAGTACTCTTACCCGCTGAGCCATTTCTCCAGCTCCATATGCTCAGAATTATTTTAAATACTGTATACTATCATACCTATGCATTGTGATTAATGTGCATGTAATATACATGGCATTGGACTTGGGTCCCTTTCCCAAGACATCTCATTATGTATATGTAAATATTGCAAAATCTGAAACCTCCCTAGTCCTAAGCATTTTGGGTAAAAGATCCCCAGTCTATAGTAGTGGATCAGAGCCTGGTCTCTGGACATTAAAGCCTGTTAGACCTACCTGGGTCCTCCCTGGGGAATGGGAAACAAGAGATAAGCATTTCCCTGGACCTAGGCTTTCCCGTTTGTTATATCCCCTTTCACAGCCTTCTGACCTGTGTGGGAATCCAAATACTTTTTGGATTTCTTTTTCAGATGGAGGCTTACTTAATGCAGTCCAAGCTGGCCTCAAATTTGTCATTTGGGCTAGTGCAGTGGCTCGTCAGGTTGAACCTGACTACCCGAGTTCAGTCTCCAGGGCCTATGTGGCCAAAGGAGGACCAACCCCTGAAAACTGTCCTCCAATCCTTCCTTACAAGCGTGCCATGACGTCCCCTTGAATAGATAACTAAAAACAGAATAAAAAACTTGTGATTCTCTGCCCCAGCTTCCTGAAGGCTGGGATTATAGAGGTGTGCTATCACACCTGATTCCAAGTTGTGACTTTTCCAAGTTGTTCCAGATTCTCACTTGAAGAATCTCAGTGTCCTGTGTCTGCTTAGGTGTAGGTCCTCCCTCTCCTGTGGGCCTGGGCCCACCTCCCTGAGCCACGATGGCATGGTGGCGAGAAAAGATGCCAGCCAGGCAGGGGTGGGTCTCATGCCTCTCTCGCTCCCCACAATAGTGTGAAACGAGGTGGCATGTGTCCAGCACCATCTCACCTCCAGGTTCTCAGCTTCCAGGTCTCTGCAAATGACCCAGGGCTGGTCCCCCGACAGGCTCTCATCCTTCAGTGGGAAGAGCACCTGGCCCAGGAGTTGGTGCTCCCTTTGCCTGTTCACATGGTACACGGAGAACTTCAGCACTCTCTGGGTGACGCTTTTGCTGGATACCTGAGGAAGGAGAGGACCCAGGGCAGGGTCAGGTCTAGAGTAGGGGCCAGGTGGATAATATAACATGTTGTAGACAGAACACACATCCAAACCCAGGCTTCTTTGGGGACCCTTTCCATCAGCAAGGCCCAGCAACCCAGGGATGTGCATGCATGGGCCCCAGCCTTGTCATACAGTGTTCTGAGGACTTGTACCCATTGCTGCCTGGGACCTTGGTACCCCAATAACCAGAATCTGCCCTTGGAAAGTATTTCCTTGCAGAAAAAGCATGCCAGAAATCATGACTCAGTCTTGTGGAAATGGGCTCTCTTGAGCCTTTGCCTGCACAGCTGTGAGATGGGGTCATTATTCTTGTCTAGTTTTGTCTGGCTTAGAGCAGATGACCAAATAATACTTATTTTCCCTCTTCAGCCCTTTCTTGCCGGAGCATGAAGGCCAGGGTCAAGTTGGGGTGTGAGAACTAGTCAAAGTGCTGAAATTAAGAGACTGGCTGCTCATCCCTAATTGGATCCTCCTCCTCAACCCCTCTCCCCACCCAAGGCTCAGGGAATACCTAAGAGAAAGCAAAGGATGTAAAAGCCAGATGTGGTTGTGAATAATGCCTTGAGCTCCAAGACTTGGGAGGCAGAGGCAGGTGGCTCTCTGGGAGTTTGAGAGACCAGCCTGGTCTATAGAGGGAAATCAGGGTTACACAGTGAGACCCTGTCTCAGAGAGAGAGAGAGAGAGAGAGAGAGAGAGAGAGAGAGAGAATACCAGACATGAACTTGGGAGGATCGTCTTGCAGGTATTTGGATGGGGGTACTTAGAAGTGGAAATGCGGAGATTTGATCATGCTTTATGCTTTATTGGAAACATATATATATAATTCTCAAGAATAAAGAAGAATTTATACTAAAAGTTAATAATAAAATACTCTGTGACAAGGGTCTAGCCTCAAACTGTAACAACAAAATAAAAGAGAAAAAACCCCCACCAAATTTGAATAAATGAGATATCCCTCCTTACCCACCAAAAAAACAAAACAAAACAAAACAAAAAAAACCCAAAACAACAACAACAAAACCCCTTGGGTGTGAAAGGGAAAAGGATAAGAGAAGAGCAGGCATTCCTCTCTTAGTTCTCCCAGCCCTGGCTCCTGTAGGAGGGCCTTGGCTGGCTGGGCCACACCTCTTCCCAGCTCTCAGCCTCCTGGAGAAAGGCCTGAACCACACTGCCAGTAATCACATGCTTTCTGGAAGTGGGCTGGCCTCTCCTTCCCTCTCAGGATATTGTGCTGCATAGCTCTTGAGACATGTTTGTTCAAGACCTCTTAGCAGGTCCTTCTAAGATTCCCTGAACACCTGCTGTGGTCCCCAGGCTGCTGTAAGCCTGATAGTGTGCAGGTCTACTCAACCTTAGACGCAGGGTATGGCGAAGGCACCAATAGGCTGCAGCAAGGCTCCAGTCCCTGACACCTCCGACCAGGACAGGCAGTTTCTGTCAGGGCTCAAATAGGCCTGAGGGTCTTCCTTGGATGACCTTGCCCATAATACTCAGGGCATTGGGTCACTTCCAACAGCACCAAGGGTCAAAGCCTAGCATCAACTAAGTAGACACTTCAAAATATGCTTTCTCTCTCTTCTTTGCCCCAGGCATCCAGGGCAGGAGGAACCTAGTCTCTGATCATCTCTCTCTAAGCCTCACTTAAAGTTTCTTTACCAGTGGCTACCTCCTTGTAGACCCTGCTCCTGCCTGCTGAGTAAAGCAGGGTGGGAAGCTCAGGGGTCCTGGAAGGCTGGAAAGACCTGTCTGTAGGAAGCCAGGTTATCTTCTACAATACTCCCTCTCCCAGAGAGCCCAAGGGCACTGGATGCCCCTGCTCCAGAGGTACCTGGAAGATGAAGTTCTCATCAAACTGTGGGTTGCATGTTTTGCGTTTGGTCTTGGACTGGAGGAAGCGCCGCTCACCAGGCAGCAGGCAGAGCTTCACCAAGGTGCTGCAGGCTTCTGAGGGGACTTGCAGTTGCCGAGCCTTGATGAGGCCCACCAGCAGCCGCTCAGACTCCTGCTGGTACTCCACTGAGAACCACAGCCGGCCCAGGCAGCCATCAGGGAAGTCTGTGTCACTGGTGTCCTCTGGGGGCTTGTACAGCTTTGGGTTAATGTTCCCTATCACACATGCATCTCCTACAACCAAAGGGCAGGGAGGACCGGCTGGCTAGAGAAACACAGGGGCGTGGGTGACAGCGGCCAGCTCTTGGTGTGCCCACCTCATGGCCGAGCCGCTCATTGTATGCCAGAGCCCATCACACCTGTCCCTCTGATTAACTTCATCCCTGCAGGTCAGGGCTATTTTTCTGGCACATTATCCCCAGCACCTGGCCTGACTCCTTTCTGCAGTGTCTAAGGAATGATGAACAGTGACAAAATGTTGCCTTTCTTCTTCCTCTTCAAATTAGAACGGGTAGCTGCTTGCTGGCATTTATCCTGGGAGATCTTCAGAGGAAGAGGCAGCTGCAAATCTCTGCTCCCACCCAGTAGCGTTCTGCACTCTCAGTCTGCCAATCCATCATCCTGGGGCAGGATCCAGTCCAGTTCATGCCTTGGCTCCAATTCTATACTGAATTCTTTAACTTTTTTGTTTTATTTGTTATTATGATTCTTGTGTATACGTATATGTGTATGTATGTATGTAAGTATGCATGCATGATGTGTATGTATGGGCATGCACATGACAAGATGTTCGTGTGGAGATCAGAAGACAACCCTGTGGAGCCCATTCTTCCCTTTCACTTTTACATGGATCCGGTGATCAAGTGTAAGCGGTCAAGTTTATGTGGCATGTGCTTTTTATCCAAAAAGCCTTCTCAGGGCCCCCACATCAGCTCCCTGCTGCCTCTGTCCTAGGGTAAGCACTGCCAACATTCCCCAGCTTCAGTTATAAATGAGGTCATAGTTCTCTCCACTTCACAGTGAAGAACACAGTGAGGCCCAGTTCCAAAACAGCATGCAAATGTGGAGTGAAGCAGGCACTTGGTGAGCAAAGCACCAGAAACACTGGTCATTGGCATCCTTGGGCTGGCCAGAGTAATGAAAGCAGGTGGCTATCCCTAGCCAGCCGGTCCCTGAATCATGGGGAAACTTACCAGGGTTGGTACTGGAGGTATGTGGCATGTGCTCTGGGACAGGGCAGGGGTCCTGTGGGGCCAGAGTCCAATCTCTATCATGTAGGGGCACCCAGTCTCGGCCTTGGTAAGAAGGGGGTACCACAAATGGTACAGTTGGTAGCCTGTCCAAAGGGAGGAAACAACATGTAGATGGCAAGCGAGTTATGTGACCTCAATGCTCAGCCAAGAGGCTGAGCCAAAGGCTGGAGGGAGAAAAGCCAGCAAGAGCCAAGAGCATCACTTCTGGAGTACACACACACACACACACACACACACACACACACACACTCACAGTGCCTGTCTGCCCAGAACGGTGTGATGTGAGAATCAGAGCAGAACCTCTGACAACAACCTGTCCCGTTCTAATTCCTAGTTGTGTTATCTGTACCTGTTTTTTAATATCCTCTGAGCCAGTTTTCCCAACTGGAAAATGGGGCTCACGAAGCCTGCCTCCAGCTTATTGTGAGTTTTCTGGGGTTTCGTGGTGTAGTTTCCAGCATGCTGATGGCTGATGGGCACCCCACAACAAAACGTTTCTTTCCCGCCTTGCCCGACCCCACGGGTAAGTACCCAAGCAAGACCTTAGAGAAAGAAAGGCCCAGAATCTCACCTGCCAGGTGGGGGCCCAGCGTGCTGGCAGAGCTTGTCCTCGTGTTTGCTGAAGGAAGAGGGGGTGGCCGGGTCTGGCGTCTCTGGCAACTCCTCGTAGGTGAAGGCGGTGCAAAGCCTCCTCCACAGGCAGCAGCTCACTCCGATCAGCAGCAGCAGCCCCCCAGTGATGCCCCCGATCACCAAGGCCAGCTGCTCTGAGGCAGAGACCACCCGTGCGGGCTGTGAGCCAGATGAGGAGAGCCACCCCACCAACTCACACACCTCAGTCCTTGGGAGCGAGCAGAACCCTGCAGGGCCCATCCCAGGAATGACACTTAAGTAGGCTGTTTGCTGGTCTCAGCCCAAAAGACATTTCCACTGGGAACGGCTGGTCTCGGACCTGGATGTGGCTGTGCTCCGGAGTAGAAAGCAAACCTTCCCTCATAGAGCCTCCACTTGCCTAGGTTCCTGCTGGGGTTTGGATGTGAGCTTGGGTGTGGGTTCCATGCACTTGAGAAAAGTCCAGGAAGGAATCGCTGCCCCATGGCTTGGCAGAGCTCTTTTTTTTGGGGGGGGCGGGAGGGGGAAAGTAGGGCGGAAAGTTCGGTGGGGGGGGGCGTGTCCTGGAATCAGATAGGGAGGCTCCACAAGCTCTTCCCCCAACTTGCCCTCTATCCAGGGGAGCCCACGCTCCGGGTAGAAGGTGGCAGGCAGTGAAGCCTAGTGTAAAGGGGGGGGGGGGGAGGATGGCAGATTTGAGAAATGGGAGACCTAAGGACCTTTTGACTCCCACATCTTCAGGGACCCCAGAGGTCCTGCCTGGATCTACCAAGAAGGCTTAGAGGCTTGGTTTCACGTTCTGCATTCAGGCACTGGGCAAAGCAGCCTCCTAGGCACGGACGGGCGTGGGTTGTCTCAGGTTCAGGGGTCTAGACAGCTGGTGAGAAGGCGGGACCAGTACCATCCTAACCTGTAACTGTCTGCGAAGAGCTAGCTGCACCCTTCACTCCATTTCCTTGGGTGCCAGGGTTGAGACAAATGCTGGATTGTTGCCGAGAGCAGACTCCGCGCCCTGGGATAGAGGTAGGAGGTGAGGTCACTTACCCGCCATGGGGCTGCTCCTGAGAGCAGTATAGCTCGCGGGCCCTACGACTCAGGAGGCTTCTTGGACGGCGCGGCAGGACCCAGGCGTCCGACGAGTGTCTGCATAGAAGCCCTCCAGAAAGCGGAGGCTGCTGCGGGGTAGTTGGGGGGCAGGGCTCCAGCGCCCCGCCCCAGTGCTGGCCCAGGCCCGGGAGGGGCTCAGAGGCGCTGCTGCCAGTCCGGAAATCGCGGGCTCCGGGAGGGGCAGGTCCCAGGTGCCGGTGCCGAGGCACCAGCAGCTAGCTCCCGTAGGGGGCCGAGGTCATTCCCATCACTGAGGGCAGAGCAAAGCCTTCTTTATCAGCCTGGGCTCTGCACCACATGGTGGCCCTTGCCTGAACCGTGCCTGAGGCCAGAAATGCGCCTGAGTCCTCTCCATTGGTCCTTCGAAGGCTGAGTTGCGAGTCCTCCAGATTCCAACCCGGTCTGGCTTTTTCAGTCCGGAGTTCCTAAGCATTCCTGGGAGCAGCTCTACCTGCTTAGCTGTCCCACCAGCAGTGTGGAGCTCAGGTTTCACAAAGCCTGATTTCCAGGCTTCCAACCCAACTGCCCCTCACAACTTTTTCCCAAAGCCTTTCCGACCTTGATTAGCAATAACACCCCAAGT
This sequence comes from Meriones unguiculatus, assembly GCF_030254825.1. Lineage (NCBI taxonomy): Eukaryota > Metazoa > Chordata > Mammalia > Rodentia > Muridae > Meriones > Meriones unguiculatus. The sequence goes on along the minus strand of NC_083357.1, from coordinate 12,064,053 downwards.
GTTCACGTGCACTTGAGGGGCTCTCACAGCCTTGACAGTCTTAGCGGTGACTTAGAAAGGGATGACAGCCACTATTAAGGCAACAATCTGACTCGGGTGATCGTTAACTGAGTCTTCTTTACACAGGTTATCATGGTGACATGGTGATTGTTATCCGGCAATCAGTGAGAGGCTCCCTCTAGGGGCTCTGCAGGGAACCTCAGTGGTTCCTACCAGTGAGTTTACGCCTTCAGTAAGTACCCTTTCTCCACTCAGTAGAATGGAGAACTTCCCTTGCATAAGGAAGTGAGGGAAGGGGAAGTCGGTCTAGGGTTTTACAGAAGTAATATCCAAAGAGGAAGCTTTGGCCTCTGGGACTCCGGAGGTGCTGGTGTGGTGTCCACCGAAGGCCCGGTATGATAGGTAGGTTGGTGAGAAGGCCCTGCCCTTCCAGGGCTTTCCTTCACCCGAGGCAAGGTGGAATGAGCTGTGAACTTCAGAGTCCTTTACATCATGGGGACAGAGGTCCCAGAACCGCAGTCTCTACCTACTTGTCCCCAAGGAGTGACAGCACTGTCTCATTCCTGAACCTCTCCTAGTAAGGAAGGCCACCCTGGCATTTCCATACGCTATTGTCCTGGTAGCACAGTCAGATTTGAGGGTGTCAGGAGAACCCAGTCTTCAGAGGTGAGCAAGAAGAAGCTGGGGTCCTCTAAGCCCCTCATCTTTCCATCAAGGTGTGAGTTAGAGGCCTACATACATAGAACTAGGCCAGCATAGTTCCTAATGCTGCAATGGCAGCAGTTGCAAGGTCAGAAGGCTGAGGTGAGCCTTCATGGCAGGCTCTACCTGGAGGTTCCAGGGGAGAGTCTTTTTCCAGTTGCTATGACTGCTTACTAGAGCCTCATCTTCAAAGCCAGCTGTGAAGCATTTTCTTTGAGCCTGGGTCTTTTTTGGGGGGAGGGGGCGTTGTTTGTTTGTGTTTTTGAGCTAGAGTCTCTCTGCATAGCCCTGGTATCGTGGAACTCACTCTGTTGACCAGGCTGGCCTCTAACTCACAGAGATCCACCTGAATCTGCCACCCAGTGCTGGCTGGGATTAAAGGTTTGTGGCCGCATCCTCCCCAGCCCCGATCAACTCTTTCTGCATTTCTCTTATAAAGACCCTCTAGATTGCAGGGACCCACCAGGCAACTCAGGATTATCTCCTCATGTCAGGATCATTAGCTTAACCTGCAAGTCCCCTTTTGCCATGCAAAGTAATCTCATGGGGTGTTGTGCTGGCTAATTTTTATATCAACTTGACACAAGCTAGAGTCGTCTGAGAGGAGGGAGCTCCAAACTGAGAAAATGCCTCCATAGGACTGGGCGGCAAGCCGGTGGAACATTTTCTTAATTAGTGATTGATTGGGGCGGGGGGGGGGGGACCATGTAGATCATGGTCTCAGCCATCGATGAGCTGGTGGTCCTGGTTCTATAAGAAAGCAGACTGAGCAAGCCATAAAGAGCAAGCCAGTAAGCAGCATCCCTCCATGGCCTCTTCATTGGCTTCCACCTCCTGGTTCCTTCCCTGCTTGAGTTCCTGCCCTCACTGCTTTTGATGATAAGCTGTTACATGGAACTGTGAGTGAAATAAACCCTGCCCTCCCCAAAACCCAGGTTGGTTTTGCTCATGGTGCTTCATCACAACAATGGTAACCTTAACGAAGACAGATGTGAACAACTTAGGGGTAATCACAACGTCTATGCATCCCTTGGACTGGGGCAGGGGTGGGTCATATTTTTCTTCAGCACAGGAAGCTGGAACTCTCAGTGTGTCCCAGGGCTGGCTTCAGGCACTTATCCATGCTCACATGTCCCCTTCCTGGTAACCCTGACCATAATGAGGCAGGATACTCTGTTTGTACCTGTTGCCTTTATTACTGAGCCTGAGTTGTACTGGGTCTAAATCTGGGTATGAGTAGAGATTGATATGCCCCTGGCCTCATGCTATGCCTTCCCAGTGTGTCTATCTCTCTCCCTGGCCTCCTTCTTTGACTGGCAACATCCAAGACAGCTCTTTTTCCTCTGTTTATTTTCATCATCTCCAAAACCCTATTCCAGGCCTCCCTGATTCCTCATCAACAATACTGCATGGGCTTTCTCTGGGCCCCTCACATTTGATCATGTGTCTCTTCCACCTCATTTCTTTTATGCTCTTTCCTTCCCTCTACATGTTCAGGGTCTGGCCTTGTGCAGATACTCTGAAAGGCCTGCCAACATACTGGCTTCCTTTCAGTATGCCTGGAATACTCAATGCCCCTCCCACCTGCCTCGAACAGGCTCATCCTGCTACACGAACCTCTGGGACCTTCTTCACGAAGCTGTTCATCATTAGCTCCTTGTTCTCATGGGTCCTGAAGCTGCCATGATGACTGAGGGACTCCATGTCTGTGGCTGGAGTAACATCTATCCTACACTCCCTAGCAGATTAGCTCCTCCGCGGAGGTGGAGCTACGTCATATTCAGCAAAAGCTGTGTTGGCAGTGGCTTGTGCCAAGACTGGCCACATACCACATGCACTTCAAGCTCCCGGGGAGCTCCTCATCCTGGGCACTGGCTGCTGGGACTCACGCTCGTTAGCTGTTAGCTCTGTGTGTAAGCACCTTCCACATCCAGCCAGCTCACTTAGCCTGGGACTTTTCTCACTGGAAAAGAGTCAGGAGGCCTCTCTTTTCCACGTCTCCCAGTGTTCAGAGAGTTGTGATTCATGTCCACTTTCTACTGTCCCATCAAACTTTATATTAGCCTTGAGGGTTAGAACCAGGCTTTCAGAGGAAGAAATTAAAGAGGCATCTTGGCTCTTGCAGACCCCTTATGCCCTCTTTCCCACTGATCAGCTGACAGGTGCACATAAGTCCCCAGGAGACATGTCACTTGGTGTTGCCCCTGAACTAGGCCAGAGCCAAAGGTACTCTGTCTATGGTGTTTCCCCTCCATTGCATGAGAGTTCTGAGACTAGGCTGGCTCAGGGGCAACTTCACATAATGGAAGTGCCACCCATTATTCCTCATTTCCTGTTTTCAGGTCTGGCTAATTGCTGGGTCTCTGGTGCTGGAAAACCTGGAAACAGCAGCAGACATGGTTTCTCTCTTCCACGGCCAAAAGGAAACCATGCCGTCACTGGCAAGCGCATTTCCAAGGAGATTTGCTCAAGGTCCAAGAGTTTAAAGGCACTGATAAATAATTCAGTGTGGTGGATGATTCATGAGAAAGGCCACTCTCAATTAACCTTAAGATCAGCCCCCATCTAAGGAAGTGTTACCTCTCATCATTTAGGAACAGAGAAGCCAGGGCAGGATAAAGGCCGCACTGAGAGACATGGACAAACCGTGCCTCATGTCTGTATAAACTCCTCCCCAGTCAGCGATGACATTATCCCTGTTCCCTTGTTTAGCTACAGTGCCTTCAGACTCAGTTTCTTTCTTCGTTTTGTTTTGTTTTTATTTTTTCCTTCAAGACAGTGTTTCTCTGTGTAGCCTTGGCTGCCCTGGACTTGCTTTGTAGACCAGGCTGGCCTCAAACTCACAGAGGTCCACCTGCCTCTGCCTCCCCGAGTGCTGGGATTACAGGTGTGCGCACTGCCACCTGGCTAGACTTGATTTCTTACAGTCTTATTATAGTCTGGGTCATACACTTATCCCAAAGGCACACAGGTTGAGAATTGCTTCCGAGGCTGTGGTGCTACTGGAAGGAGTGGACTCTTTGGCAGGTGGGACCTAGTGAAAAGATGATAGGTCATTGGGGTGTGACGCACCCTAGAACCTTCCTGTTTTCTGTGTTTGCTTCCGGGCTGCTTGTTTTCCTATGTGTCCTCAACAACCAGGCATAGGCTGGAACCTTTGAAGAGTGAGCTGTAGCGAACCTTTCCTGGTTAGTGTTAATCTTGAAAATCGTGAGAGAAAGACCAGTTCCACCGTTTTTGATCTGAATTCGAAGCAAGCTTTAAACCAGGAAGATGGACTCTGGCTAGGTCCATCTCTGGGTTCCCAGAAAATGGCCATGAATCACGTTTTCACAAAGGCTTAAAAAGACAAAATCGCATCAGGTTCAGCCAGGGGCACCCATATATCCTGATTTTTTCCTGCCTAGGTGCCTCCCACCTACATCCAATCAAGCACATCTGGTGTAGTTGGTTCAAATGAACTTGTTTAGGGGGTAAAAACATAAACATTTAACCTTTTGCATTTAACCTTGGTTCTCACATTAGGTTGTTTACATCAGGTGTTTTGTCACAGTAGGGAAAAGTTTTTTTTTTTTTTTTTTTTTTTTTTTGTGGCAAAAGGGCATCCTGGCGATCAGAGGGCCAAAGAATGCCACAAAATCATGCCACACAAGGGACCTCAAGCAAGAGATTTATTGGTGGTGGTGGTGGGGTGCCTCTGAGGAAGGGATGGAAAAAAAGGAGAAAGCAGGTCGAGATGGAGTGGGCTTTATAGGGCGTATGGATCATGTGCATAGGGAAAATACATGACGATGGTGACAGTGGAAACATTGCTTTCTAGTCACATCGGTTGCTCGTGATGACTGGGAGCTGGCACTGAGCCACTGAAGGTGGGGTGAGGGACGGGGGAACCTGGTTCTGGAATGTGGGTGGTTCTCAGTTGACCAATAGAAAGCCAACCAACGCAAGGCCTCTCTTATTTTTAACAGTTTTATTTTTCCAAGTTAGCAGTTGTTTATTATAAAAATAATAATAAATAATAGTGTATTTTATCAGAACATATATGTGTACTTTTCTCACATTTATCTCCATTACCCTTTATTGACCCCCCCCATAGAACCACTTCTATTTTCATGTCACATTCACACTTAAATCTAGATTCCACATATGAAGGAAACATACAGTATTTGTCTTTCCCAGTCTGGCAACTTTGTTTAACATATGACTTCCTGTTTTCTATTTTCCTGCAGGTGTCTCGCTTTCATTACTCTTCACAGCAGAAGAGAACTCTAGTGTGTGTATGCATCACATGCCTCCTCTTTTGAGGAACTTAAAAGGGAGTATATCCAATTGAGCCACAAGTCCCCCTCGTCCCTCACCTCACTGTATGTGTCCAGTTCCACGTCAACTCCTCGGAATGCCAATACAGAGCCAATTCACCCCGTAGCTCACTCCTGCTTCCTGGGTTGTCATCTATATTCCGGTCCTGTGCCCTCTTCCTCCTTCCCCTGCCAAACTGGTGTCTTTTCCCTACACAGGTTCAAGCATTCTGCTTTCTTCTGAGAGAACTACTTTCCCACTTCATTACCCAAACAGTTCCTACAAAGCAGGTGCCGTTCGGCTCCCCACACTGCCTCCTCGCCAGAGTCGTGGGGTTTTACATAGGACTTAGCCAAGGCCAATCTATGTATTTCATTGGTCACAAAGCTAGTGATACAGTCTAGGGTCTTGATTGGGTTTATCTTCTCTGCTAGTTAAAGAATTAAAAGACAGCAAAGTCTGGAGAGCAACAGGTAGCAGCTTACACACTGCAGACAGCAGCTGGCAGAATCAGCATTTGAGAAATGCATTTATCTGGGGCCAGACTTCCTAAAGTTTCTAAAGAGTTTTCCTCCCATAATTTAGGGTTGATCAGTTTAAAAAATGTAGGCTGGTTGATGAGCCCATGACTGCTGTATAACACATCCAGATTCAGTCCATCAGCCGGGGCCTGCTGGTGGAAGAAAAAGCACACAAGTGTTAAGCTGCTCAGCTTTTGTCTTGAGTCAGGAGGGTGAGGAAGAAGCCAGCCATCTTTATTACCTAGCCACAGTCCCTCTCCATCCTCCCCATAGTCCCGTGATCCACGCTGCCTCCAAGACCGGTGCATGATGTCCACGGCCTGTGCTGAGGCAGAGGACTGTGTTGATAGCCATGCTCTGTACTGCCACTGCAGACCATGCTCAAGTCCAGAGCATGTGCTTATGTCAGGGACCATGGCGTGTTCCTGGTCTGTGCTGTGGCCAGAAACCATGTGTAAGTCCATGATCTGTGTGCTCCTGCTCATAACTGGAGCTGCCATTGATGGCTTGTGTGAACCCAGGGTTCCAGCTGCTCACTTACTAGCACCTTCTCAGGGCATAGACAGGCACAGTCAGACATCCTGTGCTATTTCAGCATTCTTCTCAGTGTGACAGAAGCCATGTTCCCTTTTCCATGTGCTCTTTGGCCTCTGGTTAGAATAGGCTGGCCACAGGCTTTCAGTCTGAGACATGAAGGCAATAACCCAAATGAAGACTGTTTGGAGCTCCAAGGAGCTCACCATCCAGGTTCTGCTGTCTAGGTCTACATACTCTTACTTGTTCCAGTTCTTTCCAGGTTTCTGAAGGAGCTATGCATTCCCCAGAGGTTTTGGACCTGGACCAGGATGCAGCAGCTGACAGAGTACCTGAGTCCTGCGTTGCTTTCTATCATTTCTTTTGGAGGGGAGGGGCACATGATATAACTTCATGTTCTAAATCAAGAATGTTTAGCGCCTGGCAGGTGAAGTTGTCAACATCTGTAATTCCTGGGATGCTGTTACAGGAGGATTGAGAATTTGAAACAATCCCAGAAGGAGGAGGAAGAAAAGAAGGAGAAAGAAGAGAAAGTAGGAAGAGGAGAGAAGGGAGGAGAGAAGGTGGAAAGAAGTGGAGACAAGGAAGGGGGGAAAAGGAGAAGGAGAAAAGATGAGTGAAGAAAGGAGAAGGAGGAGGCAGCTTAACAAGCTGTGTTTTATGGCAAGGAGGATGTGTGGGTATTGAGCAGCCCAAGTCATAGACTGCAGAAGACGTCTGTTCCGCCTATCTAGTATCTATCTATGTTTGCTTTTCCTCATGATAAAACCCACACATGCTCTCCTGTTCTCAAGCCATGTCATTGGGTAGTCCCACTTTCCCTTACCTTCACAGATGGGCTGATCCAGTCCTGGCAATTACAGCACCACATCCTTAGGCCTCAGTGGATGGTAGCCACCTCAGTTTACTGACTTGAACTAAGAATTCACAACCAGCTGATGGATGGGATAGCAACAGTAACTAACACAATACTTAAGCATGCTCTGAATTTCTTAAACCATTCTTATGAGCATAGAGCTACGGAGACACTCTAGGAATTGCTGAGAGGCTCAAACTGAGATGCCAGTTTCCAATGACATAATTCAAGCCTTTGTGGCTCTGGCCAAGCCTGGCTTTCCTGAACTCTTGATTTAGAAGATCCAAAGAAAAGTAGCTGCTGCTGCTGTGGCCAGTTTGATTTGGGGACCTGCATCTTGGAACCAGAGCGCTGCTAATCAGGTAACTCTTTGTAGGCATACAAGACAAGTTGGCAGAGATATGTCTGTGCTCGCAGTCCTCAAAGAGAAGACAATCAGTGGATGGCCACATCGTAGATCTCATGGTTGGTGGACAAAAGTCACCACATTCAGGTGCTAACTCATCGGCTGACAAGAACTTGTACATTTTCTTTCACATTAAAAATGGCCTTTGTCTATAAGATGCACCTTTTTTTGAATTGTGACTGGAGAAACTTGGCGGGACCACAGCTGCTCCAAGGGAAGTGGGGAGTGTCCATTAAGAAAAGCTACCACGAGAGAGAGAGCTGGCCCCGCCTCTCCCTGGCTGCTTAGAAGCATTGTGCCAAGCCCCACCTCCCATACCCTGGCTGAACAACTCAGGTCCAGATCCAGGGCTTTGAGTTGGCCCACCCCAATGCCACCTCATCTATGAGCTGCTGGGGCATGTGAAGGCACTTGTCCTGTGGAACCATAACTACAGGGTCTTCATGTCTCTGGGCAACAGCAAGATATTCAAGAGGAACTGGGTGGTGGTAGCACTCGGGAGGTAGAGATAGGCAGATTTCTGAGTTCAAGGCTAATCTAGTCTACAGAGTGAGTTCCAGGACAGCCAAGGCGACACAGAGAAACTCTGTCTCAAAAAACAAATGAACAAACAAAAACACTAAAATATCTGAAAGGAGTCTTGGCAAGTGTCCTGTGTTGATGGTGTAGCAGAAGCCAGAGGCCTTGAACCACTCCAATGATTCGTTGCAACGGACATTCGCAAGTAAAGCTGTTTGGGAAAAAGGGCATACTTTTTTACACACTGCAGCTTCCAGTGCCATTATAACAAACGAATATGAGATGGAGAGACTCGAAATACAGAGGAGCAGAGTGGCACACACAAGGCAGAACTTGAGAGTCCACACTTGACCGGTGTGAAAGAAGGCTGTGCTGTAAGGGAGGCAAGTTGTTACTCAGAGTGGCCAAGGAAATGGGTTTTTATTTTCATTTTAAAATTTTCTTTTATGGGGAGGTTCAAGGGTGGGGATGGAAATGGAAGGACTGGGGAATGAGTGGGATTGAGATGCATGATGGGAAATTACCAAAGAATCAATAAAAATATTATGTTGAAAAGAAAGAAAAAAACAGAGCCACCAGCCCAAGGTTCAAGGCAATAGACATCTTCTGTCAGCAGAGGGTGCCCTTTGGTTGAGAGAACAGTGAGGAACAAGGACAGAAGCCTGGCCCAGGAAGCCCCCGGGAGAAAGGGCTGGAGCTATGAATACTTTTGGCTCTGTGTGCTCAATCCTGAGGAGTTTCTAGTTTTACTTCAAGTCCACATGCTTTCTTAGAACAAATGACTTTTGTCTCTCAATGGGCTTTTGATGCTCTCCGTCTTATGATTCAAGTCTGAACTCATGTCTGGTCTTTGATGCCTCTATAACTTCCCTCCCTCAAGGCTGATGATAAGTGTGTCACTGTTACCTCTTTAGGAAGCAAGAGGTAGAAATCTCGCCCCAAAAAAAGTTTAAATAGAAAGGCAACACAGCTTGTTTCCATAATTGAGGTATGAAGGGGCAAGTTAGGCTTTGGTTTTCCCTGACTAAAGGCTCCCTGACTGAAGTGTAGACTTGGACATTCTTTCTTTGTTCTCCGAGCCTCTCTCTGCTGGGTAAGATGGTTGCAGCAGCTTCAGTGCTCACTTATTCTTCGGGGAGAAAGTGTCCTCCCTCAGGTCCTCCAAAGAATTTCATATTATTGGTTCTAAATTATCTGGAATAGTCTCTACAGCAGGGTAAGGTGACATAGGGATTGGCTTTTGCCTAGTCACACCCCTCTTCTCTGAGACCCTCCTACAGCACCCGGGTGGAGAGGAGAGCAAAGGGTGACTAATCTACAAAATATGTGCTGAACAGCTGGAAGACAGACTTCAGATCAGAGTGGCAGGCAGGTGAGCAGCCTGCCAGCCCAGGGTTTTTCCAGTTTGTTGCTTCACTGTTCTAGGTGTTGGTAACCTGGTGGGTTAAGACATTTCCCCAACATCTCCACTGCCCACTCAGTATTAATAGAGGGAGGGCTGAGGAGTGGTTTGCCCATTCCGGTTAAAGAGTGTGGCTCTCCTCACTTCAGCTCCGCTGTCCAGTGACTTGGCCATAGTTTCTGGGAGATGTGCAAATACACTTTGCTGCTACCCTCACAGAACAAACTCTTTAACACAGAAAGAGATGACGGCAATTTGGGAATAATTAACGATCTTAGCTCGTGTGTCCCTCAGGCCAGCCAAATGTCGGTGTGCTGTCCTCACATGTAGCATGTCCTGTCCCTGAGAGACACAACCCTGAGACTACATTCAGGGCTTACATCTAGCATCAAGCCTCGTTGCTGGGGAGAGCTAGCCTGCCCCACCCCTACCCTGGTGTGGTCTGCATGTGCTCCTGTCTGATACAGTTAGGGCACCGTTTACTCAGCAAGCCACTGTTAGTAAAATCAGAATAACCCCACTGGGATCTCCAACCCAGAAGGAAAAGCTGGAGCTGTCAGACCTTGGTGGGCTAAACTTATGGATTCCTAGGGAGTGCAGCAGCTCTCTCTCTCGTTTTTTAATTAATTTATTTTTATTAATTACAGTTTATTCACTTTGTATCCCCCCATAAGGCCCTCCTCCTCCCCTCCCAGTCCCATCCTCCCTCCCCCTTCTTCACACATGCCCCTCTCCAAGTTCACTGATAGGGGAGGTCCTCCTCTCCTTCCTTCTGATCTTAGTCTATCAGATCACATCAGGAATGGCTGCATTGTCATCTTCTGTGGCCTGGTAAGGCTGCTCCCCCCTCAGGGGGAGGTGATCAAAGAACAGGCCAATCAGATTATGTCAGAGGCAGTCCTTCTTCCCATTACTATGGAACCCACTTGGATACTATGCTGTCATGGACTACATCTGTGCAGGGGTTCTAGGTTATCTCCATGAATAGTCCTTGGTTGGCGTATGAGTCTCTGGGAAGACCCCTGTGTTCAAATTTTCTGGTTCTGTTGCTCTCCTTGTGGGGTTCCTGTCCTCTCCAGATCTTACTATTTCCCACTTCTTACATGAGATTCCATGCGCTCTGCCCAACAGTTGGCCATAAGTCTCAGCGTCTGCTTTGATAGTCTGCAGGGTAGAGCCTTTCAGAGGCCCTCTGGAAGGTTCCCAGGTTGTTTCCTGTTTTCTTCTTCTGATGTTCTTCCTCTTTGCCTTTCAGGATGGGGATTGAGCATTTTAGTCAGGGTCCTCTCTCTTGATTAGTTTCTTTAGATGTACAGGTTTTAGTAGGTTTATCCTATGTTATATGTCTATATGAGTGACATGTGTGTCCAACCATGTGTGTCTTTCTGCTTCTGGAACAGCTCACTCAGGATGATCCTTCCCAGGTCCCACCATTTACCTGCAGCAGCTCTCTTAATGACAATTTCCTTCTCTGGGATTTTTCCTTGGTGACTGATTAAATAAAATGGAATGAGCTAATGGCGAGACAAAGCTTTATTATATAAATGCAGGATTGTTGGGAGCCGCCGGGAAGGAGGAGGAGGGAGAAGGGGAGTGTATGCTGGGGCTAGGGAAGGGAGGGAAGGGAGAGAGAGGGCAGGAAGGGAGCAAAGGTTGAAAAGATGTCTGGAGTGTACAGTAAAGTTACAAGAGACTAGGTAAAGCTTAACCAGTTTTTTTTTTTTTTTAGCATGATTGTAAATATATTTCTGAACTAGTATCAAAGGAAAACTTTCAATCATAGATATAGTTCATAGGCTACAGACTGAATCACTACAGATTGAATCACTACAGACTGAATCACTACAGACTGAACAGCAAAAGCTTAAAAGGTAGTGACAAAGCCACGGCTCCACCCTCTTTATCTCCAAACCAGCAAGGCTATCAGCCACATGTTTTAAATAGCCCACAAGGGGCTTTGTTCTGGAGGAACTTCTCTCAAGTGGCAACAAGAGTTGGGGACGGGGTGGGGGGTGTCTTTGAGGACAGGAAGATCATGGGAGAGAAACAGGAGGAGGAGGAAGAGAGAAGCAAGAGAGGATGTCATGGGTTAGTCTGGGAAAAGCACATGGCCTATCAGCATGGACAGAGGAAACTGTTCCAGATGAAGGATCTATTTATGGAATTATGGATGGGAGGTAGCCAGGGATGGGGCTGGGAGGTAAAGGTAGTTTAGAGGGTTAATATCTGCCCTGCCCCAGGTAAGATAAGGCTATTCTAAAAATCTGTGTCTGTGATTTTAATTAATTGTGATAGTAGGTTAAATATACTGCTGTAATAATTATAGGACTAATAATAAACATTATTAGCCTGATACCCTTTATATTACTCAACAAAAATCGACTTGGGTAAGAGAGGATTTATTCAGCTTACAGTTCCACATCACACTCAGAGCAGGAACTCAGACAGGACAGGAACCTGGAGGCAGAGGGCACGGAGGAATGCTTCTTATTGGCCTGCTCCACCTGGCTTGCTCAGAATGCTTATAGAATCCAGGACCACCTGTCCACATGTGACACTACCCACAATGGCCTGGACTTTCTTTCATTGATCACCAGTCAAGAAAATGTATCCCAGGCTTGCCCACAGGCCAATCTGGTAGGGACATTTTTTCAATTGGGGTTTCCTCTTCCCAAATGACTCTGTGTCAAATTGACGTAAAAGTAGCCAGCACAAGCTTTGTTCCTCTTCCAGGTGCGGACTCTGCATTTATTAGTGTATAGGCTATTCTTCAGAAAGACCCCCTCCCAAACAGTGGCTGGCATGGGGTAGAAGTCAACCTCTCTTTCATGTAAAATCTGCTCACCAATAGTCATGGGGCATTGGCGAAGTGGAAATTTCTGGTTTCTTTGGAAACTCAGTCGTGTCATGTGGCTATGTTTTTGGTTTGGATCCCAAGTGTGAATGTGGGAATGTTGTGTCCCTATGCAAAACAGCCCCCAGGAAAACAGCTCTGTGAAAAGGTACATGGTGTTGGTCAGCTGAAAATTACCTCGTTTGAGGGCTGTGGTTTTTGCGAGCTGGAAAACATCCTTGCGTGGACTCAGAAGGAATAAATAGAAGACCACCGACAGTGAGAGAATCCTTTTGCACTGTTATGCTTTGCAACGGTTCGGCTCCTTCGCTGGTCTTTGCTGAGAGAACTGCTCCAGAGAACTGCTTTGCTGCTTTGGCAGAGTTTTGCCGCTTTGGCAGAGTTTTGCTGCTCTGGTGGGCTTGTGCCATTTGAGCAGAGTGTTGCCACATCTGCTGAACTGGTCCGCTGCTTCTGATTCGGATTGCTGCTGCTGCTTTGCTGTCTGAGTAGACTACAGGTATCCTGATGACTGAGTTTGGTAACCCCCAAAGAACTCAGTGACCCTTTATCAGCAGGAAGCCTCTTTTCCTACTAATCTCCTTAACTAATGTCCCTGTGTGTGCACATGCATGGGGGCGCACAGGGCGGGGGTGGGGGTTTGGAAGGGAGCTAAAGACATTTAAGAATCTTAGTTAGATAAAGTAGGTTTGAAAAATCTAAGCTTACCACATGACCTGGGCTCTGACATCTTTAGGATCTGGCCTTTGTGGGAGTGGTATAACAAGCCTCACAAACACATCATTGTGTTTGTTGGGAGGGAATATAAAGCACAGTTCTTCTGAAGGGCATAAGCGAGAAGCTGAACACACTGTCTCACCTCTCCTGGGGCTCAATGCACCCTACAGCTTGTTTCATGGTACCTGAGAAATGCAGTCAGCATTCTGGATAGTGTTCTTGCCTAGAGGAGTTTCCACAGATGGGGAGAGGGTAGACTGGGGTTGCTTAGCAGTGTCTGTCTTGGGCTTGATCCTTAAATGAAATGAAGGGAATGTGGGGAGCTGAAAAGCCTATAATTAGCCCTGGACCCTTCTGTTTCCTCCCATTGCTATGACCCCGTTATCCATTTGTGCATCTGTCACCAGTGTCCCTGAACTCTTCATAATGCAGGCCTTGGGGCAAACGCACCAGTGAGTCAAGCCAGTCTGTATTACAAGCTCACAATCTGGAACTCCTATTTATTTGGAACTCAGGAAAATGTAGAGTTGAACTTAAGCAGCATAGGTATTTTTGGATAAACTATCATCCATCCATATGTTTGTCTGTCCGTCCGTCCATCACCTATTGTATACCTGGGGATTTAGTGCCCTTTTATTTATAGAGCTAATGGCTAAAGGAATCTTTTGCATTGTAGGGATATTTTGTTAGAAAAAAAGGAAACAGTTTGACATAGGAAGTTTTCTCCTCCTCAGCCATCAACACAGTGGTACATTCCAACTAAGCATCTCTTCTAACCATCACAGATCCTGTGAAATACCCCACGAGGCAGCAGAAGAGCCTTTTTTTCTCTGCCCTTGGCTTGTCAGACAGGGGCAAGAACATACTAGTATGTGAGCTTTTTTTTTTATTGTTATTTTTTATGTTAATTACAGTTCATTCACTTTGTATCCCAGTTGTAGCCCTGGTATGTGAGCTTTTTAGATTCCAAGCTTTTTAGGTAATATTTTTAGGTCAGGGTTACCAGGAGGAAAGAAACTGAATCTGTCACTATTGTCATAATATTTCTTCTTGCTCCTGTTACATTAAAAACGGAAAAGTTACCTGACCCTCTTTCTCTTTAACTCCCTCTGGATCTCAGCCCTTTGGAGACTTTGGGGATCTGACTCCCTAGCTGTTGATCATGCTCAATTCAGCACGATGCACACTACCCTGTCTGTTTTTGGCCATTCTACCTCCATTCCTCCTTTGAGGGAAAGCATGGTGTGTGTGTGTGTGTGTGTGTGTGTGTGTGTGTGTGTTCTTGGTGGAGTAATGGGGCTCCCAGAGAGGCATTCTTACAGAGGAGCAATGACAGAGTTAATTGTTAATGTGATAGAATCTAGACTCACCTGGGATATGGGGCTCTGGTAATGCCTGTGAGAGATTATCTTGATCAAGTTAATTGATGTGAGAAGATCAATCTTAATTATGGATGGGGCAATTCCCAGGGCAGGGAGCCTTGGCTGGATGAAATGGAGAGAGTGAGCTGAGCACTAGCACACATTTATTGCTCTCTGCTTCCGGGTTAGGAATACAACATGACCAGCGGCTTCGAGTTCCCATTGCCCTGAGTCTCCTACCACAGAGGACTGTGTCCTAGAACTGTGATCTAGAACCAGCCATCTCCCTCAAGCTGCTTTTATCAGAGTATTTTATCACAGCAACAGGGAAAGAAACTAAGATAGGAGCTAAGTGCTTCCTTCCAAGGCAGTAACAGGGCGTGACACCATCAAGGACTCTTGCTTCACCTGGCTCCTGCCCTGCAGGGGCAAACTGGGTTTTTTGATGTCAGCTTCCATGGGTGCTCTCTGCAGTGTCCCATACACTGCCCTTTTGCTCAGCTTAACCCAAATTAGTTGTGTGACAACAATGCAAGATACAGCACATTAAAAATCAAACAAAGGGACCAAAACCTACCCAAATATAAACAGCTTTCTTGACCCCCGTCTTTCTCTCTGGTGACATCTGTCTTCTCCCCTTATAGCCATGCTTTGGTTGACTAGGCATATACCTCGTTAGTGTCTCCTCTCTAAACTATTCCTCTACCCATTCCTGGACTGTCTCCTCCAGCACCTCTCTGAAGAATATGCTCTAGCTCCCCAAGACACTTGTTTTCTTCTGTGCTGTCTAGTTCCCAGTCCCTGCCCACGTGGTTTCTCATAGCTGGGTCCCCAAACCTCCTCACACGTATCTCTTTCTCGGAATATCTTACTTACCTCCGAGTCACCTCTGTGTCTTGGATGCTTACACCTCCCAAGGAGGACACCAGTGACTCACTGTGCCCACTCTGAGAGACTGAGAAGATCCCATGACTGCTCCTCTCAGCAAATGGCACTTGTCCCATCTGGTTAACAAGCCAGATACACCTCTCCCTGCCCTGACCCTCTCCAAAGCCCCATCTCCTCCCCGTTCCCAACAGCTGGAGCTTGTACTCTGAGAGCCTAGCATAGGAGGGGCTTGGTAATTATATGAGTGACAGCAGTAAGAACATTGCACAGAACACTTTCACACCTACAGCCTACCCACAGCCCATGAGATAGGGAGATACTTACCATCGCTTATCAGATGAAGAAACTGATTCCCAGGGAGATGGACAGCCTTGCCTGAGTGTGGGATCACAGGGTAAATGAGCATGTTGGAAGTTGGATGGGAATTGTTATCTAAATCCCTACCCCAGGCTCTCCCTGGGTCACTACTATAGCCAGGAGAGCCTCCTTGCCAAGCCATGGAACCAGTGAACCAAGAGGCCAAGAGGCCAAGAGCAAGATGATGGTCAGAGGTCCTGGTGGCATGGTCCGGCCAGACCATGCCTCTGTGTATCCAGTATGGCAGACAGCAGTTAACACCCAGTCCTGAGCAGGCTTCCTTGGACCATACATGGCAAGGTTCTTATCAGGATTCCCTGGCAGCCATGGGCTTGGGGTCTGGGTCTGCTGTCCCTTCTAGGGATGCAAGTGACATCTCTGGAAAGGGAATATGAGAAGAATGGAGATTTTTGGGAGAGACAGCCATTGGTTAGTGTCCCTGGCACAGAAATCTTATATAGGCTTTTTGAGAAAGATCCTTCAGGCAGGCTGTGAGTGATAGGAAAGTAAAAACCTGAGGCCCTTGCTGGATACCCCTGCTGTCATGGTACTTAGCTCTTCCAGGATGGTTGTCTTCCCACGCTGTGGAGAATGCTGTGAGGCCCTGCCGGGAAGGGGTGACTGGGGAAATGTAGATCTTTCTGAGAAGTTGGAGATGCGCCAACTGAGGGAGGGAGAAAGATGGTATTGGCTCCCCATAACTGCATGGAAGGTGTGTAGGCATCCCTAGGCAGCGTGGAGCCCCAAGGGCTGCTGTCAACAAAGGAGTTTGACACTGGGACTCAATTCTCTGAGACTGGGACTCAGAAGAAGCCTGGAGTCCTCTTAGTGTGTGGCCCTGGGTTCCAGGGTACCAGGAACTTCTTGTAGGTAAACTGAGTCTGGCCAGATCTGAGTGGGGTGGCTTCCTGTTCTCTGTGTTTGAGGATGTTGAGGGAATGTTATGGAGCTCCTAGGTTTCCCATGGGACCAGGCAACCCAAAAATCTGTAGAGCTTTTAGGAAGGGACAAGGTGGGATCAAGGAAGGGAGTGTCAGGGCTTTGGGAATTATAGGAAAAGAATTCAGGCTCCAGTGAGTCTGTACCCTTGATAGTCACTGTGCATGTCAGCTCTTAGCATCCCTGAAGCCGGCTGGGAGACTGAAGGCCTCAAGCTGAATTGGGTCAGAGGGCAAGGGTGGAAATGGTGCTGGAAGTGGATTGAGTGACACCATATCAAGATTATGGACCTTGAAGGACTTGGCTGAGGATGTGACTTTGGAAAAGCAGACTGTGACGTTAGGGTTCTTGGGGCTTGGGGCCTGGGGCCTGGGCAGGTGTTCCGAGGACCAGCCTGAAAGAATGGGTACCAAGCTTGAGTTTCTCCCTGAGGTGAGTGTAGAGCTGAGAAGATAGTCCTGTTGGATCCGGACCTGAAGAATCTCCAACCCATAGTGGTAGAACTACAAGGCCTCAAGAGGGCAGGACCTGGGGAAAAAAGGTCGAAAGGCTTGGAGAATTGTGAGAGTTGGGGTAGAAAATGATAAAGGACAGTGGGCTGGGCCATGAGGAAGGGTCTGTAGATCCTGGCACCTGAGGGAGGATTTGAAGGGATAAATCTCTAACAGAGTGAATTTGGGACCTGGAGGATTTGAGGCTGAACACGGCTAGACTGGGATAGGACGATGGCGCCCTTTAGGGGCGGAAGACTGGAACACACAAGCCAGCCGGCTGCGTCAAGAGGGCTGGTTGCAAAGATGGATGATCCCTTAGTAGGGAAATAGCCTTGAGGAGGGGTCCGGAACGGGGCTGGGCGCTCTTGGGGGCGGAGCCTAGAGAAGTGGGTGTGGGGCGGGGCCCGGGGTAGGGGGTGGGGCCGGCAGGCTGAGGCAGTGCACAGGCGGGGTGCGCCCAGGTGAGCGAGCCACCGCCCCCCAGCGCCCCTGCTCCCGCCCCTGCTCCCAGCCCCTGTGCCAGCCTCTCCGTTTGCCCCTTGGCAGCGCAGGCTCCGCGGCCGACTGCATCGCGGCGGGCTAGACCCGGTGCGGCTCCGGCTCCATCTTGGCCCCGGGCACCTGTGGCGGCTGCAGGAGCAGAGCTTCCGCCGGCCCGTGCGGCCCTGGCGGCGACAGGGTGAGAGGCTGACTCCATCAGGCCCGTGGGGGGTGCTGGGGTGGTGAGGGCGGCGCCGCCCCTTCCTGAATCCCTGAACCCACTCCTCACCCCTGCCAGCGCCGCATTACTCCGCACCATTGCCTCCCCTTACCCTCTCGGGTCGTCTCTTCCATTTCCCCTCTGCCCAGCCTACAGGTTTTGTGTTTTGTCTTTTCTGCCCTGAACCTGTGTCCATCGGCCTCCACCCCGCCTCCCTTTGCTTTTTGCCCTCCTCACTTCCATCCGCACCCCCACCCTGTGCTCTGGGGCCAACACCCCGCCCTCTTCTCCTGCTCAGGAGCATCCTTACCCGCGGGCTCACTGCCCCAAGTCCTTTGTCCTGGGAAGGTCTGTAGACTGGTTCCGAGGCTAGCGTTGGGTTCTTCTCCCTAAGACCACTGTGGGCTTTGCTCTGGAGGTGCGGAGAAGAGAGGCTGTGTGGTTTGTGGTGCGTTCAGGCCTTTGCCCGCAGCAGGGGCGGCCTGTGTCTGGCATGCAGAGAGCTGCTGTGCGAAGAACAATCTTTCCTGCAGGTTCCCCCTGTAAACCGGCCTTTGGGGTGACCACAGCGAGCTGCCTGCCCGTGCTGGGGCTGTGCTGGCCAGTGCAGGTAGGATCACAGCGGGCCACCTGGGCTGCCTTCCTGCTGTTGCAGCTGACCCATGGGACTTGTTCAGCCCACTAGAAGCACCTCTAAGGGAATGAGCAAACCCTCACAGGGCTCAGGTCAGGCGCTGGGACTCTTTAGATCTCTCTATAGAGAGCAGGGGTGGGATCTTGAGGTTGATGCCTCATGCTTGCCCCAAGAACCCTTTCTTGGCATTTCTCTGCCTTTGGGCGCTATGTCATCTTAATGAGGCTAGAGATTATGAGGGGCTGGTTTGATCCCTCGAACCCCAGTCCCTTTAAGGAATGTCTCCTGCTGCGTGTCTCCTTTTAGCTTGAGTGTTAGGTCTTTTATTTGCCCTGGGATAGATTGAACCACCTGATGTAGGTGTCCACACCCCTCTGTACAAGGAATTGGAGATATTTATAGGAGTTATCCCTACCTGGTCCTGGAAGGACTTCTGTATTTTAACACTGGTGACCTCTCATGCTCTGATCCCTCCTTTGTGGACTTGCTTTTTCTTTTGTGGTGTTCTGGACACAGAGGTTGCCATCTTAGCACCTGCTACTTAAGAGGACAGTACTTACATGAATGACATCATGTGTCTGAGATGGGCTTCTTAGAAGCCTTCCTGGGTCCACCCCAAAGGTCTGGGCTTCTCAGTTGAGGTGAGAATCGGAACTTCTACCCTGGTGGAGCGAACAGCCTCAGGTTGGGCTGGTCTGGAAGTTTCTGAAAATCTGGGTGCTTCTTCAAAATGACATTTATACTTGCTGCATTCGAGGGTGCTTGATTCCTTAGTTGTTGACAGTGGAACCTGAGGTAGCAGGACAGTCCAACAGTGACCACATGACACCAACCACAGTCATCAGGACTTTTTGCATCAGACAAGGAGGGAGAAAGAACGCTGATGACTTACCAACACTAAGGCCCTTGGATACTTTTGTATGCCTGCCTTTTATGTTACACTAGAACATCTTTTCAGGAGAGTATCTGTGTGTGAGAATGTACAGGTCAATAGGGGTGACTGTGGAGACCAGAGACTTCTGATCCTCTGGAGCTGAAGTTGCAAATAGTTAAGAGCCCCGACTTGAGTGTTGGGAACCAAACTCAGGTCCTCTGCAAGAGCAGTATGTGCCCTTAACCACTGAGCCATCTCTCCTTCCCCATCCCAGGTTCTCCTTTGGGTAAAGCTAGTACCTGCCCATGATTGCAACATGACTTTCTAGGCATGTGGCATGTACACCCCAGCCCTGTGTGTATGCATAGCTTTACACTACGGTTTAAAATAGGCCCTGGGAAACTAAGTGTGGTGATGGGGGCACTGGGGAAACTGGTAATGTCACAGGATAGGATGAAGGTAGCAAGAACTGGAAGAGGAAGCTTACCTGAGGGGCATCTTGGTGGATTCCTAAAAGGTCATCTTTGCTTCTAGCACTTC
The DNA here is from genome assembly GCF_030254825.1 of Meriones unguiculatus. Taxonomy (NCBI): domain Eukaryota; kingdom Metazoa; phylum Chordata; class Mammalia; order Rodentia; family Muridae; genus Meriones; species Meriones unguiculatus. Next base: position 12,044,456 of record NC_083357.1, on the reverse strand, counting down.
CCCAGTGCTAGTTCCTACAGTACTGTGGCCTCAAGTCACTGACGATGGACGAGCAAGAGGAGAAGATCACCTCATTGCCATTGTGTTCAACCTAGTGTGGTAGGATTTACTTCAGTGTTTTAGACTGGGAAGAGTGAGGCTCAAAGCAACCTAAGAGCAGATATGCAATAGAAAGGAGAGCCAGTACTGGGAGCAGAGCCTGCTCTTTCCTCCTCACTCTGGGAGTCCATCTCCTCAGCCTAGCCCAAGGTGTTGGTGACAGGGAGCAGGGGAAACCTTCCTTCCCAGGGTTTCCCTCCCCCTAGGGTTGCTAAGGCCATCCAAATGCATATTGGTCTTAACAAGAGGGAATTTACATACATGTCACAGTGTGGTCTGAGTTGGGCACCTTGGTCATCCTGCTGGGCATATCCTAAAGCCTAGATTCCTGGGCTGGAGCAAGTTTTGAAGCCTCTGACCAGGTGGATCTCTTTGGCTAAGCTAGTCTGGGCTTTTAAGTTCAAAATACCATCGGTTGTTTGCTGCGTTTGAGGATGGTTGCCACACTGGTGAGGCTTTGAATTAGCCATTGGCAGTGGTGGGTTCTTTGATGTCTTTGAATTGCTCCAGTGCGGAGTGCTGTAACTTGGCACTTAGAGAGTGGCGGAGTAGGTAAGATAGCCAGTGGATGCATAGCTTCCGTCTGGGGTCTCTGTGGTCCCTGGTCTCTCTGAGGGATGCTAGCTCTGGGCACTGAGCAGTGCATAGCGAGGAAGGTGCAACGATATTCTTGCCAGTGTCTCCTCATTAGATCTTGTGCCTCCTCTTTCCTCTGGGGCCCAAGGGACTGGCCTGTTCTTTATGTACTCTCTGTTCCCTAGGAGGATCTTAGGTGGTAGGTCTCCCCCCCCCCCAGGGCCATGTAGGTGATGAGGGTTCCTCAGGGCTCTTAGACCCTGTTGCTGGGTGATTGTTGTCTCCCTGCCAAGGATGACTTGGTGCCTACAGGACTTTCAGTCTGGATCTGTCTTTATTCCATGAAGCCTAAGAATCTGGTGAGGTGCATGGGTGGGGGTCAAGCTTTGCTCCCATCCATTTGCTCCATTGGCATGCCATGAACACCGTTGGAAGTGCCAGGCAGGGGAAGGCACTGAAACCCCAGGTGAGTACGGTGGTCAGGTCAGAGATCTGCATACTGCTCAAAGAGGCAGAGGACCCCATAGACTCATGGACCTGATTCCTGGCGGAGCCATTGGCTGGCTCTGTGCCCTTAGTCAGATCCCTAAGCTTCTGAGCTGTGACCTCATTTGTAGAATGGAGATGATGAATTACATCACGGGGTTGCTGTGACAGTGGAATGGGACAGTGTTTGCAAAGGATATGGCTCAAGCCTGCAGCATTCGGAGCTGTTACTGTCATCATTGTAACTGCCATCAGCTTTAATCCTTCCACCTGGTTGTTGGTGGCAGCACTCCTTGAAGGTAGTAGTGGGCTGGAGTCCTTTCTTTGAATTCCTGCAGTCTGGCTTTGGAGACAAGGAACCGCTGGGATGGGACACTCCTTAGCAAACTGGCTGTGTTCAAAGTGGCATGGCCCAGTACGGTGACCATTAGCCACATGTGGCCGGTTGTTTAAATTATTTATCAGAAATTCAGTTTCTTGGTCCCAGTACTTGCTGGGACAGTACAGGTGCAACCAGTGCCGGCCACACTGCACAGGACAAGGTTCAGCCTTTCCATCAAAGCAGGCAGCTGTACTGGACCAGTTGTACTCTGCCCTTAGGCCTCAGACTTCTCTCTACTCTCCTACTCGAGGCAGGGAGATGCTTCCTATAACAGAAATGGAGTTCATGAGCCCGTGCTTGCCACGTTCCATTTTGGGTGGCCTTGCTCCAGGCCGGGGTGGTTGGTTTCCTGTCAGTCTTTATCAGCCAGAGGTAGGTGGGGAGGATTGGGATTGCCTAAACCAAAACTATTGCCTTCTGTGCCTGCTGTACCTCCCCAGCCCATCCTGCCTGACACGGACTCTCTAGGTGATCTTCCCCATCTTACTGGGGCTGGGCTGGTCCAGTCATCTGGACCCTCTGGCCCTGCCCATCTCCCAGCCTTCCTGTCAGTCACTTTCCTGTGTCACCTGGCCACCTGTTCCTTCATCTGGGCACCTTCTCCCTCTCTCTCCAACCTTGGTCTCATGAGACTTCTCCAGAAAGTCTTCCCCTAGCATCCCTGTGAGTTCCTTGCCTTGGCAGGTCCTTTCTTTGGACTGAGTTCCGGGACCTTAGCCCACTCCGCCATGGCCTTGTTTTTAAGTTCGTTCTCTCTGTCGTCGATGCAGCGGATGAATTCCAGCTGCATGTCAGGGCAAGGTGCTAACAGACAGTAAGGAACAGGCCATAGTCCTGACTCTGCCAACTTCAGGGGAGAGGGAGGGGGCCGAGGGTCAGCCAGACTGTTCTGTCTGGGCTCCATGAAGCTGGGCCAGGGATGGAGATAGCCCAGGTGGGCCAGCTGGGAAAGGTTCTCAGGAGGAGGTGGTAAGGTAGAAAGAGGTCGTGTTGAGCTTAGGCAGCTCTGGGTGTAGGGGTGGGGGTGGGGCTTGTGCTGGAACAGACTGGGAAGAGAGAGCTGACATTTTGCAGAAGGTGTGTCTGATTTTTGCCGTTGGGCTTGTCTTTTCCTTTCCACTGCTGGATGGTCAACCCCAGGCACAGCCAGAGCGAAATGATCCCCATGTTCCCAGTTGCAGAACAGTGCAGCATTCAGCAGGGGCTGGGGGAATGGCTACAGACACATGAACAAATGCTGAGTGAGGCCTGGCATTAAGGGCTGATCGCAATGTCTCCCTTTCCTAGGGGTAAAGGTGAGAGTCAGGAACCTGACAAGACAATCTGAGATGTGTCACAGTTCGGTAGGTCAGGCTGGAGAGGGTGGGAGGAGGGTACGAGTAGAACCAGGGAACTTCCCAGAATACCCAGCATTCATTGCTTCCTTATCCCACAAGCCTTCTTTGAGCCTCCTCTCTGTACCCAGGAAGCACCAATTCCTATTAAAGTGGATGCTGTAAGTCCCAGGAGTACTCAGCTGGGCTGGCTGTTAAAATCTGCAATCTTTCTGTGTTGATGAACTGAGAGCTGTTTTCTCAAAGCCCTCCGCCCCTCCGCATGCTGCCACATGCTCCCTTTTAGGGCCTCAGCACACGGCCTTTCCCTGAGTTCCTCTCCCACCCACAGCACCTACACCTATCTTGTAAGTACGGTAAAGAGCTGGCATAGTGGTGGTCTCCAGGGCCTGTTTCTGGGATAGTGATTATTAGATATTTTCAGTGTTATCTGTGCATCACATGGGAAGCCTTGATTTGAAGTATCTGATAGTTGTCTTGTCACTGACGACCTTATGGCTCCGAGCAGTCAAGCTGGAAGAATGCAGCTGAGATGCCGACACCCAGCGTGGCTTCACTCACTTCCCTTTTCTTTTTTTGTAGGCAGCCATGAGTTTGAGGCACCCTGAACCAGGTGCCCGGGAACCGCAGAGCCCCCGCCCACAGCCCCTGTCCCAGAGTTCTTCCAGCTTGCTGTGTGAAGGTCGGGAGCAGAAGCCAGAGCTGCGCAAGAGTGCCAGCAGCACTGTGTGGCAGGCACAGCAGGGTGAGGCCAGCACTAGTCCCCGGACCCTGGAGGACGACGGGTGCCAGGCTGAGAGGGTGGAGCAAGCACAGACCCGAAGCCCTCGGTCCCAGCCTGGTGCTGCAGGCCACTGGAGGAGCAGCACTGTTGGCAATGTGTCTGCCATGGGCATTGGTGACCTGTGTCGCCTACAGGCCCCCAGCATGGCAGCTGTGCAGAGGAGCCACTCAGACTTGGTCCACAGTGCCCAGACCCGGGGTCACAGCAGTGTTCAGAAGGCCAGCCTCAGCTGTTCCGCCCTTGGCAGCTCACCTGTCCACAGGGCTCAGCTGCAGCCTGGCAGTGTTGCTGGCCAAGGTGGCCAGACCCGTGAAGTCCTGCAAAGTGACCCAGCTCCAGAGGATGGGACTGCTAGATCAGCCTGCTTGTTGGGGGAGAGTCAGGTATGGGTACCAACTGTAGAACTGGAAGGTACAGCTGGACTCATCCGCAGTCCCCAGGGTGGACCCAAAGGTACTGGACAGCCATCTACCACTCCCTGCCATGCTGTGCCCCCGGCAGCTCTGCTCTGCACCATGAGGGAGGCTGCAGCTGGTGGCTGCTGCCATGCCTTGCCTGCCGCAGGCATCCTGGCCTTTCCCAAATTGGTGGCATCAGTGAGTGAATCTGGGTTGCAGGCTCCGTGTGGGGTGAAATTCCACTGTAAATTGCCTGGTGGGATCTCTGGGCACCCCCACTGCTGTGTCCACCCGTGGGGTCCTGCAGGGCTAGCCACAGAGTCTGGCTCCAGGACCAAAGATGTGTGGACCATGACCTCAGCCACTGATTTGGCCCTGGGCGTGGCATCAGCCCAGGATGCTGGGGTTCAGGCAGCTCCAGTGGCAGCCTGCAAGGCTGTGGCTACCAGCCCATCCCTGGAAGCCCCCGAGACTATGAACATATTCCCAGAGGTAATGCTGGGGTCCAGCCTGGAAGAGGCATCATCGCCTGTGAGGGATGTGCGATGGGATGCCGAGGGCATGACATGGGAGGTGTATGGAGCCTCAGTTGACCCCGAGGTGCTTGGTATTGCCATCCAGAAGCACCTGGAGATGCAGTTTGAGCAGCTGCAGCAGGCACCGGCCAGTGAGGACGGCCTGTCTACGGAGGGCCGGAGGGGCCCTCTGCGGGCTGTCATGCAGTCGCTGCGCCGCCCCAGCTGCTGTGGCTGCTCCGGAGCAGCTCCAGAATGAATTGCTGTGACCCTGAGGCTGGCCGTGACTTGAGGCACAGCAGCGACTCCATGTCACCAGGAGCCACCCTCTCACTTGAACTCCAGCCTGGGGCTCGCGGTTCCACGCAGCTGGGCTATCCTTTAAGGGCTTTATTCCCAAGACTCACTTCTCCGTCCGTCCTGGGCTCTGAACTTTGGGACAGGGGTTTTGCACTGCACATAGTGAAGTCTTGAGTTCTTTCCTGTGAAAATACTTAACCTTTTGTTTAGGCTGCCCACAGACCTTTGCTGTTGCTCCGCTGGGACTCTTGGTGGCTTTATTTTTAATAGCACTGCTAGGAAATAATGAGTTCTTGAATTACACAGGAGGCCCGGGTGGCAGGGTTCCTCAGTCTTCGGAGAACTGACATTGCGAGAGGCCTCCTGCATACCATCTACTGTGCTGTCACCTAACCTTGGTGAGGTTTTTACCTCTTTCCCACACTTTCCAGATATCACAGCTGAAGTTCAGCAAGGATCTAGCTGACGAGCCCTGACGTAGGCAGTTTGATATAGTATGAAAGGCCTGTTTGTGCTAGGAATGCCCTAGCATGGGCTGTGCAGTGGGGGCCAGTTGATTTGGGTGGGGAGAGGGGGTTTGGTGCCTGCTTTATTACTCAAGGGCTTCTCAAGGCCCAGGAGGCTTGTGGCAGTCTGTTGAAGATCTAGACTTCTGGGATAGAGCCCGTCAAGTCCTACATGTGAAATAGCTCCAGGCTTAGGTAGACTCAGGACTTCAGGCCTGGCCGTGTTCCTATAGGATTGTACTATAATAGGTTGTTCAAGGGAAGCTCAGGTCACTTCTGGGACCCCAGGGTGTGAAAGATGGCTTATCTACCCCATCAGTAAGGTCCTGCTGCTCGCTGAAGTAGGGAAACAGTAATAAAGGCCATTGGTTTGGTGCAGGAAATGGCATGTCAGTGGGTCAAGAAACAAGGTGAGATAGATTGGCTTCAGGTGAGAAGCCTCATGATAAGGTAGTCTTACTGGTACTACGCCTTTCCCAGGAATCAAGCACATACCTCAGAGGCCTGAGCATGTCTGAATATTTGTGTGATACAAGGCGAGTACCTTGGGCTCTGGTACATGGCATATGGTCACCTTGTGTTCTTTATACATGGGTACTGGCAGCCCAGCCTTGGAGCCTGAATAGGAGTAAGCAAATGGCTATGGAGACATGGGTCAATGGCACCTCCACACAGGCCTGCAGCTGAGAAGTCTATTGACACAGAGGGCCTGGGCAGGTGGGTGGAGTGGGGACAGCTTGGAGATGTCTGTCCCGCCAGAACACAGTAAAGCATTGTTGGTCAGGTGCCGTCGGGTGTTCATCAGCTAGGAGGCTGGCTTGGTTGCCTGTGGCAAGCATTATGGGATCTGCAGAAGGCGGGGTAGGGTCCCACACCCATGTGTGCCATCTGTTCTGTGAGAAGGAAGTCAAGGAGGCTGAGATCCGTTCATTCGGGGCGGGAGGACAATGAGGCCACTTTCTGGGACAAGGAAGGGTGGTGGGCAGTCTCTGGAGAGCCATGTGAAGGGCAGTACACCACAGGGCTGTTAACAGTGAGACCTGCTTCACAAAGACCTTTGCTACATGTAGATCTCAAGTCCATTGTTGGGCATACTGTGCCAACTTGCATTTCCCATGCTGCACTTGGTACCCAGATGAAAGCCAGGCTGGGCCCACTGTCAGTCAGGATAGACCAGCCACCCACCCACTTAGCTTTATCCTAACTGATAAATATTTGTGTGATGGTGCTAGAACCCAGCCCAGCCTATGTGTTGTTGGGCCCCTGAAACACCCACTAGCTGAACTGTGTAGCCTCTGTTCTCAGGTCTACCTGTGGCACCTGTGACTTAATTTCCGACCTAGACCCATTCCTACTCTCTATCAGGACTCCTCCTGGGTGAGGCCTGATTTGGCACTGGGCCAGGGGCTGTTGAACATGGTCACTGACTTTCCTTTTAGACTTCTGCTCTTAGCCTCTCTCTAGCTGGACCTTTGGAGCTCCTTTGGGAGATGGTAGATCTCATAGTCTTTGTCTTATTTTAAATTAAAAATAAGTATAAGTTGAGAGATCAGAGCTTTGACAGGCCTTGGCAGAAAGGGGGCATTGAGCAGGGCTAGTCTTCTTTCCTTGGTCCTGGTAAATTCTGTCCTCTGAGGCATAAACCTCAAAGGACAGAAGTTCAAGGTGTTCATGTCCTGGCAGATTCCTCCCTCTGGCTTCTGGGGCCACCCTCTCTGTCTATTCGCTCTCCTTCTTAGGCCCCTTGGGCCCTGGACAGCTGACGTCTGGCTTTCTGGAGCTTACTCTCTCCCCCCCGCCCCCCAGGACTGCCTTTCTGTGGGCAACACAGGAGTACGTGCCATGTCCAGGCTGCCATCTCTTAGGGCACCTCTTCAAATGCAGGCTCTTTACCTCCTGGCAGTCACAGTGCTAGGGAGGGTGGGAAGCAGAGAAGAGTCTCTTTCACTGGGATGTCACTTGTTTGGGTCCCTGTCCCCTGCACATGTTAGATTATTATTTGATAGTGGCTGAAGTGGACCCTCCCCATGTAGGTCCTAATGCTCTGGGTTTGGGGTAGGCCACCTTAGCCTACAGGTCCAGAGCTGGGGATTGAATTCTGGCTTCACATTGGTGTTCAGAAAATCTTGGCAAGACACCAGGCTTTAAAACTGGAAACTTTGTCTCTAAAGCGGGGCAGAAGCAGTGCTGCGGTTCTGGCTTGTGAGAATGAAGTTTCATAAACATGTAAAGCACCTGGCTCCAGTTAGTTCTGGGCTCGCTAACTGGCTGCCCAGTGTTTCATGGCCACAAGACAGGGCTAATAGCTCCTCCCTGTCTGCTTGGCTGCCACCATAGTCCAGATTGCATTCAATTAAAGTTCCTCCTTCAGAGCCTCATCCTGGGTTCTTTATCCCCAGTATGGTGCCCTGTATAGGACATCTAACTTATGCCTGGAAGACTCTGAAATCATAGTTCCTAGAGCCACACAGAGGCAGAGATCCCCTCCCTGCTAGTCTGCTGAGGGGAGGAAAACAAGGTAGGGAAGGACAGAAGCCAAGCAAGAATGTGACATGAGGATGTCTAGACTCCATGGCAGAGCTCTGGGTCTCCCAGGGAGGACAATAGACCCCAGGGCTTTTGCTCTTGGGCATGCAGGCTTAAACAGTCCAGGAGCCTTGGGGTAGGCCTCTGTATTGAGCCCCAGCATTCATTTGTGCTTGCATCTGCTCACCACCTAGTACATATAGCCTGTGGTCCACACACTGCCTAGACCTTTCCTCTGGATACTATTTAGAAGCAATTCTGCCGCACTGTAGGACCTGCCAGGTGACCTTGATTAAAGGTGAAGCTTGGCATCTGTCCATGTTGAATTCCTTCTCATTTGTCATTCTGGCCTGGCCCAGTTTTGTCATCTGAAGCTATGACTAGTCCTTCATGAGTTCTCATCCAACTTGTCAGGCAGGGCAGGGCCCCTGTGGAGTCTGAAGTGTGGCACTGGATTACTCCTTTTCATGGAATTCCCCCAACTTCTCCCCCAGATCCCCCTCCCCCCTATGCACACAAACATCACGAGGGAGTCATTCAAAGCATTGTTAAAATCAGCATCACCTAAATTCAGTCCCAGGACCCTCTTCTTCAACACAGAAGGAGGCAGCTCAGCCTCTTCCCTCATCTTACCTGCTTCTCTTTGACATGCTGTTTTAGAAGTTTGGGATCAGCAAGCTAAGCTTTGCTTACTCTGCCTTTGGGGAACAGAGGCCAGCTCCACCCTTAGCCTTAGCATACCTCCTGCTTAGCCTTGGTCCCCTAAAGCTGCTGTTCCTAGCACATGGTTCCTGACCTGATAGTTTCCTGGAGGTGACCCCGAGGTTCAGAAAGGAGCCTCCTTAGTATCTGTCCTTTAGAAACGTCCTCCTTAGAAACACCCTGTAGTTTGCTCACCAATTCTAGGGACTCCCTAGAAGGACCCAGGGAAGCATGCTGCCATGTAGACTGTGGACTTGGGATTGGGTGCTGGCCTTGTGGTCACCGAGAGGTAAGGGCACCTGGAAAAGTTGAAGATGTTAGAGAACTAAGCAAAACCAAAGTGGCATCAGATTGAGGCAGATGGGAGTGTCTGACTCTTACTGCAAGAGCTGGGCATGCATCACCTCTGGTCTCCTTGAGCAGTGACGCTGCAGGATTCATGCTGAGTCATGGGCCACCCTCCCCCTTGCTGACAGCCAGAGACAGTGCAGCAGGGAGGCCAGTCTGGGCCCTGTAGCTCTTCAGACAGATATCCTAAAATCCATCATTTTATTAGGTGGGGGAGGGGGGATGTGAATTGGGGGCTTGAAGCTTGGGCTGTGAAGTGTGTTCAATTTTAAGGTGCCCACTGACTTGCCTAGTCTGCCCTGGCTGGGGACTTTTCGTTTCATATAAATTTTTTTTTCTGGAAAAAGTACGGTGCTTTTTTTTTTTTTTTTTTTTTTTTTTTTTTTGCATCATGTCTGTGCAGCCAAGGGCAAGCTGGCCTCCTACCCTCTCCCTAGATGTTCTTTGTTCTTTCTCTGGCATCTCTTCCTCTTTTCTGTCTCAATTTCTCTTGTCCCTAGAACGCTTTGTCTCCTCACTGCCCCAATATCCTTGTTCCTGGAGCCTCCTTCAGTTTATGTCAGGAGTCTGTCTTGCGTTGGCCCTGTCAACCCAAACCTTCGTTTTTCTCTTCCGTGGTCTGGAATATTTCCCCTAGGCCATGGCTTAGTCTAGGTCTCAGTGTCCTTACTTTTTGGTGGTGGTGGTGGTGGTGGTGGTGGTTGTGGTGGTGGCTAGGCCCTTCCTCTCTTCCTATTTTGGACATACACTAAAAGACCCAGTTTACAAAACAGTTTCCCAGAAGATCCTCAGGCAGGGAGGCTCATGGGGGACCTCCATTTGAAGGAGAAGAAATTGTCAGTGGTCCTGCTGGTAAATGCAAGGCCTGAGGTCAGACTAGAAGGGCATCCGGTGAGTTCTAGGTTTGGTGGGCACACTTGTGGGCTTAAGGTGGGCCACCTCTTCTTTTATGTGCTCAGAATCTTGCTTGGCTTGTAATTAGCGCCAGGTATGGCTTGAGCCTCTTTGTGGGGTGGGCACAGCCACACTGTCCTGTCCTTGTGCTTCTCCTGTGTGGAATGGGGCTCATATCCAGGAAGTCAGTTCTAGAGACTGGGCCAGAAGATTTCTGATTTTGACACCAACTGCCTATACCCCTCCTAGCCCTGAGCAAGGCTGAAGCAGGGAGCCTCCGTAGGGATGGAACTTTCCGCTTGCTCCCCCAGAGCTACCCTGGGGTGCTGGTGCCCAGGAGGAAAGAGAACTGTCCTCTCACTCCCTACCCCTTCTGTCCTCCTGCCTCCGTGCTCCCACCCCCACTGTAGCTGTCTGCCCCGTTCCCTCTTTTCTTTGCTCAGTTTTAAACAAAGGTCTGGGAAGACAATGGTCAAGAATGACATTTTGTAGGTAAGCTTCCTGGACGCGTTACTTTGGAAGAGTTTCTGTTTTTCTTAGCGCAGGACTGGGGTTCTGAAGGAGGGGAGAGGTTTCTTGTGTGGGTTCCCATTCCTAAACTCACTGTTCACGGCCCATTCTTCTTGAGGTGGACTCTCCTTTGGGCAGGGCAGGAAGGAGTGTGGTCACAAGTCACGGGCTGGGAATAGTGCAGAGCATTGCTGGAGCTTAAGTCAGCAAGGAGGGTCCCGCTTTATTGGAGATATTTTTTCATTAGTCCTGGTTTTAAGATGTTATAGTAAAACATCATTTGTCTTAATTACAAAGTCTTTTGGCATGGTCGTACAGTTGGTTCCTAGCCACTGCCTGGTCCGGGGTCGTGAGTTCCCTCCCGCTCTGGAACTGGGGCTTAGGGTAGAAGATGCTTTCCCAGTACACACGGCAGCTGCTCCACAGCAGAGGGACCAGGTGCCCCCTAGTGGGAAGGTGGGGCACAGCATGAGCGCCACCTACTGGGTGGAGCCCCTAGTGGGAGGAGGGAAGTATTCACTGTTCAGTTTCACCTGAAGGGTGAGCTAGCTCCCCTGGCCATCTGGGCAGGCAGTCATTTTCACTGCTATGTCCATTTCTAACACTTTACTCCCTTCCTGTGGGGCTCTGGTTCCTCCTGGGCCACAGGTGGAGGATGCAGAGAAGACAAAGATAGGAAAGGCAGAGCCAGAGCAGCAGCACAAGACTGTTCTCCTTAAACCTTCCACTCCGGATGGGCTCTGTGTGTGAGGGTCTGGATGGGAACCTGGGCCCTCCTACCTATCCTGTGGCTGTGTAGACCCAAATTTGGTTTACCAAATAAAGACATCCTATGGTGATGAGGAGGGCTAATATTATCCCTTTAAAGGGATGAGGTACTTGTCTCTCCCAGAAGCCCCTCCCCTCCGTGCTTACCTTCGTCTCTCAACTTTCAACCATTTCATGCCTCAGATATGCTTGGCTGTCTCACCCAAGAAGGTCTCCCTGGGCCTGAGGGAAAGGAGTGGCTGGTCAGGACTATCCCTGTTCTGGGCATGTCTGGCAGAAGAGACCAGAGGGAGGGGGATGGGAGTAGGCTGGACCAGAAGGTGAGCCAATACTGGCGGTGACTGGCAGAGCTGCACTGGGCCCGAAGCTCCTTGTGGGGAGGCAGCATCTCTACCAGGAGACCAGGCTGGCCGGGGATCAAAGTGTAATGGGAGCCTGGAGAGGGCCTGGAGAGAGCCTGCTTCTTACAGAGGGATTTCACGGAGGAAGTAGGGCTGAGGGCTGTGCATGGGTGTGCAAGAGAGGGAGAATGTGAGCAGGTGCCCTGGCTTCTCTGCCTAAGTGTGGGCAGGGGGTGGCTGTCCAGACAAGCGTTCCTCTCACTCCAGTTCTTATGGGCATCTTGGAGGTGCTGTCTTAGGAGCTCTTGGCTTCGAGTAACCGAATTGTGAACTGAAAGTTACCTTGATGCTAAGGATGTTTCCTTTTCACTTAAGAATTCAGGAGGTCTCTGGTTCCAGGGTTGGTTCTGTGGCTCAACACAGATATCAAGGAGTCAAGTTCCTTCCAGGTATCTCCTCTACCATCTTTAGGGTCTTGGTGAGGGCTGACCTCACGGTCACATGATAGCTGCTGCACCTCGAAGCACCACACTCCCATCCAAATCTTCCACAAGAAGATATTGGTGCATACAGTAACAGATTGAAAATTGGGTTCTTAGTTGCATTCATAAAATGATTTGAGAATGGACTATGGAGGAAATTTGGGGACAGTTTCATTAGAATTTTCGAGGAGGGGAAAACAATGGCAGGCACGCTATAAGTCTGTGCAGTTGCCAGGAGGAGGGAGATGGAGAAGAGTTTAAGAGTTGCTGCGTGATGGACATTCCTTAGGCCTCTGCACTGAGGGGAGGGTTTCTGGGAGGGACAAGTAGCTAATGTCTTTAAAGGGATATTATTAGCCTTCTCATCACCATAGGATGTCTTCAGGTAAACCAAATTTGGGAAGGGAAAGTTGGCACGGGTTGGTGTCCTGGCCAGGTGATTGACAGGCCCCGCTGCATTAACTCTTACAAGGAGGAGACAGTACTGTACAATGTTGGTCTCTTGTCTTCTGACCTGGTAACCGGTGGTCTCTTTATGACATCCGTGGCTTTGAGCTTTCCAGAATGTCATCTAGTGGGACTCCTGTGGCGTACGGCCTTTTCAGACTGGCTTCTCTGGAGTTGTTAAGCTTCTCCTGTGTCTGTGGCTTGTGTGTTTAAGGCTGTGATCCAGCTGCTTCGAGGCCACCTTGGGACAGCAGCTCCCTTCACAGATGCTGACTGGGACCCTACAGAGACAATGATCTGTGAGCCCCTAGTTAAAGGACTTCCTAGTGCCAGGCTCTCTCATCTGGGAAGTGAGTTCATACCAAAGGGGCACTGGCTGGCCACATATCCTCCTCCCACCTGCTTCCCTCCCTCTTGCCCGGGCATCAGAGAACCTGGCTGCAGGCTTGTGCTGTGAAACCTTCCCGTCCTCATAAACAATCTCTTCTCTCTCTGATTTTGATTTCTCTTCTCCTTGGCTGTCCTGGACTCACTTTGTAGATGAGGCTGGCCTCGAACTCACAGAGATCCACCTGCCTCTGCCTCCCCAAGTGCTGCAATCATAGGTGTGCACCCCTGGGCCCAGCAACAAACTCTGATTTTTGTTGTGTGGGCTCTCATTACTCCCTTCAGAGACCGTGCCATGCCACCTCTCTTTTGTGCTGGGCCTGAGCTCTCCTTGGAGCCTCCATGGTGGCTGTTGCCTCTCTGTCTGTCTGTCCATGCATTAATAACTTTTATCATAAACTCTGTACTCCCCAGTAACCTGTCTCAGTGTCCTTCCTGCAGCCCCCTCTGCAATCTTTCAATTTGCCCACTTCTTTTTAGTGCTGACTAGAATTCCATTATATGGATGTCCCAGAGTTTGTCCATCCTGCTGAAGGATGTCTTGTTTGCTGCATGTCTGGACTTTGTAAGTTAAGTTTCTAATAAACATCATCATATGGATGCAACAAAAGTCCAGCTCCGTTGGTAAATGCTCATGGGCACAATGCTGGATTGAGCACTAAGAGCAGGCTCTGGCACTGGAAGGAACTCCGATCCAAAGCTGTCTCTCACGGCAGCCGCCCAAACTTGTATTCCCACCTGCAAAGTATGAGAGGCTTACTTCTCATCTCTTTATCCTTAGTTATCACACAGCTACGTAAAGTGAGTATCACTGTGTACAGAGTTCTATGGGTATGTGTGAGACTACCTGCAGAGTAACTTTTCCATCAAATGACACATCAGCACATTACTTTTCAAAAAAATTTTTGTGTGCAGTACCTGAAAATGCTCATTTTCACACCCACATTTGACTGTGTGCTAACCAACTTTAATATTTTGGCAGTTTGACAAGGGAGAAAAGGATGTTTTGTGCAAGGTTTTCACTGTGAGTGAGGGAGGTGGTATTCTGTCTGACTGTCTGAACAAGGCACTTTTCTGGTGGCTCTCAAGGTGTGCAGTGGTGGGTAAGTGACTGAATGTCTCTGGACTTCAGTCCTTCCACCTGTAAAGCGAAGATGGCAACGGCCCTTGCATTGTTAAATGGACTTGAGGACACAAAGGTATCTGTCATGTAAAATGTTAACACATCCCTGTCTCTAAGTAAGTGGTAAGGTGATGAATATGATCACGTAATATGTTTGTGAAAATTTGGGTTTCTTGGCTTATGATCTGGCAGTTCATAATAATTTCTCATTTTCTCTGGATTCTTCTTTTGCATATTGATTAGAGCTCTTTGTATTTTAATAAATTTCATATATACTCCATTTGTATTTTTGTTACTTGTCTCTGGCTCTGAACCAGCCTAACATTCCTCTGTGGGACACAGCGTGTCAAAAGCTCACACGGCCCCACGTTTTCCATCTATAGTTTCCTTCTGCACCAGACACGCCAATGCAGTTTTCAGTAAGGGAGGGGACTGGCCATGGCAGGGCAAGCAAACTTCCTAAGGATTCCAGGGAGTTATTCTCGACCTTCTCCCTGGATTCTAAGGTTTGGCCTTTACTCTTAGAGAGGGGAGGGGGAATTCAGAAGGTCCAAGTCACCAAGATAGGCAGCTTCAGTGTGTCCCCTCCCAGAACCCAGGAACGTGGTTCCTTGTTTTGGTGAGTTTGGACTAAGTATAGAGGATATGAGCTCACTGAGGGAGGGTCCCTACTTGGTTTCTAGTTGAAGAACATGTGTGTGTGTGTGTGTGTGTGTGTGGTCTGAGTGTGACTGCGTGTGTGCTTAGTATTTTGAGATGGAGTCTCATTGTGCTGCCCATATGATATCTCACTAATGATATCTTGCCCTAGAGTATCCTGCCATTTTCTGGACTCTGCAGCACTCTCTAGAGCTCCCAAAGGAGGGAGCCATGCCTGTGGGTGTACCAGAGCCTGGCGGGTAGTTTTGTTCCTGGGCGGCCCAGGGTCCTTGGCAGTGATCAGCAGTGGCACGGATTGAGTGCTGCCACATGCCAACTCCTGTTTGTTTGCTTCTTTGTTTACTTGTTTACAGCTAGGCTTTTACTCTGAAGTCCAGGCTGGCTTAGAGCTTGTGCTCCGGTCTCCCAAGAACTAGAGTTACAGGCATGGGGGCCAGTGCCTGGCTTCTCTTACCTTTACTCTTATTCTCTCTAATTCTTAGAGCTTCAGGAAGTGGTGTGTTAGTGCATTTCCGAAATACTGCAGGTCAAGTAATTTATAAAGAACAAGGGCTATTCGATTCATGATGCTGAAGGCTGCGATGTGGAAGATCGGGTGGCCATATCTGGTGAGGCTCTTTCTACTGTCTTGAGCACCTAGACATTGTGTCCTTTCCTGCTTTTCTATAGCCACAGTCCTATGCGGTCAGGGTCCCGCCTTAACAGGTTCATTTACCCTCCAGGTGAGTCCTGTGTAGTGTGAAGACAGAGAGCAGCGACCAGGGCTGTGCCTGAGTAATGGGTGGAGATGGTCCCAGGCGTGGCCCACCACCACCAGGCAAACACTTGTCACTGTTTGCAGTAAATGGTAAGTGTCACAAAACTCAGGATTAAGCAGGGCCTCTCTTACAGGTCATCTGACACGGCCTCAAGTTGGGCCAAGGCTGTCACACCACAGCTTTCCTCTTTGCTGTTCTCAGGCTTAGTTCTACACGTTGGACATCCTGCCCAAGCCCAGACACCTTCCCTGACTGAAGGGGCCACTGTATTCTGTAGTTCTCTGCTGGGTTAGCATTCTAAAATCGTTCCTTCAATCGCTCCTTCAGGAGCCATTGAAGTTGCCTGAGGCCCACCAGGAGTTATGTCCTGTGCCAGGACACCGGGAAACAGGCCCAAAGACCACAGTGTGGTCTTCTGTACAGTGTGGGAGCTGCTGAGCTCAGCCCAGTGTGGGCGGCGCCTGCCACCACCTGTGAGGCAGCTGATGCTGTGGTTCAGGCTGAAGCATCAGAGAGGTCACCGGAGTACAGGCAGGGCAGGGGTGGGGGGTGCTTAGGGAAGAAGGAGGTCGCTTCTGGGAGGTTTTGAGGTGGAAGAATGAACCGGAAGAGGTGTGGAAGAGACCAAGGGTAACATAAACTTCCAGGCAAAAGATCTGGAGTTGCCTGACTGGTGAAGACAACCCTGGGCAGCTTTCAAAATGGAAAGGACTGTCATAAGGCTCAGGACCAGGGCTCTTCCGCCTACCTACACTGTTGAACCTGAAGGTTTTGATCTCTCAGTGACAATGGGGCCTGTGTACGGTGCCTTCTGTATCCCAGGCTGCCTAGAATTCACACCCCTAGCTTGACTTCTTCCGATATTCCTCTCCAGGCCTGGCTGGAAGCCTGGAAAGTCCACAGCCGGCCAGTGACCTGAGGAGGAGGGAGTGGAGCCTCCTCATCTGATAGTTCCTCTTTGTGGGGTTCAGAGCTGGGTTTCCTATAACCACATGAGCTTGGTGGAGGCCTGGAGCAACTTGTCTGAATGCCCCCCTCCCCCCGGGCCTCCTGTCCATCTGAGGAATGAGCCATCTTCAGTGCAGACAGACCTGGCATCAGCAGGCCTGGGCTTACCACAGTGTGGACCATGATATATAACAGTCATCAAGCAAGAAGTGCAACCCAGAATCCTTGCCATGGCACCTGAGTTCCTGGTCCAACCCACTTATGGTACATTCTTTGTTTGTTCTTTTTAAACAATTGACTTTATTTTTAACTGTTACATGAAAATGTAAAAATTATACATATTGCCATGTGATAGCTTGATGCATGCATACCCTTATATTATTTAAATCAGGTTAAATATATTTAACTTCCCAAACATAATTTCCTAAGCTCCAAACAGACAAATTCCTTTCCTTTAACTATTTGAACGTAGAAGACATTCTTTCTTAAAGGAATGATTTAGAACCTTTCCTTCCTTACTTCATTGTGAACTTCTCAGAGATGGGGACACTGGCTCTTAGGTCTGTTTCTCAGCACTCATTCTTGAGGATGGCCTTCAAGGGAACACAGTGTTTTAAAAGATCAAAGTGTGGCCTATCTGGGGTGGCCTGCCAGGCCAACGTTTCAGCAAGGAGGAAGCTGAACACTGAAAAGCAGTACCCGAGCCTATTTTTGCCTTTTGAATTTTCAGGTCTCAACTGATATCACGGAAACCACTCACCTGGAAAAAAGCCATGGTGACCCCAAAGGAATGGAAGTCAAAACTTAAAACCTAGGAGCCTGCAAATCTGTCTCCCATTTTGGATAGGGAATTAGAGTATACTCCAGGGGCCCTAATCCCCATTCAGCACACTTCTGTGTTTTGGTTCTGGTTCAGAACCTAGAACCCCTGGATCTGTAGGTCCTAGGGTTTCCTGTGGTTATGGGATGTAAGCCAACCCACCCACAGGTCCCCAATTCAAGTGATTCAACAGCTTCAAGAACAGCCTGTGATTATTGAGGGGCAGAAAGTTGTTGGTATAATATCTCAGCTCATCACCCTGGAATGAGACAATTCTGGGGGATTGTGGCTTAGAGGGAAAGAGGGCGAGGAGCAAAGCCTTATTTACAAACCATACAGGTCATTGCTGCACAAAGGTTATTTTTGTTTTGTTTTTATTTTTCACGACTATCTGTTTTTGTTTTGACAAATCATAATTGACCAATATCACATGTGTATCATTTACTAATGATAGTGGCCTGGACAGCTAACCCAGATGTCATTATTAATCCTCCAGGGAGGTTCTGCCCAAGATAATAGGATCAAGGAGCATAGCAGCAGAGGCAGGCAGAACCGCTGCCTTCTTTATGCCCTCTGTGGTTTCCCTTTGTGGTAGCATTCCTCTGCCTCTGGTTAGCTTTTTAAACGCCAAGTTTTTTTTATAACTGCCTAGTTAAGTACCGCCCTCCCACCCTCACCCCCACCCATAACTCCAACTCCAACAACTCCAACTACTCCATTCAGGGACTGGCAGGCATTTCTGGACATCATGCTCCCTCCCTGCTGTGTTTCTCACAGGTCCCTTCCACAGGCCATCACTGCCACAAGTCCATGGCTCCTCACAAAGGCCTTTCAAGCAACTTTCCTTCCTTCTCCACCCTCACGACTCCCTTGGGTTGTGGGTGATTTTGTCCTCTGGAATGCCATATCAAGGTGAGGCTGTGGATTCCTTGGCCCTGGGTCTGACATGAGCATGGGGCCTGGAAGCCCAGACCTCCTTACCTGCAGCTGTGTAGCTGGGGTTGCTGTCTGGACCAGGTACTTCCAGATGCTTGGCAGCTTATTCAAAGCACTGAAGTAAATTCACACATTTGCAAAATAATAGCCAGGAAACTTTATTTGAAGCAAAACAGTAGCATAGATCAGAGAGAAATACCCTGTCAAGAGTGTCAGCAGGCCAGTCTAAAGACATGGCTTAGTGGTTAAGAATGCTTGCTGCTCTTCCAGAGGACTGCAGTTCAAATCCCAGCACCCATGGAGCAGTTTACAATAAGTCAAGCTCCATGGGATCCTCTGGCCTCTGCAGGTACCTGCACATATGTGGCAAACAGAAACATACAACTAAAACAAATCCTAAAAGATCTTAAAAGAGTGACATTAAGCCACATGAGAAAACACTCATGAGCTCTGACTATTGTTTGGGGCTTTATTTTACCAGTGTGTGTGTGAGTTTAAATCTTGTTCTTTCCATTTCTATGTGACTACATCCATTCGTAGCATTGACCATTGGCCTGTTTGTGAAGGGCTCACGTGGCATGTATTTATATGTGCCTTCCATATGGCAGGCTTTCAGCTGCTTTTGGCAGCTTGCACAATCCACCCACAAGGAGTTCACAGACAAGGGAGACACATTGTGTTGGGAGGAACATTCTATGGTGTGATTAAAGCTTGTGCCTGCCTACCTTTTGGCACAGTCCCCTCCAGGATCTTCCTGCATTTCAGAGTATTTTTTTTTGTTTGTTTTTGTTTTTGTTTAGCATGGTGGCAAGCACCTTTAATGCCAGTCTTTGGAGGCTGAGACAGGTGGAACTCTGTTAGTCCAAGGTCAGCCTGGTTTATGTAGCAAGTATCCAGCCAGCCAGGGCTACACAGTGGGATCCAGTCTCAAAACAACAACAATAAAAATCTCAAACAAAACGAAACAAAAAGGAAGAAGTTTCTGTATGCATATCCTGAAATTCAAAGTGGAGCCCTCCTCAGTGTTTATCTGTGTGACTTTGCTTGCAGAGAAAATGCTACTTAGTGTCAGCAATGAGGAATCAGAGACATGTTTGCAGTGAGATGGGTCCCAGGCAGCTGGGAGGGAGGAGAAGACCAAAGCAGAAGCAGCTGGGAGATCAGGTCCTCCTCTAGTCCTGCATCAGAGCAAGGCGGGATGAGAACACGCTGTGTTTCCTGTGTTTGCTGAAGGTGGGCTTGGAGCTCTGACTGCATGACACGGCCCCACAGGCGAGCCTTTCCATCTGCTTGCTTGCAAACCTTGTCGCATTACTGCACAGGTGGATTCTGGCTGCTACTTGACTGGACTGTTCTGTTTTTCTCATCCACATGCCTGAGGAGGCTGTGATCGACAACACACACTTTTCTGTGGAAATTAACCTCTGCCTCTGGAGGCCCAATGGTGGCTGCTGCCCCTGGTTCCCACTGTTTCTTTTCTATGAATCCTGGACCATTTAGCACACCTGAGAGCCAGCCGTTCACTCTTGGGCCATTGCTTCAAGATGACAAGACCTTGAGGCTTCTTGTGAGTGGCACAGGATTCAGGCAGGAGACATTCAGCTGTAGAAAGAGAGAGTGAGGGTCGCCAGGGAAAGGGATATACTTGGCCCCTTGATGAGTGCACGAAGCTGAGACAGGCACATACCGTGTTTTCTTTTTTCCTTTGGAGTTCCTCTCTCTCTGGGATCATGCTCCCCTTCCTTCTCATGGCCGAATGAAGAGACGCTGGCCATTTCTCAAAGACCTTTCTCTGTCAGGTGAGATGGAAAACAATATAGCTGTGACACCAAGGGCGAGGGAATAGCTCTGCTGCTGGAGAGCAGTGGT
The DNA here is from genome assembly GCF_030254825.1 of Meriones unguiculatus. NCBI lineage: Eukaryota > Metazoa > Chordata > Mammalia > Rodentia > Muridae > Meriones > Meriones unguiculatus. Next base: position 12,024,557 of record NC_083357.1, on the reverse strand, counting down.
AGCTTCAGCCTCTCACCACTGGAAAGGTGACCCTGAGTATCCTCACTGACCCCCTGTTGGGTGCCAAGGGTCTTGCAGGTGCCACAGCACCCCTGACAGCTTGTCTTCTCCATTTTTTCAGCTGTTTATGTCACACCCTGACTGTTCTCAGCAGTAAGGGAATACCCGGCAGCCACTACCCAGGCAGCTTCCCAAGCTCCATCTCAACCTCTGCTCCCCACCCTCCAATCCATCCGACTTCCAGTAATCACTCCCCTGCTTTACTTCATACTCTATTACCCTACAGTTAAGTCTTGCCTATTTCACGAAAACATGAATGTCCTTTAAATCCAGCACATAAATCATCATTTGGTGCTATACCCCCCCCCCCCTTGAATTTATTTGTTAAAGATTCAGGTCATTTTTAATTTCCCAAAGTTTGGGTTTTGCTGCTCGTATTATCAGAAGGCTTAATATGAACCATGTCTGCTGCATTTGTTGTAAACTTTAGCAGGATCCAGAGGCTTATCCACAGTGTAGCCCAGATCAGTGTTAGCACTTGCTTTCCTTTTGCAGCGGAACATTATCCCATTAGGCACTACATTTTGTTTATCTATTTAGCAAACCAGAAGGAGGTGTTTCTGTCTTGTGGCCATTACACCCAGCACTGCTATACATGGACACGAATATACTATTTGTTCGAAGTATTTATTAATTCATTTGGATATAAGCCTAGGACTGCAATTGTGGGATCCTGTGGAAATTTTACATTTGACTTTGTAAGAAATTACCAGCATTTTCTACAGCTACTGTACTTTTTATATTTCCATCCATAGTATATGAGGGCTCTAGTTTATGTTTGGCATAAACTAGTTGACTAGTTATGTGAATTTTCAGTGGTTGGCTGTATTCATCTTGGGGCTTATGACATGGTGCCTCTTTGTGATCTTAATCACATTTCTTTAATCACCAATGACCTTGCCTATCTTTGTATGTATTTATTGGCATTCATAGATTTTTTTAATTGGAGAAATGAATATAAAACTCCATTATCAGTACTTTAATTAGAGTGTTTGTATTGTTGAATTGTAAGAATTCTTTGTATGTTGGATATCAGACTCTGATTTGAAGAAGATATGCCCCCATTATTAGGTAGCCTTTTCACTTTATTGATGTCTGTTTAGGTTTTGATTTAATTCTTTGTCAGCACACAAAGTGATGGTTTTATCATGGCATCTTCATGCATGTGCCACTGACCTCTGTTCCCATTTGTTCCCATCCTCCACAGCCCTCCATTATTTTGAAAAATATTTAGTTCAGTGACATCTTGAAATTTATTTTGTGTCCAAAGCTTTATTATTTTTAGGAAGTCCGCATTTTTGTTTACATTTTCTTTTGTGGTTTTTGTGTCCTATCTAAGCTAAATCCAACGTCAGGGAGATAGAGTTCAATGCTTTGCTCTAAGTGTTTTATGATATAGCTCTTAAGTTGTTGGCCCATTTTGAATTAATTTGTATATATCATACGTACCTCAGCACAACAATTTTTCCACTGAACGCTCTCTGTAGCTTGGTGAAGACCATCTTGAGATGTTCTGATAAGAGAAAATATCTAGTAGAAATTCTCCAGAGCAGTTCTCTGTGGCCTCAACTGAGGCAGAAACATTGGCCCCACTAACAGGTCCCCCCCACAACAGTAGCGGGCTGGTGTCGTTTCCATATGTAACCATTTGCCTTCATATGTTGATGTTCGTATACAGCCAGCTGTGTGTAAGTGTCTATGTGCAGGCATACCAGAAGTTTATACACAATCAGACGTGTGTAAGTGTCTGTGTGTAATATACCAGATGGTGAATAAGAGCTTCCTAGGACTTAGTTTTCCCTGTTTCATAGAAGACAAAAAATGTAAAACCCGGCCAGGTGCACTGTATACTTGTTTCCAGACCATATAAACCCCGAAGAGCTCAAGAGATAAGAGAACTAGAGTCCAGACCATATCGTACCTCATATCATCACGGAGCAAGAGTGCCTTGAACCAGGAGTAGCGTTGCAAATGTCCTGTGCTGGGGAAAGGAGAATGCAGGCAGATGAATCCCAGCCTTACACAGCTGGACTCAGCAATCAAGATCTACAACGGCTCAGCATTTATCAAGATGTCAGCAGCCACTGGGCCTCCCCTTCAGTGGTTGGAGAACAAACTGGGGCAAAAACAGTGGCACCGGCAGGAGTTGCAATTAGAAGGGAAGGGCTTGTGGAGGAATTTGCTTCCGTAAAGTAGGAGAAAAGATTGAAAGCAGGTGAAAACTCCTGCTATGAAAATCATTCAAGCTAAATGAGTTTTGAGGAAGATAAAGATGGAGGGTTCACATTACCTAACTTCATGATTTATCACAAAGCTACAGTAATCAGGTGCGGTGCAGGGAGAAGGACAGACACATAGATCAAGAAACAGAAAGGATAACCCAGAAAAAATAGACTCATAACATGTCTGGTTAATTTTGACAAAGTACAAAATCAATTCAATGAAGAAAGAACAAGTAATAAGAAGCAACTCAACCTCCACAGACCAACAAAAGGAGGGAACTCAACCCAAATCTTATGAGTGTCTCAAAGTGTATCATAGAATTAAATGTAAGATATAAAAATTTTGACAAAAAATTTCATCTGAGAAAAATCTTTAGGAGACAGTTCTTAGACATCAACCCAAAAGCACAATCCATGAGAAAAAAGTACATAGATTGGAATTTATTAAAGTTTTTATTGTGTTAAAAAATAAGAAAGAAACAATAATTGTTTGAAAACTATATAGTGTCAGATCAATATGGAAAGCATAATATACCCCCAAACCAACAATAAAAAACCCAATTATAAAAGACATAAATAGACTGTCCTAGTTTCCTTTTGATGCTGTGGTAAAAACACTGACCAAAAGCAACTGGAGGAGGAAAGGGTTTGCTTCATCTTTTACTTCCAGGTCACAGCTCATCATTGGGGGAAGTCACAGCAGGAGCTCAGGCAGGAACCTGAAGGATGGACAGCTCATTATTCCACGCAGCATTACTCTAACTAGGAGATCCACTCACAGCCAGGGAGTACAGCAGAAGCTGTCGGGGATGCTGATGCTGGCTGGCATGCTTACTGGCTCACTCCCTACCTCATACTTGCCCATACAGCCTAGGACCGGTCTAGGGGAGCTTCTCCCTGCAATGGGCTGGGCCCTCCTGAGGAACCTGGGCTATCATTTGTCATTTGTCAACCTGGGTTTCTTTCATCATGTTCTACTTTCTCAGTTGCCACTTTCTAATCTCATTAATTCATGGCTAATTCATAAATGGGCAAGATTGTGATGACCCTGAAGAGTCTTTACTTTTTAGGATCTGGTTGTCTCAGGGAAGGAAGGAAAGTTGTACGCATTCAAATGTAAATGACACTTTAGGGAAATGCCTCCAGGAATGCCGTGGTGTCGCAGGAGGGTGTCATGAGAGACTGACTGAGTCTGAAAGGTTGGGAGGAGAGGGTGCTCTCAAGTGAAGTGCTGACCAGGGCCTGCAGCTCCACACGCATGGATCCTGGCATGTTCGCAACATGAGACTCCCAAGCTCAGCCACCTTCCCAAAGCCCTTAGGTAAAGAGAACACATTACAGATGGCCCTCAACTTATATGGGATTTTTTACATTGGGATATTGCAAGAGTGATGACAGGCATTTAGCAGAACTCATACTTCAAAAAGTTAAGTAATTTATTTTTGCTGTGTCCCTTGGAGATCCAACCCAGGGTGTTTGACGGATTAGGCACGTACTCTACCACTGAGCTATAATCCCATTCCAAATCTGGATCTTCTCAAGGCCAGTGATGTATGGTCCAGTCTCCACTCAGTGCTGGGCAAATGGCAAAGCGCTGCAGCTCCTAGCCTGCGCTGTGATCATGAAGGGCAGTGGATGCCTCTCCAGAGTGTGCTGTGCCGCTAAGCTGGGATATTCCGTTGGTTAGGTGTTAGGGTGAAACTTCAGATACTTTCAACTTACGATAGATTTATGGGGCTATAGTATCGCCCCTTTTAAGTCAAGGGAAGTTAGGAGTCAATGGTTGAAAAGGAAACTTAGGAGTTAATGACCCCCAGATTTGTGCCTTTTTATGGCAGGAGAAAGAATTGTTGAATTGCTTCTCTAGCTTTAGACAAAAGTCCCCCCCCCCTTTTTTTTTCTTTCTGAGTTTCTTTCTTTCCTCAAATCCAGGACTCCAATCCTCAGAATTCAAAACCAATTCATGTTATGATACTTTGCTGAGCTACAGCACCCACCGGGAAGACAGTTGCATGGTAGTTGCTTAATTGCTGTTCTTACCATCCCAGTGTGAAGACAGTTGCATGGTAGTTTCTTAATTGCTGTTCTTATCATCCCGGTGTGATGCAGCTGCCATTAGATTGCCTCCCTTGTTCCTATTATTCTCTAGACCTGCTTTTACATAGCTGTAGTGGATTCCCTGCTAGTACAATCATACAAGTTTACTTTCCCTTCCTGTTTTAGATAGCTGCAATGAATCCCTAAGTGGGCCTTCATAATTCAATTATCTACCTCCTTGTGGGTAGAGATTTGGAGCCAGGAGTTTCTCTTCTTATCTTTGGGGCTTGATCTGAAGTGAGAGCAGCTTAGAGAGAAGAAGGTTCAGTGTCTTTCCTGACAGCCCTGTTTTTCAGCATACCACCCCCGCCCCACCCCAATCCTTTTCCCCTTTCCCTCCCCCCCCCCCCAGAACTTAGCCTTAACTTGGGATTTCTAATATAAAGTTAGGAGTTTCTCTGGGGCAGAGGTGGTTTTCAGCCTATGTAATGTCTAGATATGAGCACAGCTCAGCTCAACCGACTCCCCAGAGCAGACTGCAGGGACAGGCACCCCCACCCCCAAGACTAAAGGATTTCTACAGCTCCTGCTGAAGAACATTAGGATGAAATCTGACTGATCAAGGCAGAGTCATGTGACTTCCAAACTACTGTGTCTGGGACTGGGGAGAAATGGCAGCTCCCACAGGAAGAGATAAGGCAAGTTGCTTTTCTAAGAGGTGTGGACACAAGTGGATCTTCTCAGGGATGATGCAGCCAGGCATGGATGTGGAAGGAAAGCTTGGTACCAAGAGTCTCTGAAATATCACCACAGGTTCGCTCTACTCAAAGGCAGGCACACCAACCACAGAGACACATCAGATAATACATACACACGAACCATACCATGGACAAACCCCACACACTCCACACAGCAGATGTCATGCATACACCACACCACACCAACACACCAGGTCACACACACGAAGCCCACCATACACACAAATATTGCACACAACGCGTAACATCTACAACATTCGTATGCTTTTGCTTATATACCATACATTCCGGATCATCTATACAAACATCATTCAACATATAACATGCAGTACACAAGTACCATACACACCACACACACACCGTACTCATACATGTGCAATTCTCCCACTGCACATATATAATACATGCCTCACAGCGGACCTATATCACACGTAAACCACACATATGGCACATACATTACACACGTGCTCCCTGCACTATACACAGCATAAGCACACACTTCATTTGCATTGTATGCACACACAACTTGCTCCTATTCCCATGCCCTCTAAACTATCTTACACATCACACTCTTTCCAATCCACCGCTTCCCCTCCCCACGCCTACTGTGGCATAGCCAGCGGGGTTAAGAATCTGTTCATCAGATGGCATTTGTGATGTGAAATTCATACCTGTTGAGATGCTGTAACATTTCCAAAGCAAAGTCCCAGCTCTAGCTGGTGTTGGCAGGACTAGAGCTTCATGGGGAAGGGCTGGGTCTGTTCTCAGGGAGCACCAGGGCTCTGCCAGGCTGCTTAGTGGCTCTGGTGAGTGATGTACTCGGACCTCTGCACCAGCAGACCTTTCTAGATGAGTGGACTGGCATGGGTGGTGGGGGGCTTTGGAGCATTATGGCTGCATCCTGAGGCTGGGGGATAGTTCTGATGGTGTCTATGGGGATTCTGGGTCTTAGCCCGTACTTCGTCCACCCCGAGCTTTGGCATTGGCTCTGGCGTTCCTGCACAAGTACAGGGCTTGTGCCTTGTGGGAAGTAGAATGAGAAGCCCCAGAGAAGACTGGTTTTGGAATGTTCCTGGCCTGACTTCTGGGGATGGCACTGGCACTGCTTTACTGCTGTGGGTCCTCACTGTGGGTCATGACTGTCTTTCAGAGCCAGCTGAATTCATTCACAGCGGCGGGTGGACCTTTCAGTGATGTGCCAGGGAGCATTAGGTGATTCAGCATGCCTTAGGAATGGGGAGACAGACACGCCTCCATGCTAAAGAACACTAGAACATTTTTTGACATGAAGGTCATCCTGACAATGCATCAGAGAACATTTAAAATCAACCAGAAGGCCTGCTCGGAATTGTCTCTGCCTCAAAAGTGGACTCAAGAGCCTGTCTCCTCCCCTGCCTCCACAGCTGTAATCACGATGTAACAATACCCTTGTGGTTCTGAAAGCACAAAGCTGTACAAAAGCTACAGAGAGCACACTCTCAGAAGTCAGACCCCAACCCCCAGTCACAATCTCACATCACGATGGTCCAGGACAGGGCTTCCCAAACCTTCCCACTGGCAAATCCTTAAAAACAACAACAAACCATTTATTTATTTATTTTTAGTTTATTTATTTTATATCCCAGGGATGCACTCTCCCTCCTCTCCTCGCAGTACCTCCCTTCTCGTCCTTCCCCCTTCCCTTCTCCCTTTCTACCCCCAAATAAGGAGTCTCCCCTCCACTAACCCTCTCCAGCACATCAAGTCACATCAGGACTGAGCATATCCTCATCCCCTGATGCCAGGCAAGGCATCCCTGCCAGGGGCAAGTGATCCAAAAGCAGGCAATAGAGTCCATGTTTGAAACACCCCCCAACACACTCGCCAGGCACCTCACATGAAGCTCAAACTGCCCATCAGGCACATACGTGTAGGGGGCCTAGCTCCAGACCATGCATATTCTTTAGTTGATGTCTCAGTCTCTGAAAGCCCCCATGGGACTGGGTTAGTTGTCTCTGTTGGTCTTCTTGTGAGGTTCCTGTCCCTTTCAGGTCCTTCCATTTTTTCCCAACACTTCCACAGAATGCCCAGAGCTCTGCCCCATGCTTGGCTGCAAATCCCAGCGTCTGTCTTGATCCAATGCTGGCAGACAACAGTCAAGTTAGGCTCCTGTCTGCAAGCATAGCAGAGCATCATTAATAGTGTCAGGGGATTTCTATGGTGGGGTGAGTCTCAGGTTGGGCCAATTATTGGTTGGACTTTCCCTCAATCTTTGTTCCCTCTATATCCCTGCACTTCTTCTAGGCAGGGTAATTTTTGGATCACAGGTTTTGTCGGTGGGTTGTTGTTTCACCCATTTCACTAGTCCTGCCTGGCTAGGAGGTGGTCACTTCAGTCTTCATGTGTGCCCCTACCCCCCTTTAGGAGTCTCAGCTAGAGTCACACCCATGTCCTCCCAGGAGCCTACCCTGTTGTAGGCCTCCAGCTTGATGAAGAGATATTCCCCCCTCAGTTTCCCTTCTTGTTCCCAGCCCTCTCACCTCCACCCCTGTTCTCTCCACATCTGATCTGCACCCTTGTTTCTTTCCCCATTCCATCTCCTGCCCAGTTCCCTCTCTTCACCACTTTCTGCTGTCCATTCTGTTTCCCCTTCTCAGTGACATTCCAGCACCCTCCTTTGGCCCTCTTTGTTACTTAGCTTCTTTAAGTCTGTGGCTTATTGTATGTTTATCCTGCACTATAGTTCTAATACCCATTTATAAGTGAGTACATACCATGTGTGTCTTTCTGGGTCTGGGTTACCTCACTCAGGATGATGATCTTTTCTAGTTTCATTTAGCTAATCCTTTAGGATGAGAAGGTTCCACATGACCCTGGGTATAGCGTATTATCAAATAAGTACACAAACCGTTTCTGATAATGCTATTAATAGATTTATGTTAAAACAATTTTTGGCATATGTATTACAATTTATTAAAAATGAAAGAAAACTTACACACTAAAAAGATGGATGCACTTGTTTATTTTTACAGAAAGAGTTAAATCTCGGCCTGGCTCAGTAGGTAAAAGAGCCTGCTGCCAAGCCTGATGATTTGGTGCAACCCCTGGGACCCCACATGATGGAAGGATAGAGCCAGCTCCAAAAGGTTGTTTCCTGACATGAACACACACACACACACACACACACACACACACACACACACACACACACACGCTAACTGGATAAATAGAAGCTAGAGAAAATGGAGTAAGAATGAAATCGGTCTAAATATTTGCAGGACATAGAGTATCTTAAACATTTTTCAGATTTGATTATAGTTTCAGGGCTGCTTATGGTTCCTTATGAGTCTGCCTTGAGTATTGCTTCCCTGGAGGAAGTGAAGGCCGTCTCCAAGCTGGCGGTGCTGGAGACTGGAGCAGGACAGAAGCTGGTGTTCTAGCACCTGAGGTAGAGCCCCCTGCTGCTGCCTAAGTGTGCTCTCCCTCTGTCGTCTCTGAGAGAGGACCACCGAGCCAAGAGTCATATCTCTGATTGGATTTAGCCAATGGGAAAGACCTGCACGATCCTGGAAACGGAAGCTCATGTGATTTTGTTTGCATTGTTTTCAGGCAGCGTCTAGGAGAAGAGAAGCACTGTGTCACGTTCCCTCAGCTCAGCTACCCGCTTTTCTCCTGTGGTTTGTAAACTGCAGAGAGGTAGCTGCCTCCTGCTCTTGCTTGTGTCCAGGTGCCTCACCGCCATGCTTATCCCCTCACCACACCCACATCTCTATAAATTACCTTCCCGATAGAGTCTCCTCAATTGACTGTGAAGAGAGAAATTCTGCCTTCTGCCTCCACTGAAACTGTCATACTTTCCTTTCACTGTCTTAGATTTCCATTCCTAGAAATTCTATTAGTCACCCAATGACAATTTATGCTAATTGCCGGTTTGTTACATTTATGCTAATCATCTGTGTTCCTTGTTTTCACTTGAGCTTTTCTATATTTCTGTGGTTTTGCTACAGATCCCAGGACATTTCCTTAATCCACTCTGCCACACTTCGCCATGAAACATTATTTACTTAAGTAATACTTTTATTGATTTATTTTGAAATAGTCTTGTTACGTCACAATGGTGGCCTATTATGACCCTCCTGCTGTTGGGATTACAGGACTATATTGCCACACTTGACTCTAAAATTTTCAGCAATTGTGTTATATTTTCAAGGACCCTTCTGCTTTTTTTAGTTTCTTTTGCTTCATGCCATTCCTTCTGTTGCATGGATACAACCATGTCTGTAATCCAAAAAAAAAAAAAAAAAAAAAAAAAAACAGGAAGCTTTTGACATCTTGATGTGCTTTTCTTTTTGAAGTCAATTAATTTGCTTATTCATTTTGGTACATCCTCTCTGTGCTGTTAATTTTCTAAGCACACAGGCAACTGTTTATAGGAGTGAGCAAACATTCTTTCCCCTGGGTGGCTGATGTGGCATTGCTCCATCTTCCAGGGAAAATTAGGACAACTGCTTTACCCATGAGGGAGGGCTTTGCACTCTTGGGCCATGCCTGGATAGCTTGCTTAGAATGAGCAGATGTGTGTGTGTGTGTGTGTGTGTGAGAGAGAGAGAGAGAGAGAGAGAGAGAGAGAGTGTGTCAGTGTGTGTGTATCCACTCATGTGTGAACATGCACAGAAGGGGGAGAGTAAAGGCATATTTCACAGAGGCCTGGGTCTCCAAGAATGAGGACAAATTTTCTATGTGAAAAATAGGCATGATGAGCATTATTTACAAACTAACTCAACGGTAGTCACTAAACACAAAGAGTGTGAACTGCAGAGTATATCTGAGGGTGGCAACAATAAAGGGATCGAAAGAAAATACGCTCGGGGGGGGCTTTAGCTGTTCATCGTGGCTGAGCCCCAGGTCCTCCTCGGACTACAGTGGGATACCCCCGTGAGCAGTGTGAAGTGTTACTTGGGTCTTGATAGGCTTTGAACTAGCAGTGGAAGGGATATGTTTTAGAAAGGGGGGGAGGGGGAATACAGCGATAAGATGGCATCTGTGTCCAGATTGTGAGCGCTCCCACACTGACTGTCAGAGTGGGGACAGCAGCTGTGAGTCGGCCTGACTCCAAGTCTTAGGAATGTTCCATCAAGGAGAAGTCTATCTTTCTGACCGCAGCTTGGCTCACGGGAACAAGGAACGTATTGGCCTTGAGTGGACTGAGAGATCAGAGAACACTAGGGGTTTGGGAATGCCTCAGCGGCAGCCCGGAGGAAGTGAGCAAAGTGCTCACACCTGGCGGCTTCTCCCCCTGTATTGCAAAATGATCCAAAGGCAACATTCGGAGGGGTGAGAAGTCAGGCCCGTCTCCAAGTTTCTAGGGACGATCAATGAGCCAGCTAGTCCTACAGCAGAAGGGAACTGCACCTGGGCGTTGCGGAACGCCGCCTGCCAGCAGAATTTTGCAGATGGGTCAGCCGGCCCTGGAGGCCAGAGAGCGGGAAGGTCCCTGGGTTTCCATGTGGGCTCTTTCGATGTTCCAGCCCTGCTAGTGAAGTTCTAACGCTGCAGTCCTTTAATACAGCTCCTCAGGTTGTGGTGACCGACCATCAAATTGTTTTGTTGCTGCTTCACAACTGTGATTGGACTACGGCTATGAATCGTAATGTAAATATCTGAGATACAGAATCTAATTTTTGATCCTCAACTGGGTCACGACCCACAGGTTGAGAAACACCGTGCTAGGGCCTGGCTCTGAGGCCACTAGAGGGTGCTGTTCCTTTCCCCAGCAGAGACAAAGTGTGAAGCAGGCTCCTCAGGCTAGGGATGTAACCCGTAAGCTTCCCACCTTCTACAGGGTCCTATGGCCCAGAAAAGGACCTTTAATCCTGGCCCACCCAGCACAAGTTGAATTGGATAGCGGGCACCCCACTTTCCTTCTTTTGGTTTTTTTGAGACAGGGTTTGTCTGTATAGCCTGGATTTATGCCACTGTGCCTGGCTTGACACCCCACTTTTCTCCTCCTCCTCCTCCTTTTTCTTCGTCTTCTCTCTCCCCCCGCCGGCCCCCTGTTTTTTGAGAATGGATTTTTCTCTGTAATAGCTTTGGCTGTCCAGGAACTCAGTTTGGATACCCCACTTTTCAAGGCTCAGTTTTCTCACCAGTGAAATGGGAAGATCACACCTAATTAGAATAATGGTGAATGCTAAGGTCTGGCCGAGGAGTAGGCTAGTGTTGCTGCTCCCTGGGCTCCTTTGCTAGTCCCTAACCCCTGGGTGCTCAGGCCTGTGGAGCGAGGCAGTGGTTCTCAGATGTGCCCATGTGTAAGCTGGCCTCCAAAGGCTTTACAGGCAGCCCAGCTCCTTTGCAACTCCTGGGTAAGAGTGACAGGGTATGAGCTGCTGCATACGCGCAGGAGGCTGATGTTCGTGGAGCTCTCCGCTTGAGTTGAATGGTTTCAATAATTCCAGATGTTACCCTCCTAGAAGCCACCATTGTAATCAGATCCTGTAAAATAAATTCCTTCCTTCCTCTGTCAGAGTTGCCTTCATATGTGCACCTGTGGGCCTGGATGGCAGAGACCAGAAGAGGGGGAGTGGAGTGTATTATCCAGCCTTTCCGTCTGCTTCTGCTGCAGGACTGGAGGGTGTGGGAAGTGGAAGGTGGCCTGAAGGAGAAGCAGCACACTGCAGCCTGTCAGCGTGGGAGGAGAGTGCTCCCTAGAGAAGGGACAACAGGCTCACGTCCTCTGTCAGTGAGCGGAAGCCTGAACATGCAGCAGGTTTGTGTCCTAAACTGGCTGCTTCTCCACAGAGTGACTTCTGGCAGGTTGCTCGGTTGTGGTCAGTTGCTTTACCAGGGAAGAAGGGATGAAGATGCTCATCTCAGAGCAGCCGTGATAACGAAGGTAATTTCTATACAGTTTTCAGCACCATAAGTGACAACTGAGGGGCGACAGCTCCAGGGACCATTTCCACTGGCAGTCACAGAAGAGTTTGTGGGGAGATTATCATGTTACCCCCAAAGGTCCTCTAAGCTCAGGTGAGTTTACCTCGGGGCCTCTTTGGAGAGAGGCTGCCTTAGTATACTAGAGGCAGTTACCTGGCTCCTCATCCAGTCCTCCGCCACAGTCTTGGAGGTCTGTCCAGGACTGTCCTGATTGCTTTTTGGGAAGCCCACCTCTTTCCCTCTGGCCCTAATGCCCCCTTGCTCTGCCTTAGTCCTTGCTCTGCCCTCTGTTTGGACCACCCATCTAAAGAGGACGCAGATCAACTTGCTTGCTCTCTGGAATAACTCATTTCTGTGCTTACTCATCCCTCTTTTTGCCTCTCCAGGCCTCAGCTCTGGAATGGTGGGAAGATACCAGAACCAGATCATGTCTCACTCAGCTCTGTGCGTCCAGCTGGACAAAAAGGCTCACAGCATAGGCTACAGCAAATACTGGGCTGAACAGGTCGAATGATTTTATGAAAGTCCCCACCTCCCTGCTCCCCTGTGGGACCTCAGTGTACTTGGGGCTGGGAACTCGGAGATTCTATAGCATCTGCCTTTCTGGGATTAAAGTGCCACCGCACCCCATTGCAGGAAAGCACCTTTGCACATTTTCTTAAGCCGGTTCCATGATTGAGGAAATAGAAGTTGAGAGAGAGAGAGAGAGAGAGAGAGAGAGAGAGGAAAAGAGGAAGAAAAAGAGTGTGTGCAAGCAAGGTAATTTGCGTGTTGCAGGCTGACAAGTGGGGTGGGCTCCTGTGCGGTCTGCAGCTTGCCTCCTTGGGGCTGGCCGTGGGTGTGGCTCCGAAGGGGGCGGTACTAGAGTTTTGTGGGCGGGTGTGGACTCCGGCTCAGGGGAGGACCAGCGGATGGCTCCGGGGCTAAGGAACACTGCTCTGCTGCCTTGCAGCAGGTGAACCCAGCGCAGATTCTGTAAGAACTGGAGGAACCCATCCTCCGGGAAGCCGAGGGAGCTGCTTGGCTGGGGTCCCTGTGGCAGGGCGCCTGGTGGGCTTCCCAGCCGAGACTTGATGCCACGTCTCCAGGCTGTGGACCTGGGCTTGGTGCTCCAGTCTCCTCACCTGGGACACTGTGGCCTGGTACCTCTCCGGGTGAGTGCCTCTGAGGAAGTGAGTTTCACATCTGAAGTGTCAGGTGTCTGCACGCAGGCACAGAGCTGGTGGCTGGTTGAGGAGGGTTTAGGAGAGGATCATCTGTCAGCAATAGTCCTTCCTAGGGTGATTGTCATTGTGTTCAATGGTTTTCCTTAGATTGATTAGGCAATTAGGCAATTAGGCTCAGCAGAACTTTGGGCCAGGGGTGGCGGTGGGGGTGGGGTTGGCACAGCACACTTTTTCCCCCCATGCTTCAAAATGAAATGCAGACAGGCTTTTCCTGACCTTGCATAATATGCTTCCCTTCCAGCCAGAGTTATCACCCCTCCTGCCAACTCCGTGGGGACTCTACAGCAGCTCTAGATAGTGAATGCGGTCCCCCGGAGGGAGGAGAGTCAAGCCAACACCTGTTTAGAATACACCTAGGCCTGAAGAGGCAGGCCATTCATTGTTGGTACTGCCACGGAGTTGGCTATCTGAGCGGGATTACAGGCAGAGGGCTTCAGGATACCCTCTCTCACGTATCTGAGCCACATCCCAGCATCCCTAGAGGCTCCCCCCAGACCTGGGTCATAGAGGATCAGGCCTGATCCTGGCCGCTTGTGCATCAGCTTTGACACAAGCTCACTTCTCTTTCTTCTTTCCAAAATCTGTGTTAGGCAGGATTGGTGCCAGGTTGGTCTGGTAACCTTGGCCAGGGCCCTTGATCTCACTAAGCCTCCTCCTCAGATGGCTCAGTGATTAAGAGCACTAGCTGCTCTTCCAGAGGACCTGGGTTTGATTCTTAGCAGCCATTTGTAACTTCAGTTCCAGGAGATCTCACTCCCTCTTTCTGGTGTCTATCAGCACCAGGCACACATGTATCATGTGGATAAATATGCAGGCAAAACACTCATTCACATAAAATTAAAGTTTAAATGGAGCTAGCATTAGATGGGACCACATAAATTTGCCATCTTTACAGCTCAAATGCTGACCGCATCATACGGCTCAGCCTAGTAATGCCTTCCTGGTGAGACTGGCGGAGAGCTTATAGTTCAGTAGGATGGCAAGTGACAGTCAGTATTTCTTCTGCCCTGAGTCTCTAGGAAACAAGAACTCTCAGGGTAAGGTAGGGCCTTGCCTTCTTGTCTCTCTTCTCAAAGATGGGCGCCTGCAGCCCGTCTTTCAAAATTCTGCCCCACTTTGTCCCTCCTACCTCAGGGAACTGACTTCCTTTCCAATCCAGATGTCTCCCAGGTTGTCCGTGGGGGTATGCTCACAGGAGCAATTTTTGCATGTTTGTTGCCACTGCTTTCTCTGTGTCTGTCTGGAGCCTCACCTATAGGTAGAATGGTGGAGGAAGCACACAGTATCATTCTGAGCGGTCCAGAGCTAATCAGGGCCTGTGGATAGGATTGGTCCTCAGCTCTGAGATACGCAGAGTGGGACTGTGACCCCCTCCAGCCCTGGGGCCAGAGAAGCCCTTCCTTACAGCTGGGCTATGAGCAGGACAGGGTGCCATGGGACACGATGGCACCACACATGAGAGCTGTTTGAGGCCAGGTATAGGTAAAGGATCAGTGTGGGTAATGGGTCCTGGCATATGCTAAGCTACTGCCCATCTTGCCTCTGGGTTAGCACCAGGCAGCTGCTGTCAGGTAGAACGAGAGGCCCGGCCATGGCTGTGTTTTCCTGTGGCCAGCTCCTGCTGGGAGATAAAGTCCCTTAGGATGGAGTTGGTGGAATGAATGGAAAAGGAATTAGTATGTGATGGATACCTGTGAGCCAGTTTGGCCTTTGGTACCTCTACCTCCCAGAAGGTGGTAAAGAAAGTTCATGAATGGGACCTTTTTCCATTCATCAATTACATCGTTTGCCCAAAGAAGACAGACACTGACCTGAGAAGTGTCCAGAGAATAGGGTCTCCAAATCCCACTTTCCTACTCCTCCCCGTTTCTTTGTCAGTCCTGCCCCAAGAGTGAGCCAGACTGCCCTGCAGCATAGGCGCCCACACTCTCTGTCCCTCACATCACTGATGAACTTGTTGCCAGCAATTTACCTCCCCATTTGAAAATCAGTTGGCGTGACTGAGCAGCCCAGTCAGTGGATCATTGAGACCACTCTCACTCTCCTCACTACAGTGGCTGGCAAACCTTGTGATATGCTCCTCATCAGAACCCTTCTCAAAACTTCTCTTTCCTATACCTTTTTAAAAAAAAATTCTTTATTAATTGCACTTTATTCACTTTGTATCCCCCCTGTGGTTCCCTCCTTCCTCCCATCCCAATCCCTCCCTTCCTCCACCCTCTGCATGCAATGGAATGAAATTCTTCATTTCCACATTTTCTAAAGCTATTCCCCCCCAATAAAATCAGGTTTTGATATTTTTTTTTTAAAAGAAAGAAAGAAAATGAAAATTTCAGTGATTCGCAAAGCCACTGGGCTGATGGGTGGCAGAGCTGTTATTTTACCCCAGCACAAGTATGTAGCCCGCTGGCCTGTGTAGGATCCTGGCATGGCATTTTGCCCACTCCTTACACACAGGCGATGGTTCCATCTGTGTGGCAGGGAACCCTGTGGTTGACCGCAGAAGTTCTCAGATGACCTGGAGACATAGGCTCTTGAATGGAAAGTCTCCTCCGCTCCCTGTTGTCCAGTGACCTGCTCCCTTCAACCTCATGGTCTCACTCTGGCCATTCCTAATCTTAGTCTCTTTAGTCCTAATTGGTGATGAATAAGCTGGGTCATGATAGCTTCTTCTGAGGCCTTGGTGGCACCTAGTCTTTCCTTCCTCGCCTGGCCCTATTCAGATGCACCCCTCAAGGATACTCCACCTTCAGCAAGGACTCAGCTCTCCTGATGACCTGGGCTCAGGGTTTAAGTGACTGGTCAGCAGTGCTTGTCTGGCTGGTCCATACCTATCCTGTGAGTTAGTGTTCCCCTGGTTTATCTGAGAAAAAGGCCACGAGCCAAGTAAACCCCTGCATGCTGCCCTTTTAAATGTCCCTTTCCTTCTGTCTTGGATGTTTCCGAGGCTCAATCTATTCTCTACATCTAAGTGATCTTTCTGGAATGCACATGTCTTGCTGGGAGCCTTTCAATGGCTCATCCATCATCCCTGGCCTGGCTTACCTCGCCAGCCTCATCATTTCTTCTTTCTTCTCTCTCCTTCGGTCCAGCTGTTCCGAACTGCTTGCTTATCTCAGGAGGCTACTGTCCTTCCTGCCTCTGTGCCTCTGTGTGTGCTATTCTCTATACCTGGGGCTTTCCCCTCTCCTTTATCTCTTTTTTAGCCTGTGAGCTCTAGATTCTACACCATCTTGTCTTTCTCCCCGCCTTAGATCCATCTCTCATCTCCCAGGTCATAGTGCCCACAGTATTGACTGTGGCAATAGCATTGTGGCTTTGAGGTCCATCTGCATTCCCCCTGATCAGTTCCTCTGTCTGGGAGGGCCCTGGCTGTATAAGGTGTCTCAGTCCTTACCCTAGGGCTTGGGCCATGTTGGTCAAGCAGATGAACAAAACAGTGATCCCTGCCTGGAGCTTTCCCTGTCTGCCAACTCCCTTCTGGTCATGCTGGTGTTGCCCTACACCAATGTCCTCACCCTGATTGATGGTCAAACATAGTCTGGGCTTCTTTTCCTTTTGGGCCAGTGCACCTGCCACAGATTCATGAGGCTATGGCTCTACATTTTTTTCTCTTAAATTCTAGCCCTTGTGTTTGGCTGGGAATATTTCATCTTGTTATATTTGGCCAAATGCTTTTTTTTTCCCCCAGAGGATTGTGGTTTCAGCCAACTCTTTTTCCCTGAAAAGCTGTCAGCCCAAATAACTAGATTGTAAACTGTCAGTTACATTGATTTTGTAAATGGCCAGGTGAGACTCACTTCTATAGGTCAGGTCAAATAAACAGCGAATGACATTTTTGACAGTTGGGAAACCAATTTTATTGATTTTTGACTAATTTGCCCTTTCTGTCAAAACTGCACTTGATAACAAAGATAAGTGTATATTGAGAGTGGGATGTACATTCAAAAAACAAAACAAAACAAAACAAAACAGGCATGGCTGATAGATGGCATCAAAGAATTATTTTTAACAGACTATTCTGCTATAAAAACCATTTTTCAAAATCGGGTCTCTGAACTGTGTGCAGCAAAATCCTACCAGCTACTTCCTAAAATACAGATTCCATGGCTCCATCCTAGACTCGCTTAACTCTTTCTCCTGGTAAGGGGCCCTGGAATGTTCACTCTGAACATGCCCCCTGAGATGACCTATCAGTTCAGTGAAGCTTGAGAATGGCAAGCCTGTGAGATTGCTGCTGCCTGGGAAGCCTGCGTGATGCTCTCTAAGGGTATGTGCAACAAGAGGGTGGGTGACTCTCCGTGTTAGGCTGCTTATCACTGCCATTACTGCCTGAAGGATTTGGAACCCAGCGTCTGAAGAGTCAGTTAGAGGATGCCTTTGCTCAGGAAGCCCAAGAGGAAGGTCCAGGGGGTGGAAGTACGTCAGGTGACTTGAGCATAGTGATGCTGGTGACCAGATGTGCGAAACATGTAGTGTGGGCAGCATGGGAAGGCAGTGTTCTGACGAATCAATCTTCATTCCTTCCTGGATGTCCTCACCTTCACCACATGCCCCCTCAGATACAAGGCTGACAGGGTGCTAGGGTCTGAAACCAGGAGGGTGTGCTGTGTGCCAAAAAGTTCAGGTTCCATGGGTGTCATGAAAGACCGGGAGAGTCACTATCAAGGATCTATTGCTGTCTTTGTTGGAATGAAGGGCTTTCCATGTTCCAAGTTCCTTATCATCAGCGCAGCCTCAGATCCTGAGGCCCGAGGGAGCTTGTTGGGCAGGTTATGGTACCAGACAGTCTGATATTTTATCATCTGTGTGAATATGGGTAAATGGCTCCCTCTGTGGAGTTTAGATTCTTCACCAATGGACTGAGTTGATAATACTTGTCAGAATAAAGTAGCTAATATGCAAGGCACTGAGCACAGTCTCTGGCTTGCAGCAAGTGCTGTCTACAAGATAGAGATCATTGGGGTGCCTGTCTCTCTCCTTAAGCCTCATATGATAAGCCTCACAGGATAGAAACAGCTAAGAACCTTCTCTTCTTGCCCTTATTCTTACCTGGATTATATCCTGGAAGCATGGTTCCTGAGTCCTCTTTGTTTGCTTTGCAGGCTGCATCTCTAAAGTGGACCCCTTAGTCCTGGAGTTTGTGGCTCTTCTCACAGCCACCATGAATACCTCTCATTTCCTGGCCTCCCTCTTCCCAGGATTCCTACGGGGCAAGAATGGGACCAATCCATTGGATTTCCTCTACAACTTCTCTGATGGCTGCCATGATTCTGCAAACCTGCTGGCCTTCATCATCACCACCTATAGCATCGAGACCATCTTGGGGGTCCTGGGAAACCTCTGCTTGATATATGTGACCACAAGGCAAAAGGAAAAGTCTAGTGTGACCAACTTACTCATTGCCAACCTGGCCTTCTCTGACTTCCTCATGTGCCTCATCTGCCAGCCACTCACAGTCACCTACACTATCATGGACTACTGGATTTTTGGTGAAATCCTTTGCAAGATGTTAACTTTTATCCAGTGTATGTCGGTGACAGTATCCATCCTCTCATTGGTCCTTGTGGCCCTGGAGAGGCACCAGCTCATCATCAATCCAACAGGCTGGAAGCCAAGTATTTTCCAAGCCTACCTGGGGATTTTGGTCATCTGGATCATTTCTTGCTTCCTCTCCTTACCCTTCCTGGCCAATAGCATCCTAAATGACCTCTTTCACTACAACCACTCAAAGGCTGTAGAGTTTCTAGAGGACAAGGAGGTCTGCTTTGTATCCTGGTCCTCAGACCAGCACCGTCTCATCTACACCACCTTTCTGCTGCTCTTTCAGTACTGTATCCCTCTGGTCTTCATCCTGGTCTGCTACGTGCGCATCTACCAGCGCCTGTGGAGGCAGCGGCACATGTTCCATAAGGACGCTTGCAGCTCGCGAATGGGACAGATGAAGCGGATCAATGGCATGCTCATGGCCATGGTGGCTGTCTTCGCAGTTCTCTGGCTGCCCCTGCATGTGTTCAACACAGTGGAGGACTGGTACCAGGAGGCCATCCCTGCTTGCCATGGCAACCTCATCTTCTTGATATGTCACCTGTTTGCCATGGCTTCCACCTGTGTAAACCCTTTCATCTACGGCTTTCTCAACACCAACTTCAAGAAGGATATCAGGGCTCTGGTTCTGACCTGCCATTGCAGGACACCCCGAAGGGAGTCTGAGCATCTGCCCCTGTCCACAGTGCACACGGACCTCTCCAAAGGCTCTCTGAGGCTGGGTAGCAAGTCTAACTTCAGATAGTCGTATCTAGGCTTTTCCCCACCATTTTCCTGTGACAGACACTTTCACTTAGCTAAGTAGACACTTTGCAAGTTGTGGGTAGCATCCTGTCATTTCTGGCTTTTGAGGTCCAGATAGGCTGGCAAGAGACTTGAAGCTCGACAATCAGGTGGTTTAGCCATTTGCCTCTGGGAAGTTTTAGAGTCCAGATTCTGCAAGTCACAGAGTGAACTTTGCTGCTTAAGCTGCAGGGTGTTGGAGCCAGAGGTGGCTCACTCTAACGGTCACCTAGCACAGACGCCTGACCTAAAAGCCTTCACCCACATCCTGACCATTCAGCTAACTTGCCCTGGGTGATGGGCTGTGCTCTTTCACGGGATGCTGGGGGCTCTGGTAGCCTTCCGCAGTAGCAGTTGCACAGAAGCAGGTCCAAGAGAGTTGAGAGTCTGTTTAATAAAACTCGCCGAAAAGAACAGGAACAATAGGAATGGGCAACGATGAATAGAGCTGTCTCACCTACGAGGGTCAAAGTTCAGTGTCCCTCCTGGCTGCTGAACTGGGTCCAAGGCATCCTCAGTGTGTGGACTAGACAGCTTGTTCTTGGAAAAAAGGAAATGCCAAGATTTCTTTTGGCCCACGTAAGACAGGGTTTTGCATCCCAGTTCTGTCTGTGTAGAGCAATCTTCCAATACGGTGAATACACTAGTCCCGTGGGAAACTTATGCCAACACCGAGCAGGTCTTATGGACATTCTGGTCCTGGTCCCTTACCAAGCATGTGTGCAACTGATGTCCAGGACATGTGCTCTTGGTGCTGCTGCTTCTTTCTGTCTTGTCACAGCTTTTGCCCTCATCTCCAGCTGAGCTCCTTTGTTCCTGGATTTTGAGACAATTCCTTTTCTTTTCTTTTTCTTTTTCTTTTTCAGACTGGGTTTTACTGCATAACCAGGCTTGTCTAGAGCTCCCGTCAAGCCTGCTTTCTCAGCACCGATAAAGGCATAAGCCATCACACACGATGAAAAATGAGCTTTGGAAACACCCCTGTTATCTGGTATAGTCTATTGCTGACTATTTCAGGTGACAACTTTGAGCAAAGCTCAGACTCTCAGGCCCACCCTGGCAAGATGCCATTATCCAAACTGCACAACAACCTGGGATCTCAGACTTCTCCAGATGTGGTTCTGGTTTCTGGGATGTACACTTTTTATGAGTTAGGCTCAATGAGGCTAGGATGCCAGTGGTCCAGATTAGATATTTAGCGAGGCGTGATGTAGAAGCTCCATGGAATGTGTTCTGTCTTCCTCCCTGCTTAGTCAGGATGACATTCGCCTGCCCCGACAGCTGTCTCCTGACCCTGTAATCTGGTGTGCTGGTATCTGAGGGCCCTCGAGATTTCTTGGTTGCCAGCTTCCTTGATGTTTGCTCTCCTAAGTGTGGTCTGAGGCCCAGCAGACCTCACTGCTGGAGGCTGTTGGATAGAAGAGCCTTTGTTGCCACCGCAGATGTGCTCAATCTGAATCTGCATTTGGTCAAAATGCATAGGTTACTTGTAGGTGCACTGCAGTCAGGAAGCTCTGGGAAACAGATCCACCTGGGGCTTGGGGTTATTGGGTGAGAACCTGCAGACATGCACTCTGGGGTCTGGAGTGGATCCATGTTCTGAACATATCTTTAAGCTTTGAGTTGCTGAGAAGGTCTGTTCTGCTTTGGCTGCATGTAGACATATTCAACAAATACTTGCCAAATACATAGATTATCAAGTTCCAACCAGAGGGAGCCTGCCCTTTGCATTCTTCTCAGTTTCTCTTAAAACTGCAAGTTTCCCATCAGTTTTGATAGCCGCTTACCAGAAACTGCTCCAGTAAAAGAGCCGGGACCTCAGGATTTCTACGTAACTCCTCGCAAGGTTGGTGGAGGGGTGCTCCTATGAGAGGTGAGTAGCTGCATGGAGGGGTACGAGGATTGGAGCTGGAAACATATTCCCACAAAGGAGGCCTGGGATTTCGGAGCCTATGTGAAGCCTTGTCAGACCCTGGCAGTAAGAGCTCAACTCGGTTTCACTCTAGCCTTTTCCTCTTAAATGAGCAGTCTTGACTTGCTT
This sequence comes from Meriones unguiculatus, assembly GCF_030254825.1. NCBI lineage: Eukaryota > Metazoa > Chordata > Mammalia > Rodentia > Muridae > Meriones > Meriones unguiculatus. The sequence goes on along the minus strand of NC_083357.1, from coordinate 12,002,971 downwards.
TTTCCTTTATAAAAATAATAATATTCAAAGATAAACATATTCACAAATAAAGTGAGGAAAAAGATTGCCACTTGGGGGGCTCTTTTAGTTAGTGTATGCATCTGTGTGTTTTGAAAATATGAAATTAAAACGTGTATGTATTTATATTTACATGTACATACTATTTAAGGATCATGTACATAATATTTAAGGATCGTTTCATCTGAGGCAGGGTATTGCTATATGACTTAGGCCACTATAGAACTAACTGAATAATCCAATGCGTGATTCTCCTGCCTCTGTGTTTTGAGTGCTGAGATTATAGGCTGATATCACCACAGGTGTCTTAATTTGATTTTGCTGTTGTTTCACTTCAGGAATTTTCATTTCATTTCCTTCCTTCCTTCATACCTTTCACTAATGTGTTCATCAAATATGCTAGATACTGTATTAGCTGTAAGGGGTACAATGATTAATTAGCACAAGAAGGCCTGTTATTACTATCTTTAATTATTCTGAAGCTATGTTCAGGTTGTAGCCATAAAACACATAGAAGATGGAGGTGGTAAAGAGATTTATTTATTTTAAAGAAAGATTTATTTTTAGCTGGAGTCAAGTGTAAGCATGTGTATCTATGTGTTAGTTTGTGAACATGAATGCAGTTGCCCGTGGAGGCCAGAGGTGTGGGGGCCCCTGGAGCCGAGGTTATAGACAGTTATCCAGCACCTGATGATGTGGGTACTGGGAACACAATGAGGGTCCTCTGTAAGATCAGTACCTGCTATTAACACTGGCCATTTCTCCTGCCCTGGGCTGCTGTTGAAGATTTACCGTTAGCACCAAGTCTTTATTGAGAATTACCTGGACTACGTGATATCTCTTTTCTTTCTTCTGTGATCTACCCAGCCCATGAACACTCCTTTCTAAGTTCATCTGTTATCTCTCTGTGAAGCTTCAGGGGTTCCACATGGCCATGCCAGACAGTGGTTGTTGTGTGAATGAGAAATGACTCACTTAGCTCATTTATTACTTAGTCCCCAGTTAGTGGAAATGTTTGGGGAGGTTATGGAACCTTTAGGAGGTAGACCCTTGCTGGAGGAAGTATGTCACTGGGGTGGGCTTTGAGGGTTTATAGCCTTGCCATACTTCCTGTTCTCCCTTCTGACTTCCAGTGTGTGAACAAAATATGGTCCCTCGGCTTCTTGTTCCAGCCTCCATCTTTCCCCTGCACTGTGGACTCCATCCCTCTGAAATCATAAATCAAAATAAACCATTTTCTTTCCTATCTTGCTTTCTGTCAAGAGTATTTCATTACATTAACAGAAAAGTATCTAATGCAACTGTATAATTCATCATCTAAACTAGGGTCCTTGAGTCCTGCTAATAACCATTCTGGGACAACAGGAAAAATTACCCCAGGAAACAGCTATGTGAGATGGTCCTACTATTAATAAGCCCAACCCTTTAACACAGCCTGACCCCAGCAGTTCTCTCCAGCCCACTGTTCATGTCCTTTTATCATATGGTCTCATCTCAAAGGAAACACAATTCCTCAGCACGCCTGGGCTTTATACTCTATTTACTCCCCGTCCTTTTCCTCCTGCCTTCCCGAAACCCTCAGCCCCTATCAATGACTAATACTTCACTCACCGCCTGGGTAAGTCTATAAGTGGGATCACTTTTCCTTCAAAACACAAGCCCACTGTCACTATTCATTATTTCACTCATCCCACAAATACTGATTTTTGTTTACTTATTTATTTTTTAATACTGATTATTATTATGCACTCATTATTCAGTGGGCACATGGCGAATAAGACTGAAAACAAACTATCACCAAAATTGAGGAAATACTGCCTTTTATGGACCTTATGTCTTATGTATGGCCCTAGGGATGGGCGCTGAGATTCAGGGCACAGTTTCCTGTTGCTGTGGCTCTCAGGTTCAAATAGACACACCCGTTATCTCACAATGCTGTGAACTCACTGAGAGCAAATCCCAGGAAGCCATTTTTACATTCCTGTAACTCTCATATGCCCTTTATAGAGCTCAGACTCAACAAATGTTGGCCAAGAACAGAATGTAAGAAGGCTATTTACTTAGCTTAAAAAGGACTTTTTTTTCTTTCTCTTTTTTTCTTTCTTTCTTTCTTTCTTTCTTTCTTTCTTTCTTTCTTTCTTTCTTTTAACAACCAATTCATTGTTTTCGAGATACCTGTGCAGGATTAATCAAAGAAGAACCTGGATCTCCATTGACCCTAACAATCTTCCCACCCATTCCTCAAATTTTATAACTTAGAAGGGGCATGGCTGAGTAATCATGGCTTGTTTTCTCCTTGTTTAAATGTCGCCACTTCCTTGATATCTATTCCCCTTGGCTTGGAAGAGAGCTTATCAAAGTGTTGAAGAGGCCAGCCCAAGGCCCTCTTAAATGCATATCCCTTCATAAGTATGTGAATAGGGCAGTCAATCATTATTCTGACTTCCAAAGAAATCAGATTGGAAATAGGCCATACATTCAGAACAAAGAATACTAGCCTGTTGGTAAAAACTTTGAGATAGCCCCTGTGGGGTGTCATTTGCACCCTTTTGTACAAGGTAGATGGACACAAGTTTCCCTAGAGAAAAGGCCTTTTGGAGAACCCTTTGGTTGGGGTTCAGGGGTTCCTCAGTTGGTAAAGTACTTGCCATGCAACTCTGAAAAACTGAGTTTGAATCCTAGAGCTCACACACAAAGCCAGGCATGCTGGTGTGTACTCCTAATCCAAGAGCTGGGAGGCAGAGACAAGCAGACCCTTGGTGTTGCTGGCCTGCCAGTGTAGGCCAGTAAACAAGCCCTCGGGCCTAGTGAGGGACCTTGTCTCAACAAACAAGAAGGATGGCTCTTGAGCAGCGGTTCTCAGTCCTCCTAAAGGTGCGACCCCTTAATACAGTTCTTCACAGTGTGGTGACCCTTAACCACAAAAGGATTTTCATTGCTGCTTCACAACTGTTACTTTGGGACTGTTAAGAATTATAATGCAAATATCTGATATTTTCAATGGTCTTGGGCGAACCACAGGTTAAGAACTGCTTGAGAATCACTACCCAAGGTTGACTTTTGTCTTCCATGCACATCTGTGTGTGTGTGTGTGTGTGTGTGTGTGTGTGCGTGTAGTCTTAAAATATATTAAAGATGGAGGTGGGTTTAGACTTATGCAGCACCTGCATAACATGATGTGGGTGCTGGAAACTCAACTTGGGTCCTCTGCAAGAGCAGCACCCGCTCTTAACCCCAGCCTTTACCCCAGCCCTGGGAAAAGAGATGTGTAAATGGGGGCAGGAATAACCTGGATGTGGAGGTAGACGCAAATTTTTCGTTACTTTGTCTTACACATTCAGCTCCTGGGACAGACTGCTCCCTCTATCCCCTTGATTTTGGCTCTCTAGAAACTGAACTCATGGCCCCTCTCCCAGAGAAGGAAACATCAAGTCACATTATCTTCATAAATGGAGGTAACCATCTAAGACCTCCTGCTAAATTCAGGAGTAATAAACTGAGGCTCAATCTCATCTCCCTGTAGGTCTTCTGGTTAGCCTGAGTATAGCCTTCGCTTGACAATTCCTAACTCTTACCTTTGGGTGTGAACTAGCAGGAAGAGCCCGGGTTTAGGCACTGGACAGACCTGAAATTCAAGGTCAAGCTCATGATCCTCCTTCAGTCTCAGCTCCCTGTTTGTGAAATGAAGGCAATGAGGCAGAATGGGCTAACACAGGAGGCCCTCTTGGGTTGGTTTTGGGAGAATGCTCAGTTGGGTTCCCCTGCTTTGAGAAAGGGTTGACAGTGAAACTGAGAGGGGTGGACTCCTGAATCACACGGGACTTTGAGTGAGTGAGACGCAACTCAGTAAAGTCTGTCTGGAGTCTCCAGAAGGGCATTTTAGGTTTTTTTTTTTTTTTTTTTTTTTTGTTGTTGTTGTTGTTGTTAATGATGAGTTTGAGGCCAGCCTGGTATACAGAGTGAAAATAAAATAGGAAAATAGGACAGCCAGAAAATAAAAAGCCAAAAAAAAAAAAAAAAGACCCAGAAATCAAAATATACCAACTCCTTTACTAGAAAGATTTTATTATACTCACAAACTTGAATTAAACTATTAAGTTTGTTATAAATCATTGTATTAATTTGTTAGCTGAGTGCACAGAACAAAGAGGAAATTCTAGGCGTATGATGAGAAACTGTAGCAGGAAGCTCCCGTCGTTGGACTGGAGAACAAAGGAGCCAGTTGGATGAATTAGAATTGGGAAGCTGGGGACTGGGAAGAGAGCCCAGTGGGTAAGCACACTTGGACCCAAGTTCTAATGCCCACCTCTCACATAAAAGCCAGGCACAGCCATTCGTGTCTGCAAGACAAGGAAGACTCTAGGAGCACAGCTGAGAGAGCTGTCTCAAAAGATAAGGAGGATGATAGAGGAGGATCTCTGATGTTCTACCCTGGCCTCTGCAGGTGAATGCACAGGTGAGTGCATCTGTATGCACATGCATGTATTACACACACACACACACACACACACACACACACACACACACACACACGCACGCACACAAATATAAATAAAATCGAGAAGCTGAAGGAGGGGCCCCACTGTGCTGCTGTCTCATAGGAACATGCCCTGAGGCTGGCTCTAAAGGTGTTTATACACAGACTTCACCCAGCCACTGCTGGGTGAAGGAGCAACAGGAAGTACTCCCAGGAGGGGCAGCAGATAGAGGGAAGCTGTCCTCTTGGCCGGGCTTCAAAGAAGGCATCGCCAGCTGAATCTGGAAGATGGTCAGAACTGGTAGGACACTAGCATGTCACCAAGTATGCCAGGTTAGGGATGCTGCTGAGCCAAGAGCAGGGAGGATGGCCACAATTCTGGATCCCTAACCATCTAACTGGACCCCAAGTCTTTGTTCCATCGGGTTCAGGGCTTGCTTCCTTGAACTTCTCAGCCCAAGGTCTTGTCCCTCTCACCAGCCCAGAAGTCCATGCCATTGCTCTGGAATGGAATGGTGCACTCGTTTTTTAACTTATCTTTGACTCAAGGCAGTGTGGGCTGCAGAAAAATTTTGCCCGGTTTCCATAGGGACTGTGGGGTTTGGGCCCTGTGTATAGCCTCAGGCTCCAGCTTGCTGAGCAGGGGCAGTTTTTCACTGACAGTCAGAGTCTTGAGCAGTGCAAGGCTTCAGAAGATGACAAGGTTGCACAGGGAATCCCATGAAGGCTGTGCTCCCCCTGTCCCAAGTCCTCCCCTTGCTGTCCTGATACTATCCTCAAATGCATTATCCGGGCTTCTTCCCAACCCAGAAGTTAAGGGGGCTCTGTGTCTAGCCCCAAGCCTTATTCTTGTCCAGAATTGACCTGGGCATCCAAGGAGCCTGGGTGGACACTGTTGCTTATCTCCCAGTTGTTCAGTGAGTTCCATGTCATCTTCCTACGAGAAGGATTGGAAGTCAGTAACTCTCTGAATCTCACTTCCATGTCAATCAAATGGATATTTGGGCCAGAAACATCCAGTAAATCTGTGCTTCTGAAATGCCATGATTTTTTATTTTATTTTATCTCTGTCAGAACTTGAGTGATTTTGGCTCTCTCCAGCCTCCCCACAGAATAGAGCAGAGACCCATAAGTGTCGGGACTGAGCGGAGTACCTAACATATGGAGGAAGTTATGTGGTTTTTGTTACGTGCCCTGCTGTTATTTCATGAGCACTTGCCTCATTTTTCCGCCCTGCATACCCAGGCCAGAGTACGATTTTGTGGTTCAATTAGTTAATCTATTCTTTGAAGTTAAGATTAGTTGTATCAGAGCTGTATACATCGCTGTTCAGAGCCAGTCAACAGCCTCTTTGTTCTCCGTTATTGCTAAGAACTGTTCCGCACATGGTAATCGATAAGGAGCCACAAATGTCCAACTGGTTGAGAAACAAACAAAGGACTTGTGCGCTGCCAGCCTGGGGTTCAGCCTGGGGTCCAGCCTGGGGTCCAGCCTGGGGTTCTCTGATGCTGCACCTGTGTCAAGAGGTCAGGACAGACACTTCCTTGTCAGCGTCTTTACAGCCTCTGCCTCGCTCCAGCTTCACTTGGCTCAGGGCTGGGAAAAATCCAAGCCTGGTGGACATGACACATGAAAAGGACATGAGTTCTCTTCTGGGAGGGTTTATCCCCCAACCACGGCATCGGGTGGCTTGTGCAGTCTCCCAGCATTCCAACCCCGAGGTCATCTTCATTCCCTCCTGCTCTGCAGGCTTTGTCCTTGCAACCTACAAACTCAATGGAGTCCCACAATTAGAGATAAGCTTCTCAAGACTTTGCCAATTCTTCCAAGGTATTTGGCAATCGTGGACACCGCGTTCACTTTCCCTTTGTTTTTCAACTGACTGACATTATGATTTCTAAGCTGCTTAAGTTTAATTATCCTTCTGAAAACCATAAATGTCTTGGCCTCAGCCATGGAGTTTGGATTCTTACTCTGCTTGAGAATCTTTTGTTTGTTGTTTTGTTTCTTTAATATAATTTTTATTCATTAAAATTTATTCACTTTGTATCCCAGCTTTAGCCCCATCCTCATCCCTTCCCAATCCTGCCCTCCCTCCCTCCTTCATCTCCTCCCATGCCCCTTCTCCAGTCCACTGATAGGGGAGGACCTCCTCCCCTTCCATCTGACCCTAGCCTATCAGGTCTCATCAGGGCTGTCTTTCATAGTCTTCCCCTGTCACCTGGTCAGGCTGCTCCCCCCTCAGGGGGAGGTGATCAAAGAGTCAGCCACTGAGTTCATGTCAGAGACAGCTCCTCCTCTTACTAAGGAGCCCATTTGGAGACTGAGCTGCCTTGGGCTACCTCTGTGTAGGGGGTCTAGGTTATCTCCATGCATAGTCCTTGGTTGGAGTGCCAGTCTCAGAAAAATACACCTAGGCCCAGATTTTTTGGTTCTGTTATTCTCCTTGTGGAGCTCCAGACCTTCCAGGTCTTTCTATCTCCTCCTTCTTTCATAAGATTCCCTGCACTCTGCCCAAAGTTTGGCTATGAGTCTCAGCATCCTTACTCATCAGGGAAATGCAAATCAAAATGACTATGAGATTTCACCTTACACCCATCAGAATGGCTAAGATCAAAACTCAAGTGATAACACATGCTGGAGAGGATGTGGAGAAAGAAGAACCCTCCCCTTTGCTGGTGGGAATGTAAACTTGTACAACTTCTTTAGAAATCAATTTGGCCCTTTCTCAGACAATTAGGAATAGTGCTTTCTCAAGATCCAGCTATACCACTCCTAGGCATATATCCAAAAGATGCTCAAGTATATAACAAGGACATTTGTTCAACCATGTACGTAGCAGCTTCATTTATAATAGCCAGAATCTGGAAACAACCCAGGTGTCCTTCAATTGAGAAATGGATACAGAAATTGTGGTACATTTACACAATGGAATACTACTCAGCAATTAAAAACAAGGAAATTATGAAATCTGCAGGTAAATGGTGGGAACTAGAAATGATCATCCTGAGCGAGCTATCCCAGAAGCAGAAAGACACACATGGTATATACTCACTTATAAGTGGATATTAGACATATAATATAGGATAGTCATACTAAAATCTGTACACCTAAAGAAGCTAAGCAAGAAGGAGGACCCTGGTTAAGATGCTCAATCTTCATTCAGAAAGGCAAACCGGATAGACATTGGATGAAGTTGAAAATAAGTAATAAGTCAGGAGCCTACCACAGAGGGCCTCTGAAAGACTCTACCCAGCAGGGTATTGTTTGTTGTTTTTTAAGCCCCTCCTTCCATTAGTTTTTATGCTGTGACTCCCATATGGTCCCCTATCTCTGCTGCTTAGCAGGCTCCTTGTTGCCTAGACATTGGGCTGTTCTTGGGTCTGCCTTGGCTTTTCTGTCCCACATCACACACTTCTCCTGAGTAATTGTGCATCTTTGCAGGCTTCAAGACAGGTTAGCATCTGTCTCTCACTTTTACATCACACTCACACCCCATTTAACAGCTGTGTCTGGAGATGTAGGAGATACCCGTACATGTTGTGGATATAAATAATCCCAGGTGTGGGATGTGGGACTGATTCAGAGAGTCCACAACAGCAAACTATTTGTCTCATGAGGGCTCTGAGAGGAGCTCTAAGCCAGCTGCGGATAGTTTAAATCTGAGGACTCTGGAGAGAGAATAAATGCCAGAGCCCAGAGAATGTGGAGGGCTCCAACAAAGAAGAAGGCTGCTGCTGCTTCCCCCATTGGCTCCTGTTGCTGTTGATGCAGTGAGACAAGAAGTTGGAGATCTCCTGAAACAAGGATTGGACTGGCTCCAAGGAATTCTATGACCCTAACCAGCAGGAAGCAGCTAAGGGAACTGAACTCCTCTCCACTAACGCTTTTTCTTCCTTATCTGATGCTGGGGATGCTGGAAGGGATTGGGGTAGAGTAGGGAGAAAGATATATAAAAAATGTAAATAAAAGAGTTTTACAAAAGCACACCAATGCATACATGTCTCTAGTTCAAGTCTAAAGCAAAACCCCTTTCCTGGGGTTCCTGCTAGACTGAATACCACAGCTGCTTCTGCCCTGAGCAGCCTGATTGCCCCTTTAGGAACATCTGACTCATTCTTATCCCTGTGCTTGTACCATTGTGGCCTCCTTCGATGGACTCTCTGTTTCCTGTCTTATAGGCTAGTGGTCTCCTCACACCAGTCACAGATCTGGCTCTGAATGTGCCATTTCATGTTCCTGCTACCTACTGGATAGAGTTCCAATGCTTATACATGATCCCTGGCCTTTCCTGATCTTCCTATGGCTGGCCTTCTCATCTTGTTTGCTTTAAACTCCATTCCCACTCCATTCCAACACCCTTCTTGTCTTCTGTCCCTTTAATGTACTGCATTTTGGCCAACTTGATGCTTGTTGCACCCATATATGTTTTTCAGTTCTCTGGCTCCATTGCTTATTTCTGCATTCACTGAGCATGCTGTCAAGGCTTTGGTGGCCATTAGAAAATCTGAGCACCAGAAGGAAGAAAGGACAGTTTTCGCTGTCTTTCCCCCTGCCTGTCACCTTTCAAGCCCAGGGGGTTGGGCCTCTGTTTCCTGGGCAACTACCAGACTGTGAGAGGAGAGTGGACTGGTTTTTACCATGAGGAACAGACAAGGTGTTAATAGGCACCCAGAACTGATCTTGGCCTCCAACAGTGGAGCAAGGAAAAGCCAGGCCACAACCTCATCTTCATGATGACAGCCAACCAGTGTTACAGCATCAGGCAGTAGCATGGCAAGTGAGGCTGTTCTTATAGAGCACTGAGTTAGACTTTGGGCTCAAGGGGAATGAGGCTAATCACCCGTATTTAAGCAAGTGAAACAGAGAGACTTAATAGAGTCAGAGAGAGGGAGGGAGGGGTGGAGAGGCAGGAGGAGAAGAGGGTGTTAGCTGTATCCTGCCAGTCTTTTGGTAGAAGCAGCTTCACTACCTCATCACACTTCCTCCACTAAGCACAATTACGGACACAGAAATCAACCAAATTTGTCCACATCAGCACAGAGGCTACAGCGCCGAGGCTTGTGTTACCGTGCGAGCATTCAAACATTCTTCTGCAGACGGGACTCAGAAGGCATTTGGGTGTGATTTTAGAAATATTTAACAAGCATGGGTTCAGAGAAGATAGGAACTGCTGTGCAGTCCTCCGGGAGGCCAGGCATCCTGCCCCGTTGGTGCTTCTGTCTCCCCTGCTGCCCTCTGCTGGTTTCTGTGGCCACAGTCATCTCTGGGTTGACACCTCGGGTGCTTACCATGTTCTGGTGTGCGAGGAGAGGGAGTGGATCTGTGCAGCGTCAGTGGCTGGGGGGCAACTTCAAGTGCTCAGTATGCCAGCTACGGAAGGTGAGGCTGTAAAGATGGAAGGAGCAGCTTGGAGGATCTTGTAGTTTACAGAAGGAATTGTATAACCCCCCCCCCCCCGCCCTCCTTTTCCCATCTTCTTCTTCCATTTCCCCTTTACTTTAGGTAATTTCCTTTTCCTTCCTGACTGGGTCCCCCTACGTAGCTTGAACTAATTTCAAACTTTCATTTCTTTTTAAAAAAGAATGTATTTATTTTCACTTTCTGTGTAAAAGTGTTTTGCCTGCAAGTGTATTTGTATACCATGCACATGTCTGGTACCTGTAGACAACAGAAAAAAAGGAGTGAAATCCTCTGGACCTCGTGATACAGCGGGTTGTGAGCTGTCATCTGTGCTCTGGGAATTGAACCCAGTGAGGAACCAGTAACTCAACCGCTGGGACATCTCTCCAAAGCCACCTCAAACTTGAGATCCTCCTGTCTGGGTCTCCAGAGTGCTGGGAATATGGGTATACACCACTACAGCTGGCCTTCCAAGATCCTTTTCCATATCCTGTATCATATATCAAAAGCCTCGCTTTCACAAAAGGCTAAACCATCTCTGGAACAACTGGCTACTGGGCTATTGCTGGAGACTTTTAATCACAGCGATTAATGAATATGATTTGTTAAGTAACTCTAAACCTCGATAGCAAAGCAAGGGTACGTGACGTAGTACACACATTTACATATTTGTGTAAAGCCAACTCCACTGCGCCGAAAGTAAAAACTCCAGTGATCCGGGGTTCTAGCAACATTTCTGTTTGCTCTCCATGTCATTTCACATATTCTAATGTTTTACAATGAGCTGATATTACATTCGTGATCAGAGAGAGCTGCTTTCAAAAATTCTTCGTGGCTCTGTGGGAAAGACCACTGAGGATAATATTGCTTAGGATCGCCAGATTTTTGATTTCCTGTAACCAGGGCCTGCTTCCAGTCATTCCAACAGGAGGAATGAGATACTACACCCACAGTTCTAAGAGTCTGAGAGCTTCTGTAAAATTACCTATTTACCCCCTTTCCCACCTGCCAATGTGAGAGGCAGATGGTCCTAAGGGGATAGATGTTCTGTCTGGGGACATTTGATGGAGGCCTATTTCTCTCTTGACCTAGCTGTAAGGTCTCCTCTTGCTCAGGTCCAGACATCCATGCCTTGTTGGGATATGGGAAACAGCATGCTATGGGGACAAGAGACAGGGGCACGTTTCAATCAGCCTTCAGCAGTGTTATCTCAGAGAGTTAATGAGTCCGAGATTACTAGGGACCTTTTTCTTCTTTGGCTGAAAGGGTGTGAGTCATTTTGAATGGATAGGCCTGCACTACAGCTGCTATCGCTGTAGCTAAGACTATACAAAGAATACAGGTGGCAGGAAGCAAAGGGCTAAGGCAGAGAGAGCACTCAGCAGGTGACCAGCAACCAGGCAGCTGGGGGATACTGGGCCACGACACTCTGGCCTGGCTGTAATGTCCTTATCTTCAGCTTGTGTTCTAGTATCCCTCTCATAAGCATCCACTATGATGACTGTCCTGGGATTGACAAGGCTAGATAGGCTGTTAGGGTGTTCTGAATGTCTGAATAAACTCAATGGGTTTGCTCAGTCTCATCAGATGTGTTCCAGGTTATTTGATTGTCATGAACTACTCAGGCTGTCAGTGTGGTTTCTAGGATGCTGTGACCCCAGAGATGGTGGCGGGCTATGAATAGGGCTATGAATAGACAAGGTCCTCAGTCACAGCCACTCTTTCAGCCTTGCCCTGACTACTCAAGGATGTGACTTGTACCTCAGATCATGAAATTACTTCTGGGCACATGAAACATGTTGGAGGGGGAGGGCTTTAGCTGGGGCTGAAGGACCAGCTGCCCTGGTGACCAGTCCTACCATCTCCACATGATCAACCTGCTCTGAGTCAGTCTATCAGCCTGATTTGTAACCCTAAGTCTGGAGCTTTTGAAACAAGTGAGGGGACCAGGGCTCAGTGGCTAACAACACTCATTGCTTTTCCAGAGGACTCAAGCTCAGTTCCCAGCATCCATGTGAGAGGGCTCACAACTGCCTGGAGCTCCAGAGAATATGCCTCCCTCTTCTGGCCTCAATGGGCATCTATACACACATGCCACATGTGTGTGACACACACACACACACACACACACACACACACACACACACACACACACACTTTTTTCTTCAACCAAAGGTAGAGGTTTTCTATGGAGCCTATCTATATCTGTAACCAATTCTGTAGGCTTTTCTCCTATGGCACCTTAGAGTCATGGCTCCTCCAAGCTCCTGGTGTGGGTTACTGCTATAACAGAATGCCAGGGACCAAGTGACCTCTTGAGTTTTATTTTTTGGGGTACTTTAAAGTAAAGCCAGAGTCATTACCATTAAAACTGCCTGAGCAAAGGTGAGATTTAATTATTCCCAATAGGTGAACAATACTCATGCACATTTTTCATAGGAAATTCCCCCCAAAGCCTGTATTTAATTAAATCGTCTAATTTGCAAATGATTGTCTAATTTGCAAAAGCTTCTTCAGTTGTAGTTTGTGACCCCATATAGAAGGGTAAAAATTTGGCAGCAGTAAAACATTTCTAAATACATAACAACAAAAACTGAATGCAAAATTAAATGTGTAGTGAGGCTGAGTTATTTCATGGCAGTGTTTACCTATGCTGGGTTCATGACTCACTGCAGCCTTGGTTCTGAACACTCAGCACACATCCTTGGTTCTGAGAATGCAGTTAGTCCATAAACACGAAGAACACTGCTTGAAACATAGTGGTCCAATCCGAGACTCGTAAAAATTGCAGTGTTTTTACTGGGCACATGAAAATTTCTGCTCTTTAATACTGGCTTCATTATAGAAAACAAAGACCTTAATATTTTCCTACCTTCATTCCTCAGCATATAAGAATAGGTAGTGTGTCTTTTTTGGTTGTATTGTCTTAGAATATATGAGTTTTAAAAAAACTGAGTTGTTGACTTGAGCTTCAACCAATTCGGTTCTATTTTTTATTTCCACTGAAGGGCACTGATGCTAAGGCTTCACAAGTGATCTACTGCTTAGCTATTTTCCTAATCTTCCTTTTATCTTATTATTTTGATGAAGGCTTTCACTGAATTGCCCAGGTGTGCTTTGAACTTGCAATCCTCCTGCTCCACCCTCCGGAGTAGCTAGAAATACAGGCTTGAGTCACTAGGCTCGCAGACTGAAGAATGTCAAGAAATACACTTTCTGCTACTACCACGCAGTGGATTAGAAATTTACCAAGTTTGCAGAAGGCATAGCAATGCTGGCTTCAGCTCTTCTTTAGTAATTACATGTGAATTGTATATTACAGATTTGACATACTTCTATGACCAGTTCCATTTGTGTTTTTGAATATACACAAATGAAAATGTTATAGAGATTTTTTTTTTTTGGTTTTGCCAGAAAGGTTAATTTTAGAAAAAAAAAAAAAAAACGTACTGGATGCTTAAATTTCGATTCACTGTAAATAAAATGAAACATTTACTTCTGAGATACTAGTCAGGATGCAGACTACATCAAAATGCTTGTTTAGGAGGGAGAAATGTATTCACTAATTTTATAGGTAGTTTATCTTTAAAACTAAATATTGAAAAAATTCCCTTTAGGGAAATAGAATTTATAATTAAGACATCTTTTAAAATATGGCTTTATTATAAGCATATTTATCTTATAACTCTGTGATAAATATAATGACTTCATGTTAAGAAAATCTGTATTAAGAATGTTTTCAATATTATATGTCTATATGAGTGAGTATATACCGTGTGCATCTTTCTGCTTCTGGGATAGCTCACTCAGGATGAACTTTTCCAGATCCCATGATTTACCTGCAAATTTCATGATTTCCTTGTGTTTTATTGTTGAGTAATATTCCATTGTGTAGATATACCACAATTTGTGCATCCATTCCTCCACTGAGGGGCATCTGGGCTGTTTCCAGCTTCTGGCTATTACAAATAAGGCTGCTACAAACATGGTTGAGCAAATGTCCTTATTGTGTACTTGAGAATCTTTTGGATATATGCCTAGGAGAGGTATAGCTGGATCTTGAGGAAGCGCTATTCCTAGTTGTCTGAGAAAGCACCAGATTGCTTTCCAGAGTAGTTGTGCAAGTTTACATTCCCACCAGCAGTGGAGAAGGGTTCCCCTTTCTCCACAACCTCTCCAGAATGTGTTGTCTCTTGAGTTTTTGATCTTAGCCATTTTGATGGGTATAAGGTGAAATCTTAGGGTCATTTTGATTTGCATTTCCCTGATGGCTAATGAGGTTGAGCATTTCTTTAAATGTTTCTCTGCCATTCGATATTCCTCTGCGGAGAATTCTCTGTTTAGCTCTGTACCCCATTTTTTAATTGGATTACTTGATTTTTTTTGCTGTTTAACTTCTTTAGTTCTTTATATATACTGGATATTAGCCCTCTGTCAGATATAGGATTGGTGAAGATCTTTTCCCAATCTGTAGGCTGTCGTTTTGTTCTGAGGACAGTATCCTTTGCTTTACAGAAGCTTTTCAGTTTCATGAGGTCTCATTTATTGATTGTTGCTCTTAGAGCCTGTGCTGTTGGTGTTCTGTTCAGGAAGTTGTCTCCTGTGCCAATGAGTTCAAGGGTATTCCCTACTTTTTTTCCTAAGCGGTTTAGTGTGTCTAGTTTTATGTTGAGGTCTTTGATCTACTTGGACTTTAGTTTTGTGCAGGGTGATAAGTATGGATCTATTTTCATTTTTCTGCATCCAGACTTCCAGTTAGACCAGCACCATTTGTTGAAGATGCTGTCTTTCTTCCATTGAATGGATTTGGCATCTTTGTCAAAAATCAGGTGTCCATAAGTGTGTGGATTTATGTCAGGGTCTTCTATTCAATTCCATTGATCCACCAGTCTGTTTCTATGCCAGTACCATGCAGTTTTTAGTATTGTTGCTCTATAGTACAGCTTGAGATCAGGGATGGAGATACCTCCTGAAGATCTTTTACTGTAGAGAATTGTTTTAGTAATTCTGGGTTTCTTGTTGTTCCATATAAAGGTGAGAATTTTTCTTTCAAGGTCTGTAAAGAATTGTGTTGGTAATTTGATGGGAATTGCATTGAATCTGTAGTTTGCTTTTGGTAAGATGGCCATTTTTAAAACCTACTAAAATCTGTACACCTAAAGAAACTAATCAAGAGGGAGAACTCTTGCTAAAATGCTCAATTCCTATCCAGAAAGGCAAAGAGGCTGGATATCAGAAGAAGGAGAAAAGAGGAAACAAGTCAGGAGCCCGACACAAAGGACCTCTGAAAATCTCTGCCCCGCAGACTATCAATGTAGATACTGAGACTTATGGGCAACCTTTGGGCAGAGTGCAGGGAATCTTAGGAAAGAGGTGGGAAGTAATAAGATCTGGAGAGGACAGGAACTCCTTAAGGAGAGCAACAGAACCAAAAAAATCTGAGCACAGGGGTCTTTCCTGAGACTGCTATTCCAACCAAGGACTATGCATGGAGATAACTTAAGACCCCTGCACAGATGTAGCCCATGGCAGTTCAGTATCCAAGTGGGTTCCATTGTAATAGGAACAGGGACTGTCTCTGACATGAACTGATTGGCGTGCTCTTTAATTTCCTCCCCCTGAGGGGGAAGCAGCATTACCAGGCCACAGAAGAAGACAATGCAGCCACTCCTGATGAGACCTAATTGACTAGGATCAGAAGGAAGGAAAAGAAGTCCTCCCCTATCAGTGGACTTGGGGAGGGGCATGCAGGCAGAGGGTGGAGGAAGGGAGGGATTGGGGTGGGAGGAGGGGGAAACCACGGGGGGATACAAAGTGAGTAAAGTATAATTAATAAAGAAAAAAATTTTCTAAAAAAAAAAAAAAAAAGGAATGTTTTCAAATGCCAAATATGGCCACTTACGGTGTCAGCTCCCATTTTTAGAATTTTTGCTTACACAACCACAAACATTTGTTTTAATGGAGATGTCCTGTGGTTTTGTTTATTAGGTAGTAGCTGGTATTGCTAAAGATATTAAATAAAGATTCAAGGTGTGCCATATTTAGAGGCGTGACGGTATCACTTAGGTATATTTTTATCTATTCCAATTCCCATCTGACCATTTGGCTCTGCATCTTCAGGTTGATAGCAAATGATTACTTCATATTTGTAATTTCAAAGCAGTGTGTTAATTGGTTAAAAGAACACTGGGGGCATTGAGCTTGTACATCCCAGCCTGACAAATAAGAAAAGGTGAATTAAAAGTTCTCATGGCAGGAAGGCTTCTATTATTCGGCTTTATTTTGTTTTTGGTTAAGTATAGATTTAGCTTTTATTCTCTTGAGGTATGAGAGGGAGGCAGCCACTATGTGGAAGGAAGTTACATCTTCAGAATTGGAAGCCTGTTTTGTGGTGTTGATAAGTCATGGCAGACTTCACTTGGTCAGTTAGTCTGACAGGCTTTTACCTTGGCTACACGTGTGCTTGTACACAAAGCTGGCTTAGTGGCGTGGTACACTTAAAGTGTGAAGCTGCAAAATTATCCTGTGAGTAATCTTCTTGGGAGTCTAGTGTATTATTTCAAATGACTTAGACTTTCTGACAAGTGTTTAAAAATACTCAGATTATCTCAAGATGTTTAAAGCTAATACTTAAGGGCATCTTAGAAGACAAATCATAGTTACATAAACAGAATCTTGAAATATGTTTGTAATGTTTAAAGCATTAGGTCAAGTTTTGCCTTCTCTTTCCCCAGCTGCACATGTTCTCTTTCAGTTTTTCGAGCCACAGAACTGTATGATCACTAAAAATTTGTCCTAGCTGAAAGATTGGAGAGTAAAAGCCTTGCAGGACAGGAAAGAATGAAAATTCTTAAAGGAAAAAAACAAACAAACAAACTAGAGAACCCTAATAGCCAATGGTATCATACACAACAAATCTGACCTCCAGGAATGAGATCAAAATAGAGACTTCACAAGTCACCACCCTGCAGGAAAGGTACAAAGCAGCTCTCTGTCCTTCAGTGAAAAGGTGATGGCTGCAATCATGAAGATACATGAAAGAGTAAAACTCACTAGTAAAGCAGATACAGAAATGAAAAAGAAAAAAAGAATCAATCATAATTATTGCAGAGCTCACTGAACTGCAAAAATAAACTTTGAGAGAAAAAAATACAGAAATCAGAAACCAATTATGAAAATGGACAGAGTAAATTCTTTGCAAGCATAACCCAGAATATACAGATTCAATCCTCAGTCAGAAGACACAGAGTGGCTAAATAGTTTGTAAAACTACAAGTCTCAATTGTTACCTGTAAAAAACTTACATTGTCAGAACACACACACACACACACACATATTTTTACATGCACACACACACACACACACACACACACACACACACACACACACACACAAGATTTGGAAGAGACATTCCATGCAAACCGAAGAGAAATAGTGGTAGTTTTTTCAAAGAAAGCAGTATTTAAGAAAACAAAACAAAACAAAAAACAAAAAAAGAGAGAAAGGACACTACTTATTAACAGATTAATTCAACAAGATAGAAAATAATTGTACAAAATATATATTTGAACCCAATGTTGGAGTACCCAGGTACACAAAGCCACCACTATTGTCTTTAAAGGATCATTAATAGATCAAATACAATAATACTTGAGTATTTCAACACCCCACTCTCTATCGTCACTTGATATCCAGGCAAAAATTAACAACTGGAGTTTAACTGCACTGTAGACTGAATGGACTTAACAGTCATTTCTAGAACATGTCATCCAAGAGCTTTGGGATTCACGTTCTCCTGTCAGTACACAGAACATTTTCCAAGACAGAATGTGCCGTACATCACAAAGCAAGCTTAAACACTTTGCATAAAACTGCCTCTGTAACTGTCTTCTCTGACCACCATGAAAATAAACTAGGAACCAACCCTGGGAGGAACTCTTGAAACTTTGGATGACTACTACTAAAGAATTTCCTGAAGCAAGAGAAGATGAAAATGTAACAACCCATATGTTATGGGATGCAGAGAGAGTAGTACTCAGAAGAGAGTTTATAGCAATCTGTGCCTGCGTCTTAAAGAAAAAGATTTCATACAGGCAGTCTAATGCCCCAGATCAGTAGAAGGAAAGCTCAGAGAAGAAATAAAGGAAATAGAGAATGAGACCCATGCAAATGATCAGTGAAATAAAGACATTAGGTTTTCAGGAAGTAAATGAAACTGGCAGCCCTTTACCAAAGCAATAGAGAAAAAAACTTAGTAACTAAAACTGGAGTTAGAATTGGGGCAGGATGCAGCCAAGGATATAAAGAATCATTAAGGAGAAGCTTGGACACTGTCAGTATCTTCTCTGGTGCTTCGACTGTCTGTTCATCCCAGGTACACACAAGGGTGGCTGTGATTCTCCCGAGTCTCAGAAACTGTTTCCAGAGAAGCTTGTGGGGCTGTAGATGTGGACCTGGTGCCTGGTTGAATTTTACATACTTTTACCTGGTTTTGTGATGCCCAGAGAAACGGAGTTCTCAGGGAGTGGAGCACTGACATCAATTTGTGAATATTTGCAAGTCTGTCCCAAAGGATATGGATTTCATGGTATGAGTCCAGTGTGGACCAACATATAAGGTCACTGGGTCTCTGCGATTTTCCAGGACCAAGACCTCAGAAATGTCTGGATGCTGCAGGGTGCCTGAGGACTGCATTGAACCCAGGGGCTGTGCTGCTGGGCAGTCATTCTCGTATTGAGCTACACCCTAGGCCATGTTTCTCTCCAATATATTCTGCTCATTCTCTCCTGTCTCTCGGGCTGAGGATTGCTCTGTAACCCCTGCTGGTCTCTTTGGTACCTCCCGAGTTCTTGGTCTTTGTCCTGTCAAGCACAAGACTAGCAAATCTGCTTCTTATTTTTTTTCCCTCATATCCCTTTGTCATACTAACTAAGATACTTCTGAAAGTAAAAGTAGATTTGTATTATTTTTCAATTGCCACAACTATCATGGTTTATAAGAACAGAAATTTGTTTTCTTATAATTGTGTGGGGAGAGGTCTGAGATCAAAGTGTCATGGGCTGTGTTTGCTTCCTCCCAAGTCTTTAAGGGAAAGAGAGAGAGGGCCTGCTGGGTTCTTCCAGCCTCAAACACTTCATGCATATTATTCCTCCCTACCCCATGCTACCTTAACACTCAAGGTGTCACCCAGGCTGGCCTTCAGCACACAGCCCTCCTCAGGACCTTCCAGTGCTGGAATTACAGCTGTATGCTACCAAACCCAGCTTAAGTCTTTCCCTTTGTCCACGCTGGGGGTGAACCCAAGGCCTTGCTTATACTAGCTAGACAAGGCTATTCCATTGGGGTTACAGCCATCGCCCTCTTTTCCATCTCTTACAAGGACACTCAGTATTCAAACTTATACCTGAAAAACCATGGCATTTCAAAAGAAACCTCAAAATTCAATAATATGAAAGCAACCTGATTAAAAATGGACAAGCCAGGATGACTTCATAGAAAGATCTTTCATTGAATTATCTGTGCAGTGACCTTTGTAGACTGTCTCATACACTGGGCACACAGCAGTACCACCCAGTCTGATCTAGGAAAGAGGGACATTGACAGTGTTTTCTTTCTGTACACTCTCTAAGGAATACATAGTCTTGGGGCTAATGTCTTATGAGAGAATGTTTCTACCTGACATAGAGGACTGCAAAGGCCAGTGCTAGAAAGAGAAGGTCCAGGGCTATTTCTTGAACTACTGGATCCAACCACATTTCATAGTACATTTCATGGATGTTCTAGTTAGGCAAGCCATTATATGTACTTTGCCCAATATAACTTTGAGCGTATGAAAATGAACCATAAAAAGTGTCTGGCATTGTTTTCCTGAGGAGATAGAGTGTCTGTCTCCTCCCTGAAATGTAAATGGACTACATGACATCTTTGACCACTAGAATGAGACACAGTGATGCTAAATGCACTTCTAATATCTATACTAAGAGGCTTCCCTACATGCATTTCTAAGATCTGTGCCAACAGGCTGTTGGTTTCTACTGCCTAAGCCTCAGTCACGGAGAAGCAATGAGCAGGCCTCCAATCTGTGGCCCTCATCTAGGCTGACAGACAGCAAGCCATAAATAACCATCCAGATGGCCATTTGGAAAAATCAAACTCCATCTGATTAACCAAATGAGACTCTAGGTAGGACCTGTCTGCCATATACTGCCAACAATAAAATACAATGACAAATGATTGGTCTAAGCTGCAAAGCTTTAGGGTGGCTCATGTAGCAAGAAATATAAAGGACAGACAACATTTGGACCAAGAAGCATCATGATCCATACGAATGCCCGAAGTCCTCACACATATGGTACTCATCCAATGTGTATATCGAGATAGGAGTCTGTTTCTTGAATCCCAGGGCAAGGGGACCGTGCTGCACTGTGCAACTTTGAGAATTTCAGAGTGTATGGGTTTTAGTTCAAAGAATTCTTGAAAGCAGCTGCTTACCTCCTATAGCCACCTTCATTTTAAGATATACAGGTATCCAAAACCTTTCAGAGAGCCTACTCTGAACACCTGACAGTTGAACATTAGATATATGTGTATATATATATATATATATATATATGCACACACACACATATATATGCCTTAGGAGATGAGGCAAGAGGAGATTTTCTGAATAGGGCAGCTCATGTAAAACGTTTATGAAAGTAAACACATAAACAAAAACACAAACTTTACATTCACGTGTGTTGTGGTCAATTTTTGTTGAGTGAACCATTGTAACTGGCACCCAGATTAAAGAACAGAGCACTGAATCAAGCACCCATGAAACCTACTTGTGCTCTAACAGTAAAGGTCACTAAACGAAAGCTACTTCTTCCCCAGAGGCTATGTTTGTACCAGTCTGGAAGCTTCTCTGGCGAGGGATTCTTGGAGACTGGGCATCCTGTGGAATCGCAATCTTGGCTAGCAGGCCTTTGGATTAGCTGGTAGCTCACCCTCATGACCACAGATGAGTATAAATGCAAATACTGTCCCAAGCTGCAGGATTTGAGCATGGCGCAGCTCATCTGCTGGCAAGGGAAGGACCAGCAGTGCAAAACCTCAGCAGAGGAGCCTTGCAGATTTGAGGTGCTATTGTCTCTGTGTACCTTTCTTCCTGTGACTCTGGGTTCAACAAGGGAGCAACCGTGTGGGTCCTAAAGGTGCCAATGATCAGGGTGCGTTAGGTAGATGGAAAGCTGAGTAGATAGATGGCCACATGAAGGCTTCATCAAGGAAGGAGAGAGGAGAGGAGGTCCTTCTCATCATAGGTGGGAAAGGGCCAGTGCTTCTGAATACCAGGAGAGTGAAGATGCCCAGTGTGGCTGCAGCAAAGGGTTCCACAAAGAGAGGTACAAGATGAGGGGAGGCAGCTAGAAAGAGTTTTCTTGGCATGACTGGAGTTTCAGTTTACCCAGAGGTAATGTAGAACCATATCTAATGGGAAAATGAGATCTATCTATCTATCTATCTATCTATCTATCTATCTATCTATCTGTCTGTCTGTCTATCTCCCAGGTCTCCTAGCAGAAAGCCTCCAAGCTCATGGGATTTCCAAAGCTGGAAGAATCTTCATTATTTATGCCTGACTGATATGCCTGACTTATGCTAATAAAGCGGTTCATGGTGAGGCTCTAGATATTTGGGAAATCAGTCTATGTGATGAGAAGGTTGGGACTTGGAACCACAAACATCAGCTTTGGGGAGAGGAAGGGCAGGTTGAGTACAATCATATATTCATATGCCAGGGGACGAGGCATCCGAGTTTTGAGTTTATGAGTCTTTCCAGATCTCATTTTTACATCTTTTCACTCAGCTAGTGTGGATTTATATATTTTATGACAAAACTATAGGCTTTAGTAACATTCTAGCAAATTACTGAACCCGAGGTCCTGGTGGGAATCTCAATATTTGTAGCCAGAAGGACAGGTGGTCTGAGAGTGCAGCTGGTTTTGTGGAGCCCTTACCCTGTGACATCTGCTCTTCTACTCACACATTCTTTGTCTGTCTTTGTCCCTGTCTGTCTGTCTTTGCGTCTCCCCCCCCAACCCCACCTCATCTAGCTACTTGCCTATTTTGATGCACACCTCCTCCATGGAAGGAATGGCAGAGATTAAGAAGTCATATCGATAAGATCCCTGTGGGACCAAAATTCTGACTACCATGGTGGGCAGCCAAGACCTGGTCATGGGGTGTCTGCTGGGATTGGTAGGATGAGGGGCTGTCTCTGCTCAGGTGGACTTGGGTTTTCTACTAGCTCTATCTTTTCCCTGCCCTGTTGCTGTGGCCTCAGGTTTATTATCTTTAAAATGGAGAAGGTCTGTGCCTTCTTCAGGGCCAAGAAGGAGGGAATTGGATTATAGTTTGTGTCTACCTTGTACCACAAGCAAATAAGTAAAGGTTTGGCTGCACTAAACAGGGACAGCAACGCTTCTTTGTCTACGCACTCTGTACATGGGCTACGGATGGAGAAGAAATTTTGTATACTCTTGGGGACTCATTTGTATCAGGTCTCCCTTTGGGTACCATCTGAGCGTCCTCTGCCATCCCAGGTCAGGTCACCCACGCCAGTTTTGTGTACTGGGGTTGGGGCCCTTGGAATAGCTGTGGCTGCAGAGTGACATGGAGCCTGGGTGCAGAGAGTCAATCAATGGGGAACGTGTCGAAGGCCACCATCCAAGCCAAGCTGTGTGGGAAAGGTTTGGTTGCTGAGGAGCCACTGGGCAGAAGCGGAGCTCTTGACACCTGGAGGGGCGGATGGCTAGTAGCTCTCCATCCAATTTTGAATTCACCGAGTCTTCAGAAGTGTAGCCTGCTACTGCTGCTATCATGCCAATAAGGACTCTCAGAGTGCAGGAGGAGCAAACCCAGGGGCCTGAGCCTGGAATGCCTGCTCCCCTTCCCCACACGTGCCTCTTACTCCTCCTATCAACACTCCTCATATGGCGACTGTGACCACTTTGCCCTTCCCGTTTTCACCCCCCACTGACTTCTAGATTACCCTGCAGCAGAGATTTCATTACCTCCCGGCTGTGGCTTCAGCCTCCCCTACCTCAGCTGCTAATGGGCACCTTAATTTCATTGCCTCCAAATGAATGTGATGCAAAATTAAAAGGAGACACTGCCATAAATCGAACGAGTTGGCTTCAATTTATTATGCTTTTAATTCAATAATGCATCTCTTCCAACTTGTTGGGAGATCAGTCCCACTGGTGGCTGTGGAGCAATGGCTGGGAGGGGAATTTTTCCTTTCTAGACTGCTTCATTCATCTTGGACTTCAAATCTTTGTCTGAACATGGGAGGTCAGGGGAGTTCAAGGCCAGCTGCCAAGTCTCCCACCAGCCAGCCAGCATATTTCCTGTGGGGGAAGAGATTCAAAGCGATGTACCTGATTAAAATGGCTTAAATTATTTTTAGGGCATAAACAATTCAAGAGACTTCCTAAAAGGGAATGCTACAGTCATGGAGTTTGTCATATGATGGGCCACAGGGGATGGAGTGATGGGAGATCTGGGCTCAGCTTGGCCATAAACCCCATGTAACTGGAATGGATCATTAGTCTTCCCTAGGTTCAGTTTCCTCGTTTGAGAAATGATGCTTTGGACTCCAAGGAACATTTTCAGGATCCCTGGACTTTGTGTAGTTACTCTCCTGTGTTTCTGAGCTTCTACCCAGTTAGAACCCAAGGCCAGACCTTCTCAGCTATCTCCTGGGCTTTCCTGTTGTCTGGTCAGAGCTTAGGATCAGACAACAGGAAGTTCTGACCGGAAGGTGAACATACTGAAAGAGAAGTCAGGGTCCCCTCCCTCTCACGCAAGGTTGCGACCTTCTGAGTTTCTAGGTATTTCTAGCAGCCCTTCCCCACATGTCTAGCTATTTCAGGTTCTGGGACTCCATGCTCTGTTTGTCCCTTTAGTCTGTGGGTGTGAGCATACTCTGAAGTGGCCCTTCTTTCTGCATCCCTTCAATCTGTATTAGTTCTCTTTCTGGAACACATTTCCACAGGAAGAATCTTCATTAACAGGCCACTATTTGAACTGTCTGGAACAAATGCCATTTTCTTCCACAGCCCTGAGTAAAGCAGATAGAAGCTCTACTTTTTGATTGAGGATGCCCCAAGGAAAGGTGCTGCAGCTGGGGTGAAAGAGGGATGCTGGTTAGGGTGACTGAGAGCTACTGGGGAAGCCTAGGAGCTTCAAGGCCAGGCCGGAGGGGGACAGGCAGTCCCTGGGATGCTGACCTCCTTATCTCTCATGCAGAGGGAGGCAGTGACTACAGGAGAGATGTGGCAGGACTTCAGAGAGGAAACGGTCCTGAGGTAGGATTAAGAGCATGAAGAAAAGGCTGTCACCTGACTTGTCTATCATTTACCAAGCTGAATGCTGGAGAGTGAAGGCCCTTGGTGAAGGACAGAGTATCCCCTGAGAGCCCTTGGAAGGGAAGGAGCTTGCAGCCAGTCCTGAAGATACCTGATAAAACAGGATTAGATGAATGGGGAGGAGGTCCCCCCTATCAGTGGACTTTGAAAGGGGCACAGTGGAGATGAGGGAGGGAGGGAGGGACTGGGAGGGAATGAGGGATCGGGACACGGCTGGGATACAGAGTTAATAAAATGTAACTGATAAAAAAATAATAATAAAATAAAAAAATGACATAGATATTCTTTTCTCTGGAATTGGTTTTTCAAAGAGTATAGTGTCAGTCGTTACCGAAGAGCCAGAAGGAGAGAAGACTGAGGGGGGAAAGGGAAAATGGCAGAGGTGAGAGTCCTGGAGGGCTTTCCTTAGAGTTGGTGACCACAGGTTGCAGAGGCAAGCTCAGGAATGGATTCAGGAGGGTTAGCTACATGTGCCTTGTAAACCATGGGAGAGGTAAGAGTTTTCCACTGTGAGTGTCTGGTCCAGGAGCCCTGTATGTATGCCTGGACATGTGCCCTGTAGTGAGTGCCAGGCCAGAGCACAGGGAATTCAGCATTCAGGGCTCTGGCAGGCTGCCTTTGACCCCAATGTCTTCTATCTTTTGGATTCATGAGGAACAGAAGGCGTTCTGGCAGGAAATATTTACTTGAAAATTCAGAGTGGGGGAAACTGCAAGCAGCAGAGAAAGACTGTGTTTTACTGAAGGTGATCAGTATCTTCT
This sequence comes from Meriones unguiculatus, assembly GCF_030254825.1. NCBI lineage: Eukaryota > Metazoa > Chordata > Mammalia > Rodentia > Muridae > Meriones > Meriones unguiculatus. The sequence goes on along the minus strand of NC_083357.1, from coordinate 11,977,901 downwards.
AGATGTCTTTACCTACAGAAAATGACACAGATGTCAGGGAAGGACACAAACAAAACAGATGGCCCCCTGGAGCTTCCTGTCCTGGACTGTGGTTGGCTATGACCTGTGAGATGTGAGGACAAGGAAGCCAGTCCAGGATTTCTGGACAAGCAGAAGTTAGGAAGGATCTTATCCAGCAGCCAAATCTAGGCCCCCAAGGAGCAAAGGGGAACGGGGCTTGAGCCAGCTGCCCTTCCCATATACATAGTTACGTCCTCTGGCAGGGCTGGCAGGTAAGACAGGCAAGGTTACGCAGCAGGAGAGGAGTGGGTTAAGTCCAGCACTCTGACCAGTGCTGGGGACAGCTGGGTCACATGCCTGTGAAACAGAAGACAGGAGGAGAGGCAGGACTTCCTGTGAGAACTCCAACACCTCACAGCCTCCTGGAGAGAGTGGCAGCGATTAACCCCTGCCTTCATGATTTTATTCACCCATTTGTCATTGTGTGTGCATATATGCTATTTAGAATGATAAAGATGTGGCTTTTTTAAAATTAAAGCAGATTTTTACAAATATTCATGCTTTATTTTATTTTATCTATTTTTTTCAGTTGAGATGATAATAGTCTCTATGTGTTCCAGTGTGATATTTGGGTACGTATTTAGACTGAGTAATGGATACATATGTGAATAATGAATGTAGTCATTGAGCAGTGATCAGGATATTAGTTCACCCATCTCCTCTGACACTTGCCATTTTGTTGCGATGCAAATACCACAAGCCCCCTTTTCAAGCTATTTTGAATTCTACAACACAATATTGACTATGAGATTTCTTTTTCTCTTTTGAGAAAATTGACTTAGAATGTCAGGTTTTTGATTAAAGTAGATAGAAAACAAAGTAGTTTTTTTCTTAAGAAACATAACTTAAATATTAATAAAGATGATTCTAAATTAGACATTTTTTTCTATAACCTTAAGATTGTATTCATAATCTATCCAGTGTATTGGATATTGGTCAGATCATCATTCCCCCATCAAAGCTCAGGACACTCATGCAGGTATTTTGAAATCTTTCCCTCCTGTGGATTGTGCTGGCTGCCATGCAAACAAATAGGATCAAACCAATTGAGGCAGAAAGGTTTATGATGAAGGCAAGCAGCTTCCAGCTGCACTGCCCTGCCCTGGACTCATCCTCCTGAGGCTTCTTTTAAACATTTCCATTTATAGTACGTCTCCATCACTCCAAATAACATGCACACACTTGATTTGAGTCATCTGTAGAAAATCTATTGACTTCCTACAATGGAAAATGAGAGGGCTTTGTGTATACATCTCTCCTTCACCCTTGAAAGCTTTATCTTCCCACTGTATTTTTTCTCTTCTGTTATTTACTTTTAAACTGGCAAACTATGCCATTTTACTTTGGTTCTGCATTTTATCAGCCCCAGCGAGGAGTGTAGTGGCCGGTTTTGGTTCAATCCTATTCTATTTTGGAAGGACTCTTCCCCGTGTCCTGGTTAGACTTGTACTGGCTGGCCAGTTGGTGTACCCTGAGACCTTTGCCCTGGCCAGTGGTGAAGACTGAGTTAGTTCTCTTCTGCAAACTCAGGCCTTTCACCATGAACACTGCTCTATTTTTCCAAGCTGGCTCCATAGGTCTCTTGCAAGCCCTTCCTTGTGGGGGGAGCTTTCCTGAGCAAATGGACCCAAAAGCCCACAGTGGGGGAGAAAGGAAGCTGTGGAAAGGGATAGAACCATAGTGAGAAAGGCAGCTGCATCATCTAACCTAGTCATCTCTTGATCTTCACAGTTACTTCAGTTTGGATTTTCATCTTAATATCAATTGATTTTCCTAGCTCTCTCACCAATACAGGGGAGATAATGGCTTGTTGAACTCTCTGCCCACGGATGATAATGATTAATACCTAGGCTGCTTGTGCTCATTTTGTATAAGAAGATCACCTGCATGCTTGCTGGCCTAAACACTGTAGTTCTGATGAAGGAGTCAAAAGGAATGGCACAGGGCCCCAAGTCAAAGTACTTCTGGGCAGTGCTTCCCTTCTGCAAGCTGCAAGTTTAGCTCTGCCAGCTTCCAGAGGTCATGTGCATCCCTGCCCTCCGTCTTCAGAGCCAGCTGAGGTGGAATGCACAGATCACTTGTCCTCCATAGTACCCCTTTGACTATGCTGGGCAGCTTGGGCTCTCCAGAAGCTCTCCCAGGAGGGTGTGTGGGATTCTGCCAGCCACCAGTTACCCAGCATTTCTCTTTGGCCTTGTGGGTTTATCCCATCTTAAATTTAGCCACATATGTTTCACGATGTGTTCAAGGGACAATAAAAGGGGAAGGAAAGAAGAGATACACTCATTGACAGGAAAATCAAAGGACTTTAAAAGTGATTAGATTCTAATATCAGAGATCAGACTTCTACTCTTGCCTGATGGGTCTAAAACAAAAAGGGGGAACTGTAGAGAGCTGCGTAATGCCGCACCTTAAAGATGGAGCTGGTTTCCACCTTCCACCGTCCCGATGGTGAGTGCTCTCTGTCACAAACAACTCCATATTTGGCTAAGGCTGAGGATCTGGCTTGCTTCCGTGTATGTGGACCTATCTGCATTGCCCACAAGGCACACTGGGGTTGGCTACCCAGAGGCTATTTTAAGCTGTGGACTGGCTTTCCCCAGGGTCAGAAGATTGTTCAAGGTTCCTGAATAAACTGCATTGAGAAGAACAAAAAAAAAAAAAAAAAGAAAGAAAGAAAGATCAGAAAGAAGGAGAGGAGGACCTCCCCTATCAGTGGACTTGGGGAGAGGCATGCATGCAGAAAGGGGGGGAGGGTGGGACCGGGAGGGGAGGAGGGAGGGGCTTATGGGGGGATACAAAAGGAATAAAGTGTAATTAATAAAAGTTAAATAAAAAATTAAAACACACACACAAAGTGATTAGAGCGAGGCCAGGTGAGTTCTGAGTTAGCACACACCCACTCATTCTCTCTATTACTCATTCACTCTCTCACTTGTTCATTTGTTCATTTACATGTTTACTTGATCATTTGCTTCTTTGGTCAGACATCTGCTTGCTTCTTCATCTACTTACAGAGATAACCGAGGCATCCACTACCTCACTAGCTTGCTCGCTCACTTGCTCACTTGTTCCTTTTACTCCCTTGCTCCATCCACTTACTCCTTAGCTGCTTCACTCAGTCATTCAGTTAGGCCTTGGATGAGGAGGACACACTCACACCAAATCCCCGTTCCTCCTGAGTAGTAAACAGTGTCATGAGGGCCGAACAAGATTAACACATGATGAGCAGATGTCCAAAAAAAAAAAAAAAGTCACTTTGTATGTATCACTGGCACATTGGTTAAGCTGAGTGAGGAGAGAGTACAGCACACTCGTGTAGTGTCAACATGGGCCCAGTATTCCACTGTCCTGTAGCTGAGCTGGTGGGAAGAGGGAAGTCAGGGACTCTTCAGAAAGTTGCCTTCTCTGATCTCCACTCTTTGGAGGGCCCTACGCATCTGTTCTATTTTGAAGAATGAAACATTCATGGAGGAGGTATTGCTTAGAAAGCCAGCCGCATAAGGGTGGAGGATCTGGGTTACAACTGTGTGTTAGCTGAAAATGCTGGCAGCAGGCAAGGCCTCACAAAATCATGGGGGAGTGGCCACACACACACACACAAAAGGCACCCCTAGCCAGCAGGTGCAATCTTGGTTTTTCCACGTCTGGCTGTGTGGCTTTTGCTGAGGAACTTGTTCTTGATCCTTCAATGTTGTAGGGTCCTGTGTTCCTAGAGATCTCTTTGCTGCTTTGCTGGTTTCTGTCTTTTATTTAAGACCTTTTATCAAACCTAGGCTAAGGTGATTGTTCAAAATGGTTTGTTCTTGGGCAAGCTCTTCACTCTTTCTTTGAGGCTGTGGAGAAATCTGGAGGAAGTTTTGCTTGCACCCTCTTTCTTGTCTTGGCAAAAGGAGAGAGTAAAATAATGGACTGAGCAGCAGATGAGGCCCTCGGCTCTTTCCTTAGATAGAGACATTACTAGGTTCCTTAGTCCCTTGTCTGTAATTCAGAGTCACAAAAACCCTGAAGAGCCATGCTGCCCCAACCTGAGACTCACAGCGAGAGTGAGACCAAGAGGCTCCTGAAAAGTGGAAAAGACCAAGGAGAGCTCACTCAGACTCCCACTGTGGGGTCTGAAGGAGCCAGCACCCGGCAGAGAGAGCTAACAGAGACTCAGTGGGGGCCTCAGAGTGGGTAAAAGTGCCTGCCTGCATTTGTTCTTCACTGGTCCACTAAGGATTGGGGAGAGGGTGTTTGGAAGAGACACACATGGGAAGGTGTGGCTCAAGAGGGCTAAATTGCTGGTTGGGAAGGGCTCAGGTTGGGGGCATTCAAGGCAGCAGAAAGACCAGGGTGGGCCGAGGACCACAAGCTAGGGTCAATGGTCATAAGGTGGCCAGGCCTGGACACTTCTCTTTAAGTATAGGATCAAGGCTTTGGTTTTTTTTTTTTCTCCTCTGAAGGTGAGGCCCAGATGTGGGGCTCAGAAGGGGGATGGGCATAAAAACATGATCATCATTCCTAGTCTGTCATTATCATGTTGAAATATGTGCTGAAGTATCAGGAGGAATCCCAGGCACTGGAGATGGCACCGCAGTATAGGCAGTTCCCTTTCTGAGGTTCGAATTTCAGAGAAGGAGATGGGTGCCTCCTAGCTAAGAAACAGATAATGTTCCCCAAAGCAGAAACTGCTATGAAGAAAATGCTGAGGGACAGAGAATAGCAGCAGAGAGGACGAGTGAGACATCAGGAATGCATGCAAATGACGAATGGTCTTTGAGAAGGGGTGAGAAACAGGAAGATGGCTGTCTTAGGCAGTTTCCTGTGCTCTGACAGAATATCTGAGTGGGTGGATTTGTAAAGAGGAGGGGTTGATTTGGCTCATGACTCTGGAGGCTGGGAAGTCCAGGATCAGGTGACCACCTCCGGGGGTGGGGCTCACATAACATGGTAGGAAAGGTGGGGGTGGGGAAGAGACAGGAGCAAGAGGGAAAGTTGGATTTACAGCTACCTGGGGTCTCATGAGAATGGTATCAATCCATTTTAATGACCCAATGCTCTCTTAAAGCCTCGGCTTTGTACACCATCACAGTGGAAAATTTTGATATGAGAATTTTTTGGGGGGTGTGGGTGGGGTGGGGCATGATGACAAGATATGTTCAGGTCATAGCAATGAATTTCAAGAACAACAAGCTCCTGAGCCGAAGCCACCTGCTGGTTATAGCAGAGCGTGTGGGGTGATCCTTTGCACCCTCTCTGCCTCACACTAACCTATGGAACTGTGTAGAGCAGAGCAGACACTGTGTGTGAGGCCCCAGTAAAGCAGGCAGAGGCACCACCTGCAGGCCAGAAGCTGAGCTTTCTGGGCTCATCCTTCAGTGGGAATCACTCTTTGAGTCAAGTGCTCTCTCTGTCCACTTCCCCAACACCTGAGGCCTTTCCCTGGTGTCTTCATTAGGGTTACTACTGCTACGCTGAAGCACCATGATCAAAAGCAACTTGGGAAGGAAAGGGTTATTTCAGTCACAGTTCCATTATAACAGTTCCCATCAAAAGCAGCGAGGGCAGGAACTCAAGTAGGGAACAATCTAGAGGCAGGAGCTGATGCAGAGGCCATGGAGGGGGCTGCTCACTAGCTTGCTTCTCTTAGATTACTCAGCCTACTTTCTTACAGAAGCCAGGACCGCCCACAGCCCAGGACCAGAGGGACAGGACCACCCACAGTGGGCTGCCCCGTCCCCTATCAGTCACCAATTGTGAAAATGCCCTACCTGCTTGTGTACAGCCAGATCTTACAGAGGCATTTTCTTAACTGAGGGTCCGTCCTCTCAGATGACTTAGCTTCTGTCAAGTTGACATAAAACTCTCCAGCATGCCTTGCCTTTCTGTGATGGACTCAGGTAGGGCCTGCCCTTTTATAAAATGCTGATTAGGGAGAAGTGAGATTTTAAAAGGAACTTAAGAGAATATCAACCCATTCCTCCCCTCCCCCATTCATTTATTGTGAGTGTCTCTGTGTGTGCCATGGCATGCCAGTGGAGGTCAAAGGACAATTTATGGGAGTCAGCTATCTTCTATCATGTGGGTATGAGAGATTACATTCAGGGTCTGGCTTGGTGGCAAATGCCTTTATCTAATGAGCCATTTTTTTTTTTTTTGCTTGTTATCAATTTATTATTTTAAAATGAAGGAAACATAAAACATTTGGTGAGCAAAGATAGAGATGGATTCAATTTTTATCTGCCTGGTTTTACTAGCTGATAATGGACACATCACATGTGTGAGTGTATACATACAGACAGACAGAGGGAGAGAGGAAGGGAGAGGGAGAGAGAGAGAGCGAGCTCAAGCTTCTGGAGTTGATCAGGTTGTTGCGATGGAATCTTTCCCCACGTGTTTTGGCCAGAGAAGAGCATTCCTCCAGGTCCATAGCCTTGGAGGTCTTCCTCCGCACACAGCCTTTAATCACATTGTGGAGGGCAAGATGCTTTGTGCCTCTAGAACCTGCTTAGCTGAAAACTCAATTTTGCGGCTGGACTCCATTTGTAAGCAGTGACGGCATACCCCATGGAAATCCAGAATTCAATTAGAGGCCGGCCACATAATTTCTCATCTTCATGCAGTCTTCCTTCTGTTGCTTTAACCATTCTTTTTCTTGGCTGAAGGCTCCCTGAGGTTTGTGAGACAACTACCCACCAGTTGCCTGGCTGTGCTGCGGACCCTCGAAGCAGCCATGTTTGATGGAAGCACTGCCTGGGGGGACAGGATATTTTTGGTTGCAGGGTTTGGAGTACTCTGGGAAAATGCTGATGGGTGAGGAGTGGAGGTACAAGCCGCGGAGGTTCCGGATACTTCCAAACACTGGCTAGCTACAAAGCCATACAGCTTGAGGCCCCTCAGATTGCTTATTGGCAACAAATAGGAAGTAGGAAGTGCTAGAAAACCAGATGTGAGGATTTTTAACAATAAAACAGATCTCTAAGAAGTTTAACCAGCATGGCTCATACAAAAATGCAAATGTGCTTTAGATAAAGGCCACATGGCTTGGCCGGAACTTTCTGGATCATTCTAGAATTCACACCCACATCCAAATTCTAGGACTATTGAAGATTCTTTTCCTAGAAATCTCTGATGAATTATATTTATTCCACAATCCAGCCTTCTCACTCACTTTATGAACTATTTAGGTCAACACCAGTAGATGATTAGTAGCTGCTTTAAAAATGGGGTCTAGAAGGATTCTGTGGCTTAGAAGGAAAGAAGAATGTCATATTTAACCAGAAAAGCCTTTTACAGCTTTAGGAGAGTGAGGGGTGGTATGTGTTAAATGAGAGTTTTACATCAGATCATTTTAAGGTCTGCAAAGGTGACTTGTCAAGATATAAGTAGATTAAAATCTTAGTACTTAGGAGGCAGAGGCAGGAGATTTTTATGAGTTCAAGGCAAGTCCAGTCAACACAGCAAGTTCTAGGATAGCTAAGGATACATAGCAAGACCCTGTTCCCCCAAAAAGTATGTGTGTAGGGGGGCAGACAGTTGTAGAGATGGTTCAGTCGCTAAAAGGACTGTCAAGAGGACCCAGGTTCAAGTCCCAGAACCCCAGAGCACCTCAAAAGCATCAGTGAATCCAGTTCCAGGGGATTTGATACCCTCTACTGGCCTCTGAGGGTTGTTGGGCATACATGTGGCACACAGGCATGCATTTGGGCAAGCACCAATGCACATGAACTAGTAAAAGAAAAATATTTTTTAAGTTCAATTAGACAGCTATTGGTTGCCCCCAACATGTGACTCCCCCTTCCTGCACCTTTATGAATGTCTTGCCATGCCGGTCATTGTCCCGGTTGTTGCAGCTGGGTAGGAGTGTTGAATTGCTTTCTCCCTTCCCCCGTGGCAGCTTGAATAGTATTTTCTGTTGCCATGAAGGCTTGACTGCAGGAAGGAGGCTTTCTGGTCAGGTCCAGCTCGAATCATCCTTGTTTTGTGTCCTGAGTATGTGATGTCTTCAGCAACAGGGACCACCTCCAACTACTGAGAAGCAACCAAGGGCTACAGTGATAATCTATATTGTTTTCGGAGTCACTTAGACCACCTTGATCAACTATTCAAATGGAGGTTCCTCATGTCTGGTACTGGGGTTTTCTTTAATCTACAGTTCTTATGGGGAACATTGTCAGTCTAAGAGGCTTAACTTCCTTTAAGCTGTGTGTGTGTGCTCAACTTTCTATGTACTGTGCACAATTTTAGGTTGATATGAAATAATATGACTTCACGAGGCTTTATCAAGCATCAATCTTCTGTTATTTAACTCTTTCACTTCCTTGTTTGTATTGACCTCCCTCTCTCTTCCCCAGTTCGAGCCCATCCCCATTTTTCCTTTCTCACTTCATGTCACCTATGCCCTGCTATTCCCTTCTGACCCCCTGGTCCCTTCATGCTTTTCTGGTTCCTGCAGTTACTCCCTGTTGTTTACTCATATCTGAGGAATTGAAGCTAGAAACCTCAGTTGAGAGCGAACAAGCAGTGTTCGTCTTCCTGGATTTCGGTTACCTCACGCAATATAACCTTTTCTAGGTCTGCCCATTTACCTGAAAAATTAATAATTCCCCATTTCTTTACGACTGGATAGTATTTCAAGGTGTATGCCACTCAACAGGAGGGCGATGATGCCTGGTACTGACAACCTAGCCAGCTTTCTGGGACTAGTGAGGTCATGGCTTTAGGAAGGACTCTCCTGCAGCCACTTTCCTAGACTAGCAGGAGTCCTTACTGTATTCTAGACCTTATCCTTATTCCCGTAGATAAGCGTAGCTACCACCTGTCACCAAAGAAGCCTCTTCTTAGAGCAAATGGAGACCATCAGTGAAAATCACAGCTGGTTATAGAGATCACTGGATCATGGGGTACCCAACCCCAGTGGATAGAGCTATACCACAGCTCGTGTATCCGTGGCTCAGGAAACATTTAGGAAGATGGGGTAATAGGACTGCAAGAACCGGAATCCCAGGAAGTCTGCTGAGAAATGTTTTCTCCTGGAGATGGCTGCATAAACAAGAGTAGAATGGAGAGTAACAAGATCAGTGAGCCCGATAATGTAGGAGGAAATTTGTGGAGTTCCACCCAGGAAACTAATGACTGCTGCAAAAGGAGAATTAGCCCCTCCCAGGGACCCCCTTATTGGTTGTCCAATGTAGACTTGGCAGCCCTAAAAGTATATACACACAAACAAAAGAATGACTCAGCAGGTTGTATTTATATATTCTCTCTCTCTCTCTCTCTCTCTCTCTCTCTCTCTCTCTCTTTCTCTCTCTCTCTCTCACACACACACCTCTAAATTGTACAGATGGGGAAGAAACTCCACAGAGAGATTGCATTGAATTGAAAGGGATTTTTCAGACAGACAAAAGCAGATAGTATTCTGTCCCTCTCCTCTGGTCTGAGAAACTTAAAACTATGGACTGGAAAAAGAAATTGGTAGGGTCAAATTTCAAAACAGTTTTCTTGAAGACTTATAGGAAGTCTTGAATGTATTAGCTGAAAGAAACATGATGCAGTGAGGCAGAATGGAGAATGGACATGATAAAATGGTTATTTGACTTATAAGAGTCAAAAGGGCGACCAGTACAACCTCATCCCTGTAAAGCTCCAGGCAGTCATCAGAACAGTCTCCCATAATGCACTGGGACACAGACTAACAGGAAAACTGAAAGGCTGGGCAAGGATGCCCGAAACCCTCTTCTGGAACAACCAGAGTATCAGCAATAAACATTACAATCAATTGTTTCAGAGTTCTAGAAATTAACCGAGGGTTTCCCAATAATTTAAGTAGCATTTAGTCAATAAAAAGTAATGAACTATCAGTAAAAAGCGTAAGTATGGTATAACTTGCTTATTCCTGTCTTGCTCTCCCCAGCTCCATGGGGCACTGAAAAGCAGGAAGTGTCTCGTGGCAGCCAAGGACAAGCATTGGTTGGTGCAGACAGGACAGGCTTGTGCTCCCTGCAAATTCCAGGGCCAGGGAATTGACACCATGAACAATTCTCTGGAAAAGCTCCATTCGAGGAGATTTTCTCAGTTAGCATGGTTCAGAGATTAATTAGTTGATCACAAATGCCCTCAGGTTCAGTGGTAGGAAAGCCAACCAGCCAACCAGCCAACCAGCCAACCAACCAACCAACCAACCAACCCACCCACCCCCAGTCCTCCAATAAAAAACAAAGCAACTGCAATAAATGAACAAAACACTGAAAACCAAGTTACAGAACTTGCTTAACAATGAAGCTACTGGCTAGTATGAGTTGCATCTAATAAGAGATGGATAAAAAACTTTTTTATAGTTTATTATTTGTTATTTATTATATATTGCAATTTATTCACTCTGTGTCCCAGTTGTAGCCCCCTCCTTCTCCTTCCAGTCCCACCGACCTACTCTTCTCTCCCTATGCCCTTCCTTAGTCCACTAACAGGGGAGGACCTCCTTCCCTTCTATCTGACCTTAGCCTATCAAGTCTCAAACTTTAAAGGAAACACTGGAGAACAAGATCTGCCCATGTTTTGGAAAAGTGCTAACAGATTCCTGGTAATGCAGGAGAGACAGCTAGTGCAGGTTCAAGGTGGGGCTAACCTCTGAGTAACTTACAGGCAATGGAAAGTGCCTGCTGGAGCGTCGAATATATGACCCAACACACAAAAACTTTCTTAGAAAATAACAAACTTAGTGACACAAGGGATCTAAAGATAGCTCTGTGCCATCCTTGGCTGACCACTACCTGAGGGATCTGAAGATTCCGTGTGCAACCATTAGCTGACCACTAATCTGAGGAACCATTTCCGTGACTGCATATAACAAAGAAATAGGTTCTTCTTAAATATGTTAATTAGGCAGTTAGACAAATATTAAGTGGGTCAGAAAAGTCACACAACAGAGCAAACAAGCAAAACCCACCACCAGCAGCAACAAATATGACAAATCCCAGAGAAGGATCAGGTCTTATTTTTAGAGATGTCACTTTTATTTTATTTAAGGCATCCATTTTCAATAAAAAAATAATGAAAAGCACAAAGGAACAGGAGAGTCTGACCCATTTGCAGGGAAAAAAAAATAAATGTAACAATTGGTCAATATGCATTGTCCCAAGGAAGCCTAGACATTGGACACACTGCCAAACAATTTAAATCAACCACCAAGAGCACATGAAAAGAATGAAAGGAAAAAACACTGAAGGAATCAAAGCACAAGACAGCGGTGCCGTCTGAGCAAGGCAGATAACAGTGATGCGATGTGAAGCTAAAGAGAGGACCAAATTTAAGTCTGAAGTTAAAAAGTAAGAATTAAGAAGTGAAAAGTTGCATGACATTTTAGAATATGCACAGGAAAAGGTCTGTGAGTTGAAGACAGCACAAGGAACAGAAAGGAAAGAAAAAAATTCAGTTTCAGAGATCTGAGGAGGATAGAAAACAGCTGGAAGGATATTTGAAGAAAAAATTGCCATTAATATCCCAAATCTGACAGAAAACATTGATTTATATATTCAGAAATTCAGGAGGCACCTCTTCTCCTCCTAGTCCTGCCCCCAAGTCACCTCTTCTCCATTTCCTTCTCTGTTTCTTTTCAGAGAAGGGGTCTCTAAGGGGTACCAACCCACCCTGGCAGCTCAAATCACAGCAGGACTAAACACTTTCTCTCCCATTGAAGCCAGCTAGGGGAAAGGACCCAAAGGCAGCCACGGAGTCACAGACAACCCATATTCCTGTTGTTAAGGGAGCCACGTGATGACAGTGCTGCAAAAGGGTGTAACTTGTTGATGACATCAACACAAAGAAGGGAAAGGGATCAGAGCAATATTGGAACATTGCTTATAAAACGTTTTCCTGTATTGTCCAAAACAGCAATAAGAAATTTAGCACTACCAGGTGTTAGTCTAGCCAAATTAGTCTAGCCAAATTGGCAAGCGGTGGGTTCAGTATCAAAAATTAAGGAAGACCCTGAGGTCAACATCTGGACTCCACACACATGTGCACACATGTGCCACCCGCACACACAAGAATCTGTACACTTCCTACACACAAATAATAATTTAAGGATAAATCAACGGTTTTTCTATAAAACAGCAACGCATGCTCTAAATTAAAATATAAACATAAATTTGATGTAACTGGAAACCAAAATACAAAAACATAATACAAAATACAAAAACATATACTTACGCAAAAAAATTAACAAAAAAGTACAAGTCTTGTCACTGAAAACCAAAAGGCAACACAGATAGCAATGAAAGGAGACTTAAGTAAATGTAGAGGCACCTCGTGTTCGTGGGCTTGGGGCATTTCCTGTTAAGACGGCAGTATTTCCCAAACTGTCCTAGAGATTCAGTGCAATCCCAATGAAAAGAATAGCCTCAGAAATGTATATGGAAATATAGTGCTATTCAGGAAGCTCATTCCTGGGCATTTACCCACACGAAAGTCTGCATGGTCTGCAGAGTCTGCCTGTATATGTCCACAGCAGCTTTAGATTCATTGTTGGATAGTCTGCAGTCAACCAAATCCTATGATTTGTGAAGTTTTCTATATCACACTCCCATCACCCACCTGTTCTAAGATTTGGAGCATTTCTAGCGCTTTAGAGAGAGCATTTGTGTCCTTCTCAACTGCATTACTCTGTCCCCAAGGCATAGCCATAGGTTAACTTTGCATAAATGGGATTGAGTCTCCTTTATAGCTGACATCACCTGCTCATGAATGCTTGACTCTCTGCTGTGTACAGTCTGTATAAATAAACCATTCACTTTTGATTACCTGTCAGAATGCCATCGTATAAATACACTCCCGTTTGTTCATTCATCCTCTTGAAAACGGATATCGGGATCCTTTCTGGTTTTTAATCTTTCATGAATTACTTTCTCTAAACATTGCTATCTAAGTCTTTATTTTAAAGATGTATTTTCATTTTCTTTCAGATTAAAACCTCAAGGGTGGAATTGCTGGATCCCACAGAAAAGAATTTGTTTAAAGGTTATAAGAAATAGCCAAACACATTTTGAAAATGTGTACATCATTTTATTTTATTAGCAATACAAGGCATTCGTTTTACTGGGGTTTTAAAATCACACAGTTTTATGTATGTAGTTGTCATTCATAGTTTATTTTGTGTGTGGAGTTTGAGTTTTAAATTAGGCTTTTTATTATGGAGCTACAGGAATTTTTAAATATTCTGGATACAAGACTCTTATTTTTTTATATTTTGTATTTTTCAGTCTTTTATTTGTTGATTGGTTTTCTTACTGATAAAGCTGAAAATTTCGATGAAGTCTAATTTATCATTATTTTTCTGTTGGGGTTACTGCTTCTTTGTCTTGCCTAAGGGTTTTTATTTTCTAGCGTAAGATTAAAAATAGTCAATTTTAGTTGGGTGGTGGTTGTGCATGGCTTTTATTCTAGCACGTGGGAGGTAGTGGATCTTTATGAATTTGAATAGCTAGCCTGGTCTACAAAATGAGTTCCAGGACAGCCAAGGCAGAGAAATCCTCCCATCACTCACAAAAACATAGTCTGTTTTCCTGTAGCGGTGCTTTGGTTTTGTTTAATCAGGTGGTATGGACAGAACACGTCTCAGGGGACAGGGTGGTCAAGAGGGTCAGCACTGACCCATGGGGGTCACTAGGGTGAAGAGGTTTTGAAATCTTATTGGAGAAATAGATTTCTCAGTGTGAGGGCACCCAGAACTCTAGGGACCTGAGGTACAGGATAGCACATAACCCTCCCAACCCAGAGCTGAGGACAGCAAGGGTTTCCCCTCCAATTTCTCTCTGAATGGGCAAGTAGGAGTCACAGCTAACACCATTTAGCCTTTCTTGTGGTCAAAGGAAGCCACTAGAGGGCAGTGTGAGAGCAGGTTTCTAGGTCAGCTTAGTGCCGCTTTACCCAGGCATGAGCCTGCACTGGGCCCTCGCTGGCTGTCCAGTGTGGTACTGTGGACAAAGGGAGCCTTTAAGAGTCATCACAGTCGCACTAGAAGGCAGGGGGAGCCTAGTGGCCAGGAACAGAGGCAGCAGGGACGGGCAGTTGTAGGGAGGTAACAGTTCACCAGGGCCAAACAACATGCTTTCAACAGCAAGGCATTCTGGGAACAGAAGAGTACTGAGTTTTGGAGCGAAAACGTGGATACAAAGTTGGGGCCCTAGGGAGTAATTGAGGGGTCTAGGGCAGACTAGTGTATGTGTCCACTCAATACTGAGTGTCAGGCACCCTGGGCAATCAGGAGACTGAGAGACACCCACCGGAGCCTAGCTCAGAGTGCATCACACAGATGGGCAAGACCTAGTAACCAAGCTGGTGGTCTCAGCATTCCATCAGAGGGTAGCCCAGGAGCCTGGCCCAGGGATGGTCTGGCAGAGGGATCAGGGCAAACATAGACAACTGAGGCATCAGACAGGGCCCACCTTGACCTCATGTTATGAAGGAGCCGTGAAAGCGCGGAGCCTCAGGCTTAGGCTTGGGGGCTCACAGATATATTTCAGATCCTTAAAGTCTCAGTAGGAGCTATGGCTGTCAGGGCCTGGTCTTTACTAAGGGAACAGAAGCATAAAGGTTTGGGGTACCATTTCACAATTGTAAGCACTTTCTAGGAGGTGAATGATTAAGACCATCCTCCCACGCACTTGATTCAGGCTTCCAAAGTGTTAGGCTGCAAGTATGGCAAGGGCTTCAGCCCTGGGCTTCTGCTTTCAGGCTTGCCATACCGTTGCCCGAATCTCTCCCACGCCAGGGTGAAGGTACTCCTTTGCCCACTATCCGTGGGAACTCTCTGAGCCTCTCAGCCCATAGCAGCTGCAGCCTCTGCTGACTTGCCCCTACACCGACCTTTCTCTTTATCTTTGACTCTCATCTCTGTGGGCTCGAACACGTCATTCCTTTAGTGTGTCTAGGACAGACCAGTCCCTCCTGCTGTTGGCATTCCTTCCTCCCGGAATGGAATGTTCTTTCCTGCCCTGTCTACCTGACCAGTATCGAGTCAGTGTTTAGTTGTCCAAGCGTCACCTTCACACCTTAACTGGCCAGCCCCAACCTGGCACCATGTAGAATGTGCCAGTTTAGGTAACAATGAATTTCTGACCACAAATTCATCCTCCCCACTCTATTTCTTGCCAAGAGGATTCTGATATTACCCAAGAATTTAACTTCCAGGAAGATAATCTTTCTGTGGCTAAAGAATAAACACCAGAGAGGCCAAGCCCAGCATTCCAGCCTTACCCTTTCCTCAGCATGACACCAGTGCGGAGTGCTTGCTCTGCTCATAGCCCTTCCTTGACTGGTTGTCTGGTACAGTCTTCTCAAGGGAAGTACTGGAAGACTCAGGAACAGGGTCTGGTGGTTGAGAGCAGCCACCGTCTTCCCTTAGATCTGATTCTGAACTACTGTTTACTAGGGTTGGCTGAGGACCCACAGAGTCTCCTCAGAATCAGAGACTGGAAAGGATTGACCCTGTTTAATACCTGTGATGTGCTTTATCCTCTAGTTCTGCACCTTTATTTATTGTTCATTCGAAAACATTTACTGAATGCCAGATGTATGTTAGACAAAGATGGCTTTCACCTGAGCTGTCCTCACCTGAGCTGTGTTGAATGTCCAGTCCTAAGTTTGGTGGTGCCATTTTGAGAGGTTCTAGGTGCCATTTTGGGAGGTTCTAGGTGCCATTTTGGGAGGTTGGGCCTAGCTGGAGACGGTAGTTCATAGGGAGAAGATCTTTGGCGATATCTGTCCTCTTCCCCTCTCACTCTGCTTGCTATGACGCTAGAACCTTCTCTGACATATGCTCCTGTCACTAGGAGGCTCTGTTCAAGTTCATGAGGACCAAATAGCCATGGACAAAACCCTTTGAAACCATGTCTTTCTTATTTTAAGTTGCTTATGTCAGATATTTGGCTATAACAAATAGAAAAGTAACTAATTCAGATACTAAATATTAAAAAATGAATAGGACAAAGGGCCTACCTTCACAGTATTTTTTTTTTCTGGGAACGATGAGGCCAGAATTGTAATATTGTATAATGGGGCTGCCAGCAGAGTAGTCTACCATGGATTGTTTAAGCAGAAAAGAATTCCTAAAAGGTTGTTGGAAGCCCTCCGAAGCTCTTATAGGAAGAAAACTATGTTTTAAATCACAGCCATAGGACAGATTTGGCTCAGTGTCCTGGAACCCACTCAGCTCGTGTTGCAACAGAAGACAATGAATTCAGCTCTCGGGGAGTCACACACCTTGACAGGAGGCTACATCAGACTCCTGGATGTCTATCTCTCTGAGAAAGCTAAAAAGCAAGGACATCGGGACAAACTTTTCTCACTGCAGAGTCCCGGCTAGACAGTGAGCATCGGCCGTGGTCACAGAGAAAGAGGTGGGCAACATGGTACAGACGGAGTCTCTTAGGGGTTTGCTGAAGGGAAAAGAGACCTCACACACATCCTCCTTAGCTCCGGACACAGCAGGAGTAAGGCGGACTTGGAATCAAGGAACAGGATTAAGGGTCAGAGGTGACATAGAGTAAAGAGAGCATTGACAAAAGCCACCAAACAGGATTCTTGCTAAAGACAGGCCAGAGTGACTGGATGGTGCAGGGCGATGCTGGGAGAGAGGGAGGGTTGTTGCTGCAGCTGGAATTAGAGAAGTGCATGGATGGGCCTCAGAGAAGGTCCAGGAGGCTGACTAAAGTTTGGCTAAGCAGAGAATCCTTGCGTTAATTCCTTTTTTCTCCTTTGCTGAAATTGCGCTAAGCAGGCACTAAAGTATCTTTAGAAATAAGTATGTTTTTTAAAAGTCCCACATAACAATTGAAAATATGCAAAAGATACCCCAGCCAAGGACAATGCATGGAGAGGACCTAAAACCTGGACTCAGATGAAGACCATAGATTCAGTCTCCAAGTGGAGTCCCCAGGGACTCCCTTTGGCATGAACTCAGTGGCAGGGGCTCTGATCACCTCTTCCTGGGGTGGGGTGCAGCCTTGCCAGTTCACAGAGGAAGACAATGCAGCCAGTCCTGGTGAGACCTGATAGGCTAGGGTCAGAGGGAAGGGGAGGAGGTCCTCCCCTATCAGTGGACTAAGGGAGGGGCATAAGGGGAGAAGAGGGAGGGAGGGTGGGATTAGAAGGAGACGAGGGAGGGGGCCACAGCCGGGATAAAAATTGAATAAATTATAATTAATGATAATTTAAAAAAGGAAAAAGAAAACAAAACAATTAAAAATTTGCTTTGGAATGGGATTGATCAATACTCCAAGAGGTTATTCCAGAAAAAATTCTCTGCAGGGTTGAGATGGTGACTGGTGCGTTGGCCACATTCCTTTTTTTTCTCTAGCCACCATCACGGTCATGTGATGAATTACACCCAATGCAACCACCCGGTAGTGATATCACACGACCCCTCATATCTCCAAAGCTCTTACACAGAGAGCACGGAGGGACAAGGGCACCTCCTGTCTGTACTGTTCAGTGTCCTCTTCTAAGAGGCAGGGCCACCTGTTCTGTCCTGAGTGATTATGTTAAAGCAGATTATGTTAAAGCAGATCATTCTGTGAAGCATGAACTTGGACATGAAACTTGGCAGTTAATTCATAAAGTTGCTTTTGGGGTGGCCTCTGAGCAAATCCTGCACCCTGAGAGCTGCTGGAGGGTACGAGATTATAGGACCGAGCAATCCCAATTCTTCCTAAACCGCTTGTGTAGACAAAAGCTCATCACTGAATGGAAGATGGGCACAAGAAAGAAAAAAGAAAAAGAAAAGTGTCATTGCCCAGGACAGTACTGAGGTGTGTTAACTGTCACAGCAGTTAATACAGTGGTGGGCTTCAGCAATTGTACTATTGTAGACTGAATGCTTGTAACTGAAGTCCCCCTACCCTCCTAGTGTGATGACACTTGAGATGAGGCCTTTGCAGGTGAGTAGGGCTAGGTGGGCTCCTCATGTTGGGATTGGCGACATAAAAGAAGAGAAAGAAGCCTGCAAGCCCAGCACTCTGGGAGGCAGAGGCAGCCTGATCTCTGCGAGTTCGAGGCCAGCCTCGTCTACAAAGTGAGTCCATTGTAGCCAAAGCTACACAGAGAAACCCTGTCTCAAAGAGAGAGACAGAGACAGAGAGACACAGAGCATTCTTTTCCTCTGTGGGTGAGCGCAGAGTTCAGATCATGTGAGGCCATAGAGTAAAGGCAGCCATCTGCAAGCTAGGAAGACATTTTCACTAGGAACTGAGTCTACTCTTTGCCCTTGGACTTGCAAGTACCCAGAGCTTTGAGGAAGACTTGTGCATTGTTTGCCATGCTCACAGCGGGCATTATGGGGGCTCAGGTGCTCCACCACACATTGCGCGTAGCTTCCGTCCTTTCTACCACCAAGTCTCCTCTGGGTCCCACAGCAGCCCTCCAGCCTGGTGTTGTGATTGGAGGCCTGGCCCCGCGTGGCTTCTGAAGCTCACTCCAGTCCTGCTGACACCGGCCTCTCATGTGGGTAGGCAGCGCTGCCCCTTGGGACAGATTTTGAGAACCACTAGAGGTGAATTAAAACACAGCCACTCAATTGCTTTACCATTTCCCTATTGACAGATGAGGGCGGTGTCTCGCTTCCTCGAAGCTGGGTGCCATGTGATGCCTTTGATCAACAGGGACTAGAGAAAATGATGACGTCTGACCCACAGAGGACAAGACAGTTTCTTGCTTGCCCATTGAGTAACTATGGTGACTTAAGCTACCAAAGAAGCACTCTGCCACCCTGAGGCTACCATGCCGGAAGTCTGTGTGTAAAAGCTCCCGGTCACAGTGGAGTGCAGTCTTTCAGTTATTTCACCAGACAACCAACATGGGCATAGAAGTTCCTAGTCTTCTGCCCTAGTCACCCCAAAACCTTTAGCTTTTCTCTGTGACATCTACAGACATTTTGGAGTAGAGATAGGACATTGTCACTGGTCCCCGGCGATGCAATCTGTGAGCACCAGAAAATGATGGCTGTACACCCCTGGTCCAGGGTCGCTTGATATACAGCCAATTGTAATCAAGATCTTACCTTACAGAAAGTGACTAGGCTCAAGACATGGAGCCAGCATGGCAGAGACAGAGCCCACCCCATGTTGAGTCCATGCTTTTCCTATCCTGATCTCTCACTTCAGGAAGTGCCTTTATCCTTGGGACACACTTTAGAGTTTATAAACTCCTGTTCAGAGGCCATGGCTAAAACCAGGATTCAGGAGGCACAGTTGAAAGGACTGCAGAAATTTAGCTTGGGTATCACTCTTTTTTAATTTTTTTTATAACGTTTCATTGATTCTTCGTGAGTTTCACATCATGAATCTCAGACCCACTCATCTCCCTGCCCCCTGATATCTGCTTTTCATCCTTGCAACCTACCCTGCCACAATAAAACACACACACACACACACACACACACACACACACACACACAATCAACAATGACAACAAAAACCCAAGCAGAGAAAACATCTCATCGTGTAAGCTGTAGTGTGTCCCAGTGTGCCCCACGGTACAGCACTCTGTCTACACGTCTTCACTTGCAAATGTTCATTGCAATGAGTCTGGTTTGAGATCTCTGGCTTCTGTGACACCACCAATGTTAGATCCTCATTGGGTCTCCTCCTGGTTATTGCCTGGTGTCATGGAGATCCTGCAGCTTTGGATCTGCAGGACTGGCCCTGTCATACCCTCAGAGTTCAGAGATGGAGTAGATTTTGGGGTAGGCCAACTCAAAGCCCTGGAACTGGGCCTGGATGGTAGCTGAGTTGGTTGGCCTGTCAGCTTTTCTGTACCCGAACCATCAGAACAAGCTCTCTACCACTGCTCTGCCTCGGCCGCTCAGTGCCACCACCAACAGGAGACATGATGAGCCCTTCTGCTCTCATGCCCTCAGGGCTGGCTCACCTGCACCCACACCTCCAGAGTCATCTCCACTGTGCTGCCCAGTTAAGGCGAAGGGTCCATTCTCCCAAGTGCTGCAACCTGCAAGGGCGGGACCAGCCCTCCTACTCTCACATCCTCAGGGCTGGCTTACCTGTGTTTTCACCATTGCGGCTAGTTCTACTGTGTTTTGGGAATATCCCTTAATGTAGCCTGCTTCTGACAAGCCATTGTTGGGAAAGGATAAACATTTTTTTTTTCTCTTGATGGAGTATGGAAAGCAGTGAGTACAATGGTACACCCTGATCGCATAGACTTTGACTTACTTGGGAAGGGCTCTACAAACATACTAACAGGAAAAAGAAACCAATAAATTATCATCTTTGGAAGCTGCCAACCATACCCTATATATACCAAGTTCAGCAAGGGTCACCCCTGGGTGCATGAATGCCAAAGAATACAGGAAAAGCTGCAGGTTGGAATAGGACCAACTAACTGTAAAGTCCCCTCTAGCGAATTTGATCACTGGGAGGGGAATGGAAAGTACCATCACTTAGAAGCTCTGTCCCCAGGGCAACATCGGATACACGTCACTCCAAGCATTCCCTAGGGAAATGCCCACAGGTTCGAGCCCTGAAAGTTCTGTTCCTCAGAGCTGGGGCAATGGTTCATGGAGTAAAGTGCTCATGGTGTGAGCATGAGGACTTGAGCTGAGATCCCTTCCTCACTAGGGAATGGGGACAAGCAGATTACAGGAGCTCACCTGTCAGTAAGCTTAATGGAAACAGCGAACTCCGGGTTCACTGAGAGACACTGCCTCAAAAGTTAAAGTGGAGAGCAGGCATGCCTTTAATCCCAGTAGGCAAATTCTGAGTTGGAGGACAGCCTGTTCTGCAGGCTAGTTCCAGGACAGCCAGGACTACACAGAGAAACCATGCCTCAAAAAACAAAAGACAACAAAACAGCAGAAACAAAATTAAGGTTGAGAAGAAATGGAAGATGAAAGCTTGATATCAACCTCTGGCCTCCGCAGTCGGTAAGCATGCCATCCACCCCAGCTCGCATGCACAAATCCACAGACACGTTTTGAAAGTACAAATGTTTATGCTTCTGAAAGCCCAATGAATGAATATTAGGAAGAGTTCTCTCAGCTTCTTCGGGCCTGGGGACTGCAGGAAGAAGACGGGATTCATGTTCAGGGTTGGGTGCCCTTCTGATCTGCAAGCTTCACCGTGGAGGGAATGAGAGGATTTGGCCAGGGACTGGACAAGCCTGCGTCTCTCAGGCCACAGTGTATTTGGGTCAGGACAGGGATTTGTAATCTAATCCAATTATTGTCATTAGTATGGCGTAAGAATGCTCTTCCACCTACAGTCTAACAATTTCCGGTAAACGAGTGTTACAGACATCCCCAATGGCGGAGGTCTGTGACCCTTTTTCGGTTCCCATGCCTGTGTTTTCAGAGCAGTGTTCCCCCACACTCTCCCCGGCTGCCTGGTAATGAAGCTAAGACACCTGCTAGAAAGCTGTGGTCCTTGGCTCCTCCTCCAAGGACCCTGACTCAGTAGAAGGGTCAGAGCCAAGGCATCTGTGTGACCTGAGCCCGGGAGGTTTTGTGGGAGGAAGGAATGACCCACAGCTCCTGCAGGCTCCTTCATACTGATGTTGGTCAGAGGTACCGCTAGGGTGGACGGTGTGCACGTACCTAGAAATGACCCAGGGGAGAGGTCGAAAGAGAAACCCAGGCTGGTCTCCCCAGGGGTCAGAAGCATTGGGTGAGAAGCACCAGGAACTGGGAGACAGAAGACTAAAAGCCCGATGAGGTGTTCCCCTACCCCCACCCCACCCGCAGTTAGGGCTGGAGCCACACAGCCTATGCTCATGCTTCTTGCCCTTGGTATTTTTTTTTTTTTTGACATCTTCAGGGGTCAGCGCCCACAAGGTTCAGCAGGGCATTCTTGTAGTCGCCACTGGTGTCACCCTGGAGGAAGGAGACACGTGGGTTAGAAGGGAGGGTGGTGCTTACAATGTTGGATTTTTTCTTCTGTTACCATTACTAAGAGTTGTGCTCCCTGGGTGGGGGCTGCCCTTTCAAGGGTTTCTATGCCACAGCTCTATGTGATGTCATTGCTCTTTCTTCTCCATTTCAGACTATTCCTTTGATGCTTCTTTGAATTCTCTGTCCAGTTAGGTGGGGAGGTGGTTGTGGGAAATGAATCACAGAGACAGATCCACTCTTAAGCTCTTCTTAGACAAGAAAGGCTTGTGGGTGGTTTCCTTATACAGTCAACTGCCTGTTCTTCCTCAGGTTTCTCTCAAGACCCAGTAGTACAGAGCCTTTCACTTGGTCGGCAGGATCCATACATGGGAGCCAAGGCTGAGAGCGAGGAGCCTACATTCACATCTAGGCATAGAGCAGGGGCCAGACCAAGCTTGGGCTTGGATCACACAGGCCTGGACCAGGGCTCTGCCAACACGCACAGACTCTTCCTTTAACCTCTGTGAGCCATGTCCTCTCATCTATAAAATGCCATCTGTGATGAAATGCACCATGTGTGTGACCTAGCAGCAGCCCAGGCTGGCTTGTGCTTAGTCATCCATAACCTGACCAAGTTGGTTGTGAAGTCTAAAACACAACAAACAGTAATTCCAACTCCTCTGTCTTACTGCCTGCTTTCCTGATGCTATCCCGCCCAGAACATCTTAAAGCAGTGTTTAAAAAATAAACAGTTGTCCCTCAGTATCCATGGGAGAATGATTCTAGGCCCTCACCAATACTAAACTATATATGCTCAAGTTCCTGATATCAAATGCTGCTGGCCTTGAAAATAACCTATGCACGTCCTCCTACATATTAAACAATCTCTAGATTATTCATAATATCTAATGCAATGTAAATAGTACGCAAGTAGCCATACCATATTGTTCAGGGAAGAATGAAAAAAAATAGTATTGTGTGTGTTCAGTATAGATGTGTTTTTTTTTCTTTTTTCTTTTTTTCCCGAATGTTTTGGTTCTTGGTTGTCTGAACCAGCAAATGCAGAGGGCCAGTTATATTGTAAACTGTGAGTTGCCTATCAAATGCAGTCAACAGTCTACCCTGGTAGAAGAACTAGCCACTTGACTGAGTAGCTCAGGAAGACTTAGGGATATGCTTGCTATGATCTGACATCTGTTAATGAAATTGTTTAGGCCTCCATTTGCATTAGTTTGTAGACAGGCTGTTTGTCTCAGCCAAGCAGAGCACCATCCCTCTTCACTAAACACCCTGAGACTTGTACTGGCTGGACTGTAGGCAGGCAATCCACTGGAGCCTAATTTTCCCTACTACTTAGATCTGAATTGAAAAGGAACCCTGATTTCTATGAAACTACTTATTCTCATTGCCTCTTCAGTAATGGTTCCTTTTGCAAGGCTTTGGTAGACTATGAAGGGATGTTCCACAGCTCAAATGCAAAGCCACCTTCCGGGGCAAGGGCGGCCCTCTGTGCTTCTCTAGTCTCCACATGCTGCCCTGACACACTCAGGGTTACACTTCTTTCCTTCTTGGTCCCTAAATGTGTCTCATGGTAATGGTGCAAGCGTGAGATGCCCACTGGGAAGAGACATGAGTCACAGCATCCCACGTCTCAGGAGTGACTGTGTGACAAGCTGGCAGGGAAATTGGGAACCCGTGTCTTACCATGATCATGCTGCTGAGGGTCTTGCCGTACATCTTCTGAAACTGGCACTTGATAAGATTTAAATCAATCTCACTCCTTGAAACAATGTTCCTTATCAGTATCCCATCACGTGTCCCTGCTCCCTGGATGAGAGAGTGACAATCAGCCTCATGTTTCTCTGTGGTGATGGACAAACCTTTGTAGGGTCTTAGAAAGAGGTAGGAGTGTGGGGATGGGCCTCTGATTCAGTGGGGAGAACACCAAGGGGGACTTTGGTGACACAGTTCTTTTCTTTTCTTTGGTGGTGCTAGGATTGAAGCCAAGAACCTCTGCACGCTAGGCAAGTTCCTTAGCATGGAGCTGCGTCCACAGCCCACGGCAAAGGGCTTCTCTTCCTCAGTCTCCACACTCACTGGCCGTGCCTTTTCTCCTTAGAAGCTCAAGGCCTAGAGTTGCTGCTCTAGGAAGATTTTTTTTTTCTTTGAGCAATATCACTGTAATGTTGCTCAACTGGCTATTTCAGGAGCAGGGTCTTCGGCTCTCTCTTTCTCTTATCCCTGACTAGTCTTGAGTCTAGTCTTGAGTCACATGGAGCTTCATGATCAAGCAAATAATTAACACACCCTCTCCCTCATGGGGCAGATATGCCCAGAGGGCTTTGAGTAGACTTTCATTTTTGGTGGTGCCAGTGTCATGTACTAGAGAAGCGAGGCATTGACATTAGTCCATGAGAATTAATGTCTCTCTTCCAGTTTAGTTCCAGATACCAACAACTCTGCTTGTGAAGAGCAATGTGGACCAGGGCAGCCTTGTAGGCAAGTTAGCACCTGTACATGGGGAGACAAACTGACAGGCCAAATGTGCCAGTGTCCCCAAAGTCTGTCCACGTCAAAGGTGTTGGAGTTCCAGCCATCCTGCCTTTGGTTCTCAAAGAGGAGGTATGATACAATAAAGTGCACAAGCTGACAGGCCTGAGATCAGTGATTGGCTCTACCACCTAGCAGCTGTGTGACCTCGACAAGCCTTCGTTTCACCACCCTTCAGGGGGCAATGATGATATGGATGACCTTGCATGTTGTCAAGGTTCAGGGAGCCTTCAGTGAACGCCTGTCAATGCACCTGGGCAGATGTACCTTCAGGGGGTGTGGCCTCCCTTCTGTAGGTTTAGTTTGCCCCTGAGAATGCAAACCTTTCAGATGCATGAGAGAGGAGAACAGGAGGGAGCCTGGAGTTCAGACAGCAGTGGCTCTGAGTACCTGGTTGTGCATCTGGCATCCTATAAAGCTGACTAGAAAGGGGGCAGCAGCCAAGACAGTTACCTTCATGGCGTAGTAGAGTCTCTCTGCAAAGTAGCTGTGGACATTCCGGGTGCATTTCACTAGCAAACAGGAAAACTCTGTTAATCGTAGGAGGGCATAGGTGGCATTGCAGACACTTGTGTTTGTGTATGCATTCCTGTGGGTGTTATGGGTTCGAGTTGTGTAAGGGTTGGCATGTTTCTTTGAGCACCACCTACCTTCAAAATGGAGGCTTTGTGTGGGGCAGAGAGAGCGGGGCAAGGAGCAGAGCCTGGGGCTGTGGCCGCAGCCTCAAAAGCCCAGAGCAGTCAGGCGAAAGGGTGAGATGTGAAATGGACCGGGCACCTGTGGGGCTCATCTGGAGTCACCGAGTCGGGTGTGCTAGAGGACATCCCTAAGCTGTCGTACCCAGGAAGCATTTGCCTACTCAGTTCCGCACAGGTTACCACAGAATGGTGGCTATGGGCCTCATTTTGGATTTTTATCTAATGAAAGAAGATTTGCTTTGAGGACAAAAGCACTTGAGGGTGGACCCTAAATTTTCTTTTTCATAGATGTATCTTTGATGAACTGTGGCGTCCGCATCAAAAGATGGTATTTTAGCCCAAGGCTGCGAGAGTGTAGGCTTTGTGGGGTGTAGGAATGTGATAAACTGTCTTGATACTGTATGACTCTGTTATTCAGCCTTCTGTGACTGAGGCTTTAAGAAGCACAGTAGGGAACACACTGCAAACCTTTGCTGATTAGGAGGCATTTTCATTTAGGGTCTATGGGCCGAATTCTAGGTGACAGCAGAGGGCGTGTTTAGCTGTTGCAACACAGAATGAACTGAATGAGCCTCACTACAGTCCTCACAGCTGGCCTGCAAACCTCAAGTGTTAATAGCTACTGGCGACCTAGGGACAGAGGGAGGAGACCTTGGCTACTGCCTGCAAGCCTGGGCTAGAGGTAAGAGCCTGGCTAGGAGCCCTAATTTCAGCTCCATCATGTAAGGTGGTATAGGGCAGTCCTCCTGCCTGGCTTAGGTCCTTGCTTTACCAGAACTCCTCCCATATAATTTCAGCTTTAGGCCAGAGATGTGCTATAAACGGGTTACTGTACTCAGACTCAGTCTACTGATGCAGGAAGAAAATGTCCATGTTTCTCTTGGTTAGGACTCAAAGCCGCACACCTTCATTTCTTCAGTTAGCAACCAAGGTGGGGCCTTGGTACCTGGATTAGGCCCAGAAAGGTGGCTTTGAGCTGGGCTATAGGAGCAGAAGCAGAATGGTAGGCCTAGGCCCTGGACCTAGAGTCACTGTGTCAACACTCATGTGGACACGGACACTCACACGCAAACACGCACTCATGCAACATGGGGGGTTGTGAAGATACCACAAAGAGTAGTTCCCGGAAGGCCACCTGATACTTTTGTGGTGTCGTGATCTCCGGGACCTGGGCTGAGGGGAAAGGGTTGAGAACACGGGGGGTGGGGGATGACCTTTGAATACAGAGTTCCAGTCCCTTGCTACCACTTTCCCAGACTGTGGATGCAAACGTGCCAGGAGCTGAGCCCCCTTCTTACCCACGGTAAGCATAGCCTCCTCCAGGGAACCATGGGTCTCACTCTTGATGCTATCTTCAATGCTTTTGTTGGCAATTTTTTCATACTCCTCGAACACTGTGGAGAGAAAGATCCGTGCAAAGGACACATAGATTACACACTGCACACCAGTGGGTGCCGTGTTTGCCTTCCTTTTGGCACAGGGGGAGGAGTCCAGGTTTCCACGGCACTCTCTCCAAGTCTGAGCCACATAAGACTACCCGTCAGATCTTCCGCACGGAAGGAGAGGCCATGCGGACAGCCATGTACCCTGCATCCCCCACCTCTGGCCCGTACCTCTCATGAGGTGAGTAGCACTGCGTGTGCACAGGATGGTGATGAATTTCATCTCATCGGTCCCACGAATCTTCTCCCCTGCTGCATACAGATCCTAGGATTGGGACACAAGGATGTGAGGGAGAACTCTGTCACCCCAGAGGTGCGGCTGCCAGCCAGCCTCCATCCATCTGGACAGCCCAGCATGGCTGTCACTGTTCTGAGCTCTGCTCCTCCAATGACGTTAGCTCAAGGCTCTTCTCTGGGCCATAAGCTCCTTTAGGTAAGTTTCCTTTCCTCATTGTCCCTGGGAGCACCAAGTGTCAAGCACTCTACCAACAGATGCACGGAGGACTTCATATGAATGAGCTCTGGGCTCAGAGAGGCCGGCTCTGCCTCCCTGCCCCAGCCTCTCCATTTTTTTTTTCTTTTGCTGAATTTCCCAGATACCTTGCTTTTCTCCTTAGTTACCACACAGTGGAGGTGGGGGTAGGGTCTATATCAAAGAACAATCCCTTGGCTCAGAGTTCAGCTGGCAAGGTC
Organism: Meriones unguiculatus; assembly: GCF_030254825.1. Taxonomy (NCBI): domain Eukaryota; kingdom Metazoa; phylum Chordata; class Mammalia; order Rodentia; family Muridae; genus Meriones; species Meriones unguiculatus. Next base: position 11,950,602 of record NC_083357.1, on the reverse strand, counting down.
AGGGTACAGTTTCACCTGTGCATCTTGGAGGGCCAGTCCTGGGTCCACAAAGCCGCTTATGTCATCTCTGCTGCCCTAAGATCAGAGGAAATCACTCTGTAAGGCAGGTGATGAATCAGAATACCTGGGCTTAGGGGACAGTGGGGTTCAAAGGGCAGGTAGGGAAGGACTGTTGCTTCTTGGCCATGAGACCTGCAAGCCAGCTGTCCCCTCCAAGGCTTGCTGTTGGCATTTGTACCATGAGAGTACTTGGGCTGCTTCTCTGGAATGACAGATGCAGTGAGCTAAGCTAGTGAGCAGAGCCTGGCATAGGGCCACCCAAAGGCTGAGGAAAGAGCGGCATGAGGCTCTGGAGCAAGGACAGGGCTATTGGGCTGAGACACACATGGTGCCCAGACCACTGGGTTTTCCTATAGCCTAGTCCTCACTCAGAAGAATCACTCAAGGGCTGCTGCTGGGGTGGATCTCAAAGCCACAGAGTTCTTGATCCCAGGTTGTGTCACCTGCAGGAGGCACACCAGAATCCGCTCCAGATAGCCACTTGTGTCTGCTTGGATGTCCTCTTCCAGGGTAGACCCATAGTCTGCAGGAAAACAGAACCAGAAGGTATGGTCAGCAAGCGGCCCAGGACCTGTCAGGGCCCATTTTTCTCCTCCACACCTGCTTCCTCCACTTCTTCCCACGGGAGGACAAGTTCTTGGCTCAGAAGGTATAGACAGAACATTTAGATGTCCTAGTGGCAGAGACCTATCTAGGCAGTCATTCAGACCCCAGAATGACAAAAATGTGCAACCAAGCTAAAAGAAGAAATAGACCAGGCCAGAGAGCCAGAGCAGGGCCTGCCAATGGACGTCCTCTTATTGCCAGGCTCAGCAAAGCCAGAGCCTCCAGACTGCCCTGACCAGACGCACAGCATGGAGGACTAGTTGGCCTTTGTCTGGCACTACATGGGAGAGTCGGCCAGTGGGGCTCCCCTAGCACAGTAGGGCCCTAGCGGATGACCCTCTTCAGTGTTCTGTGTCAGCCCACATACAGCCATCAAGTACTGTTGTGTCTACTGCCGTCTCTGTTCCCCAGGATTGCCCCAGTATTAAGGAACATGAGCTTAGCTGGGCACACATCTCTATCCCCATGTCTGAGCTCAATCAGGGCTGGGCACAGGGTTTGGCATATAGGCACTTGGTGGACCTGTATGAAAAGACCTTCCAAAGAGTTCTTTCCAGTAAGGCCTAGCTCCCTTGGGAACTGCCTGACTCTTATTCCCTGTCAGGTTGCCAAAATTTAGGCCATTTCTAGGTTTTTTCCCCCACCACCTTTGCAACCCCCTTACCTTCCTCATAGGCCTTCATTATCTCTCTCAGCTGGTTCTTGGTCCGAGAAGCCAGGATCTCAATGATGACCCCTTCCTTGGTTCCTAAGCCCTGGGGACAGAAACCTCTATGTTCTGGAGTGCTCTGCCCTTGGTTTCCTGCTCTGCCTGCACTGTCTTCTCAGAAGGTTTGGCCGCAGCTCCACCCTCCTCTTTCCTCTATGTTGGGGCAACACTGAACTCCCACCATTGTTTCTTGTGACAGCTAGTGGAGGGCAAGCTACCTCAGCTCTCCTTCTTTAGTGGGGTGGTGGCACACAGGCGGCTCTGCCTTCCCACCCTGAAGTATACTCATCTGTCAATGAGAGTAATGAGCCAATCCTACCCTGAAGGTGGGACTAGAGATCATGGGTGTAAAATGCCTGGCATAGACTACAGCAAGTACCCTTTAAGTGGAAATAATTGTGGCTTCTGGGTCTCCAGTGCCACCTAATCTGTGAAAGTAACAGGAGTGATGAGAAGTAAAGGGTGGCCAAGGGGCAGTGCTCAGGCTGCAGAGATGGCTTTCGGATTCCCCTGAACTCCTCCTGGCTTAACCCTACTCTATGATCTAGGCCTTCACTGTGGCTGGTCAGCCTCCATGTTGGAGGCTGTCTGAACAGGCTGCAAGCTCATTAGGTCAGACGGGGCCCAGGTGGCCATTGAAATTTAAAGCAAAGTAGAGTACCTTCATGGCATCGTGCAGCTCCTTGGCCTCATATCTGTATGGTGGGTACATGAGGGCCACGATGAGTCTCTCAAACTTGCCACTCAGCTCTGACTTTAAGGTCTCAGTGAGGTCCTAAGATAGACAAAAAGAAAGGGGAGATGATTTATCCTTTGAGCCCACCCGAGTGCAGGTGAGGCCTGGCCCGGGGCTCCTTTCTCCTTCTCACATGGACTCTGTTATGTTGATGTGGTCTCTAGGGCTAGGTCTTTAGCTTCTCTAAGCACCAGCATCTGTACCTGTTAAGTAGGGATAATGGAACTTCTGCTTCATACCATTGCTTACAGGGTGACAGAGATGTGTGACAACTCAGCACACAGTCCAGTACTGGGTGCATTCTAAACTCAAGAAAACAGAAATACCACTGCTTATAAAACTGCAAGATCTGAGGGTGGTAACACCATGCTTAAGTTATCATTAAATGATTCAGTAACACGGGAGGGAAAGAGGGAAGAAGGGAGAGAAGAAGGAAAGAAAGATTCCAAGATTCCACCTCACACTCCTCTCTTCCTAAGGGCATAGGTGTCTACAAGAAGCCACCAGGCCACACCCAGCTGATCTGTACAGGGCTCTGTCAGACCTGTCGCTTAAAGGCTCTGGAAGCTTAAGACATTACCCAACCTCTCTGATGCTGAACACAGAGGATAATGTGTAGCTTGGAGGGGTAAGGCAAAGGAGTGGCAAGTGTGTGATTTCCCTCAGGGATACTTGCACTTCATCACTGATGTTTTTGTGTTAAATCTGTGAGCAGGCACTCGTGTTTGTGCACAAACTTCTGGCAGCACCATGTGCATCCAAATTTCCCGCTCAGGGCGATGAGTAGCCAGGGGGCTCTTAGAGTACCCAGTGGCAGGAGAGGAACACGCAAGTGACTTGATCATGAGAAGTGCCTGGGCACAGACTGCCAGGGAGCAGGGAAGAGGGAAGTCAGTTCAGGAAGTGGGACAGACACAGTTGGAGAGAGCTCAGGTTGGATCCCAGGGCACAACTGAGGACTGCAGCGAGAGAGAACGGGGAAAAGTGGACCCCGGCAATGCAAGGCCAATGCCAGGCCAGGGCTGGGGAGCTACATATGGCTCTGCTAGATAAGACAGAATAGCCGGGGAAACTTCACTATAGACCAATGGGAGGGTCGTTTCAATGCAATGTCCCCTATGCTCGTGTTTCCACCCTAGGAGGAGCTGTCCTGTCTTCAGCACCCACCTGCTTACCTTTCCAAATTGAGCCTTGAAGGATTTGGCAATCTGCTGCCTCTGTGCGTTGCTCCTCTTGGTGAGCACATCTATGATGGCCTGCTCATTGGTTCCTGAAAGGGTGTACAGTATGAGAACCCCCTCCGCCTCTGGGGGCATCAGAAAAGACTGCAGAGGGGTACCCAAAAAACCCCAAAAGCCCGATGTCCACAAGACATCAATGTAAACAAGACACCCAGGTGGCTCACTTCTTGGTTCCCCACCTTGCACAGTGGTAGGGCATGGCTCAGGCTCAACCTCATAGCATAGAAACCAAGGGCAGCGAGCTGTAAACACCAGCTATGGGCCTTTAAAGCGTGTCTAGGTAAGGTATCCTCCATCTTTCCCACTGTGATAGTCACATTAGAGGGAGACCACATAAAAGTTCAGAGCATTGGGTCTGAGACCCTGCCTTTTAGGCCATGGACAGGTAGGCTTATCTCCTAAAGCCTCTATTTGCTCATGTGGGAAGTGGAGATATTAGTTAAGGTTTCACAGGAAGCAATGGGTATGCAAATGCTGTATAGAACCCTCTGGGAATTGTAGTTCTCTTCAGTGCCCCAACTAACCAGGCAGAGCCAGCAGAGAGGTGACTCCTGCCTAGAGTGAGAGCAGGTCCTAGCATAAGCCAGTTCTTTCCCACTCACAGTCATACAAGGGTGGTACTGGAAGCAGTTGGCTGTCTGGCCAGCCATCATGAGGCAGAGGACAAGCTGCAGAATCCATGTGGCTGATACCCCTGGCCTTAGTGCCACAGCTAAACTCCATCCCCATGTCCACAGCAGGTCCTGTGCCGACCCACATTGTTCTGAATTCACAGTGACACAGTGGGTCCAGGGTTTTTGCAGCCTTTTTACAAGTGATAAATCTCAGACTGGTAGCTTTCCTTGTCATTGTCACTCAGGAATGAACATTCACCCACCTCAGAGCTGGTGTGATTTCCTAAGCAACAGAATCACTCAAAGTAAAATGGGGGCACCTGTTATGCCTGGCTGTCTCTGGTATCCACCTTCTGGGATGTAAGCGTGTGTGTCCCCATGGATGGTTACTCACCAATCCCCTTCATGGCTTTGTAGAGGGTCTCTGCATCCGGGTCTGGGTTGAAATGAGAACTACCCTTCACAGTGATGCCCTCCTGTTCAACCTGCAAGACAAACAGCCTGCTCATGGGGAGTACAGGAAGGACAGGGCAGCCTACCGAGTAGCCCACCCTGGTAGGGATGTTCCCTGGGCACTGAGACCTAATGGAACCTTGCAAGGCAGTGGCTGAGCTCTCCGGCCCCTTAGCCAATAGACTGGTGCCGCTGGAACCAGAGCTTGTAAAAAGAAACTACCTGTTGGATGAGAGCAGGTAGCAGACTGGCCACACACAGCTCTCTCCAGCCCTGTGCACAGCAGGTTGGGTTGGGGTGAGTTCATAAAGAATGGCTTCTAAAAGCTGAGAGGCTTGCCTAGGGAACGGGAAGCTAGACATGGTTTTCTGTTTACAAGGAAGGCTCTAAGCTTACCCTGGCCTTTCCTGTGGTGAGGTGTGGGTGTTTCAGAGGGCCAGGGAGGGACCAAACTGAGCATCTCCAAAGCTCAGGTGGTTTGCAAGACCATGGGATCATATAGGGTAGAAAGAACTACAAGATTTTCCATAGATTATGGGGTAAATTTGATAACTAAAGTACCCACATCCTTGTTTTACAAGCTTCCGATCCAAGGCATGAGCAGGGGTCATTTATGTGTGTGTTCTGCATAATTTATCAGATGCTTATGATGGATGACCCTTTGAAAGTGTGTGTTTTAGGGAAAGGGGTGGTAAAGAGTGCAAGGAATTGGGGATAGGAATTGAATGAGGGAGCCCCAGGTCCTTCAGATGGAGGGAAGTTTAGTCAAATCCATTCAGGTGACTCGCTCACCTGTTCACCCAGCACTTCCATTGTTCCCCACTCACCCATCTGCTTTCCTGCTCGCTCACTCACCTGTTCACCAATTCTCTGACCAAGCCCTACAACCCTGATACCTCCCTTCCTTCGCTTTTCCTTCCTTCCTCTTTCTTTCTCCTCCCTACTCCTTTTCTTCCTCTCCCTGCTCCCTTCCCATTTTCTTCATTTCTTATCAAGCTTCCTCCACCCATCTCTCCTTTTCTCCCCACACTGTCTGTCCATCCTTCCACCCAAGCCTCAGGTGAGATCCTGAAAATACAGAACAAGTTCCCACCTGTTCTGTCTCCTTAAGGGTCCTTCCTTTGAGTAAGAAACAAGACATTTCTCTGTATCCTTTGCTTGGTTTTCACAGGAACAGAAATAGATCTTCCTGTCCCATTCATTGCACCATGTTTTATGACAGGAACTATTAGAAATAATTCCTGGGGAAAATTTCTCCAGTGAGCCAGATGTTGCCCCACTGTCTACACATGAGTATTCCTTGTTTCTGAGGTCATGTGCTGCTACTGCTAGAAGGCTATTTGAGCATCCCCTCTGTAAAGCGTGTTTAGCTGGACAGGGTGTTCAGCTTTCCAGTAGTCGTATTAGGCGCTAATGCTCCATTTTTACAGGCGAGGCGGCTGGGCTTCACCCACAGCCTGACTCAACCTGAACTCTGTCTACCTCCCCACTCCATAGATGATTCACTCTTCCCCAGACACTGGGTTTTCTTGGAATGTTTCACTGCAGAGAGCCCCACCCATAGGCATGCTTGTCTTCTGGGAGTGTGGGGGTAGGGAGCATCTAAGTTCTCACTTTGTAGTTTTCCTACTCCAAATTGGCCTCAGAAATCTAGTCATTGAGGGGCGTCCCCATACCATTCAGGGCCCAGTATTTGTCAGGGCTGCCTCAGATAACATGCTGAGAAGCCTGTCTCTCTTCTCTTGTTAAGGTTCTGTAGAAAGAGAAAGCCAAAGACCGGATACTGCCTGGAGTGGAGAACCTGGAGGTAGCTATGCCAGCCCCTGTAGGTCAGTCTCAGGCTGCTGATGAAACTACCCTGAGGCTGGTGAGTCCAGGCAGACAAGTTTCGAGGCAAAAGGCAATTCGGGCAGTCCAGGATGCTATGACTAGAATACCTGTCATGGGCACGCAGGAACTGCCATACTTTTGCCTGATCCGTTCACAGGCTGCCTCCTCAAGAGGGCCATAAAGCGGGGACTTGTTCTGAAGTCTGGTTCTCTCTGGCCACTCCTCCATTCCCATCCGTCCTATTCCCAACCCAGCTTTGAACTCAGAAGACATTTGGTTCTCACTGGCAGCCTGGACAGACACAGAGGCCTTGTTGCCCCTAGTCAGCTTGCCCATGGGTCAATGGCCTGACTCTGAGACCAGAGTCTGCATCTGGTCTCAGGCTGCCCAGACCTAAATACTTACTAGTGTGGCAACTGTGGTGCCTGTCTGCTGTATCTGAGTCTCAGCTTCCTCCTTTATGTGTAAAACTATTGATATCTGTCTTATAGACTTGCTGTGAGGTTCCAATGACACTGAACAAGAGATGCCTATAGGAGTGTCCCCATACAGAAGGTGCTGAGAGTACCAGCATCATGCTGTCAATTTGATCAGGTTCCCAAGAGGATGGCCTTTACCCCTGCACTATGGAGGACTATTTTGGCTAGGACCTGAGTTTAGGAACTGCCCATCACTGAGCTCTCCCTGCTGCACACACCTGCGTGAAGCATGTTCCCACCAGCTGCTGTGAAGCTGCAGACAGCCACTGTTCTGGCTGCTTTCCCCAGGGTCAGGATGACAGCTCATCTCTCTGCCTTGACGTCTGCTCACCCTGTTCCGAGCCCAGGGCATTTACACCTCAAGCTTTTCTCTGGATGGCAACACAGTAACAAAGATTTTCCTGAAGCTGGACAAGCTTCCTTCTTCAGCCCACAAGGAGCCTGGGGGCTGCTACAGAGACTCAGGCTTTCTCTGGTCTATGCTTGCTATCCTAGGGCTCTGAACAAGCTTCCTGAGGTCCCAGAGCCTCCCCCAGCTTTCTCCCTGAAAGCGCCCCAGCTGAGATGAGGACGGTGAGTAGTCCATGCAGCCCTGTCCCAGACATACATGGCTCCCGTGGGCTAGGTCCTGCGGCCAACTCTCCCTCCCCCCAGTTTTGACAAGTAAGCACCAGTGTTCTCTGCTACCAGACTGTTCCCTTTCATACCTGTGCTGTGGGTGTTAATGGGTTCCTTCAAAGGTGCTGTATTCGCCCAGAGTATTCTGTAGCTGAAAGTACACCAGTGGCTCCTATTGCTTAAAAGTTAAGCTCCAACCTGTTATTTAAGGCCCTTGATGCTCCATCTTGGCTGCTTCTCCAGATCCAACCTACTCAGGATTCAAACCACATGAAGCAATTTTTCTCCAAAGCCAACCTCCTGGGCCCGTCACATAATGCTACCTCTGTAAGAGCAGCCTGCTGGAGTTTCTCTAAGCACAAACTTACCAGTTGCACAAATCCACAGAAGCGCTTCTTGTCATAAGTGGCCTTTTTCCTACAGAAGGCTTTCTCTGTCCTTGCTAATCCTTTAGTTTCCCCTTTGCATTTCATTTTTTTTTTTAAATTGTTTTATTTTAAATTGTCTTGTTTTTACAACCCTACAATGACTTTTCTAACCATGCACAGTCCCCCCCCCCCAGCTTCCTCACCAGTGCTTGGCCTAACAGGTTCAGTCTTTACATTATCTTTGCCTACCACCCAACTTGGTTCAAGGACCCATCTCCCCAGACCATTACCACTTACCCAGGCTTTCCACCAGGCCATCCTGTCTGCCTCCAAGCTACTCTTCCCAGGGAGACAAAGAATCGGCCTCTACTCAGTGACTAGATACATCTACTCCCAGGCTAGTGGGTGTGGTTGTGTACACAGGCCCAGGCCCCACCCCAAACTCCCTCTCTGCCACCTCAGGCTCTTCTTGGCTCTTAGCCTTTCGGAGTCTCCCAGACCCCACCCAGGCACTGCCTGGGCCTGCCCTGAGGATCACACCACTTGCTGCAAATGTTTGGGCTGTGGCTGTAACACAGCTTGGAAACTCTGAGGTAGCCTTTGAAAGGCAACTCAGTAAACATGGCTGTAGCTTCTTGCAAGTTGGCTAGACCAAGTTTTTCAATCAGAGAAAAAGGGAAAAGTACACCAGCCCTTCCACGTATTGCCATGTCTACATAAACTAACAGTGCAGTGAGTTCAGCAAAGGACAAGGAAACAGCATTCACTGGGGCGCATTGCGTCTGAACACCTCTTTAACCACCTTGTAGCGTTGGATGCCTGAGACATTATCACAGTCCTAGTAAGCAGGATATGCTAGTTGCCAAGGGGAAGGACATTCCCAATGAGCTCTCAAGGAGCTCATTTTGGGGATTTTCCTACTTTTCTTTAGAATGTTCCTCAGCACAGTTCTTGGTATACCACCCTTTAACTTAGCTAACTCCTACCTACCCTTCAGCATGAAGTTGCTGCCTCTAGGAGCCTCACCCAGTGCCAGGAAGGCTCCTAGAGCTACCAGTCCTCATGAAAATAGTTCCATGGTGACCTTTCAAATCCAAGGAAACCTTGCAGAATGGCCTTTTAAAATGGTCCCATGATGAGAAGTGTTCAAGGTTCCCACCACTGGCTGCAGTGCTCTTTGTTCTGGAAAGTCTGCAGCCTGCTTCTTCTTGTGGATGGGTAGTGCTGGATCCTGACAAGTAAAGGGGAGGAAGGCAGCTATGCCCTGGAAAGGCATTGAGTAACAGCGCTGTGAGAGGTCATGAAAGGAAGAGGGCTCCAGCTGCCTCTGCGCACAGGGTGATAGAGGGCCATTCCAGGCTTTTGGGAGCTTGGATTTCTTGAATTTTTAGGGTTGGTGTATTATTCAGGCTTGTGTGTATCGAGATGTTTCCGTAAATGTGAGTTCTAGAGCCAGTGATTCTGGAACAGGGAGGGTCTGGCCAAAGTCTGGTAGTTCAGATGACTGAGATGGGTCCCCTGAAGAATTAGCAATGTTGAGGGCCCTTGGAAAGCCCAGGAGAAATGCCAGCCTCTGGAAGGACTCTGGGTTCAACCATCTCATTCATACATCATCTATTAAGCTTCATGCCACCGTGTGCCTTTGGCATGATATAACACCCCCATCTCTACCCAATGTGTGCTCACATTTTTCCTTCACTAAACAATAGAATCACACAGAACTTGAGATATTAAGTGACTAGATGTGTCCTCATAGAGGAATTCATTGTATCCTGTATTTCTCACCATTTATCTGACCATGGAGAATCACACACACAAAAAAATGAGGATGACAGAAACTTGCCTAGGATCTGGAGGTGCTCAATACCCAGGCCCTAATCCAGCTGAGTGCAGTGGGTCCCCAGATCTTAGTATATGTGGCATTCATATTTCAAAGTTCAGAGAGATGCTTTGGGTTGCATGTTAGGTGCTGTGCTGAGTACATAAAACACACTGTGAGCCTCCAGTCCTGAAAGGAGCACAAATAACCCTTCACATTAGAAGGGGAAGCATAGAGGAAAACAGAATTTAGTTTGAGTGAAGGGCAGGAAGTCTCTTTAGCCTGGGACCTGAGGTACTAGGAAACGCTGCTCAGGAAAAAGGATTTTCCACTGGGTCATGCGGTGTCACAGAGCTAGCTAAGCAGAAGGGGGTCAAAGGAGACCTTGGCACAGCGCTTGTGTAGGGATGGAACATGTGTGCAACGGGTCAGAACATGTGAGTTTACAGAGATGGAGCTTGTGCCTCACAGCTTGTTCTTATTTACATAAATGCCAAACAAAGGAGGGAGAGGCATGTACAAGCTTGTAGTTTGAAAGGGAGTGGCCTGTTGCAGTTGAAAATGGCCAAGGAATGGGGAGGGAGAAAGCAGATGAGGTTTGGGACTGGGTGAGACTCACAGACTAACAAAGGATATCTGGGCTTACAGAGTAGGGTACAACAAGGACTCCTCCCAGAAATATTTTCAGGTCCCACCTGACTGGTGGGAAATTCAGGGTACTGGTAGGAAGTGCATGACACAATCTGTTCTTCTGTGAGGGTCTGGTTCAGGGTACTTAGGTGATCTGCCAAAGTGAAGATGATGGTAGTTTAAATGAGATGAAGGAAGATCAGGCCGAAGAGAGGTAAAGGCAGAGGTTGGAACAGTCATGTTGTATAAGTGAAACTGCCCAGCCATAGTGTTGGTTAGGGTGGGCTTAGATTTTTCACCCATCTGACTTTATTTAGGGTTTTTAAGCACTTCGTACCTCCCTTCCACCCACTGACCAGAGGTAGGGGAGAAAGAAGGTTATTAGGTAAAGGGAGTTGTAGACTTTTTTAGAAGTAGTTCTTTAGGATGAGTGCACTCTTCATTGTCTGGATACCAGCAGTCCAGTCCAAAGGCCAACACTGTTAGTATTTAGGCAGCCTGTTTCCGGGTTGCCTAGCAACCTTTAATGTCATCATGTGTCGCCAGCCAGGTAGCCACACCTGGCAGGTATAGTTGAGTTGCTCCATAAAAAGGATCAACCTGCTACTTTGTCGCTCTCTTGCCTTCTTGCTCTTGCACTCTCTTCCTCTCTTCTACTCTTCCCCTCTCTCTATCGGGCCACCCTCCCCCACCATGTCTTTTTCTCTCTTCTTCTTCTTCTTCTTCTTCTTCTTCTTCTTCTTCTTCTTCTTCTCTCTCTCCTACCCTGCCCAGAGATGGTCTCTGTGACCTCTTCTCCCTTCCCTTAATAAAACCTCAAATGCCTGTTGCACAGCGTAATTTATGAACCCGCTGTATAACTCTGCTGCACAATCCTAACAGACACCAAGCAGCAACAGGAATCAGCACGATTCAGAAGATTGGGACAGGTCAGTGAAAGCCACAAGACTGTTGGATTGCCCCGAGAAGTTCTCTGGAACGTTTCTCTCTGTCAACTATGAAGATCAGCACTGTGATGTTGATCCAAAAATCGACATCTCACTGTCTGTCCTCTTCTCAGTGTCCACCCATGGATGTTCTCAGCTGGCCAAGGCCATACCCCTTGCATGAAAGAGCTCACAGCAAAACACCACATGCCCCCTCACAGGACAATTTCTAGCAAAACACCACATAACCCAACTGAATCTTCAAAGAAACCAGAAGCTTCCACTTCAGGTTAGAGATAAGTGACCCAGCATGTCAGATTTGAGGGAACATCTATGTGGTCTCAGAACATAGGCTCATGTAGAGGCAGTGGTGGGGCAACGCACTGCCTCTGTCCAGCCTGCCTGTTAGCCTCCACCCACCTCAGGACTTCTGCGGTCTAAACCCTCTGGATCTCTAGCAGGCTCCACCATGGATTTTTCCACTGTTGGCTCTGCCCAGCAAGGCAGTGTGCCCAGCTTGTGGGTTTGTTTATCCTGCTCTGGCGTCTTCTTGTCACCTTTGGCCACAGAGAGCAGAGAGCTGTCACACACTGGGGCCTCTCATCTGCTCTCCAGATGCTACTGTCCTCCACAGCCTATCTCCTGGGCCACGTTAGGGGCCAGTCATCCCCCCCCCCCTTTTTTTTTAGCTCCATCTAGCCATTTTACATTTCTAATTCCATTTGCTTTCAAAACGCTGCTTTCATTCTTTTCAAACTCCTCCTTTTCCAGATTGTTCTATTTCCCCTTCTTTCTTGGCTTCTCATCACTTCCTTAAACAGAAATACCACTGCTTTTAAAACTGCAAGATCTGAGGGTGGTAACACATGCTTAAGTTATCATTAAATGATTCAGTAACACAGGAGGGAAAGAGGGAAGAAGGGAGAGAAGAAGGAAAGAAAGAAAAAAAATCTAAACACTACACTAACGTATGACCGGCACAAGATTTTAATCTCTTTGCTTCTTGTATCTTGTTTCTTGACTCTCCTCGTTTAGATGCTGAGGATTTCCCCCTCCTGAATTCTCTTCTGAAAAAAACAAAACAAAACAAAACAAAACAAAACAAAAAAAAAACTCCCACAGAGCGCAAGGATTCTGGGTGGACGAAGGGGCTCCAGAGGGAGTTTTGCTGGAACCTGTTAAACTCCATCAGCTGCAATGGGCTGTAATGTTCATGTCTCACTGCAGACTTGGAGCAGAGATTTCCCCACAGTGTCCATCTGAGGCCTTTTGAGCTATGTCATGAAGAGGAATGAGGTTTTTGGTTCTGTTTCAGGAAGTTGGGTTTGGGGTAGGATTAGCCCTCTCTAGCTCCAACTTTTTGGGCATACATATTACAATTCTAAAGCCTGGCAGGCAGCATTTTATCCCTTTAGACAAAAGCTCTGTCCTTTTTTAATTTTTATTTTTTGAGACAGAGTCTTTCTACCAAGCCATGGCTGTCCTGGAACTCATTTGTAGGCCACCCTGGCCTGGAACTCACAGAGATCCACCTGCATCTGCTCCTTCGTGCTAGGCTCAAAGGTGTAAACCAACACACCCGGCCTGTCCTTAGTCCTTTAAGCAATCATTCAATAATTTGGATTTAAGTTTCTTTCATTATAATATGCCTTACAAATTTTCTGACCTTGGAAATTTGATCTTTTGCTTTCAGCTAATTCTGCATTGGTGAGTTGTATTCAGCATCGAGGCTTTGGCTAGGCTGGTAAGCATCAGGCTATGTTAGTGGTTGGTAGACAAACATCTCTGGTGTTTGTTTTCCACTGGTGGCCTTCAGTAGCCCAGGACAGGCACAGAATAGGCAAACAATTGTCTCCATCCGTCTGGATCTGAAGTTTTAACCTGATCACGGACACAAGAAAATGAACCACAAACCAGGTGTGGTGACTCAGATCTACAAGCTCAACCCCCAGGAAGCTGAGACAGCAGGGTAGCCTGGGCTATAATAGTGAGTGCCAGGTCAACCTAAGCTATAAAATGTGACTGTTTTAAAGTAAGATGAGGAAGGGGTGGCTGGGGAAAACCCAGAGACATTTAGCATGTTGGAGTAAGAGTAGGCACGAGCTTACTCAGGGGTGGCACTGGGGAGAGAATGGGGGTGTGGTTGAGTTGAAGGTCAAAATAAACTTACAGAAATTATGGGGTGGGAGTAAATATTTACAAATTGTACAAATTGGAAGGTTCCGTGGAGCTGATCAACAGATATCTGAGCTGTGCGTTCAGCAGAGGGCCAAATTCGAGACCCAGCTGAGTGTGGGGGAGGAAGATAACAGAGCAGTGGTTCAAAACCACAGCTGATGGATAATCACAAGTGTTGAGGTACCCTGAACACTGGCTGGATGCAGGTCACGTGACCCAAGTGCCCAAGTCTCCCAGAATGAGAAAGAGATGGAAGATGTTGGGAGAAATGAAGAGGCAGGACTCTTTGATGGACACTTGATTGTAGAAGATCCAGAACTCCAGTTCATCAGCCCTGTAAAGAGGATGGAGCTGGCTCAGGGTTGGTGGTTCCCAGCTATGCTCTGCTGTGTGTTTGGTTGGAGTCTGTGTGATTTGGGGGCTTAGGGCGGTGCAGGGTGCTGCTTGCAGGCATTGCCGGACTCTTGACATTTTAAAGAAACATACCCAGAAAGGGGAAATTAGTTATAACCATTAGAACTGTGGTACAAAGTCAGCTAAGTGATGAGACAAAGAAAGGTCTCCATTGTATTTGGCCCAGTGGAATGTGGCTTAGTGGACAAATGTGAGCTCTGGGTGCCACCTTCTGGAATAGTGTAGCATTAACACCAGCTCCTTTATCTTCATTCTCCAAATTTCATAACGATGCCTGGGCACAGAATGTAGAATGGACAGCACATAATGTAGAATTCTTAAGGTTACCAAGCAGAATAGGCAGGGGTGAAGGGTATACAGGAGACACTCTCAGTCCCCTCTGTCCCCAGGGCAGTTTCTATGGATGTGGCTTGTGACCACCTTGTAAACTGAGCCCTGGTCTCTTTCTTGCCTGTCAAGTCCCACTAGGTCCATAGCTCTCTGGGTTCCTTCCTGAGACTCTCAACTCACCTTCAGGCAACAGGAAAATGGAAAAGAAACTTGCAGGAATTTTAGTCACAAGGGATTACCTCTCTGAGTTTTAGACTTCTAAGTTAACTCCAGGCTCTTGAGGTGAACCTTGGTCTTCTAGTCTTGGTGTCCTTATCATGCCCAAACTGCCACAAGCTCAGGGTCACTACTCGCTCATTTGTCCAAGGAGATAATATGTCTCCTCTCACAACCTTGCAGCCTGGCCTGAAATGCTGGGCCCCAGCTACTCTGGCCCCATATATTTGTCATGTGACAGAAAGCTGAGGAGCACACTTTGATCTGAAATGTCTGTCCTCCAGAGTTAGGGACCCACAAAGCCCTGCTGTCAAGGTACTGGCCAAGGCAGCTCAGGGAAACCAATGCAGTAAAGATGCTGTTGGCAACACAGACCCATATATATTTTTTAAGATTTTTCTCATAAAATATATTTTATCGTTTTTCTCTCCCCCCATTCTTACCAGATCCGCATTTCCCTACCCTTCCAACTTCATATTCTTTATTTAAACAAACAAACCCAAAACCCAAGAAACACACACACACAACTCTACAAAAGAGAAATAAAAATAAACAAGCAGAAGGCCAATAAGGTTTAAAAAAAATACCCAGACAAAGCAAAATGAGGCAAAATATCTACAAAAATCCTGGTGCATTTGTTTTGTGTTTGCCAAGTATTTCTGGGTGTGTGGCCTGCCCCAAAGTATGTTAACATACCTAGTGAGACTCCATTGGAGAAAGGCAATTTTTTCTTTGCCAGTGGGTACCAATTATAGCTTCTTAGTTAGAGGTGGGAACCTGTGTTTGCTTCCCCCTTTCAGTGCTAGGACTTTCTGGCTGGAACTTGTACAGGCCTTATAAATGCTACAACAGTTTCTGTGAGTTCATATACAAGTGCTGTTTCTTGAGCACAAGGGGTGGAACTTTCCCAGTCTCCCCACTTCCTGTCCTTAGCCCCCCCTTTTTCAGATTATCAATATTTTATTATTATCAAATTTATGTGTATTTTTAAATTAAATTTTTATTTTTTTATATTAATTACAGTTTATTCACTTTGTATCCTAGCTGTAGCTACCTCCTTTATTCCCTCCCAATCCCACCCTCCCTCCCTCATCTCCTCCCATTCCCCTCTCCACTGATAGGGGAGGTCCTCCTCCCCTTCCACCTGATCCTAGCTGCCATGGGCTGACCCAGCTGGGAGTCCCTCACCTGTGGGAGAATCAGGTGTTCAGATATCAGATTAGGCACAGATAGGTGAAATGACAGAGACCACACCAGGTAGTGTTGGTTTGGATCTACTGCACTTTACTGAAGTCAAGCCAACACTTATATAGTGATTACATAAAGAAGCACCTGAAGTTGACATACTTCCTGGAGCATTCAGACTTTTTACCAACAATACAAAGTTTACATTTTAACTGAAAGAGTAACCTGGTAGAAGCAGTGTCTATAAAAAATCTTGGCCTAAAAGCTTTTAATCAAAGCAAATACAAAACCTTAAACTAGTGGTGTTTACGCAGTTTACTGCTACTAATTAGTGAGTGGAAGGCCAGGGGCTGTCATTGCCCTCAGAACCAAGTTGGCTAAAGATTTTACAACCCCCCTAGAGGTAAGCATAGAAGGGAATTCCTCCTGTTTGTCTTGCTAAGGATTTACACTCCGTAAACTCATAGTATAATATAAAACTCTCTGACCTCCTATGTTTGCCTATCTTCTTTCTGCCTCATCATAAACACCTGTGTTTGGTAATGGTTTTGTAGTCGCTTTACTGCAGTGGGAATATCCAGAGCATTTATCCTAACAGATCCTTATTAAATATTTTCTTTAGAAAGCCCTAAAACTCTTGTCCCTTTACTACCTACAATGTTTGGTTTTTCCACAAGCAATTCCTGATGCTGAATCTGATTTATTACCTCTCCTAAAATTTTATTTTCCTTCCACTTTTATTTGTAAAGCTTTTAGTAATCTATCAGAAATGTGTTTCCTTGAATAGTTAATTGTGCTGTTCCAAGAATCATAGAGAAACAGCAAAAAAGCTCATCAATCCAATCTTGCAATTGAGTAAGTGTGGGCTCTCAGAATACGTGTTTTTGGCTTAGGTGGCCATGTTAGGGTTCTTGCCAGGGACCTCCAGGGAGCTTATTTCCGAAGAAAACGTATCTCCCACCTAGTAGCACAATCTATTGATATGCTACACAGAGGACGCTGGAGAGGGTGTAGCACCTAGCCGATCAGGTCTCATCAGGACTGGCTGCAATGTCCTCCTCTGTGGCCTGGCAAGGCTGCTCCCCCCTCAGGGAGGGGAGTGGTGGTCAAAGAGCCAGCCACTGAGTTCATGTCAGAGACAGTCCCTGTTCCCCTTACTAGGGAACCCACTTGGATACTGAGCTGCCATGGGCTACATCTGAGCAGGGGTTCCAGGTTATATCCATGAAAGGTCCTTGGTTGGAGTATCAGTCTCATAAAAGACCCTTCGGCCCAGATTTTTTGGTTCTGTTGCTCTCCTTATGGAGCTTCTGTCCAAGATGTCTAAGCGGTTAAGAGTACTGTCTGCTCTTCCAAAGGTCCTGAGTTCAATTCCCAGCAACGACATGGTGGCTCATGACCTTCTATAATGAGATCTGATGCCCTCTTCTGGTTTGTAGGCATACATGCAGGCAGAGTACTGTATAAATAATAAGTAAATAAATAAATCTTAAAAAAAAAACCAAAACCACAAAAACTGCTTAGCCCTATTCTCTATGCAAGACCCAGTTTGTAGGATGGAGGCAGCAGGTGGGTATGGGACTCTGACAGGAGCTGCTGTGCTTGGGTGGGTGCTTGTTGTGGCCTCTTTCTGCCTGCACAGCTCTCAGCTGCCTGGGGCATATCATGAAATGTGGATGGGAGAGAACAGGAGAGAAATATGTGCACTGACAGGGCTTGGGTCAGGTTCTTCATCATGTCGAAGACCACTTTGGAGACACCTGCTCAGTCTGTGGCCATAGCCTCAAAATTACACCCTTCCCCTGGGCATTGTTCCCATGGGCATTCCCCAGGTGACAAGATGGAGATATAGCTGCGAGCTGGGGTTGCATTCTGAAGTGGCCTGTAGAGTTTCAGCAAACTTTCTGTTTTACCTAAGAGATTCAAGATAGAAATAGAGTTCTTTATAAATGGAATAATTTTTATCTGGGGTATCCTCCTTCTCCAGTCTTGTGGAAAAAGTCTTGTGGCCAAGAAGGTACCATCCATCCATCCTATGGCTTCCCTCCTGTCACCCAGTGTCCAGACTGCAAGGATATTTCAGTTCAGATACCTCTAGAGGGGCTGGATCTCTGGGCCTGGTCATACTTTGATACCTTATGGTGTTTGTTAAAATGTAGATGACTTCTTTATAATCCCTGACTTCTGCCTCCCTCCCTCCCTTTACTCACCATTCAGAGACACTGCCACCTTTTAGAAGCTTCAGTCCTGAAAGATGTAGGGAGGTTACTCCAGACCCATTACTTTCTACTGGGTCTGGTCATTCTGACAGCTGTAATAAGCTACCATAAACTGTGTGGTTTATAAACAACAGGAATTTGCCACTCACACCTCTGGAGGGCGAAGTCCAAGGTCAAGGCAGACTAGTGTCCACTACTGTTCTGTGGCTCTGACTATGCTCTCATGTGACAGATGCCCCAAGCCATGAATCCCACCGATGGGTTTCTGTTCTTGTGACCCAGTCACACTCTATAGCCTCATGCCACACTGTGAGGATAGGAATTTCCACACAAGTATTTCAAGGGGTCAGGACAAATTCAGACCACAGTATAAGCTGGCTGGGGTTCTTGTTCCCTCTCTCCTCCCCAGGGCAGACATAGAGCTTCTCCCCCTCTCTATCTTTATGAGCCCATCATATTAGTGTTAACACTCTCTTCTCATACATGCCTTACTGATCCATCACTTATGCTTCTCTGGGGAATCTTAGCCAATAAAAATGACAAGCAGCTCACTACTTGCCTGTTTGGAATGTGAAGTAGAGAACAGAATGAAGGCATGGGAAAAAGAAAAAGGGAAGGAGGGGGAAAAAGGAGAGGGGGGGAAAGAGACAGAAAGGGAAGGGGAGAGAGAGGGACTTTGAATGATTACTTTATCCATTACCTTAGCTATCCAGACTTCTACATTCTGGGCCAATGCTGGTGCAGAGACAAAGGACAGAACAACTGCACTAGAACTCCTGTGTGAACAGAAGCTCCTGTTGACTGTGAAGGTATACAAGTGTGCTTGTAGAGGGACACTGCACTGTTTCTGCCAGAGGTGTGAGGGACACTCTGGATTCAAGGTGCCCAAACAGGGGTCCAGGATGAGAGATTATGCAAAGCAATGGGAAGGAAGTTCTGAACAATACAGCTCCGGAAGAACCCTCTACCCTTGGGGACAAGGACAAAGACCCCAGGATGCACTCACAGGCAGCTTCTTTGTGCTAATTCTTGGTTTCCTCCTTAAAGGTCCTAAGATCTTGGGAAAGCACCTATAAATGCTCAGAGCAGAGGATCATTTCCTCTGTTGAGAAGGAGGGAACAACCAATCTCACAAAATACTGGTGAAGATACCATCATTCACTGGTGGTGCCTCAGACACGTGGGCAGACTAAAGACAAAGCTAGGTGGACAGACACCCATAAGTTCTGCTACCATACCCCCTAGCTTCCAGGCTGAGGGTCAAGCATTGAGGATGAGTATCAAGGCCACATCTTCACTCTGGAAGTTCTAGCTGATAAGTGACCGGCCTCTAATTGCTAAGGCCAGGGACCCACAGGATAGTCACAGAATTTGGGGCTGCAGGCAGAAGGCTGGCCACTAAGGCCTAACCCAGCCTGTTCCACCCTGTCATATTCTTGCTGCAGCACATGTCTTCAGCAATAGGAGAGGGTCAGGGGTATCTGAGTACATACCTTGTCACCAGCAACCTCTGTTCCAATTTGCCCTGACTCCTCCCATAGGAGACGTTTGATTAACAGTGGAAAACAGCTACCAGAAATAAGAGAGGACTGGAAGGGTCAGAGAGGCTTAGATCCCATCCAGGCAAAATTTGGGACTCAGGTAGGTAGCCTGAGTTACAGTTAAGGGCAGGACAAGGCAGGGATAAGGAACAGAAAGACCTTGAGTGAGTACTTTAAAGGTCAGAGTTATGCAAGGAAGAGAAAAAGCCCACATAAAACTCTTCACACAGCACAAAGCATTCCAGGATAGCTTTAATTCGGAAAACATGGAGGACGGTACAACCATCATTTTCACAGAGTCAATCAGTATCAGTTACAGGGGAAGGTGTGGCATGTCTTCACCTGTATTTGCCTTAGAGAAATTCAACTACAACGCTGGAGTACAACCTTCAGGGAAACGGAACACATGGAAAGCTGCCATTTAATTAACGGTCGAGATTTGGGACAGCTGGATAGCCTGTGTCATGACTTTTCTGGGGAGTCTTCAGAGCATCCTGGGGTCCCTCCTTGGGTCCTCATGCTGGTGTACCTGGTTCCTTTGGGATCACACAGCCCTGGTGCGTGTCGAAGCCCGATTCAGAGGACACACAGGTAAGGTTTGCCTGATCTCATAAAGTTCAGAGGCTCTCTTGGATAGGGGGAGCACATGGCCTATCTAGAAAGGGAGGTCTTGCTTCCAGGGGGCTTTATTTCCTCCTAGGACACATTCAGAATTCAAGGATCTAGGAAATGGAAGCCAGGAGCATGCAATCCAGATGAAGAATTTAAGTACACTTTTCTTTGCAAAAACTTAGGGAAAGGGACACGGGAGAGTATTTAAAGATGGGGAGGGGCTGTTTCTCAGAGACCCTTGTGGAAGATCCCATTTGTACCGGCCTTTGCGGAGTGGGAGGAGGTGGGGCCAGGGGGTTCTGTCCCGGGACAAGCAGCATGATCCCCCTCTGCCGGTGAGCATCTCCCTAGGCGTGTGGAGCGTGCCGATCAGCAGCCAACCCGAGTTCTCGCCACAACCTAAGACCCGCTACGCGTGTCAGTACAACAAACCAAAGCCGCTTAAACTTTAGAAATGTGCTCTTTTAGAGGTTGGGCGCTGAGGGCGGATGCGACAAAGGGATTCTATAGATTGGCGGGCGTGGGGAGGAAGCAGAGGTAACATCCTGGAGGGAGACTTGGAACACCGGGCTGGGCTCGGGGACTGTGAATAGTTGAGAGGGTAGAACTCCTGATGGGGTGAGTGGGTCGGAGAGCACGTAGTCTGTGCAGCAGGGAGACATTCTCGGTTGGCTGGAAGGCACATATTTGGGGTGCAGGTTGCCTGAGGGATGTTGAAACACTCTGCATTGGGTTGAAAAACAATCCTTGAGGTGTATGGTGTTTGTGGGATATGGAAATAGTCTCTTTTGGGATGAGGGCAGGAGGCCTGTGGGCAGCTGGGATTCATGACAGTGACGTTGGCACATCTCCCCTGGAGGAAGGAGGAAAAAAAAAAGGAGGTCATAGAGATGTCACTGGAATTGGGCCAGAAGGCTGACTTTGCCTGACTTAAGGTGGTGAATTAAGGGCTCAATTGACAGTGCTGGCCTTGTTGATGCTCCTTTGAATCAAATCAAATCATAATCAACATGGAGTTGCTTATGCCAAGTCCTAATATAAACTAAGATTAATATAGGGAAAACTGAGTATTTATGAAGGAAGAAATTTCATTCATATAGAAAAACTATCACAAAATGCTGCTAGGACCACATTGCCCAAAGACCACCACAAAGTTTTCACATCAATGGCTGTACATACATAGCAACCCAAACGCCTAAAGACACATTGCCTTTTAAATACCTTACACAAAAATATGTGTGCAAGGACATCTACCTATTAATGGTGTTCAAAGATAAAGTGGTGCCATTGCCAGCTTTGTTCTTGATCCTTTAATATCCTTTTATGATACCTTGTGGCCAAAGGTTATTGTCTCAAAGCAACTTGTGTGAACCTTTAATTTTGCCTTTAAAGTTTTCCTTTATCATAGCCCTTTTAATATGTACAGAGCTTGGTATGGAATGTGGGATCCCCATTGCAGCACCCCAGTACTCACAAACAAATTATTATCTTTAGGGGATTTCTCTGATTGTTGATTGATTCAGTCCATATTAGTAAAGTCCCCTTTGACTTGACCGTTTTAAATAAGTTCCCTTAAAGAACCTGGCATCTGCCTTAGTACTGTGAACAATTTTCTACAAACCACTTCTAGTTTTATCACAAGTATCTTCCTGGTTCCTATGAACTTACAAGTATGTCTGCAAGAGCTTCGAAGGACCTCAGGATTGCTTGTTTCTGGCAGATTCATTCTTAGCTTCACAGGTCTAATTATTTTGTTTCCTCTGCACGGTTAAGATGCTGTGGAAATCTTATTTCTATTTGTTTTGTTTATGTGTGTCTGTAAATAATTGGTCTCTTTCATATCTTGTTTATTTCTGAACTTCAAGAACAAAATATTGGGCTAAATGGTTACTTTAGGGCCCATGAGGTGTGTTCATACCTCACAAACACTGTGCATATATCACATTTTAGAGTGTAAGTTGTACTGTCCAAATGTTTTCATTCATCATGAGACCTGGATTCAGAAGGGTCAGTTCACAACCTGGCTGTACCACTAAATAACCTTGCTACCGTGATCTCCAAACTAAATGCCAGTGCCTCAGTTTCCCCAGATGTGTAGATAGCAGGACAGAGAAGGAGGCATGCACAGAGTAAGAATCCTGGAGCAGGGCAGGACGGTGCTGGTCTAAGAGCTCCTGACTGACAGCTGAAAAGTTTCTTGACTTTGAAGGGTCTCTAGTTTCATTCCAACAAGAATGTTGTTGGTTTGGTTAGTCATTAGCTTATGGGAAGTACTTAGAACATGTCTATCTAAACGGAAGTTAGAGTTTTTCTGAGGCACTTTTAAGAATGAAAGGAAGTCCAGGCTCTAAGCAGCTCCTGTGGGTGTGAACATAGAATGACGAGAGGGGCTGGGAGCATCCTGTCATTATTGTAGACATTCTTTCTGTTCAGGAGGACAGAGTGAGATTTCCCACAGTTAGCCCTATTTCTTTGACTGATTTAGGAGACCTGTTTCCCGTCAGATTAATAGGCACAGAGATAAAACACAGAATGAAGAGAACCGAGACCTCAGTGTGTTTGGCTCAAGATTCACGAACTGGGTTGGATTTTGTATGTATTTATTAAGAAGATGGTGCCAACTGGACAAATTCCTTTAGAAGTTGAAGGCCATGTGGCAGACACCCATTTCATGAAAGTTAAAAAAGTAAACAAAACCACTTCTGCTACAAAAATGCCCAGGTGTTCGATAAGCTGAAACTTCTAGAGAATTTCCTGGGTTATGATTTGTTAAGGCACAAAAGCATGTGACTCAAAAAAGCATGTGACTGGCACAAACAAGCAGCTAAAGCTAGGAAGCAGTCCCTCCCAAATTCAAGGCCAGGGCCCCTCTGTGCAGGTTCATTAACTTTCTGAAACCCCTTCAAGTTCACATGCCTGCATGCCATTTCCAGCCAGAAACATGAGCTTAGAAACAGCCTTCCCCCTCTGCTTGGCACAAAGAGGCAAGAAGAGGCACCCCCCAGTTCCACCAGGATCTTATCCCTATTTCTTTTGTTGCCTATCAGAAGGAAGCCCTGGGTGAGGGGCCTTCAAGAAAGGTGGCATGGAACACACAAGTGGCCTGTAATGGGAGATGGCATGAGCAGGGACCCTGAGTGCTGCCTCAGCTCCCTGCTGCTAGGCTGGGCTTAAGGTCCCCAAACAGTTTGTAAATGGTTTCCCACTTAGAAAGTATTTTTTGTTCAGGCAGAAAACCAGCCAGGTGATACATCCCAGAACTTCCTTTATGCAGGAACCTGGCTGAGCTGGCCGAGTGAGCTGGGCTATTGTTGGTTCTACAGATACAAGCCTAATGCTATAGGCTGACTGTTCTGCAGAAAGCTTTAGGTCCCAGCTGAAGCCCTCCTTTGTCCATGCCCTAAACTATTTCCAGCTGACACCTTTATTTGTCCCTTCAGGGGGTGAATCAGTTGAAAGCTTACTTTGTTCCTTAAGTAGAGCAACAGGTCCCAGCTGACATCCAACTTTGTACTCTTTGGGGGACTTCAGGTCCCATGTAACACTTATTTCACATTGCCCCCCTGAAGAGACCTAGCAGTCCCAGCTAGCACCTACTCATTTTGATGCATGGCTCACATTAAACTGCGGAACCATAACACCGAAAGCTTAAAATGTGAAGAGTGGCCCTTCTGCGCCTTGGAGATTCCCTCTGTCTGGCTCACCTGCACCGTGGGTTGATAGCACATCATTGGCATCTGGGGGCAGCTTGGCTGAAAGTAGTTGCAGCACGTGTCTGGGCTTCCCTGCAAAGCAGATGTGACCATGAGCAAGCAGACTGGCCTGGGAGCTACCCCTGCAGGGACACTGGGGTCTGCATTACCTACAATTCTGTCAGCATGGGCCTAAGAAGACAAAATCCATACCCTCTCCACCTTCTCAGAGGGACCAGAATAAAGAATTGGGTATCTGGAGTGGTCACTGCAGGGCACAGAGAATTCGGAACAATCAGGGACAGAACAGTGTTTCCAATGAGAAAAGATGTCAGGCTCTGGCTTTGGAGTAGTTTGGAGGGTTGTGTGGTGGCACACAGAGGTCTCCATGGGAGCTATGGGTTTTGTGAAGGCTCTGGGTAGAAGGCCTGAGAAGAGGAAAATGCCAGAACTTGGGCCATATAGATTAACTAGGCAAGAAGCTCATGTCTCATTCAGGTGTCAGCTATGATGGGCCAGGCTAGTGTAAAGGAAGGCAGAGAGGCCAGAAGAACCCTAGGCCTAATTGTAGAGAATCTCATGGTCTCAGCCCTGAAGCTCAGACCCCTTGGACCCTATAGAGTGGGTGGAGCCACTAGCAGACGCCATTTCTCTCTCAGGAGACCTGTGTTGGTTTCTCTGTAGTTTGCAGGCAGGGAATGGCAGGCAGGGCTCTCAGATGGCCTTGGTGATTGCAGAAAACTTAGAAGCTCTTAGGAGGAAGCAATGGGCCCACCACAGACAGAGGCAGAGTAGGGAAGAAGCCTACAAGAGGAAGACTGTAAAGCCAGGAAGGAATTAGGGCCTTTTTCTTCCTTTTCCTTGTCTTTGTAGGATCTCCATACTGGGGTCTAGGACTGCTGCCTATCTTCTTCCTTTCTTGGGGTGGCCTGGGCCTCTTGGAAGGAGGTCCTTCAGCTGAATGGCTCTTTGCCTCCTGGGGCTCAACTCTATACAACAAGCTTATGATGTTCCTTGAAACATTCATGTCAAGTACTTTCATCTTATAACTCTTTGCCCACCTCAGTGGACATCAGGACTACTGGATAAGCTCTGCTACTTACGTATGAAGAGCCTTGATTCAGGATGGCCAGGGCCACTGGCATTTGACCAGTTTTCATGGACAGACAGTAGCTTGTGACTGGTTCTTTCTGTTTTTATTGTATCTGATCTTGCAAGATACACCCATTATATCTTGGCTCATTCATCCAGTGAATGAAGATGGCATCAAAAACATTTTTGGGGCTGAGACAAAGACATGGGAGCCAAAGACTGGCAGGACAGGACATGGTGCCTATGTCCAGAGAACTGGACACTGCCAAAGAGGGATCGAAGCATTTGTAGCTCCCTTCCATGTGCTGCTCTCCTCCAGCCATCAGAGACAGGGATCCAGGTGTCCTCCAACATAAAGTGATACATGTCCTGTATCGGTCCCACACTCAGACCTTTGCAGTGATGATTGACTATGTCTGCCATCCCCAGCCAAACCTAAGTCCACAGCCTGCCCATCCCCCAGTCACCTGCATCCTTCTGTTCCCACAGCCACAGCAGGCAACTATCACAGTAGGTCTTGGGTTGACAGGTAATGGAGCTGCAAAAGGAGGAGGTGGAGGAGGAGGTGGAGGAGGAGGTGGAGGAGGAGGGGGTGGTGATTCATGTGGGTCCCGGCACACTTCTTCTGGCTTCTAAAAGGGAAAAGAACTGGTCTGTGTCTTGTCTGCAGCTCCTTGAATAGAAGCACAGTGTCCCTTGCGTAGCATCAGCTAATGTGGAGTAAGTGGAAGGCTGTAACCCACACCGTGGGGAGGTCATTCATAAGAAGAATAACCAAAGGCTTTCTGGTTTGCAGATATTGAGCTTCTTGAAGTGCTGATAGCCCACTTCTGTGCTCTTGTTTCTCCAGAGGCCACTCTTGCTGAGAAGCCTAGCCTGAAGGCTGCGCAGAGGGTGGAGCCCCCTGAGCTCTGGCTTTTACAGAGACAGCCTCCCCAGGCTACTCTGCAGCTAACAATGTCCCACATGGGCAGGGGGGCTGTGACTACCCCAGCACAGGCCCAGGTCCAGGTGCTGCCTCCTCTAGCCTTTCACTACTTCTTCTGGGCCCTACCTCCAAAGAAGGCACAGTGGTTTTCTCATTTGGTCCCTGTGCCCAGCTGGGACATCCCTCATAGCTCAGAGCCCATTAGCATATCCTCTGTTTTCCCCAGCCCTGACCTCAGTGTAAACAACTTGGCCCTCTAAACAGATGATAAAGACAAGTAGGTGTAAAAGAAGCCCCAAAGTATCTGATCCTGGAGACAGAGACCTGGATCTGACACATTTCTAAGAACCAATTTTCTATTCTAAGAACCAATTTTCAACCTGAGCATTTTATAGAGAGTCCTATGACATCCACTGAAAGGCACCAATTCCTTAATGGACACTGCAAGTGCTACAACAGGTAGCTGAAGTGCTGATCATGCTACCAAAGCCCTGACTGGGGAATTCTGGGAGTCTGCAATGATGTTGTCTGAGTGACATTATTTTGAGTCCCACATAATTTTTGATCTGCATTCTCCTTATTCACCGCCACAGTAGTGAAAGAGTCTGTGCCTAGGCTTCATGACACCTCTTGAAGGTCAGCGTAGTGTTGCCTGCCTCTTGCTCCAACCCTCCCCCAACTCACCTTCCCTGGATGTGGCCGAGGTGGTTGCGGCTTCTTACGCTGAAACATGAAACAGACAGAAGTGAGCTGGAGTGGGCAGGGTGGGCTCTGCCTTGGCCCTGCAGACAGAAGGGACTCTGGCTTGGAGCAGGGAGACAACATGGGCTTGGACGTGTCTGTGTGGGTGCTCAGTGCCTGCAGTGCTGTGTTCAGCTCCATCTGGCCCGAAGCAGCCCCATCTCTCTCTGGTAGGAGGTAGGCCATCTGAACCGAGGTGCCCATCCCTGAAGAGGCCCATAGCTGGAGCGCTGCACAAGTGCCCCAGCCCTGACTGAGGTGGAGCCCTCACTCACCCTTTTCCTTTAGCCTATGTGCACCTTCTGGGGCCTCCCCACACTCTAGTTTCATCCCCAGATTTCTCTGTGCATTGTGCCGCTGGGAGTAGATGGGCCCTTACAACCTCTGTGTTCCATGCTGTACCCTGGGGCCTCTATTTCCTTTTCTTTCTCCAGCTCTCTGGAAGAGTCCTTCCATCCTAGCTCACCAGCTCTTCTGCCTTTTCCCACCCTGTCCGAGAATGCCAGTGCCATCCTTGGATCCTGATCTGCTTTAGCCAAGCCCCAGTTCCATCTCTGGATGGGCAGCATTTCACCCTTGAGCCTGAACAGTGACTGAAGTTTTTGGTGAGGCAGGGTGGTTCTGCTTTTTCCCTGTGTCTCTGCAACCCATCGTGGGGCTCTATATGATATACTTGGGTCAGAAATGGAGCTGGTGTTAAGGGTAGGTCTGGCCTAGGGGTTCCTAATCCTGTCTGACAGGATTAGGACACCTCTCAGGGTCCCTGGCATCGCATGGGGGGTCCTGTCCTGACATATAGGGCACCCAGGAGGTTTTGTCCACATGAGGCCTGTGGATGAACTGCTGATATAAGATTGCTTTGGTTTAAGGGTGCTGGCGTGGCATCTTTCCAGGGGTGCGGTGGAGCAACTGAATTCCTGTGTCAGCTAGGCTGTAGGCTTCTTAGAACCCAGGCTGGTGTAGGATTATTCCAAATTAAGAGTTTGTGCCTCCTCTGGATGATGCAAGGACTTTGGAACAGATGGGAAATTGCTAGCAGGCTGGGTTATATAGCACTGCCACATGACACCATTCTTTGGAGACCAGGCAATGTGTGTAGGTACCAGGGCAAGAGGGTAGGGGTGGGTGGGTGCTTACCTTGGCACAGCAAAACTTCCAACAGCAGACTAACAGGAGTATGACTAACAGAAAGGCTGGCAGGAGGAGCAGCAACTTCCAGTTGAAGTCAGTTTTGCTTCCTGGTGAGTTTGCGCGCATAACATTGATTTCTTTTTTGATATGGTCGACTGTGCCTTGGACTATGCCCAGGATTGAGCCTTTTTTCTGTTGCTGGTCGGGTGTAGCTCTGACCGTATCTACCTGTGGTTGATAGCAACAGTGGCTTCTTCCCCTGTGCCCACCTCTTGCTTCCTATTTGTCTACACACTTTCTTCACCCAGCCTGCCTAGACACAAGGGGCTACAGTAGGGTTGGTGGCCTAGTCTGGTCCTCTCAACAGGCAGCCTGCCTTTCCTCTCTTTCCAGCCCTGAACCTAGGAGAGGATGACTCAGGATCTTCCATGGTCTGAGGATATCCGTTCTCACAGGGGTCTTGACTGACAGAACACTAGGTTGTAGGTGATTGGATCTCTGGGAGAAGGTTGGATGACTGTGCCACTAAAGAGGTAGGGCCAGGAGATGTGGTTCTACCATCCAAGGCTGATCCCAATATCTCCCAGCTCTGCTGAAGAAGCTCACTTCTACTCTCTCTGAATCTCGAGAGGAACTCAAGGGTTGTCACAGTGGACACAGAACTTCTTCTCTGGGGCTCACTACCATGTCACACTGAACTGGACTCAGGCCTTGAAAGACAGATGTAGAGCTGGACAGGTGGCACTCATTTTCCTCCTTAGGGGCCCTGGCTGAGCTGAGTCCACCTGCCTGATAGCTTCCCTCACCACAGTGGGAGAGGATGCCTTGCAGGTGGTTGGCAGGTCCCCACTACAGGAGAGGATGCCCTGCAGGTAATTGATAGTAAGCCTACAGAAGGGCTGCCAGGGATGGAGAGGCGAGGGGATACGGGGGAGGCTGAGTCTACCACAAATGACAGGGGTCACCAGGCAGGTTAAGGGCAGTGGAGAAGCTTAAGCAGATTTGGGTTCATATCAGTTGCTGGGGATCTGATGCCCTGACACATGCCCTTGACTGCTGTGGTGGCAACTCTGGATTCCTGGGCCTGGATCATCCACGCAGAAGTGTCATATGCCCTTCATGTCCTGAACAGTTTCTTGTAGAAAGCCTCTAGCTATTCTAGGTGGCTCTTCTAGAAACTGCTGCAGACAACCCAGGTGTTCATGGCTACCTTCAGGCCCTCCACCCCCTTTGACTATCTTTTGACCTCTATGTGGATCTGAGTTATCCTTGGGCTCTTACCCTAGTACTCCCACAGCTGGTGCTGGTTATGATGAATTTGTTCCCAATGAAGGAGATGCCATTGTTCAGACTGACTTCAAGAGAGACTTCCCTAATGCACAGAAAAGAGACTAGCTGATGGAAAGAGCCCTGGAGACCCAGTTTACTCAGACTGTCACACATGTCAATCCTCAGTGTAACAGTGCCCAGCACTGTACTCCCTGAGAATGGACAGGTAGGCAGAGAAACTTTACTTCCGAAAGCAAAAAGAGCCAATCTCTAAAGTGTTGGTGAAGGCCGCAGACCAGGCCATAAGAGGACTGCATGTCTACGGCCATAGAGGCATGAGCTAAGGACTCAGGAGGTAGTTGAACACAGGTTTGGACCTTTGAACCTATCATCTTTTTCATCCTGCCCTCAGCAGAGCCTGGGCACTGTGTTTTCCTGAATACCACCAGGGTCACTAATAGGGGCACATAGAAGGGAAATGGAATCCATTGTGGGATGGGTGCTCTACAGCAGAGGGGACACCCCAGATTCTCCACAAGTTGATAAATGCACACCACCAAACTCTCCAGTAAGGCCTCCAGCCAGGGGCACTTTTTCAGATAAACTCCCCAATGGCCCTCCCCTAAGGCCTCCAGCAACGAGTACTTACTTTCCAGTGTGTTGTATTTTTGGTCCAGGACATGTTAAACCATCTTCATTCAGATCAGTAGGGACTTCATCTAAAAGAGAAGGACTCAAGATTATGAATATCCACTATCTCCCTGTCTGAGAGTTAATATTGGTTAATGACTGCCCACTCCCTCCTGCCTCTTTTTGTTCAAGGGCACCTAAAAAACCCCAACTCTACCCAGCACAGAACAGCACTCATACCCAAGCAGGCACATATAGCAATGGCTCCATCATCTCAGGGCTTGTTTGATAGAGATTGAGGGGAAAAGAGCAAAAACAGAAACACAGGACAACGTAAAAGACAGAGAGCAGCGGGGCATGCTGGAGTGAGGGCAGATGCTCTTTTACTGGTGATTTGTTTCTTTTTTAAAGATATGAAGTTTTATTTAAAAAAAAAAAGAAGTATTTACACATCAAACGATGCCTTTCCCAGAATTTAATTAAGGATGTTCAGTGGTGAGAGTGTTATGTATCTGGATTGTGTGGATTGTGAGTTACTGAGAGTAGGCCATGGATGCCTCAAGACAATGTACAATTCTTGGTGCTTTTGTGTTTGGTGTACCATGTCCACTGAAGTTGGTTCTGTGTGAGCTGCTGGGACTTGAGCTATGAGCAGTCAGGGAAGGATCTGAGGGTTGGTGACTCTGGGATAAGTAAAAGGCAAAGGGCGAGGCACCAAGGAAGAATCTACTAGGTGGCTGAAGGCAGTGAGTCAGAAAGTTTGGGCCCCAGGAAGAAATTTGAG
Organism: Meriones unguiculatus; assembly: GCF_030254825.1. NCBI lineage: Eukaryota > Metazoa > Chordata > Mammalia > Rodentia > Muridae > Meriones > Meriones unguiculatus. Next base: position 11,920,551 of record NC_083357.1, on the reverse strand, counting down.
CTTTACTGTTTAGTGCCATTGGATTTGTCAGGGGCTGCGGAGGCTCCAGAGGCAGTTTGGACCTAAAGGCAAGATGACATGCTGGTGCACTGCGTACAGGGATAGGCATACAGGATAAGGTACAGGAAGTGGGTGGATAGCTGTTAGTTACTGAGCTGAGGAAGGGAATAGGGATTTCTCTTTCTTTGCTTTAGGAGCCTGAGAAGAATTCTGTAACTGTGGCAGGAGAAGCCTCTCACTCCTTGACACACGTTGTCTTCCTGGCCCACTGAGCTGGGCAAAACGTCATGAACTGAGCTGTGTCCCCACCGGCTAGCCTTCCAGTTTCCCAACCCTGGTTTCCCCTCTGTACTGTAACAAAGGCTTTCTAGGCATCTTCTAGACTCAGTCTGGTGGCTGCTGCTCTGCCCCACCTGTCCATTCCAGGGTCTAGCATTTGACTCTCAAGAAGCAGAACAGAAGGTAGGCTAAATAGATGCTTTAGTGAGGACAGATCTGTGTCACGCCAGCCTCCAGATGGCTTTGGGCACTGGAGGTTTATTCTTTCTCCATGTTTGTATGAAGGCATGCCACTTGGTCCTTTTTCCATTGGCCCATGCTGCCTTTAGCTGCCCAGTATCTGCTGGACATGGTCAGCGAGAAACCATGGCTGGCTTAGAGAAATGATGTTGTGTGGTAATGTGTATTGCACAGGTACCAACGGGCTACTTACCGACGACTCTGGAATCACTGAATGTGAATCTGCAAATAACTTGCCTCTGGTCTTTTGTGTTATCAAACCCATGTCCACTAATGTTTATTTGGTAGGAATCTGCAAGAAGAACATTTACAGTTGGAATGAGGAAGGGTTGGGTGCTGTGCTCTCTCTGCTCTTAACCTTTCATGAAGGGCTACCTTGAAAATGGAATTCTCAGGGGCCCTTATGAAACACCATCAGTGTCTGAAACATCATTAGTGGGACTTGTAGGGTAAGCAAATCCTCATCTGCTGTTACTAAGTATCCATGCTAATAATGTAGCTGGGGATGGGGGTCAGGTCTTGTGCAGTCCTACTGTAATCCTTGACCCAACAAGTCCCAAGTCCACAAGAAAGTTCCAGCCTGCTCCAGAGCTGAAACCTTCCTGCTCTGAGACCTCATGCACCCACTAATCCACACGGGCACTTTAGCAGAGCAAGGGCCTTCTTTGCACAGGGGAGTGTCCAGCTCCCTACGTGATTCCTGTGGTAACATTGAGCATGAAGACTATCAGTTCTTCCCTGTGTCTATGGTATAGAAATAGAGACCCCAGGGTCAAGGGCTGGGATATAAAGAATTGCTCAAGTCCCTGGCCTCCCAAGAGAGTCCTTCATAGCAGATGGCCTGTCTCAGATACAGGCCCAGAGGCCAACACATCCTTCTTCGTCCTCACTCACTCAACTTTGCCCATTAATCTGGGGTTTAGCTAGGTCTTCTAGCAGTGGAAAAACTCCCTGACACTGACACCAATATAAAAAAGACACAGAGAGGACAGGTGGGAGGTGGTTTCATAGGCAGGGTTCAGCTACCTGTCCCTCATTTGCCTGCATAGCTGCCTGGGGCCCCGGTCCAGCTCATTCCTGTCTCTCATGTATTTCAATGCCTCAAGTTAACTATCAAGGACCCTTCTTTACAAGGGTCCTCTTCAGGCTCTGTAGCACACGGTTTGACTCAGCGCCATTTCAAACCAACAGCCAATCCTGCTTCATTTGGGGCATAAGCTTTTGTCTGGGGCTGCCCTGGGAATGAGGGCTTTGTTTTCTTTTTGACTATGAAAAACTGCCTCACTGTAGTTGCCCCTGAGTCCACAGTAGGTACAACTTTAAATTTTGATTTTGTGATCAGTTCTATTAATTAATTATGAATTGATCGGTTAACTTTAGTTCCTGATTGCAGTTTCCCCTCCCTCTTTTTTTCCAGTCCTCTCCCAACCTCCATCCACTCCTCCTCCTGTTCCTCCTTCTTTTTCTTCTTTTTTTTATCATGGGAGAAGACATTTTATTCTACTTTTCTACTACTAAAAGAGAACTAAAATATTTTCATATGAAAGTATTACTGAAATAAATTGTATAGAGAATAACATGAACTTTTATGTACTGGTGTCTTTCTCCCTCTTTTCCTTTACCATCCTTGAGTTTCTATTCATTATGCAGAATCACATCCTTTTACTAAGTTATGTATTAAAATGCAATTTGCATAGTTTATGTCTCATAATTTTATGTAAGTGCTATCATATTATTGCTATCCTAAATTTTTTTGTGTGAGATTATATTTATTGGTGATTCTATGTGTGACTCTAGACCATCTGTTTTTTAATTTTATTTTTTCTTCACCATTTATTCATTATATATCCCAATTGAAGCCCCCTCCCTCAACTCCCCCCAGCCCCACCCTTTCTCCTGTTCCTCCTATTCCCTTCCCCTAGTCCACTGAAAGGGGAAGTTCTCCACTATTGCCATCTGCCCCTAGCTTGTTAAATCTCATCAGGACTGCCTGGATCATTTTCCTCCATGGCCTGGCAAGGCTGCATCACCAGGGTTGAGTGATCAAAGGACAGTCAACCAAGTTCATGATAGAGGCAGCTCCTGCTCCCCTCACTCAGAGATCCACGTGGAGACTGAGCTGCTAATCGGCCACATCTGAGAAGGGGGTCTAGGTCCCTCTCCATGCATGGTCCTCCTTTGGTGCATCAGTCTCTGCAGGATGCCCTGGGCTCAGATCTTTTAGTTTTGTTGGTCTCCTGTCCCCACCATGTCGCTCTAATCCCACTCCTCTCTTCCTTCATAAGACTCCTGTGCTCTGCCCAAAATTTGACCCTGAGTCTCAAGCACCTGCTTCAATCCTCTGTTGGGTGAATCCTTTTAGAGGACCCTCTATAATAGGCTCCCATCCTGTTTCCTCTCTTCCACCACTTCTGGTGTTTATCCTGTTTGCCATTCTGAATGAGATTTAAGCATCCTCTCTAGTGTCCTCCTTAGTGTTTAGCTTTTTTAGGTCGGCAGATGGCTGTCCTATATTATATGGCTAATATCTGCTTATAAGTGAGTGTATACCAAGCCATCCTTTCTGTTTCTGGGTTACCTCACTCAGGATGATCTTTTCTAGTTCCATCCATTTGCCTGCAAATTTTATGATTTCCTTATTTTTAATAGCTGAGTAGTATTCCATCGTGTAGATCTACCACAATTTCTGTATCCATTCCTCCATTGATGGACATCTAGGTTTTTTCTAGATTCTGGCTATTACAAACAAAGCTGCTGTGAACATAGATGAACAAATATCCTTATTGAATGGTGAAGCATCTTTTGGGTATATGCCCAAGAGTGGTATAGCTGGATCTTGAGGTAGTGCTATTCCCAGTTTTCTGAGAAAGCTCCAAAGTGGTTGTACAAGTTTTCACTCCCACCAGCAATGGAAGAGGGTTCTTCTTTTTCCACATCTTCTCCAACATGTGTTGACACTTTGATCTTAGCCATTCTGATCAGTGTAAGATGGAATCTCAGAGTTGTTTTGATTTGCATCTCCCTGATGACTACAGGAAGTTGAACATTTCTTTAAGTGTTTCTCTGCCATTTGATATTCCTCTGTTGAAAATTCTTTGCTTAGCTCTATACCAAATTTTAATTGGATTATTTAATTGCTGGTGTCTGAGTTCTGTATATATTCTGGATATGAGCCCTCTATCAGATGTAGGGTTGGTGAAGAACTTTTCCCAGTCTGTAGGCTGTCGTTTTGTTCTGTTGACAGTGTCCTTTGTTTTACCGAAGCGTTTCAGTTTTACAAAGTCTCATTTATTAATTGTAGATCTTAGAGCCTGTGCTGTTGATATTCTATTCAGGAAATTGTCTCCTGTGCCAATGAGATCAAGGCTCTTCCTCACTTTTTTTTCCAACAGATTTAGTGTGTCTGGTTTTATGTTGAGATATTTGATCCATTTGGACTTTAATTTTGTAAAGGGTGATAGAAGTGGATCTATTTGAATTTTTCTACATGTGGACATCCAGTTGGACCAGCACCATTTGTTGAAAATGCTATCTTTTTTCCACTGTATGGTTTTGGCATTTTTGTAAAAAATCAGGTGTCCATAAGTGTCTGGGTTTATTTCTGGGTCTTCCATTTGATTCCATTGATCCACCAGTCTATTTCTATGCCAGTACCATGCAGTTTATTTTTTTATTTTTTTATTATTTATTTATTTATCTATTTATTTATCTATTTATTTATCTATCTATCTATCTATTTATTTATTTATTTATTTATTTATTTTTCTTACTGTTGCTCTATAGTACAGCTTGAGATCAGGGATGGAGATCCCTCCAGAAGATCGTTTATTGTAGAGGATTGTTTTAGATATTTTGGGTTTCTTGTTATTCCATATGAAGTTGAGAATTTTTCTTTCAAGATCTGTAAAGAATTGTGTTGATAATATGATGGGAATTACATTGAATCTGTAGATTGCTTTTGGCAGGATGGCCATTTTCACTATGTTAATCCTACGAATCCATGAGCATGGGAGATCTTTCCATCTTCTGATATCTTCTTCTATTTCTCTCTTCAGAGACTTGAAGTTTTTTCACACAAGCATTTGACTTGCTTGGTTGGAGTTACACTAAGATACTTTGTGTCTTTTGTGGCTATTGCGAAGGGTGTTTTGAGATAAATGGGCAGTAATTGCTTTACATCACAGTGTCACCACAGCATGTACCTTCCACACCTACATCATACTATACCTAAAGCATACCGCCCCATGCATGCTCATCCCCCACATACACACAGTAACTTCATAGGCACATATACATCATTTGTACGCACATACATACATATATATGTTTTGTGTACCACCACGTATTAGCTATAATACATACTACAAACTACACATGCATCCATACAGCTTATGGCATATGTACCCATTAAACACAAACACACTATCACCATGTGCCCTCTAGAAATACTACATAGTTAGTCACATATATCATGCATAACGCACGCACACAACTCACAAGAAGCTCCTTAATGCGACTTATATACTTACAAAAGGACATGCCCTAAGCCCTTGTTGTGTGTTGACAAAGCAACACACATGATTTAGTCCACACTCACAGTTGTAAGCATGCCACAGATATCATACATACTACTCTTATATACCAGACAACACAAATACATGCCATTAACCACATAAATATATACTAGACACCACAGGCCACACTAAAACTCAGACATGTAGCACATATCATATAAACACATCATGTGGTACATATACACTCCCACACCACAATTTGTCACACCACAGAACACCCAAACATACAAATCACAATCATATATCAGACTCTCCTCCCATGCCCATTTGAGCCTTATCATATCACATATACCATACATTTACACGCTGCTCACACGTACCTACCAAAAGCACTTACCATGCGCAAGACATCTCTACCAGATAGACTGCACACATAGCATAACTATTCCCCTCTCTGCATTTTAAACCGCATGTGTATCCTCCTCTTTCCCATAATATTTTCCCAAGACACACTACATACATGGAGATAAACCTCACCACAGAAGTATTACATGAAGATTTTCTACCTACTGTTAGGTCTCAAAGCTAGGACAAATGGCCTAGGTGCCTATTTAATGTATCAAAGTGGATACTGGCAGCCAGGTTCTCCCAGCATCCCTCAGTCCCTACCTGTTACAGGGTATGGCTGGCATAGCCTGCCCCTTACCCTGAACTTCTCCAGCCCAAGGGTTGGGCAGCCTTCCTCCAGCTCCCCTTTCATATATAATGCAACCATTTTGGCTACGTGGCCTTTATCTACCCTTTACCATCTGGCCTCTTAGTCTGCCTCTCCCCTCTTCCCTCCCCCTCTCCTCACATTGTCCAGGCTCAAGTCTTGTCATGTTCACTCTAGACTCTCCCAGATGTCCCTGCCTCTGACTATCCTTTGCCTTTTATCTCTAATAAACTTTCTGCACCACCATACCTAGGAGTACTCATATCCTTTCCTTATTTATTTTTCATTTACCTGTAAAACATACACAGGACATATGCTTTATTACAAACTACCCCAACTCAATTTTCCATGCTTACGTTACACAGAAATACCACACCTACTCATCTATCCACGATATCCACCCGCATGCATACCGTGTATGTCACAAACACATGACACACAATCCAGATTTCCTACCTATATGCATCTCTACACAGAAACACATGTGTACAGTCATACACAACTCTCAGTGAGTATATGTATTAATTTTCTCATTATTTCAACAAAGGATCTCATAAAAGCATCTTAAGAAAGGACTTATTTGACTCAGAGGTCAAGGGTACAGATCACCATGGAAAACCAGCATGCTTAAGCTTGTACTGGAACCATTGGGTTCAAAGGGCTTGGGTAGCCCTGGCCTTCAGCAGGCAGCCTGGGATTCCTTCAGCACACATGGCCTTTATTTGGCCAGCTCCACAACATGGCTGCATTTTTCTTCAATGGATGTTCTATGGCTCTAGCTTCTCCAATGTGCTGGGATCTCCACTGCAATGTAGGCTTAAACAAAGATCTTGTAAGGTCTCTTCTCTATGGAGCACTGAACCTGCTATACATTGGATGGCCTAAAGAGCTCTCATAAGACTCCATTACCCCCTCAATGCTGCATCTTGTGGGTATGCAAAACCAAGACCACGTAAACGACACTGCCAACTTCTGCTGTCAGCTTGGAAAAGATGTAGTGACATCTGTATGTCTTGGTTGCTGAATCTGAGAAAACACTTTTCTATAGGTATTTTTGAACTGGAAATCCCTTCTGAGTTCATACTTTTTCTTTTTAAATAAATTTGCATTTTATAAGGTGGACCACTTTACAGGTGTGTGTGTGTGGGGGGGAGGGGGTTATCTTGTCCCCAGGGCACCTTTCCTATTGTCCTTGTTCTGCTAAGGACATTAACTAATTACAAGCATTTTCTCAGTACTTGTTTTGTTTACAACCTTAAAATTTCCCATTTTCTCCTGTCCAATAACACATTTTTTTTTCATATCCTTTTTGGTCCTGTGTTTCTCTTTTGTTGTAGACCTGGTTAGCAGTGATCAATTACCATGACACACCCTGAATGCTATTTTATGTCTTGAGATTTCTTCTGTCAAATAAATTAGTCCTTGAAGTTTGAATTCAGTTCACTCAAGTTCTCAGGACACTAAGCACAATACAGTCACATTTCTTGCCAGAATATGACATGAATGACCTCTTCCTGGGTTCCTGATGGGATCCTTAGAGGCCTCCACTGTCTAAGTGTCTCTTGGCATACTGGTCTTGCAAATTTCCATTAGAATGACCCACTAGGCTTTGCTTAGAGCATTCTTGTGCTTTTCTGTATCAAAGTTCCAAACTTTTGTATATTCTTCCTGCAAACTATTTTCAAAGGCTTAGGAATCACACAGTCAGAATTTTGTAAGAATCTTACTCCTGATACCAGTTTTCTGTATTAGTTTCTTCTTTTGTTGATGTGACAAAATGCCAGAAAAATAAAGTTAAAGGAAGGGCTTATTCAGTTCGGTTTTAAACATTTAAAGAGTTCATCATGTAGGGGAAGAAGTCATGGTGGGAGGAACTTGAGGCAGTTGGTCATACTACTTCATAGTTATAAAGAATAGAGAGTTGAATGTTGGGCTCAGCCTAGAACCTCAGGCCATAGAATGGTGCTTCCTGTATTTAGAGTGGTTTTCCCCACTTCAATTTACCCGGTTCAAAAACTTTCTCACAGTCATGCTAAGAGGTGTGTTTTCTAGGTCATTTTAGATTTTGTCAATATTAATTATCAAAATACATAAATCACATCTACCACACACATCATGGAAGCACCACACACATACAAACCAGTCACAGAAACAATATCACAACTACACACACTCGTGCAATTGTGTACACGCTCTTGTGTTACACCATCTACTCATGTCAGCGACCCCTCAGCTCTTACCTTTTGCACACACAAGGGAAGGCTCCACAGATAGTATTTCAATACAGGACTTGGTAGCAAGCTGAGAGACAAACAGAGAGATGGAGATGGGCAGATAGTACACCCCAGGGAATGCAGAGAGGGGTCCCCTAGTCTTCCATATCCTACTTACTCACCGGTTCAACGATGCTGTTCAGAGCATTAAACCCTTCGTTGACCCCAAAACTGTGGTTTTGGCTGTCCGCAATGTCTACTATCTATGATAGGAGAAAAGTAACTGGTTTGAACCGCAAAGCCAGGAACCATGATTGCAACAGATTCCCCGACTTGGGACAGGAACTGTTGTCCCCAGGTCATGGTGACAGTAGGACATCAGGTGCTAACTGGCTTTCATTTATAGCCCAGATTTAAGGGGTGGGAAGCTCTCCTGCCCACTCTGCATAAGGATTGACTTACTCAACCATGAGAGCATCCCTTTCGCAGTGTCTAGTTCTAACCCACAGTACCTTGGGCAGGTGAAAATACCACCCTCTTGGTATTGTAAAGATGCTTTTACAATCTTGCTTCTATACGGGGGCACTTGGTCACCTGGACTGAAGTACCTGCCATTTGTTATACATATATACACCGACGGTGTAAACAGTTGCTCCCATTTTCCGGGCTTTTCTGGCCTAAAAGAAAAAAGAATGCTAAAAATAAATCCTCAAATACTGGAGGCAGAGTGCTGACACCTGTGGACTGGACTAACCTCTTCCTTGGTCTCCTGAAATGGCTGTATTGACAATGTCCCAGCAGTCAGAGCAATAATCACGCTGTTGACATTGTGGCCTGCAGAAGAAGCAAGAAGTGCATGGGCTTGGTGGAAATACTCTAGGGACTGCCTAGTGAGTGAGGCTGCAGACCCATCATGGTGCTTTGCAGTAAAGCTGGCCATTCCTCAGTCAGTCTCAGAGTAAAAGGAAGGCCTTCTTCACCACCTGCTCTACATATAAGGATCCAGAGGGGTTTGGAACCCTCCTAGGAGGCCTGGCCTCTTGTTCCCTGGCTATGGAACCTCTGTCCTAATGGAAGTCTAGTTCCTGAGCCATGGGCCCAGCCTCTCCTTCCTTGCTGAGGTTGCCTGGTGAGGCAGGGTGGGTCTGGGGCCAGCTTTTGACACACCCTTAGGGACAAGTTACTGGTAATAGGAGGACCAACAAATCAAGACCTGTAATGAACATTTAAAAAGGTATCACAGTCAGGATCCCCACTATGCCCAAGGCTGCACTGGATAACCAGGACTCACTCAAGATAACCAGACACAGTCCTCGAACCCTATGATGCCCACTGCACAGTATAGAAGAGCAATGCTCTGCTCTGCACAACTGGAGAGAAGCCACCTTGATATGTCCTGTGGCTCTAAAGTCTCCCCCAGGATCCAGACCCTCAAATCAGAGACTTCTGTTAGAGACTAGACCTACCTTCAGCTAAGATACATTGCACAGGTGAGTAGCCTTGGGAAGGTAGGCTTAGAACTGTTGTTAGGAATTTAGAGTGTGAATCTTGTGCAATGACCTTCACCATAACAAAATATAACTTTGTTATACTAAGCACACATATCTACCTTTTTGCTCATTATAAGACCCCGAGTCAGAAAGTCTTAAGAAGGGACCCAATGGCCTCTCATCAAAATTTCCCATTAAATTCCAAATATTCCTACGTGTACTGACAGCCTGTAGTCTAGAGGGACACAGATCTTGGCTGGGCTTAGGAAGTTGACCAAACAAGAGGTAAAAGAGAAGACTTGGGAATAAGAGGAAAGCCAAGCCCAGGCTTCAATGCACAGGGTCCTCAGTCTGCTCAGCCCTTATGCTTTCTTCTTGCCATCCACCAGTACATCTATAGGCCAAGGACTAGTGTGCACAAAGCCTAAGCCTACAGGTGACCACACTCAGCTTTCGGTCCCTCAGAAGCATCCTGAGTGAGGTGCTGTGCTCAGAGGGGATTGCTGCACAGGGAAGGGAGCACTAGCCTCAAGAATCAGACTTGAAGAGATAGAGGATCTGTACACAGTCTCAGTAGGAAGCCCAACTCTGTTGGGCCTGCCTCGCTGAAGGTGCAGACAGCTCACCTCCCGAGGTGGCGTTTTGGATTTGTTCATTCGCCTGGCAGGAAATGAAAAAATACAACAGTGACACAGTGCAATGACCCCAATGGTATTCTCTACTGGACAGCACTCATAGGTGGCTACAGATGTCTGTACCTTTACAAATCCTTTCTGCATGTATGAACGTCCTGCAGGTACCACTTTCTCAAGTTTGAGAAGGCCGTTGCGGATTTCTTCTCTGAAGAGAATTGAAAAAAAAAAAAAAAAGAAGTGGCATGAAGTTTATTCACAGTGACGAGACATCTTCAAATCATCCTAGGGCCTTGCTCATTGTGTAGACCAGCTGGCTAAGAGAGGGCACTAGACAAGAGTCACTGTCTTTCCCTTCTGGGCTGGGCCTTTCTCTGTCCCTGATTCCATGAACACTGAGGTGGTTCAGGAGGGAACAGGAAATTCATTGGTCCCCATGGGAAAGTTTGGTTTTATTTGAGTCCATCTACATTTTGGGGCATACAGACCTTGGAAATTTGGGATGGAGCCCTTGCCTATTAAGTCCTTGGAGAACATTCTGGAATTAGCATTTAATCTAGGGGTTTCCGGGGGATATCTGCATTCTAAATAGGCAGCCTAATGCCAAGGTTCCCCTCCTTCTGAGCAGTCCATTAGTCACTGGGATGGGCTTAAAGGGGACCATGTCAGCCTGCTGAGGCACTGCCTGGCTCCCATCCTCACTGTCACAGAGTCCTGGTCTGACTCCCTTCCCTCTTCCTGGTAAAGGCTGAAGCCAGTGTATGTAGATGTGAACCCAACTGTGAACTCCACAAGCTCCCTACAGAGAATTCCTGAACCTGGATTTGGGCCCTGAGGGCCATCCATGAGCCACCTGTATTGTTCCCTAGGCTAGAAACAACATGGCCTGTCAGGTACTGTTAAAACAGAACACACTGAGGTGGGCAGGGCTGGGCCCGATGGTCATTCTAGGACAAGAAACGGGAGTATTAGGTTCCAGGTAATCCAATGTGACAAGGCTAAGTAGGCATAGCAAGGAGATCCACAGTAGACTCTAACATTTCTTCCTATTGGGAAAGAGAGAGGCGTCAGCAGGGGCTGAGTCCTGAAAGCCCCATGCCAGGCCCAGGTACCCCGCATGAGAAAATAAGATGATCATGTTCAGCATGCCCAATGGGGGCCAAACCAGGGATTTCCAGCCTGTCCTGTTCTCCTCCCTTTGCCAGCACAGCCCAGTCCAGTTCTTCTTTGTACAGCCTAGCCCAACTCTTTCTCTCTGCCCTACTGCTAGCCTTCTCCCATCCTAGCATCTACCCTTCTGCTTGGCCTAGCCCACTATCCTCTGTATAGTTCTATCCCAACCCTCCACCCAGCCCAGACTCAGTCCTCCACTCAGCCCAGGACAAGCCCCTGTCTTGCCTAGCCTCTCCCTTCTGACTTTCCTATGTTGCTGCCAGTCTCCCTCAGTATTTCTCTCTGCCATTTGAATCTAGTCAAGTCTCCCCCAAGCCAAGTCACATGAGTACACTACACTAGGGCTTGCCTGGACTCTTGGAAACCAATCTCTTCCCACCTCTCCCCCCGAGATGAGCTCATGGTGCCAAGTCCATATACTCAGAGACTCTTGTGCCTTCCCTGCGGCTGGCTGGTCTCCCTCACTTCCTGCTTCTGCCTTTTCTTTCATACCTCTGGACACCCCATTCTGAGATGCCATCACACCTCTTTCTGTTTCTCTAACTCCCTATGGAGTCTCTGGTGGAGGATCCAACCTTGACCTTCCCTCCTAATCAGCCAGAAGCCCCAGCTTCATACCTCTGGGATTCTGGGTACAATTAAGTCACCCATCTTTGTGATCACCTTTTTCCCATACCTTCTTGTTTGGTGACTCAGCACAGGTGACTCATGACCCCATCATGAGGCTTCCTTACTTAGGATCACAGGGGACCTATCTGCCCTCCCCATACTCCAGTGCTTTCCTCAGGGTTTCTCAGCTGTCTCTCTGCTTCACTTGTCCAAACAGAGTGACAGCAGGCCACACACAGGCCAGTATTCTTAATGGTACTAATACACACACTTCACCAGCTCCCTAGGTCCGTATGTTATTATAGACAGGACCTAAGTAAAATTCAGGAGTTGAGAACTTCTAGAAGCTAAGGCCCATTCTGCTTGAGTACAGGCTCAAGGGGCACTAGTAACTTAGGCCTGGAGGTCAGTTTGGATACATAGGTGCCCTATGCATTGGCAGTGCGAGGGGTGGGGGGATCACAGAGGTCTCTGCAAGCCCTCCATTTCTTCAAGACCCCTGTGTCCTGGCCACTGGGATAGCTTCAGGGTTCAGAGCAACATTTACCTGTCTGAGGTGAGTGGCATGAGAACTTCACCCTTTGTTGAGAAGGTAATGAAGGACATCCGCAGTTTAGGGCTGGGGACAAAGCATAACAACTGAGAAGCCAATACATTGGATCATCAACCTGTCAAGGAGCAGAGATGCCCCGAGTCCCTGATCCCACTCCTCTCTTTTACACTGAGGTAAGGACCTAAAGTGACATTGGCAAAGGATTCTAAAGCCCTTGGTGATATATAGGTTCACAGAAGAGTGTTAGGACACTCACATCATCCATTTTGAACAGGCAAAGAGGCTCCCACACTCTCCAATGGGGGCATCCTCATCTCTGGTCCCTGATACCAAATTCTTTGCCTCTGTAGCCATCTTTCTTCACCCGCTCTGCCTCCAGCTCAAGGAGATTACTGTCTCTTTTCTGGGAAGCCCTTCACATGCATGCCTCCCCTTCCTGTCTCTGTCTATGCTTTACAGTAGGATATCAGATCCCCTTGGCTTAGCATGAGGTCTGCTATGGATTTGTCCCTAAGCTACCCATTGTCCTATTCCCCTTGCCTTTCTGGACTTACCTTGCCTCCCTAGTCTAAGGGATCAACAATTATATTCTGAATTGGAAGCATCCCTCACAGTCCCATGTTTTAAGCTTTTGTTCTCCATCTGGTGACACTACTTTGGGTGGCTGAAGAATCTTTAGATGGTGTCTGGCTGATTGAAGATCATCAAGTGCAGACCATTAATAGTTCTAGCCTGGTTGCTGTCCCTGCCATAAGTTTTCTCCTTTTTGTGAATAGCCTGGGCTTCATGCTCCTCTTGCCATGACTGCTAAGGATGGACTGGAACCCTCTGAACATGTGAGCCACAGACACCTCTATTAAGCTTTGTCTGATTAAGTATTGTGGTCACAGTAATGTTACCCTCTGAACTTGCTCTTTTTCCAACCTTGAGGACTCAGTTTACATTTACAGCTTCACTAGGAGCCAGAAACTTTTCTCTGAGGGTTCCTGCCTTTTCCTTTGGCTTTCCATAAGCTACCCAGTCCTCTCCTCTGGCCCTGAATATCCTGTCCTAAATGTCAGTTACCATGTATCAGGATGTCTTTTGCACTCTGAGAGGTTCTGAGGGACTCTATCCTGTACTACAACTAGACCCCAAGCAGGATCAGCCAGTGCTGCAGACACCTCCACTGCACTCTGACCCCCCCACTTTGTTAGCATACCAGCCTGGACCTATGCTCCCTCTATGAGAGAATCTCATGCCCATCCCATCTAGGAGATATGCTCTTTGTCTGAAAGAGGCCTATCTGCTTGAAGCACAGGGGAGAATACAGCCAGGAGAAGCCATACTTTTGGAATTTCTTCACCAAATTCTCCGTAAATTGATAAACATAAATCCAGTTATCGCCCACACTGCCTGACCTGAAGACAAAGGAGACATATGTCAATGCATGATGCAACTTCATAGGACAGGGAGGGATAGTTTCAGCCTTCTTAGTCTTCCCCGTTAGCAACCTCTCCCCTTGTCACTGCTGCTGACTATGGTGGATCATCATGAGAGGGTAACTTTCCTCAGGGCCAGTAGTGAATAGAAGATAGCTAAACAGCCTCATCTACTGAGACTGTGAGGTCCCAGGAAGGGCCTTTAGTGGCTCAACACAGTGCCTGGTTGTGCTAGGTGAGGGCTATGTGGTCTCACAGTGAAGGAAGATGTCTTGATTAGTGTTCTGACGTGTGAGGCTCTCCACCCTGCCTCTATTGACTTTTAACTTACCAATTCTCAGTTCTGTCCATGAATGGCTTGGCCAGGACTACTGGCACAATTGTCACCAGAAGGCTTTTGAGCACTAGGAAAGACCTAGAGCATGACCCAGGCTTGGGCTGTAATTTCCTTATCGAACTCTTGGGCTGTTAAGGAACCAAAACTACTGCTCAGGTGAGATTACTATGTCGGTTGTGGAAAATTTGGAGGGTAGGGCAGGTCTTGAGGGTTGTAGATCTTTCGAGCTCTTTGTTTTTTGGTTGGTCACCATGACATAACCAGCTGCAGCTGTCATGCCTTCCACACAAGGATAGACTGGACCATTGAGCCATTTACGAGCCAAAATAAAGTTCTTCATTTTTAAAAACGAAGTAATATTTACATCATCAAGGATCTGAACCATGATCTTTCTTCAAGCCTTGTGCACTGTCCTGTTCAGCAATTGCTGGGCTAGCTTTGACTTGGAAAACCCATTCATGATACAAACTTTGCCATGGGGAATTGCCAGACTAATGTATTCCTTTCTTCCCCATATTAGAGAAAGATAAAATCTTTCAAGTATCCTGTCATAGTGATAAAGGAAGTAGTGAAGAGCCATAGATTCCCCACATTTCTCCCTATTTCCCAGAATCCACAGCTGAATTAAAGGAAATTCCCCCAGGAGCTGTGCTTCAGCTATGGAGGTTCAGTGCTGGAGGCAGTTATACATCCAGTTTTCTGAGAACCGTGAAAGAACTGGCTGTCCTGAACCAGGATGAGCATTGCTAGCTGTTGCCAAAGAAAGCAGCTGAGGACTTGCTCACTTCTGCCCCGGGTCTGTCATTTCCATTGTCATTATTCTCATCAAGATCCCAGGGCCTGTTTTTTCCTGCTTTGTCCTTGCATGGAGTGTGAACAGATGAAGAATGATTATAAACTTGTGAAGAAATGAAACAGGACATGGATCGGCTTCTGAACACTAGAGAACACAAACAGTTGTATGAGGTAAAGGAGTCAATAAATGGTATGTGGATAGATTTCAATGAAGAAATAGACATACTGAAGGAAAACAAAAATGGAATGCTGGGAATGAAGGAAACCAATAAGTCAAATAAAATGCTCAGTGGAAAGCCTCTCCAACAGAATGGATTATGAGAGGGCAGAATAGAAGGAGTGGAGAAAAGGGTAGAGAAACTGAAACATTCAGTCAAGGATAAAAATATAAAAATTCTCAATATGTGTGAATACATCAGAATGATTATTCATCATGATAAAGTTGGCTTCATTCCACATATGTAGGGATAACTTGACAAATGCAAGTAAGTAAACACAATACATCATGTAAGTGGACTCTAGGACAGAAATCACGTGATCATCTCACTACAGATAGAAAAGATCTGATAAAAAGAACCAAACCTACTTCAATTCATGACAAAATCCCTGGAAAGATTAGGAATAGAGGGGACATACCTCAACAAGATGAAACTATACAATAAATCTATAGCCCCCAACATTTCCACTAAGATAGGGGCAACTCAAACCAAACCAAGCAAGTCAGAGATCTATACGACAAAAACTTCAAGTGTCTGAAGAAAGAAATTGAAAAAGATACCAAAAGATGAAAAGATCTCCCATGCTCATGGATCTGTAGGATTAACTTAGTGAAAATGGCCATCTTACCAAAGGCAATCTACAGATTCAATGCAAACCCCATCAAAGTAT
The DNA here is from genome assembly GCF_030254825.1 of Meriones unguiculatus. NCBI lineage: Eukaryota > Metazoa > Chordata > Mammalia > Rodentia > Muridae > Meriones > Meriones unguiculatus. Next base: position 11,904,692 of record NC_083357.1, on the reverse strand, counting down.
CACACAATTTTCACAGACCTTCAAAGAATAATTCTAACCCCCCATATATATAAAGTCAGAAAAGCTAAAACAATTCTACACAATAATAGAACTTCTGGAGGTTATCTTCATACGTGACCTCAAGCTATACTACAGAACAACAGTAATAAAACTGCATGGTACCGGCATAGAAATAGGCTGGTGGCTCAATGGAATTCAATCAAAGACCCAGAAATAAACCCACACACCTATGAACACCTGATTTTTGACAATGGAAGCAAAATCATAAAATGGAAAAAAGATAGCATCTCCAAAAAATGGTGCTGGTCTAACTGGATGTTTTTGTAGAAAAATGCAAATAGATCCATATTTATCACCCTGCACAAAATTCAAGTTTAACTAGATCAAAGACCTCAACATAAAACGAGATACACTAAATCTACTAGAGGAGAAAATGGGCAAGAGCCTTGAACTCATTGGCACAGGGGACAATTTCCTGAACAGAACACCAACAGCTCAGGTCCTAAGATTTACAATTAATAAATGGAACCTCTTGAAAGTGAAAAGCTTCTGTAAAGCAATGGACACTATTAATAGAATGAAACAGTAGTCTACAGCTTGGGAAAACATCTTCACCAATCCTACATCCAGCATAGAGCTAATATCCAGAGTATATAAAGAACACAAGAAATTAAACACCAACAAATCAAATAATCTAATTAAAAAATGGGATATAGAGCCAAACGGAAAATTCTCAACAGAGGACTCTCAAATGGCGAAGCACTTAAAGAAATGCTCAATGTTCTTAGTTGTCAGGGAAATGTAAATCAAAAAGGACTCTGAAATTCTATTTTACACCCATCAGAATGGCTAAGATCAAAAACTCAAGTGACAACACATGCTGGCAAGAGTGTGGATAAAGGGGAACCCTCCTCCATTGCTGGTGGGAGTGAAAACTTGTACAACCACTTTGGAAATAAATTGATGCTTGCTTATAAAACTGGGAATAGCGCTACCTCAAGACCCAGCTATACCACTTCTAAGCATATACCAGAAAGATGCCCCCCCCATACAGTAAGAACATTTGCTCAACCTATGTTCATAGCAGATTTGTAATAGCCAGAAACTGGAAGAAACAACCTAGATGTCCCTCAAAAGAGGAATGGATACAGAAATTGTGGTACATCACAATGGAATACTACTCAGCTATTAAAAAGAAGAAAATCATAAAATTTGCAGGCAAATGGTGGGAACTAGAAAAGATCATCCTGAGTGAGGCAGCACAGAAACAGAAAGACAGACATGGTGTATACTCACTTATAAGCAGATTTTTGTCATATAGTACGGGATAGATATAATATAATGCACATACCCCCAGAAGAAAAGCCCAGGGGGCGTGTTAGGCTTTATGTTGGCATAGTACGTAGGGGAGTGTGGGATATCTCTGACATGGACTATGTTGCCTGCTCTTTGATCACTCCCTCACTCCCACCCCGATGGGTCTTCCCTACAAGGTGACAGGGGAGGAAGAACTCAGTCCTTATGTGAATAAATGAGCTGGAATGCCTGGGTAGGAGGGCTCCCCTATTCTGAGAGATAGGGAAAGGGGTATGCAGGAGGGAGGGTGGGACCAGGAGAAGAGGGAGGGACATAGGAGTGAGATGTACATTAAATTAATTAATAAAAAAGAACAAGATCAAGGTGCCTTTTCCCCATTCCTATATAACTGAGAGAAGCCATAGCTAAAACAATCAGACAAAAGAACAGATAGGGATGTAGATAGGAAAAACAGAGGTAAAAGTATCCTTCTTTGCAGATGCTACAATTCTATGCATAAAAGACCATAAGGATACACTAGAAAACTCTTAAAGCTGCTAAATGCTTTCAGCAAAGTGGCAGGTTACACAATGTGTAAAAATCAGCGTCCTTACTAAACACCAATTACAAACATACTGAGAAGGAAATCTCTGAAATAGTTCTAGTCACAATAGCCTTTAAAAACAAAAACAAACAAAAGCCTTGAAATACACTTATCCACAAAAGTGCTAGAGCACTAGAACAGAAACGCTAAGACACAGAAGAAAGAAATTGAGGAAGACATTGAAGATGCAAAGACATCCCATTCTCATGGACTAGAAGAATTAATATTGTGAAAAAGGCTGTCCAGCAATGTATGTCCATTAAAAAAAATTCTGATACCATTTTTTTTTCACAGAAATAAAGAAGTAAAAATTCATGTGAAAGTGCTAAAGACTGTGGCAAGAAAGTAATGCTGGCAATAGCAACATATCTGATTTCAGGTTATATTACAGAGCCACAATAACAAACAAATAAGGGACAACAAACAAATAAAAAATAAAACACAAAGCTCAGTCAAGTAGATTGGAGTACCCACAAATAATTCTATGCTTCTGCAGCCACCTGAGGATTTGACACAGTCACCAGAAAACACACACTGGAGAAAGGTGGTCTCATTGACCAATGGCGCCGAGTACCCGCCTGTAAAAAATGAACCAGAATCACATGTCTTACTTTGTGCAAGAATGAATTCCAGACGGAGGGAAGGTATTAATGTAGGGCTGGAGACTGAAGCTGCTAGAGGGAAAAGGAGAGAAACAGCACAAGATACAGGCATAGGTAAGGACTTTGATTAAGGCTCCTATTTCTCAATAAATCAAGCCAATAATAAAGGGTCGGACCTTATAAAATTAAAAAGCTTCTGTATATCAAAGGGATAGTTAGTCTGATGAAAACATAACACAGAGAGAATAAAAGAAAATCTTTGCTAGTAAACACCTGATGGAGAATTACTATCCAGAACAGATTAAGAAACTAAAAGTTGAACCAACAAGAAAAGAAACTATTCAATTAAAAGGGGGTGGTGATAGCTAAGGAACTGAAGACAGAATTTTCTAAAAGGAGTTCAAATGGCAATAAATACTTTAAAAGTGTTCAACATCTGTAGCCATCAGGGAAAATAAACAATTAAAACCACTTTAAGAATTCGTGGTCAGTCTGGTCAGAATGGCTATCACCAAGGAAGCAAAAACCTAACTGTGCTGGTGAGGATATGGAGTAAGGAGAATCCTTGTTCACTGTAGGTGGAAGTATAAACTGGTATAAACAACTGGGATGCTAGTATGGATATTTCTCAGGAAAAAAAACTAAAACTAAAACTACCATGTAACCCAGGAATATACTTGTGGGCCCATACCCAAAAACACTCTATACCTTACCACAGAGATACTTGTTTATCCTTATTTATTGGTGACATTCACCAATTGTGGAATGGTTAATGAAAACATTGTACATGCACAGGGGAGGTTTCTTCCAGTAAAAAAAAATGAAATTACTGTCACCCCATAAACAGCCACAACACTCTTGCACTGGTGAACACATCTTGTCTGGCAGGTCAGAACTGTGGCACTTAGGGTCCAGTGCTTGATAAAGACCATTACTGCTTTTTCTCTCCCTCAGCAGCCTGAATAGCACCTTCTACGACTATAAAATCTATACACCAGGGAAAGACTTTCTTGGTCAGTTCAAGAGTGATTTCTTCATGTCCTGCAACAAAAGTGTGTGGTGCTGTTGGCGACCAGGGCTGATCATCTAGTTATGGTTGGCAGCCAGGAGAAACGGCAGTAGCTTGTTTTGGGTACCTTTGGGGATCTTCAAACCAATAAGTATCCATATTTGACACTAAGATTTTCATTTAATAACCCCTGTCTTCTATGAGCAGCGGGGAATCTCATTCAAACTTTCATATAGCTTCCCCATATGTCCTAAGTTTCGGTAAATCCACTCTTTCTGGCTCCATTCCCTCCACCCACCTCTCTGCATTTCCACTTAAACTTTAAGCTCCCAGGACCTCCCACCTCTGTCCTTTCATATTTATAGGAAGATCAATGGAACTGTAAAGCATGATATCATGTGAGGTAGGTGAATCCTAGCTTCTAATTTTTATGTGTGCATTTATGTGGGAGTGTGTATTTAGTCTGAGAAATGAGGAGGCCCATTAGAGAAAAAAATGAAGCTTTAAGGGTGGTGGAGGAGGGTAATAGGTCCCATGTACCTTCCCATGTCATGTAGAAGTAGAAGGGTATGGAAGGTAGAGAAACTCTGAGGGCAGAAAGGTGGTGGGGCAGGAAGGCTGGGGAGAGGAGTAGGGAAGGGTAAGATTGGCCAAACCTGTGTATGAAAAAGCGTTAAGCAGGAAACACCAAACCCTAGCCGCTACACTGCCAGGGAACTACAATTATAATTTTTGTCTTACAACTGTGAGTTACAACCGTGTCATAGATGAGAAAAGAAATTAAAAAAAAATATCCACCAATGAATGCTGATATTTTATTAAAACTGACAATGACTGGATTTTGAAATAACAGTAAAACTTCAGGTATTTGTTTTGAAACTTTCATACAATTCTTTCTTATTGATGTTGTCTTTAAACAATGTATCTGAGAGTTTTATATCTCTCTCTTGTTTATATTTTAACTTTTTAGTCAAAGTCTATGATTTGGGATTTTAGAGCAATCAACTCTACTCTTTTAATAAAAAATATTCTATATGAAAAAACCTTAAGGGAATGTGATACACGGTAATTTGATTTAAAAGTAAAATAAAACTTACAAGCTTGAAGGGAGGTCTGGAGGTGGGTTATGTCTCTAGGAGTTACTGGCCAGGGGGACCCCCAAACAACACAGGCAGTCACCACTGCTCTGAGTTGCACACCATAAGTAGATGCTAAGAACCTATTTCCAAAGATGCCAACACTTGGGTGGAGGAACACAGAGAAATCAAGCAGGGACTGAGCTGGAGGCCATCTTCCTTGCTGGTAGTCCCTACTTTGCTGGAATGTCAGTGCAGCCCACAGGGGGAAAATGTCACCAACGAGCTTTCTCAGCTGTAGGCCACACTGTTGACTGTCCATGACTATCTAGGCAAGGCTCATACCCACTGGTGTGACTGAAGCAAGTTTATTATGGACAACCAGTTGCTTTCTGGTTGGTCTTAGAAAACCTAGTAAAAGCCTGTGGCTGAGGAGCTCATAGGCTTTAGTGAGACGGATGATACAACTGCTGTTTTGCTAAAGGAACACAATGTGCACATTAAGCTGCCTTCTAACTAACTGTGTTTACGCTGGTTGATTGTTGCTGCCATCAGCCGTGGCCAAGCAACCTTGTCTAAAGGTGGTTTGTTTGTTTGGTTTTGCAATGAGAAGCATCAATTACAAAGGCTCAAAACTGGTCAAAGAGTAGGTTATTGCTTCTAAGTTGAATACTCAGATGAAAAAGAGTCATTTATATCATGTCCTGTAAGGTAAGGAGGATCATCACCCAAGATTAGAAAAAACAAAATTAAAATCTGGAGGAAAAGGGTAGGGAGTGTTGCGGAACACTGACTTCTAGATATGACATGATGGTTGAAGTTGAATTCACAGCAGCTAGGACTACTTCCACAAGATCTCCATAAAACCTGGCCCATCAAGTCTGTCATGAAATGGGGAGGAGCTCATGGGGCCCCACCCCTTACTGAGGATTTATTTGTGGTTAATGGTTGCTGAGAGGAGAGACAGCTTCTTCAGTAGCCACTGAATATGCATCTGTAAATAACTTAATGTAAGTAAATATGCACTGAATATGCTTCTGTAAATAACTCATTGAGTCATTAAAAAGCAAACCAACATGAAAGTAGAAAGGGAGATTAATTGAGAAGGAGACTAATAAAGGTGCGAGGTAAATGTCAATGAAATGGTAGAAACACATTTTATACATGCATGAAAACAAGAGAAAAATACAGACTAGTCAAATGGCTAAACTCAGGAGATCAGAGTATAAACATAATTTCCAATTTTAGAGGAGAGCACACTACAAGTTTCTGTAAGCCAAGGAATTGTATACTTAGATGGGACAGTGCCAGAATCCCTGAGCCATTCCCTCCTGTGACAGCCAGGACAGGTGTAAAGGCCAGTCCAGCTTGCTTACCATACTGAGAAAAACCAGGCTCTTCCCATGGTTCTTGAGTTGGGAGAAAGAAGCTGAGCACTTAGGGCAGTAAAACAAAGGCTGCTTTGAGCAGCAGTGCTGGGAGAGTGCCCACAGTGGCAATGGCAGTCCCTGCAGAGGGGCTCTGTTGGTAGATCACATGGGTGAATCGGTACCTCCCAGCAGCTGCTTGGCCTGAGGGTCAAGGTGATGGGGACAGAGCCACCCAGAAGGCCTGTGCTGACCTCCCTGCACTCAGGAAGGAAGTCAGTGGCAGAAGCCTACATCCCAGGGTCTGCTCACAATGATCTTGGGTGTCCTTCAGAGTCTGGCCTACCACTGCTGCCCCAGGGCTACCCAGGGACAGTGCAGGAGGGCAACTCACTTGTCCAGGATGAAGTAGAGGTCGAAAACACCCTGACATTCATCTCCTGATCGACTGTGGCGCCAGTGGCGCCAGTTTTGCTTCATGCGATGGATCTGGCGTTGGTGAGAACTCCTGGAGCCCTTGCCCAGGCGGTGGAATAGTTTCCAGCCAGGGCCATGGTATTGGAGGCTCTCTGCTTTAAAAATGGGAGGAGGCAACAGGAGCAGGAGCAGAAAGAGTGCCGAGAAAGGCATGTGGGGACTGTGGATCCCTGTGTTCTAGACTGTCCCTGTGACTTTGCTAGTCCTTCAGATGCTCTGGAGGGTCACATGCAGGCTGAGTGGCAGCCACCCTTGGACTCTTTCTGTGCCACCTCTGCCTGAAACCCAGGGGTTGAGGATCACTGTTTGTATCCTACTCCCGATGGTAGCACTACACCTGGTATACTCAGAGCACAGGGAATTTTGGAGGCAGCTGCTCTTGGGATGTCCTTCCCCTAACTACCTGAGGAGCCCTTCCCCCACCTTGGGACAAAACACTCTGGGGTTATGATGGACAGGAAGGTTGACATGGTGACTTTGTGACCTGCCCTTCTGCTCAATGCCTAAATGCTGACAGTGCCAAGTGCCAGTCACAGGACCTGTGCAGGAGTCTCCGATGTGGACTCCTTCTCCCCCAATCCCAGATCCTCACAGGGCATCCTTAGGGAGCACCTCAAGGAACCTGTGTGTTTTGTTAACTGAAAAGGTGGCTGAGCTCCCCGGTTACTGTGGGTGAAGAGGGCAAGGCACCAAGGAGCTATTGTGTGGAAAGTGGGAGGCCAATGGTGGGTCCTGAAAGCAGCAGGCAATGTCTGATTTCAGAAAGAGATGAAGATTGGGTGCTCTGCCAATCTTCCGTGAGTGGGAGCAGTTCATCCGCTGCCATGTGACAAGCTGTCCAACTCTGATGACTTAACAGAACCATTTTATTGTGATCTCAGGGTAAGTGGGTCAGACTCTCAGGGAAAGGTGGAGTAGGAAGGCCCTCTGGAAAGGAAACCCGAGAAGTCCTGGGTGCTAGGAGAGGCTGGAATTGTCTGGAAGCTTCCTCATGGGTCCCTGTGGCACCAGGGCTGAGGAACTCCAGGGTGAGTCTCAACTAGAATGTCACAAAGCCCTAACCTGTGGTCTCTCCCTGTGACCTGGGCCTCCTCACAGCATCAGTGTGTATGAACGTTCTTTATGGCCTCTCAGAGCTTGGGGGGGGGGGCAGTGTCTGCAGTGAGCAGCTTGAGTCTGTGGAGCCCTTTGTGACATCACCTCACCAAGCATGGTGTCATTTATGCTGTTCTCTGGACAGCTTCACCAGTTTGTCACAATTCAGACAGGAATGTGGGTGGACTTCCCCTGTGCTTCACCCTCCTGCATAGAAGCACCTGCAGTAGCAGAGGACGGCACCGTGTGGAGAGACTATACCGGTGCCAGACAACTGCACTCAAAAGGAATCCAGAGCCACCCAGACTGTAAGGGAAACCACCTTTAGAAATACCATGATCACTTTTCTTTTTATGCCTGTATATTGATAAAAGTCTTTAGAATTGAAACCTTTTCTCTTACTAATTCTGAAGGGATCTCAATATATACGACATAAGCTTACAAGGGGTAGCTTTGGGTCTCTGGAAATCTTTTCTTTTGCTATTGTCTTTAAAATAATGACTGTCTCAAATATGTAATGAGTTGAAGTCAATCACATGTAGGATACTGGCTTTATCACATTAGGGTCTCATCACATCTTCCAGGACAATTCTTATTGCCATAGTTTTATGGTTTTTCCCATTGTAAACCACTGAATAGCTATCTCTTAGACTGTGGCCTTATCTGCCTTTTATTCATTATTATTCCTAAGTGGACTGGCCATGCATTCACATGACCTGGGCCTATGTATATGTGTTCTCTCTCTGATCTGGGGAGTTTCTCCTTTCATATTTGCTCATTTACATTGTTTATTCTGAACATCAGGCCTTTAACAGGCATGGCAATCTCTTTTTCCAATGTGTGGGTTGTTTTTTCACTTAATTTTGAAAAAAAGAAACAGTGCACATGGCCGTAGTTTTTATGCAGATTGTGGGGTAGATGAAAGGCCTTGGTCCCCAAGGTAGCAGTACTGTAGCCTACTGGGAAATCCTTAATCCCTGGGGACATATCCTTCAACAGGATATGTTTCCTCTTCTTTTTCTAGCTCATGAGATACACCATTCATACCAGATGCTGACCTGAGGTACTACCTTGCATAAACAGCCTGCTCTTGGACAGGAGTCTTCAGAACTGTGAGCCAAACCTTGCACCAAGGAGATGCTGGTGAAACCCCACTGCTGGCTGAGTTTTATTGGCAGCTGATAGCTGCTGAGGGAAAGGATGCTTTCTTGAATGATGCTGCCAGCACTGAAGTGCGGGCCCTATACCCACACAATACCTGCAGCTCTAATTAGACTCAGTGGCTTATGAAGAAAAAAATTAACTACAGTTTGATATTTTTGTATTTAGTTTTATTAATTCAATATTTCTTAAGATGTTATTTAAATCACTACAATTGTGTATGTAACATTGTTTTACACACACACACACAAACACACACATATAGCAGAACAAACATGGTTTATAAAATAAACCCATCTTTTAAAAAAGATAATTGCTTCAGGTGTTTTGTTTGTTTGTTTGTTTATGGATGCACAAAACTAACAAACACACGGATTAGATGTCTTTCTCTACCCTCTAACTGCTCCCAAGACATTTGTGTCTCTGGACACCTTCAGATTCTCCAATGTCACAGAACGTATCCTAACCTGGTGCAAGGCTGTCATTCTACAAATGGGGAGTGTGGTAAGGGTGGGGGCTCCCAGACAGGCAGAGACAGAAACTTCAACAAATCCCCAGGAGAGTTTCTAGGCCCTGAGAAGACACAGAGATCTTGAGCTTCAGGCTGCAGGGGTTTCAAAGAGTCTTGGGTAGAACAGGCAGGAACAGAGAAAGCAGAGGTGAGAGTGACTTTAGGGGAGTAGTTGGTGGCATGAATGTGCTGGGCCAGGGAAGTTGGGGTGGAGTGGAGTGGAGGAGGGGTGGAGAGTCTGGGGAGTGACTGGGGTGAAAGGTAACCTCCAGCAACCATGACTACACCAGACAACGACCACACCTGTACACAGACTCCTGAGCTGTGAGGTAGCTGGCCCAGGTCCTAGGAGGCGAGTCCTCAGGGGTTGCAGGATGCAGCCCTGACACCTGGCTTGACCCTGTTTTGGTCTCTCTCATTTTGCCTACCTGTGTAGCTCCCTCATGGTACATTTGGGGTGCAGGGCCATAGTTAGACTTTTGGAAGTGTGAGTTGCCCAGGTGCTGAACTGTCCTCCTTACAAACCAGGCATGGCTGTTGAGTTGGACCAAGCTCAGAGATTTGTGGCCTGTGCTGACACTGGGAGTATGGCCCATGCAGGACTCAGAAAGCACAGGCACAGGGAGGTGTGGCTCCATCTCAGTTCTCCCCTCTCCTTTGTCTGCTTCTCTGCACAAGTGAATTCTGACTTTAATTTCTTTACTACTAAGTTGGCTTTCTGGGCTGTGTTTCCATCCATAAATGACTTCATCCCTGGAGAATGCTCTGATCTTCCCACCAGGGTGTGCTGGGCCTGAGGGTAAAAACCACACACCAGCCACAGGTCTTTCTCTAACATGTGTTTCCAAACATCTGGAAATGTAACATGTTCAGTATCCATCATGGGAAAAATGAGGTCCAGTGATAAATCTCTGAGTTTTCATGGTGAGTGGAAAGGAAATACTTGGTATTAGGAAGGTGTCTCTGACCATGGCCCTCACATTTGGCTTTCCATGGCACCCAAAGCACACCAGGAAGATGACCCTTGCAGCAGCTTTAAAACACCCACACCTGTCTTGTAGGCTGGTGTGTAGTGCTAAGTTGGGAGACACAGAAAGCAATGAGGATCAGAAATGAAGATAATGGGAGGCCAGAGCTGTGTGCTTGAGACCTTTGGCTGTGAGCAGAAGTAAAAATGACAGTAAACTAAATGCTTGTGAGTGCCACTGACAATACACACTTTGAGTGACACATTTTTGCTGCTTAGTGACGCACAGAGCATTTTAAACTTATAACTGTGCTAGCTGAAATCAGTGTTCGTGTGTTCATCAAGTAGTAGGGCCAACGTCAAAGTAGTTTTATGTTAATATCAGATTTTCTTGGCCATTTTCAAGTGAAGCCAGAAAATAAGTCTGGTTAACTTTTGGGGAGGTGGGAACAGAAGTACTATATGGAGGTATTTTATTTCTTGTAGAATTCAGTCTTTTCACAGGTATGTCTTTACTTTTTTTAATGTTTGTGATATATTTTATATGTCCATATATCAAAGAACAAAATACCAAAGTTGTTTAATTACCAATTAAAACCCATTGCATAGTTTATTAATGTCTTTCTGTTGGTTGAGGCTTTTATGTGATCCTGCACAGAAACTGCCCACAGAAATGAACAGAGACCAAATCTGGCATAGCGTAGTGTGCTTAGTGAAATAACTGCCATGTCATATCAAAGAATGCTGGGTACTTCCTAGGTGTGTACTCAGGGTGTGAATTTGAGAGGCTGCAGGCAAGGATTTCCTTAGCTGTAAAGACAGATTACTTATGAGTAAAATTATAACTTTATATTATATTTCCATAATCCTAATGCTAAGTAGAATTTGAGGTCAGCTCAAACTCCTGAGACCTTATCTCAAAACAGAAATAATACATCCCCAGTTAATGTCATCAATTCTAATAATAATTTAAAAAAAATTAAGCAAAATATTTTATTTAAAATGATGTAATGGCCAGATGATGGTGGCACCAGGCTTTAATCCTGCTGCTCAGGAGGCAGAGACAGGGAGATCTCTGAGTTAGAGGTCAACATGGCCTACAGAGTGAGTTCTAGGACAGCAAGGACTACACAGAGAAACCCTGTCTCAAAAACCAAAAATTCAACCAACCATCCAAACAATACACACTGCAGAAAGGAAAGAAAGGAGAAAGAAAATGAAGCGATAAAAACATTTCTAATAGTAGATAAAGGCAAGTATTGTAGCACTTTCATGCCATGATTCATTCAAATCAACTTAAACCTCATGGAGAAACGTACCCAAGTGGGATGAAGAAACTGTCACCATCACACAGATGACCTTACATTAGGATGTGTTCATTCCTTTCTGGAGCCTAGACATGTGGAGAACCGGATAGAGACACTGAGAGGATAAGGATATGAGTGTTGGCTTTTCTAAATATTAGTTGTGGGTCCTGCAATCAAGTGTCCAGTTAGCCACACCTGTGACCCTTGTGAAAATCACAGAGTATTTGAAACAAATGGTGAAACTGCTCTCCTCAGCATTCAAGAGCAACCCGCTACCCAGTACCCAGTTCAGGAAGATGTCTCCTGAGAGTATCTCTGGTACAACAGACATGTCTTCTGCTGGAGAGGGCAAAGCATCCTCCTTGTCTTTTGACTCAGCTGAGGTCAGTGTGAGACCTGGATCTCATCGGTGCACAGACTCACCCTTGATGGAGGGCAGAGTTGCACTTCTGTCCTCTCTGAGCCCAGAAGGGGAAACTGGAAACTGAAGTGAGACACTAAAGGAATTTTCTTCCCTAAAGCAAATATGACAAAACCTTGGGATCCTTTGTGGCCATGCTTTCCATCCCACAGAGAGGCAACCAGGGACCAGGGAAGTAGGGGTCAGACAGACAGAAAGGTATGGGGTCTTGCCATTGGGGATTCAGTTCTGCTTTTGTCTTTGGATCACAGAAAAGATGCCTCTCAGACATCTGCAGAAGTTAGTTTGTTCTCAATAGGTGCCAATGAAAACCTTCCATTACTGAATCCTTGAGGGGTCTCACACACCAAGAGGAGTCCTGGTAGGCTCAGCCCACTAGCTGTTTTTGATACTGCCTGGCATGCAAGTTGCTCTCAGAGAGGTCAGTATAGAAGGTAGCAGAACCTCCTCTCCACCTGTGCTGGGAGCCAAATCTATCTACAGAAGCCAAAGCCAAAGCTATCTAGTGAAGACAAAGGTATCTATGGAAGCCAAAGTCAATTAGTTAGCCAAGGCTGTCTACAGAAGCCAAAGTCAAAGCTATCTAGTGGAGACAAAGGTAGTTACTGAAGCCAAAGCCAAGTAGAGAGCAAAGGTCATTTAGTGGAGACCTAAAGCTATTTAGTGAAAGAGTTATCTAAAACCCTAAATCATGGGTGATAGATTGTGAGGACATCTGTTTGTTAGAGCATCTGTAAGATATCTTAAGAGAACATCCCTATGGTATCTTGCAGGTGCAATATTTAACCCATGAAAGCACTCTTCCTATTTCCTGCAGCAGTAGATTAACCTTCCCCCTTTCCTGCCTTCTCCCTATACAAGTTGGGTAAAAATTTCTAATAAATGGAATCCTTGATCAGACAAACAGACTTGGCTTTCATTCCTGCATCTCTTGTCCCTACCCCCCCATTCCTTCCAATCTCTTCACCTTAGGAACCCTGTTGAAGCCCCGCGGGCTGGGGCACACCTGGTCATGTGCCACCGGTGCCTTCTTTTATAGGAAGAGTGCTTGGTGGTCTCTGTTGCGACCACTCATTACCTTGCCCACCCTGGCTCATTTTGTCTCTTCTAAGGATGTGTCATGTGATTTGCATAATGTTCAGTCAAGGAGTCTCTCTACCATCCTGGCCTAGGCTAAGAATTGCCTCTGTCTACTTTGGTTGGATGATGTCCAAAGCGACACTTGTCTAAAAATATCCTGCTTATCCCGAAAACATGAGAGCAGAGACTCAGTGGGCAGTAGAACAAAATGCAGCCTCCTTTTAAGTCAGGTAACTGAGGGCTGTGCCCTCTCTTCTTTTTTTCACTTGGGTAGGAGCTCTCTGACTGATGCCAGACTGGCTGAACAAGTGAGTGACTGAGTGACAAGGGGACTTGATGATGTGGGCCCTTTGCCCTTGCTCTCTCTGACACTGACCACCACTGAGAGCCTGGTGAGAGCTCTCACCAGGATGGCAGGAGTGAAGGGGATTTTGTTCCCAAGTCCTACAGCTCCTGAGCAATGCTCTTCTCTTCCAGCCAGGGCTGCAAGTCTAATTCATGGCAGCTAGAGCACAAAGGCCCCCAACACGCTCACAAACCAGCCTTTCACTTTCAGTGAGGTAGCAAGCTGGACTGACATATGCTAGGTGGGTTCCCAGGCTCCCTAGAAGGGCAGTCTACATGTGATACTCACATGGAGAGCTCAGAAGTGTGGACTGAGCCTTATTCAGACACAGAGCAGCAACTAGGTAGAAGCAGCCACAAACACCCTGCTTCTAGGGAATAGACAAAAATTCTCTTGTATACATACACTTTTCTCGGTATCATAAATACCGTAAACATTATTCTCTGTGTGTCCAGTGCTTGCAGGCAGTGTCTCTCGACACATACACATGTCACCTTGAGTGATGTGCTCAGGAATATATGTTGTCACTTCTCTCTGGACCCTGCCTAATGGGACTGCGTATGGGGCCCTGCCAGGTGCCAATCAGGTCCACACACGCTTTCCTGTCTGACAGTGCAGTAGGAACACTCTGGCTTTTGTTAAACATGACTTAAAACTTCTTTGCAAAACAACACACACACACACACACAGAGAGAGAGAGAGGGAGAGAGAGAGAGAGAGAATAAAAGTTTAACCAAGCGTTTAGAACAGTGGCTCTCATCCTTCCTAATGCTGCCACCCCTTAATACAGTTCCTCATGTTGTGGTGACTCCCAACCATAAAACTGTTTCTTTGCTACTTTGTAACTAATTATGCTATTGCTATGAATCGCATTATAAATATGGGATATGCAGGAAATCTGATATGGGTCCCCAACGGGGTTGTGCCTATCAGCGGGAGAACCCCTGGGCTAGCTTAGTAAGGAACCACTGGCTCCCTTAGTAAAGCATTGGGCATGCAAATATGAGGACCTCAGTTGGGGGCCAGCATTAACCTAAAAAGCCAGGTGGAATGGTCCATACCTATAGTTCCAGGTGAGCTTCAGCGGCAGTTAAATTGCTCTTAGGATGAGGCAGGATGTAATTGGAACTGCTTTTCATGGGGCGTTAGACTTAACAACCTGTGTGTCACTGATCTGGTGACAAAGCTGTGGAACGCATCCATGCCTAGCCACGTGACTCCACGAAGTTTTGTCCTTTCAGGTGCCACAGAAACAGATCTGAGGTTTACCTTTGGATGTCAAACTTCTTAATAAGCAACACATTCCAATTCTTTTAAAAATGAAATCCAAGAACAGAGACATGGGTTCAAATCAGCAGCAAAGACCTCTCAATCTTGGCTCTGTAGGGTCTGAGAGATCAGCTGAAGGGGAGTGAGTGACAGTGGGGTTCTGGGAGACACCTGGGCAGAGGGAAGGAACTAGGGTAGTGTCCTGGAACAACTGTTTGGGTGATGAGAGCACTGAGAACAGGAGTGCACAAACAGGTACTCAGGGCCTGGGGGCGAGGAGGAAACTTCAGAAGAGAGGAAGCTTGGGAGGTTGAGGTTGGGGCACTGCTCCTGCAGGAAGAGAAGAAAGTTGAGAGCACAAAAGGGTCATTGAAAGTAACCCAGGAGGCTACACTGCCTGCTCAGGGGGTGGGGTCTGCTCTAGCATCATCACAGGCTGGGCCTGGAGGAAGTTTCTCTCCCCTGGGAGCTGTCCTTCAGACCCACTGCTGGAGGCTGAAACAGGCTTGCTGTGGAGGCCTGCAAGATTTGCAGCCTCAACTCTTGGGACCAGTGGCTCTTGCTCCTTACCTGGCAGAAAGGACTCTGTGGCTCAGTCAGGAATTTGGGGATGGAAAAACATGCTGGAGACACAGGGGAGAGATCCTATTGAAACCAAGGGGTTATGTGAGAGGAGCACAAAGGCCCTGGAAGGCTCTGCCCTACTCACTTTGCAGAGAAAGGAGGAGCTACATGCCAAAGCAAGCTGAGGCTTCAGTTCTAGAAACCAAAGTGATTTCTGTTCCAGACTCCCAAATGCAAAAATCTCAGGACAGACACAGATGATGAGGGCTGCATGTATTCTGGCGCAGACACTGGGGGCGAGTGCAAGGTTAGGCCATGGTTGGGGACTTCTGTTATCTGGTAAGCATATCAGCGATGGCAACCCAGCAGCATCAATCATGCCTGGCAGCCAGTCCTCCTGGCCCAGTGATCAGCTGTGGATTGCACGAGGACCACATCCAGAAGCCACCCCAGAGGGCTCATTAGCATCAGGTCTCGAGTCTTGGGCTTTCCTCAGTTCATGCTGGGAACATGGCTCTGTGTGCCCATGTTCTCAGGCAGAAATCAAACAGAGCTCAACCAGCACAGGGAAACAACAACAACAACAACAACAACGAAAAAGCACCTGGCATTCTGCCCTCTAGGAGTGGCCCTGGCTTCCTCTCACCTGGTCACTAGATTGAGACCATATCAGTGGCAACTGGTGGCAGCTTAGGGATGGAAGTTGCATATTGTGAACTTGAAATGCAGGGGAAGTCATGAGGAAGAATCAGGGCTTGGGCTGTGTCTCAGAATGCACAAGGATTCCTGTTTCCCATGATTCTGTCCCTAGGGAATGGTGAAGAAATCCCCAGCATTCTTTCTGAGGGGCTCAGATGCTTGAATGTGTGGGATTGTGACTGTGGGACAGTTTGAGAAGACAAGACAGTGCTTCTGTGAAAAGAGAAGCCAGTAGCGGGCTTTGGAGATGTTTGGAGGCTCTAGGGTGTTTGATGATGAGCAGATGCTTTTAGGAGAGACATGATGTGGGCACTGACCTGGAGAGTGGGACCTGAGAATGTGAGGACCTGCACCTGGGGCCACACAGGAGAGGTCTCTGTCCTGTTCAGAAGCAGGTGTCCTGGGACAGTCCAGAGAGGCCAAAGATCCCTGGCTCTTGTGGTGGGCCCCATATGGATAGGTTCTGCAGCTGTTTGCCAAAGGCCCTGAGTGGGTGGAGCCAGGCTTTTCAAGCTAGGTCATGTAACTGTCAGAGACTTCCTCCCTCTCTGGAAGGTGTGGATTTATTTTTGTGACCATAAAAGGGCATTAGAGGAAGAAACCAACCTCTCAGATGGCCTTAACAACTATGGACAACCAAAGTTCTCAAAATGAAGTGATAGGTCCTTCCCTGAGAGAGAACAGTGAGGAGGAGAATGAAGCCTAATAGACTCTTTCTTCCTAAATGCTGCCCTTGTGGGTCCTCTCTATCCAGGGTTGGTGCTTTGTTAATTTCTCTCTTCCCAAGGTGGACTTACACCCTTTGGGGAAAAGAAGATGAACACAGGCTTGAATGACTGCTTTCCAGGTCTTGACTCCACAGAAGGTATCTGCAATGCTTTTGTAGGGGTTCTTTGTTAGAGCCCTCCTCCACACTCTTCAGGGCCTCCTTCAGCAGGAAGCACAAACATGGGCCCATTTTTTCCTTCTTGTGTATGAAAAGATCAAGGGACCAAGGCCCCTGTCTTTTTACCAGTTTTCAGAGTGGGTAGAGGTTTTACAGAGCCTGCACTTCCCGTTTTTATTGTCTCTGAGCCTCGTGTCACTCACTGTGTCTTGAGTTACCCACATTCTAAGGGTGGTATCAGAGATACTTAATGGTGGCTGGAACATTGTCCAGAGACACTGGCTGGAGCAATGACTCTGAGGACCAGGGTCTTGCCAGTTAGAGCACTCAGTGGTTACTGTCCTAAGACTTCAATAGTGAAAAAGGGAGACTCAAGCGTTTATAGAGTTCAGGAATGGTGGGGGAGGCCTGTGTTCTGCCCTTCCAGCTGTGG
Organism: Meriones unguiculatus; assembly: GCF_030254825.1. NCBI lineage: Eukaryota > Metazoa > Chordata > Mammalia > Rodentia > Muridae > Meriones > Meriones unguiculatus. The sequence continues at coordinate 11,887,522 of NC_083357.1, read as the reverse complement.
AGGACAGACACTGGATGTCATCTTGAACAAGTCAATCCAGGCTGGTCCCACAAGCCATATTCTCTCCTACCCCTAGAACTCTGCTGTTAGACCTATGTGTGCCTGTACTGCTGAACTGAGCCTGGAGTCATAGCCCCCAAAGGGTCCTCTTACCTCTGGGCATTCGCTCACACGAACATCATGGCAGCAGCCGCAAGAGCAGATGACCACAATGGGGGAGGTGTCCACCGGTGGTGCAGGTGGTGGGGGAGACACAGGAGGAGTTTCTTCCTCTCTGGGCTGGTAGAGGGGAGGATAGCCTGTGTGAGCTTTGTCTGCTCCTCCTGGAACCGGGGCACTGTTGTGCCCTGCACAGCACCTGGCTCTGTGGGTTCACCCAGTGATTGTTTTGGGTTAAATGGAAGGATGTCTCCTACACTGTGGGGAGATATTCCCATGGGAAGAAAACCAGGGAGCCTCCTCCCCACAGTTTTCAGATATGGAGCTCCATGAAACAATAACTGCCCCCTTCTGAGCCCTTGGCTCTCCCGAGTCCAGCCTTGCTGGCAGAAGTCTGGCCTGGTTGCTGTACCGTGGGCCAGCACTAGCAGGCAACTGTCCCTTCCATCTGTCTCTGGCTGCAGAGTCATCCTCATCCAGGCCAATATGCAACCACCAGGACAGGGAGGCTGCTCCCATTTCAGCCTAAAGCCAGGCTGCACCTGCCCCAGCCTCTCTCTGACTTCTGGTCCTCACCAGATGTAAGCCACAGATGCTTCCCCACCTTTTCCTGTGCTTCCCTGGGGACATCTATCACAGGTCCTGGCCAGCCTGGACTCTTTCACACTCCTTATCCCTCAGATCCCTAGGCTGATCCCAGCCACCTCTTCTACCTTGCCAGGGTCCAGGCATGAAGGCAGATCCACAGGAGTCAGGAGACTCCACCTTCCCACCTCCCCACCCTCAGCTCAGAGATGAGAATCAGGGCTTCTCATCTGGAGAAAGCTCTACTCTCAGCATCCTAGCTGCAACCTCAGCATCAACCAGAGTCCACTGAAGACTCCTGAAAGCCCCCCAGGCAATAGGAGCAGCTGTTTATGCTGATTGTTTGATCAAGGTCTAGATCAGAAGGTTCTTGTAATGTTTGTCATCTAGTGTCTTGAGAGTCCCACAACCTCTGCAGAACTCTCACCTCTTGTCTTTGCTGAGGGAGTGGGAGGCCCTGGGTACAGGCTGCACAATGCTTCATTGTGCTGGTCACTCAGCTCTCTGACATGTGGCCATACCAGGATACAAGGAATGACTTACCTTTGGCTCTGGTGCACATGCTGGCAATGTTTTGGGAGGCTAAAGGATAAAACAAGACAGGAATGGGATGAACTATTATGGTTTGAACAACTATTTCCTAGATTCCCTGTATGCTAAAGTCTTGGTTCCAACCTATGTTGCTATGTGGAGGTTGTGCAGCCTATGGTGGACACCGGGGAATCCATGGAAGGAAGTTAATCATTGACAGTGGTTCCTAGAATAACTTTCTCCTTTAGAATGGAGATGGGGTGTGGACTTTCCTGTCCCCCAATCTCATCACAATATGCTGCTTTGTCCCAGGCTTAAAGGAAAGGGACCTATGACCTAAAACTTCCAAGTTCTGTGAGCCAAAATAAAACTTTCTTCTTTTAAAGTTGATGATTTCATGTATTTTGTCACAGTACAGGAGGCTACTAAAACGGTTCTGTGGTAACTTGGCCCTACAGATGACCATCTGGAGTAAAGGATAAAAAACGGTCCCAGGAGCACATGTGTAAGCACACACGGTGTGTTCTAGAGTGCTCCAAGGAAGTCCCTCAAGAATGCTCAGCTTCACCATCAGCAGGCTGAAAATGTCATGCCGCTGTCCCATATCCATATCCCTGGCAGGGTAGAGGGTACTCACTTTTCTACAGCTCAGCCACCAGACCCACCACAGCAACACAGGGATCATCATCAGGCTCAGCACCATGTTGCTGACCAAAACTTCTTGGCTTGGCTCTTTCAGTGGGGGAACAGGGCGCTGTGTGCAAGGCACAGATGAAGTTGGCGGTAAGGTGGAGGTCGTGGTAGTGGTGGAGGTGGAGATGGAGGTGGAAGTGGTGGTGGAGGTGGTGGTAGAGGTGGTGGTGGAGGTGGTGGTGGAGGTGGTGGTGGAGGTGGTGGTGGAGGTGGTGGTGGTGGTGGTGGTGGTGGTGGTGGTGGTGGTGGTGGAGGTGGTGGAGGTGGTGGTGGTGGTGGTGGTGGTGGTGGTGGTGGTGGTGGTGGAGGTGGTGGAAGGGGGTGGAGGAGGAGGTGTTGGTCGAGGAGTTGTAGGACGGGGAGGAGGAGGTTGATATATAGGTGGACGCTGTTGCCACCATGGTGGTTGGGGGGCAGTTTGAGGTCGAGTTTGAGGTGGCCGCTGTTGCCATGGTGGTGTGGGGGCAGGTTGAGGTCGAGTTTGAGGTGGCCGCTGTTGCCATGGTGGTGCGGGGGCAGGTTGAGGTTGATTTTGAGGTGGACGCTGTTGCCATGGTGGTGCGGGGGCAGGTTGAGGTTGAGTTTGAGGTGGACGCTGTTGCCACCATGGTGGTGCGGGGGCAGGTTGAGGTTGAGTTTGAGGTGGACGCTGTTGCCACCATGGTGGTGTGGGGGCAGGTTGAGGTCGAGTTTGAGGTGGACGCTGTTGCCATGGTGGTTGGGGGGCAGGTTGAGGTTGATTTTGAGGTGGACGCTGTTGCCATGGTGGTGCGGGGGCAGGTTGAGGTTGAGTTTGAGGTGGACGCTGTTGCCATGGTGGTGCGGGGGCAGGTTGAGGTTGAGTTTGAGGTGGACGCTGTGGTGGTGGTTGAGGAGGACGTTGAGGAGGAGGTTGTTGAGGAGGAGGTTGTTGAGGAGGCGTTTGAGTAGGAGGTGTTTGAGGAGGAGGTTGTTGAGGAGGAGGTTGTTGAGGAGGAGGTTGAGTAGTAGGTCGAGGAGGTCGAGGACGATGTGGAGTACGAGTTGGAGGCTTTAGAGGAAGTAGATTACTGGGGAGTGGAGTAATTATTGGTAAAGTTTTTGGAGTTGTCGTTGGTGGTAGGGTAGAGGTTTCAGGAACAGGAATGGTGTTCACTAGTGGTTTCTGAGGGAAAGAAAGACCAGCATCCTTAGCAGAGAGCCTAGCTTTAATGTGGAGCAGCAAGGAGTGTTCTTCCTGGATGTCCAGTGCTTCCATCCTTCTGCCTCCTCTCCATTCTCTTAAGTTAGCTGGCCTCAAGGAGCCACAGGAGGGCTCACGAGTAGGTCTCTGGCCTTGCTCTGAACCCAGGTGAGGACAGCCCAGGCTCCTTGGCACTCTGTGGATCTCAGCTTTCACTGTGGTCTCAGCTGACAATACGCTGGACTACAGATGACCAGATTTCTGAGAGAAGGCCAGGCTGCTGCTGCATGCCTCCCAAGATATAGAACACTCTCTTGCCTCCTACCTCCACAGTGTGGAACTTGCTCCCCTCCCCCTTCTTGAGTTCTAGATTGCTATCAGCACAGGGGAAGGAGCATCTTCCCTCATGGGCACTTGCAAGTTTAGGGCTCAGGCTCCATCCTGGCTGCTCTCTGGGTGGTCACTCACAATGAGGTCAGAAGTTTGGTCCTGCTTCAAGCGACTGAGAGCAAGATAGCACTGATGTGAGGTCATTGGGACTTGCAAACAGCTTGGCTGTAAGCACAGGCCACGTGGAGGGTGGCAGTGATGGTGATGGCTATTGTCAAGATGGCACCTGCCCACCCCCTTACCCTTCTTTTCTAGAAATAGGGTGAGCCACCCAAAGTGCTTATATAGCTCGAGCTGCCCCCAGGTCACATCTAGCACCCTCACCATCTTTGACTTTCTAGGAGAAGCTGTATTCTCTTAGAAATACAGGGCCTCTGCCTAGCCAGGGCCATTATTCCCACTGGGATACTCACACAGTCAGACGTATTCACTGGGATGGTGTGGGCAAGAAAGTCTCTCTCGTTGTTCAGGCTAACATCAACTAAGATGGTTCTAAATGCACAGAAAGGCAGACCTCAAGAAGCAGCCTAGAGATCAGTACCTGGGCAGGGGCTTTCTTCATGGTAGCAACCCTGGACTTCTAGCACTTGGACTTCTCAGAGTGGACAGGTGAGTAGTGAGAGATTACTATCCAAAGCACAAGGAGTCAACTTGTGCAATTATGGTCAAGTGTCTGGTTCAGGACATAAGGAGCCCTCATGGATTTTGATATCATCATAGCAGTAGGCTATGAACAAGGGAGTGTTGCTTCATGCTTTGTGCAATTCTCTGGACTTACAAAGTTTATTGTCTTCGCTTTGGAAGGTGTCGTGGAACTCTAGGTATCGATGCTCAGGCTTACTGTCTCTTGCTCTCAGCTCTGAGCACTGGGCAGACCCTGCCTATCATGGATATCACCAACAAGGACAGGCGGTAGAGCATCTAGAGCTCACCTGCAGACAAACAGATACTCTACAACAGAGGGGAAACCAAATGCTCTACACCATGAGGGCTACATGATCTCTGGAATTACAGCGTCAAGAATTGTCAGCACTTACTGTCCAGATTGCTGTATTTTTGGTCTAGGACAAATAATGACAGTGGAGTTCAAATCAGTTGGGTTTTTCCCTAAAGGAAATGAAACAAAGAGAAATGTCAATACTCATGCTGATCTACCCGAGTCCACCCAAGCTGTGCATGACAAGTAGAGTTGACACCTTAGCACTTTGCTAATGACTGAAAGCAAATGGCTGGTGTTTCAGTCCATGAATAATTCTAGGTCCTTTGACATATTGTGGACCATGGCCATCCTCTCTGAGCTGATGTTTAAAGTGAGACCAATGAGAAGCAGCCAGGGGATGAACTGACAGAATTTCAGCATGTCTGCTGAGGTTTCTGAGGAGGAAGGGACAAGGAAGGGAGGGTGGGCTGAGCTGTGGGAAGAGGTATTGCTTTGTTTCAAGTTTGCTGACTGCTGGAGCTGTGCAAACACTGGACATAGAGGCCACAGAACTTGCTGGCAGGTGTAGGGGTTGTATTTACAGAAGTCAAGGAAGACTTTGGGATTTATGACTGGCGAGATTGTATGGATGCCATTTGCCAAGCTAGGGAAGCCAGTGTGTGTCGGGGAATGATGATGATGATTTCTGTGGGAACCAGAGAAGGACACATAATTGTGACATTCTCATCTCACCTCCTAAGTTTGGTCTGGAGGAGAGAACTGAGCTGAATCTCTGCTGGCAAGGATTCCAGCTTCCTGACCCGACCAGCAGCACTTTCCCAGGTGATGAGGGCAGGTCAGTGTCAGTCCAGCCTCCTGAAGGAATGAAGCCTACTCCAGATAACCTCAGAAACTACGGATTTATGATCTTCTTATATTCATAAGAGGAAAGGTGACTGGCTCTGCCATGTGGACACTCTTTCTAGTGCCTCACAGTGCCATGTCGGAATGGGTCAGCAAGGGTGGGAATCTTGCCTGGTTGAGAGGAAAGATTGGTGGGGAAGGTATGCAATTCTGAGATACTGAATGGGGTTACTTACTGATGATATTCGTATTACTGAACTTGAATCTGCAAGTAACTTCAGTGAGATCCTTTGCATTGTGAAAACCATATCCCCTTAAGACCAATGGGTGAGTTTCTGTAAGGACAACATGAGGAAGAGGTGGTATGGCCCTGGGTGCATTGCTTATTTTGGCCTCAGACAGGATTTCCAGGACCCTGTGAGAGGGAACAGCTGTGTCTGTGCCAAGGTCTTTGGGCTCTGCAGCCCAAATTCTTCTATGTCACCAAGGGTCTGTGCCAAATTAGCTGAGTGGAACCTCGCACAAGCTGATCAACTTTCTTCGACATTTCTGATTTAACAAGCCTGCCAAACGCGCCAAGCATACAGAGAGCAATTGTGAACCCCCATGGCTTCAGGCTGGAGACTCTAGAAAAGATAGAACATGGGAGGCAGGGGAGGCTCCGGGCCATCCAAGAGTGTTTCTCCTGGGTGAAGATTTTGTTTCAGCTGCTAAGCCAACATATCCTTCTTCAGCTGTTCCTTCTTCCTCCCCCACTGAAGACCACAGCTCATTAGCCAACTGTTTCTTTCTAACAGCCGTAGGCCCAGTCCCTGGTTTTGGGTCCAATACATAGAGGACAGAGAGAAGGCATCTTGGTAGCTATTCCCACAGGAAGCAGGCTGGATCTATCACTATCATTTATCTGGACAGATCCATGGAATAGTCCTGGCTCATTCCTGGCCCCCCAGGAGCATCAGATGCCCCATGTAGTTGACCCTGCTAGTTTCTATGACACACAGGTTGACTCACAAACAGTGCAAGGGACTAGTCCATTCGTCTCCTTAGGGGTACCAGTCTTGGGAGCTCCCTCCAAGTGACAAGTACCCTCTGTGTTTTATCTTTGCACAAGATGAGCAATAGTTTAACAGGTCAGTGTCAGTGGCTGAGCTGGTGTCTGGAGGCACCTGTCACCATATTACAGCTGCAGGGAGGAAAACGACAACTTGTATTTTCACCTGGAGTTTGTTACAGCTACCCAGATACCAAGCCTGTGTGTGTAGGGACACTCAGAGGGACATGCTGCAGTCAGGCTGGGGTTGCAAGGCTGCACTTCTTTACCCAGAAGCAGGAGGGAGCCTGTAGGAGAAGGGTCCTCTACCCCTTCACTGATCAGACACCAAACTCCATACTCCTCCATAATATGGGGAAGAGTAGTGGCAGCCAGAGCCAAGGACTAGAATGTCCTTGGTACTTTTCAGGCTCTAGAATGTAGAGTCTATATGCTCATCTGTCACCACACCATTTATTCTTTCTTATCTGCCAGCAGTCATGGCATCGAATTCCTATCCCTTGGGGGAAATACTGAAGCCTTCCGCCACATGTGGCCCTTTACCTGAGGCTGGGTACCATGGATAGAGGAGCTTAGATGTGAGCAGAGTCCCACCTTATCAAATCTGAAACTCTCACAGAAGAACACACAGCCAGAACCCTGGGCTGGGAGCAGCCAAGCAGCTGAACTGTCCCCTCAGATGGAGACTCAGGCTTCCCTCTCTCCCTTTGTATCAGGGTGTAAATGCCTTCTTCATAAAGACTAAGCCTGTCCCCACAAAGCACATGACATAGAGAGGTGGCCTTCCCCTGAGACCACACAAGCATGTTCTTGGTACATGGACAGGGGTCCCTAAGCTGGAGAGAGGGTTCCCTTGTCAAGTTCTGTGAGTGTGGCTCTTTATGGATATTTCTGTCAAACATGTAGGCCTCCTTCTGTTCCCTGTAGCACAGAGAATATTCACTGGGCCTGATTCTCCATTTCCATCCACTGACATCATCCCCTGGATAATGCCCTTGTTTTGTGGATGTGTAAACCCTACATGTACAATCGTGGCAGCACCTGAACTTTCTTGGAGGATCCAAATTGCTCTTGGCATAGACTTGAACAGCCTTCATTTGAACAGGAGGAATTTAAAATGCTCCAGAACTTAAGACTTTTTTTTAGAATCAACAGGACTACAAAAGTGGAAACACTTTTAAAATTCACATTTACATTTAACCTCATGGTGAGTCATAGTTGAAATGCAGTTTCGCCTGAAATAATGCCTAATATTATCACCTTCATGCTATAAGCATGCAGTTTATGATGGAACTTGAGTCCCAACGTCAAGATATCCTATCATGTCTGTGTAAATATTACAAATCCCCAAAGATGGTACAGTATCTAAAATAATTGTCATAGCAAGGGCTGTGTGCTTTTCCTACTTTCCACCTAAAATTTTTGTTCTGAGATGAAAAGATGACAATTGCATACACGGTCACTTTGTCACCACTGACACAGACCCTTGCTTTTTGTACTTACAATACCTTGTGTTACAAGTACAAAACACACAAGCACTGAGTGTCCATGTGTAGTTGCTTCAATACTGTATAGGAACATATCACATATCACTTCTTAAAGACACACATGAAACACAGCACAAACACACATACAGCATACACCCCGTACCTCATATACATCCACCACACATACCATACACACATCACACAAAACCCACACAAATGACATGTCATGTGGGCACCATATAGAGCTTATGCATCTATAGTAACACAGCACAAATTACACAAATGAAGCACAGGCAATGTACTTGTACATGCTCACATATATAAGCACCAAATGTAAGCTACAATGTGCTACATAGGATGCACATGCCTTACAGAGTAGGCACACAAAAATACACATCACATATCCTATATCACATATTTTCTTACCACAAGTAGAGACATAAAAACACACACCTACAACTACAAGCACTGTCTGTCACCCACACCATATGTCACATAGGCCACTGACACCACATCCACCCACACCCACAATATATCACACAGCACTTGCACAAACATGCCACACTCATACTGTGCATTCAATGTTCTCATATGCATACATGCAAATGGCCTATGGCCAAGCAGCTACTCCTCTAATCTCACCGTTTATGCACAGAGGGGAAGGCTCAACATATCTGAGTTCAAGGCAGGTCATCATTCCAATCTGATGGAGAAAGGGAAGAATGGATTGGCAGTGAGAACCTTGGGGGCCAGTGAGATGCTGTCACCACACTGCTTATATTCACCATACTTACCAAATCTACTAACCCATGTAAATCTGAAGATGGGCCTTCCACAATGAATATATTCTCTTCTTCATCTGCAATTTCACTCAACTGCAAAAGAGAGGAGGATTTTGAGACCCAAGCTGGGAGACAGAGGATGCAGGGTGTCCCTAGATGTGAGACACAGCCACTCGCCCTCAGGTGACAATGACAGTGAGGTGCCAAGGTCAGAGCAGCTTACTCAACTGTTAGGTATGCTTCTGCAGGGAACCTGCTGTTTGTGTACCCTGGGACAGGTACAGACCATCCTCTGGCAGGTTTGGGTAGCTGCCTTTGGGTGGGCTTCAGAGGGCCCCCGATTACCTGGGCTAAATTACCTTACTTTTGTCGTAGAAGTTCATGCCAACACAATAAACATATGCCCCCATGCTCCGAGCTTTATCAGCCTAAGAGGAGAACGATATTGATTACATAGTCAAAATGTACTCAATCCTTGGGAGGATGGGCCAGACTCACCTCTTTTGTAGACTCTATTATTTCATTTGGTGACAGTATCCCCCAAACCACAACAATGATCAAACTAGATCTTGTCTTGCCTGACAAAGAAGCAAAGAGCGGCATGTTGGATGGGCAGCGGGCCCCATACTGTTCACAACAGGCACACCTGGTGAGCCCTACTCTTCAGCCTCCTGAGACAGGAGCCCAGACACCAGGCATCACCCATTAAAGAGAAAACCTGGAGAGTTAGGGCCTGCCACTCAGGGGACCCGGACCCTCAATGGTCTCAATGTGTAGTTGCTTCTGTGGTCTTGAACTACAGAATCTGTGCCATGAGGGTAGGTGAATCATATACCACAAGTCAAGCCTGACCCTGGACAGCAGGAAGAAAGGACAGCCCTTGTTCCAATAATGCCCAGTGAGGTTTGCTTGTGCCAGCTCTAGGCACCTTGCCAGGGCTGTCCTTCTGGCAACGGTGGGCACAGTGATTCAGAATCACAGGTCAGAGTGTCTTGGGCAAAGACTCACAGTCCTCATCGCATCTTTTTCTACATGGTCCAACCTGTTCCAGACAAGTGCCACAGACTACACTGTGGAGGGCCACGGGTCCTTGCTTTGCATGGCACTTGTGCCTGTTGAGACATGGGCCCATGAGGCAGGTCAAACAGTGGAAGAGGTAGAAAAGCCTGATAGAAGAAGGGCAAGTTAATCCCTGGCTCCCAGGGTCCTCAGTCTGCTCAGCCTGTGTGCTTTCTTCTTTCTATTCGCCAGCACATCTGTAGGCCAGTGAGAACAAAGCCTACACGTGGTCATCTCAGAAGCATCCTGAGGTGGGTGCGGTGCTCAGAGGGGCCTGCTGCACAGGGAAGGGAGCACTGGCTTTAAGAGACTTGAAGAGATCCAGGATCTTCACAGATCGTGGGGGGGGGGTGGCAGCACTATGAGTCCCCATCTGCTGAAGGTGCAGGCAGCTCACCTCCTGAGTTGGCCGCTTGGATTTGGTAATTTGCCTGCCAGGAAATGAAGAAAAATTGGTGACACTGGGGTAGTCTTCACTGACCCATTGCCCATATGTGCTTGCAGCCCCTTCAAACCTCGGTCAGTGCTTTGTGTAGTATTGTTGATCCCGATGCCATAAAACTCTGAGCTCTGGTGAGCTCTTTGTGGAATTCTGTTCTGAAGTTGAAGAAGGGTGAGGTGAGACATGCTGACAGTGCCAAGCCAGCGTCAAACTCTTGCACAGATTTGCCACTGTCGATACTATGAGCATGGGGAGGGCAGCAGATCCTGTTCCCCCATTCTGTCCTGAGCCTTTCTCTGGCCCTGATCCCATTAGCACTGAGGAAGTTCAAAGGTAACAGCATTGCTCAGAAGGTCTCCTAGGAACCACCCTTGAGGTGTATGGTGGCCTCCTGGGGATATGAGTCTGAGACAGAGACTCTCAGGAACACCATATTCCCAGTGGAGACCGAATGCTGCTTTCACTCTCCTTTTGGGCTGTCACAGCCCTTTTCTTCAGTGGATGGGGGCGGGGATGACAATGCCACTCTTCTGAGCCACTGCCCTGATCCTATCTCATTGCCAGAGGACCTGCCTGCCTCTCTTCCTTCTGCCCTACTAAAGACAGCAATCAATATGCTTAGACCTGGGCCCTGACACAAACTCCATGTCCAGAAGATTTGAATCTGGGCATCAGACCTAGGGGCTGTCTGAGAGGCTTGTTTTCCTAGGGCTGGATAAGAACACGGCCTGCTGGGTGCTGTTAAGGCAGATAGGACACACTGGAGCAGGCAGGACTAGCTCTTGTTACCATTCTGGGACAGGAAGGACATGTGTGGGGGGGATTTACGATAATCCACCTGTCAAGGCTGAGCAGGCTCAGCAAGTGACCTAGAATGAACTGAGTGGCTTCCTTTTGGGACAGTGAGAACTAGCTATGTATGGACTCTGCTCTAAGCATCCCTTTCCTGGCCCAGTTAAACAGGCAAGACTCTGAGGGGGCACGTATCTGCCCTGCTAGCTCCCTATATCCTAAGTGTTTTCACCAGGACCAAAGGGAAAATGCAGAAGTGATGGAGGGAAAGAGAGTGGAGAATTTCTGGAATTGCTGGTGACCAGCCACTGTGCTCATGGTCAAACATGGAAGCCACACGAGTGTCTTCCAGAAGCCAGAAACTCTTGTGTCCAGCCCATCAGGCAAGCCTAGGAGTTCAGACACTACCTACCTGTTGGAAGTGAGTGGCATTAGGACTGTGGCATTGTCATCAAAGAGAATGAAGGACATCCGCTGGTTTGGACTATGGACAAAACACAGCTTGTGAGAAACTGATGTAACAGCCTAGTAGCCTGATAAGAAGCAGCCATGGAGGGGACATATGCAAAATCTCTGCCCCCATCCCCTGTCTTCTGCATGGAGGCATTTCATAGATGGGGAGTCCAGAAAATTTTGTGGAGGGATTCTGAAGCCTATGGAGATATAGCGCTTCTGGGAAGAACGATTGCTAAGAAGATCCCCTGTGCTCCAAACCCAACACACACTGACATGTGTGAACATGTGTTCAAGTAGCGTACACATATGTGGGATGCTGCTTTCTGTTCTGTTGCTGTGACAGAACTCCCTGACCGAAGGCGACTTAGGGGAGTTAAGAGCATCTTTGGCTTACACTTCCGGTTATAGATCATCATTTCAAGGTCATCACAATGACAGCTGCTTGAGGCAGCTACTCAAAATACACCCACAGTCAAGAGCAGAAATGGATGTACTCACGATTATTCTGCCTACCTGTGCTTGACAGTTCAGGACACTACGAGTTGGATCTCCCTATGCCTTCAATTAGTGGTTAAGGTGAGCTCCCAAAGATATGACCACAGGTCAATCTGACCTTGGTAATTCCTTAAGTGAGACTCTCTTCCTAAGTGACTCTAGCTGGTGGGAGTTGACATCTAAAACTAAACAGCACCATGCTGAGCAGGCAAGCCCACAATGACATTCCTCCTTGGAGCCCACCCTCCCACCTGGCAGTCTTCTCTCCTGTTCTTCACTTGTTCAGTTCCCCCTCTGTCACCCCTGCTCCCCATTTCTGCTGCAGGATTGGCCAGTGCCGAAGAGATCCATGGGACCAGTATGTTCAGTCCCATGGCCTGCCTAGGATGTTAGCTTTGAACTGTGCTCCCTACACAAGGTATTCCCATGCCTCCCCACCCCAAACCTAATCTTCCTGCTGGTGGGCCACTCCTGACAGGGGCTGCAGTGTGCAGGCATACTTTATATATTTCTTCACCATGTCTTCCCAGGCTATGTACAGATCAGACCACATTGTCACGGCACTGGACCTGCAAGGAAGGAAGACTTGAGCAGTAAGAGCAAAGTGGATCATGGGAGAAGGAATGCTCCTGCCTTTCTTCCCAGAAACTTCCTAAGGGCTGCTTCCCCCCACCATGTGCTGACCACAGCTATCACCCTGGGAGATTCCCAGCTGCTCCCAAGTACAGATCCCTCTGCAGTACTGTGTCCAAGCCTTCCTTATAATACCTCAGATTCCTCTCATTCTTCTAAATTTGCCAGCATTTAAAGGGCAGGTGAAGGCAGTTTCTCCAGGAGGCTGGGTCTCAGCCATGAAAAGTGAGTGCTTGAGACTCTGTCTTTTCAATAATTGTTAAAGCAAGTGTGCAAAATAAAGGTTTTTAATGATGTTTCAATATGCCTATAGCATTCTACTTTTTTCATATTGTCCCCACACCCATTTCTCTAATTTTCCCTCTCCTCTCCCATTGGTTCTTTCTCTTCTTCCTTCTGTTTCTTTCTCATAGTCCTGTTTTGACATCACACACACACACACACACACACACACACACACACACACACGTACACGCACACGCGCATGCACACATACACAACTCCCCCACGTGATTAAGTTGTTTAGTATTCCAGCTTCCTTAGCAGCCTGCAGAACCTAGCCATCCTGCTTGGGAGGGCTGCTTTGTTCAGGCACCTTCACGTGTGGGTGAGCACAGGCCCACGATAGCTCCCCCAGCATCACGTTCTCCATAGGTAGTGCAAGCACAGGCACTCTCAGTACTGCCTGTCGGACCTCTTCCCAGCCTTCTGTTTAGTGGGGACCACATCTCTACTTCTCCAGGGCCACATTCTTTGAAATGTTAAAACTCTGGAGAGACGAGAAAACCCATTCCAAGTGTGGGCCAGTAGTATGAGGGTCTACTGATGTTTTTATTTTATTTTTATCTTTTATTTAAGTTAATGTTTTTATTGGTTATTTGTGAGTTTCACATAAGGTACCCTGATCCTATTCACTTTCATATCCTGCCAGGTCCACCCACCCCCTCTTAGGACCTGCCCCAGAACAAAAAATGGAGGAGGAGGAGGAGGAGGAGGAGGAGGAGGAGGAGGAGGAAGGAGCAGGAGGAGGAGGAGGAAGGAGAAGGAGGAGGAGGAGGAGAAGAGGAACCAAGTCCAATTTGTGTTGCCCATAGATTCACTGGAGCATGGTCAAACTCCCAGTGGCCAGCCCCTTAAAGACACCTGACACTTTTCTGTATCCCACCTGCCAGAAGTCATCAGCCACAAAGAGCAGCACTTCAGCACCCTTATCACAATTTTTAAGAGCTCTCTTCAAAGGCTGTCTAGACTGTACTTCTTGGCAGGTGGTGGTGGTAAGGGTGGGAGTGGGGGGAAGAAGTTGTCACAAAACCCGTCCATGTCTTTCACTGTCAACTGTGAGTCTGCAGTTATCCCTACCTGCGAAAGCAGCTTCCTCATCCTTTCTAGTCACTGGCAGCACAGATCATGGCCCTCCATATAGTTGCTGCCTACTGCATGCACCACAGCATTGCTGTCTGGCGTTTCCCGTCCTCCCCTGTGCAACCAGCTCTGTTCCGCTATCTTCCAATTTTGTGAATCTAGTTTTTGAAAGCATCTCCACACAAACATGCCTTTCTCTTGTTTTTCTGTGGACTCTGCAAGCTCTGGAGATGGCCTCTGTCTCGTCTCCCATCACAGCCTCTCCTGGGTCTCTTCTCAGGCTTCTCAGATCTGCTTCATGGTGGTGAGTGCCGGTTTTGATCACAGCCACGCTTCAGGTTTTCATTCTTAATGGTGATGACTTTGTCCTGGATCTGGTTTGCAGCACCCGCTCCTCCGCCCCCTCCAGAAGGGGTAGAGGGAGTAGATGTTGGTGTGGACTGACTTGAAGAGTTGCTTCTGGGCCCAGATGACAGCTAAATTGTTCAGCCCACATGGGGTGGGTCCTCAGGGCAGCTGCTCTCTTAAAATTTATTTTAAAATACTGTTTTTTTTTCTATTTAAAAATCTTAGTCCTGAAATAGTATGAACTGAGGCTGAGTCCAACCTGGGCTCTTTTCTTGTGTTAGATTAGACCTTTTGTGTTAGGTGAGTCTTCTAGCATCATGCTCTACTTCTGGTGATCATGGATGTGACCTTCCAGAAGGTGATGCTCATGTGTGTGACTGTCAACACTCCATGAGCAACCTGTTCCTCTCCTCATGCACAGCATGAGCAGCACCACGACTCACAGTACATGTTCATCACACTTTCCCTCTGGGTTAGTATGTAATATCAGCGAATTCTCTTTCAACAGCAGAAAAGAGCCAGGCTTTCAAAGAAACTTCTTTTTTGAGACCATTTTCACCCAGCATGGACCTGAACCCAGATTGTTCTCCAAACTCCACACACTCTTCTTGCACTTGGCATAATTGGTAAAACTACAGTGTCTGACAATTGCCGGGTAACTAAGTCCTCGACTGGAAACCCATTCCCAACACCCACTTTCCTAGCTCTTAAGCTAATGTGTAAGACAGTTCTTTCATCAAACAGCACTGACACTGCTTTCTTTTGCATTATTCTTGTGTTTTCTCCCTTCCCCCATAGCATGTGAAGAATATTTGCCCCAAATACTCCTGGGTAGTCAAAACACCACCCCATTCACATACACCGGGGGAATATTCAGGTTGAGAGTCTACTGAAGGAGTATCTAGATTCCAGAATTCAAGAGAAAGAGAGGGTTCAAAGTCAAAGGAGAGTGCCATGGGGCAGACAGGTGTTGAGGAAGCAGGCAGTATGGAGCAGAACTTGACCTTCCAGCATGCACGGTCACATTCATGTGTGAGAACAGTCATTGGCAGATACCTGAGTGTGTGTCCAGTGTCAACATTTGAGAACCAAACATCAGAATGATGTTGCCATGTTGAAATGGTGGAAGGAGGAGGGATGCAGTAATTCTTGTTGCTTTCAATAGAAGTTGGAGCATGCATAAACCACACAGCAGGAGATGGCAATCAGCATGTGTCCGATACCTGAAATGAGTGCATAGTAACTGAAGATAAAGCCAGGTGGAAGTTGTGTCTGGAGAGGGAGCCTAGAATAGGGAAGGATAAGACAAGGGTCTTCAGTAGTTTGCAAAACTCTTACTAGGGTTTGATATATGACTCTTTCATTTCTATTAGACAAAATGGAACGTAAATAAAAACCTGATAGAAGAGTCAAAGAATTCCACATACCTAAGTGTGTCAATTCATCAAGCCGATAAAACAATTATGAACAAATATGCATCAACAAGCAAACCAACCACTGGCAGAATGTGTCAATGCAAAGGACAGAGCTACAGAGCAGGTTGTCATCAGTGTGATGCTAGGAATCATGGAAGAGTCAGAGAGAATATGTGGAAATGGAGAAATAAGAAAACAGATGAATCAACAACTATAGGGCTCAGAGCAAAGTAAGTTCCTCCCCAGATAGGTCACATTAAACACACACACACACACACACACACACACACACACACACAGAGTCATACACAATTGCCAAGTTTTCAATCATTTTGAAAATCCTTTTCAATTACTGGTATCTCTTACTGGACAGGTCAGTATTGCAACTGGATTAGTGAGTTATTAAAATAAAAAGACATGAAGTTGGGAGGGAGAAATAGGGACAAGGGAGAAGCTGGAGGGAAGAAATGAAGGCGGGTATGAACATTTTTCGTTGTATCCATGCATGAATTTTCAAAAATAAAGAATTTTTTTTAATTTGAAAAAAGTATAGGAAGATGTGCAGTTAACAAATGTACTTTACATCATAGAGAGCTAGAATGAGAAAGGAAAAATAATATCTATGCTAGAAGAGGAAATAAATGATAGGAACTACAACAAAGCCAAATTAAACAGAATAGAAAATTTGAAATTTGTGAATCAATCATGATGTAATTCTTCAACAAGATCATCAAAATTGACAGGCTTATATCTTGGTTGATCAAGATGGAACAAAGTGACTAGAATGACTAAAATCATCAAGAGGAGGTGAAATATTGCAAATCTAACAGGAGAAGAAACACAGTATCCGCACTCACACTTTGGCAACAGGAATAACCTAAATCCCAGATGGAACAGGGTAACTGCTAAAAACATGCAACCCACCCAAACTGGATGCTGAAGAGAGAATATGAACAGATTTGTATGTAGTAAGAAGATGACAAAATTAGTATTGGAAAAAACTTCTCACCAAAGCAAAAACATCTCTCACCAAAACCTCTCATCAAGAACTGTGGCTTTGTGTGTGTGTGTGTGTGTGTGTGTGTGTGTGTGTGTGTGTGTATTTAAAATGCATGCTTGTTTGTTTTTTCTAAAAACAACAAAAACCAAATCTAAAAGTCATACCCTGTATAGACTTGGGAGTTGGAAGATACAAGTTAGATGTTTCCAGAGTGCCTCGAGCATGCTGTGTAACTTTTGTGAGAGCATCGTCTCCTCTGCCAAGTTAGGGTCATGTAAGGCAGCCACCAGCTATGCAGAGCCAGGAACCTAAAGAACAATAAGCCCAGCATGTAAGGAGGGATCATGGACAGCACAGGTGAAGGGAAGCCAGGCTGAGGCAGGAAATACTCTCCATCTAGGCAACACCATGAGAAAGCAAAACAAAGCACCACAGGAAAACATCAGATGTCACCAAAGAACTGAAACAGCCTATTTTTTCCATGGTCTCTGCAAACAAAAATATTTTAAATTCAAAGCCTCGCAATCCCATATTTCCAATTTGCATCAACTCTGTTCAGGCAGTCAGAGCTCTTGCGGCCAGCATGCAACCACAGAAGTCCAGTGAATGTCTGGACCCAAATGGTCTCAGCAGAAGTTCCAGAAACTCTGGGTAGGAGCCAGCACCTGCTGTCCACTGTGGGAGGCCATGAGTGAAGACAAAAGGGTGACAGGACTCAGCAGGAGCTAACTTCTAGCCCTGACCCTTCAAATCTACCCTTCTACCTAGTGTATAATCCACTGTCTCAGGGCATGTGAGAGGTTCTGACACCAGGAAACAAAATAATTAAAACAAACCCTAGAAAGGGGAAACAACCATCTGGGCTTGTTTGCCCAACCTGGGAGTGTTAGCTAGGCTCTGAGCACCCAAGATTAGGGACCTTCCTATTTAGTTCCCTTCTGGAGCCCCATGGCTGAAGAATTGCTGTGCCCATTCATTCCAAGAGACATCCCATTCCACAGCGCAGGCAGGCGGTTACCCCTGTGGTTCAAGGAGAAACAGACCTGAGGGCCTTTAATCTCCCAAACTCCCACTCATCAGTTGAGGCCATCATGCCTGTGTACAAGCTCCCTCAACTCCATTCCTGCTCATCTCCTGGCATGTTTTCTTTTTTCACTCCTGTGTTAGGTCTCTTGCTCCCTGACTTGTGCCTCAGTTTACCATGAGGAGCCTGCCTACACTAGCTCTGCCCTCCCTGTGGCCTGTTGACTGAATATAAGACATATTTTCTAGATAAAGTGGTGGTGGGGAGCAGGTAGATTTCTTGCAGGACATTGGGATAGTAAGTCTGGTTACCCTGGTGACACCCTAGTTCACCAAGAATGCCGACAGATCTTCACACACAGTGCTGGAGCCAGGCCTAGTCAGACTCAGGGGTGATAGACCATGGGACTATGTGACATGAAAAGTCATATCTGGATCTCCCTCAGTCAGCTGTGTGGCTTCCAAGGAGAGAATGAAGGGTATGTCAGAAGCCAAAGACACCTGAGGAGAGCTGGCAGGTGCTCTGAGAGGATTTGGTTTCTTCTGACTGGTCCTTCCTCTTTTTTCACAGGAAGCATGGGTCTTTTTTCAAGCTGCTGCTTAACCATCTGTCCCAAGGTCAAGAAGGGGTGTGACACTCAGATTGAGGTCCCTATAAGCAGTAGAAAAGTACCCACAGGGTGCTGGGTGCAGAGGGAAGCAGCAGGCAGACAACACCAACTGAGGAAGGTTTCAGGAGAGGATCAGGGAGTGATTCTGAACCTTATCTTCACACAACTGAGTCCTAAGAGCAAGGGCTCTCAGTGCCTCACAGAGCCAGGCCATCCCCTTGTCCTTTGTGCATAGCTGTCACAGAGGCAAAGCCTTGGCAGAGAGAAGCCTGGGTGAGACCTATGGACTAAGCAGGGGTTGGGATTGGGGGTCCTTCTGCACAGGAGAGGCAGACAGTCGAGGACAGGGAACACAGACCCAGAAAAGTCTCATGCTCTGGGCTCCACCCATTCCATCCTAGCCTTTTCTCTTCCATTTTAGGACAGTCTAAAGCAGATTGCCCTCTTCTCACTTAGACTCCCCGAGGGCACACTGCAGTGAAGGAGGGAAGCTGGAGCCCCTGGGTCTATAGCTCAGTAACTCTGGTTTGCTCCATTAGGCAGTTTCCACAGTCACCATAGACAACAGAGGCAGAGAGAGGTGGAGCCTGAGAAGGCAGGTCCCAGCTGTGGAGTCTGTCTCAGTTTGCTTTCCATTGCTCTGACAACCTCTGTAATCATAAGCCACTTGGGCAAAGAAAGGATTTATTTCATCTTGAAGCTTACAGTCCATCACGAAGGGAAGTCAGAAGAGGAACTCAAGCAGGGATCTCAGGGCAGGAACAGAGTCAGAGACCATAGGGGACACTGCTGACTGGCTTGCTCCCCATGGCTTGCTCAGTCTGCTTTTTGATACAGCCCAGGATCACCTGTCTACAAGTGGCATTCCCCACAGGGGTTGGACCCTCCAACACCAGTCATTTTTCAAGAAAAGGCATCACATGCTGGCCCACAGACAATCAGATGGAGACATTGTCTAGATTAAGTCTCCCTTTCCCAGAATGACTTCAGTTTGTGTCAAGTTGACAAACCCAACCAGCACAGAATTAGTGAGCATCTCTTCTCTCCAGTGTATCAGCTGAGCTGCTCTGAGCCTGGTTCTCAGAGCTGGCAGCTCTCAGGTTGCCCTCTCTCGGGCCCACCAACTTTTCTTTCTCTGTCTACTTTCAGGATTGTGGGTATTGGCCTGGGTTCTCTCTCCCTGCTTTTTTCATTATGCACAGCCATCATGGTTTGCAATGGTTTTTCAATGGTTTGCAATCCTTTTTCCCAGACACTCTTGTGGGCTTCTGAAGACCACTCCATTGCAGCCCCTGCTCCATTCTTCATCCTTCCAGGCAGACAAAGTGCTCCTTAGGAGACATATACAGGCTTCATCCTCCTTTGATTAAAAAAATCCTTTTTCTTAGTGATGCCAAGTTAACTTGCCCTCCCCTCTCATCTTCTTCCCATTACCTTCTCCTTAAACTGTGGTTCTAGTGCAATCATTAGAAGTTAAGATTTCAGAGTCTTTGTCCAGGGGGCTTCCTCCCATGGTCCTAATAAGCTTCTTGAACCTGAAAGATCAGGTGGATACTCATTTCCCTCAAACTCAGAGAAGAAACTAATGAGAGATGACAAATTAATAAGCCAGATAAAACTGCCCAGAGGACATCCTGATCTTTCCCCTTTTTAGGCATAGAGGAAGTCAGGTCTAACTCTTCTGGTCTCACTCACAGAAGACTCCTGGTTCTCTCCTGGCAGAGCTGACACCCCTTCCCAGGCCATGCTATGCCTGGGGGTAGAAGCACCTGGGGTTTATCTAGGTCCAGGGCATCCAGGGCCACTCACTTGTCAAAGATGAAGTAAATATCAAAGTCACCATCACAATACTGCAGAACATCATCATCATAATCCGCAATATCCCTCGACTTCCGTTCTTCATTACTCTGGAAACTAGCAGATTCCCTAGAATAGGGGTTTCTGCCAGACTGAGGGTATGGGAAACTCTGTACTGCAACAAGGGATGTTGAAAGCAGCAGCAGGTGCAGTGAACAGGACACCTGAGGACCATAGTCCTGCATTATCTTGGCTGAGTGGGCGAATCTACTAGAATTTGGGAGCTTTTGCCAAAATCTAGGTACACTAAGTTCTAGCCACCCCTGACTTCTTTCTCTGGTGCCTCTGCCTGTACTTAGGGACAATAATCCTGTGTCCTCTCACCAACGCTCACTGCTTCTCTCCACTTAGAGCACAGGGACTAGGGACATACTAGCTGCCCTGGGGCTTCTGCCTCTCACTGCCTGTACAGCCCTTCCCCCAACACCCTGGGGTTATGATGAACAGGAAGGTTGACATGGTGACTTTGTGACCTGCCCCTCTGCTCAATGCCCTGCATGCTGACAGTGCCAAGTGCCAGTCACAGGTCCTTTGCATAGGTTTCAGATAATGTCCCTCCTCACAGCTCCTTACAGAGGTCCTTAGGTGCCACCTCTAGGAACGCAGGCATTTTTTTTTTCTTCACTAAGAAGGTAGCAGAGGTAGGGTGTGAAGAGGTCAAAGAACCAGGAAGCCTGTGTGGGAAGTGGGAAGGCAATTGTGGGCCTTCAAGTCAGCCAGGCAATAGCAGGGTCTACAATGGGATGGAGGTTGCATACTGCTGCCAGCATCTTCTATGAGTGGGAAGTGTCCGGTCATCCAGGGCCGTGTGACAGGCTGCTTAGTCTTGGTGACTTAACACAGAACTGTTTTATTTTGCTCAGAAATCATGAGTCAGACCCTCAGGAAGACTGGAATAAAAGGTCCCAGCGACAAGGCCCAGCACTGAGGTAGGGCTTGGCAGAGACTGAAATTATAGGGCACTCCAGACCCAATAACAAGGATGGAAATATCAGGGCTAGTTCCTGCCTGTTACCCTAGTAGCTTTTAGATTCTAACACCCATCCTCACACCATCTGGAGAACATATTGCAGCTCCCACATACACGGCATTGGCCTCAGGTAGGTGCTGAGTGCAGCACAGCTTACAGGAGAGCATAGTCCTGTCTTCTCAAGCCAACCTTGGGCTCCCATCGGAGAGGATGGAGGTCAGAGCTCAGCTGCCTGAGCTGTGAGACAGAGGAAGTGCTGAGCTTTTCTCCAGTGGGAAAAGGAGACTTGGGTTTCCTGTATCTTCCTCTTCTGCAAGGTACAAATTCTAGCTATATGGGACCAAGTCTGCATGCAAGTACTGACAAAGAAAGGCAGCCTTCCTACATATACAAACGTGTGTGTCTTTGGCACATGGATGCAGACAACTTGGCATAGACAGAGGTCATCCTGTCAGTCCTGGAGGTCAGGTGTTGGCCATGTCAATGCTGGGGTGAAGTAAGCATAAGCATGGCTGTCTTCATGGGTATCTTCACCACACATGGGTGTTTTCTCTTGCTTCCGGGAACCTCATAGATGCCCACTGTGCCCAATGGGTTTTCACCCATGGACATGATCACCTTGCTACTGCCCCACTTTGCAGAATTGGAAATGCCATAGGTATGTCCACCTCAGCTGCTTCTGGTCCTTCCAGCAAAGCCCCGGTGCTCTGGATGTATTGGTGGCTCCATCCCATTGTCTAGGTTTCCATGAAAGTTTTAAAAATGCCGTCTTCCTAGCCTTATTAAGTCACCTTTTGCTTTGAGATAAATGGGCAGTAATTGCTTTACATCACAGTGTCACCACAGCATGTACCTTCCACACCTACATCATACTATACCTAAAGCATACTGCCCCATGCATGCTCATCCCCCACATACACATAGCAACTTCATAGGCACATATACATCATTTGTACGCACATACATACATATATATGTTTTGTGTACCACCACGTATTAGCTATAATACATACTACAAACTACACATGCATCCATACAGCTTATGGCATATGTACCCATTAAACACAAACACACTATCACCATGTGCCCTCTAGAAATACTACATAGTTAGTCACATATATCATGCATAACGCACGCACACAACTCACAAGAAGCTCCTTAATACGACTTATATACTTACAAAAGGACATGCCCTAAGCCCTTGTTGTGTGTTGACAAAGCAACACACATGATTTAGTCCACACTCACAGTTGTAAGCATGCCACAGATATCATACATACTACTCTTATATACCAGACAACACAAATACATGCCATTAATCACATAAATATATACTAGACACCACAGGCCACACTAAAACTCAGACATGTAGCACATATAATATAAACACATCATGTGGTACATATACACTCCCACACCACAATTTGTCACACCACAGAACACCCAAACATACAAATCATAATCATATATCAGACTCTCCTCCCATGCCTATTTGAGCCTTATCATATCACATATACCATACATTTACACGCTGCTCACACGTATCTACCAAAAGCACTTACCATGTGCAAGACATCTCTACCAGATAGACTGCACAGATAGCATAACTATTCCCCTCTCTGCATTTTAAACCGCACGTGTATCCTCCTCTTTCCCATAATATTTTCCCAAGACACACTACATACATGGAGATAAACCTCACCACAGAAGTATTACATGAAGATTTTCTACCTACTGTTAGGTCTCAAAGCCAGGACAAATGGCCTAGGTGCCTATTTAATGTATCAAAGTGGATACTGGCAGCCAGGTTCTCCCAGCATCCCTCAGTCCCTACCTGTTACAGGGTATGGCTGGCATAGCCTGCCCCTTACCCTGAACTTCTCCAGCCCAACGGCTGGGCAGCCTTCCTCCAGCTTCCATTCCCTATATAACACAAACATTTTGGTGAGGTGGCCTTTATCTACCCTTTACCATCTGGCCTCTTGGTCTGGCTCTCCCCTCTTCCCTCCCCCTCTCCTCACATGGTCCAGGCTCAGTCTTGTCATGTTCACTCTAGACTCTCCCAGATGTTCCTGCCTCTGACTATCCTTTGCCTTTTATCTGTAATAAACTTTCTTTACCACTACTACACCCTCTCTAGAGTCGTCAGTGTAGCATATCAATGGATTGTGCTACTAGATGTGAGATACGTTTTCTTCGGAAATATGCTCCCTGGAGGTCCCTAGCAAGAACCCTAACATGGCCACCTAAGCCAAAAAGATGTATTCTGAAAGTCCCACGCTTACTCGGTTGCAAGATTGGATTGATGAGCTTTTTTGCTGTTTCTCTATGATTCTTGGAACAGTACAATTAACTATTCTAGGAAACATATTTCTAATAGGTTACTAAAAAATTTAGCAAATAAGAGTAGAAGGAAAATAAAATTTTAGGAGAGGTAATAAATCAGATTCAGCATCAGGAATTGCTTGTGGAAAAACCAAACACTGTAGGTAGTAAAGGGACAAGAGTTTTAGGGCTTTCTAAAGAAAATGTTTAATCAGGATCTGTTAGGATAAATGCTCTGGATATTCCCACTGCAGTAAAGCTACTACAAAACCATTACCAAACACAGGTGTTTATGATGAGGCAGAAAGAAGATAGGCAAACATAGGAGGTCAGAGAGTTTTATATTATACTATGAGTTTACGGACAGGCTAGCTCAAACATCTTATCTCTAAGGAAAGATTGTAAATCCTTAGCAAGACAAACAGGAGGAATTCCCCCAGTGCTTACCTCTAGGGGGGTTGTAAATCTTTAGCCACCTTGGTTTGGAGGGCAATGACAGCCCCTGGCTTTCCACTCACTAATTAGTAGCAGTAAACTGTATAAACACCACTAGATTAAGGCTTTGTATTTGCTTTGATTAAAAGCTTTTAGGCCAAGATTTTTTGTAGACACTGCTTCTACCAGGTTACTCTTTCAGTTAAAATGTAAACTTTGTATTGTTGGTAAAAAGTCTGAATGCTCCGGGAAGTATGTCAACTTCAGGTGCTTCTTTGTGTAATCACTATTTAAGTGTTGGCTTGACTTCAGTAAAGCTCAGTAGATCCAAACCAACATCACTTGGTGTGGTCTCTGTCATTTCACCTACCTGTGCCTAATCTGACATCTGAACCCCTAATTCTCCCGCGGGTGAGGGACTCCTGGCTGGGTTGGTCCACGGCACACCACCATACCTAGGAGTACTCATATCCTTTCCTTATTTATTTTTCATTTACCTACAAAATATACACAGGACATATGCTTTATTACAAACTACCCCAACTCAATTTTTCATACTTACACTACACAGAAATACCACACCTACTCATCTATCCACGATATCCACCTGCATGCATACTATGTATGTCACAAACACATGACACACAATCCAGATTTCCTACCTATATGCATTTCTACACAGAAACACATGTGTACAGTCATACACAATTCTCAGTGAGTATATGTATTAATTTTCTCGTTATTTCAACAAAGGATCTCATAAAAGCATCTTAAGAAAGGACTTATTTGACTCAGAGGTCAAGGGTACAGATCAACATGGAAAACCAGCATGCTTGAGCTTGTACTGGAACCATTGGATTTAAAGGGCTTGGGTAGCCCTGCCCTTCAGCTGGCAGCCTGGGATTCCTTCAGCACACATGGCCTTTATTTGGCCAGCTCCACAACATGGCTGCATCTTTCTTCAATGGATGTTCTATGGCTCTAGCTTCTCTAATGTGCTGGGATCTCCACTGCAATGTAGGCTTAAACAAAGATCTTGTAAGGTCTCTTCTCTATGGAGCACTGAGCCTGCTATACATTGGATGGCCTAGAGCTCTCATAAGACTCCATTACCCCCTCAATGCTGCATCTTGTGGGTATGCAAAACCAAGACCACGTAAACGACACTGCCAACTTCTGCTGTCAGCTTGGAAAAGATGTAGTGACATCTGTATGTCTTGGTTGCTGAATCTGAGAAAACAGATTTTCTATAGGTAGTTTTGAACTGGAAATCCCTTCTGAGTTCATATTCTTTCTTTTTAAATAAATTTGCAT
Organism: Meriones unguiculatus; assembly: GCF_030254825.1. NCBI lineage: Eukaryota > Metazoa > Chordata > Mammalia > Rodentia > Muridae > Meriones > Meriones unguiculatus. The sequence goes on along the minus strand of NC_083357.1, from coordinate 11,862,362 downwards.
TTCATAAGGTGGACCACTTTACAGGTGTGTGTGTGTGGGGGGTTATTTTGTCCCCAGGGCACCTTTCCTATAGTCCTTGTTCTGCTAAGGACATTAACTAATTACAAGCATTTTCTCAGTACTTGTTTTGTTTACCACCTTAAAATTCCCCATTTTCTCCTGTCCAATAGCACATTTTTTTCATATCCTTTTTGGTCCTGTGTTTCTCTTTTGTTGTAGACCTGGTTAGCAGTGATCAATTACCATGACACACCCTGAATGCTATTTTATGTCTTGAGATTTCTTCTGTCAAATAAACTAGTTCTTGAAGTTTGAATTCAGCTTCACTCAAGTTCTCAGGACACTAAGCACAATACAGTCACATTTCTTGCCAGAATATGACATGAATGACCTCTCCCTGGGTTCCTGATGGGATCCTTAGAGGCCTCCACTGTCTAAGTGTCTCTTGGCATACTGGTCTTGCAAATTTCCATTAGAATGACCCACTAGGCTTTGCTTAGAGCATTCTTGGGCTTTTCTGTATCAAAGTTCCAAACTTTTGTATATTCTTCCTGCAAACTATTTTCAAAGGCTTAGGAATCACACAGTCAGAATTTTGTAAGAATCTTACTCCTGATACCAGTTTTCTGTATTAGTTTCTTCTTTTGTTGATGTGACAAAATGCCAGAAAAATAAAGTTAAAGGAAGGGCTTATTCAGTTCGGTTTTAAATGTTTAAAGAGTTCATCATGTAGGGGAAGAAGTCATGGTGGGAGGAACTTGAGGCAGTTGGTCATACTACTTCATAGTTATAAAGAATAGAGAGTTGAATGCTGGGCTCAGCCTAGACCCTCAGGCCATAGAATGGTGCTACCTGTATTTAGAGTGGTTTTCCCCCACTTCAATTTACCCGGTTCAAAAACTTTCTCACAGTCATGCTAAGAGGTGTGTTTTCTAGGTCATTTTAGATTTTGTCAAGTTGATGATCAATATTAATTATCAAAATACATAAATCACATCTACCACACACATCATGGAAGCACCACACACATACAAACCAGTCACAGAAACAATATCACAGCTACACACACTCATGCAATTGTGTACACGCTCTTGTGTTACACCATCTACTCATGTCAGCGACCTCTCAGCTCTTACCTTTTGCACACACAAGGGAAGGCTCCACAGATAGTATTTCAATACAGGACTTGGTAGCAAGCTGAGAGACAAACAGAGAGATGGAGATGGGCAGATAGTACACCCCAGGGAATGCAGAGAGGGGTCCCCTAGTCTTCCATATCCTACTTACTCACCGGTTCAACGATGCTGTTCAGAGCATTAAACCCTTCGTTGACCCCAAAACTGTGGTTTTGGCTGTCCGCAATGTCTACTATCTATGATAGGAGAAAAGTAACTGGTTTGAACCGCAAAGCCAGGAACCATGGGCTTGGGCTTGGTGGACATACTCTAGGGACCACCTAGTGAGTGAGGCTGCAGACCCAGCATGGTGCTTTGCAGTAAACCTGGCCATTCCTCAGACAGTCTCAGAGTAAAAGAAAGGCTTTCTTCACCACCTACTCTACAGATAAGGAGCCAGAGGGGTTTGGAACCCTACTAGGAGGCCTGGCCTCTTGTTCCCTGGCTATAGAACCTCTCTCCTAATGGAAGCCTATTTTCTGAGCCATGGGCCCAGCCTCTCCTTCCTGGTGAGGCAGGGTGGGTCTGGGGCCAGCTTTTGATACACCCTTAGGGACAAGTTACTGGTAATAGGAGGACCAACAAATCAAGACCTGTAATGAACATTTTCAAAGGTATCACAGTCAGGATCCCCACTATGCCCAAGGCTGCACTGGATAACCAGGACTCACTCAAGATAACCAGACACAGTCTTCGAACCCTATGATGCCCACTGCACAGTATAGAAGAGCAATGCTCTGCTCTGCACAACTGGAGAGAAGCCACCTTGATCTGTCCTGTGGCTCTAAAGTCTCCCCCAGGATCCAGACCCTCAAATCAGAGACTTCTGTTAGAGACTAGAGCTACCTTCAGCTAAGATACATTGCACAGGTAAATAGCCTTGGGAAGGTAGGCTTAGAACTGTTGTTAGGAATTTAGAGTGTGAGTCTTGTGCAATGACCTTCACCATAAATACATAACTTTTGTTATACTAAGCACACATATCTACCTTTTTGCTCATCATAAGATCCCGAGTCAGAAAGTCTTAAGAAGGGACCCAATGGCCTCTCATCAAAATTTCCCATTAAATTCCACATATTCCTGCATGTCCTGACAGCCTGTAGTCTAGAGGGACACAGATCTTGGCTGGGCTTAGGAAGTTGACCAAACAAGAGGTAAAAGAGAAGACTTGGGAATAAGAGGAAAGCCAAGCCCAGGCTTCAATGCACAGTGTGCTCAGTCTGCTCAGCCCTTATGCTTTCTTCTTGCTATCCACCAGTACATCTGTAGGCCATGGACCAGTGTGCACAAAACCTAAAGGTGACCACACTCAGCTTCTGGTCCCCTCAGAAGCATCCTGAGTTGGGTCCTGTGCTCAGAGGTGACTGCTGCACAGGGAAGGGAACCCTGGCCTCAAGAGTCAGACTTGAAGAGATAGAAGATCTATACACAGTCTCAGTAGGAAGCCCAACTCTGTCTGGCCTGCCTCGCTGAAGGTGCAGACAGCTCACCTCCTGAGGTGGCGTTTTAGATTTGTTCATTCGCCTGGCAGGAAATGAAAAAATACAACAGTGACACAGTGCAATGAACCCAATGGTATTCTCTACTGGACAGCACTCATAGGTGGCTACAGATGTCTGTACCTTTACAAATTTTTCTGCATGTATGAACGTCCTGAGGTACCACTTTCTCAAGTTTGAGAAGGCCCTCATGGATTTCTTCTCTGAAGAGAATTGAAAAAAAAAAAAAAAAAGAAGTGGCATGAAGTTTATTGACAGTGACATCCTATGGCCTTGCTCATTTTGCAGACCAGCTGGCTAAGAGAGGGCACTAGACAAGAGTCACTGTCTTTCCCTTCTGGGCTGGGCCTTTCTCTGTCCCTGATTCCAAGAACACTGAGGCATTTCAGGAGGGAACAGGAAATTCATTGGGACCCATGGGAAGGTTTGGTTTTATTTGAGTCCATCTACATTTTGGGGCATACAGACCTTGGAAATTTGGGATGCAGCCCTTGCCTATTAAGTCCTTGGAGAACATTCTGGAATTAGCATTTAATCTAGGGGTTTCCGGGGGATATCTGCATTCTAAATAGGCAGCCTAATGCCAAGGTTACCCTCCTTTGAGCAGTCCATTAGTCACTGGGATGGGCTTAAAGGGGACCATGTCAGCCTGCTGAGGCACTGCCTGGCTCCCATCCTCACTGTCACAGAGTCCTGGTCTGACTCCCTTCCCTCTTCCTGGTAAAGGCTGAAGCCATTGTATGTAGATGTGAACCCAACTCTAAACTCCACAAGCTCCCTACAGAGAATTCCTGAACCTGGAGTTGGGCCTTGAGGGCTATCCATGAGCCACATTTGTTGTTCCCTAGGCAAGAAGCAACATGGCCTGTCAGGTACTGTTAAAACAGAACACACTGAGGTGGGCAGGGCTGGGCCCGATGGTCATTCTAGGACAAGAAACGGGAGTATTAGGTTCCAGATAATCCAATGTGAGAAAGCGAAGTAGGCATAGCAAGGAGATCCACAGTAGACTCTAACGTTTCTTCCTATTGGGAAAGAGAGAGGCATTAGCAGGGGCTGAATTCTGAAAGCCCCATGCCAGGCCCAGGTACTCCACATGAGAAAATAAGTTGATCATGTTCAGCATGCCCAATGGGGGCCAAACCAGGATTTCCAGCCTGTCCTGTCCTCCTCCCTTTGCCAGCATAGCCCAGTCCAGTTCTTCTTTGTACAGCCTAGCCCAACTCTTTCTCTCTGCCCTACCGCTAGCCTTCTCCCATCCTAGCACCTATCCTTCTGCTTGGCCTAGCCCACTGTCCTCTGTATAGTTCTATCCCAACCCTCCATCCAGCCCAGACTCAGTCCTCCACTCAGCCCCTGTCTTGCCTAGCCTCTCCCTTCTGACTCTCCTATGTTGCTGCCAGTCTCCCTCAGTATTTCTCTCTGCCATTTGAATCTAGTCACGTCTCCCTCAAGCCAAGCCACATGAGTACACTACACCAGGGCTTGTACCTTGGACCCTTGGAAGCCAGTCTCTTCCCACCTCTCCCCCGAGATGAGCTCATGGTGTCATGTCAATATACTCGGAAACTCTTGTGCCTTCCCTGCATCTGGCAGTTCTACCTTGCTCCCTGTTTCTGCCTTTTCTTTCACACTACTGGACACCCCATTCTGATATGCCATCACACCTCTTTCTGTTTCTCTAACTCCCTATGGAGTCTCTGGCAGAGGATCCAACCTTGACCTTCCCTCCTAATCAGCCAGAAGCCCCAGCTTCACCCAGCTTTTGGGTACAATTAAGTCACCTGTTTTTATGATCATCTTTTTCCCATACCTTCCTGTTTGGTGACTCAGCACAGGTGACTCATGACCCCATCCTGAAGCTTCCTTACTTAGGTTCACAGGAGACCTATCTGCCCTCCCCAGACTCCAGTGTTTTCCTCAGGGTTTCCCAGATGTCTCTCTGCTTCACTTGTCCAAGCAGAGTGACAGCAGGCTACACACAGGTCAGTATTCTTAATGGTACTAATATGAACACCTCACCAGCTCCCTAGGTCCATATAGGTCCATATGTTATTATAGACAGAGCCTAAGTAAAATTCAGGAGTTGAGAACTTCTAGAAGCTAAGGCCCATTCTGCTTGAGTACAGGCTCAAGGGGCACTAGTAACTGAGGCCTGGAGGTCAGTTTGGATACATAGGTGCCCTATGCATGGGCAGTGCGAGTGGTGGGGGAACCACAGAGGTCTCTACAAGCCCTCCTTTTCTTCAAGACCCCTGTGTCCTGGCCAGTGGGATAGCTTCAGGGTTCAGAGCAACACTTACCTGTCTGAGGTGAGTGGCATGAGAACTTCAACCTTTGTTGAGTAGGTAATGAAGAACATCTACAGTTTAGGGCTGGGGACAAAGCCATAACCACTGAGAAGCCAATACATTGGATCATCAACCTGTCAAGGAGCAGAGCACCGGGGCCCTGATCCCACCCCTCTCTTTTACACTGAAGCAAAGATTGGCAAAGGATTTTAAAGCCCATTTATATATGTAGGTTCTCAGAAGAATGTCAGGACAACCCTTGCTTGATCTCATGCTTCAACTATCTTCCCTTTTCTCTTTCTCACTCTTTCTCTTGCTCTTTGCCTTCCACCCTTTACTTTTTCATATGTACACACACTCACATCACCCATTTAGAATAGGCGAAGAGGCTCCCACACTATCTGTAGGGATATCCTCATTCCTGGTCCCTGATACCAAATTCTCTGCGTCTCTACCCACCTGTCTTTACCCTCTTTGCTTCCAGCAGAGACATTTATATCATGCCCTGTAAGGTAAGGGGAATATCCCCCATGATAAAAAAAATTAAAATCTGTAGGAAAAGGGTAGGGACTGTTGCAGAACACTCACTTCTAGATATGACATGATGGTTGAAGTTGAATTCACAGCAGCTAGGACTACTTCCACAAGATCTCCATAAAACCTGGCTCATCAACTCTGTCATGAAATGGGAAGGAGCTTAAGGGTCCCCACCCCTTATTAAGGATTTATTTGTGGTTAATGGTTGCTGAGAGGAGAGACAGCTTCTTCAGTAGCCACTGAATATGCATCTGTAAATAACTTAATGTAAGTAAATATGCACTGAATATGCTTCTGTAAATAACTCATTGAGTCATTAAAAAGCAAACCAACATGAAAGTAGAAAGGGAGATTAGTTGAGGAGGAGACTAATAAAGGTGCGAGGTAAATGGCAATGAAATGGTAGAAACACATTTTATACATGCATGAAAACAAAAGAGAAAAATACAGACTAGTCAAATGGCTAAACTCAGAAGATCAGAGTGTAAACATAATTTCCAATTTTAGAGAAGTTAAGAGAGCACTACAAGTTTCTGTAAGCCAAGGAATTGTATACTTAGATGGGACAGTGCCAGAATCCCTGAGCCATTCCCTCCTGTGACAGCCAGGACAGGTGTAAAGGCCAGTCCAGCTTGCTTACCATACTGAGAAAAACCAGGCTCTTCCCATGGTTCTTGAGTTGGGAGAAAGAAGCTGAGCACTTAGGGCAGTAAAACAAAGGCTGCTTTGAGCAGCAGCGCTGGGAGAGTGCCCACAGTGGCAATGGCAGTCCCTGCAGAGGGGCTCTGTTGGTAGATCACATGGGTGAAAAGGTACCTCCCAGCAGCTGCTTGGCCTGAGGGTCAAGTTGATGGGGACAGAGCCACCCAGAAGGCCTGTGCTGGCCTCCCTGCACTCAGGAAGGAAGTCAGTGGCAGAAGCCTACATCCCAGGGTCTGCTCACAATGATCTTGGCTGTCCTTCAGAGTCTGGCCTACCACTGTTGCCCCAGGGTTACCCAGGGACAGTGCAGGAGGGCAACTCACTTGTCCAGGATGAAGTAGAGGTCGAAAACACCCTGACATTCATCTCCTGATCGACTGTGGCGCCAGTGGCGTCAGTTTTGCTTCACGCGATGGATCTGGCGTTGGTGAGAACTCCTGGAGCCCTTGCCCAGGCGGTGGAATAGTTTCCAGCCAGGGCCATGGTATTGGAGGCTCTCTGCTTTAAAAATGGGAGGAGGCAATAGGAGCAGGAGCAGAAAGAGTGCCGAGAAAGGCATGTGGGGACTGTGGATCCCTGTGTTCTAGACTGTCCCTGTGACTTTGCTAGTCCTTCAGATGCTCTGGAGGGTCACATGCAGGCTGAGTGGCAGCCACCCTTGGACTCTTTCTGTGCCACCTCTGCCTGAAACCCAGGGGTTGAGTATTGGTATAATGTATACACCTTACCCTTGCTCATTCAAATGCTAATTTCACCTCCCCACTCTCTTTTCAATCCAGATATTGTATTGTGATACTCATTCTAAGCATCCTGTCTCAACTCTTGTATAAACAGGCCAAAATAAAGCAACTAGAGACAATGTTGAGCTGGGAGGAGCCAGAGGACAGGAAAGAGGGGAGGAGCTAGAGGGCAGGAAATGAGTGGGAGAAGAAAGGGTGAGGAGAGCTTGGAGAGAGAGCTGGAGGACAGATCTTGGAACTACATGGAGAGATGGACTAGACCTAAGATATCACTAAAAGCAAGTATAACGTGGGAAATCTAAATGTTAGGAAACTATGAAGGCTTGGAGGTTAGGATGGAGTAAATATTGCCCAGCATTGTGTTCTAGGTTAACTAGGTTACAGCTGTTTAGGACTAACAGCAGAATTACTAAAAGACAATCATTAGTAAATATTAATAGTTACCAACAACAAATGGCACCCAAGTAATCTAAGTATCCACACCCTTTAAATCATACTTTATCATAATTTGGTGGGAGGATTAAGCTCCCAGTGATAAAACCCAAACTTAAAACCTAAAAACTCCCAGGTCAATTCCTGTCTCTTTAAGAGAGACTTTTAAACTGGCCTTGGAGCAAAAGACAGCCTCCTATGGGCAGACCTGAGACTTCTATAACAAAACTGGCTGCTGCTGCATTTTAACTGAGGGATAAACAAGCATGACTCCTTTATACTGTGGCTGGCTCAACTGGCTCAGCTCCACAGTCATGGCAGGGAATAGGGGAACTGAAGGCAAACAAACTTCTAGACAGAGTTTGGCCTAAAATTGTATTTAAAGTAAAATATTGCCATGGCAGAGGGTGTTTTAATCCCTTTTGGCTTCGTTTTGGCTGTCATATTAATGGATCTGGTTGCAATATGTTTAATGGTGTTGGTTCTTCTCTATACCTTCTCCAAGAAAGTTGAAGGAGAAAATGGGGAAAAAACAAAGGATTGGAGTACTAAGTTACAGACAAGAAAAAGGGCATTCTTTCTAATAATTAGATTAATAACAGCCAAAATTCAAAGCTCTCTGCCTTCAAGATACTTGTCAGCTCTTTCTGGTAAGGGTCTGCCAATTCACTGAAACATCAACTAAAATAACCAACTGGGCTTTGTTTGTTATGGCATAGATTGGCACAACTGACCCCAACTTAAAATTTTCTCTTCTCTTTGTTTGATTTTCAATTAAAGGCTTTGAGTTACAATGATACTGATTTGGGTTATATATATATATATATATATATATATATATATATGTATATATATATACATATATATATATTTTTTTTCATGAAGGCACATGCCTTTCTTCCCAATACAAAGCAAAAAGAAACTCGCAAGTCTCTGAGTTCAGGATCAAGCTTATTTATATAATAAAAGCCAGGATGGCAACTCCTGCTGTTCAGCCATTTACAGAGATTCTCTAAGATTCAAAATGACAAAATTTTCCTTAAGGGTACCATGTAAATTCTTTTTTCTTAATAATAGATGTTATGTCCTTACTGATGTAAACGTGGGATTCACATCAATCTTAGGTTTATGTAAAGAGAGATAATGTCACACTGTTCTGGAAACTGCCTTATCCTTTTAAACATGAGACATTTTCATGGGGGAAAAATGTTGGTCATGCCTATGTAAAAAAAGACACAAGAGGCTTAAAGATGACAAAGTACCTGCCAACCTAGTTTAGTCCTAAAAACTCAAAAATTATATTCATATGTTTAAGAAGCAAAACTATCCATCCCATATCAAAAAGAGAGCAAGCCAAAGAATAGCCAAAACCAATGTAAAAACCCAGATACAAGATGCCTGGGATATACTTAAATGCTAAGGGTAAGAGAGTTTATATGCTAACACTAAGAGAGTGTATATAAATGCTAACGGTAAGAGGGAGTTCATATGAAGTTCGGCTATAACTGCCCATCCTGTATAAAAAAGGGGCAAGCCAAAAAATAGCCACTATCAGTGTAAAGCCCAGGTACAAGATGCCTAGCATATGCTTAAATGCTAAAGGTAAGAGGGAGTTAAACTTAAGTTTGGCTATAAAGGCATAACTACCCATTCTATATAAACAAGGGGATAGGACAAATAGCTACAACATATATAAAAATCTAGGGCTAAATCTCAAAACAGGTACAAGATACCTACAGTATGCTTATATTCTAAATTATAAGGGAGTTTATATAAAGTTTACTTAAAACATGTGTTTTCTATTGCTCAAAGCAACCAGCTTGTTTTTCTAATGGGAGTCTTTTCTAGGGAAATAGGTAGCAGCTTGGCCTAATACAACAGGCACTCAAGAGCCTGAAAAGATATTTTAATCTATCCAACCTTGTTTTGATGATAATGATTGTATGTTCAATATTAATGGTAACTTATATTGCTAATCCCTTTACATGGGAACAACTCTAAAACTGACTGAGACATAAAAATATGTCTTCAGCCAAAACTTCAACAATACTTGGCGAAAAAATCTTTGGCTATAATATCCTCAAAATGTATTATGCTAGCCTTTTAAAAAATTCTTTATTAATTACACTTTATTCACTTTGTATCCCCCCTGTGGTTCCCTCTCTCCTCCTGTCCCAATCCCTCCATTCCTCCACCCTCTGCATGCATGCCCCTCCCCAAGTCCACTGATAGGGGAGGTCTTCTTTTCCTTCCTTCTGATCCTAGTCAATTAGATCTCGTCAGGAGTGGCTGCATTATCTTCTTCTGTGGCCTGGTAATGCTGATTTCCCCCCTGGGGGAGGTAATTAAAGAGCAGGCCAATCAGTTCATGTCAGAGACAGTCCCTGTTCCTATTACAATGGAATCCACTTGGATACTGAACTGCCATGGGCTACATCTGTGCAGGGGTCTTAGGTCATCTCCATGCACAGTCCTTGGTTGGAGTATCAGTCTCAGGAAAGACCCCTGTGCTCAGATTTTTTGGTTCTATTGCTCTCCTTGTGGAGTTCCTGTCCTCTCCAGATCTTACTGTTTCCCACTTCTTTCATAAGATTCCCTTATGCTAACCTTTTAATTGATACAGATTAAATTGGCTTACAGTTTAGTTTCATCCTGCATGTCTCATAGATTTATAATTTTAGAACTCTATAATGCTTATGAGAAATTATATTTTTGCAGAACAAAAGAACTGGACACCAGAGATGCTGAATTAAACCTAACAGAATCATTCTTCAGCATGCTGAGACATTGACACATCTGTTCCAGCATCTTGCATGTTCTAGCATTCTGCTTGTTCCTGCCTCAACTGCTTCAATTGCTGTTTTCTCATCAAAGCCTGCTCCCAAAAGAACTTTGAAGAAAGCTATTAATCTTAATTGGTCCAGCATTTTAGACTGTTCCAAAGAGGACTTTTATTAATCCTAAAATTTTTCAACATTCAAAGACTGGACCACAAATGTTATTGCTTGCTTAATTAACCATTTTCCCCAATTTTATTTGGGCCCCCTACAGGATTTCTACATGTCCAAAATGTCAGCTAGGAGAAATCCATGAGAATGGCATCCAATTTTCCTTAAAGTGGGTTGGGTATGTTTTTGGTTGTTTGCTATGGCTACGAAATTTTTTTGTCATTGGGAGATGTTTATTATTAATGGTCTTATTCAGAGTGAAACAAGGAATATACAGGGATATCTTATAGGAATAGAAAAAAGGGTAGATTATTGAATCTACTCAACTTAGGGTTTTATTTGTTATTCCCAAATAAGATTAATTTTAACTCTAGTATAGGATTTTGCATATTAATAGATTGGTATAAGCTTTAGTATATTGATAGAAAGTCAAGGTTACTTCCAATACTTTTAAACAGCTATTAAAAACTGGTTAAGGTATTAGGTAATACAAGTTATTTGCTAGTTATTGAACTCATAGTCATGTCAGACACTAGTCTAATTTATCACAAGAGTATACATCCTAGAGCTAACAGACAGACATTATTTTGTATACAGATAGATTACATAAAGATAGGTAGTCTTCAAAAACTTCAGAGACCTACAGAATATGCCATTTAAAATGTATTTATTAAAGATTCTTTGACAATGAGACAAGTCATTTCCTGGCAGAACCCCGCCTACCTGAAAGAAGATAATGAGCATCAAAGAACCTCTGTATGGAGATGGCTTCGAATGTGGCAAACAAGACACTCAGGTAAAGAAAATACCCTCCCTTCACGACAGACAATTTCTGCCTAAAATGGGCAAGCTTAATTGCAGGACAAGTCGACTGCTGAACTCTGCCAAGACAGGGTAAGCAAGTCCTGAATAGTTCCTGTTTCACATATATGTCTGTCAAATATTCTGAGCCAGAAGGCTGAAGATGATGCTCCAATGTTACAGAGAGTTATGGGTGACTGTTCACGAAGCAAACTGTCTCTGTCAAATTTTTGTTTTGGAAGCTGCAACAAATAGGAACATGCAGTTCCTATTTACTCTAATAACTAATTTTACTCCTTCTCAAGTCTCTGATGGGGTTGAAGACTAAAAAGTTAGAGTGCCACAATTAAGCTTGAATTGTTTAGAAGTTAAAAAGTCTTTTCATATAGGTAATACCAATGAGGATAAAAGTTAATATAGGTATAGAACTTTTGACTTGTCAAGATAGATAGGATAATCAGATACTTTCTCCTAAGATACCATCTCCATGTGCTAAATACACATAGACTGGACATTGCACATGTAGATTTTACCTAACAGTTTTCATAATTTCACAATTATTATTGTATTGAAGGAAAAGGAGCCTTTTATTGGACTTAAAGGGGGAAATGTTGGTATAATGTTCTTTTAAAATGTATACACCTTACCCTGTTCATTCAAATGCTGATTTCTCCCTCCCCCACTCTCTGTTTTCAATCCAGATATTGCATTTTGATACTCATTCTAAGCATCCTGTCTCAGCTCTTGTGTAAACAGGCCAAAAGAAAGCAACTAGAGACAATGTTGAGCTGGGAGGAGCCAGAGGACAGGAGAGTGGGGAGGAGCTAGAGGGCAAGAAATGAGTGGAGGAGAAAGGGTGAGGAGAGCCTGGAGAGAGAGCTGGAGGACAGATATTGGAACTACATGGAGAGATGGACTAGACCTAAGATATCACTAAAAGCAAATAAAATGTGGGAAATCTAAATGTTAGGAAACTATGAGGACTTGGAGGTTTAGGATGGAGTAAATACTGCCCAGCATAGTGTTCTAGGTTAACTAAATAAACCCAGTCTCTGTGTGGTGATTTGGGTATACAGCTGTTTAGGACTAACAGCAGAATTACTAAAAGACAATCATTAGTAAATATTAATAGTCACGTACAGCAGTTGAGGATCACTGTTTGTATCCTACCCCCGATGGTAGCACTACACCTGGTATACTCAGAGCACAGGGAATTTTGGAGGCAGCTGCTCTTGGGATGTCCTTCCCCTAACTACCTGAGGAGCCTTTCCCCCACTTTGGGACAAAACACTCTGGGGTTATGATGGACAGGAAGGTTGACATGGTGACTTTGTGACCTGCCCTTCTGCTCAATGCCTAAATGCTGACAGTGCCAAGTGCCAGTCACAGGACCTGTGCAGGAGTCTCCGATGTGGACTCCTTCTCCCCCAATCCCAGACCCTCACAGGGCATCCTTAGGGAGCACCTCAAGGAACCTGTGTGTTTTGTTAACTGAAAAGGTGGCTGAGCTCCCCAGTTACTGTGGGTGAAGAGGGCAAGGCACCAAGGAGCTATTGTGTGGAAAGTGGGAGGCCAATGGTGGGTCCTGAAAGCAGCAGGCAATGTCTGATTTCAGAAAGAGATGAAGATTGGGTGCTCTGCCAGGGTCTTCCGTGAGTGGGAGCAGTTCATCCGCTGCCATGTGACAAGCTGTCCAACTCTGATGACTTAACAGAACCATTTTATTGTGATCTCAGGGTAAGTGGGTCAGACTCTCAGGGAAAGGTGGAGTAGGAAGGCCCTCTGGAAAGGAAACCCGAGAAGTCCTGGGTACTAGGAGAGAATGGAATTGTCTGGAAGCTTCCTCATGGGTCCCTGTGGCACCAGGGCTGAGGAACTCCAGGGTGAGTCTCAACTAGAATGTCACGGAGCCCTAACCTGTGGTCTCTCCCTGTGACCGGGGCGTCCTCACAGCATCAGTGTGTATGAACGTTCTTTATGGCCTCTCAGAGCTTGGGGGGGGGGGCAGAGTCTGCAGTGAGCAGCTTGAGTCTGTGGAACCCTTTGTGACATCACCTCACCGAGCATGGTGTCATTTATGCTGTTCTCTGGACAGCTTCACCAGTTTGTCACGGTTCAGACAGGAATGTGGGTGGGATTCCCCTGTGCTTCACCCTCCTGCATAAAAGCACCTGCAGGAGCAGAGGACGGCACCGTGTGGGGAGACTATACCTGGGCCACACAACTGCACTCAAAAAGGAATCCAGAGCCACCCAGACTGTAAGGGAAACCACCGTTAGTGTTGGGAGCTGCGTGATCGTCTCGCCGGCAGAAACGCAAGCGGACTCAAGGATCCTCCCACAACAAACTCTTTATTACAGTCACGCGATGAAAAGAGAGGAGAGGGCCGCGGGCATTGGCCGAGAGACGCCGTGGCGTCCCGCAGGCCGCCAGCCCCGAGTGGGGAGGAGAGGGGAGGGGAGGGGAGAGCGAGCCCCGATGTGGTGCTGTTTATATAAGCCCTGGTCGCACCTAAGTGACGCGTGAATACCCTGATTGGCTGCTCACTCTTTACCCCGCCTGATGACTCGGGCCCAGCATGCTTTGCGTGCTTACGCAATTTCGCGCATGTGTACTAGAGGCTGTTTACAGTTTTGAGGGTGGAATGTCATCGCCATCTAGTGTCGTCTGAGTCTCAGCTCTCCACACCCCCCTTTTGTTTTAATAAATGAAAACTGCCTTAAAGCCTATATAAGCACGGTACAAGAGGGCCCTAAGCTTGATCAAGCGAACTCCTTCTTTGGGGAGTAAGCGATCAAGAGCTTTAGATTACTCCCTTACCCCACCAGGTGCAATGGAGACAGGTCCTCTGGGTGCAGGGGCTAAGGGAGAAGATTAAAGAAGGAGGTGACACCCATTCCCGTGCAATGGAATAAAATTCCAGGGAGTGCAAGGGCTGTCATTCTCCTATTTAGGTACCATAGCCGCTTAGGCAAAGGCAAACATTGAGACTTGGATCACTCATCGACTCAGTGCAATGGGTAAAACCCCTGAGGTGCATCGACTGAGTGTCACAGTCTGTTTTAATTTTTTAACATGGATAACCAAATTTTTGGGAGATGATCCTTGTTCCAAGGCTGCTAGTACTTGCGCGATTGCGACCTAGTCACGTTTGTTTTGGGTTTGTTCTGAGTTTGCAGAATAACCAGAGTAAAAAACACTAAGCCACGACATAGCGCTGCACCAAACATTCCAACCCCCACCCAATCTTAAAGTAAGAAAAGGCAGAAGAAACCCAGGGTAAAGCCAATCTGTGGGCAATGAATCCACTCGAGTAGAATTAGTGGTCATCCTCGCCGCCCTTGACTCTTTAAGCAGTAGCAGGTGTATCTGTTGAAAGATCATCTTCAGCTGTCACGAGCTTTCGTGTGAGGTGCTCCGGTACCCAGAATGGATTGTTTTCTTCCTGTGGGAAAACACAGACAGCTCCCCTGGATCTTATTAAAATAGGATCCGGGCCTTTCCACTGACCAGTTAAGACATCCTTCCATTTGATCATTTCCTTGGGCCTATTAGGCCCTGAGCAGTGGCGATCAGCCGCCGAATGGCCTTGACTGTCCAAATTTAAAAAATTGAGTGTGAAGAGTGCCAATGAAATGGTCACTCGTGGCACTGAGGGCAGAGCCTCCTGGACTCCTCCCTTTTGTTTTATTAAGTAGGATTTTAGGGTGCGGTGAGCACGTCCAATAATACCCTGACTTTGAGGATTATATGGGAGACCGGTCAGATGGGTTATTTCCATCTGATGACAAAACTGTCTAAATTTCTGAGAAGTATAGGCTGGACCATTGTCAGTTTTTAGAATTTTGGGCTTTCCCCAGGCACTCCATGCCTCCAAGCAATGTTGAATAACATGGGCTGCCTTTTCTCCAGTCAGGGGAGAAGCAAACATAACTCCAGAGCAAGTATCAACAGAAACATGCAAATATTGAAGTTTACCAAAAAATGAAATGTGGGTAACATCCATCTGCCACACTTGTAGTGGACAGATTCCTCTGGGATTAATCCCAACATGAGGCATAGGTAAGAACTGACAGCAATTTTGACATTGGGTAACAATATCTCTAGCTTCTTTTCTAGTAATGTCAAATCGATTACGCAATGTCTCAGCTCTAACATGAAATCTTTTATGAAACTCCTTAGCCAATTCTAAATTTGAAAGGAGGGCAAATGTAATCATCTTTGTGGCTCGATCTGTCAGGTCGTTTCCATGGGACATGGGTCCCGGGAGACCGGAATGAGCCCTAATATGTGTAATGAAAACAGGGGATCTTCTGGTAATTAAGGCAAACTGAATCCTTTGAAAAATTTTTGCAAGCTTGCTAGACGCTTTAATTAATCCAGCAGCCTCTAAGATTTTGGTTGCATTTACCACATAACTAGAATCAGAAACAATATTTAAAGGACCTGGAAATTTTTCCAAAACTTCTAGCACTACTAAACATTCCACAATTTGAGGCGAGGTCTCATGATATTGCTTAGAAATAACTTTATTATTAACCACATAAGCTCCTATTCCTGTTTTTGACCCATCTGTATAAACTACCAGTCCATCCCGAAGTGGTTTTTGGGACATTACATGCGGGAAGACTACCTCCTGAGTTAAAGCAAATTGCAAAATAGGATGTCTTGGGTAATGATTATCAATTAAACCACTAAAGGAGGTAACTAGCACTGCCCAAGTATCAGAGGTAGCAGTTAATACCTGAACTTGGTGAGCCGTATAAGGCACTATTAAAGACTTTGGCTCCTTCCCAAAGTATGTAATGGCTGTTTTTAGCCCACGAAGTGTGAGTTGAGCGACTGCATCCGGATACCATTCAATAATTTTTGTAGAAGCATTGGGATGAACCCACACTAAGGGTCCATCTTGCCATAATACAGCAGTTGGTAAATGTTTAGTTTTAATGACACACAGGTCAAAGGTCTTAGTTTCATCTACACGTTTTAATTGGGCATCCTGTAAAGCATTTTCTACCACTCGCAGGGCGTGGCTTGCAGCCGGTGTTAAGGCTCTGGGTGAAGAAATATGAGCATCCCCTTCCAAAATATCAAACAGGGGTTTTAATTTAGCAGAAGGAATCTTTAAAAACGGCCTAAGCCAATTTATATCACCTAATAATTTTTGAAAATCATTTAAGGTATGTAAATGATCCCTGCGGATTTTTTTTTTGAGGAACTATTCGTTCTGGATAAATAACAGTCCCTAGAAAGGAACCTACTTCTGAAATTTGGACCTTTTTAGTGGCAATATGCAATCCCCATTGTTGCAGGGTTTTTTGCAACAAAGGATACGACATTAAAATTGAACAGTACCTGAACAACATGGTGGCAAACTTATAGCTCTACCCTCTTTATCTCCGGACCAGGATGGCGGCTGGCCACATGAAACTGAACTCAGCTGGAAATCCTAAACAAACATGGCAGCCAAACTACAGCTTTACGTGCTTTTTATTGCTGAACCATCATGGCGGCAGGCCATGTGCTAGTATTAGCAGGCTGCGACTGACAACACCAAGTACAGCCACTAGGTGTTGCTGATACAGTAAACACTGTAGAGCATCTATAATCCCCCACAACCAAAATTTTTTAGTGATTAAACAAGCTTTAAAATTAACTGCTTAACAGAACAATTTTAAACTGTAAAAATTATTTTAGCCATACCAAACCTATTAGCTAGAATTTTTTTTTAAAGAGCATTAAAAAACATTTTGTAATGAACAATCACCAGTTTTTTAAATGAATTATGTGGAGAGCACATGGGAGGCAGGGCCTCTTAGCCCGAATCAAAGATGGTGCCGGCCACGTGGGGACCGCTGATATACCCAAGGTCCCGCCCATTTTTCCCCAAAGCCAAGATGGCTGCGCCCAGTTGCCAGCCACGTGGAAGCCTCTGATGAAAGCCAAGATGGCTGCGCCCAGGCATTTATCGGGAATTTTAATCTTATTGGATAAAGAGGCTTTTTTATTGGGTTTTTTCTTTTTCTTTTACCTTTTATTCCCAGGGCGTTCTTTCCCTTATCTCTCACTTCTGTGGCTTTAACATCCACAGAAGGGCCTTTCTTCTTAGAGACGTCTCTATTTCTATCCATTGGGGCCCCTAATCTTTCACATCCTGTTTCTGGCATGTTGTCTCTCATCTCCCCTACCCTTAGCCTTTTGCTAATCCCTTTCCTTCCGAGGCAGCCCTCAAGTTTGCACGAAACCAAAAGAAAGAGAACTATGGCAGCTATTACAGCAGGGAAGGCCATAAGGGCTTCTGCTAGCCGAAATGAGAAATGGGATAAATCAAGATCGAACATGTCTCTCAGGACAAACCTCAACGTTGCGGTTCTGAATCCCTCCCGGCAAACGGGCGCTCTCCTCGGTACCGGTGGTGTTCCCGGGTTTCGGCACCAGATGTTGGGAGCCGCGTGATGGTCTCGCCGGCAGAAATGCACGCGGACTCAAGGATCCTCCCGCAACAAAATCTTTATTACAGTCACGCGATGAAAAGAGAGGAGAGGGCCGCGGGCATTGGCCGAGAGATGCCGTGGCGTCCCGAGAGCCGCCAGCCCCGAGCAGGGAGGGGGAGAGGGGGAGGAGGAGGAGGAGGAGGAGGAGGAGGAGGAGGAGAGGAGGAGGAGGAGGAGAGGAGGAGAGGAGGAGAGGAGGAGAGGAGGAGAGGAGGAGAGGAGGAGAGGAGGAGAGGAGGAGAGGAGGAGAGGAGGAGAGGAGGAGAGGAGAGGAGAGAGAGCCCCGATGTGGCGCTGTTTATATAAGCTCGGGTCGCACCTAAGTGACGCGAGAATACCCTGATTGGCTGCTCACTTTTTACCCCGCCTGATGACTCAGGCCCAGCATGCTTAGCGTGCTTACGCAATTCGCACATATGTACTAGAGGCTGTTTACAGTTTTGAGGGTGGAATGTCATCGCCATCTAGTGGCGTCTGAGTCTCAGCTCTCCACACGTTAGAAATACCATGATCACTTTTTTTTTTCAATGCAGTTTATTCAGGAACCTTGAACAATCATCTGACCCTGGGGAAAGCCATCCCACAGCTTAAATAGCCTCTGGGTAGCCAACCCCAGCGTGCCACGTGGGCAATGCAGATAGGTCCACATACATGGAAGCAAACTAAGATCCTCAGCCTTAGCCAAATGTGGAGTTGTTTGTGACAGAGAGCACTCACCATCGGGAAGGTGGAAGGTGGAAACCAGCTCCATCTTTAAGGCACAGCATTCCGCAGCTCTCTACAGTTCCCCCTTTTTGTTTTAGACGCATCAGGCAAGAGTAGAGGTCTGATCTCTGATATAAGAAAAAATTGGAACTTTGTACTGATGTTCATTTAGGTGTCATCCACCCAAAGAGCATCAGACCCGCCCGATACCTTTTTCTCAGAGGCGGGACCTGGGGCATCAACCTGCATGCAATCAGACATGCTCTTCTCTGGGTCCAAAGCGGCTGACCCTGAGTGCAGTGCTTAGCCTCGCATCCTGAGCGTAACATTTTTTTTATGCCTGTATATTGATAAAAGTCTTTAGAATTGAAACCTGAAGGGATCTCAATATATACAATTAAGTTTACAAGGGGTAGCTTTGGCTCTCTGGAAATCTTTTCTTTTGCTATTGTCTTTAAAATAATGACTGTCTCAAATATGTAATGAGTTGAAGTCAATCACATGTAGGATACTGGCTTTATCACATTAGGGTCTCATCACATCTTCCAGGACAATTCTTATTGCCATAGTTTTATGGTTTTTCCCATTGTAAACCACTGAATAGCTATCTCTTAGACTGTGGCCTTATCTGCCTTTTATTCATTATTATTCCTAAGTGGACTGGCCATGCATTCACACGACCTGGGCCTATGTATATGTGTTCTTTCTCTGATCTGGGGAGTTTCTCCTTTCATATTTGCTCATTTACATTGTTTATTCTGAACATCAGGCCTTTAACAGGCATGGCAATCTCTTTTTCCAATGTGTGGGTTGTTTTTTCACTTAATTTTGAAAAAAAGAAACAAACCGTGCACATGGCATTAGTTTTTATGCAGATTGTGGGGTAGATGAAAGGCCTTGGTCCCCAAGGTAGCAGTACTGTAGCCTACTGGGAAATCCTTAATCCCTGGGGACATATCCTTCAACAGGATATGTTTCCCCTTCTTTTTCTAGTTCATGAGATACACCATTCATACCAGATGCTGACCTGAGGTACTACCTTTTATAAACAGCCTGCTCTTGGACAGGAGTCTTCAGAACTGTGAGCCAAACCTTTCACCAAAGAGATGCTGGTGAAACCCCACTGCTGGCTGAGTTTTATTGGCAGCTGATAGCTGCTGAGGGAAAGGATGCTTTCTTGAATGATGCTGCCAACACTGAAGTGTGGGCCCTATACTCACACAATACCTGCAGCTCTAATTAGACTCAGTGGCTTATGATGAAAAAAAATTAACTACAGTTTGATATTTTTGTATTTAGTCTTATTAATTCAATATTTCTTAAGATGTTATTTAAATCACTACAATTGCGTATGTAACATTGTTACACACACACACACGTGTGTGTATATATATATATTATAGCAGAACAAACATGTTTTATAAAATAAACCCATCTTTTAAAAAAGATAATTGCTTCAGGTAATTTTGTTTGTTTGCTTGCTTGCTTATAGATGCACAAAACTAACAAACACACAGATTAGCTGTCATTCTCTACCCTCTTACTGCTCCCAAGACATTTGTGTCTCTGGACACCTTCAAATTTTTCAATGTCACAGAACGTATCCTAACCTGGTGCAAGGCTGTCATTCTACAAATGGGGAGTGTGGTATGGGTGGGGACTCCCAGACCGGTAGAGACAGAAGCTTCAACAAATCCCCAGGAGAGTTTCTAGGCCCTGAGAAGACACAGAGATCTTGAGCTTCAGGCTGGAGGGGTTCAGAGAGTCTTGGGTAGAACAGGCAGGAACAGAGAAAGCAGAGGTGAGAGTGACTTTAGGGGAGTAGTTGGTGGCATGAATGTGCTGGGCCAGGGAAGTTGGGGTGGAGTGCAGTGGAGGAGGGGTGGAGAGTCTGGGGAGTGACTGGGGTGAAAGGTAACCTCCAGCAACCATGACTACACCAGACAACGACCACACCTGTACACAGACTCCTGAGCTGTGAGGTAGCTGGCCCAGGTCCTAGGAGGCGAGTCCTCAGGGGTTGCAGGCTGCAGCCCTGACACCTGGCTTGACCCTGTTTTGGTCTCTCTCATTTTGCCTACCTGTGTAGTTCCTTCATGGTACATTTGAAGTGCAGGGCCATAGTTAGACTTTTGGAAGTGTGAGTTGCCCAGGTGCTGAACTGTCCTCCTTACAAACCAGGCATGGCTGTTGAGTTGGACCAAGCTCAGAGATTTGTGGCCTGTGGCCTGTGCTGACACTGGGAGTATGGCCCATGAAGGACTCAGAAAGCACAGGCACAGGGAGGTGTGGCTCCATCTCAGTTCTCCCCTCTCCTTTGTCTGCTTCTCTGCACAAGTGAATTCTGACTTTAATTTCTTTACTACTAAGTTGGCTTTCTGGGCTGTGTTTCCATCCATAAATGACTTCATCCCTGGAGAATGCTCTGATCTTCCCACCAGGGTGTGCTGGGCCTGAGGGTAAAAACCACACACCAGCCGCAGGTCTTTCTCTAACACGTGTTTCCAAACATCTGGAAATGTAACATGTTCAGTGTCCATCATGGGAAAAATGAGGTCCAGTGATAAATCTCTGAGTTTTCATGGTGAGTGGAAAGGAAATACTTGGTATTAGGAAGGTGTCTCTGACCATGGCCCTCACATTTGGCTTTCCATGGCACCCAAAGCACACCAGGAAGATGACCCTTGCAGCAGCTTTAAAACATCCACACCTGTCTTGTAGGCTGGTGTGTAGTGCCAAGTTGGGAGACACAGAAAGCAATGAGGATCAGAAATGAAGATAATGGGAGGCCAGAGCTGTGTGCTTGAGACCTTTGGCTGTGAGCAGAAGTAAAAATGACAGTAAACTAAATGCTTGTGAGTGCCACTGACAATACACACTTTGAGTGACACATTTTTGCTGCTTAGTGACGCACAGAACATTTTAAACTTATAACTGTGCTAGCTGAAATCAGTGTTCGTGTGTCCATCAAGTAGTAGGGCCAACGTCAAAGTAGTTTTATGTTAATATCAGATTTTCTTGGCCATTTTCAAGTGAAGCCAGAAAATAAGTCTGGTTAGCTTTTGGGGAGGTGGGAACAGAAGTACTATATGGAGGTATTTTATTTCTTGTAGAATTCAGTCTTTTCACAGGTATGTCTTTATTTTTTTAATGTTTGTGATATATTTTATATGTCCATATATCAAAGAACAAAATACCAAAGTTGTTTAATTACCAATTAAAACCCATTGCATAGTTTATTAATGTCTTTCTGTTGGTTGAGGCTTTTATGTGATCCTGCACAGAAACTGCCCACAGAAGTGAACAGAGACCAAATCTGGCAGAGGGTGTTACAGTGTGCTTAGTGAAATAATTGCCATGTCATATCAAAGAATGCTGGGTACTTCCTAGGTGTGTGCTCAGGGTGTGAATTTGAGAGGCTGCAGGCAAGGATTTCCTTAGCTGTAAAGACAGATTACTTATGGAAATCACTTTTATGAGTAAAATTATAACTTTATATTATATTTCCATAATCCTAACGCTAAGTAGAATTTGAGGTCAGCTCAAACTCCTGAGACCTTATCTCAAAACAGAAATAATACATCCCTAGTTAATGTCATCAATTCTTATAATAATTTAAAAAAATTAAGCAAAATATTTTATTTAAAATGATGTAATGGCCAGATGATGGTGGCACCAGGCTTTAATCCTGCTGCTCAGGAGGCAGAGACAGGGAGATCTCTGAGTTAGAGGTCAACATGGCCTACAGAGTGAGTTCTAGGACAGCAAGGACTACACAGAGAAACCCTGTCTCAAAAACCAAAAATTCAACCAACCATCCAAACAATACACACTGCAGAAAGGAAAGAAAGGAGAAAGAAAATGAAGCGATAAATCATTTCTAATAGTAGATAAAGGCAAGTATTGTAGCACTTTCATGCCATGATTCATTCAAATCAACTTAAACCTCATGGAGAAACGTACCCAAGTGGGATGAAGAAACTGTCACCATCACACAGATGACCTTACATTAGGATGTGTTCATTCCTTTCTGGAGCCTAGACATGTGGAGAACCGGATAGAGACACTGAGAGGATAAGGATATGAGTGTTGGCTTTTCTAAATATTAGTTGTGGGTCCTGCAATCAAGTGTCCAGTTAGCCACACCTGTGACCCTTGTGAAAATCACAGAGTATTTGAAACAAATGGTGAAACTGCTCTCCTCAGCATTCAAGAGCAACCCGCTACCCAGTACCCAGTTCAGGAAGATGTCTCCTGAGAGTATCTCTGGTACAACAGACATGTCTTCTGCTGGAGAGGGCAAAGCATCCTTCTTGTCTTTTGACTCGGCTGAGGTCAGTGTGAGACCTGGATCTCATCGGTGCACAGACTCACCCTTGATGGAGGGCAGAGTTGCACTTCTGTCCTCTCTGAGCCCAGAAGGGGAAACTGGAAACTGAAGTGAGACACTAAAGGAATTTTCTTCCCTAAAGCAAATATGACAAAACCTTGGGATCCTTTGTGGCCATGCTTTCCATCCCACAGAGAGGCAGCCAGGGACCAGGGAAGTAGGGGTCAGACAGACAGAAAGGTATGGGGTCTTGCCATTGGGGATTCAGTTCTGCTTTTGTCTTGGATCACAGAAAAGACTAGATTCTCTCAGACATCTGCAGGAGTCAGGTTGTTCTCAGTAGGTGCCAATGAAAACCTTCTGTTACTGAATCCTTGAGGGGTTTCACACACCAAGAGGAGTCCTGGTAGGCTCAGCCCACTAGCTGTTTTTGATACTGCCTGGCATGCAAGTTGCTCTCAGAGAGGTCATTATAAAAGGTAGCAGAACCTCCTCTCCACCTGGCCATGTGGCACCGGTGCCTTCTTTTAAAGGAAGAATGCTTGGTGGTCTCTGTTGCGACCACTCATTACCTTGCCCACCCTGGCTCATTTTGTCTCTTCTAAGGATGTGTCCTGTGATTTGCATAATGTTCAGTCAAGGAGTCTCTCTACCATCCTGGCCTAGGCTATGAATTGCCTCTGTCTACTTCGGTTGGGTGATGCTCCAAAGCGACACTTGTCTGAAAATATCCTGCTTATCCCCAAAACATGAGAGCAGAGACTCAGTGGGCAGTAGAACAAAAGCAGCCTCCTTTTAAGTCAGGTAACTGAGGGCTGTGCCCTCTCTTCTTTTTTTTCACTTGGGTAGGAGCTCTCTGACTGATGCCAGACTGGCTGAACAAGTGAGTGACTGAGTGACAAGGGGACTGGATGATGTGGGCCCTTTGCCCTTGCTCTCTCTGACACTGACCACCACTGAGAGCCTGGTGAGAGCTCTCACCAGGATGGCAGAAGTGAAGGGGACTTTGTTCCCAAGTCCTACAGTTCCTGAGCAATGCTCTTCTCTTTCAGCCAGGGCTGCAAGTATAATTCATGGCAGCTAGAGCACAAAGGCTCCCAACACGCTCACAAACCAGCCTTTCACTTTCAGTGAGGTAGCAAGCTGGACTGACATATGCTAGGTGGGTTCCCAGGCTCCCTAGAAGGGCAGTCTACATGTGATACTCACATGGAGAGCTCAGAAGTGTGGACTGAGCCTTATTCAGACACAGAGCAGCAACTAGGTAGAGGCAGCCACAAACACCCTGTTTCTAGGGAATAGACAAAAATTCTCTTGTATACACACACTTTTCTTAGTACCATAAATACCATAAGCATTATTCTCTGTGTGTCCAGTGCTTGCAGGCAGTGTCTCTCGACACATACACATGTCACCTTGAGTGATGTGCTCAGGAATATATGTTGTCACTTCTCTCTGGACCCTGCCTAATGGGACTCTATATGGGGCCCTGCCAGGTGCCAATCAGGTCCACACACGCTTTCCTGTCTGACAGTGCAGTAGGAATACTCTGGCTTTTGTTAAACATGACTTAAAACTTCTTTGCAAAACAACACACACACACACACACAGAGAGAGAGAGAGAGAGAGAGAGAGAGAGAGAGAGAGAGAGAGAGAGGGAGAGAGAGAGAGAGAATAAAAGTTTAACCAAGCGTTTAGAACAGTGGCTCTCATCCTTCCTAATGCTGCCACCCCTTACTACAGTTCCTCATGTTGTGGTGACTCCCAACCATAAAACTGTTTCTTTGCTACTTTGTAACTAATTATGCTATTGCTATGAATCGCATTATAAATATGGGATATGCAGGAAATCTGATATGGGACCCCAACGGGGTTGTGCCTCCCAGCGGGAGAACCACTGGGCTAGCTTAGTAAGGAACCACTGGCTCCCTTAGTAAAGCATTGGGCATGCAAATATGAGGACCCAGTTGGGTGCCAGCATTAACCTAAAAAGCCAGGTGGAATGGTCCATACCTATAGTTCCAGGTGAGCTTCAGCGGCAGTTAAATTGCTCTTAGGATGAGGCAGGATGTAATTGGAACTGCTTTTCATGGGGCGTTAGACTTAACAACCTGTGTGTCACTGATCTGGTGACAAAGCTGTGGAACGCATCCATGCCTAGCCACGTGACTCCACGAAGTTTTGTCCTTTCAGGTGCCACAGAAACAGATCTGAGGTTTACCTTTGGATGTCAAACTTCTTAATAAGCAACACATTCCAATTCTTTTAAAAATGAAATCCAAGAACAGAGACATGGGTTCAAATCAGCAGCAAAGACCTCTCAATCTTGGCTCTGTAGGGTCTGAGAGATCAGCTGAAGGGGAGTGAGTGACAGTGGGGTTCTGGGAGACACCTGGGCAGAGGGAAGGAACTAGGGTAGTGTCCTGGAACAACTGTTTGGGTGATGAGAGCACTGAGAACAGGAGTGCACAAACAGGTACTCAGGGCCTGGGGGCGAGGAGGAAACTTCAGAAGAGAGGAAGCTTGGGAGGTTGAGGTTGGGGCACTGCTCCTGCAGGAAGAGAAGAAAGTTGAGAGCACAAAAGGGTCATTGAAAGTAACCCAGGAGGCTACACTGCCTGCTCAGGGGGTGGGGTCTGCTCTAGCATCATCACAGGCTGGGCCTGGAGGAAGTTTCTCTCCCCTGGGAGCTGTCCTTCAGACCCACTGCTGGAGGCTGAAACAGGCTTGCTGTGGAGGCCTGCAAGATTTGCAGCCTCAACTCTTGGGACCAGTGGCTCTTGCTCCTTACCTGGCAGAAAGGACTCTGTGGCTCAGTCAGGAATTTGGGGATGGAAAAACATGCTGGAGACACAGGGGAGAGATCCTATTGAAACCAAGGGGTTATGTGAGAGGAGCACAAAGGCCCTGGAAGGCTCTGCCCTACTCACTTTGCAGAGAAAGGAGGAGCTACATGCCAAAGCAAGCTGAGGCTTCAGTTCTAGAAACCAAAGTGATTTCTGTTCCAGACTCCCAAATGCAAAAATCTCAGGACAGGCACAGATGTTGAGGGCTGCATGTATTCTGGCGCAGACACTGGGGGCGAGTGCAAGGTTAGGCCATGGCTGGGGACTTCTGTTATCTGGTAAGCATATCAGCGATGGCAACCCAGCAGCATCAATCATGCCTGGCAGCCAGTCCTCCTGGCCCAGTGATCAGCTGTGGATTGCACGAGGACCACATCCAGAAGCCACCCCAGAGGGCTCATTAGCATCAGGTCTCGAGTCTTGGGCTTTCCTCAGTTCATGCTGGGAACTTGGCTCTGTGTGCCTATGTTCTCAGGCAGAAATCAAACAGAGCTCAACCAGCACAGGGAAACAACAACAACAACGAAAAAGCACCTGGCATTCTGCCCTCTAGGAGTGGCCCTGGCTTCCTCTCACCTGGTCACTAGATTGAGACCATATCAGTGGCAACTGGTGGCAGCTTAGGGATGGAAGTTGCACATTGTGAACTTGAAATGCAGGGGAAGTCATGAGGAAGAATCAGGACTTGGGCTGTGTCTCAGAATGCATAGATTCCTGTTTCCCATGATTCTGTCCCTAGGGAATGGTGAAGAAATCCCCAGCATTCTTTCTGAGGGGCTCAGATGCTTGAATGTGTGGGATTGTGACTGTGGGACAGTTTGAGAAGACAAAAAAACAGTGCTTCTGTGAAAAGAGAAGCCAGTAGCGGGCTTTGGAGATGTTTGGAGGCTCTAGGGTGTTTGATGATGAGCAGATGCTTTTAGGAGAGACATGATGTGGGCACTGACCTGGAGAGGGGGACCTGAGAATGTGAGGACCTGCACCTGGGGCCACACAGGAGAGGTCTCTGTCCTGTTCAGAAGCAGGTGTCCCGGGACAGTCCAGAGAGGCCAAAGATTCCCTGGCTCTTGTGGTGGGCCCCATATGGATAGGTTCTGCAGCTGTTTGCCAAAGGCCCTGAGTGGGTGGAGCCAGGCTTTTCAAGCTAGGTCATGTAACTGTCAGAGACTTCCTCCCTCTCTGGAAGGTGTGGATTTACTTTTTGTGGCCATACAAGGGCATTAGAGGAACAAACTTCCCTCTCAGATGGCCTGGACAACCAGAGAGAACCCAAGTTCTCAAAATGAAGTGATAGGTCCCTCCCTGAAAGAGAACAGTGAGGGGGAGAATGAAGCCCAATAGAAACTGGGACTCTTTCTTCCTAAATGCTGCCCTTGTGGGTCCTCTCTGTCCAGGGTTGCTGCTGTGCTAACTTCTCTCTTCCCAAGATGGACTTAGACCCTTTGGCTAAAAGAAGAGGAACTCAGGCTTGAATGATTACTTTCCAGGGCTTGACTCCTCAGAATGTATCTGCAATGCTTTTGTTTGCGTTCTGTGTTAGAGCCCTCTACCTCACTCTTCAGGCCCTCCTTCAGCAGGAAGCACAAACATGGGGGCCATTTTTTTCCTCCTTGTGCATAAAAAGATCCAGGGACCAAGGCCCCTGTCTTTTTACCAGTTTTCAGAGTGGGTAGAGGTTTTACAGAGCCTGCACTTCCCGTTTTTATTGTCTCTGAGCCTCGTGTCACTCACTGTGTCTTGAGTTACCCACATTCTAAGGGTGGTATCAGAGATACTTAATGGTGGCTGGAACATTGTCCAGAGACACTGGCTGGAGCAATGACTCTGAGGACCAGGGTCTTGCCAGTTAGAGCACTCAGTGGTTACTGTCCTAAGACTTCAATAGTGTCAAAGGGAGACTCAAGCGTTTGTAGAGTTCAGGAATGGTGGGGGAGGCCTGTGTTCTGCCCTTCCAGCTGTGGAGGACAGACACTGGATGTCATCTTGAACAAGTCAATCCAGGCTGGTCCCACAAGCCATATTCTCTCCTACCCCTAGAACTCTGCTGTTAGACCTATGTGTGCCTGTACTGCTGAACTGAGCCTGGAGTCATAGCCCCCAAAGGGTCCTCTTACCTCTGGGCATTCGCTCACACGAACATCATGGCAGCAGCCGCAAGAGCAGATGACCACAATGGGGGAGGTGTCCACCGGTGGTGCAGGTGGTGGGGGAGACACAGGAGGAGTTTCTTCCTCTCTGGGCTGGTAGAGGGGAGGATAGCCTGTGTGAGCTTTGTCTGCTCCTCCTGGAACCGGGGCACTGTTGTGCCCTGCACAGCACCTGGCTCTGTGGGTTCACCCAGCGATTGTTTTGGGTTAAATGGAAGGGTGTCTCCTATACTGTGGGGAGATATTCCCATGGGAAGAAAACCAGGGAGCCTCCTCCCCACAGTTTTCAGATATAGAGCTCCATGAAACAATAACTGCCCCCTTCTGAGCCCTTGGCTCTCCCGAGTCCAGCCTTGCTGGCAGAAGTCTGGCCTGGTTGCTGTACCGTGGGCCAGCACTAGCAGGCAACTGTCCCTTCCATCTGTCTCTGGCTGCAGAGTCATCCTCATCCAGGCCAATATGCAACCACCAGGACAGGGAGGCTGCTCCCATTTCAGCCTAAAGCCAGGCTGCACCTGCCCCAGCCTCTCTCTGACTTCTGGTCCTCACCAGATGTAAGCCACAGATGCTTCCCCACCTTTTCCTGTGCTTCCCTGGGGACATCCATCACAGGTCCTGGCCAGCCTGGACTCTTTCACACCCCTTATCCCTCAGATCCCTAGGCTGATCCCAGCCACCCCTTCTACCTTGCCAGGGTCCAGGTATGAAGACAGATCCACAGGAGTCAGGAGACTGCACCTTCCCACCTCCCCACCCTCAGCTCAGAGATGAGAATCAGGGCTTGTTGGAGAAAGCTCTACTCTCAGCATCCTAGCTACAACCTCAGCATCAACCAGATTCCACTGAAGACTCCTGAAAGCCCCCCAGGAAATAGGAGCAGCTGTTTATGCTGATTGTTTGATCAAGGTCTAGATCAGAAGGTTCTTGTAATGTTTGTCATCTGGTGTCTTGAGAGTCCCACAACCTCTGCAGAACTCTCACCTCTTGTCTTTGCTGAGGGAGTGGGAGGCCCTGGGTACAGGCTGCACAATGCTTCATTGTGCTGGTCACTCAGCTCTCTGACCAGGATACAAGGAATGACTCACCTTTGGCTCTGGTGCATATGCTGGCAATGCTTTGGGAGGCTAAAGGATAAAACAAGACAGGAATGGGATGAACTATTATGGTTTGAACAACTATTTCCTAGATTCCCTGTATGCTAAAGTCTTGGTTCCAACCTATGTTGCTATGTGGAGGTTGTGCAGCCTATGGTGGACACCAGGGAATCCATGGGAGGAAGTTAATCATTGACAGTGGTTCCTAGAATAACTTTCTCCTTTAGAATGGAGATGGGGTGTGGACTTTCCTGTCCCCCAATCTCATCACAATATGCTGCTTTGCCCCAGGCTTAAAGGAAAGGGACTTATGACCTAAAACTTCCAAGTTCTGTGAGCCAAAATAAAACTTTCTTCTTTTAAAGTTGATGATTTCATGTATTTTGTCACAGTACAGAAGGCTACTAAAATGGTTCTGTGGTAACTTGGCCCTACAGATGACCTTCATCTGGAGTAAAGGATAGAAAACGGTCCCAGGAGCACATCTGTAAGCACACACGGTGTGTTCTAGAGTGCTCCAAGGAAGTCCCTCAAGAATGCTCAGCTTCAGCATCAGCAGGCTGAAAATGTCATACTGCTGTCCCATATCCATATCCCTGGCAGGGTAGAGGGTACTCACTTTTCTACAGCACAGCCACCAGACCCACCACAGCAATAAAGGGATCATCATCAGGGTCAGTGCCATGGAGCTGAGCAAAGCTTCTTTTCTTAGATTTTTCAGTGGAGAAACAGGGGAAGGTTGGCAAGGCCCAGGTGATATTGGAGCTTGTGGTCGATTTGGAGCCTGAGGCTGTGACAGTGATGGTGCGGAAGGAGGAGATGGAGAAGATTTTGGAGAAAGATGAGGTGGAGAAGGCGGTTGTTGTGGGGGAGGAGGTCGAGGAAGTACAGTGGCGGAAGGTGGAGTAATTGTTAGTGACGTTTTTGGAGTTGTCGTTGGCGGTAGGGTAGAGGTTTCAGGAACAGGAGTGGTGTTCACTAGTGGTTTCTGAGGGAAAGAAAGACGAGTATCCTTAGCAGAGAGCCTAGCTTTAATGTGGAGCACCAAGGAGTGTTCTTCCTGGATGTCCAGTGCTTCCATCCTTCTGCCTCCTCTCCATTCTCTTAAGTTAGCTGGCCTCAAGGTGCCACAGAAGGGCTCAAGAGTAAGTCTCTTGCTTAGCTCTGCCCTTGCTCCAGGCCATGCTCTGGAACCAGGTGAGGACAGCCCAGGCTCCTTGGCACTCTGTGGATCTCATCTTTCACTGTGGTCTCAGCTGACAATATGCTGGACTACAGATGACCAGATTTCTGAGAGAAGGCCAGGCTGCTGCTGCTTGCCTCCCAAGATATAGAACACTCTCTTGCCTCCTACCTCCACAGTGTGGAACTTGCTCCCCTCCCCCTTCTTAAGTCCTAGATTGCTATCAGCACAGGGGAAGGAGCATCTTCCCTCATGGGCACTTGCAAGTTTAGGGCTCAGACTCCATCCTGGCTGCTCTCTGGTTGGTCACTCACAATGAGCTCAAAAGTTTGGTCCTGCTTCAAGTGACTGAGAGCAAGATAGCACTGATGTGAGATCATTGGGACTTGCAAACAGCTTGGCTGTAAGCACAGGCCATGTGGAGGGTGGCAGTGATGGTGATGGCTATTGTCAAGATGGCACCTGCCCACCCCCTTACCTTTCTTTTCTAGAAATAGGGTGAGCCACCCAAAGTGCTTATATAGCTCGAGCTGCCCCCAGGTCACATCTAGCACTCTCACCATCTTTGACTTTCTAGGAGAAGCTGTATTCTCTTAGAAATACAGGGCCTCTGCCTAGCCAGGGCCATTATTCCCACTGGGATACTCACACAGTCAGACGTATTCACTGGGATGGTGTGGGCAAGAAAGTCTCTCTCGTTGTTCAGGCTAACATCAACTAAGATGGTTCTAAATGCACAGAAAGGCAGACCTCAAGAAGCAGCCTAGAGATCAGTACCTGGGCAGGGGCTTTCTTCATGGTAGCAACCCTGGACGTCTAGCCCTTGGACTTCTCAGAGTGGACAGGTGAGTAGTGAGAGATTACTATCCAAAGCACAAGGAGTCAACTTGTGCAATTATGGTCAAGTGTCTGGTTCAGGACATAAGGAGCCCTCATGGATTTTGATATCATCATAGCAGTAGGCTATGAACAAGGGAGTGTTGCTTCATGCTCTGTGCAATTCTCTGGACTTACAAAGTTGATTGTCTTCGCTTTGGAAGGTGTCGTGGAACTCTAGGTATCGATGCTCAGGCTTACTGTCTCTTGCTCTCAGCTCTGAGCACTGGGCAGTCCCTGCCTATCATGGGGATCACCAACAAGGACAGGCGGTAGAGCATCTAGAGCTCACCTGCAGACAAACAGATACTCTACAACAGAGGGGAAACCAAATGCTCTACACCATGAGGGCTACATGATCTCTGGAATTACAGCGTCAAGAATTGTCAGCACTTACTGTCCAGATTGCTGTATTTTTGGTCTAGGACAAATAATGACAGTGGAGTTCAAATCAGTTGGAGTTATTTCTAAAGGAAGTGAAACAAAGAGTAACGTCAATACTCATGCTGATCTACCCGAGTCCACGCATGACAAGCAGAGCTGACACCTTAGCACTTTGCTAATGACTGAAAGCAGATGGCTGGTGCTTCAGTCCATGAATAATTCTAGGTCCTTTGACATATTGTGGACCATGGCCATCCTCTCTGAGCTGATGTTTAAAGTGAGACCAATGAGAAGCAGCCAGGGGATGAACTGACAGAATTTCAGCATGTCTGCTGAGGTTTCTGAGGAGGAAGGGACAAGGAAGGGAGGGTGGGCTGAGCTGTGGGAAGAGGTATTGCTTTGTTTCAAGTTTGCTGACTGCTGGAGCTGTGCAAACACTGGACATAGAGGCCACAGAACTTGCTGGCAGGTGTAGGGGTTGTATTTACAGAAGTCAAGGAAGACTTTGGGATTTATGACTGGCGAGATTGTATGGATGCCATTTGCCAAGCTAGGGAAGCCAGTGTGTGTCGGGGAATGATGATGATGATTTCTGTGGGAACCAGAGAAGGACACATAATTGTGACATTCTCATCTCACCTCCTAAGTTTGATCTGGAGGAGAGAACTGAGCTGAATCTCTGCTGGCAAGGATTCCAGCTTCCTGACCCGACCAGCAGCAGTTTCCCAGGTGCTTGCTTCTCCCTGTGTGGACTGGACTACATGGCCTCAGAGAACCCTGGGGGTCCTGCCACCTGTGCTTGATGGAGGACAGTCATTTCCCTGTCATGACCTCCATTTCCCAAAACCTTTTGAGCATCTCCTTCCCAAAGATCAGAAGCACACCTCTCTACCTGCTGACCTCTGGTCACCAGTGAGAGAGAGAAAAAAGTTTCTTGCTGACCTCAGCCCTGGGATTAGGTCAGAGGGTCAAGAGACTTCCCTGTCATCTCTAGTAATAGTCATGCCCATCTTCCAGGGGCACTTGAGAGACATTCGCCTATTGTTACAACTAAGTTTCTAGGTCATTATTTTTAATTAATTAGTTAATTCACTCTATATGCTGGACATAGACCCCTCCTTCTCCTTTCCTCCATTGCCCCTCCCCTATTACTCAGAAAATGGGAGTTCCCACCATACACCAATCCATAAGTAGGGCCCAGGGGAGTTTGTGGAGACCGAAGCACCAAACAAAGACCATGCATGGATTGGACCTAGGTGCCCTACAGAGATGTGGGCACTCAGGCTTTGTGTGGGTTCCCTAGTAAGAGGAGTGGGGGGGGGTGTCTCTGACATGGACTCTCTTGATTGTTTTTTTTTTTTTTTATCAATTTCTCTTGGCGAGGCTCTCCAGACCTCAGGGGAAGAGGATGCACTCAGTCCTGATCTAGGACATTCTTAAGTTTTGGTACAAACAGACCCCTTACCTGTTTACAATGTCCTATTACACAGTTATAGTTGTGTCTACCTGGACATTTTAATTGTGAAATCTACATTCAGAATAGTAATCTAACATGAAGACTACTGGTCATGTCCCTGACATCTCCTTCACTATTGGGAACATGTCTGTTATACTGGCAGTTTATCTGTCTCTTGTGAGTTATTTATTTTAACCACATTTTAGTAGAATTTTTGTTGAGCCACATTTTAGTAGAGTCATGTCACTGCATATCTGAGAGTATCAACAACAGTTATCATTGCTAAGTGTTAATGTTCTAAAGCTATTTATTTCGATTTCTCTGTTTTGTAGCGTGTATCATTTTTACTAGAGAAATCATGATAAACAATGTTAGACTGATAAGCACTTGTAACCTAAAATATAAAGGAAAAATTTCATCTTATACATACAGTACTCTCCCCTCATCTTCTACCTTAGGTAAGCAGGTACTATGTATGAAATGGTTTATTGTTACCTGGACCAGTTTGTTAGCCTTAAATCCATAGTCATACTACCTATGAGTTCCTGAACTATTCTGCCTTAATTGGGTCTGATCATGAA
Organism: Meriones unguiculatus; assembly: GCF_030254825.1. Classification (NCBI taxonomy): domain Eukaryota; kingdom Metazoa; phylum Chordata; class Mammalia; order Rodentia; family Muridae; genus Meriones; species Meriones unguiculatus. Next base: position 11,829,141 of record NC_083357.1, on the reverse strand, counting down.
CACTATAATGAAAATATGGTCAGGGGAAAGGGTTTATGGACATATATGGAAAGGTTGGGATTCAGAGTGAGAAAGAAGTCTCTAGAAAAGAGGCATAGACTGAGCAGGCAGAGAGATCAAGCAAAGCAGGTATACCTGGCCCACTGAGGCAGCTGCTCAGGGTCAGGGTGGGCTGAGGCCCAGTAGAGATGGGCTGAGGGGGGAGGCGTTGTAAGGTATAGACTGGTGAAACCCAGCACTCTGGTTTCCATAGAACATTTCATTTTATGTTGTTCTATATAGAAATGCCCCTGTGTGTGTGTAGGGGGGCTCTGTGTATACCTCTAGGCTCCAAGTGTAGCAGCAATTGTCCTATCCACAGACTCAGGGGAGGGGACCAACTGAGAATGAGCTGGGAAGATGCTGTGATGAGGGCAGGTCAGTGTCAGTCCAGCCTCCTGAAGGAATGAAGCCTACTCCAGATAACCTCGAAACTATGAATTTATAATCTTCTTATGTTCACAAGAGGAAAGGTGACTGGCTCTGCCATGTGGACACTCTTTCTAGTGCCTCACAGTGCCATGTCGGAATGGGTCAGCAAGGGTGGGAATCTTGCCTGGTTGAGAGGAAAGATTGGTGGGGAAGGTATGCAATTCTGAGATACTGAATGGGGTTACTTACTGATGATATTCGTATTACTGAACTTGAATCTGCAAGTAACTTCAGTGAGATCCTTTGCGTTGTGAAAACCATATCCCCTTAAGACCAATGGGTGAGTTTCTGTAAGGACAACATGAGGAAGAGGTGGTATGGCCCTGAGTGCATTGCTTATTTTGGCCTCAGACAGGATTTCCAGGACCCTGTGAGAGGGAACAGCTGTGTCTGTGCCAAGGTCTTTGGGCTCTGCAGCCCAAATTCTTCTATGTCACCAAGGGTCTGTGCCAAATTAGCTGAGTGGAACCTCGCACAAGCTGATCAACTTTCTTCGACATTTCTGATTTAACAAGCCTGCCAAACGCGCCAAGCATACAGAGAGCAATTGTGAACCCCCATGGCTTCAGGCTGGAGACTCTAGAAAGGATAGAACATGGGAGGCAGGGGAGGCTCCGGGCCATCCAAGAGTGTTTCTCCTAGGTGAAGATTTTGTTTCAGCTGCTAAGCCAACATATCCATCTTCAGCTGTTCCTTCTTCCTCCCCCACTGAAGACCACAGCTCATTAGCCAACTGTTTCTTTCTAACAGCCGTAGGCCCGGTCCCTGGTTTTGGGTCCAATACATAGAGGACAGAGAGAAGGCATTTTGGTAGCTATTCCCACAGGAAGCAGGCTGGATCCTATCACTATCATTTATCTGGACAGATCCATGGGATAGTCCTGGCTCATTCCCAGCCCCCCATGAGCATCAGATGCCCCATGTAGTTGACCCTGCCAGTTTCTGTGACACACAGGTTGACTCAGAAACAGTGCAAGGAACTAGTCCATTCTGCTCATTAGGGGTACCAGTCTTGGGAGCTCCCTCCAAGTGACAAGTACCCTCTGTGTTTTAGCTTTGCACAAGATGAGCAATAGTTCATAACAGGTCAGTGTCAGTGGCTGAGCTGGTGTCTGGAGGCACCTGTCACCATATTTCAGCTGCAGTGAGGAAAACGACAACTTGTATTTTCACCTGGAGTTTGTCACAGCAACCCAAATACCAAGCCTGTGTGTGTAGGGACACTCAGAGGGACATGCTGCAGTCAGGCTGGGGTTGCAAGGCTGCACTTCTTTACCCAGAAGCAGGAGGGAGCCTGTAGGAGAAGGGTCCTCTACCCCTTCACTGATCAGACACCAAACTCCATACTCCTCCATAGTATGGGGAAGAGTAGTGGCAGCCAGAGCCAAGGACTAGAATGTCCTTGGTACTTTTCAGGCTCTAGAATGTAGAGTCTATATGCTCATCTGTCACCACACCATTTATTCTTTCTTATCTGCCAGCAGTCCTGGCATCGAATTCCTGTCCCTTGGGGGAAATACTGAAGCCTTCCCCCACATGTGGTCCTTTACCTGAGGCTGGGTACCATGGATAGAGGAGCTTAGATGTGAGCAGAGTCCCACTTTATCAAACCTGAAACTCTCACAGAAGAACACACAGCCAGAACCCAGCTGCCTGGGCTGGGAGCAGCCAAGCAGCTGAACTGTCCCCTCAGACAGAGACTCAGGCTTCCCTCTCTCCCTTTGTATCAGGGTGTAAATGCCTTCTTCATAAAGACTAAGCCTGTCCCCACAAAGCACATGACATAGAGAGGTGGCCTTCCCCTGAGACCACACAAGCATGTTCTTGGTACATGGACAGGGGGACCCTAAGCTGGAGAGAGGGTTCCCTTGTCAAGTTCTGTGAGTGTGGCTCTTTATGGATATTTCTGTCAAACATGTAGGCCTCCTTCTGTTCCCTGTAGCACAGAAAATGTTCACTGGGCCTGATTCTCCATTTCCATCCACTGACATCATCCCCTGGATAATGCCCCTGTTTTATGGATGTGTAAACCCTACATGTACAATCCTGGCAGCACCTGAACTTTTTTGAGGATCCAAATTGCTCTTGGCATAGAGCTTGAACAGCCTTCATTTGAACAGGAGGAATCTAAAATGCCCCAGAATGTTAGACTTTTTTTTCAGAATCAACAGGACTACAAATGTGGAAACACTTTTAAAATTCACATTTAACCTCATGGTGAGTCATAGTTGAAATGCAGTTTCACCTGAAATAATGCCTGATATTATCACCTTCATGCTATAAGCATGCAGTGTATGATGGAACTTGAGTCCAAACCTCAAGATATCTTATCATGTCTGTGTAAATATTACAAAACCCCAAAATAGTACAGTATCCAAAATAATTGTCATAGCAAGGGCTGTGTGCTTTTCCTACTTTCCACGTAAATTTTTTGTTCTGAGAGGAAAAAATGACAATTGCATACACGGTCACATTGTCACCACTGACACAGACCCTTGCTTTTTGTACTTACAATACCTTGTGTTACAAGTACAAAACACACAAGCACTGAGTGTCCATGTGTAGTTGCTTCAATACTGTATAGGAACATATCACATATCACTTCTTAAAGACACACATGAAACACAGCACAAACACACATACAGCATACACCCCGTACCTCATATACATCCACCACACATACCATACACACATCACACAAAACCCACACAAATGACATGTCATGTGGGCACCATATAGAGCTTATGCATCTATAGTAACACAGCACAAATTACACAAATGAAGCACAGGCAATGTACTTGTACATGCTCACATATATAAGCACCAAATGTAAGCTACAATGTGCTACATAGGATGCACATGCCTTACAGAGGAGGCACACAAAAATACACATCACATATCCTATATCACATATTTTCTTACCACAAGTAGAGACATAAAAACACACACCTACAACTACAAGCACTGTCTGTCACCCACACCATATGTCACATAGGCCACTGACACCACATCCACCCACACCCACAATATATCACACAGCACTTGCACAAACATGCCACACTCATACTGTGCATTCAATGTTCTCATATACATACATGCAAATGGCCCATGGCCAAGCAGCTACTCCTCTAATCTCACCGTTTATGCAAAGAGGGGAAGGCTCAACATATCTGAGTTCAAGGCAGGTCATCGTACCAATCTGATGGAGAAAGGGAAGAATGGATTGGCAGTGAGAACCTTGGGGGCCAGTGAGATGCTGTCACCACACTGCTTATATTCACCATACTTACCAAATCTACTAACCCATGTAAATCTGAAGATGGGCCTTCCACAATGAATATATTCTCTTCTTCATCTGCAATTTTATTCAACTGCAAAAGAGAGGAGGATTTTGAGACCCAAGCTGGGAGACAGAGGATGCAGGGTGTCCCTAGATGTGAGACACAGCCACTCGCCCTCAGGTGACAATGACAGTGAGGTGCCAAGGTCAGAGCAGCTTACTCAACTGTTAGGTATGCTTCTGCAGGGAACCTGCTGTTTGTGTACCCTGGGACAGGTACAGACCATCCTCTGGCAGGTTTGGGTAGCTGCCTTTGGGTGGGCTTCAGAGGGCCCCCGATTACCTGGGCTAAATTACCTTACTTTTGTCGTAGAAGTTCATGCCAACACAATAAACATATGCCCCCATGCTCCGAGCTTTATCAGCCTAAGAGGAGAACGGTATTGATTACATAGTCAAAATGCACTCAATCCTTGGGAGGATGGGCCAGACTCACCTCTTTCGTAGACTCTATTATTTCATTTGGTGACAGTATCCCCCAAACCACAACAATGATCAAACTAGATCTTGTCTTGCCTGACAAAGAAGCAAAGAGCGGCATGTTGGATGGGCAGCCGCTGGATGGCCCCATACTGTTCACAACAGGCACACCTGGTGAGCCCTACTCTTCAGCCTCCTGAGACAGGAGCCCAGACACCAGGCATCACCCATTAAAGAGAAAACCTGGAGAGTCAGGGCCTGCCACTCAGGGGACCCGGACCCTCAATGGTCTTGAACTACAGAATCTGTGCCACGAGGGTAGGCGAGTCATATACCACAAGTCAAGCCTGACCCTGGACAGCAGGAAGAAAGGACAGCCCTTGTTCCAATAATGCCCAGTGAGGTTTGCTTGTGCCAGCTCTAGGCACCTTGCCAGGGCTGTCCTTCTGGCAACGGTGGGCACAGTGATTCAGAATCACAGGTCAGAGTGTCTTGGGCAAAGACTCACAGTCCTCATCGCATCTTTTTCTACATGGTCCAACCTGTTCCAGACAAGTGCCACAGACTACACTGTGGAGGGCCACGGGTCCTTGCTTTGCATGGCACTTGTGCCTGTTGAGACATGGGCCCATGAGGCAGGTCAAACAGTGGAAGAGGTAGAAAAGCCTGATAGAAGAAGGGCAAGTTAATCCCTGGCTCCCAGGGCCCTCAGTCTGCTCAGCCTGTGTGCTTTCTTCTTTCTATTCGCCAGCACATCTGTAGGCCAGTGAGAACAAAGCCTACACATGGTCATCTCAGAAGCATCCTGAAGTGGGTGCTGTGCTCAGAGGGGCCTGCTGCACAGGGAAGGGAGCACTGGCTTTAAGAGACTTGAAGAGATCCAGGATCTGCACAGATCCTGGGAGGGGAGTCCCCATCTGCTGAAGGTGCAGGCAGCTCACCTCCTGAGTTGGCTGCTTGGATCTGGTAATTTGCCTGCCAGAAAATGAAGAAAAATTGGTGACGCTGGGGTAGTCTTCACTGACCCATTGCCCATATGTGCTTGTAGCCCCTCCAAACCTCTGCCAGTGCTTTGTGTAGTATTGTTGATCCAGATTCATTGAAAGTCTGAGCTCTGCTGAGCTCTTCACGGAATTCTGTTCTGAAGTTGAAGAAGGGTGAGGTGAGACATGCTGACAGTGCCAAGCCAGCGTCAAACTCTTGCACAGATTTGCCACCGTCGATACTATGAGCATGGGGAGGGCAGCAGATCCTGTTCCCCCATTCTGTCCTGAGCCTTTCTCTGGCCCTGATCCCATTAGCACTGAGGAAGTTCAAAGGTAACAACATTGCTCAGAAAGTCTCCTAGGAACCACCCTTGAGGTGTACGGTGGACTCCTGGGGATATGAGTCTGAGCCAGAGATTCTCAGGAACACCATATTCCCAGTGAAGACTGAATGCTGCTGTTACTCTCCTTTTGAGCAGCCCTTTTCTTCAGTGGATGGGGGTGGGGATGACAATGCCACTCTTCTGAGCCACTGCCCTGATCCTACCCCTACCACAGGACCTACCTGCCTCTCTTCCTTCTGCCCTACTAAAGACATAATCAATATACTTAGACATGGGCCCTGATACAAACTCCATGTCCAGAAGATTTGAGTCTGGATGTCAGACCTAGGGGCTGTCTGAGAGGCTTGTGTTCCTAGGGCTGGATAGGAACACAGCCTGCTGGGTGCTGTTAAGGCAGATAGGACACTCTGGAGCAGACAGGACTAGCTCTTGTTACCATTCTGGGACAGGAAGGACATGTGTGTGGGGGATTTACGATAATCCACCTGTCAAGGCTGAGCAGGCTCAGCAAGTGACCTAGAATGAACTGAGTGGCTTTCTTTTGGGACAGTGAGAAATAGCTATGTATGGACTCTGCTCCAAGCATCCCTTTCCTGGCCCAGTTAAGCCCTGCCTAGCAGCTGAGGACACCATGCCCACAATCCCCAATGAGGGCCAACCCAGGGATTGCCTATCCCACTTCAGTCCTTTCCTTCTGTCCAGCCCAGCCCCTTGCCTCAAGTCCAGCCTAGCCCCATTTCCCCTTTCAGCCCAGTCTTCTACCCTCTGTCTATGTTAACTGCCTTGCTTCTGTTTAGGTTAGCCTTTTACATTCTGTACAGCTTCTAGCTTTCTAGGTTCCTTGCAAGACTGCTTATCATAACAGTCTTCACTGCCATCCAGGTCTCTCCTAAATGAAGCTACTGTATATACCACACCAGGCCTTCCTTAGACCTTGGAGAGAGCCCCTCCCCAGTCCTCTGGACTGTCATCTTTATAAGCATGGGGCAAGTCCCACTTTCCTCTTTGCTTCTAGCTTTCCTCTGGGGTCCCACACCTCCAGACCCTGTTAGTCCTAAATATTCCTGCCTCCTTCTCTGCTCTCTTTGTTCTTTAGAAGTTCCAGACAGGGCATCTAAAATTCTCCCTCTCAGACAGAGAGAAGCTTCAAGTTTCTTGCCTCTGGCACTGTAGCTACAGAAGGGCCAACTCCGTCAATGGCTGCCTGTCTCTCAAACCTTCCTACAGCACCTAGCCCTGGGGATTCATAGTCCCATCCTGATTTTCTCTTCCTATAGTCAAAGCGTATATTAGCTGCCCTCCCCATGCCTAGCACTGTACTTTGTTTCATATATACATACACACATATGTATTTACACATGCTTATACATATATAAGTACATACATACACCCACATTCACAAACACACATAACCTTGTTTACCCTACTGCTTCAGGCAGACAGTAAACAACTCAGAACAGGACACACACAGGCAAGACTTTGAGGAGACACATATCTGCCATCCCAGCTTCCTAAATTCTAAGTGTTTTCACCAGGACCAAAGGGAAAATGCAGAAGTGATGAAGGGAAAGAGAGTGGAGAATTTCTGGAATTGCTGGTGACCAGCCACTGTGCTCATGGTCAAACATGGAAGCCACACGAGCATCTTCCAGAAGCCAGAAACTCTTGTGTCCAGCCCATCAGGCAAGCCTAGGAGCTCAGACACTACCTACCTGTTGGAAGTGAGTGGCATTAGGACTATGGCATTGTCATCAAAGAGAATGAAGGACATCCGCTGGTTTGGACTATGGACAAAACACAGCTTGTGAGAAACTGATGTAACAGCCTAGTAGCCTGATAAGAAGCAGCCATGGAGGGGACATATGCCAATCTCTGCTCCCATCCCCTCTCTTCTGCATGGAGGCATTTCATAGATGGGGAGTCCAGAAAATTTTGTGGAGGGATTCTGAAGCCTATGGAGATATAGGGCTCCTGGGAAGAACGATTGCTAAGATGATCCCCTGTGCTCCAAACCCAACACACACTGACATGTGTGAACATGTGTTCAAGTAGCGTACACATGTGTGGGATGCTGCTTTCTGTTCTGTTGCTGTGACAGAACTCCCTGACCGAAGGCGACTTAGGGGAGTTAAGAGCATCTTTGGCTTACACTTCCGGTTATAGATCATCATTTCAAGGTCATCACAATGACAGCTGCTTGAGGCAGCTTCTCAAAATAGACCCACAGTTAAGAGCAGAAATGGATGTACTCACGATTATTCTGCCTACCTGTGCTTGACAGTTCAGGACACTACGAGTTGGATCTCCCTATGCCTTCAATTAGTGGTTAAGGTGAGCTCCCAAAGATATGACCACAGGTCAATCTGACCTTGATAATTTCTTAAGTGAGACTCTCTTCCTAAGTGACTCTAGCTGGTGGGAGTTGACATCTAAAACTAAACAGCACCATGCTGAGCAGGCAAGCCCACAATGACATTCCTCCTTGGAGCCCACCCTCCCACCTGGCAGTCTTCTCTCCTGTTCTTCACTTGTTCAGTTCCCCCTCTGTCACCCCTGCTCCCCATTTCTGCTGCAGGATTGGCCAGTGCCGAAGAGATCCATGGGACCAGTATGTTCAGTCCCATGGCCTGCCTAGGATGTTAGCTTTGAACTGTGCTCCCTACACAAGGTATTCCCATGCCTCCCCACCCCAAACCTAATCTTCCTGCTGGTGGGCCACTCCTGACAGGGTGTGTGCAGGCATACTTCACATATTTCTCCACCATGTCTTCCCAGGCTGTGTACAGGTCAGACCACATTGTCACGGCACTGGACCTGCAAGGAAGGGAGACTTGAGCAGTAAGAGCAAAGTGGATCATGGGAGAAGGAATGCCCCTGCCTTTCTTCCCAGAAACTTCTAAAAGGGCTGCTTCCCCCCACCATGTGCTGACCACAGCTATCACCCTGGGAGATTCCCAGCTGCTCCCAAGTACAGATCCCTCTGCAGCACTGTGTCCAAGCCTTCCTTATAATACCTCAGATTCCTCTCATTCTTCTAAATTTGCCAGCATTTAAAGGGCAGGTGAAGGCAGTTTCTCCAGGAGGCTGGGTCTCAGCCATGAAAAGTGAGTGCTTGAGACTCTTTCTTTTCAATAATTGTTAAAGCAAGTGTGCAAAATAAAGGTTTTTAATGATGTTTTTAATATGCATATAGCATTCTGCTTTTTTCATATTGTCCCCACACCCATTCTCTAATTTTCCCTCTCCTCTCCCACTGGTTCTTTCTCTTCTTCCGTTTCTTCCTCATAGTCCTGCTTTGACATCACACACACACACACACACACACACACACACACACACACACTCACACGCACACATACACGCACACATACACAAATCCCCCACGTGATTAAGTTGTTTAGTATTCCAGCTTCCTTAGCAGCCTGCAGAACCTAGCCGTCCTGCTTGGGAGGGCTGCTTTGTTCAGGCACCTTCATGTATGAGTGAACACAGGCCCACGCTAGCTCCCCCAGCATCACGTTCTCCATAGGTAGTGCAAACACAGGCACTTCCAGTCCTGCCTGCCAGACCTCTACCCAGCCTTCTGCTTAGTGGGGACCACATCTCTACTTCTCCAGGGCCACATTCTTTGGAATGTTAAAACTCTGGAGAGACGAGAAAAACCATTCTAAGTATGGGCCAGTAGTATGAGCGTTTTCCAATGTTTTTATTTTATTTTATCTTTTATTTAAGTTAATGTTTTTATTGGTTATTTGTGAGTTTCACATAATGTACCCTGATCCCATTCACTTTCCAATCCTGCCAGGTGCACCCACCCCCTCTCAGGATCTGCCCCAGAACAAAAATGGAGGAGGAGGAGGAGGAGGAGGAGGAGGAGGAGGAGGAGGAGGAGAAGGAGGAGGAGGAGGAGGAGAAGGAGGAGGAGGAGGAGGAGGAGGAGGAGGAGAGGAGGAGAGGACCCCAGTCCAATTTGTGTTGTCCATATAGTCACTGGAAGATGGTCAAACTCCCAGTGGCCAGCCCCTTAAAGACACCTGACATTTTCCTCTACCCCACCTGCCAGAAGCCATCATCTAAGAAGAGCTGCACTTCAGCACCCTTATCACAATTTTTAAAAGATCATTTCAAAGGCTGTCTAGATTGTACTTCTTGGCAGGTGGTGGTGGTAAGGGTGGGAGTGGGGGGAAGAAGTTGTCACAAAACCCGTCCATGTCTTTCACTGTCAACTGTGAGTCTGCAGTTATCCCTACCTGCGAAAGCAGCTTCCTCATCCTTTCTAGTCACTGGCAGCACAGATCATGGCCCTCCACATAGTTGCTGCCTACTGCATGCACCACAGCATTGCTGTCTGGCATTTCCCGTCCTCCCCTGTGCAACCAGCTCTGTTCCGCTATCTTCCAATTTTGTGAATCTAGTTTTTGAAAGCATCTCCACACAAACATGCCTTTCTCTTGTTTTTCTGTGGACTCTGCAAGCTCTGGAGATGGCCTCTGTCTCGTCTCCTGCCACAGCCTCTCCTGGGTCTCTTCTCAGGCTTCTCAGATCTGCTTCATGGTGGTGAGTGCCGGTTTTGATCACAGCCATGCTTCAGGTTTTCATTCTTAATGGTGATGACTTTGTCCTGGATCTGGTTTGCAGCACTGCTCCCCCCCCCCCCGCCCCCTCCAGAAGGGGGAGAGGGAGTAGATGTTGGTGTGGACTGACTTGAAGAGTTGCTTCTGGGCCCAGATGACAGCTAAATTGTTCAGCCCACATGGGGTGGGTCCTCAGGGCAGCTGCTCTCTTAAAATTTATTTTAAAATATTGTTTTTTTCTATTTTAAAATCTTAGTCCTGAAATAGTATGAAGTGAACTGAGGCTGAGTCCAACCTGGGCTCTTTTCTTGTGTTAGATTAGACCTTTTGTGTTAGGTGAGTCTTCTAGCATCATGCTCTACTTCTGGTGATCATGGATGTGACCTTCCAGAAGGTGATGCTCATGTGTGTGACTGTCAACACTCCATGAGCAACCTGTTCCTCTCCTCATGCACAGCATGAGCAGCACCACGACTCACAGTACATGTTCATCACACTTTCCCTCTGGGTTAGTATGTAATATCAGCTAATTCTCTTTCAACAGCAGAAAAGAGCCAGGCTTTCAAAGAAGAAACTTCTTTTTTGAGACCATTTTCACCCAGCATGGACCTGAACCCAGATTGTTCTCCAAACTCCACACACTCTTCTTGAACTTGACATAATTGGTAAAACTACAGTGTCTGACAATTGCCAGGTAACTAAAAACTAAGTCCTTGACTGGAAACCCATTCCCAACACCTACTTTCCTAGCTCTTAAGCTAAAGACAGTTCTTTCATCAAACAGCACTGACACTGCTTTCTTTTGCATTATTCTTGTGTTTTCTCCCGACCCCCATAGCATGTGAAGAATATTTGCCCCAAAAGACTCCTGGGTAGTCAAAGTCACCACCCCATTCACATACACTTGGGGAATATTCAGGTTGAGAGTCTACTGAAGGAGTATCTAGATTCCAGAATTCAAGAGAAAGAGAGGGTTCAAAGTCAAAGGAGAGTGCCATGGGGCAGACAGGTGTTGAGGAAGCAGGCAGTATGGAGCAGAACTTGACCTTCCAGCATGCACGGTCACATTCATGTGTGAGAACAGTCATTGGCAGATACCTGAGTGTGTGTCCAGTGTCAACATTTGAGAACCAAACATCAGAATGATGTTGCCATGTTGAAATGGTGGAAGGAGGAGGGATGCAGTAATTCTTGTTGCTTTCAATAGAAGTTGGAGCGTGCATAAACCACGAAGCAGGAGATGAACGTCTGGACCCAAAGGGTCTCAGCAGAACTTCCAGGAAACTCTGGGTAGGAGCCAGCACCTGCTGCCCACTGTGGGAGGCCATGAAAGGGTGATAGGACTCAGCAGGAGCTAACTTCTAGCCCTGACCCTTCAAATCTACCCTTCTACCTAGTGTATAATCCACTGTCTCAGGGCACGTGAGAGGTTCTGACACCAGGAAACAAAATAATTAAAACAAACCCTAGAAAGGGGAAACAACCATCTGGGCTTGTTTGCCCAAACTGGGAGTGTTAGCTAGGAACTGAGCACCCAAGATTAGGGACCTTCCTATTTAGTTCCCTTCTGGAGCCCCATGGCTGCAGAATTGCTGTGCCCATTCATTCCAAGAGACATCCCATTCCACAGCGCAGGCAGGCGGTTACCCCTGTGGTTCAAGGAGAAACAGACCTGAGGGCCTTTAATCTCCCAAACTCCCACTCATCAGTTGAGGCCATCATGCCTGTGTACAAGCTCCCTCAACTCCATTCCTGCTCATCTCCTGACATGTTTTTTTCACCCCTGTGGTAGGTCTTTTGCTCCCTGACTTGTGTCATCAGTTTACCAGGAGGAGCCTGCCTACACTAGCTCTGCCCTCCCTGTGGCCTGTTGCCTGAATATAAGACATATTTTCTAGATAAAGTGGTGGTGGGGAGCAGGTAGATTTCTTGGAGGACATTGGGATAGTAAGTCTGGTTACCCTGGTGACACCCTAGTTCACCAAGAATGCCGACAGATCTTCACACACAGTGCTGGAGCCAGGCCTAGTCAGACTCAGGGGTGATAGACCATGGGACTATGTGACATGAAAAGTCATATTTGGATCTCCCTCAGTCAGCTGTGTGGCTTCCAAGGAGAGAATGAAGGGTATGTCAGAAGCCAAAGGCACCTGAGGAGAGCTGGCAGGTGCTCTGAGAAGAGTAAGTCTCTTCTGATTGGTTCTCTCCCCCCCCCCGGAAGGAAGCATGGGTCTTTTTTCAAGCTGCTGCTTAACCATATGTCCCAAGGTCAAGACAGGGTGTGACACTCAGATTCTGAGGTCCCTTTAAGCAGTAGAAATGTATCAACGGGGTGCTGGGTGAAGCCAACGGAGGAAGGTTTCAGGAGAGGATCAGGGAGTGATTCTGAACCTTATCTTCACACAACTGAGTCCCAAGAGCAAGGGCTCTCAGTGCCTCAGAGATCCAGGCCAGGCCCTTGTCCCTTGTGCTTAGCTATCACAGAGGCAAAGCCTTGGCAGAGAGAAGCCTGGGTGAGACCTGTGGACTAAGCAGGGGTTGGGATTGGGGGTCCTTCTGCACAGGAGAGGCAGACAGTCGAGGACAGGGAACACAGGCCCAGGAAAGCCTCATGCTCTGGGCCCCACCCATTCCATCCTAGCCTTTTCTCTTCCATTTTAGGACAGTCTAAAGCAGATTGCCCTCTTCTCATTTAGACTCCCCGAGGGCACACTGCAGTGAAGGAGGGAAGCTGGAGCCCCTGGGTCTATAGCTCAGTGACTCTGGTTTGCTCCATTAGGCAGTTTCCACAGTCACCATAGACAACAGAGGCAGAGAGAGGTGGAGCCTGAGAAGGCAGGTCCCAGCTGTGGAGTCTGTCTCAGTTTGCTTTCCATTGCTCTGACAACCTCTGTAATCATAAGCCACTTGGGCAAAGAAAGGATTTATTTCATCTTGAAGCTTAAAGTCCATCACGAAGGGAAGACAGAAGAGGAACTCAAGCAGGGATCTCAGGGCAGGAACAGAGTCAGAGACCATAGGGGACACTGCTGACTGGCTTGCTCCCCATGGCTTGCTCAGTCTGCTTTTTGATACAGCCCAGGATCACCTGTCTACAAGTGGCATTCCCCACAGGGGTTGGACCCTCCAACACCAGTCATTTTTCAAGAAAAGGCATCACATGCTGGCCCACAGACAATCAGATGGAGACATTGTCTAGATTAAGTCTCCCTTTCCCAGAATGACTTCAGTTTGTGTCAAGTTGACAAACCCAACCAGCACAGAATTAGTGAGCATCTCTTCTCTCCAGTGTATCGGCTGAGCTGCTCTGAGCCTGGTTCTCAGAGCTGGCAGCTCTCAGGTTGCCCTGTCTCGGGCCCACCAACTTTTCTTTCTCTGTCTACTTTCAGGATTGTGGGTATTGGCCTGGGTTCTCTCTCCCTGCTTTTTTCATTATGCACAGCCATCATGGTTTGCAATGGTTTTTCAATGGTTTGCAATCCTTTTTCCCAGACACTCTTGTGGGCTTCTGAAGACCACTCCATTGCAGCCCCTGCTCCATTCTTCATCCTTCCAGGCAGACAAAGTGCTCCTTAGGAGACATATACAGGCTTCATCCTCCTTTGATTAAAAAAATCCTTTTTCTTAGTGATGCCAAGTTAACTTGCCCTCCCCTCTCATCTTCTTCCCATTACCTTCTCCTTAAACTGTAGTTCTAGTGCAATCATTAGAAGTTAGGATTTCAGAGTCTTTGTCCAGGGGGCTTCCTCCCCTGGTCCTCATAAGCTTCTTGACCCTGAAAGATCAGGTGCATACTCATTTCCCTCAAATTCAGAGGTGACAAATTAATAAGCCAGACAAAACTGCCCAGAGGACATCCTGATCCTTCCCCTTTCTAGGCATAGAGGAAGTCAGGTCTAACTCTCTGGTCTCACTCACAGAAGACTCCTGCTTCTCTCCTGGCAGAGCTGACACCCCTCCCCAGGCCATGCTATGCCAGGGGATAGAAGCACCTGGGGTTTATCTAGGTCCAGGTCATCCAGGGCCACTCACTTGTCATAGATGTAGTAAATATCAAAGTCACCATCACAATACTGCAGAACATCATCATCATCATAATCCGCAATATCCCTTCCATTCTTCCATTCTTCATTACTCTGGAAACTAGCAGATTCCCTAGAATAGGGATTTCTGCCAGACTGAGGGTATGGGAAACTCTGTACTGCAGCAAGGGATGTCAAAAGCAGCAGCAGCAGTAGCAGCAGGTGCAGTGAACAGGACACCTGAGGACCATAGTCCTGCATTATCTTGGCTGAATGGGCGAATCTACCAGAATTTGGGAGCTTTTGCCAAAATCTAGGTACACTAAGTTCTAGCCACCCCTGACTTCCTTCTCTGTTGCCTCTGCCTGTACTTAGGGACAATAATCCTGTGTCCTCTCACCAACGCTCACTGCTTCTCTCCACTTAGAGCACAGGGACTAGGGACATACTAGCTGCTCTGGGGCTTCTGCTTCTCACTGCTTGTACAGCCCTTCCCCCAATTCCCTTGGGTTATGATGAGCAGGAAGGTTGACATGGTGACTTTGTGACATGCCCCTCTGCTCAATGCCCTGCATGCTGACAGTGCCAAGTGCCAGTCAGAGGACGTTTGCATAGGTTTCAGATAATGTCCCTCTTCACAGCTCCTTACAGAGGTCCTTAGGTGCCACCTCTAGGAATGCAGGCATTTTTTTTTTTTCACTAAGAAGGTAGCAGAGGTAGGGTGTGAAGAGATCAAAGAACCAGGAAGCCTGTGTGGAAAGTGGGAGGGCAATTGTGGGCCCTCAAGTCAGCCAGGCAATAGCAGGGTCTACAATGGGATGGAGGTTGCATACTGCTGCCAGCATCTTCTAGGAGTAGGAAAAGTCCAGCCATCCAGGGCCATGTGACAAGCTGCTTAGTCTTGGTGGCTTAACACAGAACTGTTTTATTTTGCTCAGAGATCATGAGTCAGACCCTTGGGGAGACTGGAATGAAAAGGTTCCGGCGACAAGGCTCCTTGAAAGACTTCAGCACTGAGGTAGGGCTTGGTGGAGACTGAAATTATCTGGAATTAACTGTTGCCTGTGTTGCATGGGCTGGAGAACTCTAAACACTCATCTGGGGAACCCTTGCCTATGTGGCATCTATGACTCAGGACTCCACACCTTGTGGTGGGTATCAAGAGGAACTGACTTTCCTGATGGAGGCTCAGAGCTTTGAGAACACCTACTCAGAGCAAGGTCAAGATGTGGAGCCCTTTATGATATCATCCATCCCTACAGGTCAGAGCTCATGCTGCAGAAAATATTTAGAGCCATGGACGAAGCCCTCGGCTCTGAGGGTTGTGGGTGGGCTCTGCCCATGGTTACCCTCCTTCATCACAGCTCTTGCGTTGTCAGGGGAGACAAGTGCGTTTAAAAGGGTTCCAGAGCCTTTGCACTGAGCGCAAACAGGCTCAGCTTAATCAACTTCGTTTTATTTGTTCTATATGCACAAAAGCAAATCTGATGAAATTGTTCTTAAGAAGTTTAAAATAGATCTTCTAAATTCATATAATGGGCAAAAATCCACTGCATTGGTTCAGGGTGCTTTTGTTTTGATTCAGAAATTATTTGAAATGATAGAATATCTTAAATAGTTGGTATTTTAGAGTTCTTGAACTCCTCATCAGAGTGTTATGGTTCTCTTGACTCATAACTAAGAAATGCAACAGGGTCCAAGCAGGAGATGAACTTTATTTAGCCCAGGTGCCTCTGAGGAAGCCTCCAGGAAATTCAAAGTCCTGCCTCCCCGGTCAGGTCTTCCCAAGGAGCTCCATTTTGAAAGCTTTCCTATTCTATCCTGCCAGAGGGCCCCACCCTTCAAATATAATAAAATAGTTGTCAAGTCACCAAGGTTGGGTGGCTTCTCACACAGCAGTGGATGACGGGACTGTTCCTGTTTACAAAAGATAGTGGTAGGAACTTGCCGTGTCCACCACTTTGTCATCACCTGGCTTGCTTAAGGCCCCACTAACAGTTTCCTATTTCCCACCTGGACTTCCTCACTCATGATGACCTGTGATCTTAGCTACTTTGAAATACAGTCTCAGTGAACGAAATGTCTGGATTCCTTGGCTAGGTAAGGAATAAGGAGGCCTTATCTCACACCAAAGGTCCTGTGACTGGCACTTGGCACTGTCAGCATGCAGGGCATTGAGCAGAGGGGCAGGTCACAAAGTCACCATGTCAACCTTCCTGTTCATCATAACCCCAGGGTGTTGGGGGAAGGGCTGTATAGGCAGTGAGAGGCAGGATGCCCCAGAGCAGCTAGTATGTCCCCAGTCCCTGTGCTCTAAGTGGAGAGAAGCAGTGAGCGTTGGTGAGAGGACGCAGGATTATTGTCCCAAAGTACAGGCAGAGGCACTGGAGAAGGAAGTCAGAGGTGGCCTGTGGGTAGCCTATCGGGGACCATCAAGAAAATGCTGCGCTTCTGCCCCCAGGTACCGCATTGTATACTGTTCCCACTGATGTTACTCCCATCACTGCTTAGCACAGGGAACTTCCTATACATGTACCCTGACTGGGAAAACTACCGTGGACTTGGCGTGGACTCCAGAACTTTCCATCATCATGAAGACCAGAACAAAAGGCATATACGGCACCAAAGGAATTCGAATCAGGAACCATGCCTGGCCACACCTGACATCTACTTTGTTTTGGATAAGTGAGTGGCTTTTCTTTACAAAAGACATGGAAGGCCCAGCCTCTGTAGGGCCCATGGTGGGTGGTCAGAACCCAACCTCTGTGACTGACTTATTTCCTGAAATCTGGGAGGCCACCACAGGACTTCCTGATGGCTGTGTCCATAGCATCTTTCCTCTATCTGGATTTTTGCTGTCCACAGCTCACTGGCTGTTAGAAACTGAGTCCTCAGCCATTTGAGCAGCCCACTCAGAATCTCTGCAGAGATTACTGTTACCCAGTAGCCTTGCTTGGCTACCCTAGGCAGCCAACTTCTTTCTCCTACAGCAAGAGCCAGTGACAGTCCCTATGAGGAATTTGCTTTGGTGTGGCTCTGGGTAGCCTGGGCTAGTTCTTATGTCCCTCTTGGCTCTTCAGGGAAAGAGAGAGCTGTGGACCTGGGCTGGGAGAGGTAGCCTAGACTCCTTTCTCTGAACTTTCTGGTAGGCTAGGGTAGGACTTCTGCCCTCTCAACCAGAGCAGAAGGTTGGAGAAGCCCTGTCTAGACTTTCCGAAGTGCCTGCATCTTCAAATAGTCTGGTCTGTGGGGTCCTGGCTCTTCTCTGTTGGAGTGCACTCTTGGGGTAGCAAAGTGACCAGGGCATTTGGTAGGGATAAGACTATGCTTTCTAGACTGGGCTCTGCTTATCATGCCAGGTTTGGATCGTCTCATTTCTCTTATTCTTCTGAAACATTGGTGGGTGAAGGGACATGGGTCTATCCCCTAGCTTCTAAGCCAGGCCAGCCACTTTGGGAGTCTCCCTAGCCACTCCTCTCTGTTCAGGCCATGGACCTCTGAAAACATCAGGCACATCTTGTCCCATTGATATTTAGCTGTGTTGAGGTTGGTATCTCCCAGGTGAGGGATGCCCTGTGGGGCTGACAGTCTTGTCGGGCCAGTCCCTCTATAGAGTGGTCCTTTTCAACTGTCATCCTGATGCATGTCCGACCTTCATCCCCAGAGCTCCGCTGTGGGGTGTAATAAGGACTGCACCGTTCTCTGTGATGGGTGGAAAGGCTGTGGGCACAGGTAGGGAGTGTGAAAAAGCATTAATTGTGCATCCTATTCATGTGCCCTCTTCACTTGTACAACTTGCTGGCTCACAAGTGAAGGAGGGTAAATTTAATGTCCAGTGCTATAGTGAGGAAGTATTGCAACAACTCAAGGCGTCTGTCAAATTCCTCACTTTTTTAAATTTTATTTTATTTTTTATTATTAATTACAGTTTATTCACTTTGTATCTCCCCTGTAGCTCCCTCCCTCATCCCCTCCCAATTCCACTGTCCCTCCCCCTTCTCCACCCATGTCCTTCCCCAAGTCCACTGATAGGGGAGGTCCTCCTCTCCTTAAATTCCTCGATTTTGATTCCACTCCCTCACGGCAGTTACATGCCAGTCTTCTAGATTTTTTTTTTTCTACTGATAATACGGCCTTGTTTGTACGAACAGTATTATACCAAGTACTTTCTGTTTCTGTTTGAGGTTTATAGATCTATTCGATTTTTCATAGCTTGGTTTTCCTGAAAGATTCTGTCCCACCTCCTTCCCTCCATCAGGGTTAAATCACTATGATGTTTTGGTTTCAGATTTTAACACAAAAGGCACCCTCAGATGCCTTCTGACCAGTGTGTCAAGATCAGCACTAACACACAAATGGGCCAACGTTCTGGAAGTTCTAAGGCCCTCTATGTTACAGGGCCTTTCTTCCCTTTGACCTTGAACCCTCATTTTGTATTGAGTTCTGAAATCCGGATCCTTCTTCAATATAATCTCAAATTGAAAACTTCCAGAGTTTGTGAGTAGGATAGATAGTCTGGGTCTCTGTGAGCCTTTGTGGGAAGGTACTCTTCATGGAGGGACAAAACCAGAAAGAAAGCCTGTCATCTGTTAGGCTAAAGGAGATATCCCGCACGTTCGTTCGGGAGCTTCCCAAAGCAAAGTCTGCATTGTGTTTAGTTTTCAGCGGCAAAGCTTCAATTGAAATGAAGTACACCAAGATCAATGAGCAGTACATGGGGTCCGGAGAAAGTTCTAGATTCACCCGTACTTGGTTAGAAAATCGTAACAACTGGCTCTTCCTTTCAGAGCTTTCTTTGTTCTCTGTAGTAGAGTGACATTTAGCTGACATCACAGGCTTTCTCTATAGGCGCATGGGTGCTGTGAGGAGCATAGCTTCAAAGGTGTTGGGATCATGTAGCACTGTGTTTTCTCATCCTCTCTGTGAAGACTTCAGCAGGGCAGAGGCAGCAGGAGGTGTAAAGTGGGGAGTGGCGCTTGGCTGTGGAACTCTGATAGGTAATATTGACAGCTAACTTGACAGAACCTAGGATCACCCAGGAGACAGTCCTCAGGGCATGTTTATATGGAAATTTTCTAGATTGGGCTAACTGATGTGGGAAGACTCTTCTTAAAAGTGGGCAGCAGCTGGGATACAAAGTGAATAAGTTGTAATAAATAAAACACAAATTAACAAAAATTGGACAGCACCATCCCAAGGGTCTGAGACTAGGGAAAAAGGGGAAAGCAAGATGTTAGCCAGCATGAATCTCTCTCTGCTTCTGGACTGTGGGGACAATGTGCCCAACGGCTCCATGCTTCTGCATCCATGACTTTCTTACTGCCATGACAGGCAATACCCTTAAGACAATAAAACGTTTGGTCAGGAATTTTTCTCACAGCTGCTGAGAACTGGGATAGTTGCTGTGATAAACTGGACTATATGATTTCTTTTTACATCTTTGCCACAGTTTCCCCTCCATCCTCTTCTCCCAGCCCCCAACCTCCACCACCACCATCGTCTCTTTCTTTGTTTCTCTTTAGAAAATGGCAGGCCTCCCATGGAGGCAGGCTTCAGCAATGCCATATCAAATTATAGGACTAGGCATAAACCCTCATATCAAGGCTGGAGGAGGCACCCTAGTAGGAGGAAATGGGTCCCAAAAGCAGGCAAAAGAATAAGAGAGACAGCCTTTGCTCTCATTGTTAGGAGTCCAACAAGAAT
The DNA here is from genome assembly GCF_030254825.1 of Meriones unguiculatus. Classification (NCBI taxonomy): domain Eukaryota; kingdom Metazoa; phylum Chordata; class Mammalia; order Rodentia; family Muridae; genus Meriones; species Meriones unguiculatus. Next base: position 11,809,281 of record NC_083357.1, on the reverse strand, counting down.
ACCAAAGCTACACAATTATATATGCAGAGGACCTAGGTCAGACCCACGCAGACTCCCTGATTGTTGGTTCAGTCTCTGTGAGCCCCTGTGAGCCCAGATTAGTTGATTCTGTAGGTTTTCTTGTTGTGTCTTTGATCCTTTTGGTTCCTACAATCCTTCCTTCCCTTCTTCCACAAGATTCACTGAGTTCCACCTAATATTTGGTTGTGGGTTTCTGTATCTGTTTCCATCAGTTGCTAGGTGAAGCCTCTCTGATGACAGTTAGTACCAATCTGTGTGTACTGCAGAATATTATAAGGAATCATTTCATTGACTTTTGTTGTTGTTGTTGCCAGTTGTGTTTGACTTTATCTTAGGATTGTGAGAGGAATATTGTGGCCTGGGGCATTTTTGTTTGTTTGTTTGGGAGACTTTTTAATGATTGCTTCTATTTCTAGAGGGATTATAAGCCTATTTAAACTACTTAAATTGTTTAACTGATCTTGATTTAACTTTGGTAAGTGGTATCTATCTAAAAATTTGCCCATTTTGTTTAAATTTTCCAATTTTGTGGCGTAAAAGGTTTTTGAAGTAAGACCTAATGATTCTTTGGATTTTCTTGGTGTCTATTGTTATGTCCCCATTTCCATTTCTGATTTTACTAATTTGGATATTCTTTCTGCCTTTTAGTTTGGATAAGGGTTTGTCTGTCTTGTTGATTTTCTCAAAGAACCAGTTCTTGGTTTCATTGATTCTGTGTGTTGTTCTCTTTGTTTCTACTTTATTGATTTCAGCCTTGAGTTTGATTATTTCCTGCCATCTACTCCTCTTGGATGTGTTTGCTTCTTTTGTTCTAGATCTGTCAGGTATACTGTTACATTGCAAGTATGAGGGCTCTCTAATTTTGTTATGAAGACACTTAGTGATATGCATTTTCCTCTTAGCACCAATTTCAGCATGTTCTATAGGTCTGGGTATGCTGTATATTCATTTGCATTGTATTGTAGAAAGTCTTTAATTTCTTTATTTCTTCCTTCACCTAGTTGTCACTCAGTAAAGAGTTTTTCATTTTCCATGAGTTTGTAGGCTTTCTGTTATTTCTGTTTTTATTGAAGTCTAGTTTTAATTTATGGTGTTCTGATGAGAAACAGGGGATTACTGTAATTTTCTCGTATCTGTTGAGACTGGTTTTGTGATTGAGTATATGGTCAATTTTGGAGAAGGTTCTGTGGAATGCTGAGAAGAGTGTGCATTTTGTATTTGGGTGAAACATTCTATAGATATGTTAGGTCCATTTAAGTCATAACATCTATTACTTCCATTATTTCTCTGTTTAGTTTCTGTCTGGTTGAATTGTCCATTGGTGAATGTGGGATTTTTAAGTCTCCCATTATTAATGTGTGGGGCTCAATATTTGATTTAAGCTTTAGAAATGTTTCTTTTACAAATGTGGGTGTCTTTGTCTTGGGGCATAGATGTTCAGAAGTAAGATGTCACTTTGATGGATTTTTTTTTCATTGATGAGTACAAAGTGTCCTTCTCCATCTTTTTTTGATTAATTTTTTGTGAAAATATATTTTGTTAGATATTACAAAGGCTACATCAGCTTGCTTTTTTTTGCTTGGAAAAATTTTTCCAGCACTTTACTCTGCGGTAATGTTTATCTTTGATGCTGAGGTGTGTTTCTTATATGCAAGAAAATGATGTATCCTGCTTCCACATCTTTCTATTTGGGAATTATGTCCACTAATGTTGAGAGATGTTAATGACCAATGATTTCTAATTCCTGTTATTTTAATGTTGTTGTTGTTGGTTGTGTATGTGTGTGTTTCCTTTCTTTTGATTTTGCTGGTGTGAAATTATATTTTCTGTGTTTTCTTCAATGTATTTAACCTCCTTGGATTGGAATTTTCTTTCTAGTATCTTCTGTAAGGGCTAGATTTATAGATAGATACATATTAAATTTAGTTTTGTCATGGATAATATCTTGTTTTCTCAGTCTACAGTGATTGAAAGTTTTTCTGAGTAGAGTAGTCTGGCTGGGATGGCAGCTGTGGTTTCTTAGTGTCTTCAAGGCATCTGTCCAGGTCCTTCTGGCTTTCAGAGTCTCTCTTGAAAAGTCAGGTATAATTCTAATAGGTCTGCCTTTATGTTACTTGGCCTTTTTTTTTTTAACCTTGTAGCTTTTAATATTCGTTCTTTGTTCTGTACATTTAGTGTTTGATTATTATGTGGCAGGAGAAATTTCTTTTATACTCTTACATTGGCCTTTTATATCCTTTTATATTCTTATATTGGCCTCTTGTGATCTGGGTTTGGGATTATCATAGGTTTAGGTTCTGATTTCTGAGTTTATCTTTGTTAGTTGGATGTTTTTTCCCCTTGGTTTCTGTTTCCTTTCTGGTATTCCGGCCTGAGTGGCCTTAGATTTTGGTGAGCACTGAATCTTCAGTTCATCAGGGTGTCTCTGCTGGGGTTTTGGTTGACAGTGTGGCTTCTGGGGTTTGGGGTGTCAATGCTGCCTCTGTGCTTCCAAGTACCTGTGATGTCACTGGGGTTCCTAGTACAGAGCGGCCTTTGGTAAAGCAGAAGTCTTCTGCTGGAGTTGTGGGATGGGATATGGAGTCCCTGGGGGTTGCTCTTTGGGGCTGTTGGGCAGGCCTTAAGGAGTGTTAGGTGTTAGGGGACAGTGGGTATTGTCTTTCCTGGGATTCATAAGGCCAGTGCAGCAGACAAGGTGCGTGTTGAGAAAGCAGCTGCTATCTAAATACTACCATTTTAAGTAAAAACCTTCTGCTCTGCCCTGAAGCAATAAGGAAGATGCCCAAGGACAAGACCCTACCCACCAAAGGCCAGGTCTTCTGAAATTACAAATTCATCAAAAAGGGAGGAGTCTAAATTGACATTGCCACTGAAGTAGTTCCTTGCTTGAAAACAACCACCTACTAAAGTATTTCCCTGGGATCAGTACACAAAGACAGTTGGAGCTATGATCTAAAGAAGCAAGGTTTCACAGCAAGCTAGCAACAGCACATGGCAGCATCATTTGTGTAGTACCGTTTTGTAGGCACAAAGGATGCAAGCTTTGGGGGGTCACAGGGCATAGAGCCATCTAGAAAAACATTGAGTCCAGACAAAATGTGGCTGGATCAGAGTACACAAAGCTGAGGAGATGAAGTCTAAGTTTCAGTGAAGACCCCAGGATGCTGGTGATGCCAAAACCAAGGGGCATGTGCGGAGAAAAGCTGCAAGCATGGATTAGACCCAAAAGAGAGGCTGTGTGTGTTGAAGATGGCAGAGCTAGTGGGTCAGGGCTACCCAAGGGGGAAGATTCCAGGACTCTTAAGACCCCAGATGCTAGAAATGTTCGCCCTTCTGGGCTTTAGCTTTGCTTTAGTCTTTATCTTTCCTTGCTGTGATCCCATTCCTCCTCTTCACCACAGCAAATCTCTACTCTGGGCTGCTACATGTTAAAAATGTGTTATTTGCTTTTAACGGTTATTGGAGCCCACTGGCTTAGTCTCTGAAAAGATTACTCACCTGTGCTTTTGAGCAGTGTTGGAACTGTTAAAAAGACCATAGGGCTTTTGAAGTTAGAATGCATTTTGTGCTCGGAGACATCCATGAGCTGTCAAGGAAAGGAGGAAGTTACAGATGAAAAGTAATATGTTTTGCTGTCAAGTTGACAAGGGGTGGACTTGTAACGGTTAACTTTACCCACTTGACAGGCTTGCTTAGGAAACACATTTCTGGACAGACACGCGCGCGCGCGCGCACACACACACACACACACACACACGCACAAGAGAGTTTCTGTGTTGGGTTAACTAAGGAGGAAAGGACACCTAAATATGGGCAACACCATTTCATGGGTTGCTGTCTCAGGCGAAGACAGAGGCACTAGCAAGCTAAGCAGGGCATCCCTGTCTCCTTGTTCTCCGACTGTGATCTAACTGCCTCATGATCCTGCCTCTGTACTTGCCTAATGAGAACAAACTTTTTTTTTTAAAGTTGCTTCTGTCAGATATTTTATCACAGCAAAAAGTGACCAGCTCAGTGCTAAGTACACATGTGAGCACGGCATTCAGGGAGGCCGCATACATGGGCACAATCATCACTGGAGTTCAAAATTAGGATCTGTCGATAGGTGCTCCTGACACACACATTATTCAAAACACACGAGCCAACAAAATCAGAGGCTATCCCAGCCTCAAATCCCCTCGACTCCAGGATTCAGCTTTCAGAAAGAACAGGTGGCCACTGGGTAGTCACCCACCTCCCTCCACACCTGACACTTTTTATTCCCCCTTGATGTGAAGCTCAGCAGAGAGGTATATGATTGCAAAAGTTATTGTTTCTGGGATGTGGGTGCAATGTGAATCCTACTCGATGGAAGGCCACAAAGCCCCAACTTCCCTCATCTGCTTACTTTCCATTCGGGAACTGAGGCGGGGAGGGGCGACTGTGAGCAGGAATTTGAGAGTCAAAGTGGAAGACTCTAAGACCGTCTTTGGTCTTAGAGCCCTGGAATCTTCTCTTTTGGATAGCCCTGCCCCACTATCTGCATGTGGGGAGAGGGCACTATGATGTCGTGACAGCAGTGGCTGGGCCTCCAGCTGCCCTTTCCAGGCAGCATCTGTTGGAGGAGCCCTTCTCAGCCCAGGGTGGTTGGGTTCTGTAGGCTAGTAAGAAGGCTAGGCTTCAAAACAGCCTTGCATGCCCACAACCACAGCTAAGGCCCATTTCCCAGAGAAAATGCCTCTGTGTGGATGCTCAGAAATGTGGGAGAATTTGGAAATGGGGAAACGTCATGATAAAAGAGTGCATGTGGTACACAGGTATGAAAAAGGATCTGCATTTGTTGAGGCAAATCTGATGTTCAAAAACTCAAAAAGGACAAAGATAATATGGCTCAGGCATGGATTATGGCTTACAAAGACTTCTGACAACAGTGGTATTAAGTGAGAAGTGGGGCTGGAAAACCAAGGCAAGTGGGGAGCCCAGACAGAATGCAGATAAGCACTCAGGCTTTTCCAAACAAGAAATCCTCCCCTATTTCAATACCACACAGACCCTGCCACAGTACTGAGCTTCTAAATGTCTTTTCATGCAGGCCTTTCAATTCCAGCAGATGGCGCTGTCTAGCCACTCTCTGCCCATTGCTGGCCCTGAAGAAAGTTACCTCTCAGGCTCTTCTAGTATGGTCAGCACTATTGGTGACAAGGCAGCTTGTAAAGGAAGCAGATGGAAGGCTGGGAAGGTAGAAAGTGGGAAGGAGCACTGGAACTTTTTGTTCACTGAAGGATGTCTCCTTTGTCTTCAGGTCTGATCGCATGGCGCGCGGCTGGCCCTACGTTTCCCAGTTTGTGGAGGATATGTTGCAGAGATTATCAAAGTACGACTTGATACCGCAGGCTCTTTTGTGATGCAGGGGCCATGTCGAGCCATGCAGAGGACATATTTCTTGGATTTGGTAGGCGCAAGAGTTCCTCATAGAGCGAGCACAGCCCCAGGCTGGCGCGATGAGCCAGACAGAGGACACAGTACGCTTATTCCATGGGGTGTCTGCAGCCTGTTGCTCCTGCCTGGGATCTAGCTGTACCATACGGGCAGAATCCATCTTCCAGGAGCCCTGAGGCTTGGAAGGCCAGGGAGGGTAGGGAGCTTGATTGGTAACTTAGTAAGTAGCACTTGGTTACAGAGTGCTTGGGGTCAAAAGAAAAGAACAGGCAACAAGCCTCGGAAGGATACGGGAAAAGGCAATGACTCTCTAGAGGAAGGCAGGGTAGTATCCAAGGGAATGTGGAAATGAGATAACTCCAATAATGGAGATGCTAAGGACAGGGCAACCATTAGGGTGGTCTTTGAGGCTGTTGAGTGAAGGTAATTCAGGGGAGGGCTGGTCAGCTTGGAAACAAGGACCTAGGGATTTACTAAGCCAGGCCTTAGATTTTCCAGTGTGAGTTATGAGGTGGCTGTAGAATTTTTGTGGAGATTAGCGAACAAGATCAGGACAGAGATCCAACTGAATCAGGAACTAGGGATGAGTCACTAAGGAACTAAGTCAGGGCTACTGGATGGGTTTGTGAGGGTCCTGTGGTAGAGAGCAGTGAACGGGGAAAAGGGGAGGAATATCAGTTCCTTGGAGCTGGGCTGAGATGGCAGTAGTCGTCAAGAGCTGAGGAAGAGTGAGGTTCTTATGAAGGAGTCTTCTTCCTTGTTCAGCATGGGTGGGTGTGTATGTGAGTGTGTATACATGTATGGGTGTAAGCACATATGAGTGTGTGTGTGTTCTAGCAGAGGGATTGAGTTAAGGGGTCGAGTTGGCTTGCCTCTCTTTCCCAGGGGCCACATTTTCATAGAGTAAGGAATTTTTCATGAAATTTATTCAAAGTCCCTATGCCTACTAGATAAGGCCTCAAAGTGGAAGTGATGAGATTAGGGAAGAGAGAATTTTGTTTGAATACCTTTCTCGACATCTGGATGACATCACCTTGCGGCAGTGGCATCTCATAAACACCTGCTTCCTCCCAGCCAGGATCTGCGGGTGTCATTCATCTCCTTCTCCTGTAAAGGCAACATCATCTTGCCTATCACTGGGAACAGGTAAGTGTTCATTTGAAAGCTAATACAAGCCTGATATTCCAGGCCCTTCATGGAACTGAGGCTTGCAACCTCCATGAGGGTGTCTTCTCACATGTGTCCACAGCAGCTGGTCACTCCATGCCTGCATACTGATATCCACTGCTAACTGTAACCTAACAACCCCTTGAATTCCTGCTCCACTGGAACCCAAAACTTTGTGCTTCCAGAAGATTTCCACCTTCTTGTGTCTGTCTTCTATCACTCTTGAATCTTCTCTGGGACCCGGCTATGACAACACATGAGATTGAGGAGGGTGGTGGAGCAGATAGGTGGATCTCCTACACAACCCTAGCTTGTGTGGAGCCTGTTGGACTAGATGACCCTCTGCCTGGGTCAATGGACAGAGAGATAGCTGGGAACGAGAAGGTTCTAGGTCCAGGAAAAAGCAGCTGAGTCCCACTCTGGAATGAAGGAATCCCAGGGTGGGAACATGAATCTAAGGGTGACCTTTATACTACAGGCAGATATGGGTACCACAGAGGGCGGTGACCCACCTGTCCCCAGTGTATCCGAGAAAGGATATTGGGAACTTCTGACTATTTGGCTTGGAAATCCAAACAGAGCAAAAGTAACAGAGAGACAGGCATGGGCATTTAGGGTTGGGGGTGTGTGGAGGCCTAGGAAACCTCTGTCCAGGGCTTAGGAGAAAATCCAGGAGCAGTGAGTGACAGAGAACAGGTTCCTGGAGGTGACAGATTTGGTTTGCCTGGGAAGAGGAACAGGGCTGTTGGCTCCAGGAGTCCAGGGAGTATCTGATGTGGCCTGTGGCTTGGGTTCAAAGAGACCTGACTGGGTTTGGGGCAGCTGAGGGGACATCTATGAAAGGATTCTGGTAGGAAGCCCAGAGAGGCAGTAGAGGCTGGGCAGATGGGTGGGGTTTAGGCTGGGTTTGGCAGGCTGTGATTTGACCCCACTGGGCGTATCAGGTGTTACCCTCCTACTCTGTAGGCTGGGCTGGGCCCAGGCATAAAGCCTTCAGAGCTCAGCTCATGTCAAGCTCTCTTTGTGCCCAATAGGAATCCATGTTAGAGTCAATTGTGAGTCATCTTGCTGTGCCTGTGCAGTCTTGTCACATTGGATTATCCTCATATCCCACTTCCTGTCCCAGAACAGCCACCAGACCTAGCCCTGCCTCAGAATGTTCTCTTTTAACAGCCCCTGACAGGCCATGTTGCTTCTAGCTTAGAGAATAACACAAATGGCTCATGGACAGCCCTCGGAGCTGAACTCTCAGGTTCAGGACTTCTCTGTAGGGAGCTTCTCTGTGGAGTTCACAGTTGGCTTCACATCTAAGTAGACTGGCTTTCACCTTTACCAGCGAGAGGGAAGGGAGTCAGGCCAGGGCTCTGTGACAGTGAGGATGGGAGCCAAGCAGTGCCTCAGCAGGCTGATAGGATTCCCTTAAGCCCTACCCAGTGAGTAAAAGACTGCTCAGAAGAAAGGTGACCTTGACACCAGTGTTGCCATTGGGAGTCTTTGGCTCAGACACTGGCTGAGAACTTCCCCTATTCTCCTACTCAGGGCCAAAGCTTCCTTTGTGCTCCTGTAATCAGAGACAGACTCAGAGAAGAAAGAATAATCTGGCCTCTTGCCTGGTACCCTCTTCCGCCATCACCAACAGCCTAGTGTCTCCATTGAAACTTAAATGTCACCTTTTCAGCTTCATATTGTCACTCTCTGTGGCCTTCATGTTACCTTTCTTTCTCTCTTTCTTTCTTTTTTTTTTCAGAGAAGAAATCAAGAAGGGTCTTCAAAGACTGAAGAACACTATACCTGCAGGACATGAAGAACTTTTCCAAGGATTGTGGAAGGTGTGGAGAGCTAGACCCATCTATGGGCTGAGTGCCATGGGCTCATCTCACAGTGTCTCCCATTTTCCTTTGTTTCCTTGCAGGCAAATAAACAGATAAAAAAGGTCAACTCAGGAGGTGAGCTGCCTGTACTTTAGTTGGGTGGGTCCCCATAGAGCCAGGCTTCCCTGGAAATTCCACGTGCAGATCCCCAGGCCTCTGCTAATTCTTATCTAGTGCTAAAAAAGATCCGGGGGTCCCTTCTCTGAGCCTGCACACCCCTATGAGCAGTGGTGTGTTTGTGATTCTTCTGAGAAGGGTAGGAGGCCCCCTATGGCTATGTGTGGGTCTTGGTTATGCTCAGGTCTTTGGCCTACAGATGGGCTTGTGTACAGAAAGGGGCAAAGCGCAGTGACCCATACATGAAAACCAGGGCTCAGTGGCTACCAGATCTTCCCTTTTCAAGTCTTTCTTCTTTTGACCTGTCTCCTGGGCCCATGTGTCAGGTAATTCAAGGGGTCATGCAGAGCCAGGAACACATAGCTTGGAATGTAGGCCTATAGCCTTTGTCCAGAATAGGTTCGAGTGGATGAGGAAAGATTCTGAGGGGATGTGGAGTTCCTTGTGTAATGCCTTCTGACATACAGTCCTGGTGGGCTGGGCCCACTGTTACTAAGTGGACACCTCTCTAGAGCTGTGCCCAGAGTTAGCGCCAGCCTCTACTTGCTCCACTGAGCATCCTCAGCAGGAGGGTTTTCCTGATGCTCCAGTTCTCAAGGGTAAGCTGAGCAGTGACTGGGCTTCCCTGATCTACCTCCACAGGCTGCTCCTGGACCCCTCTGTCTACTGTAGAATAGGTAGTGAACAAAGTTCCTTTTTACTCTAGGGAATATCAAATAGTGGGTTCTGGGTCTGGACTCCTGACCCAAGTGGCTAAGGAGTGGAGAAAACTGGGTATGCATTGGGTATGGCTAGGCCTGTTAGCCTGTGGGAGTTCTAGAGGTTCTTCAGGCCTTCCTTGAAACTCACGCATCAAGTCACTCTTGCTTTCCTGCAGGTGTCCACCGTCCCAGCATGATCATCTCTGTACTCTTCAGCCCTTTGGATGATATTACCTATAATTATTCACTGGAAGAGGTGAGCCCAGCCATCTTCAGCTGCATCTCTTCCGTGCTGTACACTTCGCTGCTTTGTAATCAACTTTTTCTCTCTCTTAGGTTGATATCATTCGGAAAATGGGAACGACCATTTACAGTGTGGGTCTGGGCCTATCTGAGGAAGATCAGGTAACAGTCCAGGTGGCCACGTGCGCCTCTGAGCCCCAGCTGAAGAACACCCTCCCAGAGGTAGTCCTCTCGTTCTCCCCGGGGATATGGGCAACAGGTGGCCACTGCTGCAGTAAGGCAGACTGACTGAGATTCTTGCTCCAGGTGGGGTGATGAGGGAGCTTTCTGTTTCCAAAGCCTAGGCTGTGGGCAGAAGCCAGTGTTCAAGCCATGGTTGAATCAAATAGCTCCTGGCTGGAGGCTCAAGTCGCTTCTCTCTTTTAGATAAAAGGACTGGCAGGGAAACCAGAAAATGCATTTCCAAATAAGAAAGTTGAGGACATGACGGACCTCATTACCCCAGTGAGTGCAATGGGTACAGGCAGGGGCATGACACCTTGCAGGATTACTGAAGCTAACTCTTCCTGACCTCATTTATTTCTCTCTATATTCCAGTTAGCTTCCAAGATCTGTCCATCCCTTACATCTTTAGATACACGCTTTATATGTATGAGAGGTAAGAGCTGAGAGGACCATTGTGTTGTAGACAGGCAAATGTGTTGTGTGTGCATACATGTGTTGGTGGTGTGTGAGTGATATGCATACAATGAGCATGCACGCATATCAGTTTCTGGGTGGTGTGTAAAGTTTTGTGTGCATGTGGTTTATATGGGCGTGTGTTCTATGTGTATGTGTGTTATGTTATTATTATTTAGTGAGACTGTGTGGGCATATGATACATGGTGTGCATGTTTGGATGTATTGTGTGTATATGGACAAGGGTGTGTGTTGGAATATAAGTAAGTGATATATGTGTGTATGTGGAGGATGAACATTCATGGGGTGGCTAGGGTTTGTGTATACTACAACGTGCATCTGAAAGGTACATGCTGTGATGGCATAGAAGTGTGTGTACAATTACTGCTTATTTATCTCATCACAAAAGTGTAATTGCTAAGCTAGGAAAAGAGTACAGAATTCTCAGGGAAACTAAGATGGACCCACACCACTTCCAGAAAAGTCAAGCATTTGACGCTCACAAAATGAGGACAGCAGCATGGCAATCGTGTTGAGGAATGAAGAGAAAGAACTGGGAACAGAGACTAGCCACTCTGTTACTTGTTACACTAGGGAATCTCTGCGACTGCAAAACGTCTACAAAGACAGCCATGTTTACTTCACCTCAGCACTGAAATGGTAGATACCTAACCCCAAGGACTGGAGATGACACGGGTGAGACCTCCCAGGTCAGCATGCAGAAGTTGCACATTTGTATGGTCCTGGGAGAAAGTGGCCTCTTTGCCAGGATCATGGCACATTCAGGCTTGGTCTCCACATGCCGGATTTTGTATCCTGCAAAAGAAACCGGGGCATGGAGGCCTGGGTTGTTCTGCTGCCTTCAGCCTAGGAGCTGGAATCTGACATCTGTGTTGTCCCATGGAGCCCTACTATAGGTTTGGGCAGACATGGATATGATCACATCCAAGCTCTGTGAGACCTATGACACTCAGCCTAGGACAAAGTGCTGTGTGTCTCAGGGGTTACAGTGTACCCTCTGATGGATAGAAATGGCATGCACAGGCTGTCAGGGAGATTAGAGACAAAGGATAGAGCGGTGACACGTGCACTGTCTGTCTACAAGATGATAGGTGCTAGAGACAGAGTCTGATCATGGTATTTCTATTCTGCTTCTTGGCTCTATGTGGGCCTTTGTCCTTCCCCATCCTGTGTAAGAGAGAGGAGATTGCTGTGTGGAGGGGAAGAAGCCTTCCCTCCTTATAGACTCTCTTCTGCTTCTGGGAAAAGGATCCCAGGCAAGCAGCCTTCCTGACTGCTGCACGTTTTCTGATTGTCCCATGGACAAACAGGCCTTGTTGTCTGGGCATCTGTGACAAGCCCCAAATGAAAACATGAGTTCTTTCCAAGGAGACATGTGCCTCCAGACATCAGTTCAACCATGGACTTGTTAAACTGTTGGTTCTCCTATGCAAACTTGCCCCATACAGGGGACCTGTTTGGAGGGAAGTCCAGGCGAGAGGCTGAACCCCAAATGAAGCAGAATGGGCTCTCTTTTCTAAGGCCAGCTTGGAGTCAACCTGTGTTCCAGGGAGTCTGCAGAAGGAGGAGAGTCTTTGGTCAACTATCCTTGGGTATCTGAAGTGCACAGGATACAGTGATGAGCTCCTGTGGGATACATCCTGTGCTGTATCTCCTGTATCCTGGTACCAGTGTCAGAGAGCATCCCCACTTGCTATGATTGAGGGGTTTGTCAGCAAGTGGGAACCAATACAGATTCCCCCTCGTCGGAGGCCATTTTAGGCAATGGATGGCCCTAAAACGTTAGATCTGCAAGAATGGAGCACTGAGCTCCCCTCATAGTTCGAATGTTGTCCTCACAGAATCAACCCCCGTGGTGCTTCGTGGAAAAGGCTTTGACTTTGCCATGAGGAAAGAAGATGTTATTTGCAGGTTCCATTTCATGGACATAAACAAGACTTTCACAGGTAAGGGGGGGCACTGTTCTCTCGGTCAAGTCTCCCCACCCTGACTGTCCTACTGGAGACTGGGGTTACAGGTAGTGTGTTCAAGTGAAAAGAGGGACCTGGCTAAGATAACTGGAGTACCGGCTCCTTCTCTGGCACTTTTACCAGCATTCTGAAACTTAATGTTTTTTTTTTTTTTTTTTTATCATGTTTTTATTTTATTTTATTTTCTGTCCTACATTCATCTAATTCTTATGTATTTTATTATTGGGCAACCTTTTAATTTATTTTTAATTTTAGATAATTCCTTTAAGTCATTTCCTCTCAAATTCCTGGCCTCCTCTTCTTTAATTGTTATTGATCCATATGCATGGGTATAACCAACCTACTGCTGAATCCCTTCAGTGGATGGACCTGTTTTCAGGGCAGGGTACTTGGCACTAGACAATCCGTTAGGGAGCTCCTGCATGAGGAATTCTCCTTCTCTCTCCCTCTCAGTATTCTTCAGTGGCCTATAGATTTTATAGGGGTGATGGGCAGTCTTTTTTTTCCTGTATTTTTTTTTTATATTTACCATAGTTTTAGTAATATTTTGACTTCATTGTTTTCATTTTAATACATTTTTCATGATTTAATTTTTTATTTTCCTCCTTACACTTATGTAATTTTTATGTTATTGTTTTCAAGTTTTCTCATTATTGTTTTTAATCCTTTTTACTAATGTGATGCTATTTTCTTCTCCCTTGTCCATACTTTCTTCTCTACTCTTCTACTTCTTTTTCTTTTCATGCATTTAAAAATCCTTTTCTCCCCTTTCCCTGTCCGATTTCTTTATCTTGCTTACTATCTCCATATATCCACAATGAATTCTCAGCTGTACATAAAATTAAAATCATGCCATCTTCCAGGAGAATGAATAAAAGATCAAAATATTAAGCAAAATAAGCCAGCTACAGAAAGACAAATGTCACATATTTTCTCTTCTAAGCAAAATCTCCCCACCCCATATGTGTGCATATACATGTGTGAGCGTCTGTGTGTGTGTACATGCATGTGCGTGCGTGTGTGTGTGTGTGTGTGTGTGTGTGTATGTGTGTGTGTGCACATGTTCAGTTAGGTTATGAATGTAGAACAGTGATCTCAGTCCCTAATAGGTGAGCTCTGGGGTGCAGGGGGTCTGCTTCTGCTGGGCACCAGAGTGCTGTTTGGTGCTGGGGTGCTGAGCAGAGTTGGGGCTCACCAGTAGTCTTTGGATTGAAGAAGGTGCGGGGAGATTGCTGCTTATTAGTCAGACCATCAGCTCTTCAGGTAGAGGGCAACAGTGGTGGAAGGACACATCTACTGGTAATTTTGTCATTTTCTTTCAGATTTCAAAGCCTTCAATTTAACCAACACGACTGTTACGTGTCCTGGGCCGATTGTAGGTGAACCAGGAAAGTAAGTGGCCCTTATTGGAGGCCTTGAGGGAAGAGACCAGTGGTCAGTGTTTACCAGGGTAGTGTGGAATGTAAGCTGTCCCCTCTTCTGTAGAGCATCTATCTGCCTGCATATGGGCTCCAGTACCCTCCCACATGGCCCAGTCCATGCTTAGCGGTGCCCAGTGCCCAGGCTTTACTGAGGGCAGGATGCAGGAGATGATGGGGCTAAGGGCCAGAACTTGTTCTCTAACTATCTCTCTGAGATAAGACAGCAAACTCTGGTACAAGTCAGCATGGTGACAGTATGCATACATCCCTAATGCCTTAACTCATTGGCACAAAGGCCAAATGCTATACGGGCCTCTTGGCGTCTAATAAGCAGGCCTTCATATCATTGCAGAGGTTGACTCCTAGTTCCTTGGGAAATGAGCGCTCTTTACCCACAAATCCACTCTTCAGAGTTTAGAGGGCCTGAGTTTTAGTATAAGCATGAGAACTGGGGTTATTTCTTGAGCCAAGCCCAAGATCCTTGTCGCCAGGCTGTTTCTCAATGTCTGTCTCTGTGTTAGAATGATCCTTGTTGAACTCAGCCTGGACAATGGAAAAAACTTCATGAATAAAAATTTATTCGTTGCCAGCAAAACATGTGTGAGTACCTGGGTGGGGATGCGACCGTATCTGTACAGATCCTCTGGTTGGGGAGATCTAGCTGGTAGGTCAAAGAGCAGAGGGATCCTAGGCAGGCCCCAAGGGAAGCTTAAACACACAAGCAAGTTCAGTGGCCCAGCCCACTGAAGGACCAGTGAAGCATGTACCAAGCTGTCTGCTAGGGCCTGTCCATGATGTCTAGGGCAAATGGCACTTCCACATATGTATCCCAGATCCAGTAATATACAAGCTTCACCATTGCAGCCAGTGTGTGTGTGACAAGAATTGGAGCCCCAGCCACTAATGTGGTCCCCCAAATGCTCTGGAGCCCCTATTTGGTGAGGCCAGTGCAGTGAATGTGACATGAGAGTCTGTCCAGGAAAAGGAAGTTTCTCTCAGCTGATAAGAACCCCACAGAGTTAAGCGGCATCTCTAGGTTTATCCACACATAAGCTGGGAGGCTGGACTCAGGTTGCTGCCTGGTAGGCACTCACCCCCTAACATTCCCAGACATAAGCACTGAGGCAGAGAAGGCCTAGCTTCAGCCCCCGCCAGCAGCAATCATTGACATCTTCCAAGTAGTCTCTGCTTACAATGAAGCAGTTACTGGGTCCCAGGCACCTCCTCTACAGCCTCTTATGCTTAGCAAACCTCTGACTCAGTAGGGTTGGGTTAGGGTGCAGCCCACTCTAAGAGGCAACTGGGGGAGCAGTCCTCATCCTGAAGTTCTGTGGCCTGAGCCTGAGCCAGGACTGTGAACTCTGAGCTTGCCAAGTGTCCGTGCAAATGGGCACTGTTTAAGGTACAAAATGGGGCTCAGAGGGAGAAAACGTGAGCCCTGGGGCATAGAGTTGGGAGGTGGGAAGAGAGGTCTTTTTAGTCTGGTCCCGCACATCTCAGGCTTGCAGCCTCTCCGAGAGATTTTGGTCACCAGGAGCCCAGGTCAGTGTTAGTTGAAGTCACAGGGAAGGCCACCATCCTCAGACTCTAGAAGGATACTGGGCCATTCTTACCTTGGCAAAAGCCCTAGAGCAGGGCCAGAGGTGGGATTCTCTGCTGTTCCATCAGTTCTGAGAAGCCCAGAAATATGAGGGAGAGCAGAGAGATGAAAAGCCAAGCAGTAGACACCTAGGAGGCCCTTGCACAATTGCCCTTGGTCTCTGCAGGATGTATTTCTGGAGGTGGTGGCATATAACCTTTCCTTCTCACAGGGTGCAACTTTCCCACCTACAGTTAAACCCACCACTAGGAGACACACAACTCCAAGCACGACTATCTCTACAACTACCACAACTCCATCTATCAAGACCACACCTACCATAGCAACTCTACCGACAACTAAAAGCCCCACCACAGAAGTACTGAAGCCAAGCATTGATGGATACATTTTTGCTCCTATAATCCTGTTCCTGGTGCTGACTACATTGCTGGCTGGTTGTTTCTGGCAGCTGTGCTGTCATCGGGTGAGTGTCCCTGCCTGCTCAGCTTGGGTCTCAGGAACATGTCCTCCATTCAAGAGGCATGGGCACAAGGTAGCATCATGACCCGGGGATGACGGAGCACAAAGACAGAACTTTCAGGTTCCATCTTGACCTGGGGAAGCAGACAATAGAAAAAGCCGAGGCCAGCATGGAGGTCAGGGGAGACTAAGACTGCAAACCTGTCAGAGGAAGGGAAGGGGTGTAGGCTCTGATACCTGAGATTAGAGCAAGGAATGCAGTGCTTCAGCTGCAGGGATTCTCCTGGATCAGCACCTTAGCCAGCTCATCGCGCCCCACCTGCAGAGAAGGTGGAGCCCTGCTGCGGGCGCAGCAGCACAGACATGGGCACCTGAATAGATTCCAGAATATGTGCATCCCTGCTCCAGATTAGGGTCCTCTGTCTGCAGAGCTGAGGCAGAGCCCATTCTACGCACAGCAGCTTCTTTTGTCTCTTTTACCCTCTAGCCTGTCGAGGAGGAGCTGCCTAAGCCAGAACCACAGGTAAGTGATGCCTTCAATGCTAGGACAATGACCCTCAAAAGACACATCAGAAGGCCCTGTCTGTATTCAAGAAGGAAGAAGGGCAGAGGATCTCAAAGGGTCCAGGAAGGGGCTCACAGTGACATCACTCAAAGACTATACCCTACCAGACTTTTAGGACCTCCTGCCTTGGCCACACAATTGGCATCCTGGGGAGCTGCTTCCTCATGAGCAGCTGTTTTCAGGGAACCTCAAAGCACTATGATGCTGAGGTTGCAGCTGGGATTCTGAGAACAGGATATCCTGTTAGGTCCTGGCTCCCATCCCCATGTTGGAGGTCTTCTGGCTCCTGTGGATCTGCCTTCATCCCTGGAACCTGGCAGGGTAGAAGGGGTGGCTGGGATCAGCCTAGGGACCTGAGGGATAAGAAGTGTGAAAGAGTCCAGGCTGGCCAGGACCTGTGATGGATGTCCCCAGGGAAGCACAGGAAACGGTGGGGAAGCATCTGTGGCTTACATCTGGTGAGGACCAGAAGTCAGAGAGAGGCTGGGGCAGGTGCAGCTTGGCTTTAGGCTGAAATGGGAGCAGCCTCCCTGTCCTGGTGGTTGCATATTGGCCTGGATGAGGATGACTCTGCAGCCAGAGACAGATGGAAGGGACAGTTGCCTGCTAGTGCTGGCCCACTGTACAGCAACCAGGCCAGACTTCTGCCAGCAAGGCTGGACTCGGGAGAGCCAAGGGCACTTATTCTTTATTAAGTTCCATATCTGAAAACTGAGGAGAGGGCTCTCTGCCTTTCTTCCTGTGGGAAGACCTCCCCACAGTGTGGGATACATCCTTTCATCCATCCCCAAACAATAGCTGCTTGGCCCCACAGTGCCAGGTGCTGTGCAGGGCACAGACAAGGACCAGACAAGTTTCTCTCCTTCCTATCAGCCCAGAGAGAAGAAACAGCCCCCTCCGCCAGCGTCTCTTCCGACACCCACACCGCCTGAGGACCCTTCCCCCATTGTGATCGTCTGCTGCTGTGAATGTTGTTGTGTGTATGTGAGCAGTGACACAGAGGTGAGAGCACCCCACAGGGAGTGCCTGTGTGTGGGAGGGTTCAATTCTAGGAAACAGGATCTGAACTGCTATGTGGCCATTTTCTTAGATCTGATAGTGTCTCTGATGCAGGTGGGTAAGTCAAGATATATTGAATGACAAAGAGGCTTACAAATCTAGGGACAGTAAAAAAAAAGAGAGAGAGAGAGAGAGAAAGACAAGAAAAGAAAGAAAGAGCAGCCAAAATGCCTTTGCCTACCACGGAAACTGGAGAATGTCCAAAGCCCTGGACCAACTAACTCCAAGTTCTCTGGGCACGTGGAAAAGAGCTGACTCAGTGGTTCTATGGCCAAGATGGGGCAAAGAGTTATAGGAAGGAAAGGGTTGATGTGGAGACCCTAACAGGTGTCACAAGAACCCAATAGAGTTGACCTCTGGTGGGCAGACAGTCCACGTGTCCTTCCTTCTCCTGGGAGGTCCAGGCCTGAAGGAGGGAGAAGCTGGCCTGGCAGCAGCCTGGTTCTCGTCTCTGATTTCTACTTGGCTTTGTCTTCTTCTTCCTTGGTCCTGCCTCTGTGAAGAGCTCTGCTTCCTTCTGGAAGCTTTTGATTCCTCTGCAGCCTCTCAGGCTAACTGAGACCCAGTCCTGCCTATGGCATGAAGCACAGACAACACGGGTTCTCTAGGGAAAGAGAAGGCCACTGGCCATAGACCTAGCCTGACACACAGGGGCTGAGGGCTCCACCCATCACACCAGGCCTTTGAATCTGAACTTTAGAGATGAGGTTGTGAGGTTCCTAATCCCTAGAGCTAAGACTCTGCCCTCTATGCTTTCTGCCTTGGTCTGTGTCACCTACCACTGAGCAAGACACAGGCTGCTTACTTGCTTCTACTCGTGTGGCCCTAGGTATAAGCCTTCTTTGTTCCCACTAGTCTGTGCCCATATCATGGCTCCCCTAAAGGTCTCTGCTTGCCATCACACATCTCCAAAGCCAGCTTTGGGGCTTCTCCCCCCACAGTAACACTACTTTGTCTCAGATTCTGAAACTGGCTCTCACAGTGACAATCCTAGGCATTCAAAGTTGTAAGATCCTTTCTTGGAAGCACACTTGGGCTCTTTCTCAGAATTCTCTGGGCAACAGAGTCCTAAGAGACAAGAATTTTTGTGTTTCTGTTAGGATAGTTTGCCAAAGATATCATGGGATTTGCTCCCCTCAGCACTGGGGTTAAAAACATATACCACCATTCCCAGCTTCTATGTGGATGTAGGGGGTGTGAATAAGGTCATTCTTACAGGGTTACTTCAGGTCTGGATCATTTTAATGGTGCTTCCTAGGCTCAGGCTAGGTCTCCATGACGGTGGTTGGTAGAGTGGGGTGTGAAGCCTTTCCTGAGCCTGGAGGAAGGTGGAATGCAAAGTCTCCTGTGCCTTCTCCAGTCTAAGGTCTGCAGCTTCTCTGGTTGCTCTTGAGCTGGGAATGTGACATGTGGCAAAGTTCAAGGTCTTAGGAAGGAAATAGAGGCTCTCTCTCTCTCTCTCTCTCTCTCTCTCTCTGTGTGTGTGTGTGTGTGTGTGTGTGTGTGTGTGTGTAAGGGAGGGAAGGTAAAAGGGAGGGACAGAGGAGGAGAGACTCTCAGTCAGAGCCAGTGACACACTGCCTTACTTCAGCATTGCAGAAAGAGGCTTCTCATATGTAATCTGGACTTTTTGACAAGAGCGCCTCTTTCAGCCTGGCAGTGTGTGACATGATGGATACTGAATAGAGTGAAAGGCTTGGTCAGGGAGGATAGATGAATGGATGAGTTTGGATGTGCAAAATAGGCAGGGAAGGGCAGAAAGATCTAGCCAGACAGAGGAGGGTTGAGGGCCTGGATGGTAGTTGCTACTGTGGATGCCTAAACTGGAAGCCTGGCGTTAGAGGATGCCTGGAGGATGTTTCTGTGAGGAACTGATTCAAGAGTAGGTGGAGTCATGGAGAGTGGGAGCTGTACTTGAGTCAGCCTGAGAGGGAGCCTGAAGCCTGAATGGGCAGTAGAACCTAAGGCAAGGAGGGGAATAGATGGTGGTCTCACTCAAAAGCCTCGGGATTATATTTGTTGGGCCACAGAGAAGCTGTTTTGTCCCAGATGGTGTCCAGATAGTAGGACAGAGACTGGAGAGGACATCAGGGTGGAGTCTGAAGGAGAGATGGGGTAACCTTAGTAAGAGAGGATCCTAGGAATGACAGCAGCATCTAGATCCTTGGTCACACACATGCTTGTGACAGCATCAATTAAGTGTCTTCTGCATACTCTATGGAGCTTCTGTGAAAATGAAGACAGACAGGCACATAGGGCATAATGGGGTCCAGACAAAGTAGGAAGCTCAGATTTGAGTGGATGAAGGGCCAACTCGACCTAGAGGCTAAAGAATCCATTGACAGGGCCCAGGTGGAGCCTCCCATCATGGATTGTGGGCATGGCAGTCCCTTTACAGGTTAAGCAAAGCCACATATGGTGCTATGAATAGGTATGACCCCCATAGACTCATGTGTTTGAATGTTTGGCCCATAGGGAGTGGCACTATTAGGAGGTGTGACCTTGTCAGAGTAGGTGTGGCCTTGTTGGAGGAGGTGTGTCATTGAAGGTGGGCTTTGAGGTCTCCTACGCTCAAGCTTTGCCCAATGTGGACACAGTTTTCTGCTGCCTTTGAATCAAGATGCAGAACTGTCAACTCCTTCTCCAGCACATTTGCCTGCATGATGCCATGCTTCCTTCCTTGATGATAATGGACTAAACCTTGGAACTGTAAGCCATCCCCAATTAAACGTTTTCTTTTATAATAGTTACTGTGGTCACGGTGTCCCTTCATAGCACTAAAACCCTAAGATACCACATGAACTGAATATCATTGAGGATGGGTTTACCCCGACCACAGAGGCTTCACATGGTCCAGCCAGGGCTCTCCTGCATACACAATAAGGATATTGCTAATTCATGTAATAAGCCTCAGACTACTGATGCAATTGGAACTCTCAGGCCTCAACTGATTGCACAAGAATATACCATCACTTCTGCCTTGGGGTTTTTATTGCTGTGAAGAGACACCATTACCATGGCAACTCTTATAATGGAAAACACTTAAAAGGAGCTGGTGTACAGTTCAGAGGTTTAGTCTGTTACCATCATGCTGGGAAGCATAGTCGCACACAGGCAGACATGGTGCTGGAGAGGTAGCTCAGAGTTCAACATCTGGATCAGCAGGCAGGAGGAAGAGACAGTGACACTGAACTTGAGAATTTGAGACTTCAAAGCTGATGCCCAGTGACACACTTCCTCCAACAAAACTACACCTACTCCAACAAGGCCACACCTCCTAATAGTACACTCCCTCCGTATGGGCTTATGGGGGCCATTTTTCTTCAAACCACCACAGCCTGCAACCTGTTATAAAATGCATCAAGAATACCAACGAGAAGGGAGTCATGAGAGGGGCTTTATTTTGAAAGACAGTGGCTTGAGAAAGCTTAGTGCCCCAGGATGTTTTGGTCTAAATGGCTTCCTGTAACATCTCTAGCCAGGCAGGCACGGGGAAATCTAACAATTCTCTAAGCAACCAAACTTATTCTCACCCTCACAAAGTGTTTGCTCCAATAAACACAACAGTATCCAGGGGAGAAAGAGGGAAGAAGGGTCCGAAGGGGGCCTTTTCAAAAACACTACCAACAATTCCTGTGTGCACTCCACTTGCTGGAGCTCACTCTCATGGCCACCTTGGGACACATTATTTCACACCTGAGCACCCTGCATCCCTTAGCAAAATCCACTTGCTGTTATGGGGAGGGTAAATGGATGAAGGGTTACTTAGCAGCATTTGATTTTACTGATCCCTTTCCATAGACAGCAGACCAGAGAGAGGTTTAGAAGCAGTCCCTCATCTGACTTGGAATGACATGGGGGGCTTTGTAAAAGACCCAATAAAGACTCTCTAGATGGTTATCTGGGCACAAAAAGCTGGAAGAGGAACTACAGACAAATGTGAATTGAACTGAGCCTGTGTGGCTCAGGGCTTCCAAATTGGTGTGCACTGGGGGAAATCCTAGGACTGTGTAGAATGGGGTGGGACAAAGAGTGAGGTAGAGACCCTCTGGGTTGAGAGGGAGGTATATTGAGAACCACTTGTTTATCGCCCCCATCTGTCTTCTTTTGTTTGACCCAAGACATTACTTGCATCTGCTATGTGAGAAAACAGTGTCCTTCCATTTGAATAGCTGTGGCTCAACCTACCTGTTAATAATCCTGAACTCACCTCTACTTCCATAGAGCATGTGTAGTCCCCTGTATTTCTCACAGACTTTGCACACTGAAGTATGGAATGACTGCAGTGAGCTAAAATCAAGTTGTTTCCAGGAACCCGTACTTGCTCTCCAAGTTGTGGGAGTGTCCATTCATTCCCTGGCCCTTTCTGACCTCTAGTATCTGAGCCTTTTATTCTGCCAATCCCTTTCTCTACCTACAGAGCCAGCAAGGCAGAGCCTTCCAGGAGCCCCTGCCCATATGATCCCTGGCATTGTTTCCTGCTGGAGTTTGCATATGCTCCTCTCCCATCTCTAGCATGCCACCCCACCCCCAAATCCTTAGTCACATTTACAGAAATCCTTTTGCTGGGTAAGGCTCAGGGAGACATTTTCTCGAGGTCAGAACCTGCAGGTCTACCAGGTCCCCACGCCACTCAGACTTCTGTTATTTGCATCAGATCTGGAAGGAGCATGCAGGTGGGAGGGTAGGACCCAGTGGAGAAGGGTCATCCAAGCTTGCCCTGCGGTGCTCTCCATCACGAAACCAAGCAACTGCAGTTTCAGGGCGTGCTTGCAGTGGTGTCTCATTGTTCTGTCTCTCCTCTCTCCTGCTGGCACAGTGCATCCCCTCAGACCTCCTGCAGGCCCTCTGTGCTCAGGAGCCCTGTAACTCCATTGTTTTCCTGGAACCAAGCCAAGAGTGCACCTGGGACCTGCCCCAAGCCTCCTGCTGTCAGTGCCACCATCTCCTAGACAGCTGCTCCAGGTTGCAGATGGTTCCCTGGGCTCCCAGAGCCCTGCTGTCACTCCCATCTACGCCGTGGACCTCCGAGGAGCTGCATAGCCAAAACTAAGAGGTCTTTGCTGCTGTATTGGTGTCAGGATTTTAATAAAGGAAATAATATTTTGGAACTTGTTGTTACTCAATAGCAAATCTGGCATGAGATGCTCTCCTTGAGATGTTTTTCTGCAGTACCTGCCAGAACAGGACTCTCTAGTGTCAGGTGACTAGAACAAGGCCCACTAGTATTTCTAATAACTCCATCTTTATCTGTCCCAAAGGCACAGGGTATATGTTTATGTGAAAACATTTCTATAAAACCCTTTCTCCCAATTTTTGAGTTACAAAGGCTATTTTAGTCTCCTCCCTCCAATTTTATAAAGAAAAGCATTTAGATTTCTCATCTATTGAAACCTATGACCCTGGCCTCTAGTTTCAGGCTATCCCTGTCTTGGATGTGTCCTAGACAGAGGCAAGGCCCCTCTAAGACCAAGACATCTCTTTCCAGATCCTCTATGCCACCCCCAAGTCCAGCAGATTTCAGGGGGTGCTCTGGATGTCTCTGGAGGAGATAAATATCCACCATGTCCTTTGTCACTGTCATATATGCTCCATGAGAGCTGTGCTATCCAGCCTGCCCAGCTGTGTCCATGTGACCACCCAGCTGCTAGGCACACAGGGGTGGATAGAAGAGGGAGGCAAGTTGCTATGCTGTGTATCCTGTACCTGCATACGGAACCCCTTGGAGGGACTTAGAAGTTCAACTCAGTCCCAGAGTGCCTGTGAGAATCTGTGCTTGCTAGACATTCTTTTTAAATCAACTTGATACAAACTAGAATCATGTGGAATCAAAGAGGGACCCTTAGCTGAGGAGTTGCCTCCATCAGACTGACCTGTGGCCATGTCTTAGCAGTGCACTTCCTGGCTGTAGAACACCTTGGCCTAGCAGCATGTCACATAAGGCATGCCCAGAGCAGCTGATATACATAGCTCGAAGGTATCTCACATGTTTACTTCGGTCAACAGCCCATTCATCCATCCTAGGATGTGGCTTAACCCCACTGGACCTCACAGCAGGTTTCTGTGGAAGAAGGTAAGACACAGGTAACAGGGTGGCTATTGAGAGTATCCTTGGGCCTCACAGCCACTCTCTGGAAGATCTGGCTCAATGACGCTGCCATTTCCAAAGGCTCACCCTTCCCCAACTTACCCTATGTTAGCCATCAATGAGTCAAGACCTGTTCAGACCTCTCAGATGGTTGTCCCTGGGCTAAGCAAAGGATGGAATTCTCTTGTAGAGGGCGGATTTCTGGCCTGGCTTGGCTGCTGAAGCCTAGCACCATGTAACCCTAACCATTATTTCCAAGGAGAAAGGTAAGAGAAGGCAAAGCAAGGGTATCAGAAGGAGTGCAGAGCAGAAAGCCTCTGTCTTGTCACCAACAGGTTGCCTTGGGCACCTCAACAACCTTGAGTGCACCCTGCCCACGACACCAACAGTCCAGGATGTTGTGAGGATACTGACACAGGTGAAGAAAGCACTTGGAGGCCAACCAGAGCTTCCTTAACCTGCTGCTGGCTGCACTACTGCTGTGGTTCAGTTTGCTCAGGAAGAAAGGAATCCAGCCCACTCTTTCAGATCCAGTCCTCATTCTCTCCCTTGACAGCAAGGAAGGGCCCAAGGCTCAATCCAGCTTATCCATGTCTGCACCAAGACAGACTAGATTCCTTGTAGGACAGGAAGCAACCAAATGATTAAGGCAGTAAAGGGAAGGCCTCTCTGAGCCCCAGGGCTGAGCTAGAGGCCACAACAGTCGTAGCAGTCACTGCATAAGACCTAGGTTAGGCTGCCCAGGTAGCTGAGAAGGTGGTCTCTGGTAGCTAGTAGACCCAATTGGAGCCAAAGATGCTGATACAGCACCCAGAAGCTCTACAGTGGCCGCCTTACCTTCAGGAAGTAAGCCAGCCACAGAGGGTTGTGAGCTGGGGCTCTGTTCTCCCACAGAGACTGGGGGCCCCTTAGCTTCTAGGATAGCACAGTGACTAGGAGAGCAATGGTTGCCCCTGGAGGGCCGTTTGGAAGCTGGACTAGACAGGCATCTGCTTGCCCAGGACAAGATGGAGGTGTTGCTGATCTGACATGACTTCTGCATTGTGTCCATTGGTGTTAGTTCTGCCTTGGTTGCAATGACAGAAACTTCTGGAGTCCAGGGTGTACAGACCCACTGTACTCTTGTTTTTATTTAACATATCTATTTCTTTTTAAATGGCTCCTTTTAGTTTCTTGATGTTTATTTTCCTACTCATTTAAAAAATATATTTGGTTTGGTTAGATTTCTGGCTCATTTATTTCTCCCTTTCTTTTAACATAAACGCTTTGGGTTACAAACCTTATTTCTTCCTTCATGGACTATTTGAAATTTTGATGTGTGTTGTTTTGAGTGACTTTTCCTTTGACACATAATTATATCTACAGCTTAAAGCTTTCAGTTGTGTGTGTGTTTAACATTCTGTTTGTCATTGATTTCCACATTAATTGCACTGTGATCAGAAAACCTGACTTACACAGTACTGTTTCTTTTAAGTTTTTTTTTTTTTGAGGGGGAGAGGAAATTTATCTTAACATGATTTGGGGGAGCCCTACTGAATAGAGCAATTGTCTTACTGTTGAAATTCTAAATTTTGGCAAGTATTGTCTTCAGCTTCTCGGTGTAATAGAGGATTTGACCAAATACCCCTTCTTAGGTATCATTCCTCTTCTTTATAAATGCATTCTTGTTTAGAATGTTGTTTCTTGGAGAATGAAGCCCTTCCATTAGGAGCTTGTTCTCTTTAACCCTGAGGGCAGTTTCCAGTGCTGAAGACTCCTGAGTCTTTTCGTCTGCCCACTATCCCTGCCCTAGCTACATATTTATGACCCTTTCTTGTTTTACGCTTGCATGTTTTTATTAGGTACATCTTTTCTAAATGTATACAGCTTGACAAAAGGAGTTTTACCTGCCATCCTGAGTGCACTAGTCACCGTGACCATTCGGATTCCCCCCCCCCCGTGTGTGTGCGTCATTCAATATCAGTTTAGATCCCTCTTTGTGTGTGTGTGTCTGTGTGTGTGATTCAATGCCACCATTCAGATCCCTCCTCTGTGTGCGTAGTGTGTGTCATTCAGTGTCACCATTCCAGAACTCTCTTTCTTTGTGTGTATGTGTGATTCAATGCCACCATTCAGATACCCCTATGTGTGTGTAGTGTGTATCATTCAGTGTCACAATTCCAGATCTGTCTGTGCGCGCGCGCATGCGCACAACTGGAAGGGAGTGTAATGAGAGTCTGCCACATCCTCACACTCTATGATACATTCCCATAAAGGAGACTACTCTCCCAGGCTGCTTTTGGCCAATGGCTGGGTGCAATGATCTGAAGGCAGGCTCCAGCTGGGAACTTCTAGATTCCCTATGCATTGGCTTAAACTTTCTTACAAGCCAGCACACCATCTCTTCTCCCCTAGTCCTTCTTCCTTCTCTCCTTCTTTTTCAAAGAACTTTCCAAATTGTTTATACCATCTGCCAGCTCAGCATGTCTTCTGCTCCTTTGAGCTTCTTAGCTCTTTCACCAGCGTTGGTGGTGGGTCCGGGCTTTGCACCTCTGAAGATAGCTTCACTTTGTGCTCACTCCTCAGTACTAGAGCAGGTGGACACCCCATTGTAAAAATGTACATTGTGTTTCAAGGCATCCCTTGATGCCTTGATGTCCATGAGTACTGGAATGTCCACGAGTACTATGTGGCTATTGGATACTCGGTGTTTCCTGAGAATTCCCTTGTTTTGAGCTTAGTGACTCTTAAAATGTATTTCTCTGACCTTGATTGTTGCCTATGTGGGTGCCTGGAGCACCAATCAGGTGCCTAATTTCTATGCTTCTTTCTATAAACAAACATATTTGCTGTGGGAACATCAGTGTCGTGGTTTGAGTTAGACTGCTTCCCATAGGCTCATATATTTAAATGCCTAGTCACCAATAAGTGGAACTATTTGGAACAATTAGAAGGATTAGGATGTGGGACTTTTTTGGCGGAAGTGTGTTATAGGGGACGGGCCTTAAGGTTTCAAAAGCCCATGTCAAGTCCAGGGTGTCTCTTTCTGTCTGTGGATGAGGATGTAGCTCTCAGCTACTGCTCCAGCACCTGCCTGCAAGCTGCTGTACTTCCTGCCACAGTAAGT
This sequence comes from Meriones unguiculatus, assembly GCF_030254825.1. Classification (NCBI taxonomy): domain Eukaryota; kingdom Metazoa; phylum Chordata; class Mammalia; order Rodentia; family Muridae; genus Meriones; species Meriones unguiculatus. The sequence goes on along the minus strand of NC_083357.1, from coordinate 11,782,776 downwards.
ATGCACTAAACCTCTGATACTATAAGAAAGTGGAATTAAATGCTTTCCTTCTGCCCTTCTTTGAGAAAAAGAGGGAGGAGGAGCATGAGGGTGGGACTGGGAGGAGAGGTGGAAGGAGGCTAGGATCAGCTGTAAAGGGATTAAATAAATAAACAAATGACAAATGTGGGGGAGGGGAAGAGTTGCCTTGGTCATGGTGTTCCTTCACTGACTAAGACCCATGATTCTGAGGGCTGTCCAGCTCCAGCCTTACCCACTTACTGTTTACTTTGGTAACAGATCTCCCAACCCTGAGAAAGGCTCCCAAGAGTCCTCTGTTCATCTCCAGGCATCTTGGATCCCTGTTGGCCTCAGAGCAATTGTGTCAATGAATGAATGATAGAAGAAGCTGGGGTCTCAGGAGGGTTTTCCTCTCCCCACCCACTTCAAGATGCTCAGCTACCCACGTTCAAACATCAGGGGCCATACAGCAGTAGCGCTGCAACTGCACCAAGCACCCACCATCTACCCCGACTCTAACACATCTTCCCTGCACCCACAAGAGTGGAAATTCCTGGTCCTGCAGGACATGACTTTATGGGCACCCATTCTCAGCCATCTTTTTACAGGGACCCTCTCTGCCTCACTCCACCCCTCCTTCCAGGGTAGTTACCTAGAGGACACTTGGTGATTGTTGGCCGCCAGGAACCTCACTGTCATCCTCAATTTGGAAAGGTGGGGAGGCAACCTGTACTCCTCCAGTGAAGGCCGGGGGAGTGCTGTGAAACCGCAGCTCTGCTCTGGAGGCTATTCTGGAGGTTAGAGGAAAGAGATTTGAGCGGGAGAGGGCGGCGAGGGGGCAGGCAGGAACCTTTCGTAGGCCACTAAGCCTTCCTCGCAGAAGGGAAGGGTTCAAGAACCTAGCTGTGCACTGTGCAACAGCTCAGAGGTGTCAGAAGATCCCGCTTCCAAATACAGCAGGACTGAACCTGAAGCCCTGGCTGTTCTTCAACTCCAGAGCCTGCGGGTGAGGAGAGAGAGGTCTGAGGAGCCGAGCTCTGCTCTCGGTTTCGCTACTCCAGTCTTCGGTCCCTGTTGCCTCCTCCACCCGGAAGAGCCGGGGGTGGAGAGCCTCTAGAGACCCGAAGGTCCCGCCCCCGAGGCGGGGCCTGGTTTCCCGCGGGCTCTGCAGACAGGTTCAACAACGCAGGCTAGCCAGGCGCGCAGCTGGTACCCTCCCGTCTCGCTGAAGCTGCGGGAGAGCACAGGTGAGAGTCCCAGGCGGAGGAATGCTTTTCCTTCCCAAGGCCTTTTCCTGGGGAAGAATTCTCTAGTCCCTCCTTAGCTTTACTGGGCGGGATTTGCCTTCCTTCTGTTGTCAGCTCTACATCTTTCTCCAGTTCACTATCTGGGGCCCATCCTTTGCCTTTCTCATCTTGTCTCTTCCTGTGACCCTCTCCTCTCACTTTTTTTTTTTTCCTTGTAGGTTTCATCTTTATTGAGATTACTCCTTGCGCTTCTGTTTTCTTTCCTTTTAAAAACATCTCTTCTTCACACAGTTCTGTTTTTTTCTCCTTGGCTGACTGTGTGTGTGTGTGTGTGTGGCACTTCTTGATTGTGTGTTTCCATTCATGCATCTCTATTCTTTATTATTCTCAACCGTGTTTGTGCTGAGTGTTATGGTAAGAACCATGACTCAATCCCAGGTGTGTTCTCCAAAGATCTGGAAATGTAACTCAATGCCTGTTATAGAAAAATACATAAATGATCAAATTGTGTATCTGAGTTTTCAGGGTGAGCAGAAAGAAAATACCTGGTTTTGATAAGATGCTGCGTTCCTTTCTTGACAACAGTTTCTTCCCTAATCGGCACAGACAGCACACCAGGAAAGCTGATCCTTGCAGCGGCATTTAGGGGACAGCTCCAGCCATGCATGTCTTCTGGGCAAGCTGCGCTTGTCAGGTTCTGGGGCATCGAGGGGGTGGTGCTCAAGGCTTTGTAGGAAGACAATGGGAGCCCAGGGCTGTGTATGTTTTTTGTCTAAATTAGGCAGAAGGGTAAATGTGAAATTACTTCATGTCACCCTCAAAGATTACCTTAGATGTACTATAAAAAGAAGAAATCTAGGAAAGCCAGCCTGCTTAAATTGTTAGGGAAGCAAGTACAACATATATACCGAAGTAATTTTTATTGCTTTGTTAAAGATTTAGTCTTGGCAAAGACACAATCTCATGTTTAATGATATTTATGATATGTCTTTATATTCAAATGCACACATATTAAGTTGCTTGTTTTCCAGGATGTTAATTACCAATTAAACTTTGCAGCCTTGGCTTCTTAGAAATAATTTAATTTGATCTTGTGGTGTTTTATTGTGCCATTTAATGATAATTCAGCCAGTTTAACTTTATTTATGCAGAAAAGGAAGCTTGACAATGAGTAAGCCACACAAAATTGAGCAGCAGTTGAATCTGGTCAGTGAGGATTGCGGTTGGTGGTTAGTAAAAGGGTTTGCAATGTTACACTAAAGAATTCTGAGCAATTAATAAGTGTGTTCTGGAGGCTTGGATTTGGGAAACTGTGGTCTGCATTGGCGAGCTCAATTGTCTTGTAAGTCATCCAGCAACTGGCTCCAGTGAGTCAGACCTGGTGATAGCAGGTGCTGAAAGTGATGCTTTTCAACTGTTTTAGAAACCCATGTTAGGGAGCAGCCCCGCTAGGCCACAGGGAAGGACTTTGCAGCCATCCCTGAAGATACCTGATAAACCAGTATCAGATGAAAGGGGAGGAGGTTCTCCCCTATCAGTGGACTTGGAAGGGGGCAGGGAGGAGATGAGAGAGGGAGGGTGGGTTTGGGAGGGAAAGAGGGAGTGGAATACAAAGTTAACAAACTATAACTAATATAAAAAAAAGAAAGAAAAAAGAAACCCATGTTAGTTTTGTTTGGCAGATTTCTTTCTCAGAAATCCAAGAGTTGGCAACTTATATTTAAAAGCGATAAACCGTTTAAAGAGTATATAAAGGGAATTCTTGAGTTTCAGTGTTTTGGATTTTATTTTTCTTCCTTACGTAGTCCGTGTCTCTATAAAGATGTCATTGGCCTTCTCTTTTTAGATGCTGCTGCTGCTTGAGTATAAAAGCGTTGTGTTGAACAGCCTGTAGAAAAGCCATGTGCTTTCTCCTGTGAATGCTGCTCTGGAGGAGCAACCCTGGCTAGGGCGGGGCATCTGCTTTTCCTCTCTAATAGTACAGGAACAAAAGTGTCCTTTATTGAGATCTTACATAGACTCCTGTTTGATCCAGTTAGAAGCATCCATAAATACAGACCACCATTGCAGCTTTATTTATAAGGAGGTTAACATCCTGAACATTTGTCCTCCGTGGTGCATCTACCGAGTGGCTAGACTGAGAGTGCAACTCAAGCTAGGTCTTGGAACCGGAGGCCTTAGGGCTAATTCAACCCCACAGGTTCTAGCTGAAATAATGCCCCAGATAACACTACTCGTCGGCCAGTTGATGATGTTTATTGGGGTGCCGCTCCTTGCTCTAATGTCCTGGCCATCCTTGGCTATGGATAATCCTAAATCCACCTAGTAGAGCCCTACGAAACCCTGTGTTTGCCATCTGTGCTCATTTGCTTCTCCTCCTAGGGACAGAAGGGTAATGATATGTCACCCACCTCTATGTGGGTTCACATGGCCAAGCTGTGTTAGTACTAAATCTAGCCGTACTGTAGTCCTGGGAGCTGACTGTGCTCTGGGACCAAACCCTCAGCTTTGCTTACGTACAAAACTCATTGCTCTAGAAGGCTAGAGCCTTAGTTGGACATGGAAACCTCTAGGAGGGGCTAGAAGAGGAAGCCCTCATCTCTGCTTCTCCATGAAAAAGAAAAGGCCTGCGAAGCTTTTAGGTTTTTAATGTTTCCAGTGCCCCAGAGGTAGGAGTGCCTAGAATATGTGCAGTCCCTACAGGAAGACGCAGGTGCTCGCCATCCTTGTACAGAAAATGTCAATGTGTGATTATATTCTGGAATCTTTCAAAAGGAGCTGGGCAGGCTCCAGAGACTAGGGACACCAAAAGACTGTAAGCACTGCAGGGGTGGGGATGCTTTGTTCTGTTTAAACCGAGAAGAAAAGGCAAATACAGGAGACAATCTAGCAGTGTCTATGTTGTCACTGAGAACTAGTTTATGAATTGCAGCTGAGATCCATGAAAATTGATATGGTGTGAGAGGACTATCAGAACTCTGAGACATTCAGCTGTTTACCAAGCATCTTATAGTCTGTAAATGGAACAAAAAGGAAAGAAATGCCCTGGCTATCTGCTCATTTATTTAGCACCACGGTGTGGTAGCTCCTGCAAATTCACAAGTAATGGAAGGGTAGCCATGAGGTGACTCTGTCCCTTTGTGAGAATGACAATAATTTGTCTACAAACTGGGTCCTGAGCCAGGTTCCTTGGCACTTTAGAGATATTGATCTAACCAATATTTATGACAACCACGTGAGTACCCAAATGTTCCCTTTTGCAAATGGGAAAACAGAGGTCCTAGTGTGAGCAAAGGCAAAGAATGATGGAATACAGGCCTTCCATCCCTGGAGCCCATATGCTTGACTTTGGTGATGTGAATGTGGGGCTCCACAGGAGCTGGGACAACTGACAAAGGCAGAGACAGCAAGGTTATGTGGGAAAACGTGGCCATAGCTTCTCAGGCGTTGGAATTATGAGTCTTCAGTTTGTATCTAAGAATGCAGAATAAGAATGGAAATAAATTCATCTCTCATAATGTAGTACTTGCTGTTTTGATCAATAGCAGCACCCTGATTGATAGCTCAGGAGGGACAGGAGCTACAGGAAGAAGTATCTCCTATGGCAGGAAAGATGGCCATGGTAAGGTATCCACCCTGTTGATTTGGGGGTCCTGGTGTCAGAAAGCACTCAGGATCATAGGATCATCATATGATCTGAGGTCTTGAAGAATGGTGAGAGGGTCTTGGGATTTCATCCTCTTTTTTAAGATAGAAAGATATGGAGTGGTTCTGAACTACGTTTGTACAATTCAGAGGGCTGTCTGTGAACACCATAGTAAAAAGAACCAAGGATGATCAGAAAAGCCTCTTAGTGGAACACATACAATGATGGAGTGATAAAGACCCATAAAAAGTGTCAGGACGGAGAGCCCAGGATGAACTGAGGCTATTGAGGATGGCCAAGGACAACAAAGAGTCTTTTCATATGAGGAACAGAGCAAGGAACAAGGAGTGCATAGATTCATCACTCCCTAGGGCAGCTGGCATCTGTGGGAGGAGAAAGGGGAAGGGGCAGTTCCACTCTGTCCAGAAAACAGCTGGGCAGAGAGTGATCCCACAGTGCACAGGGTGGTGGAAGAGAGAAGGGAGAAGTGCAGAGTACTGTGTGAGAGGTCCGGCTTCTGTGTCTGGGATGAGGAATGTCCTGGAGACGAGCTCCCACATCCGTGGTGGCCCTCCGAGAGGCATGGGGATCAAGGAGATGCAGATGCTGCTGGAGGTGGATGAGACTTAGAAGTCTGACTTTGACCTTGGCAAAGATGCTAGTATCCAAGGAAGGAGAGGTGAGCACACAGAGGCAGCGAGGTTTCTGCAGAAGTAAGGCATGTCAGTCTCACACTGTGTTCCATTTTGAGGGGCTTCCGTCTGGCAGTTTTCATGGAGGATAGTGGGGGTAGGGTCTCAGGTAGACGTGACAGGAAATCCTGAGCTCTGACCTGCATGATTAACCTCATGAAATGCTGATGAGTAGCCAGAGGTTCTCATCAGAGAAGCAGGCAAAGAATCCACACAAATGCCATTTGCACACGATATGTGTATACAGCCAAAGGCACACCCCAATACCCGTGTTCTCGCACATAAACACGAACACATAACTCACACATATATACATGCTCTTCTTCATATCTTCCTCTCTCTAGTTATTAGTTTGCTGTTGTCTGCTCCATTTCTCCTTCCTCTTTTTCCTTGTCGTCATTTATTCATTCCCTCCTCTCTTATCTTCCCTTCCCCTTTTAAGGATTGAGGTCATGGCATCGATGGGGCATGAGGTTGGATAGGGTGTCTAACTCAATAATCTTCACCCACCAGATTTACAGTGGTGCCAAAGCTGTGATGCCCTACAGAGTTTAGCAAAATGGCATGGGGATAGGTTTGCAAAAAAATGTAGCTGGGTGAAGAGACACAAGACACCTCATAGTTTTTGTGAAAATTAAGTGAAATCAAATGCATGGAATAGTTGGCCTATACACACGCTGGCAGTAGATTATGGTGACTTTTGTTTTTACATCAGGAAACATCCTGGTGACTGGCTTTCTATCCTGCACGTCCTTGAGAAGAGAATGGTCAAATCTGCCTGCGTGCCATGGAAAGTTCTGGTTCTGGATTAGCTCTCTCTGGTTGGAAAATGCTGCCTGGACCATGAAGGCAGCACCATGGGGTCTCTGCGGAGATAGAAGTAAGTTCAGTGAACTCAGGAGTTTTTGAGGCAGGTTCTTAAACAGTCTTGGGTATAACGTTGTCTGGGACCAGCTGACTTTGGAGAAGTGTCTGAGATGAAAGGGAAAGGCAGAGGATGGACGAGTATGTTTTAGTGTATCATGGGAATGTTTGTACATTTGTGTATGAATATATGTTTGCAGGTGTACCTGTGTGTATAGTGTAATTTCCCCTGTATGAGTGTGTTTGTGTGAAAGTGTATGTCTATGTATATGTTTAGTGTGTGTGTGTGTGTATATGTGTGTCTGTGTTTGTGTGTGTGTCTGTGTTTTTCTCTGTTTGTGTCAGTGTTCTCTCTCTCTCTCTCTCTCTCTCTCTCTCTCTCTCTCTCTCTGTGTGTGTGTGTGAGAATGTACCCATTTGAATGTATACACACATGTCTATGAGTTCATGTCTGTGTTAGTGCTGGGGATTCAAACAGACTGGCTATTTGATAAAGAGAGGAGTAATTTATCTCAAGTAGTTACAGCTAGGAGATCAGAGACTGGACTGCGGAGATGTTTTAAGCCCATTTTACAGGTAGAGATTGCTGCCCCAGGTCGGCTTCTTCCCTTGGAGAAGCTTAGCTGGGGCAGCTGGGTGCAATGCAGATTCTTGGTCAGCAGAAAGTGTGGGAGAAACAGCCTGCTTTCTTCAGGGACAGCTTCGGTGAGACCGTAAAGAAATTTTAATTCAGAATATGGCTGCTCTGGCAAGAGGTCACATCCAAAGACCTAGTCAATGTGATCAGGCTGGAATACAAACATGCCTTTAATCCAGGAGACAGAAGCAATCAGATCTGAGTTCAAGGCCAGCCTGGTATTAAGTAAGTTTTAAATAAAGAAAAGCTTAATTCCAGGCATAGTAGTATACATGCCATGAATCCCAAACAATGAAGGTAAAATTAGTTTGTAAAAGGAAGCACCCATGTTTGAAAATGATGTCTAATTGAGTGGTAGAAACAGTGACAAATCAGAGAAAGACTTAACATAATAGGATATGCCAACTTTCAAAAGGAATGAGAGGAAAGGGAAGCTGTTTAAGGGGCAAAACAGAGAGGGAAAAGGACAGTTTTTATCAGGACAGTAATAGAGAGATGAGCTGCAGAGAGAGAGCTCAGGTGAAGACAGCATGAGCCAGAGAATGAGAAGGAGCCAGGAGATTAGAAAAGATTGCTGTAGTTAGTCTGAGGCCAAGCAGAGCAATTCAGAGGTCAAGAGAGAAGCCAGATTGAATAAATAAACTGGGAGAGGAGTTTGAGCTTGAACAGCTGAGCTGAACCAGCCAACCCAGAGCTCAGAAAGAACAAGAAAGGATGAGCTTATTAAGCAGTAACTCTCAGAGTTTCAGCCTCTCTCAGAGGCTGAAAATGTTGTAGGCCGAGGTTACGTTGTAAAGAGGCTAGAAGCTTCCAGGACCAGGTCTAGGTTAGCAGAAAGAGGCCGTAAGCCTCCCAGACAACAACTGACCAGGAGAATAAAAGTTCATTTTACACAGCTCATTTAATTTGGGGGAGGGGGACAAAGGCTATTTAAACCTTTGTGGAGTGGGTAGAGACTTTTGGGGTGAGTTTACATCATTGACTGGGGCCAAGGTACTGGAAATGCCTTATTTGCATGAAGAGGAATTCCAGGTGCTTGCTGCACATGACTTTATAAGGAGAAAGGAAGTTTAAGCTATAACCTGGCCAGGCTATGTGACCACCTCAAGGGTGGCAGGCATGAAGGCCCAGGGTGTCGTGTGTGTGTGTGTGTGTGTGTGTGTGTGGAGGGGGGGTTGTACTCTTACTGGTCTCGAGATGAGATTCGCAGGGTTTGGATGTGACTGGAACTCACTCTTGCTCCAGGCTGGCTCCCCATGCCTGCCTGGCCCTACATACACCCAGATTGCTTTGCTCAGGTTTCCATGTGGCCGCTGTCGCCTGTGTACACTCAACATCCTGGCAAACACGACAGGTGATGCTGCTGCATCCCCATGGCCTCTGTGAGTTAGAAAGGGCACTGAGGTGATCCACTTCACCACGGAAGTACGCAGCGTGAGGAGGGACTCAGCGACATCTCACTAGAGCAACTGTGCAAAAGCTTTTGTCAAAGGAGAGGGTGCTGAGGCTTCCTTTTCCTGCGCTTTGGGCAACTTCTGTATTTTAAACTCTCTCAGAAAGCTGATGCCGGTTTAATCCCTTTGGGTACTTCTGAAAGAAAGGGGCAGGTCAGGCGTATGTGCTATGTGCTCGCTGCACAGGGAGGTAGAAGGAAGCAAGATAAGGCAGTTGCCCAACAAACTCCCGAGGACAGTGAATAAGGAGCCTAGTCACCCCTAGGTCAGTCTGGCTCAGGGACAAGTAGACAGTTGACATGGGTAGAGGAGAAATGAGTGAGTTTAGTTGTGGGGTGAGTCAAGAGCATGGCGCAAGGGCCAGACGCAGCCAACCTCCACCCTGCCTAGTGCTCCTCCAGCCCTCTGGCCACTTGTGCCTATAGAAGCTCCTGTCCGTCAGTACCTGAAGTCTCCTAGCACACCTGACAACAAAAATTAAAATCAACATGCCAACCAGCAGCGAAAACTGTCCTTATCCAGGGTGCAAGCACATTAGAATTGTCAGGGAAGTCAAGCTGGCAGGTGACAATGTTCATGCTCCGCTAATGCGGTGGTGGCTGTCCCGATGACAGACACTGGGATGGTGCTGAGCCATGGTGCCACTGCGTGGTTGCCTCTGTGTGTGTTTGCTCACACGTGTGCACATGTGAATGTGTGTCGTGTTGACATCCTCCCTCGTAGAGTCCTGGAGGCACAGCCCTCGGAGTTGGATGCAGTTGTCACTTCTAGAATAGCCACAGCGTTTTGGGTATAAGTAGCAAACGCCAGCTTTGGCTAACTCAGCAGAGAAGGGGTTTATTAGGTTATGCGACAGAGTAGGTCCCACCATGAGAGGGATGGCTGGAGACCTGAACTAGAGAAAGATGGGGACCATCTTTAGCATGGGGCATGTTGGCACACTCTCAGACATCTGCTTTATTGTCCTACGAAGCAATAATCTGGCCAGGTTTGGCTGGCTTTGGAAGCTTTTCGTCCTGGCAGCATCTCCTGAGGGCTTGCTGTGTGTCTTACCTGGTTGCCCTCTGAGGGCTACACTGGCATAGGCTCTTTTTCCTGGACCTGAGAGGTCAGTAGGGTAGAAGGAGTGACATACATCCTGCCCAGGGAAGGGTGGGCCCAGAGCCAAGCTTGACAATATGATGACTAAGGTAGAGAAGGGCAGGGTGCTGACAGAAGCCATTCCTTTGCTTGCGGGACAGGCTCCTAAGGGATCCTCGGGTCTGCACGCTAGGGGAGATCCGCAGTTCTCAAAGGAACTGGCGTTGGGTTATAATCTCCACTGGGAGCAAAAGCCACTTCAGTACGTGCTGGGTGGTTAACTTTCACAGTGTGGGAAGCAGGCCCACAGGGTCCTGCACTAGGCTCCCTCGGGAGTCTAGGGCTACGGTCCTATGCTGCTGCACTGTGGCTGCCCACTTGTACTGTACCCTTCTAGAGCTTCCCTTTTGTGACTCAGAGGACGGCCAGATCCAGGTGAGGTGGTGAGGTCCCCCTGGAACAGTCCTGAAGCTGCCCCCAAACAAAAAGCCACCCTTCTTCCTCCTGTCCATAGCTTGGATATCAAACCCATGACTCCCAAGGGACTGCGCAGGAAGTACTCCCTATCAGGGACCAGAGCAGGGAAAAACGTGCATAAAACTAAGAATTAGCCACTGTGTGATCTCAGCCAGAGCAGGGTCCACAGAGAAAGGTAACCCGGTCATAGACTGCTTGGAAGGGAGTAGAAGAAAGCAGGGACAAGGAATCTCAGAAGATTGGTCTGGAGGAATTAAAAAAAAAAAAAAAAAGTGAAAGCAGGAAGGAGAAAGGGGCTACTAGTTCAGGAGATAGGGAAGGGGAGGAGTGACTTAACGAGCCAAGATAATGAATGCACGAACCTTCCACACTACCATCTCCTGATGTTGGGGCTTCCCCAGTCTCCGGACACTGAGCCAGGGCCAGATGGAGATCCTGGAGCCGGAGCATGGCTTCCACCCAGGGCGTCAGCTTGTTGGTAGGTGTTCAGGATCTCCTGCATTCTGCCTCAGGACAGGCTGTCTTTCCTATCACTCCAGCTCCGTGGTTCTGAGCCAGGCCCTCAGGTTAATCACAGTAGCTGTTTCTGTGGCTTCCTTGCTTTTCCGTGCATGGGGCCATGGCATACTCCTCTGGTGCCACCGCTCCAGGGCTCTTTCTGGCAGATGCCTGTCTCCACCTGGCTGTTGGAGTCTAAACCACCTGGGCTCATCTTCTCTCTCTTTCTCCTCAGATGACACTGCTTCCACCTCATAAACATCAAAGGGAGTCTAGAAAAGGTGGGCCTGTCTGGTGTCAGCCTACGAGGGACTCTGAATGAGCTTCGCCTGCCTTACTGTCTGATGTCTCTTTCTGCAGACACCAGTGGTCAAGGGCATCCACTCTGGGCTTCTGCGGGGACCTTGCTGTCTCATAGCTTCTCCTAGTGGTAGGGACCAGCCCTTTGGAACTCCAAAGCCATATAGACTAATGGCTGCTGGAGCATCTACCTTGCTTAGCCTATCAGGCCCTGCTGATCACATGGCTGAGAGCAAAAGAGCTTCTCTGAGCCCTTCAGTTGAGAAGAGATGGAGGCTCATGGAACCCAAGCAGATCCAGACAGGGCTGCTCAATAAAACAAATCCCCTGGACTCTGAAGCTGCTGAACGTAAGACTGGCCAAGATGCAGCCTACAGCCAGCTGAGCTTGCCAACAGCACTGAACAAGCCTCGACCAGAGAGGCCTGCAGCCTGCAAGACATGCACGGAGCAGAGGCAGGGTACCTTCACAGAGCCATCATGCCTCCAGCAGAGGCCAGGAGATATTCAGGCTCAAAAGAGGAAGCCAGAGGACCCAGAAGACCAGCTCAGCACTCAGCAGCCCTCCTTGGGTCTCCCCAGGGCCTCAGCTGATGGCACAGTGTGCTTAGGATGGCCAGGTGCAGTCAGGAGCGAGCAGAAAAGTGCTTTCAGCAAGCCAGCCAAGCGCCCAGCAGAGAAACCTAGGCGCTCCTCGGTGCTTCTGGCTGGTGGAAGTGCAGAAGGCCCCTGGGAACTCTCAGGACTCATCACCACTGTGGACATCCCATGTTGGGCTCAGTTGTCTACTTTCAAGCTCATGGGTGACTTCTGGAAATTACACACGTTGTCACAGAACCTCCTACTCTGCAATGCTTTCCAGGGGGCTCCCGCACCATGGCTGGAGCACACCCAGGTACTCACATCCTCAGCACCTCCTGCCTCAACCTCTCGGGCTCTTTTGCCACCCACACTCTCCTCTCTGGGCTTGTCTACTCAGAACTGGTGTGCAAAGTGCAACCTAGCCTTTCGTCTGACGGCTGACCTAGTCTTCCATATGCGGTCCCATCACAAAAGGGAGCATGTGGGCCTCGATCCACATTCCAAGAAACGAAGAGAGGAAGTTCTCACTTGCCCTGTGTGTCACGAGTACTTCCGGGAGCGCCATCATCTTTCCAGGCATATGACTTCACACAGTTAGCAGGTGGCTATGGAGGAAACTGATGGCCATAGTATCCAGGTGGTGAGGTACAGGTGACTCCTGTCCTATGCTGAGAAGGCTAGCAAACATGTCTTCAAGGTTGCTCCCTTTGCTTCCAAGAGATGAACAGCTCAGTTATCATCTGTCAGATGTCCCAGCCCCTGTGACGTGATTTCCTGGAAAGTCATGTGTTAGAATGACTAGCTTCACTGGCGCTCGTGTGGCACTGATGGCCCAGGGAGTGGCGCTGCTCCTTCTCTGTCCCTAGTGTTCTGCATGGAGGCACGTGTGCGCTACTTCCTTGGCTTTCCTGGCGAGCAAGCCTGCTTTTAATTTGGGCTCTTTCACCTATGTGCCATGACCTTGGACACGTTCCTTTAACTTGCTGACCCTCAGTTTTCTCGTTTTTTAAGTGGTGTGTTATTGGGATGTCATCAGAGTCCCGAGGAAGGTGGCCCACTTCCCTGGTAGAATGTAAACACTAAACATATGGAGTTCACAGTCACTGCTTGCCCTAGCCAGCTACGTTATTCGTGAAATCTCAGGGGTGAAGAAGCACAAGGCGGCAGCAAGGCTGGAGATGAGCTTGGCTTGGTAAACATGATGTAGGCTGCCTTCAAGTCTATGCCCTTTTCCTGCTGGGTCATTATGCTGAGCATAGTGAAGCTGGAAGCACAAAGTGGCAGGCAAAATGCCCAGATAGGTTTCCAGCCTCTGCCTGGGTCGCAAACCTAACCTTCCCTGGGTTAATGTAAATCCAGGCCTAAACTGACTGAGTGGAAAAGCGCCCTGGCTGAAACCACAACTAAGGAATGGGGTCTCGTAATTCAAGCCCTCAGTTCTCTGGGTCTTTGCACTGTGAGTATGTGAGAAGGGGGAAACAGAGCGTGCATCACTTATTCTGGATGGTCTCTGGGTGACATCCTTCCTTGTGGTCCTGAGTAACACAGGAAAGAGCAACTGGAAGGTACTCAGAATGAGGTCCCCAGGAGGACTTTACATCTGACCATCCCAACCCACAGCACTGTGGGACGTAGACAGTGAATTCTCATCCTACCGCAGAAGAATTTAAACCTGAAAGGGCTAAGGGCTTTCCCAAGGCCACCACTCAGGAGAATTGGTGGGAGAACAAAATCACGCGACCTCCGGATCTGAGCTCATGTCTTGTCTCGTCTGCTCCATATCTGCTTAGCTAGCATGGTCACGGAGTCACTGAGCTACTCAAGAACTGGAGCTTAGAGGCTTCTCTCCTTAAGTTCAGTTTCAACTTAACCTTGCTTTTTGTACACAAACGCACAAATGCACGCGTGCGCGTGTACACACACAGACACATTCAGCACACCACTCTTCTCTACATCCTGTATGCTAAATAGCATGAAGCTTTATCTTGTTCACTGTTGCTTTCATCATTAGAATGACAGTAAGTTTCACTGTTTCGTTCCCTGCTGTATTTCTATCATCTAGAACAATGCAGACATATAGTAGGTACTCAAAAGGTATCTGTTGAAAGAAAGAATAAATGAACACATTAATAAATGAATGATCTGTCTGACTCTGGCTTTGTTCCTGCCAACTCATGAGTTGGCTTTGGGGGGAACAGGAGGTAGCAACTGTGAAAACCATGTGCCCACTTATCGTGAGAGCATGGATTGACCCCTGATTTCTATGTCATCTCTTTGAAAGGGAAATGGTCCTGTCAAGATACAAAAGACAACTTAGAGCTTATGTTGACACAACTTGCTCTGCAGCCAGATTTACAAGTTCAAAGATGTTTAAGAGCTCGTGACTTAGAATTTGTTAGTGCCACAGTCCATCAGAATAAGCATGCTGGGCTCCAGGCTTCCTCGAGAAGTTAAAGCCTTTATCATGTCTTCCTCCTTCATGTCACTTGTTCCTCCTGAGGAGAAGCTACTTTAATACATCACTTCCCAAGTTACTGCTTTCATAAAAAAAAAAAAAAAAAAAAAAAAAAAGGTCTGGATATTTTCATTCTTCAAAATTCATGTGAAATTCTAAGGTGGGAGATTGGGATTAACGTCTTTATGGGCTCCAGAGTGCCAGCTCACCATTTCTGAAGACACAGATAAAAGGGGCAGGCTCTAAACTAGAAAATGGCCCTCACAAAAGACATTATATCTACCTACACCTGTGCCCTTTACTCTCCAGAACCGTGAGCAATAAATTCCTGTTGTTTCTAAGCTGTCCAGTCTATAGTGTTTTGTTATAGTAGCCTGAACAGAGCAAGCAGCCACCTTCTACATATGGATCGATTACTGCTTCTAGGGGTATAGAAATGGCACAGTGGTTAATAGCGCTTGCTTATTTTCCAGAGGACCCAAATGGGGTTATCAGCTCTCACGTCGGCCATCACAACTGCCTGCAACTCCAGCTCTGTGGAATCTGATGCTCTTTTGTGGCCTCAGGGAGTACCTGCACACACATGGCACAACTATTCCCACACACATAAAAATAATTATTATCTGAAAATTAAAGCACCGAAGAAGTCCTCGGGGGCAGAGAGTGTGGCTCGGTAGTACAGTGCTTGCCCAGCCTGCATGAGACCCAAGGTTCAGTCTCCGGCAATGCGCAAAAGAAATAATAATTTGAAAATGAGACTGAAATAAAACGTTTTGAATTCAGATCAACTTATTAAACAAGGTCTTTCCTACTGACCCCTACCCTGAGTGCTTCTAGTGCTTAATTTAGACCAGCATTGAGATTTTTACTATTGTTTTGGAAACAATGAAAAGTATTACAATGCCAGGTCCTGGTTCTGAGCTTTTTACAGGTTCCTGGATCATTAGATCAGGGATCCTAAACACAAATGACTGTATGAGTAGGAAAACAAATGTAGGCGAAGGTGCCAGAGAACAGACATGGTGGTGGCAGGTCTTGTCATGAGCTTGGGTGGGTCTCCTGGGGAAAGCTTTCTCAGAGCTGGGCTGGAATACAGACTATAAGAGAGAGCAGAAAGCCAGGAGTTAGCTGTCATCAACTAACTCACTTGCCATGTAAACACAGATTGGTGCCCTCCTGTGCTGACTTGGAGGAGGGTTTCCAGGACCAGGATTTGGTGTGCCTGTCCTCCTTTCGCTGTACTCTGGCAATGTGAGTGACATGGACAACGTGTCAGTGTGGAGGAGCCTTCAGCTGGTGCCTCCAGCTCTGGGCCAGGAGCCAGGCCTGACTCTTGTAACCTCTCTCGTGGCCTCTATCCTCATGAGTTCTGGAAGAGACTTGCTACTCAGGACAAAGTGTGAAAAGTCCAACTCCAGCGCTTGGCTCTTTCATCCCTTTGGGAAGGGATGGCGTCCCCTAGAGCCATGTGTAAGTCATCTCTCCAGACAGATATTTCACAATCCCCATCATTTCCGCAATTTTTTTTAACAAGTCATGGATGGGGTAGATATACTATATCTCATATAGTATATGAGATATGAATCTAATAGAACAACCCCTCACCATTTAAGAAAGTTATTCTGTACTGTGATATGACTTAAGCTACTTTCTAGGAGAGAATGTTTACAAATCAGCTTTGTATGAGGAATGGGAAGAAAAAGAAGGAGGCTTTAAATTTAGCTTTACCTCTTCGATCCATCTGTGTTTCCAAGGGCTGGAGGCAGGGACCTCTGGTGCCTGGTCCCCTTGCTATTCCATGCTCTCAGATTAAAAGGCTATTTTCAGCAGCAGCTGAAGAGTAGGTCAGCAAAGCAGAGCCAAGGTCCCAGGCCAGCTGGCAGCAGCTAAATCCCATAGAAACCTTCGGTGGTAGATAAGTGCCCTCCTGTGGGGACTTGAAGGAGAGCACTTGGCTCAAGACTGGGATTTAGTATGCCTAGCTCCCTTTTGGTGCATTCTGGTAATGTGGGAGACACTGCGTATAGAAGGGGGAGTAAGAGACGAGATGGGTCAGGGGCCTCTCTGCTGTTTGGGCCAAGCCTCAAGACAGGGGTCCTGGGTTCTGTGGGGACCTCCATATTCTCTCTTCACCTTCCTTGTTTAATGGGGATGTGATCCTCGATGCCTCCTGCTATGATAGGGAGTCAGTCCATACTCCAAAAAGACTTTGGAGGTCAAGGTCCCCTTTCCTTTCCTTTGTTGATCAGTAGCACCTGGGCACAGAGCCCCAGCATACACAGTGCCAGCATCTATCTTGTCCACCCTGGCCCTGTTGGCCAGTCCCTGATCCGGGCTCCCTAACCCTGCTGTCCATATCTAGTCCCTGGGGCCTTCTCCAAAGCTCCTTGTTCTGCCTTCATTCCTTGCGCGGTGTCTGGCCTGGCGTCTGCCCTGGGGGGAGAGGCAAACATGCAGAAGGCAATGGGCTTAGCACATTCTGTGTTTCTTTTCTGTACCCAAAGGCCTACAATTTGGCTGTCCAAAGTGTAGTCTGGCCTTTGATAGAGAATAACAGAAGCCCCTTAGGCATGTCTGGCCACAGAGCCAGTTTAGAGTCCTTCTGAGGCTCTTATAATTCACTAACCATGCAGGTGGGAACACCTGGACCATTAGGACCAGCTGGACCCCCAGGGCCACTCCAGCACCCTGGACAAAAGGTCAAGTGAGTTGCCCCAACTCTTTCTGCTTAGCCTTACACCACTTTTCCGTCTGATTTGCAGTAGGAGACAGATAAGTCTGACCTATGAATGTCATCCAAGAACAATGCCTTTCAGTGAAGATCATCCCCTTGCAGCCTATGGATGAAACAGAAAGCTGGGGTGTGTTCAGACAGCAAGCTGAGGGCCGCTAGACAAGGCAGAGAATGGCAGATGATGCCAATGGTGGAGTAATATTAGCTATTAACTCATCAGATTCTGATGTCTGTGTGACAGAGGGACCTGGGCAAAAGAGGTTGGTGCCTGGGTGTCTGCAAGGAATTTATGAGTGGGTTCAAGAGGCTAAGTTGGGGGCAGTAGCTGCCCGAAGTCAGGTGGGACCAGAGAGTATGGTGGTAAGAAACTGAGACATGGACGAAGCAGTTTTTGGAACGTGTGTGCGTGCATGCATGTGTGCTCATGTGTGTGCATGTCTTTGTGGGCGTGCCCGTGCATATGTGTATAGCTCCCTTTTACTTTAATCTTGTGTCTAAGTAGGTCCTATGAGACCTCCTCCCCCCCAGGAGGTCCAGCCTGTTTTGGTCCCTCTCCCAGGCCCAAGCCCAGAAGATACTATTCACCATGCAGTGGAAACACTGAGATCATCAGGCAGACAGATTCTGGTCCAGGCCCCACCTCCCCCCTCACCGGGGGCTCCAGGCTGAGCTATACTCTGAAAGAAAACAGTCTGGCTGACGGAAGCAGAAAGGGGGTTTGGGGCGGAGCCTCGACTGTGCCCAGTCTCAGAAGAGTAGCCTGAGGGGTCTGACTGGATACGTGGGAGAAAACATAGGGAGCTTAGTCAGGACCGTGTGGAAGTCATACCTGGCAGCTGCCTCCTGAGGACGCTGCTGCTGTCAGTCTGATGCTGCCCACTCAGCATCTGGCAGGATGCTGATGTCAAGATTCTCTGGTCACTTTGTCCAGATTTAGTCTTTACCCCGGTTCCCCTAACCAACCAACATAGAGCCTTTCCCCACTACCAGGAAGCCGAGCTTCCAAGACATCAATTTTGAAGTAGAAAAATGATGACAACTGACGCTGTCTGGACATCTGAGTAGCTGTAATTTTTCACAGATGTAGTATTTATCTCCCCCACTAAACACACGAGGAAAGTGAGGCCCAGAGAGTGAAGTAATTGCCTGGAGTCACACAGAAGAGAGGTGGCAGGCTGACTCTAGAGTATGGGGTCATTGCTTCTTAGCGGCTCTGTCCTATAGGCAGCCCAGTTGGGAGTGGCTTTCCAGGAGTACAAATGCTGGGTGGCCTACCAAAGACCAGGCTGGTGTGTGGTCCCAGGCAGCTTTCTGAGCTTCCTGCCTCTTCAGTGGCCTCCCAGGTGGAGGGTGGTGATAGTGGCTCGTGTGAGAAAATGGAAACTTGAATATCCTCCCTGCGGAATACCCACGGGATCTCTGCCATCTGCTGTCCCCAAAGTTCTTGCGCCCAGGCCTTGAGCCCCTTCTCTATCCACAATGCCAGTAGTGTCAGACAAGGAATGTAGAGTACAACCACTGATGCTATTTTGTATTTTAGAATAATGACTGCTCCTCTTGAAAGTAATGATATATACTTATGAAGAAAAGAAAACTAGAAATACCACTGAAAATTGTGACTAAGAATTTAATTTAAGTTATATCACATATATAATATATATACATGTATATATGAGAAAGAAGCTGGAGAGAAGAAGAGGGAGATGAGAAGGGAAGGAAGGAGGGGAGGGGATTTCTAGAATTTACATGCTTAAACACTGTAGATCACTCACATTTACCTTATAAAGAGAAAATAGAGACCATATAACACAGGTAACTCCTAAATTCCCCACCTCTGATCTCACTCGAATGTAGCAAGATAACCCCTACAGTAGCGTCTTGTCCTGGACCAGAAAGAGTCTAATAGCATCAATTCAAGGGTGCACCGTGGAGTTTTGGTGGGCTTACTTGGGAGTCTTTGATGTGGGGTTGGGAAGTCAGGGTTTTGTTATCTTTGGAGAGCTCTGCCATTTTATCAGGGATAGGGCAGTTACAGCTTGACCTTTCCAGAGGCAGAGGCTAGACAGTACTGCTGCATGGCCCTTCCTCTTTAAAACAAACAAACAAACAAACAAACAAACAACAATACTTTAAATTACTTTGCAAAGTAGTGGAAGCTAGTTGTGTGGATTCCAGGGCACAGCCAGGGGCCCTGTTCCCACCATCACCTCTGGGCCCCAGGGCTCTTCCCCTCAAGTAAGGTGCCTGAGGGCTGCAGGGAGAGGGCAATGTAGACCTGTGACCTATGACCCTGCCTTTCACATGCAGTGACTACACACCCAACACTGTGTAGCCGACGAGGATACACACAGGTGAGGATACTCACAGGTGACAAGTCTTCATGAGAAAAGGAATGACCACAGGGTTGTGAGGGAGCTACTCCAGCAGGGATGAGATGCAGAAGAAAGGTCTCCTAACCTAAGAAGCTACAGCCTGCAGGTGGCCACCGAGTACCAGAGACATACAGATATTCAGTAGCCCCAAACTACACACCGCATTTGAAAGTTCACACAGGAGCCGGCTTCTTGCTACCATTGTTACCTCCAATATTCTCACGAGCTGACTGTGGATATAGCAAGTCTGATAAGTTACGCAGCTGCGCTCTGACAGAGGGTGGTTCAATTCAGGATATTTTTACTCTACCTTCAGCTTGTAAGGGTATTAAATGAGTGCTGACTCAGTGACATCATCTACTAAGATGAACTTATAGAAGATAGCGCTGTTAAAGAGTAGCTGTAACATGAGAAAGTACCACAAACATTAAGCACTCCTTTCTTTTGCTTCCTGAGAAGATGGCTACTAGAAAAAGCCTACTGTCATAAAGCCTTACTTATAGGCTCATTTCATTCTCCTGACACAACTGCTCTTGGTTGCAGTGTGGGGACCAGAGACTGGCAGCTAGGAAGCATGGGCAGAAGAGAGATGGGCTTCAATATTCTCAGAATAACTTCTATGCATTTGAGATGGCTGAGCTCCCACTTTTGGAGTTTCCGAGAGAGAGGCTGGTATGGGAGTGGGGAACAGAGAGATGCTGAGGATCTGGGGTCTTAGTCAGTATCCCATGCTGGAAGAGCAGTAGTGGCCAGAGAGCCTGCCATGGGAACTCTGGGCATGGAGACCTCCTGGAGGCCTCAGGCCCTGCCTTACCCTCTCAGGGCCCGCTGGAGTATCTCCTTAGCTCTGGTAAGGGCCAGTTCTGAAGGAACTACCACATTGGGTACCACACCCACCCCTTCCCAGGAGCTGCCGTCTGTGGCACCCACAGAGCGAGCCGTGGGGATGGTGATATAGAGGTGAGTGTCATCCACATGGTAGGTCTGTGGTGGCTGGCAGCCTCCACTTGTCACTTCCCCGATGACCAGCGCCCGGCCCAGCCTTTTCATGATGTAAGTAAATTCCTCAGCGGCACCGGCTGTCACACCACTGGTCAGGATGGTCACATTTTTCTTGGAGCCATATCGTTCACCTGGAGAACACAGGCTGTTCAGCATGGGATCAAACCAAGCACCCTAGCTTTTCTACGCTGCCCGGATGGGATGGGGAATGCCACAGGTTTAGTCTTGCTCATTGTCAAAATATGGGCTATTTTTTTTTGGCTTCAGTCTGCCTCTGTGATACAGGGACAGTGTTCATATGTCCAAACACTACCATGTGCTGTTTGTGGATAAAGGAAGGGAAGGCTTGGCTTTTCCTAGAGACTGGGCATGCAACTATGTCCTGATTAATGTATCCCCAACTCTGACCTGAGAGTCTTTTTGCTTTGGGCCTCCAGAGGTACAACATTTATTACTTTATGGTTTTGTTGTCATTTGAAATTTTTGAGTAGCTACATTAACAAGCATAAAAGAAAACAAATTAATTTAACTTTAATCACGCTTTGACTAAACAGTGTATCAAAAATACATGTATTTAAAATGAAATTAGTACATGGAAGCAATGAAATCCATCTCCCTGCTTCTCCCTCCTGTTAGGGCTTCCCCTTTCCTTTCTTTCATTTCCACAATAGGTTTTTAAATCCTGGCGTGGACTTTACATGGTAGCACATCTCAGTAAGAACCCCTCATATTTAAGGTCTTAGTGGCCAATAGTGGCTGGTGGAGACCATATTGGACCCCAACCAAAGTCCTAGAATTTTGTTTTGTCTTTTTGTTTGTTTGTTTGTTTGTTTTGAGATAGGGTTTCTCTGTGTAGTCTTGTCTGTCCTGGACTCACTTTGTAGACCAGGCTGGCCTCGAACTTATAGCGATCCACCTGCCTCTGCCTCCCCAAGTGCTAGGATTAAAGGCACGCACTGCTACTCCCAGCTAGTTCTAGAATTTTTAAATCTGAGGATATTTTAACCTTCTGGTTTTGAATATCTGTTTAAATTTAAAAGTCACCTAATTCTGATGTCTTTTTTTTTCTTACAGTTTCTAGTGTACAGTTATTGGATAAATCCTAGAAGCCATGGTGGCAAAAATGCTTATGTAATGAGGAAGTGTGAAAAACTGTTTAAGTGCATCTCTGGTCAATGGTGCCTATTGACCTCTTCAATGGCTTCTTGTGGATGGGAACACAAAGTCCTTTGTTCTGTATGCTGGGCAGAGGGAGGGGGGCCATTCATCAAGAACTAAGATTTGGAAAGTCAAGGGTCTATGATGCTCAGGGTTGCCTTTGCCACTCTGGATGTGCTTAAGCCCATATAAGTAAAGAAAGGCCTGTCAGCATCTAGACATTGCTTCAGGCAGCTGTGATGACCTGCCGCTCAGAGTTCAAACAAGAGGATCTCTAAGAACACCCTTGATTAGCAACAGAGGCGAGCATCCTGGTTCTGCATTTGTACCACAGGCTGCTACACACAGTTGAGAGTGTGCAGGTATGAGG
The DNA here is from genome assembly GCF_030254825.1 of Meriones unguiculatus. Classification (NCBI taxonomy): domain Eukaryota; kingdom Metazoa; phylum Chordata; class Mammalia; order Rodentia; family Muridae; genus Meriones; species Meriones unguiculatus. Next base: position 11,761,209 of record NC_083357.1, on the reverse strand, counting down.
TATCAGGCAAGGCAGCATTTGAATCTTGCCTCTTTTACTTATAGCTGAGTGATTGTCAACAACCATCTAACACCCCCTTTTCTTCTGAAGACACAGGTTTTCAGGTTTTGAAGGTTGTACCAGTACTGTTTCCAGTGGACCAGAACAGGGACATTATGATCTGTTATTGTTATTTTGATACACTCTCAAGCTGACTTTCACTGATTTTTTTTTTCCAGAAGGTTTTGGAATGAGAACACAAAGAAAGTTCATGTACCTGTTAGCTGAGTATGGGTCCAGAGTTCGGTGACAGAGTCATTGGGTCTGCTGTAGATCTTGTCCAGCAGAACAGGGGGCGCCTCATCAAAGAAGTAGGAACACAGGGCTGAGATGGAGGAGGTGGGGCCACCAATGTTGAACCTGAGGGAAGTGGAGCCAAAGAGGAGCTGAGCTCACAGAGAGGCACCCAGTGTCCCGCTGGAGCTTAGATCTTTGTCCTGTGAGGAAAGGTTCTAAGTTCAGGATGCCTCCTCCCTGTGTCCCCTGCACAGTTCTATAGGTCATATGATCTGGAGGCTGTCACAGAGTACTAGCCTTTTGAGACTAAAGAGTCTGTGGTCAAAGCCTTCCGAGAATACTGACTGGGTGTGGTGGCTCTCATCTTTAATCCCAGCACTTGAGAGGAGGAGGCTGATGGAGCGTTGTGAGTTCAAGGACAGTGTGATCTACAGAATGAGGTTCAGGTCACTTGGGACTATATAGTGAGACTGTCTCAAAATAACAGTAACAAAAGGAAAATTAAAGAAAGGAAACAAATGAAAAGAAAATACTGGATTTGAGTCGTGCGCATATAAATTAATGTATTGAAGGCTCTGACAAGTCCTGTAATTGGGAATTTGTTGGCATTGTTTTCCCATGTATCAGGCTCCTCTGTGCTCACACCACCTGCGAATAGAACATAGAATCCGCCAAGCATAGTAACACAAGTTACTAGTGGCTCTTGGTGTGGGAGTCAACTCAAGGTTGTGGAGGCACACTGGGAGGGAGGAAGACTTCATTCAGCCTTATAAGGCCTTTGCCTCTCTGCCTGGGACTGACAACTATCAGGAGATTCTTTCAGCTGAAGGCCAGGAACCGTCGGAGCCCTTGACCTCAGCCTGTGGTCCCCGACCCAGGGACAGAAGAGTTTAAGCCAAATGTGGCTGTAGCTGGGACCTCCTTTAAAAAGTGTGTATGATATATTTAATTAAAAGGATGCTTGGCTTGGTGGCTGCCCTGGTTTTTTTAAAGGTATCTAAGGAATAAAGCTATCTGGACATGTATAAAACCTGGCCATGGGAAATAATCGCCCATGGAAGGATGTCAGCCTTGCTATGATCCAGCGTCACCTAGTGACTGTTAAGAGTCATGCGAAAGCTGCAAGTAAGCAGGCCTGTGCACTTAGATGGGCTGATGATTCTCCAGCTTTTCTCTTGCAGCGGAGAAGTGGAAAAGGTTCTCACGGGAGAGAAGCAGCCTGACAGTTCTCATACTCATGGATGGTGCTTGGGACATATCTAAAGATAGACCTGGGACTGGAGGGAGCCCTGAGTGTGGCCACTGCCTGAGGACTCTTGGGGGAGTGGGCGTGGTCAAGGGGGTCTATGACAGAAACTCACCAGGTATAAAGTGTTTCCTTTTTCTTTTCCTTTTCAGAAGCAGAGGGCAGTGAATGAGTGAAGATATCCAGCAACCATTTTGTTATGTAAAGCTTTCTTGTTACAATAGCATCTGCTCGTTTTGGAATTGTCCCTGGGTCCCTGGCTCTGTGATGCCCATGAGAATGGCTGTCTTGGGGGGTGGGGGCCAATTTGCAGAAGTACAAGCACAGTGGAGGGCTGAGCACCAGGGTTATAGATGATACAATCTCCCTTGGAGCTACTGACAGGGCTGGCTTGAGGCCAAGGATCAGCAGTTTTTAATCTTTCCCATCCCTGCCCATCCCCCATTTGATTTCTTTTGTTTTGTTGGGCAATAGATATAGGGTAATTCTTCACCTCAAATATACATTGGATCATTAGGAGAGCTTAAAAGGCTACCAGTGCTGAGGTCTCAGCAGCCAATCAGATCTGAATCTTTGGGCTAGCTCGCCAGATCCATAGCAGGTAGGTTGTCTGGTTCCTTTCTGCCCTTTTGAGTGTTTCATGGGGTCTTTCTTCCTCTTTGGTCTGTATCTCTGACTGTCCTTAACCAGTGCCATGGTTCAACCTGGCATCGCTGCCCAGCCCACTGACCTCATGTCGATGATCAGGGCATCTGTGTGCACAATCTTTTTCCAGATGTGCTCTACCAGCAGCTCGGAGACCTGGGTAAGCAGCTCACAGTCCCCAAACATGTCGAACCTCAGGTAGCCAATGTTGTCATCCAGTACATTTGTGTGGAAGGAAAACTTGATGAGATCTTCGAAGGCTTCTGGAGAGGGAATCTGCAAGAGTGGGCAGCTCAGTATCAGGAGAGCAGCAAGTGACGCTGCCCAGGACGGGGGGAGGGTACCATGGGCAACTGAGGAAATGGAAGGAGTCAGCAGTGTCTGGAAGGGTAGCATGTGGACAATGGGCCTGGGATCGGACCTGTGTGTGGTGTATGAGTCAGCCCTTGGAGAAACACTTTGCAGCCCACATCATATTGACAGCCACCCTGAATAGGAAGACACTGTTATTCTCATCTTTCTGGAACAATCTGGAAGCACAGACAAAGTGAGTAACTCATCCAAGGCCCTCTCGGGCAGGAATAGGTGAAGCCAGACAAGGAATGCACTCCAAACTCAATCCGTATACAGGAAAATAAAAATACAAATACAAATAAAGACATGACAGCTTTGGAAATTGTGATTCTGAAAACCCAGTACAGACTTGCCTGGTAAGACTCTACCCGTGCTGCAAGTGGTGGGATGAAATGAGCTAGACAGAGGGCAGAGAGGTCTGGGCGGCCTGTAGCCCCTCTTCCCCTTAGCTCTTGTCTGATTGCAGGTAGTTGCTCTGCGGCCAGGCTCCCTGTAGAAACTCCAACCTTGTATCTTTCTCCAGACCTCTCCATCGGCACAAGTCTGTATAGCCCTAGCATGCTGGTCATGCTCCCAGCATGACCTGCAACCACTGGAGGACTGGAGCTCATAGACCCCTTTCACCTGGAGAGGGGTTGTCCTAGCTCTAGGACATTTTCCTCATATTTGCCAGGGTCCCGGTGGGATCTCTCACACCCTTACTTTCTACTTGCCCACTTCTTGCCCAGTGACTACCTCTCAGATAAGCTGCCTCTATCCTAGTCCTCACATCAGACCAAGGCAAAGCCTTGCCTACTGGCTGTGACTGCACAGCAAAGCGGCTGACGAGAAAGTGGGCAGAGAGGCAGTGAAGTGCGCTTTGATGGAACACTCAGGCAGACTGGGGCCTCCGCCGATCCCACCCACTTGGCCTTGGTTGGGTAGCTTCCTTTTCCACACCTTCCCAGCAGTCACACTCAGCTTATAGCAGCTGCTAATGCCCCCAGGCGCTTTGCTGCTGGCTTTCAAATATTCTGACCTCAGCCACCTTGCTCCAAATTTCCCGTCAAGCAGGCCCTTTGACCAGACTTACACGCACACACCTCAACTCAGTCAGGAAGCTTAGTGTACGTTGTCTGTCCAGACACAGGTCTTTGGGCTTTGCGTTAGCATCCAACTGCTCCGGGACCTGTGTCCAGTCTCCACACTTCTAAGGACGCAGTGGATCAGGGTAACATAAACTTCATATTTTTGGGAAAGGAAAATCTCACGTTGGAGCCTCAGATAACTTGATGACCCCCGCCCCCCTTCCCTAACACTGCTGGTGGGAGCTCATGAAACTCCTGGGAACTCTTGCCTTCTATCTGGCTGAACCAGGAAGACCTTCTACTGCAAGTTTTCACGTTAGATTTGTTGAGCAATCTATAGAGCTGTTCAGGGACCGTGGCCCCAGAGAGTAGATGAGACAGCAGAGTGGCGGGGAAGAAAGCACATGGTTAGTAAGAACGTAAACACAGAGGTAAGCTTTGCGCTGTGCACATAACCACGCGCATGCCAGCAACTGGACAACTCACTCCTATGATTGGGCCAGGCTAGATCTCTCTTGTGTCTTACCTGCATGGGTACAATTCCGGGGATCCGGTCTTTGGCATCCTCCGGGATGTGTGCTGTCTTCAGGTGTGGGTCCCCAGAGAGCATCTGCAGGTCTGCCCCCAGCATCTCAGCCAAGGCCCCTTCTGAAGTCACCCTTGCATATCGGCTCTGCAGGCGGCTTAGCTTGGCAGCCATTTTGGCCCCCAACTCAGGGGATGCGTAGTTATCAGCCACCAGTTTCCCAGCTGTCTGCAGCACTGTGGGTACCTTGGCACGGAGGGCCACTATGTCCTGTGCCGTGGAAAGGGCTTCACTCATGGGCACAGTGATGTCAGGTTCCACGCCAGCCAAATCCCAGGCCTCACCAGTGGTGGCACTCAGGGCCATCTGGGTAGGCATGGAGGCATATAAAGGGCTGTTGCCCACCTGGTAGATGCCCACGGAGAGTGCCCCTCCAGCTGTGGGCTCTCCTATGATTGTGGCCCGCTGTAGGTCCTGCATGGTGTGGGCAAAGGCCTCAGCCGCAGAGCCACTGGTATGGCTCATGAGGATGTAGAGGTCCTTCTGGGGACCATAGCGCTGCCCAGCCACCAGTGGCAGGGTCCATATCTCTGTGATCCTGGATGTCGCCCTGTCATAAACAGAGTAGAGGTGCTGTCGGGGCTCTGCCTCAAAGAAATAGGAACAGAGTAGAGGCACGGCAGAAGAGTAGCTGCCAGGGTTATAGCGCAGGTCAACAACCAGGGCAGCCGTGTCCACCAGCCTCTGCCACACCAGCTGTACTAGCTGAGGCCCGATGGCCTTTACTGTCTCTAGCTCAGCCATGGCATCAAAACGCAAGTAGCCCAGCTGGCCCGGTAGCACATCGGTCTTGAACAGGGCCTCGATGAGATAGGAGAGTTCCTCTGGGGAGGGGATAGCAGGGGGAGGCAGGGGGACCTCCTCTGCCACCAGCTCGCCAGGGCTGTGGAATAGCAGCAGGCGGTGGTCCTCAGACACCTCCTGCAGGTCGGCAGTGAGCTGTGAGGCCAGTGACTCCAAGTCCACGGCTGTGCGGTAGGCCCCCTGGGCCAGCTTGGATTGCAGGAGAGCTCTGGCCTGGCCTGCTATCTCCGGCCGGGCGTAGTGAGCTTCCAGCAGTCGGCCAGTGCCCTCTACCAAGGCCCCCAGGCTGCGATGGAAATCCAGCACCTCCTGTGCTCTCTCCAAGGCCTCCTCGGCCAGCACGATGGCATCGGGCACCACCCCGCCCCCCAGCCAGGCCTCACCGTGGTTGTCGATAAAGGTGAGCACAGGTACGGTGAGCACCAGGCCACCATCTGGCGAGTCCAGCAGTGACACCGTGCAGGTGTGCAGCAGGCTGCCCGCCGTGATTTCACCTACCAGCGTGGCCCAGCCCAGCGACTGCATTAGAAAGGCAAACTCTTCGGCAGCAGTGGCAGTCCTGTGGCTGGTGAGCAGGTACACGCCGCGCTGGTTGCCGTACCGCTGGCCTAGCAGCTCCCTGTGGCTGAAGTGCTCCTGGGTGATATTGGTGCGGCGGTCGTAGGTGGTGAAGAGTCGCACAGGGCCGGCCTCAGGACCCTGAAAGTAGGACAGCAGCAGAGGCACAGCGGAGGACGGACCCCCGGGATTGTGACGCAGGTCCATGATGAGGTGCTCTGTGTTCTGCAGGGGCTCCCACACCTGCTGCAGCACGTAAGGGCCCAGGGTCTTCAGCACGGAGGCGTCTGCAAATTTGTCAAAGCGCAGGTAGCCCACATTGCCGGGCAGCACGGATACCTGAAACACAGAGCCCACTAGGGCCCTCCGCGCATCTTCTTCCTTGGGCACCTCAGGGGTGGCTTCTGGAGAATCATTAGGCCCAGCCTCAGGCCCAGAGGAAGTTTCTCTGGGTCCAGTGGCTCTCACCAGGAGCCTCGGGTCCTCTGACACGGCCTGCAAGCCAGCATTGAGCTTCGTCACCAGGTCCTCTTCAGAGACCACGGCTGAGTAGTCCATGCTAGCGAGGTGGTGTAGCAGGCCCGGCACTCGGTCCACCAGTGTGTAATAGTCCTGCAGGGCTTCCTGAAGTCGGAGGACAACCCCTGGCAGGGCACGGCGCAGGGTGAGGATGGCCAGGGCCTTTTCCAGGGCCTGCTCTGCAGGTGTCCCCACGCAGGGCAGCACTCCACTGCCTTCCCATGTCTGGCCACCTCCACCCAGGGGTCCCAGGGACCTGGACACGGGCACTGTGAGGAAGAAGTTAGACTGGCCGATTCTGAGCTTCTGGAGGTCCAGGGCACCACCCTCTGTGCGCTCACCGACCACGATGGCCCTGCGCATCTGCTTGAGGATATAGGCGATGTCCTCAGCCACTCCCCCAGTACGCCCACTGGTCAGGACTATCACATCCTTTTCGGCACTGTATCTCTCCCCTAGGACCTTGGGCAAGGTCCAGATTTCAGTGGTGGTATTGGAGGGGCGGTCATAGATGGTATCCACGTGCATGACGGTGTTCCCAGGGTTCAAGTAGGAGATGACGTAGGGGATCCCGGAGACATGACCACCTGTACAGTGCCTGAGATCTAGCACCAAAGAAGAGGTAGCCATGAGCTGCTTCCATATATGGGTCACCAGGAACTCCCCCAGCTCACTCAGTACCTCTTGGCCTGGGAGATCGTCCACTCGGAGGTAACCCACGTTGCCCTCCAGAACCTCGTGGTGGATGTTCCTCTGCATCTGTGCCAGCAGCTCTTCTCGGCTGAGGTTGGCGAGTGCTGGTGCTTGCTGGGGAGCCTCCAGCGCACTGGGCTCATAGGAGATGAGGAGACGAGGGTCGTTCAGGGAACTCTGCACTCCAGCCGTCAGCACGTGGGCCAGCGTCTGAGGGTCTGAGATGCTCAGAATCTCATGGCTCTTCATGGCTTGCTCAATGGCTGCTTGCATTCCCATGAGGTTCTCGGGGAAGCAGTAGTTATCCAGGAGGACCTTGGCCATATCCAGCACCAGGCTTGGCTGGAAGAGGTGCATGGGGCCAGCCAGAACACAGAGCAGTGTGGACAAAACCAGGACCCATCCTCTCATTATTGGGATCCCAGGGGCCCTTGCTCCTGGGTCAGAGCTCCCTTGGTTGCACAAGGCTGTGGTCCTGTTCCCGCAGCTGCCTTTCTCCCGTGCCCTTCTTAGCAGGCAGACAGAAGGTCTGGGGCTCAACTTGGGAGTTAGAGGTGAAGCTTCCAGCTCTAGTAAGCCTTTAATCCTGTCTAATTCAAGCACATGGGCCAGGGCACTATGAAGAAGAGGCCAGGGTGGTTTGACCCGGAAGGAACATTGCATCTCTTCTTACTGAGCCATGTCTGCATAGAATAACACAAATAATTGTATTTATCTTGAGTTCCTGCCCCGTACTGGGTCCTGCGACATGCTTTCCACACCTACAGTTTTTATGAAAGCCTTGCAAATGAGAATCATTAAATTACAAATAAATATCATCTTCTTAGTGCTGTGGGTGACCCGTGGTTCTGGAATTAGGCAGTTGCAGTTGGAGGTCTGATTCTGCTCCTGTTTATTCAGACTTAGGAAAGAATCTTATTCAGTAGACTATGTGAGTTATTGGGTAGATTAAATATAAAAACATTGCAATACAAAGCATTGTAGTGTCTGGAAATTACTGGTGAGTACTTTGTAAAAAGCATCATATATTTTATTTTATTGCGATTGAACCCACCATTTCACTTGGGGACAGGTGACAGATAGTGAGAAGGGGCTGGAAAGGCGGCTATCATCTCAGATACTGTGAAGGCTGAGTCTGGGGCCATTGTCAGCCTCAGGGATTGAAGTTTTTTCTTATACTCTGCTTATGCTCCTAGTTACAATATAGGTTTCCTCACAACTTCACAACAAGGTGAATGAAATGTCTGGACTTCAGTATAGGGTGTGACAAGCTAGACGGACGTGGAATCAATAATTTCAGATCAGATAAGGCTGACTGTGAGATCTAGTGAGTGTCATTCACTGTCAGTGGAGACCCCTCTTAGTCAGAGGCTCATCCCAGGGCTTTCAGCGAGAAGTGAGTGGCTCTCTGTGGTCTGAGACACACGAAGAACACACATCATTCTCATACCCTCAGGAACACACCTGCGAGCCCGTCTCAGGCACATTGCTATATTCTGCCTTTTTTCTTATGAAAGTGCTATGGATTTTTGCTTGTGACTGACTTTCTCTGGATATCAAAGAATATTTACCAGAGAGTCAGCACTTAGAACTCTTGTTTTGCCCAGGCAACCTCTTTCTTAGTGGGCACATTTCCATCATTCAGCAGGTACCCCATGGGTCTGACTGTAGGGGGTGTTGTTTACACAGAGAATAGCAGTTGGCATGGCCCCTTCTCATTTCCCCATTCTAGTGTCTTGAGTTATACCCAGAACTGGCTGGGCTTGGTGGGTAACAGGTAGAGTCTCATGGTGTTGTGGTAGAGTGCCAGAGAAGGTGATCTTTGGGGTGAGGACAAGAAAGCTTACTCTAAGCTGGAAACCCACAAGCCAATTTCTGGAAATCATTATCTGAAGATGTTTACCAAGTGGTTTATGAAGGCCAAAGAGGTCAATTAGCTAAAACAAACATACTTTTAGCTCATTAGGATTTGTTTAATACCCAAGTGACATATGGTCTCATCACTCCACTGTTTGCAGCCAATGGAAATGAGGCAGACTTACTGTGAGAATCAGACTGGGGTGGAAAGCCACAGACACAAGGCTTCTCTCGGGTGGCTGGGCCTTTTTCAGCCTCCACCTGGGAAGACTCAACTCCAAGTGTGCAATCAGAGTTCCTCTGAGGGCCTATCTGGTACTGCTGAAGCCCAGTCCAAGCTCTGGACAGGGAGAGGGTGAAGACTACCCAGAATAATGTTGGGTTTTGGCAACATTTCCAAAAGATGCTCTCCAAGGATGTGAGGTGGAAAGGTATACAAATGCACAGACTTGCCGAGTATGGGCTAAAAAACTACCTACAGCCCTTACAGGCCTTGGGAAACTGAATTCTTGATTGGGTGACATGAAATTAGGATATAGACAGAGGTCCATCTGTAGGAGAGCTATCTGCTCGTCCATTTGTCTGTGTACCGACCCTCTGTCCATATTCTGATGTTGTGGCCTTCTTGTCAGTTGTGCTTTACTGTCAGATACGACTTAAAGGAGAGAAGTTTTATATTGGTTCATGTTTTCAGAACTTTCATCTGGCTCCATTGCTTTTAGGCCTGTTGACAGAATATGCTAGAGCAAAGAAAGCAGAGAAATTTCTGCCCATCTCATAGCGGACAGGTATGAGGGAGGGAGAAGGTGCAGGATGAGAGAGGAAAGAGGGAGGAGAGAGAGGAGGAAGGACAAAGAGAGGGGGAGGTGAGAGAGAAAGGGGGAGAGAAGAGGGGAAAGAGGGGGAGAGAGGGGAAAGAGGGAAGGGAGATATCTCACTTTACAAACAAACCTTCCTTTGAAGGTCAAGAGTCACTCTTGACTCTTGAAGTGTAAAAGTAGAAACCTCCTCCCAAGAAGCTTTTGGTCAGTATATTATCAAAGCAACAGTAAAACAAAATAGCACCCCTTCCCAGGTACTTTCTTCGGTGATGCTTTGGGGTTCTCAGGCCTTGCTTACTCACAGAGTCACATGGGTCTGCCATTTCTTGGTTTGGCCTGATTTTGACATTATGAAAAAAACAATTATCTACCATATCAATTATTTCATTAAAAATGGCTAAGTTTGGCTGGGGAGATGGCTCAGTGTATAAAATGCTTGCCATAGAAGCATGAGGACAGGAGTTCTGACCCTCAGGACCTACATAACTATCAGATGAGCATGGTGGCTCATTTATAATCCCAGCACATAGAAGCAGAAGCAGGGTCCCCAGAACAAGCTGGCCAGATAGGCTGGTCTAACCCCTGAGCTCTTGGTTTAAGTGAGAGACCCTGCTTCAAGATGGAGACTGATGGACACCTGGCACCAACCTTTGACCTCTGCATGCATTAGCATCCCTCCCCACAGGCATACACACACGTGAACATGGGTACACACATGTGTATGCCACATAAACAAAAAATGGGGAAGTTTGTGAATGCCCCAAAGCACACATGGTTTTTATGATCAGTGTTTATTGTCCTTGCTTTCTATACACTTTGACCCAGAAAGTGACGGACTAGAAAAGTCCCTGACCCCTCAGAGCTGCACAACGTTTAACATATCAGCTATAGCAAAGGGGTAGAAGCCCTATCTACAGCCCCTGTCAATTCCCTGTCAATGATAATTCCTGTGTTAGGAACTATCATCACTAAAGGAACCATCAAGTCAAAACTGATGCTTGTGAGAGGGTGTTGCAGGGACGCTGAGGGTGCTCCAGGTCAGGGACATCTTTTCTGGTGAGTAGGGATGTGCACAATGGAATGAGTCCATTCCCTGGTAAACAGAAGTTGTCTGAGCAGGATGTGTCCAAGGAAAGCTAAGGTTAGCGGTGAGCCGATGGCTGTCTGCGTGGTGATCACCTACAAAGCATGGACTGCTATGAAGACAGAAAGGGGATCTAAGCCGGGTACCTCTGACTCAGCACAAACCATGTGGGGAGCCTGCGTTCAGGTAGGGGCACAGTTTCCTTGTTATCCTTGTTGAAGATGAAGCTGGGACAATGCAAGACATACTCCCTGACTGGGGGCTTCTCTGGCACATACCAGGGCAGAAATAACAGGGTCATCAGACTCTAGGGCAGGCATTCCACATCCAAACATGATTCCGTCTCCATAGATTCATGAGGCCTGAAACCGCTCCCAGACACACGTCCCCCTGTCTATGTGTCTGACACATTTTTCTCGGCATTGTTCAGCTCTCTCCCCTTTTCCCCAGCACAGAGAAAACTCATAAAAGGCAGAGGACAGCCTGTCAGTGGGCAGCATAGGGACAGGGCCCTGCTTCCTGGGCTTCAGTGTCTTCATGCACATTGCAGTGACTGCTTTACAATACACAGAAAGTGCTCTAGCATCTGTGTGCAATGTGGCATTGCAGGTGGGTGCGTCAGCCACGTGAACGACCCCAGGTCAGCCAGATCGCATTTCAGTCCATGGCTATGGGTGAGAAAGTTTTGACAGATGCTGTGCGAAAATAATCCAGGGGCACGAAAGCCAGAGACTCACTTTGAGTCTCTCCTTCTGTGTTTTGTCCTGTGTCCTGCTACACGTCAGTTTGTCCTGAGTCACAGAGTATGTTGTCTCCCCCTCACTCCCCAAGACTTGACCAAACCAAGTGGTTAATGGTCTTATCTCCAGAAAACTCAAGACCATGAGCAGCACAAGCCAGGAGGATGTCAGCTTTCCATGGTGGGCCCTGGCAACTGTGTAACAGGGTGTCATGTGCCTAGAGATGGAGATGTTGAAGATCAGGATGTGCTTCTGGAAAGGGAAGTCCTCTGTCGCAGCAGCCCAGACAGGACCTAAAATACAGGTGCATGCAGAGGGGCATCGCCTGCTGTCTACTTTTTTTATGACACCTAAGTGAAACTCATGGTGTTCCAACCTTGTCCTCTGCAGAGCCCTGGGGTGGGAGATGCTTCCCTGAGCAGGGACTGGTGCTCTCCAGAGCTGGAACATCCCGTAGGCCCTAGAGGGTGGTACGAGATTTTGGGGCCTCCCTCACAGGCGATGGTGCTTGGGCTGTGCAGCTATAAATTGGGGGTGGGAGTGGGCAGAACACTGGGCTGGGGAAGGAGAACAGGGGTGAGCTTGTGGGTAGGGTTTGGCTGGAGACAGGGGCTTCTGAGCATGACAGGGGTGGACAGACACTGGCAGAGACACCCTTCAACACTGGGGGAGATAACCTGAGGTTATCTGTCTCCTGGAGAGAGACATTCTGGTCTAATGTAGGGAGGAGGGGGCACTAAAATGGGGCAGCTAACTCCAACTTCCAGCAAAATTCTGTCTACATAGCCGCTCATGGCAGCACACATGTGCACGCGCACTGACAGACAGACAGACAGACACACACACGAGCACACATGCACACAAATGCATCCACTGACTCTGATGTACATATGTCACACACCTTTATCCTGTGGAAGCTTCATGTCCTTCCCTTCTGACTTCCCAACCCCAGGGGAAGTAATGGCACATTTCCTAGGTGTTAATCAGCAAGTGAGCAGGGCTGGGGAACTGGAGAGCCTGCAGCTCTAACCTTCCAATCAGGAAAGGCACACACCAGGTGTTAGACTTTATTTCTATGTAAAACTCTCACACACACACAGAAACATCACCAGGATCCAGAGAAGATGTCACCACCCACCCCATCTGTGAACGGTGCTACCACACCATGCTGCCTGGCTTGTGTTAGAAACTTACCTTTTCTCCAGCTCAACCAATTAAACAACACTCCATTGTGTTTAGTGTTAAGAGTTGTTCATTGATTCCATGTAAACATTTAAAGCAGACCATTTTTAAAAATTATGTGGATGTGTCAATCAATAAGAGTTGTCCAGATCTCTCCAAGCCCTCCTGGGCCCTAAGGGCATCGGACTGTCTCTCTTACCCCGTGCAGTCCTGTGAGCCACCGGGAGAGTCATATGGAAAGTTGAAGCACAGGAATGGAAATGCTGTCCTCCCTGGGGGACACAGTACTCAAGGGAGCTGGTACCTGTAGGCAGAGTCAGTGACAGCAAGTGAGGAGCAGAGCTCTCCTCAGATGCCAGGAGGCTCACCCAGGAAAGCTGGACTCCTAGTCACTTGAGTGAAAGTCACTGAGGAAGGCAAATAGACACATTTCATAGTTGACCAAGAGCACATTTAATCACAACAAAGTTGGACCCCAGCCTGTCCTCTGTGGAGACTTAGGCAAGAAATGCACCTGCCTGGGGTGCTGGCCAGACAGAGTAGATCATTTCAGAGGCCCATGCAGTAGGCAGCCCTTCTGGTCACAGGATTGGAACGAAGGATTGCAAGGGGCCTTGTCTGACTCCTGAAACATATGAGGACTGCACCTGGTCAAGGTGGCTCAGATCACAGCGAGCGCCCGAGGGCTGAGGTCTCGAACTGCTTCTCTCCATTCTGTATTTGCTTGGAGATATTTATTGGGGCGGGGTGTGTTTCAATTAGAAATCACACGGCCACAGAGTGGGCCTGAGCATGGAGCAAGCAGCCTATTCATAGTGGTGGGAATGAACCTGGGCCAGTCCTGCCTGGCCTCATGCTAGGCTTCCCATATCTGGTGACTCCCTCAGGATGCTCTAACCTGATAAACTGCCTGGGACACTTGGGAAGGTCCCAGCCTTCAGAGCCCCACAGACTCGGGGTAGAATCCCAACACTGAGTCATGGCAATTGCCTGGCAGAGTTTTGGTTTCTACAACCGACAATCAGAGGTCACGGTGTACATCTCGGGTGGGGTGTGGGAAATAACATGAAATGACAGTTCAAGTCCATTTCCTCCTTCACTCCTGACGATACTGGAATGGGTTCCCTGGACCCATTCCTGGACCCTGTAACTTCCCTGACTCTGCCCATCACCTGTATCTTCAGCTAGTTTCTCCTTGGTTTTCTGCTGTCTCCAAATCATCTCTTCTCCAATTTCCTTTCCATCACCTCCTCCCTACCCATCAACCTTTCCAGGGCCTCTGCCCACAGAGGGTCACACCCCAGTCACTGTCAACTCAGCAGAGGAACCCACTGGTGCAGGAGGGGCAAGTGGCTTCTTTCCTTCTCCAGGATGGGTTCATATCAGCTTAGCCCCTGTCGTGGCCAGGGGGATGCAGGGCCTGTCAGGACCTCTTCCTTCTCCTGCACCCCCACGCTGGGTGTGCCAGGACTACCTGCACCCACACTCTGCCACACTCATTCCTTCATAGTGGTACTTGAGGGTCGGCACCCCCATGTCATCCTTGTACAGGATGGAGATGGGACTCAGTTTGGTCGGGACGCAGCAGGCTTTGCCCACCTTCGTGGGGAACTTGAGATGCACCAGGGTCTGCACGATGGCGTGTTTTGTGGGCGTCACGTCATCAGCCAGCGGGAAGAAGCAACCTCCTTTACACTCGTAGGCGTCATACTCCTTGGGCGCGATGATCCAGCTGTCCCAGCCGATGTCCTCAAAGTTCACCCTGAGAGAGGTCTTCTGGCAGTGGCTGCTGGCCCCAGTGCTCCTCTTCCTTCTAGCTAAAAACGGTCCTACAGCTGTGCGGCCATCTGCTCCCTCCTCCTCCTCCTCCTCGTGGCTCCCACCTGCCTCCTGGTAACCACTCTTGGATGTCCTTACAAACACCGTCTCCTGCTCGTGGCCAATCATCTCCTTCAGCTCCAGTCTGGTCTCCTTGGTCCCGTTGCTGCGGTCATTGGAGAAGACGACAAAGAAGGGCAGGTTTTTGGAGCCTGGAGGGACACTGATATCCAGTGTGTCGCAGCCCTTCTGATGGTTTGTCACCGTCACCTCCAGCTTGTTTTTGTTGGTTGTGGAGTCTGCCCTGACCCACCGCTTCACGGCACTCGACACTTCCAAGGTCTCCCAGCCCTCATCCTGAATGTTCTGAGATACCAAGAAGGTCTTGGTCCCCGAGGCGCCGTCCCAAGCCTCATCTACATCCAAAACATCGTAAATGACCATGCTCCCTTCCAGCCCATGGGTGGAGTCCACATGATTTTGACAGGAGACGTAGAGACGGAGCTCAGCCCTGGTGATCTGCTCATGCCTAGGGATGGAAATGTTGAAGATCAGGATGTGTTTCTGGAAGGGGGAGTCCTCTGTGGCAGCAGTCGATATAGCATCTGAAATGCAAACACATTTCGTTTTTATGATACCCAGTGTCCATTTTCATGATACCAAAGCTAAACTAAACTTCATGGTTTGCTTTGAGGGATGTCTAGGATGATAGATTTTGTGACTTTTAGCTCCACTCTGGGTCACTTCGAACCTTAGTAGAAGAGCATTTGGGAAGGTTCTCTTGGGATTGTTCCAGGGAGAGCAGAAGCAGGTACTTCCAGATACGGTTAACAGTATCTACTATTTATTGATCACCTAGTGTGTGCCTGGCATTCCACTATGAGTTTGGGAGAATATAGTTATTATCTCAACTTTACACATGTGGAGATCCCTATCCACAGCGTTTAACTGTCAGAGTGCATGCAGGTAATCGGCATCCTCACCTAAGGCAGGACAGAAAACACACTGTCGGCTTTAGAGTGAAAATGCTGCAGTTCTGGCTAGGGGCAATCCAAGTCCATTTTTAGATAAAGCAAAACATTGCAGCATTGGAATGTTTAAATAATTTGGAATGCTGTTAATAACTTTCATCAAAAGTGAAAGTGGATGTGGATTTTTTTTTTTTTTTGTAAAAAGTATCTTCATATTAACAGATTTGTCGTGTTAGGCAACAATGGGGCCTCATAATTGTCTGTTTCCCATGGCTCCTGGGCCAGGGCTTGACCACAGACACTGCCATTTGTGAGTGCCTGCCCACACTCAATCACTGCCTATTCTTGGGAGCCATGTTCTGGTACAGCCCGTGGATTCTTGGAGGCACAGATAGTTTTGCACACGGTGCTCCTTCTGTCTGCAGGCATGCCCTTGCTAAAGTGCAGTACGTGACGCAGGCACGGCAAGAGCTTGACCGTGAGCAAGGAAACTGGGAAATTTAGAAGCATGAATGAGGAATGGAGGTGTCAGTCCTGGCCCTGGCCCTCACTGGGCTTTTATCCTTGGATAGTTTTGAGCTTCTTGGTGCCTCAGCTTGCTCTCTTGTATAACGGGGCCCATCTTAATTTGCTTTTATCAAGGTGTCACATGGAACTTACAGGCCAGTCAGGAGCCAAAAGTTGTTGCGCAGTTGCTACTTCTGTGCCCCTCCCATGCAAGCCCAGCGCCTGTGACAAAGCAGGTGGCCCTTAATCAGGCTTTCCGTAGTCTCCTCACTCCTCATAGACACATGGTTCCAGCTCCCTAGTAATCCGGTGAACACTCTGGTGGATCTGGCAGTACGAATTGTCCTTTGCATTTATGGCCTAAGGTGCTCTTACTGCAGCAGACACAAGAAATCACATGCCCACTGGGATTAGATAGACGTTTCCTGGGACACATGTATGTTGTTGCTGCTGCTGAATGTGTGTAGCCAATGTGTCAGTGACATATATGTAGGTGGATTGGTGTCTCTGGTTGGGCTTCATATATCAGCCCATGAATATGATGATTTAGGCCGAAATTTAAAGGAAACAACAGCAACAAAAACCAGCAGCCTTTCCCCTAGGCAGAGATCATAGACGGTCAATCCTAGGGACCTCGTGACTTGCAACCTATATGTCTTTAAAAAAATGAAGCCAGCCAGGCACAGTGACACAAGTCTGTAATTCCAGCACTTGGGGAGGCAGAGGCAGCCAGATCTCTGTGAGTTCAAGGCCAGTCTGGTCAACAAAGTGAGTCCAGGACAGCCATGGCTACATAGAGAAACCCTATCTTGAAAACAAACAAACAAACAAACAAAAATGAAGCAATATTAAAAAAAAAATAAGGCAAATTCCCATGAAACTTCTGTTGGGCAGTCAGAGAAAACTCAGGAGCATCAAGCATGCATGCTGACTGTGTCATTAGACACGTACATGCTCTGCAGGTTGGACAGACATGGCCAGGGCTGGCTGTGGCCCTGCACTGGGCCTCCTAGGCATTTGCAGATCTCTGGCCCAGAACGAGAGAGAACCTGGTCCTTCAGAGGGAGATGGCAAAGCAGGAGAAGGGAGCTGCTTCTGTATAGGATGTAGGGTCAGTGACATGACCTTGCAAGGGTGCCTGGCCTGGGTTCCTCAGCCCTGGCAACCCCAGTAATTCATACTACCCAGATTCTGGTGTTCTCTGAGTTACCAGTTACAGCCCTCAGCTCCCTGTTTGTCTTCTGGTCTTCTTACACCAAGGACCCTTACACTGAAAACTTATTGGACAGACACACTGCCTGCTTTGCTGATGAAGATTACGATCTGGGTTTAAGAAGTGCTCTACATGAGAGAAAATGGCTTTCCCTCAGGGCTGAAAAATATATGTTTATTGCAGGTTCAATGAGTGATCTATTTCTAAGTCAGAAGAAGACAGGAAGGGAGAGAAGAAGGTAGGAAAGGAAGAGGAAGGGAAGTCAAGAGGAAAGGAAAGGGAGGAGAGGGAAGAGGAAGACTTGAGAAGGGAGGAAAAAGGAAGCAGGGGAGGTGGGAAGGAAAGCAAGGGAGACTGAAGGCAAAAGATGGGAAATTGAGGGGGGAGGAGAAGAAGAAAGGGAAGGGGAGGGGGAGAAGCAAGCAGAAGCCTGGCGTCCTTGGTAACTACCGTGGTAAGTGGCTATGTGCCCCAGAGGCGGGAGCTGGGCTGCGCATCAGCTCGCGCCGTGTAGATGGACAGGCCTGATGACTTTGCACTACTCTGTCGGGAAGCCCGTTAGACATACACAGATGCTGGGCTGGAAATTTGTGTTTTCACCCTGTTTTATTCCTTCACTTCGGTGGAAACTTGAGGCTCTGCTTGTGGTCAGTGGCTCCCCACCTAGAAGAGCCAGTTCACTGTGGGGACAGCGTCCCCGGACGTCCCACCCCGTGGCACCCTGGAGGAGGCACGGTACCTTCCACGCTGAAGCTCCGCACGATGTTGGAGGCAGGCGTGGCTGACTTGTCGGCAGTGTACCTGTTGTACAGGTCGATCATGTACTGGGGCGGCTCCGCCCTGGTTCTGTCCTGGGAGGGAATGCCGCTGAGGTTAAGGCTTCGCAGGAAATCCACCTTCATGTTCTCCAGGAACATCTTCAGGTCAAAGATGCCCTGCTCGCCACCTCCGGGCAATCCCAGCGAGCTGCGCTCCTTTCCCCCGGCGGATGCCTGGCCCCAGCTTTGCAGCGGCTTCGGGTGTGCGAGACAGACCAGCAGGAACAGCATGAGCAGGGCCCCCCAGAAGGCCCCAGGGGACATCTTGGGCCCTGAAGGGGGGGGCTGTGGGGCTGTGGTGGTGTGCCACTAGGTGCAGCGAGGAGCCCAGGAGGAGCAGGCCCACATCATCCCCCTGACTACTCTGCAGGGAGTGCGGCGGGCTCCGGTTCTCCCCAGCAATCTGACAGTCTCCCACTCTTCTTATCTGGGTGTGGATGCCACGCTCGGACCCCTTATCTAAGGCAGCTCTCTTTAATGAAGACTGTATAAACATCTTACAAGCGCGAGGGCTGCTGGGAAGGACACTGACTACTGTAAAGGATCGGCATTTCTCCGGGGGGTCATCCACCCTAATTAGGATCTTGGGTCATTTCCTTGCTGGCTTGGCTCAGCAGACTATGCAGGCAGGGGGCACGCCATTCCCCTGGACCAGAGGAACTCTGACTTCAGGAAGTGAGGCTGGAAAGTTCCATAAATAGAGAAAGCTCACCAGGTACCCCTGAGGATGGCACAGAGTGTGGGGGCCAGGAAGGTTGGGTGAGGTGGGGACTGCATCGGGGTTAGAGCGAGACTGGTCCTCCTGGTATTGGGGCCCAGCAGTGTAACTAGGCGTCGCCATCTTGAGGAAAGAGCTCTGAGTGCTCAGAATGGAGTGTGCACAGGCCCAGAACACCCAGGGAACCTGGTGGCTTCACAGCCAACAATGAGGACTCCAGTCAACCCCCCCCCATTGCCCCTCCAAGCTGAGGCCTCTCCTCCTGAAAGCTTCCCTTTCAGGAGCATAGCTGTAGAGACTTAGAGAAGATGCGTTAGCACACGCATGGGTCCTGCCAGCAGGCGGTGTTCAAGCTACCTTCCAGTGCAGGGCCTGACTGAGCTGGGTCTGTCAGGAGGAGGAAGCTCTGTCTAGGCCAGCTGCTCCGCAGTACCACAAACACGTGTCTGAGCACCCGCCCTGTCCCTGATCTGGGTGGTGCTGGCGTGTGCAAGTGCACATGGACAGGTGTGTGCGCGCGTGTGTGTGAGAGAGTGAGTGTGTGTGTAGATGTGTGTGTTTGTGTGTGAGTGTGTGTGTGAGTAAATGTGTATGTATATGTGTGTGTGCATATGTGTTAGGAGTATGACTTAGTTCATGTCAGCAGGGAAATCACCTGGGTCATAGGGCTCAGCCAGGAGACCCACACAGCAGCCGGGGCACACAGGAGCAGCTGGGCAGTTCAGAGACTCATCCCATGCCCAGAGATGGCGCCTAGCCTGTGAAGGCCACTTATGATAGCGCCATGATGGTGTTTAAAAGAGGTGTCCCCGTGCTTGGCCTCCTTCTATTCCATCACAAGTGGCACAGAAAGAAGACAACTGGAAATATTTGGGATGAGTGGCAGCCTACTCCAAGGAAGGTGAGGTATGATATTCTGTGCTGTCAGGGCTCCTGAGGGGAGAGGTGGGGGGGGTCAAGAAAGTTCAGGACGTTGCAGGATGGGCCATGGCGGGCTGTGGTTAGAGATCTTGGCATGGGAGGGTGAAAGCAGGAGCTGCCAGACGGAACCTGTCCCCACCCTTTTAGGGACACGATGAGGCGGAGAAGGGAAGGGGACAGCTGAGGAGTCACTGGTTGGGGAGGGAGTATGCTGGCCCCCACTCCATGGAGGAAGTCTCAGGGCTGGGAGAAGGGAACAAATCCAAACCCAGGAGATGGAGCTGGAGAATGAGGCGGCTAACCTCACGATGTGCCACAGCCTCTAAGGTCAGTAGGACCCCTTCCACACTCAAGGGACTGAGCATGAGGGCCACACAAAGTGCACGTGTCTCAGAGGTCACAGGCAACTGCAGGTTTGCAGCTGAGAGTTGCTTGAGTCAAGACCAGCGCTGCCTATGAATTTCCTGACCAGCGGCCCCTTCGAAGAGTGTAGCAGGGTTGTCTCAATGATAGTGAACACAGTCACTGAAGAGCAAGGCCTAAGAGGACTGTCTATGCAAAATCACTTCATTCTTCTTAAAGCCAAAATGCAACAGCACAAGGGTCCCAAGAACCAAAATGTTCTAGACCTCTGCCTGGATGTGCAGAGGGCCCTGACATCACTCAGTTGAGTCTGTGCCAGTCTGGAGACAATTGTTTGGTAGCTTGCTGCTATACAATGTCCTTGAACTTACACACCCTCTAGAAGGAAAGCTGCAGCATCTCTCAGATTTCAACAGTTCATCCTGGGTTTGAGAAGCCTCAGATTTGGCTGTTTTCACAGAGTGAAGGAGCAGAACCTTGTGTCTGGTCCAAGACATGCCAATAAGCGCTTCTGCATGTATACACAGTTCACAAAATGCTTCGAGAGCCACCGGATTCCGTACATAATGCTGTTTCTGTGGTCAGAATGAAGGTGGAGCTGCTGTGATGGAGAAGATTAGGTGTCTGGGTAGGGTGGGAGGGCATGAGGGCGGGTTTTCAGAAGACTGGAGGCCAGCAGCGCAGTCAGATAAGGAAGAGCTGGGCGTGGCTGGAGGAGAACACTGCGGGTGCCATCTGTATTTGAGCACTTGATGTCGGTGCGATGAGGAAGTAAGGGGTGGCCTGGCTGGGAGTCCAGGGGGAAAGCAGCTGACAGGCTCTGGCAGTGAGCTGTGCACGGCAGCGCTGAAACGAGAGTTCAACTTAGTCTGTTCTACTTTCACAGCCCTTGGAAACAAAAGCTCCCGCAGAGAGTGGCGTTTCGCAGGTTTCTGCTCTACTCCTCAAGCTGCTGAGGGCCATCTGAGCTTGGCTCCCCTTCCCTGCCTCTTACAATTGTCACTTAAGTCTAATCTAGTCCTAGGCTCCCACCTGCAGTCTCTCCCAGCACTCTTGATTATATGAGCTGGGGGGTGAAAAGGTGTTTATTTAAAGCTCTGTTTATTTATTCGAATATTTAGCATTTGCTATGTGTCAAATAACATGTTGAACTATATAGCTTCTACCCCCCATATCTGTGGGTTCCATATTCTTAGAGTCTATCACTCTCAGGATGCTAAACATTTGAAAAAAAAAAAAAAAACAAACACATCTATATTGTGTGTGTAGGAATTTCCCCCTAAATAGTACAGCACAACAACTGGATGTGATTTTATTTTATTTTAAAATATATTTGGACTCTCATTGGACACATAGAAACCGCACATTATCTGTGGAGTGCAACAGAGTGTTTTAATTCATATACACAAAATAACGAGTTGGTCAGAAGAATTGCTCTATCTATCAACCAGGACATGCATTGTTTTATTTCTGCACTGCTGTGTTGTTGTTTTGTGGTTTTTGAAAGATTTATTTTTATGTGTGTGCATGTGTGTGTGTGCGTGTGTGTATAAATTATGTAAATACAGGCACCCAAAGAGAGCAGAAGAGGGTGTCTGATGCCTTGGAACTGGAGTTATAAGCAATTGAGACATGGATGATAGGAACTGCATTCACGTCCTCTGAAAAAGCAGCAAGTGCTCTTATCTGCTGAGCCATCTCTCCAGGCCATTTCATAAAAGAGATTCAAGCATCCTCAGATTTTGCTATATGTAGGAGAACCCTCTATCCATTTCCCACTAATTCTGAGGAACAGTGCTTAGAGAAAATGCTTAGCAACATAATACCACACACACACACACACACACACACACACAGAGAGAGAGAGAGAGAGAGAGAGAGAGAGAGAGAGAGAGAGAGAGAAAGAGAGAGCCAAAAAGCACAAGACCACCAGCAAATAAAGGCATAACTAGTGTACAGTTTACACACACGTCAGAACCACCGGCCAGGATCACACAGCTTTCTGGTCTGAGCCTTTGTATTTCTCGCCAGCTCTCAGGTGCTAGTGTGGCTTGATCTACGAACCAGAGCTTCAGTTCTAAGCAGCGTGCTGACTTAGTCACAGGCCAGGAGTGTCCAGTGTCTCGGTGCTTATCATGGGGCAACTGGAAGCAGGTTCTCAGGGCAGCTCTGCTCGTACCTGGGAGTAATCTACTCCAGTTCTGCCTCAGGCTACCCCATGCAGCTTTCATAAGGACAAATTTTTGCTCCTCTGAACAAGTGTACGTGGTTTGTCTCTCAAGAACTTCAGGGAAGAGAGAGGTGTCCTCTGAGATGCTACATCTGCAAAAGAGGCTGCTTTATGAGACAGAGGGGTCAACAATGCCATCAGCTTCTTCCAGCACAGAGTGGGGCTGTCATCATTCACATGTCCAGTTTGCCACACCTCAAAGCCATCATGACACTCCCAGAGGATACACATCCTCCTGAGTACTGTGCAGCCTGCTTGTCTCAGCTTGTCCTGACTCGGCCCAGAAATCTAGAGACAAATTCGGGGTGGAGGGCATGCAAGGGTACCAGAAGGAACTAAATGGAGCTGTCACAGGTATGAGAAGAGAGCGAACAGTTCAATGTGAAAAAAATGAGTGGGGAAGGCAACAGCAGGATCCAATATTTGGAAGAAAGGGTGGAGTAATTTCACTCCCCAGCATTTTAATTCATTTTGCTATTCCCATAATTATATTCTACTATGCTTCCAGAGCATCTGATAGGGCAAGCAGAGCACCAAGTCTGCAGGTCAGTTTGAGACAGCCGCATCATCTACAACAGCTTGGAAGGACTCATTTGACTTCCTGTGCATCCCTCCAGGGATAAAGGACTAAGGTAGCATGTGTTGGTGGGCACAGCTCTGCCTCACCTGACTAACCAGCAGGGGTAGCTGTGTATGCACACGTCCTAGGGTGCCTGGAGCACCTCAGAGGATGGGATGTGAGGATGGGATGGGATGTGGGGATGCTGGCAGACTCCATCGAGTCCAATTGTATCTCTCTTACTCACCCATTCTAGATGCTCTTGCAATTCACCCAGACCACAATGCTGTCATTGCGGCCTTCTTCATAGCTGCCCAACCTTCACCCGCCATCGGAGTTGCCTGAGCAGAGGGTTGTAGAATTGGGAGTTGGCAGTCCACCTGGGGAGGGGAATCCCAGAAGCAGAAGTCGCTGCTCATCCAGCTCCCTTCCCCAAGGTTGCACTGGCTGATGGACCTTGCAGACAGCAGAGCACCCCACAGCTCAAGATGGAGGTGCTGTTTGGATGCGAGTGGTGTGCACAGTCCCACGTCTCCCTCCTCATCTCACCTCCATTTCCAGGAACACCAGCTTCGGGAGTGCTAAACTCAGCAGCCCTAACTCATGTCCCTCGTAGAGAAGCCTTGGCAGCTGGACAGTCTTGGTGGTAAGGCTCCAGGCCAGCGTCACCCCCCAAGCCCTGGCTGGGGATTGTGGTACATCTGCTTCAGATTGGAGCTGTATGCTTTTTAAAAATTGCCCAACCCCAGGCTTCAAGCAGAACTGCTGCGAGGAAGGGAAAGATCACGTCATGGTAGAGTCCTTTGGGGTTGTTTCTGTGACAGGGATGCTGGAGACAGCTATATATTCTACAAACATGCAAAGGAGATAATTTGGCCCTTCCAGTTCCTCTTGAACTGTGGACCTCCTGAGATATTCTCTAACTGCTTATGTCAAATCTCCTTCTGTTTTTGTAACCCCTGACTAAAAGACCTATTCCTGTCCCTCAAGACAAAAGCTGCCACAGGCACTTGCCAATCAACTAGGGTAGGGATATGAGAAAATTTTAGGAAGGTAACTGTAGTATGCTGGAGCCACATCCCATGTTGTTGCTAGCCCAAGGTAGGTATTTACAGACTGGATAGGGGAACAATCGGTTTTTAGAATGGGTAGCATTCAGTTTTTCCAGATACCACTGTGCCTTTAATTTATTAGCTTTCCATAAAAACACAGAACACTCACAATCTACAGTATACAAAGTATAATTTACAAAAATATAAAATCTTGGTTATTTTTTAGTATTCCAACATATTACTGTATGTGTTATCTCCATACGCATTTTCAAAGAACCCACACCTAACCTGCACTATTACCTCTTCTGTGGGAGATGGGGGTCAACTCTTTTTTGTTTTAAAATAAGAAGTACATATATTAAAAGAAGAAACCAATCTTGATTACATGTGCACATTGCATGTATAAAAGCCTGTGTAGTGAAATGTAAGAGAAAACACCCACTCATGCCATGATTTAGGCCCTGTGTCTAGTATCCAGCCTGAGGGTTTTAAACTGCTATAGGAATGAGTACACCAAGGTTTGCATACTCTTTCCAGGCTTTGAGATGATGAATGTGTGGAGTCAACATGGGAGATACATGCTATGTCCAGGCTTCGAAAAATGTGGGTAGGGTTTATGGGCAAATTACAGACCACAGTTAATTCCAAATTCCTTCCAGGAACTCGAAAAGTCTTTACAGAGCTACCACGAGCAAGGAAAAAGTGGAAGAACGAGGGCATGGTGGACAGATTCTTCTAGGTCCCGGCAGGGCTGCCTGTAAGTTCTGTCTAGCACCCCGAGTCAAGTCCTGGCTCCAAGAATGCCACTGTGCAGGACAGGGATAAAGCAGGACTGTCTTCCACCTCGAAGCCATCTTACCGACAAGCACAGGTCTCTACAGACATATTGGGGTACACCTTCAGAACCACATTCCGGTTCTCATCCAGGAAAAGGACTCCAAGGGAGTTCATCTTGTCTGGAACACAACAGGGCTCTGGGACGCCAGGGACAATGCCCACAGCTCTGACGATGCTCTGGATAGTGGCATGATTGGATGGGCGGACAATCTGCAAATGAGAAGAGACAGTTAGCTCAGAGCTTGTGGTTTACTGCTGTTTCTTGAGTGAGGCCATGCAAGGGGTGGCCTGGAAGAAAAAGCCTCTGTCCAGAGCTGGGCCCACGTTTCTTCTGAAATCCTTACACGCTTAGTCCTGGTGCCCCTGAGTTCGCCCACTTAAAAGGATGGCACATCTGCTACATGAAACTGGCCTCTCGGGGGCACCTGCTTGTCACCTTTGAGGAGCACTGAAGCTGGAAGGAGGCTTTTGCAAGGGAAAGCCCAGAACCATGGCTCAGCCAGCAGACATGCCTCCAGAGCAACCCTGGTTAAAACTAAAATGATATGCTTGGTCTGGCAGACAGGCATTTCAGTATGTACTTGACTTGGGGTGACAGGTGCCACGTTACTCTGTCTTCTCATTTTGACATCTTATAAATTTACATGGACAATGTGACCTTCGTTGTACTGACATGGACACCATGGCTTAAAATGGCTAAGAAATATGATCAAGATGTCTCAGTTAGAAAGCTGCCTGGCTTGGAAACTATGGTCACTTCTGGAAACAGAACACAGACAGCCAGCTTCAGCTCTTGGCTAGCTGATCAGAGCTGTCACCGACAAGAAGCCTTAGGTTGTTGCGGGAGAGAGGAGGCAGCAAGAGAAGGACAGCGGAACCTGTACGTGCAGGGTTCGCTGGCATTCCGAAAGTGGGGAGGCAGCAAGCCAGCCCGATAAAGTGAGCAGCTGTGCGCCCACATCTGTCCTGGGCCCATGCGAAGCACTTAAGCAGGTCATCTCTCTCTCTCTCTCTCTCTCTCTCTCTCTCTCTCTGCCAGCTGCCTCCCTTCCTCTCTCTTGTGCATGTGTGGATTTGAGGAGAAGCCTCTTAATTCCAGACAGATTGTATGGCCCACATCTGGGCCTGGGATTGCCTACTGGGTCTGTTTGTTGAGGGTCAAATTGGATTTACGCACTGACTTTCTTTCTTGGAAGATCTACCACAGAGGATTCTGCAGCGTTAGCTGAGGGGGAACTGATGTGGGTGCTGGGTGTTGACACAGCCAGCCGACTGTAACATAGGCTGTAGGATGATGGATAGACGGAGTTAACCCGGCCTGGGAGAAGGTGAAAACTCAGGGCCAGGGAGATAAAACGGTCCAGGGCAATGTGTCTTTCAGAAGACTGTGCACTGTGAAGTCTGGCTCGGACGCTGGATATAGCAAACCAGGGGCATCCCACTGGGAGGGCTACTGCAGCAAAAGCAGTCTGATCACAGCGACTGGTGCTCCTGCTTCACACTACACAGATACTGAGAGAGCCTTAGTCAGGAGGAAACATTGGACACCTTGTCCACTGGGAGGCAGCACTCACTCAGTCTCTGAAGATGTCTGCTCCGTGGGAATGCCCTCTTCCCGTTTCTAGGAAGAGATGCCTTGCTAATTTTAAGATCCCAACCCAAAGCAAGACATAGCAGAGCATGTCTCCGATCCCAGAAGCTGAGTGGCTAAATAGGAGGACTGAAGCTAGCCCGCCATATATGCAGAGGGACCAACTTAGAAAAAAAGAAGTCAAAGCCAACATTTTTTAAAAAGTACCATCCAACAAAATAAACCCTAACAGGCTGTGGGGACACCTCTGCTTCTGCCTCAGCAGACGGGAGACCTGTCATCTCCATTTTGCAAGCGATGAAACAGGTCAGGCACTCAGAGGGACGGTCAACTGGGACAGAACCAAGTCAGGGTGAGACAAGAGAAGAACACAGAGGCGGTACCTTGGGCATGGGGAACTCGCAGGCCCCAGCACAGTAGTAGGCGTCAAAGGATTTGGGTGAAATGATCCATTCATTCCACCCGATGTCTGCAAAATCCACCTTCAGGTACCTCCTGGAGCAGACCCGTGGCTCGTCCCACTGCCTCCTCCTGGCTTTCTGCATGGTCTTCTCATCAAAGTCCAGCACCTGTGAAGAGGCGGCAACCGTCTCCTGGTCCTTCTTCTTGCGGTCTTTGCGCCCAGGGCGGGGTTTCAGTGCCCGGAAAGGGCTGGACCAAAACTCATGCTTGTGGAAGTGCTGGGTGTGCAGGGCAGGGGCTGGTCTCTCATCCAGCCCTGGCAGTTCGTTGTCCTGCAGGGGTTTAGAGACCTGAGCAGCCCTGCGCACACGGGGGTCTGCTGAGCTGTTGCGGGCTGCCCCAGGCTCCAAGTCTCCAGCTGGAAAGGGGTCATATCGCTGCAGCGTCACAGCTACACTGTTGGGCTCTGAGATGGCCAGGTCATTGGCATAGACGAGGATATAGGGCATGTGGGGGCTGAGTCTGGGGACGCCGAGGTTCTTCTCTCCAGAATCCAGCTGGGCAGAGAGGAGCAGCTCTCCGTCCCTTCGGGCAGCCTTGACAATTGAGGAGATGTCCTTGGCCTGCCACAGACCACGCGGTGGAGGTGCCAGGGCCATGGCCCCACGGAGAAGCCCCTGAGTAGCTGTGTTCTGCGAGAGACTGCGGAAGATGAGGTGCAAGCGTGCCGGCGGACCCGGGGAAAGGAGGCGGCAGGATGCATTCTTGGCTCTGGGTTTGCAGAGTACCTCACGTGCCCGGGGCCATCGTGGGGGTTCTGAGTAGAAGTGGAAGGCCGCTGTGAGGATCATTTCCGAGTCCTGCATGGAAGTCAAGTTGAAGAAATACACAGGCTTCTGGTCAACCACTTCTGCAAGGGAAAGACAGACCACAAGCTGTTAGGTTTTCTCTTGAAGTGCAACCTGTTCTTGGGTTTCTGCCCAGAACTGGGAGAGC
This sequence comes from Meriones unguiculatus, assembly GCF_030254825.1. Taxonomy (NCBI): domain Eukaryota; kingdom Metazoa; phylum Chordata; class Mammalia; order Rodentia; family Muridae; genus Meriones; species Meriones unguiculatus. The sequence goes on along the minus strand of NC_083357.1, from coordinate 11,733,781 downwards.
AGAGCAGAACAATCCCCACTGACCCAGCACTCTCAAGCAGGGCTCACTGCACTTTCCTCACCTCCTGCAATCCTTACACTGAAGGTGTAACAGCCTCCTTTGCTTCTCTCAGTGAACTTGCACACTTGACAACCAAAAGCAGGGAATTGTCACCGTCCCTGGTCCCATGAGAGGAATGAAGATGAAATCGTGAGAAAAGGAGGGAGAATGGGGGACAGAGAGAGAAGAGGGAGGGAGGGAGAGACCAAGGGTGATGATGAAGTATATCAAACACTAATGCTCCTGCGGTTTCCTTTTTGTCTTCCCGTGGCTTGCAAACAACAAATGAATGTCACTGGCACCTTCTTTAGGAGTTCATGGTGGTTTGAGTTAGACCCAAGACCCGCTTTGTGTACCTGTACTATGCAGTTTTTAAAGCAATTTTTGCTAAGTGTGATCTTTTTCTTTTTTCCTCTCTCCGCTCTTAGAATCTTTTAAAGTAATACAGGGCTTGTTCTGTTGGTGTTCATTTTGTCCTAGGACTTACAAATTTTTTTCTTTGTTCGTTTTGTTTCATTTTTTACAGCCAGGCATAGCGGGGCATGCCTTTAATTTCAGCACTTGGGAGGCAGAGGCAGGAGAATCTCTGTGAGTTTGAGGCCAACCTGGTCTACACAGTGACTTCCAGTACAGTCAGTGCTACATAGTGAGACCCTGTCTTGAAAAAAATTTTTTTTCAAAGAGAGCAATTACAGTATTATTGTATGGGGATTATAGTATGTTACACTATTCCAAGACTCACACTGTCCTTTGGAGGCACAAGCTCCAAGCTGAGAGGGCCAGGTCCACTCAGCTGTGTATCTACAGGGTGTAATGGGGGAGCTCCCATTTATGCTTTCCAGGAGCAGCTGGCAGCCCTTTCCTTCTCTCCGGATTCCACCAGGAGTTCCCCAGGCCACCTGCGTCACCCTGACCTTGACAGCAAGATAAACTCTCTACAGTGAGGAAGTCTTCTCTGGGACTGAGAAGGACAGAGGGTCTTTTGCTGCTGCCATCTTGGGATACTACAGACCAGGGGAAGACCAAAGTGGTTTGGGTGGACTTCCTCCTCCTTCTCCATTCAAAGGTCTGTCTGTTCGGTACAGCTGGGTAAGGATCAGAGCAGGGAGGTGTGTACTGAGGGTGCTTTCCACTTTCCAAGAGACAGGTAGGTCTATTTGGTACCTGAATCCAGAGGGTGAGCTGGGATTATTTTTCGAGAACCATTGGCTTAGGGCTGGAAAAGTATTAGATCACTTGCTGCTCTTGCAGAGGACCCAGGTTCAGGTCCCAGTACCTACACAATAGCTCACACAGCTGTCTGTAACTTCACTTCCAGGGGATTTGATGCCCTCCTCTGGTTTCCTTGAGCACCAGGCATGTATGCATGTCTATAGACACTTGTACCAAAAAGGAAGTAAGAATAAAGAAATAAATTTTAAAAAATTCTCAAAAAAATCCACCCACTGGCTTAATATTTTGTTTCTATTGGAAAGGAAGAATAATTCTATTAGCAATATTCATACTTTATTTATTTACTTATTTATTCTTCTCTTGTATAATACTTCATGACTGCCATTTCCCCTCCCTCTACATATTCATATTCTCGTAATGGACCTTGAAAACACCCTAGAAAACAAGTTCCAGGCCCTAGAGAAGAACATCATACTCTAAGCCTTATTCTCTCATTAGTCTCATAGGAAGATTAGCATCCCCAGCTTGTGCAATCCTTGGAAGATTACAGAAATGGCACAGGTCATACGCTTCACATAGGAGATGTTTGCAAAGGTACCTCCCAGCCATTTTCATTTAAAGGACCAAGGGTGACAAAGCAAGGGTTTTCTATACAGAGTCAGACACTCACTCACCACCTGTTCTCCATAACATCTGACTTAGCAGCTTGTGTTTGCCTTTAATGTAGTTCAAGTATTGCTGCATCAATTTTCCCGTTCATTGGTCCAGAGTGGGGAGGAACCTCCAGAGCTGGGTGAGAAGGGAGAAGTCTATCACACCTGGCTTGAATACATTTGGGAGGAGGGAGTCACCCCTCACCGGGCCACTTGCTCAAAAAAGACTGTCGCTGGTGGGAGATGTTGAGGTCCAGGTGGGCACCCCAACCCCAGAGTGGGAGTCCATACATGGATATGTATATGCCTACATTCATGCAAACAAACACTCCAGGTTGTGGCTGAGAGTGGGGGCACCTCCAATGTTTCCAGCTAAGTGGGGCATAGGGCACCAAGGAGAATACAAGAAGCCCCTCTCTTCTATACACTGTGCTACAGCATGTGGCTCCTGTCTCACAGCCGAGGAGAAGGCAGCCTCCCTCCTCCTTTCCTCCATTTATCCATCCTGTTTCCCAATAAACATTTGCAAAGGGACTACTCTGGCTAAATGATGGGCTGGTTGGAGTCCTGGCAAAGGCAGTCAGAGGTGCTTGGAAGCCACTTAGGACCACAGAATGGTAATGATCACAACTATTCTTGGGTTCTGGTTACATTATGGCTTTACAGAGCGCTCTCTAAGAAGGGGACGGCATTATGGGAGCATTCCAATTGTGTACCACTCCTGTTGAGGTCCTTGCCACCTAAATACTCCATCCTTTGCTAAGTCCCTGCTTGAGCTCCCTGCAAGCCTCTACGACTACATTTGTCCTCCCCACCCCCAATCCACATTCTCCCAGCCTTTCTATGAGTGGCACGTATCACTCTTCTGCCTTCATGGTTCTGATCAGTCAGGCTTCTTCCAGGTCTCTGCTCCTAGGGTGTCCCCCTTTGGCTCCTGTGGCTGAAGACCCAAGCACTGTCCACCCTGACTTTGTCTTCAGGGCACTTTCAGCATCTTTGGTGTGTATTTTGTTACTACCTATCCCTCCAGCACACATTCTCCAAGAGGGCAAGGGCTTTGCCACCTGCACTTCCTGGGGTATCTCTACATGCTATTGCAATCTGGTGACAACTGGTGCTCAGAAACAGATGTGAATGATGGGATTCCTGGTGCATACTGTACACTGTAAGAACACAGGAAGGGGCGGGGACAGAGTGGCTTCATTGCTTCAGTCAACAAAGGGGAGGTGGGGTCATGATAGGGATCGAGGGAAAGCTAGCCCTGCCCTCTCACTGGCTGTGTAGCAATAAGAAGAGCAGGCCCTGCACCTCCCCTGAGCAATACAGTGGATATGGTCCTGATGGCAAAGGCATGGATGAGCCAGGCCTGATGGTGTGAATGGGAGAGCTGGCCCAGCCCCTCACAGGCTACAGCCCTTTGGAGAGTGAGGCCCACAGTGGATCTGGTTCTGGAGGTATGGGTGCTAGTGAGCTGGCCCCAAGGGCATGCGAGCAGGAGAGCAGACCCCGCCTCCTGACCCTGGCACTATTGAGTGGCCTGGCCAGAGCAGTGCTGGAGAGCTTACCCTGGTGGTGTAGATAAGAGAAAGCTGGCAGGCTGACCAACTCAGCTACCACTGAGGCCCTGATCCCGGGCTCTGAATTCGCCCATCCCAAATTTATATCATCTGCGAATGGGTTGGGCCACGTGAAAGGGCTAGTTCTTTTGTTCCAAAGCCGCAGGATCTCCATGACACAGGGCAACAACAGGATAGCCAGGAGGAACCCCAGTGAGGATTCAGTATTGATGATGTCACAGATGCCAGGTGTCTAGACCAATGACTCATTGTAAAGAACATTTGTGAGTGAAGGTGTGTGGACAGAGGGAGACACACTGTGAGACGCACTGTGACGTTCTACAGCTTCCACGATGAGATGTTTTCTATGTTTATTGTTGTTTGTGTATCTTATTTTGGGGTGAAGGGCAGATATGAGGGGACGGAAAAATAGCAGTACTGGGGTGCATGAAGTGAAACCCACAAAGAATCAAGAAAAGGTTAAAAAGAGGGGAGGAGTTCTTGGCATGTCAGAGAGAGCAGGTTGCTAGCCTAATGTTCTACAGCTGCTGAGAAGTGCAGTCATGCATGTCTTCAGTGATTCTCACCTGAAACACATGCCCTTTGCTCCCCAATGTGCTCTGTCTACTGTCATGATGTGCCCATGAGCCCATAAACAAACATCACCTGCTGTAAGACAAAAAACATTGGGTAATTTTAATTTCTGCATTTCCCAGGAAAAACGACTGCTTTTACTTAAGCAATCCAATTTCCAATCTCTACGGATTTGGGGGGTTCTCAAGACCCTAGCCTCTTAGCAGGTCACTCATCTTTACCCTCGTGACAGTGGGAATGAGATAGGCACCCTGATGGCCTCAGCCTAAGAGTAATACCTCAGACAGATTGCCCTGCTTATACAAACAGAATTCAAGCTACCATTTCCTCATTGGCCCCAGAACAGTCATGAGGGATAACAGAATAGGCATCACATGTTGAAGATTCAAACTTTTATGCAAGCTGGAGGTAGGAAGTAGAGGGCCAGTCCCTTGTGAGCAGAGAAGAAGGGGGCCAGGCTTGTGTTATCTATTTCAGGCTCTTTCTGAGTAGGAGGGTTCACAAACCATCTAACCTTTCAACATTGGCAGAGAGTTCTCTCTCTTCCTCCCTTTGGGCTTCAAACCAACTCCAGGCACTGTTGGCCTTGTAGATGCTACATCTTCACCATAGCTTTCTTCTCCCTGGCCATCAACTGCATCAGTTACCATAGAATTGTCAACTCTTGGTGTCACACACATGCTTCAGAAGCATCATCTATGAGAAGTGAAAGGTTAATATCCCCAGAGGAAGAGGTCATTTCCATGGGAAGAACTGCAGAGGCTGAAGAGTACATCAAAAGCCTCAGGGATAGTTGCATGTGGGAATACTTCCACGCAGAAAATAGAACCCATTAGGTTAATGTCTATATGCATATGTTTGTAGACATATGTGCATTTTTATGCAGTACTGAAATGATTCCACAAAACACTATTTACACTCTGTTTCTATCTGTATATGTGATTAAGAATAACTTATGTTTGTTATTGTGTTTTTAAAAACATCCTATCTGCCTACTCTTTCTTTTCCACCCTTCCTTTTCTCTCTGCCCACCCCTGTTTCATCAGGCATATATGCTTGATATTGTTCTGTTGTCAACAGGCAAAATTAAGGCTCTCTGGGACTGCACTCTGTATCTTCCTCCCCTCTTAAGCAAATGCCCAACGGCTCCAACACTCAGTGGACTGTTTCCTGTCTTTATCGCTCCTGCCCATCAACATGCTGGGCTGTGAAGACCTCACTGCCCCCTCTCCGTCAGTACTACCCTCGGGGATCCTCAGCTATCATTATCCTGGCACAACTACTCCACTGCCCTACTTTTTGGTTCCTTCTATCTGCCCTGCCAGTCCAGCCTGTGAGCCATTTTGGGTGAAACCAACATTCTATGCATCTTTGAATCCTCCAAAGGCAGTGCTTAGGAAATGCTTGATCATATGTTTTGGATTTAATTTGTCTCCAAATGCAGAGCTTTTGGTCTTCAGTATGGCAATAGTTAGAAGTACTGGGGTCTTTAAAGGGCTGAGACCTAGTGGTAGGTCACTGAAGATATTTCTCTCATGAGACCCTACTTAGTTCCCAAGGGAGGGGCTGTCATACCTGGCTAAAGGCTACCTGTTCCCTGCTTTCTGGTTCTCTGTCATGCCTCATGATCGGTCCTTCTCGTCAGTCTTCCAGCCACAATGCCTCTATTACGCTGTGACATAACCCTAGGGTTTGCCACCAGAGCCATCACCACGAGGTTCAGTCGTTCCGTCTCTGAACATGAGCTAGACGAGTCTTTTTCCCTCACTCAACTCCTGGTATTTTGCTACGGTAATAGAACTGAGATTAATCCACTAGGGAATGAAATGGGCTTGACTTGGCAGTTTTGACAGCTGGTTATATTAGGGAGATGAAGAAACACAGATTACTCATGGGGACTGTGGAGGTAAATGGTGGTCTAACCTAAACCCTTTGGGCCAGGCTCAAAGGCTTTCCCTCCACAGATGCTGACTAACAGGGAACAAAGTGCACCTCAGGCAGGAGTAGGAGGGGTCAAGGAAAGCTGGTGTAATCACGGTTAGGAGCTAATGAGCACATACTAACAACTGTTCAAAGTACTTGCCATTTCTAAGTTCCTTTAAAAAATGTTATCAATCAGGAGCGGAGTCACAATTTAGAAGATGAAAGAAACCCTTACTCATGAGAACTGCTGTCCCTCGGCTGGATCCCAGAACTGGCTTAGGGTGCTGCTAACAGACTTGGTAGCTCACCCTCAGAACCTGGGCCTCCTGCAGATGAGGGCGAAGGAGCTGTAACACATTTCAGGAATGCTAACCTGGGGAGGCAGCAGAGCCCTGCCTCCATGGAGCCTTCTGGGATTGGTAAACTCCAGCCTCAGGGCTGTGGCAAGAGTTCTGTGCTCTGCTCACAGCATCCCACAGGTGGATCTCCAGAGGGAGTGGCAGGACCATCTGAGGTTCAGTATGAAACAATGTAGATGAGTCAAAGCAAGGTACAAGAAACCAAGTCCTGACTCTAAGCCAGGCTCAGGTTTGCCTTCTAGTCAATGCTCACCCTGTCTACACACATGGAGGAAAACATGCTCGGAACAGGGAGGTGGTACTGCCATAGCACACAGCCAGTAAAACGGTGAAGTTGGAATTTGCTCTTTAGTTTGTGTCAGGGATCCAACGAAAAGGGTATTTTCAGACACTTCAGGACTGCACCAGAATTCTGATTTCTTAAACTTGTCTGTTCCACCCTTATGCTCGGCTCCCAGTATCTGGGATTAGCTGTGATAAGAGAGATAGTGGCAGTGCGTGGCAGTAAGGACGGCTGTTACTGCCCGGTAACAGACAGAACTGCACCCCTCGATGACTGGGCTGCAGCAGGTGCTTGCCCCCAATGGACAAGCTCATTTCTTGTTACAGCTGTGACCACTTTAAGGCTTCAAGGACCAGAGCTAACAGACGACAAAGGCTATATGAGCACAAAGCAGCCATCACAGTGCGTTTTATTCCCAGCATTACAACAGGTGACACCACCTAGCCTGGCCGGGGCTCTGAACTTATGCTATTACTTCATCTCATCTTTCTCAAACCCCGAATGGGAGACACTGCTATGTAGTGCTCATTTTATAGAGTACAAACAAGTCCACATAGCTGTAATAATGTAACTCAGTCATGCCACATGCTTCTTAAGTGGCTTAATTTAATAACGGTTCTCCAGAAATGAGCTCCAGGTATTGAGTAAAATGTTCCAGGGAGGCCAGATTTGGTGCAGAACTTAGGAACACATCCTTGTAAGTTGAAGGATGGGCCTCTTTGTATTCTGTCTGTATCTGAAGCCCCAGGGCTACCCAGGGTCAAGGGTACAGTGAGCAGCGGGTGGTGAGCTCTGAGCCTAGACCCAGAGTTGGCTGAGATTTGTTCCTATGGATGTTGGGAGAGAAGACCGCCGACTGGAGGATTTTTCTCCTGGGGAACGGCCTCCTTCCCAGACGGGACTGCAGGAGACCCCTGCCCACATTTTCTGGAACAGCATTCTGAAACTATGAGCAGTCACCATGACAACCAGGGTCTTCTCACCACCTGCTTCCCAGGCTGCACTTCCTCTGCACTTGGCCCCCAGCTTGCAAGGGCTGCTCAGTCCAAAGTTCGTGGGCAGGAGCTCAGAGACCCTTCCCTAAGAAGAGGGTGGAGAAAGCCTCTGTCAAGTGGCCTCTGCCAAGCTTAATACTAGGTGTGAAGAGAGTGGAGACGTGGAGCATGGACCAGGAGAGGAACAAGGTACTTCTGGACCTTTCCCGAAACCTGTCTTCTGACATCCTCAGTCCTGGGGACACAGGCCCTTCTCAGTGCACTATGCTCTCTTGCTCCCCAAACAAGTCTTTCTATCTGGGCTCAGTGTTGCTTTGCAACCCACTGACCATGCTCCCCCCTCACACAGCAAGTGCCAACACAATTTATGAGACGGATCATCCTCAGCCTGTGCCCATCTCCACTCTGTGCCTAAAGCCTAGTATGTATGCTGACCTTTGTCCAGCAGTAGTGGAAGCTCCCAGGGGTAGGAGGTCCGCCACCAAGTGCCACTATGGTGTCCCCACTGCAAGCTCTGGCCTGGTACAGAGAGCTGAGTCAATACAAGAAAGGAGGAGAGAACCAGAGCTGCAACGGAGCAGAGAGGACAGATGAGAGAACTAGATGAATGAGGACCGAGTCCTGGTGTATCCTCTACTTACCCAGTCGGGCACGGAAGCTTCGGACCGTGTTGCCTCCTCCTGGTCTAGCGCCCCTTCGGTTGTACTTCTCATAGAGCCTGAGCATGTGGACAGCGACCATGTCCTGGGCACCAGGGCCCAGTGCTGTTGCTGCGTTCCCGGGTGACAGCTGGGGGTCCTTGTCCCGCTGCAGACCATCAGCTGCTGAAGGCAGTGAGGACCATGAAGGGCTCTTGTGGCCGCAGCCTGCACCCCTCAGCAGCAGGAGCAGTGGCACCATCGGCAGCAGCTGGGACCCTAAGCTGATCCGACCAGGACCTGGAGCCATGGCTGAGTGATGGCGGTGAAGGGTCTGAGCCCAGGAGGACAGATAGGGAAAGCTCAGTGTCGGCTGCGCACCTCTTCTGCGGCTGGAAAGTCCCTGTGGGACTCGGACACCCCGGGCGGGCCAGAATCTAGGTAGCAGGTTTGGCTCTTGGCAGCAGCTCTGTGGGCAGAATACCCACGCAGCTGGCCCAGCGTTCACGGCTGTCCCGAGTAGCGTGGAGCCCAGCCGAGCCCGCGCCGGCGCGCTTCCTTGACTGCTTCGCGCTGCAAAGTTTGCAGCCCACGGAGCGGCGCCGGGACTAGCGAGTTCGAGAGGGGCGGGGCAGGGCGGGATGGCCGAGAGCGCTCTCGAGGGGAATCCGGCTGCGTCCCCACTTGCTTGAGCTGAGAGCCGGTCCGTGGCCCCGGTGTGCTTGCTGTGCGTGCGCCCTGGTGTGCGGGCGCGCGCGCGCCGGGGTGTGCGCTCGCGAGTGTCGGGGCCGTGGGTGTGGGCGGGCGCGCTCCCTGCTCCCCCGCAGAGAGCCGGAGACCCAGCCCGGCAGCCGGCTCCGGAGTGTCGCTGCCTGCAGCTGAGCCAGGGCGTCGCGGGGGCTGGGCGGCCTTTGGAGGGGGGCCCGCCTGCGGGGTTGCCCCTGCAATGGCATGCTATGGCTATGTGGTTTGTAAGATGACAGCTCCCCTATGAGGACCCCAGAGGGGATGTGTGCCTAGCTGTCTCTGAGCCAGTGTGTGCTCAAAATGCAAAGGTGCAGGCTGGGGAACAGGCCCTGTGGTCTTTAAGAGCAGAAAGGGTGAGTGTAGTTCCAAAGTTCAACCCACCTAAGGCGGTGGAAGCAAGATCTTGATCAAAATTCAGAATTAGAATTATCAGGTAAACTGACCCTTTATTTGGCAACAGTGATTCCAGTTGTTAAAGAAATACATCAAAGAAGGTCTATATAAAGCTTCGGACGGGGTTGCTTAAAAAGGAGAGAACATGCTTTCAATTTACTTTATCAAAAGTTCCAAAGCATCAGAGAGGGAGCATAAAAAAAAACAAAAAAACAAACCAACAACCATGTTTTGTTGTTGTTTTGTTTTGTTTTTAAATTCCCAGTGAAGTGCTGTTGTATGCTCCTGCTAGGCCGCTTAGCCCTGAGGAAGAATGGCCCACAGGTGCTTCACTCTAGCAAAGCACTTCCCCATAGATAGAATTCGGGGTCCTGCTGGGGGGAAAACCTGGTCATTTTTACTAACTTTTTCCAAAACAGCCAAGCAACCAACCACAGAGGCCAGTGGGGTGGCTTTTCACAGATAGACAATGTTCTTATATTTTCATTTGACAGAGAAGGTATCCTAGATTTCCCAAATTAATATTTTTGCTTAAACTTTATCAAAATTACAGTCACTCTTGGGTCCCCTGCTAATTAAGGAATTAATGAAATGGGATATTCATTACTGTTAACTGTGCTGCAGATATTTGCTTTAAGGTATTTTTATAATTATAGTGCTGTTGGTTTCCTTTGTTAGCCTGGGTATTTCACTTTGTGCATTTAGGGGAGGGGTCCATGAATCAGCAGTCTGAAAAAGTAGTCAAGGACCCTAAACACTAAGAAATCTTTAGACTCTAAAGTAGTTCTCAAGCTTCCTAATGCTGCAACCCTCTCATACAGTCCATCATGTTGCGGTGACCCCTACCATAAAATTATTTGCATTGCTACTCCAAAAGTGTAATTTTACTACTATTTTGAATGGTAATAGAAATATCTGTGTTCTCCAATAGTCTTAGTAGAACCCTGTGGAAAGGTCTTTCAACTCCTCCCCCCCCCACCCCCTGCAAGAAGACGTGACCCACAGGTTGAGAAAGAGGGAAGGACAGGACCCCTTTCAAGCCCACACTCTTCCAGTGCATAGACAGTCTCTGTGCCGTATGACATAATCTGTACCCAGTGAACCCAATGTTCCTCTTATCTGCTAACTTTGTGCCCTGGGAGCCAAAATAGTTACTTTTCTTGGAGGGCTCATGATGCAATAATGGAAAATTTCCTGGAAAAAGCTTATGCTGTGTAAAACAGCCCATTTACAGTTTTTAGGAAAAAATTCAGACTGTCATATTAGAGTCCATCCTACCTAGAGCTCTGAAACTTTGGCCTGTAGTTTTTGGAATTGCTGAGGAGGGATAGTGTTTGTTATGTATATACATGTTATTTTGAAAATTAACTCATACTGCATTCAACTTCCCATTCATATATAGTTCCCACTTGCTTTGTGAACTGGTTTTTCCAAAATGGTTTGTGTGGAGGTGAGTCTACCAAGTCCCAGCTTTGTAACTGAATCTCTCCTTATAAATAGCTCAGTCCATGCTCCCTTATAAATGTCCTCCCCCACCTCACTTCCCTCCCTCTTCGTGTGCCCTCACTTCCCCTTGGCCCCCTCTTCTGCTCTCCCCCAGAATGCCTCTGACCTGTGCCAGCTGGGGGTAACCTCTACTCAGGGGTAGTTTTGTCTCTGCTGGGGCCAAACACAATCGAGGCCTGTGAAAAGGAGGGTGAGCCTGCAGGAGGTCGGCACAAGCTGGGCTATTCGGATCCTTGTCCATTAAAGCCTCCTCACCCTCCTTAACTCATTCTGGCTCCATTCAAGCCAGCTCGAGGGTCAGGCTTTAGCAGGCACTAAAACCTGTAGGGTACAGATTCTCTGACATTGTTTCGAAAGAATTAAGGCATCAGCCAGGGACGGCTAATATTTCTTGCCTCATTTTATTGCTGAACAGCAGGATTGTAAAGTTTTGAACACTGGAGCACTGTGGCCCCCTTTCATGTGGCCGAGATGATGGGATAAAAATGTGTTTGGTGAAGCAATTCAGATTACCACTGGGTCACATCCTTGCTAGCTCCCAGCACAGCGCTCCAAGCAGCAGAGCACAGACAAGAAGCAATCTGTGCAAACGCAGCTCGTGCTGAACAGTGTTTGAGCGTGGAAATGAGGCTAATTGTGGAGCTTGCCAATGAACATGTTTTGTTTTTAATAGCTCAGGCTGCAGCTCGGAATAATAAGAGTGGAGATGGCTGACTATGGATTTAAGTTTTCCAATTCCCTACTTCCACAGCTTCCCACACAGTTATTCTGCTCCTGGGTGGGGACCATTCTGTTAAGATCAGGCTCTTGACCTTGTGCATTGGGATGCACGGGTGTTTTCTCTAGAGATAGGAGGGTAGTTTATGGGACCCCAGCCTTTTATCTTCTCTGTCACACATACTGGGGGGGAAGAGGGGAAAAGGGTTGTCCTCAGCTCAGATCAGAAAACGGTGAGAAAGAGGTAAGGATCTCTGCGATTGGAAGGCCCACACCTCAGTATAGCAGGGGACAATCTGATCCCTCTAAGAAGCAAGAACATTGGTTTTTGTTTTTTTTTTAATCACTCCCCAGGTAGATGTCAAATGAAGCATTCTTACTGTCCTTGTTTGATAGCACTGTTCAGTTATTCCATGAATAACGCAGTTTGTGACTCTAACCAGTTCTGTTGCTCTGGGACACCTCACAGCCTTCTAAATCCCAAAAGGCTGTCTCACCTCCAGTGCTGTGTTTGTGGCTTCCTGTGAACCCAGTTGTGGAAGTGGGAGCATCCATATGGCCCTGTGAAGCCATTAAGGACTAGGCCCATGTCCCAGCTCCACTATTACCTGGCTGTGTGATCTTAAGCAACTATATCACTTTCTCTGGGCTTCAGTTTCTATAACTTTTAACCACGAGAATGAGCGGAACGTTGTGAGGTTTATTGGTAATGTTCTAACGGGAGATGGTAGGAAATTGCATCGATGGCATCATCACTGCTCTTGTTGTGGTGGGTTTGAAAGAGGTTGTGGCATATTCAGCGCGAACCCAGACACTGGGAGATTTGGTGAGAGGCTCTGCAGAGAGCTCACTTTTGTTGGCATGCACTGCTAAAAGCCAAAAGGGAAGGAACCATGTTTCCTTGATTAGCAAGCGTTAGCCCTCCAGAATGAGCTGTTGTTATCCGTGTGTCTGTAGCATGATTCACGGCTCTTCATCTAAATTTCCAAAGCTCTTGGCCCTTCAAGGACAAAAGAAACGCCAGCAAGTCCCTGTCCCCATTTGGGGTATGAGCTGTGGGGCGCTGGAGACAAGAATCTCAGGGCCTCTCCAGGCTGCCAGGCCAGAGTGTAATAAATCTGTGAAATAGCAAGCACAAAGGACTTTATAATCAATGGCAGATTTTATTTTTGCTCTGGCAAAATCCATCCGTGGAGTTCACATTTTATGGGGAAATAACTACCCAGTCTTTGACTCCTCCTCAGCCCATATTCTCTTTCTGAAAGCAGGGAAAACTCAGAGGATCAGAGTCAGCTCCTCTGAGAACCGTGGCCAGGGAAAGCTTGACTTCCCCTGGGCGGGAACCCAGCTCTCCCGGCACTTCCTAGGGTGGTGAGGGCCATTCATTTCTGTTTTGCTAAAATACCCGTGACATGTGAATAAACCAGGATTACAGAACATTGTCTCGGACAGTAATCTGAGCCTGCATGGGCTCTGGTTTGATGAAATATGGTGCTCTCTGAGCAAACATGGGGATTGGTATTACTTCTCGTTAAAGCTGAACAGTGGGACTATTTAGAACTGATGCATGAATGCAGCCCTGTGGGGAGTGACAATTTGAAGGGAACCGATTTGGAGAAGGGGGTGGTGGGGGTGTGTATGTGTTTGAGTTGGCTAGGGCCGGCTGAGAGGAGTCTGTTGGAGAGGCAGCCAAATAGACACTTTGGAAATTGCGACTCCTTTGGGGTTGTGTGGCCTCCTTACAACCCTCAAATAATCTTTCTCAAAACCTTTGATGGTTCTTTTTGAGAGAGACAAAGCCTACATCCTCTGGCTGGCATTCAGGGCCTTGCCATCTGTCCTGTTTGTCTTGCTTGAGCCTTTTTCAATCTCTCCTGTCTGCCCCCTCATGCTCCAGAATTCAGAGAGGCCACATTGCTTCTCTCAGCCCTCCTCCCAGTCGCACTCTTGCTGTTTTCAGGTGACTTCAGTGGATGCTGTCACACACATCTGATGTCCCTCTGGGATTCTGATTCTCAAGCCCCTGTCCACCACAACTATTGTCCGAGGAGGGTCGGGAGCAGAGGCCTTCCCCAGGAACAGTCAGGGAGCTGACAGAAACGCCTTGCCCAGTTTCCTCTCTGGCTTTGTTTGTCCACTCTGGGTCAGCCAAGTACAACAGGCAGATGCAGGCTGGAGAGCCCCAGACAGCTTGGGGTGCCATCACACCCCAGGCACCCCAGCTGTCTCAGCTCTATCACACTAGGCTTCTCTTTCTGACCAATGCTGGGTCCCTCCAGCCCTGGACAGATGTGCACCACCTCTTCTTCAAAGCACTCTCTTAAATTCTCTACATATCCCTCTCGATCTTAGTGCCAGGGATGACCTGAGAATGAAGTCCGAGGGTCTAAGGGCTGAGTCACATGCTGGGACTGGCTACAGATAGTGTCTGGATGGCAGACAGCTATGCTTACCTGTCACTCAGAGGGCCAGGAGGAAGGACTAACTTAGAAGACTACATTAGGCTCTGCTGAGGGTCCTGGTCACATGGGAGAGAGATCATGAAAGACAGAGGTCTGACTTAAGGCAAAGGGTATCAGAAGTTCCCATGGTAAGTATATAGACCCTCACTCCTTGCAGATGATGCAGCTGAGGCTTAGATCCAGATTTTACAAGTTGTTGTACCAAATTCAAGGCTTGCTTGCTTGGAAAGGAGGGTTCCTTTAGAGTTGGGACACTTTGGTTGACATACTCTCTTAAGGAATCTTAAAACTCTACACCTCTATGAATGCTCCGGGGCCCAAGAGGACCGTACTCCTTCCCGAGAAGATGCAACTGTAACGTGTTCCTCACGTGATCTACTTCTATTTGTTTTCTGACTGCCTGGGGAAACAGTTGCCTCCTGCTCTGTACTGAACACACCAGTGAGCTAGCCATTGTAGACCGGTTCACCTGTACCAGGACGTAGGAGCGCATGATTGGGACAGATCATGATGGTGCTGGATGGAGGGTTGGAGAAGTGACATTACAGGCGCACTCTCTTGTGATGAATGGTTTCTAGTATGGACAGGATCCCGGCGACTGGGGCTGATATGCTTAGGGACTGGCTCTTGAACACTTTGAAAAAGTAATGGCCTATGTTAAATGCACGAATGTCAAAATTCCCATAGTAAACCAGAGAGGCACAGATTAAATGCTCAGAGAAGCGAATACCTTAGATTTGAAAGGGTGCATAGGCCAGAAAAACAAAACAAAACACCAGCCTCTGTGTTCCACAGAAGGTCTGGGAGGACTCTTCACATAGAAAAGTGATACAGAAACCACTGGAGAGAGATTTGTCTTATGAGAAGCACAGCAATGGTCGTGGCCTGTCTGTGGAAGTTCAGGGTGGGAAGCTCTTATTACTACTGAGCAGGAGTCTCTGTAGAATGAAAAAAAATTCCCAAAGCAACAAAGTGCTTAACTGTCCACGTCAAGGCAGATACAACCATCAGAATAATAAGCACAGCAGAAGTACAGCCAGGTCTTCTCAGTCACACAGAGCTATGGAGATGCTCAATAAAATGCATACTCCCTGGGTAACATGCTAATGGGAAGCCAACAGGAGTATTGCTCTGTTTTATACAGTCAAAAACAAAGATGAACGAATGAGGCAGAAGGCAGCCACACCACTAAAAGCTGCTTTCTTTTGTTCAATGTCAGATGAGCCAGCTTTTGGTCCTGGAGAACATGGGTGAGGATGAGGCCAGACTCCTGGAGGCACCAGCAGCACTTCAGCAGGGAAAGATGACAATGAGGTCTCGCAAAGGGGCCTGGGGTCATATACTCAAGTAGCAACTGAGCAGAGGAGAACATCTGGGCACTTCAAGGACAGAGGGATCAGAGACCAAGTTAACGTCGCTACTAAGGCATCATTGTCACTATCCTGCTAGAGTGGACTTTTATATAAATGGATGGTTTCTCACAGTCAGCTAACTGAGCTCCAGGGTCTCATCCTCAAATGGATAATTGGAATAATAAGCCTTGGCAGAGACCTGAACTTTGTACTGGTTTCTTGGCCTGTAGCACAAGAGCCCATGCCATGGGAAGGCAAGCTGAAGCTTGGTGGTGGAAGAATGCTGTAAGAGTTACTATACGAGTGGGGTCCAAGAAGAAGCCTTTGCAACTGCTCTTACAGTGCTTCAGCCAAATCAGTGAATTAACATCCGTGCTGTAATCTCCAGGGGGACAGTGGAACTGACTACCATCCTTTGAAATAGGAAGTATACAACTGAGTAGATACTGTCAACCTCATCATTTAATTCCCTAGTCTAATTCTTACAGAAACCCTACAGAGAACCACAGTGGAAACCTAAAAGCAACCAAGTACAGTGTTGATATCCCCAGGTGCAGCAAACACAGTAGATATAGCATATTGGCTCAAGCACACTGTCCTCAGGTACACAGCATCGTGGCCTTTGACTTGGTCACTATATCTATTTCACCTCATTCCAGAAGGATGAAGAAGCAGCTGTCCTTCACATAGATATGGTAGAGCATTTGGTTGTCCCTGGATCTGATATCAGAACACAGTTACAAATACAGGCATTCCATCCTCGAAGGCTATGATAATTAGCCTCTCTGGCTAATTAGGAGGGGCCTTATGGATTTTTGACCTGTGAGTATTCCACGGAGAATCGTATTGGTGCATATGACATCCTGAGTCAGAGGTGGCAAGCACTTTGGAGATTTTGGTAAGAAGCATGGAGATGTTGAGGCTTGCCATATTAGAGAAGCTATTCCATGACTAGTGTCATGACATGTGAAGCCAGCTCCTCCAGTGCACAGGACTCATTATCGCGTCTTGTCCTTCTCATCTCCAAGAAGAAGACACAGTCCGAAGGCCTGCAAATTCTACCTTCAGGGATACTATTCATCCCAGAGAGTCACAGAAGGCTCTTGGCTTGGAGTGAGAGCAGAGAAGGGTTCCACAGCCTTTCTTGACTGGATAAAGAACAAAGAATCTTGTTGCTTGGTGCCCATCAGGTCTTAGACCCTGAGTTTTTCATGGAGGAAAGACACCATATGGAATTTATGCCAGAGCCCAGTGAGAGAAAGTGTTTGAGGCAAGGCTGGCCATCTGCAGCAGAGGTCTTCATCTTACATGAAAGACACATAAGCACAATGGCCCAGTCACACAACATCAGGTGATGGTGTTAGAAATGCTTGTCAAGAACTGTGCTCTCTTGTATTAATTGGATCACAGGCCTGGGAAAAACCAGTAATTTTATCAAAGAAGGATGCGGTTCAACCAAGGTTGGGTAGAGCATAGTGTCACTACTCACAGTTCCAAGGTATGACCAAAAGCTTCACACTAGTGGGTTGCCCAGACCTTCACATCCCCTACCGCTGTGCACCCATGCCTGTCTTCCAGGTTACAGCTGTGCGTACAGGATCAACTGACGGGGAAGGATAATAGTTCTGCTTGTTTCATGGATGGGTACTTTGTTGTTGCAAACAGAAGATGGACTTCAGTTGTACACCCCTCTCTGCCTGACGTGGGACTGAAAGAAGAACAGAGGGGGAGCTTAAGAGTAGAGTTTGGGAAAGAAACGTGACCTGAGGTAAGGAAACAAATGGACTTATACGTGCTCGAAATGATGACGTGAAATTAAAAAAAAAAGCCTGAAATACATAAGAAAAAGATGCCTGGAAACAAGGTATAAAGGCAAGTGAGAAGGGGTAGATAGGAAGTGTGATATCAGCAGCTGCAAGGAGGCACTCAATAGTAGGCCTTGATCAGCTGCATTTTCTAGCTTCTGTTGGCAGCCATGCTGGATGTGTGCATGAAGCAGCTGTGTCAGGAGTGAAAGCTGCACACAGAGCAGCAGCATGTCCAGTCCAGTAACTGGACTGCTCCGGCCCTGCCACACCTCAGTGTCCAGCTAACCAGAAGAAGACTCACTCTGCCCTGTCCCTGGATGAGCACGTGGAGTACTTGGATGAAAGAGAATTTGCTTAGGTTGCCTCTGCCCTGGAAGGGCCAGGGAGTCATGCTGCATGGAGTCGCATGTTCTGGGTGGGTTTTCCATTGAGACCTCAGAGCCTTAGCCGGGCACAGTTGATTTCCCTGCCAAATTCTCATGGCAAATAGATGAGAGCAGTGGTCACAGCTTGAGCAGCGTGTGATGAGGGGTGACTCTGGGCTTTCCTTCCAGGTAATCCTTCTTGACCAGAGGAAGAACTACCTGAGAGAGAGAAGAATCGAAAACAAGTGATTGAGCAGAGAAGCAGTGAGTATACAAAATCTCCAATGCGGTTAAATCCATTTCTGTAACCTTCTGGTAAGTTTTCCCAGGAATAAAACAGGCAGAATTCTGGGGGAGCCATTTCTAGATAGCATAGAGTTGTCATGCAAAGCAAACCAGCCCAATCTGAGGAGAAGCTGGGCTGCAGTGGACACTTGGCTGCTGTTTAGCTGCTCCTTCAGGACAGCTCTTTCCCCCAAGGGTTCCTGGAGACAGCTCCCCGCTGAGACACTCACCAGGAATTGCCTCAGCTTCCTGAAGGGGGCGCCCAGCCCATGGTCATACCTCTTCTTTCCCAGGGCCAGCCATCTGTGCTAGGTGGCCAGTAAGAACTGCTCTGCTGCTCTTGAAGGACCTAGGCTCTCTTGTGTCAGTTTGGGATGAATTCAAGAGCCTATTCTGGCTTCAGAACTGCCCGGGGGAACTGTTTCAGCACCCATTCTAATTGCATTCCATGCAGTGCCCTGCCTGAGCAGTCTGACTTCCACTGACAGTGTTCTAAGCACCTGCCCACTCCTCTGGCCAATGGAACCCACCTCTAGGCTGATCCTTGGGCTATTGGTGAGGCAACAGCCTTCAGGCATTGATAGTGTCCACATGCCTCAACATGATAATTGCTCATTTGTTTAATCCTCTGTCTGCCTTACTATGAAAAAAAAAAGTCATTTTCCTTTGGTATTTCCTTAAACATCTCTCTCACGCTTATAGGTTTCTATTTTCAGCAAAGACCAGTGTGCTAGATTGTAAGTAATTCATGAGTCCATGTTTCTTTTTATTTATTTTATGGTTAGGTTCTATTTTTAACAAGGAATGCTGGCTTTCCATTTTACGCTTGAAATATAAAGGTTCTGTTTAAAATTAAGTCAAATGGTGAACTGGTTTAACAACAAATACAATAAACACAATAAACAAATGATAGTTATGAAAGAGTCCATGAAGGTAATTACCTGAAAAAAAATGGTAATGTGCAAAACACCTACCCCAGCAGTTTCTAATACCCAGATGGCTCTCTTTTGCATCAGTGAATAAATAGCTTATGGGAGCCAGCTCCAAGCCTCAGTGCCTTGGGAAAGCCCTTAACCCTGAAAAGATATGCCCTCACATTAAATGTGTTCCACTGTGTGGGCTGGTGGGTTTCTGCCACTGAATCTGCAACCGGCCAGTAAGGGCCTTGGGTACCCACGTCTTAATCTTATTCTGTCTTTCAGCAATAGCAGCCATCATGAGCCAAACACACAGGGTAGATATTCTAGGATTCTATAATGCTATTCCACCTCCCGAGTGGGGCTGAGACCCTGACCTATGTTCCATGTCAGAGCTATGATAATCTTACCTAATATGGCGGCAAGGTAACAAAAGCTCCAAATTACTTGATTTTGAATTAACCAAAATGGAGGTTCTCTGGGGTGAGTCTGGATTAATTCAGTGGCAGCTTTTAAAGGGTGTTCTGGGCCTTGCATTAAAATAGTCTGCTACTGATAACCTTAAAAAAGATACCATATGGGAGGGGGAGGACCACACAGCAGGGAACCTCAGGGTTCTGAGAGTGGAACAACTGATAGCCAAGAGGATGGTAGAAACCGAGCCACGCAGTCACAGGAACTCAGATATAAAGACCTTGAACTCTAAAGTCTGAACATAGCCTAGCCTTCAGCTTGATGGCAGTTGTATGTTGCTCTTAGGGGTGTGATGGGTCAACTCGTCATGATGAGAATGTGGAATGTCAAAAAGCTGCTTATCTTGTGGCCAGAAAGAAAAGAAAAATAGAGAATAAGGAAGAGGCTGTGGTCCTACCATTTCCTTCAACGCCATACCCCAAATGAGTTAAATACCTTCCTCTAGACCACACTTATTAACAGTTCCGCCACTTCCCAACAGCTTCATTCTGGAACATATCCTTTAACACATGGGCTTCTAGGAGATACCCAAGATCCAAACAACAGCAAAATGGCAACTACCTGCCCTGAGCCATAATGTCCGCCTCTAACCAACAAAATGTCAGGCCATCTAGTGGCTGCTTCTGGCATTTCACCAAGGTGGGGAAGTCAGTGTGCTGACCACTGTAGCATCCTTTTTAATTTTTAATTTTTGCAATTTATTCACTTTATATCCTGATTGTAGTCCCCTTCCTCATCTCCTTTTGGTTCCACCCTCCCTTCCTTTCTCCCTCCCACCTCCCCTAGTCTCCTGAAAGGGAGATTCCTTCTCCCTTACCATCTGACCCTAGCCTATCAAGTTGCATCAGGACTGCCTGGATCCTCTTCCTCTGTGGCCTGGCAAGGCTACCCCACCAGCCGGCAGTGATCAAAGAACAGGCAACCTATAGTTCATGTCAGAAAAAGCCCCTGCTTTCCCTACTAGGAAACTTACATGAAGACTGAGCTGCCTATGGGCTATAACTGAGCAGAAGTCTGGGTCTTCTCCATGCTGGTGGGAGCGTCAACTTGTACAACCGCTTTGGAAATCAATCTGGTGCTTTCTCAGAAAATTAAGAATAGTGCTACCTCAAGACCCAGCTATACCATTCCTGGGCATATATATGAAAGATGTTCCACCATTCAACAAGGACATTTGCTCAACTACTTTCATAGCAGCTTTATTTGTAACAGCCAGAGTCTGGAAACAACCTAGATGTCCCTCAACAGAAGAATGGATACAGAAATTGTGGGACACTGTATCATCCTTATTCCTTGTTTCCACCTGCTGTAGCAGCCATGTCCCTTGTGTCACACTGAAACTATCTCTAATGTTAGGAAACTGAGATGACCTAAGAGAAGAGGAAGAAGGAAAGGGAAGAAAGCAGAAGAGGAAAAAGAAGAAAGAAGAAGAATAGGAAGAGAAAGAAAGAGAAGAAAGGGGAGTGAAGGCTAGGAGGTGCACCAGTTATTTACTGCTGTATAACAGACTAACTTAAAACCTACACTGGCTTGGCACAGGTCAGATGGCCCTGAACTTCTGATGGAGCATCTTAAAATCGTTTTGACTTTCCAGTGATGTGCTTGTGACAGTGAGATATAGTCAGTAGAAAGCATACTTTTCTGGTTTTGAATTTTGAAGGTGTCTTAGGCCATGGATATACAATTCTAAACTATCTTAGTGCTGGCCTCTGTCGTGACCTTCAGCTCCCAGTCAGCTGTGCAGTCATGAGGATGACAGGGTGGCCCTGCTTTGTGGTGTGATGCTGTGCTGTGACATTCAGTAGGTTGGGCACAGTAAATGAGTTTTCCTAGTAGATATTTCTGTTTTAAGACAGGGTTGTTGAATTACTTAACTGATGTGAGTAGAAGCGTGTATGTACTCATCTCTGGTTCTGAAGACCAGTGATCCAGATGAGCCTTGACTCTTCTCTTTCTGGATGTCTCTGCATCTGGACCCAGATTTTGATCCATATCAGAGGCCAGTTCCCCATGGACTCCTGGATGCCAAGCCTGCCTCAGTGAGCCCTGATATTGTTTACACACTGGCATTTCCTCTCTGGTGGCATAAGGTTTAGACCTGAAGTCCAAGGTTCATTGCTCACATCTCCTTTGTGGCGCACCTCTAACCAGCTGCCAGTTCAGTGAAGCTGAAGATGGATGCCACCATCCATCCACCTGCCTGCCCTTTGTCCTTTTCCTATCTACACCTTTGCCTTGTTCCCACCTAAGTCTTACGTTTCAATCCTCCTCACCTCACAGGCAACAGAGTGATTCTCTGATACCCAAATCCTGCCTCTAACTCTGTGAGATATTGGAAAATTCATGCCAAGTCAGATTCTGTCATGGCTAAAGCTGGGCAGTGACCTTTATTTCTGTTTCTGATGGAAGCCTCTCTCCTCACTCTCTTCCTGTGGATTTAGCTTGCTTGGTTTACTTCATTGTCCATGTTGGCTTAAGCAAACCTTGTGCTGGCTTTAAGGGAGATGCTGAAACCCTGAACTTAAGGACTTTGGAATCCTTGATACCCATTACCTTAATGCAGCACGGCCTCCTAGGTCGTCAAAGTCCCATGGATGATTTCATCTTGCAGTGAGTACAAGAATTCAGTGAGGTTGTCTTCTGTACCATTCGGATGACAACTAACTTACCCCACAGGCTGGCCTTGAAGGGAAAATCACTGGATGGTGTGTATTACCCTGCTCATTGTGGAAGGAGGTCACTGTGATGGTTAGCTGTAATGACCAGACCAGCTCAGCAGGGGAGTCTCCATAAAGACTGTCTGCTTTGGGTCGGCACGTGCATTTATGCATGTATGTGGGAGGTTTTCCCTCCCCCTCTTTTCTTTCTTTCTTTCTTTCTTTCTTTCTTTCTTTCTTTCTTTCTTTCTTTCTTTCTTTCTTTCTTTCGAGACAGGGTTTCTCTTTTGTGCAAGCTGTCTTGGAACTCACTCTGTAGACCAGGCTGCTTTTGAACTCACATAGATTCTCCTGACTCTGTCTCGGTGCTGAGTGCCTCCTTCTTGAGACTAATGGTGTGCCACACCGCTTCTGGTGTGAGGTTTTCCTAATTTAGTTAGATGATATGGGAAGGCCCAGCCCAGTGTGGGCAGATCCATCCCCTTGACAGGGGACGCGAACTGTGTAAGAGTAGAGAAATCAAGCAGAAGCAAGCAAGCAACTGGGCATGCATGTATTTATTTCTCTCTGCTGTTGATTGTGGATGTGATGTGACTATGTACTTGAAGTTCTTGCTTTGACTTCTCTAAGTGATGAAATTGTGAAAAAAAATCACTAAAGAATTGTGAGTTATAAAATAAACCCTTTCTCCCATAAGTTGCTTTTCATCAGGATATTTTATCACAACAGAAATGAAACTAGGGCAGTCAACCAATGATCTTGATTCTCTGAGTACTCAAACACCATCCATCCAGAAGCACATAGTCGCCATGGTAAGTGCCCTTCGGGCCATTTCATTTGGCTTCTTCCTGTCCCATGATGCTACTGGACAAACTTATGTCTGTGTTGTTCCACTTCTGGCTTCAAGGTTTCCCCGGCCATCCTTTGGAGGACAACCCCGAAGCCTGCTGAGTCATAAACCCTGAGTCCAGCCTCACATTTGACTATCCTGCTGCCATATGCTGACCCCAGCCTTAGCTTCTTCACCTCTGGACCACCCCACCCCTCCACCCCACCAACAGGGCTGAGATCTGTCCGTCCTTTATCTCTCCTCCTCATGGCTAGTGGTATGGGCAGTTTGTTCTCCCATGCATTTCTTACCAATGCCATCAGGTCTCTCCCCAGAGGCTCAAACCTATGACTCTGCCTGATCTTGGACAGGGACAACTCCTAGGAAAAGCTATTTCCTGATGTGAGGACTGTGGCTCTGCAGTGCTGCTCACCAGACTGAGTCCCAACTATTATAGCTTAGGCCGTGAGCTCTCTGTTCATCCCTCTGCACTACTGAGTGCCACACTGCCTGTTATGATGGCTCTTGCTGTTCAAGTTCCACCCACACACATTTGGATGCCAGGTGCTGCCTCTCAGAGACACCCTGTATTGACAGTGTTAACTCAAAAAAAATAAGATGACACAAATACAGAAAGAAGTAGCCTTTATTGGGCGTTTCTGTGGGATCTTGTCTTAAGTCAATCAATGTGGGATGGCTCAGCCTACCCATTTGAAACACTGAGTCAGGGTAGCCTTGCTAGACTCCTAAACGTGCGGGGGAGAATTTTTATAGGACATTTCGAGAGTTTCATAGCAGTTAGTGAGGCAGTTCGTTGGCTAGGCAGAAATCCTGAACTGCAAGTTGGTTCTAATTGGTGAGCTAATTTAGGGTATTTCCAGCGGAGCAGTGCAGAGGTCTGAGAGACACCGACTTCGTTGGTTCATCCAAGTCTACGGGAGCTTTCTGTGGTTTGGCCTTCAGCAGGTATGAATGAAATCTCTTTGTCCACCCAAAGTCTACTTTAGACAGCCACAGCTTTCAAGGCTCTGCTTTCTTTCACTGCAACAACACCCACGTCATCTTGTTCCTACCATTTAGTGACATTCATGGAAGTCAATGGTCTAAACCTCTGGGCATGGGGAACTGGGTGGAACCGAGGGACAGTTGGCCTGAGGAAGAAGAGATACCAGGCATCAGGCTGGGGTCTTCTGTGGACCAAGGGGCTAAGGTGGAGGGATGGTCAGCAGAGAGGGGTGCGCCAGGAAGTGCTTAGAAGATTTACACTGGAGCCCAGAATGGAGATAATGTGCTGCCAGGCTCCTTCCCAAGAGCAGCTGTTAGCATGACTGTTCAATGAAATCCCTGAAGGGATCAGTATATAAGGAGAAAGAGACATTTAGCTCATGGTTCTGGAAGCCCCTGTCCTAGGTCAGGGAGATCCATAGCCTCTGGGGGAAGACCTGACAGCATTGGTAAGGGATGCATAAGGAACAAATTGCCCATAGCACTAGCCAGGAGGAGGAGAGTAGATGAACAGATTCCAGCCCTGTTGAGGTAAAGTATTCCTTCTGGGCTTCACCCCCTAAACATCCACAGCATCTCTCAACAAGGTTACTCTGAAGAAAGCACTTCTAGCACATGCCATTTGGGGGACACTACCCATCTTCTCCGGGACCACAAGTATCTGAGTATGGACATAAACAAGGACAAAGCTGGCCTCTGTAGGCTTTCAAGCAGTCACAGCCACTAGGAGCCCTGAGGGAGAACATTATGGAAGGAGGAAGAGATTGAAACTGAAATGGAGACTTTGCTTTGAAGAACAGTGGATGACCCACAGTTTTGGGAGACAACTGCCCTCTGATCTCGCTGGAGAAGGACCTGGTCTTCTGTATACCTGGAGTGAGTCCCTGTAGACTGGCTTATGGAGGGAAGAATGGAGGGTGATGTCACCACCAGTCAACAGTAAAGGGCAGAAGCCTCGCCTGGCCTGGTTGTGTGATCATGGATGAGCTTCAGTTCTGTGAACAGAGAGAAGTATGTAGCCTGGCCTTGTTGGTCATGCTGAGGTTTGCCCTGGTTCTTTATCTCACTCACAGAGAGGCTGGGTCCTTCCCTCTCAGTGGGAGAGGCCAGACAGATGGTGTCATTCAAACTGTCTGCCCAAAGCTTGCTGTGACTTCTGTTTGTGTCAAGAAGTCAGTTGTGCAGCTACGGTGCCACCGTGTCCCAGACCCTCAACATATTGGGGGCTGAGCTGCGCCTCTCTGGAGCCTGCAGAGGCACCTGGCATGCCGGCAGGAGGCTTTTATGTGCCTAGTTAGGTTTTATGGTGGAGCCAGGCGGATCTGCGTCTGACGAGGCGTGTGAGTGACTATGGCATCTGTATTTCTGGCTGGGACTGCTCCAGAGGAGAGGCCTCTGGGGCCACCCTGAGGACACACTCTGCAGAAAAGGAACTCAGGCCATCCCTGGCTAAGCATTGATACCCCGAGATACCTTGTTTGTGAAAAGATCAGGGCTGAGCCAAATCAGAGGGTAGAGAAAGTGGGAGGGGGGGGAGTGAGATACTGGTTTGGGACATCCTCCACCCCCTACCAGTGTCAGCTGTAGCTCTGAGGGATCAGGAATGAACTGCAAGGTTCTGTTTCACTACAGAACTGGTATTCTGGTCAGGGCCAGGACAGTCAGTCTGTGAGGAAGATAGAGTAACAAGGTGTTTTCTGGCAGCAGGGGCTCCAGGGAAGGCAGGAGACCAGAACTGAGAACACATGACAGGGCAGACTGTTCTGTCAAAAGTGGGTGAAGGAGCAGTGAGGCCACACAGGAGCATGCTGAGCTGTTCTTGTGGAGGCTGCAGCCAGAGCAGGTGGCAGAGAGGCAGCGAGACCACACCCCTCTGGAGCCTTTCTAAGCTTGGTGAGGAGTGGGCGTTTCTCTTTGAGGAATGGGGGCAATCAGGAGGCCCTGTCAGTTACTGAGTCTCAAAGGCCCTTGAACAGGTAGCCATTACAAGAAAGTCAGAGAAATTTGGCATTATAAAAACCTAAAGGGATCACCTTTGCTTAGACTGGCATGAAAATGGTGTGTTGGGACATTCCCAGTCATACCCATTGACCTGCCATTTCCAGGAATGCCCTGGTCTGGATGATCAGTTTCATGGTAAGCATAATCATGGATGCCCAGAGCGGGAGCAATGAGGTGTGCATAGGCAACAGAAATGGACAGATAGTGCAGCATGCGACAGGCAGCAGGGAGGAAAATGCCAGATTTACCTACATGCTGGGAATTGTGACATGTTCTGCACGGATACTGTTTTGGCTGTGACAAAAGAGGCAAGAAGAAAGGTAGGGAGGCTGGAAACCCTGGAATTTAACTCGGTGGTGAGGGTAAGAAGAATGAAAGCTCTGGTTGAGTTTAAACTCAGAGAAATCTTTGAGGAGTAGCTCCAATGTAGGGGTATTGTCATGGTGCTCCAGGCAGGGAGCTTCCAGAGTCTGAACTGTAATGGCATCATAGGATGAAGAGGAAGGATGGACATAGCATAGGATGCACTTAGGGGGGATATAAATGACAAGAGACCCTGGGGATGACCAAGGTAGACTCTTGAGGTCTCTTGAGCTACGGTTGGCTGTTAAACCCAAGGTCCTGACACCAAAACCTACCACAGGGAGAGGAAGAATATGGCAATAAAAGTTGATGTTTCCTTCCTGGAGTTCCTGCACCCTTTCCTCAGTGTGAGTTGAGGCTTTACAAGAATCTCTTGCCAACCTCCATAAACCTTGGGTAAGAGAGGAGCCTCTGAGACTAGGGGTTTCCTGCCCCTGTCAGTAAGGGTGCTGTGTCCAGGTTGCTCATATGGAGCCATGGAGTGGGGAGTGACAAGCCAAAAGGGCAGGCTTATCCAAGGAGGAAGATGATGGTGGATGTCTTTGTACCCTGTTAAGTCTCCACAGTGAGAACCATCCTGTTGCCTAGGAAAAGTGAAGAAATGTTGAAGGCTCTAGAGATGCTTTTTTCAATTGTGTTTATTGGACTGCTTTGCAAAATTTCTTTCTTATTTCTTCTCCTAGATAGTCCTACTTAAAAGGAGATGCGTAAGTGCAAAACTTCTTGCTATATCCACTGTCCATATAAATTCTACCCAATTGTTATTGCCTTCAGAGCAGCATCTAACCCGGCCCAGACCCTGCCCGTTACTATTTTGACTGACTGCTCTGTGAGTTTTGTCTGCCTTGTCTTGGTCCCTAAAGCCCCGGTTTGGCCCATATCTTCTTGCCACTCCCCTTTTTTTTTCACCACTCAGATGGGATTGATCTTTTGAAAGCAGTCTGGCTTCCAGACTGCCTGCTGAGAAGTTCAGTGTGCCGTGGCTTTTTCCTTTTCTTCTGTGTATCTTCTCTTGTGCTTTGTTTTGAACTCAGAAAGCATTTTTAATTTTCTTTCGATTCCTTGTGTTCTGAATCTTCAGTACTGATATGTACTGAATGTGTCTTTTTCTCTATCCATTTTGCTGGAGCATCAACCTTCAGATCCAATTTTTTTTCTTTTTTTCCTATCATGCCCATCCTCTTCCCATTTTTTCTATTCCATTTTCTAGAACTTTTCTTCATTTTTTTTTAGGTCTTTTAGATTGCCCCTTTTAGTTTCTCCCTCTTCTCTCATATTTTTCATCTCTTATTGTTATTGTCATTGATTTGTTGTCCTTTTTTTCTTCTCTCCCTCCATCCACTTACCTTCCTTCCTCCCTTCCTCCCTATTTTTTGCTGGTTTTGTGCACTAATAAGAATTGAATCCACAACCTCATGCACATAAGCCAAGCATTATGTCCTTGAACTAAGTCCCCAAGCCACTGAAAGAATTACTAAGCTTTAATTAATGCTCAGGCAGCTTACCCAGTTCTTATTTATTGTATATTATGTTTGTTTGTAATAGCTCTCTTTAATTATCTTTCATTGTGTATTGGGGAGAAACATATTTATTCCTCCAATGTGTCTGAGAAACTGAACAGTTTTTGGAATTTTTCTTTTTTTCTTACATCCATCACCTGTGCTTCATTAGGCACCTGTCTTTATTGCAGCAAGCTTTCCCAAAGTGCTTAGTCATTCATTCAAATTGAAAAGCTGACTACTAACACCTCCAGAATGAAAGAAAGCAAAATGAAATAAACATATAAGAACTGACAGGGAAGTTTAGTAACATGACTGAATTAATACTCATTAGGAAATCAGAAGGCATTCATAGAAAAAGATTTAGGAATGATAAAGAATAATTGTATTAGTCAATGTTTACCAGAACTAAGGGAGAAAAAAATAAAGAGATTAGATGATAGATGGATAGATAGATAGATAGATAGATAGATAGATGATAGATAGATAGATAGATAGATAGATAGATAGATAGACAGACAGACAAATAGATATTTAGGCATATAATAAGAATGGGCTCAGCTGGATATGTTGACTTTCCATGAAAGCTGGAGACCAGGGAAGGCATGACCAGGTATGGTTCAGAAGAAACATTCAGGAGTTCAACAGTCACAGTCCAGCAGCTAACAACCGAGAATCCCAACATTATGAGCATGAGCAGATTGATACCCTGGGTCAGGCAGATAGGGTGAATTTGCCATTCTTCTCTGCTCTGTTCGGAACCACAGTGATTGGATACTGCCCATCTCCACGGGGAGGATTGCCTGCCTCACTCAGCTAACCAATGCAGATGTTGCTGTCCCCTGGAAAACATCTTCACTGGCACACAAAGACATGAGGTTTGAACAACTACCTGGGCACCCCTTAGTCAGGGCAAGTCTATCCAGGTCCAACCATTAGTACCACATAAAAACAGTCATGATTGAATTTGCTTGTAGTGCGAGAACTCGGAAGGCAGATGTATAGGATCAGAAGTTCAAGACCATCCTTGGCTACATAGTGAGGCCAGTTTGGGTTAAATGAGATCTTTCCTTAAAAATCAGTCTTGGAATAAGTGGCCACCCAGACCCATATACAGAAAGCTAACCTAGTGATCCAAACTTAGTCCCCACATCCATAGCAACTGTAATTAAAATTCTGAAAGATTTTTGATAAATCAAACAGTTATTAAATTATTTGGAAAAGCAAAATAATATAAATAACTAACCTACTTTGAAAAGAAAGCATCTCTATAAAAAACTAGAGTTAGATTAAAAAATGAATTAAAGAGGTCTAGTGTGTATGACAACTATAGTTAATAACATAGGGAAGCAATTAATGTTTCAATCAACTCAATTTAGATATTTCATGATGTTTGCTTATTTTATTTTAATATTTTTATTCATTCTTTAAAGACTGCATACATTTATACAATGCATTTCGATCATACCCATCCATCACCATCCACCTTGTCTCTTCCTAACCTCATGTCTTTCTTTTGTTATGTTGTTGATAATTCTTAGAGTCCAACTGGTGCTGCCTGTATGCACATGGATATGGTCCCCTACACTTGAGACATAGGTGACCTACAGGGGCGATGTCCCCAAAGAGTGACTCTTCCTTCTTCAGAAATCATC
Organism: Meriones unguiculatus; assembly: GCF_030254825.1. Lineage (NCBI taxonomy): Eukaryota > Metazoa > Chordata > Mammalia > Rodentia > Muridae > Meriones > Meriones unguiculatus. The sequence continues at coordinate 11,704,533 of NC_083357.1, read as the reverse complement.
AACTACCAATGGCTTTACACCAAGGATGTGCCCTCAGGAGCCCCTACCCCATCTATGCTGGAAGTTTGGTTGACTTTTTCCTGTGCAAATCATGTGAACTACTGTGTGCCACAGCCATGTTGAGTTCAGAAGTCAGCATTTTACAGCTTTCCTCCCTATCTGCCAGCTCTTATACTCTGCTCCATCTTCTCCAGTGTTCTCTAAACCTTGGACATAGGGAGGCTGATGCAGGTGATTCTTCCATAGCTGATCGCTCACATTTAATTATGCTCAGCACCTTGGCCAGTTATGAGTCTTCATTTACCATTGGCCACTGCAAAAACAAAACAAACAAAAGTAGAAACCAACTAACAAACCAACCAAACAAATGAAACCAATCAACGAACATTAAAAACCAAAAAGCTTCTCTGACCAAAATTGAGAGCAACACAAATTTATAGGCATAAGTACAAAAGTTTTGAAAGTACTTTGACAACTTGACCATTTAATAAAACAACAATAGAAACAGTAGGTTTTTATCCCCAGAGTCTATGATCTCCATAGAAAGCAAAAGATTTGGATCCTAGTGATTACAACGTGATGTCAGAAATGAAAGATCCAAAGAACTGGGGAGCCAACCATCCATGGATGAGAAAATTTAGCTTTATGTCATCTGTTTGTCCCTCTGTTGGTGTAAACTAAAGCAGTGCCAATCAAAATCTAATGGGATTTTATTTTGGAAAAACGTAAATTAATTGTAACACTGATGGAAATTCAGAGAAACTAGAATAACCAAAAGACTGTGCCAAAGACCAAGTTTGAAGGACTTATTTAAAAACCTAAAAGCAGTGCAAAAGAGACCAAAATTGTTCTGGTTATTCTTGATGCCATTGCAAATATCTTCCAGGCTGCTGAGAAACTAGGTGAGGCAGGAAAACTCAGTACAATGATTGCAGAGTGTGGAGGCTTGCACAAAATCGAAGCACTATAGAGCCATGAAAATGTGTCTGTGTATAAGGCTTTGATAAGCTTAATTGAGAAGTACTTCTCAGTGGAGGAAGAGGAAGATCAAAACATTGTGCCAGAAACTACCCCTGAAGGCTTTGCCTTCCAACTTCAGGATGGGGCTGCTAATGTCCAGAGGCACAAAGTTGTTTCTATGTGCTGTGTTCCTCATAAACTTGTCTTACTGTTTCTCTACTAAGAACTCTTTTTAGATGTGGTTCATTATTGTAGCACTTTGTTGTTTGTTTCTTTTTTATGAAGAAACCAAAGAAACTACACTTGAACAGCTGTAAACTGTACATTTACATGAAGCTATCCTCTGAGTTTCTTATTTCTATGTGGAATTTCATACCCATACCCTGCAGTGTCCTGAAAATAAAGATTAAGTCACACACACACACACACTTAAAACACACACACGCACACACACACACACACACCAAAAAAAAAAAAAAAAACAAACCAAAACCTTACAAAGTTTCAGTAACCAAAATAGTTTGGCTTCAGTAATTAAAATAACTTGACATTCACGACAAGACAACACATTTATGGAACAGAGCAAGAATCCACAAATACACAAACACAGAGACAAGTGATTTTGAAATGCACAAAGATGATTCAGTAGAAAAAACATAGTCTTGAGAAGATTATCCACAAGCACACAAAGAAGAACATTCATTCCTGTATCATCTATTCAGATGTAAATGTAAAAGGATTCAACTCACAGCAAAAATCTAAAACTATAAAGTTCCTAAGAAGAGTTCTGAAATAAAAATGTAAGATGAAAAATGGGAGATTGGGGGAAATGTTTAAAAAATAAGTCTGTTTGACAGAGTTGTTATCTTTTCTCAACACAAATTAACAGTCACACAGACCAATAGGATCAAAAGACACTTTATTGAGGAAGAAACATGTTTGGAAACTCAGTGTATGGGATAAAGCTCAATATAATGAGTCATTAAAAATTAAAATTGAAATCAAAATGAGATAATGATCTAAATCTTTTAGAATGACTAAAATAAAAATTAAGAAAAAAAAAGAAAAGAAAAAAATTAACACTCTCCCATGATGGTGAAGATGTGAAACAAATAAGGGTTTCCATTGTTATTTATGTGAGTACAAAACTGTGTACCTGCTTTGGAAAAAGCCTGGCAATTTCTTTAAAAAAATTAAACAGAGCCTCACATGTAATGCAGAAGTCTTATGCTTAGGTACTTACCCAGGTGACCCGAGAACCCCCTTCACACTAAAGCCTCTGGATGTTCATAGCAGCTATATCCACAAACCAGAGAATGTGTCCTTCAGTAGTTCAATTGATAAACCATCTGTGGTATAACCCTATAACAGAATGCAGTTCAGAAACAAACAATGTGGGTGGACTCTAAATATACTTTAAATTAAAAAGTCAGAATTGACCTTTTTTTGAAATGTAAAATAGGTAAGATCATAAAGATAAAAAGAGCCATTTTGAGAACTGGGGAAGGGTGGATGGCTAAAAGGAAGTCTCTTGAGAGTGTTATTGAGCTCATGAGTGGACTGAACGCTCCTCCGTGAGGGACTCCATTGAGAGTCTGAATACCTATGGCATCCCATTTGGAATTTAGGTTTTTGGGCAACTGAGTGAAAAATGAATGGAAATTAAAAAATAAATACTGTGTAAGTCTTAGATCATACAAAGTGTGTTCTCCTGATTTATGGGCTGTGATTCATTCTCTTGTCCAGAATATATGGCTTTATAGACTACCTGCCTGCTGGATACCCAAACGCTATGTCCCCTCAGTTATTAGGCCAGCTGTCTCAACAACAAGTAAACATTATTTCACTTAATATGGCCCCAAAGTTCAAGAATTGAGATGTTAGCAATTTGTATATGCTAAAGAAAAACTTTACTTAATAAAGTGTTATCCAGTTTATCAAATTAAAGAAAAAAAATCATATGCCGAACGAAGTTGCTAAGATTTATCATAAGAATGGATTTTCTAGGAGCTGGGAAGATGGCTCAGAGGTTAAGGACATTGGCTGTTCTTCCAAAGGTCCTGAGTTCGATTCCCAGCAACCACATGGTGGCTCATAACCATCTATACTGAGATCTAGTGCCTTCTTCTGGTGTGCAGGCAGAATGCTGTATAAATAATAAAATAAATAAATCTTAAAAAAAAAAGAATAGATTTTCTACCCACAATATGGTAAACACAGTAGAGGAAGTAAATCTGTATAAATCTGTGCTGGTTGTATTGCTGGTCCTCAGAGGGCAGAGGCTACAGTAGTGCCTGAGCCGTGTTTCGTTCAGATGGAAAGAGCAGTTACGTCTGTAGGTGGAAGGCCCAAGCAAAGGAGTTCTCTCTGACAGGAATGTGTTGCACCAGGAAGTGTTAGGTTCCCTGCAGAGAAATGTCTGCCAGCAACCTTGAACTGCATTCCTCGCACATAAATGGAATGACTCGGTGTCTTCATCAAAATCCACAGAGGGGAACATTCAAAAATGAAAACGTTGAGAACTAGAATGAAATCTTTATGTCCATGCCATATAGGAAGCCAGGAGTCTGCGCATGTGTAATACAGTGATACATGTCTTAAAGAATGGCATTAAGTCTGTATCATCATGATCACTGAGGATGAGGGACAAAATTATTATTACAAAGGAAAAAGAGACCAAAACACAGAAGGGGTTTTCAGAGTAAGTGTGCTCCGAGCCACACTGTTTGATGGTTGCAAAATTGTCTGTCAAATCGAGAAAAAGCCAGGCATAAAATGAAAACCCAGAGTGAGCCGTGCAAAGCAGCTCGGAAACTGAATCAGGCCTGTGTGGGTGAGTGAGTCTGGGGCTAGCCCCTTCACGGAACTTCCCAGGCCCTTCCTAGTCATGTGACTATAGAAAATCCAGTTATTCCAAGAGATCACAAATGTCAGTCTATTCTCACAGGCAGCCCTGAACTCCCGTCTGCTCTTCAACGAGGGAGAATGTGGCTACCACATTGTGGTGAGTAGATGGAAATGGGGCTGGGGGCAAGGAACCTCATGTCTAAAGGTTTCTACCCAAGCCCTCAGCACAACTGTGTTCCTGAATTCAGTTTCCTCCTGTGTTTCCCTGTGGGGTGCACACCATGGCTATTCTGTGGATAAGGTTAGGGCAGAAGAATATAATCTTTTCAGTCTAGCTGCATTCCTTTTGCCCATGGGTTCTGCAATAGAGCACTAGAATTATGGTCATTTTCTGCCTAGAGCACCTTGGGGCAAAAGTCAGGCTTCAGGGACCACTGGGCAAGGAGAAGCCCCAACCAGTGGCTTCATGCTGCTTCCTCTGAGGCTCTTGATCCCCTTTAGGAAAGCGCACCGAACACCCCACATGCTGACAGGGCTGGGAGATCAGCCAAACCCTTCCTCCTTAGGCAGCTCCAATGGGTTATGAGCCTTCAAGTCCCATCAACATAATAGCTGTCTGCACTGAAGGGAATCTTCTCTGAGACCTCCCATGGACCTCTCACTCAGGCATTGGGTGTGCTTAGCTTAAAGCAACTTAGTGAAGCAGTAACTTAATTATTAAACACACACATTCATAAGAGACAGTTTAGAAAATACCAAAGAACATAATACAATCTGCATTCCCCTCACACAAAGTTAGCTTTCATGGATGTCGGGTTTCTTTTACTCTTCATGAGGCCATATTTGCTCTTTCACACAGCTGGGCTTATACAATTGCATATTTTTGTATCCCTAGGTTATACATATATATGGTTTTTAAATCCAAGACCATATTTCCAGGTGATCCTAATTTCTTCCTGAAATCACATATAACGGCTGAGGACACGAGTAGGCTAACTGAAGTGGTCTTTCATTGTCAGTCAACTAGTTTATTTTAAGCTTTGGCTGACATAAAGAACACTGAAGTGACCCATTGCTATAAAGTTTTCAAACCCAACAGGAGATGTCTAGGATCTAAACAGGAAAGTTTCACTAAAGGACGTGCTTGCTTTTAGGCTCTCGATCCCCTATAGGAAAGGTGACTCTGAGCAGCCTACATACTGAGTGTTTCTCAAATGAGTCCAACCTATGGCCTGAGGGAGACCATGAGAAGCTTTGTAGGCCTCCTCTTTCCCTTCTGCTCAGTCTCCTCTTGCTAGGGGCTATGGAAACTTTTGAAAGTATTCTAAGGTAAGGGTGCTTTGCTGGGCTTGAACAATTCGACTAGCAGCTGTTGCTCTCTAGCAGACTGGTCCACACCCCTGGAAAACCCTGTAATGCCAGGCCATGTGAGTGTCCTGTACTTCCCAGGATGGACCCATGGGAACGGGGTGACTAACAAGGGTGCCTTCCTGTCTCTGCAAGGTTCATGCTGGAGATCCCGGGTTCAAAGAATTACTTCTGACTCACTTTTTCCAATTCCCTCAAGGCACTTGGAACTGAACAACACTGAGACTCTCTGTCCCCACCCAAACAGAAGCCCATCACGAAGGGCTTTCCTTTTCCAGGGACCAGACAGAGCTGGAAAAAAACAACAGCTTCCAGTCAGGAGGCAGCATGCGCTACTGACCTCAAGGATGCCTACGTAGATCAGGGCCCCTGGTGCAAAAAAGACTTCCTCAGGAGACCTTTTGCTCAGACCAGACTCATCTTGCTCCCTTCCATTTCTCAGGTTCCTCTTCTGCTGTAGCTCTTTCATGAGTATGAGCAATGCCAAGAGGGCTGATCTGGGAATCCCTGTGCCTAATGAGTCAAAGAGAGTCAGGTCAGTCAGCACGGGTGGAGAAAAGGAATGAGGAGGCTGTAAGACATCCTCCCAACTTCACTAGCATGTGTGTGTGATCGAGAGGGTGTGAGCCATCGGTCCCATGGACAGGTGAGAGGCAGGCACTCCGATATGTGTGAGGGCACCTTGGTGCTGGCTGGAAGCTGCAGTTGTGCTCTGAAGTCCAGGCATGGAGATCTAGCCCCACACCTGAGCACAGGTGCTAGCTACCTAAGGGGCACAGAGCCCACAGCCTAGCAAAATTGCCTGGTGTATTTAGAAAAATCCTGTTTTATCTTCAGATTCCTTTTAGGAGTAAGGCGAGTGTACAGAAAAATCAATGTACTCTTGCTATGAGAACAAAGCATCTCTGCCCAGCAGAGCCTGTACAGCGATCATTCTCTGTCTAAAGGAGTAGCAGAGAGGTTAGAACTGTCTCTCCATACACAGCACCCAATGTTTAAACACGTCTCAGACAACCATTTTCTTTTCAGATTAATTTTCTTACTATACATCTCTCTCTCTCTCTCTCTCTCTCTCTCTGTGTGTGTGTGTGTGTGTGTGTGTGTGTGTGTGCAGCTCTTCAGTAGAGCCCTTGCCTGTCATGTTCAAGATGTTCAAGGCCCTGAATTTGATTCTTGGCACTGGCATAAAGAAAAGAAAGTAAAAATTTCCAGTCCTCTGTGTGTCCTGGTTGTAACCCGTTCACCTCCTTAGGACAAATTCCAATTTTCCTTGCCTCTTAGGATGTAAGTAAAATAGAAACATTTTTAGAATACCTCCAAGGATCTATCTGTTGGTGTCTATGTTGCGGGCATCATGTGCCTTCTGACTCCATCCACACTTATGACTGGTGTGTGTGACAAGCCTGTAGTTAGCAACCCTTTAACCCTGACTGGACCACAATATTTATGTCTGTGTAAGGAAAGATGCTACCCTTCTCTCCAGGGCAAGATACAGGCTTCAAAGGCTGAGGGGCCAGATCATCAAGAAAACACTTGCCTTATGTGCAGAAGGACCTGAGTTTGATTCCTTGTGCCTCTTCTCTTTCTTCTTCTTCTTCTTCTTCTTCTTCTTCTTCTTCTTCTTCTTCTTCTTCTTCTTCTTCTTCTTCTTCTTCTTCTTCTTCTTTTCTTTTTTTTTCTTTTCTTTTCTTTTCTTCCTTCTCCTCTTCCTTCTCCTCCTCCTCCTCCTCCCCTTCCTCCTTTTTCCTCTTCTTCACCATCACCATCTGTGGCTTCTTCCAATTGTATTATATTTGAAAGGTGGCTTTACAGAGCCTGGTGATCTCCAGTGGGCAAATCTCTGTGATCACATCACAGTGTTCAGTGTCTGGAGCTTCATAGACATAGCCAGGCCTATGAACTGAGAGACGGGACAAATGTTGTGGAGTTTCCCAGTATGTGTGTGAGTGGGGAGAACATGACAGACATGAGCAGAGAAAGTTCTGTGCAGCTTGGGCTTATGACACAACAGCAGGGCACCCATATTGATCCCTCACTTCTTTACCGAGTAAGGTCATGATCCACATCCTAGAACAAGCTCTACAGAAACGCAAGCAGATGAATTCAAATAAAGCTGTTGCCCTCAAACTATAAACTTTGTGAGCAGTGAGATGGGGACTTTATGTGGCTTGCCTTCTTCCTGCTGGCTGTGTTTGCAGAGTCTTTGCAAAGCTACCAGCCCCACAGCTGGTGCTTATTAAGGGAGTGTTGACAGAATGGTTTTCTTTTCTTACTAACTGGGGGGGTGGAAGTGATTAGCCACTGAGTTTCTGGGGGAGCAAACTCCGGCTAGGCATTCTATATACCTGATTCTACCTAATTGTCACCCCAACTCTGTGAAATCCATTCAGTGCCCCTATTTCACAGAAAGGGAAAGTTGAAGGTCACAGAGGTGGAGTTGTTTGTTCTTTTTGACAAAGCTGGTAATGATAGAGTTTGGCTTGGAGGGCAGAGCGGTTTGACTCCAAGGCCCACACTCTGTCTGTGCTTCAGATTCTAGACCAGTGCTGTCCAATAGAAACAGAAGGCAAGCCATGGGTAAGAGCCAAATATGTAATTTTATATTTTCTCATAGCCACATTAGAAAAAGAAAAACCAGGTGGACATTAATTTTAGTTTTGTGTTATTTAACCCAAAATAGTATTTCACCATGTAATCAATATAAAAAATGGTCATTTTTACATTATTTTCTGTGGTCGCTGGACTCCATTGTACAATTTACAAACTATAACACATCTCAATTTGGACTCGCTATATTTCAAGTACTCAGTAACCGTATGTCACATGTGGCTACCACATTAGATAGCTCAGCTTTAGGATTCAAAACGAGCTATTTTTGGTTTCTCTCCTAGACATTCTTGAAAAAAAAAATTCACTTTTTCTTAAAGCCTTTTGGTAACGTTGAAGGTTATGTGAAATAATCACTGCATGCTCAGTACATAATTGAAAAGTTTTTTTTTTTTTTTAACTGTGTTGGTCAGCTCAGGCCACTAAAACGATATCGCATAGACGGGATGGCTTAAGTGCCAAGTTCCAAGTACCAGCATAGTGAGACTGTGCCGAGGGCTCTCCTGGCTCGTAGCCAGCCACCTTCTTCTTATGTCCTCACATATGAAGTAGCAAAGTGAGGAAGTGCCTGTGGCTCTTCTGCTTCAGACTCCTGAGGGCTGCGATTACAGAACTTCCAGGACATCCCCTACCACAACCCTTCCAGCGTCTCTCTTGACCTCATCTAACCTTAATCATCTCCAAATAACACTATGAATGGGATGGGTGATCTCAACTACGTCTAACTGGGTAACGTGCAGCTGAGGGCATCTCATCGTCTTCAGCGACTCCATCTGTCTCTTGGCTACTGAGATGCTGGTACACTGCACAAATGTTCTGCAGAGAAACTCTGTTCTCTGAAACTTTGCAGCCCACTTCCTCCTTCATCCCTGAAACTCAGATGGGCTAAGTTTCACGTGGGTCTTGTCTGGTAGTGCTTACCTTTGTGTCCTTTTTTGAACATCAAGCAGCTGTTTTAACATGATCTGGACCATCAACTGTCCCAAGTGCTTAGTGGCTTGATATGTGGTGCCCACCAAAGACACAAGACTGCTTTGCCTATGACAAGAGATATTTTAGGAAGGCATGGCCTTGTGCTGGGGTATGGGTAGGCATTTGAATGGGCTTTAGCTTTCTCATGATTACTATGATTATAATCTTCTGTAATTTTTCCCCCAATTTGGTCCTGTAGTCTCTTGAGAGTTGTAACCTGTCAAAGTGGTCACTTTCTAGGCCAGTTATAACCCGAGAAAATTAAGTTCTTATGTATGCCACATGAGGCCCAAGATGGGCCCAAATACACATAGCATTTACTACTCACAGGAACCGGAGAGGCGAAAGGCACTGAAGGAAGCCTACTGGAAGTAAGGGAGCAGCAAAGAGCCCACCTGGATGGATGGGGAGAGAGAGAGAGAGAGAGAGAGAGAGAGAGAGAGAGAGAGAGAGAGAGAGAGCAATAAAGAGACTTGGTGCTGAGACCTGTGGGACTCCGTTTTCATGAAGTTCCTGGCATTCTTCCTCAGACTTTTTCTCAAGATTGTGTACTGATTAATTACTTACATGACTGGTGGTAATCAGTAGGTTTTATTCTTGTCAACAGCTATTGGATGTGTTGAATTGGGGGCTGAGTGGGATGAGAAACAAGTGGGCCATGTCACAAACCAACTCATGTGTGACAATAAAATGGGGGTGTCAAACAGCTTCTATCATACCTAACAGTGAATAATGAGGCAGCACCATGTCAAGTAAACCCATAATAGCTTTGTGACTGAAGCTGCTGTCTCTTCATTTCCGTAGTGTTCAAATCCTCACGGAAGATGTTCAGCTCGATCTCCCCCCCTCCAGAGAAAGGTGTGAAGGTGCTGCACAATCAGAGCCTGAATGCACAAGGAGAGAGGTGAAACGATGTTCAATAGGAGCGTGCATTGATCAGCAAGGTATCAGTTTGCCAGCAGACCACAGCAGACAAGGACTCTGGAGCTTCAGGAGTGGCCAAGGGTCTGAACAAGGGCATCACTGATGAGAATGAGTCATATAACCCTCATCCTGAAGAAGCTATCCAAGCCAAGGAAGCTTATTTCCTATATTTTTGTTCTTTAAACCCGGATGTCGGCAAAACAGAACTTTATAGACCAATAGGAGCAGCACTCACTGAGGAGAGACGATGTGCCAGGCACTTGATATATTCCGCTCCATTTGGTTTAAATGCATTCTATTAATAACAACTCTAAATTTCCACCTTGAGGTCCCAATCCCGGCACACCGATTGGGAAGTAAGGCAATGATGAAGCTGCAATCAGTCAAGTTGTTGTTAGAGTGGGTTCCATACACAAGAGATCAAGTGTCCTTGTCAAAAAGAGGAATCAGCAGAAAGACACACTCGGGACAGGACTCTATAAGAGGCTGTATGTGTAGACTGTGTGCTGTATCTGACCCAAGGAAGCCAAAGATGAGGCATGAAGCAGATTTCTCTTCACAGCCCTCAGAGAGGTCAAGCCTGCCCAGTGCCTTGACCTTGAACTTCTGCCTCCAGAATAGTGAATTGTGCTGCTTAAGCTGCTCAGCATGTTACATTGTCAGGGCTGGCCTGGCAAACAAACGCACCAGTCCATTTAGTGTACAGAACACTCCTTGGGAAAAGTGTTTCACCTGTTTTTAGAAGAACGCATAGTTCACAGAAGTGAGCCTTCATACCAGCCTGACTCTTCCAGGCGGTCTTCCTTTCAGCCTTCCAGTGAGCGCTGGATCCTGCCTCCGGATGACAGAACTGTTCATTGAGCGACACACCAATGGCCTGCTGGGACACATGAGTCTCTGTCCGATTTACATTTACATGCTCGCACGTCTCTTACTTTCTTGACAGAATGTATCAAGAGAGGGCTGAATCCCTGAAATAATGTTTATTGGCTCTGCCTGCCATTTACTTTGGCTCCATAACTCAAAGCACTGTCAGGAAGACACCCCCTCTGCCCCCCCGTAACCCTTCAGACGAGGTGCTGCTCCATGTATTGTGATTACAGGTCATAGAAACACCTTTTCATTTGCCTGTGGCATCTAGCTCGCCGCATGGGGGCTTCTCTTTCTGGGCAATTTGATTCTTCTGTTGGAACATTAAGGAACTGGAGCCGTTCTTAAACAAGGTGGCTATTACTCTCTGCAGGATTTCTCCTCTCAGGATCACTTGGTCTCTAGAGGTCTCAACAAGGAATGAGGCCTCACACCTCCTCGGGCCTTCCTCCACCTCCTGCTATAGGACCTTGAGGAACAGCCCACACCCAGCAGGGGTCCTCTAGCAGATTCACAGTGATTCACAACACCATGAAACATCTCTGGAGATAAATCTTGACAGTGCAAATTCCTTTTTTTTGTTTTGTTTTGTTTTTGTTTTGTTTTTCAAAAAGAAATCAAAGGTAAAGCATTCTAGCTTTGTAATATTACTATGAAATATTACTATTATTATTCATGCTATGAAATATTACTATTAAAGAGGTGTACAATATTAAGCCCACATGTAGCCACCACCTTGTAAATAAAAATAATTTAAGAGACACTGAATTATATTATGTCAAGTATTTATAAACTAAGGGGTCTTTTCTATCAGTAAACTGATTTCAATTTAAAGCATTTACTTTTTCTTAACTTTTCCCCACATTTTATTATGTTCTATACTTTGAAAATTTTGGAAGTAAATGCCCTCTGTTAGTGATATTTAGATTATGTACATTGTGATGTCTGTTGCTAGTAATCCAATAATCTCTACCAGATCCTATTAATATCTCTGTGTAACAAATAGTTATATTTTTTGAGACATGATCATTACCATACAGCCCTGCCTGGCCTAGTACCTACTCTCTACAATGTGTACCTCAGGCTGGTCTTGAACTTGAGCTTGTACTCTTCCTTCAGTTTTCTAAGTGCTAGGATTACTTGCATGCCTTACCATACTTGAGTAAGAAATACCTTTTTAAGTACACATAAATCTCTATTTGAAATACTAGGAAACCCCTCAGTTTCCTTCTGAGTGAGGCCTCTCTATGCTGCCCAGTGCTTTGTAAGAGAACCCTTCAGGTACCATTTACAGGATTTTGCTAAATGGAAGGTCAAAGTGGTTTTTCAGTGCTTTGAGCTTTGATCCAGTTATTCATGTCACATGTCACCAGCTTGCCTGTTTCTTCTGTGATATCCCTTAATACATTGTCTCCTTTCATTTTTCTCCTGGATTACTAGACATTTTGTGGTTCGGTCAGCTTTTTATTTTCAAAACAATATTGCTGGTTTCCTACCTTGCTCCCCTTTCCTGAAGTAACCCAAGGCTAGAAAGCTCTTAGCTAGTCAGTTTTCTAGGTTGTGGGGATTAGAAGTCAGCTTTGTTTAATGTAGGCAGAAAAGATAATTATTAGAAGCTATGAACACCTCACTGAAGGGATTAGGTGTTTGGAAACAAGCCTGGGGGAGGGGCTGGCCAGAGGAAGGTCAGAGAGCTCAGAACGTGAGCCACGCTGCAGGGCAGTCTGGGATTGCCAGCACAGTTGCTTCCTGCTTTTGAATTCTTTCAGCCAAAGACACTTGTCTGGACTCTTGCCACATCCTACATTACTTTTGTATGGGGTGATGAGGTCGTGTCATCCTTTACCACCATCACCGCCACCATCATCTTTACCCATCCCCCAACACCCTCATTACCATCAATTCCCCTACCACCTCCACCTCCGCACTACAATCTCCTTTACCGCACTGACACCATGCTATCTCCTTCACCCAGCCTCCATCCTGCCACCATGCCCATCACCAACCTCTCTTTTATCACTTCCACCCCACCACAGTCTTCCATAGTATCATCACCTCCACCACCACCAGGCCCAACACAGCCTCCTCTCACTCCATCTCTCCCACTATCACCACCCCACCACTGTCTGTTCCACTATCCTCACTCCCACCACATTTTCTAACGTCCTCTCCTCCATCGCTGTCACCCTTATCATTTCCTCTTCCACCACCATCTCCTCTGCCATCAGCAATCTATCACCATCTCTCTGAGCTCCCTTACCCCTTCCATCACTCCTTCTATTACCATCATGCCTGCCAACATTGCCCCACCATCGTCACCTCACGATCATCAAGCCCCGCTAACAATAACTCCCCTAAAATGAACGCCTCCCACCATCTCCATCAAGTTATCATCACTAGTAACTTCTGAAGTGTGCATCCCAGTGAGAGGCTAATAAATTATATACAAGCTTTAGTAGTCAGAAGTCAAGGAAAGTAATCTGATATCTGAATGAGTTGGAAGAGGATTGATGTCTGATTTTACATACTAATGTATTGACTAGTACTACCCGCCTATCCTGCCTTTCCATCTTGTACCATTTTATGTGTAAAAAAAAAAAAAAAAAAAATCCCCTTCACTGTGATTCTGTTGGATTCCAGCAAGTTTTGTTCATAGATGCCTGCGGTATTGGCAGATGGGTGATGGTACTTTTCCATGTTCTTGACTTTCAGTGCATCCCTCACATTTTAAATGTTATATTCTAAAAGGATCTTCGGGTGATATTTACTACGAATTTCTTCCTAGTCTTTCTTCCCTCTGTGTTGGCAGATTTTCCTGACTTTATCTTTGCTTCATTTATGAATGATTATTCTGGGGACAGGGAGGTGTGGGTAATTTTCAAACTATCTCAAATATTTTTTTTTCTCCGGGATACCCGAGGACTCTCAGGACAGTCAGGCCTCCATGTAGTGTGAGCCTATAGCAATGAGACCTGGCTATAATACCTATGGACACAACTCACTTCTGCTTTGTGTTCCTCAGAATGAGCAATAACACCACGGAGTCCATGGATCTTCTCATTCCAGATGAACTATGGATTATTCACCCTCCTTTACTAGCAGATGGTAGTCTCAATGGCTCCATTCTTTCTGGATGCCCCTGGCAAGGGACAGTACATCACCCTGATACTGTGATAGGAGGGTTCCAAGGAGGCTTCTGGGAACCCAGTGCTGATAACTCTCCCTTAGCCTTCTCAGCCAGGGGCCTGGGCTTATTATCTGATTCTGCCAGAGGCCGTGGCTAGCCAAGTGCCTGAGGTCCCCATCTTCACCCCAACTCCGCCAGCTTTGATCTTCTAGTCCTTAGCCGTTGGGTCAGACAGAGTTCTGAGGGCAATAATAGTAACTGCCTGCTTGTAAAGCACTTGGACCCCAGAGGAGAAAGGGTGTCAGACGAGTGTGAAATGTTATTCCTGGCACAGGCTGGAGAATGGAATGGAAACTCACCAGCAGAAAGCACAAACACAGAGGAAGCCATTTGTCAGCTCCTCTGAACAAATCAGCATAGGCAAAGGGGTCTCCCTCCAGTAGGCGCCTCCCGAGTCAGTCAGAGGACTAGAGGAGAGGAGATGAATGCAAGCATATGAGCCCCATTCCCTGATATCAGCCTTCCACAGGAATTCATGGGCTCCCCTTTCTGAGGTCCTCCTTCAGTCTGAAGACTAGCTCCCTCGCATGTTCTAGGCAGGATGCCCACAGACAACCCAGGTACTGAGCAACCTGTTCTGACACGGTCCAGGAAGAAGCTACTCTAGCCATTGTTGATATTTCCTGCACAGTGTGGAGTGAGATACGGAGCTGAACAAAAGCTACGGTGTGTGTGCATGGGCAGAAGGCCGTGCCCACCCAGCATAGGCAAAGCCAGGCATGAATCTCCCAAATCTCAGAGGAGTATTGATTGCACTTTCCAGCACTTCAGCGAGTGGCCCCCAATCTTAGTTCCACCGAGGAACAAGACTGGGCTTTATAAAAAGCTCTTTGACTCTGATATACTTTCTTCTCTGAATCATGGTCTGTCATAAAGTTAAGCACCACCAACAAGGTCCCATAGGCCTTGCTTGACTTGCTTTTCTGGCTGGTCAAGTCTTCTCAGGTCCCAAATACTCTTTCCCAAGGACAGGCTCTACCATCCACTCCAGTGCCAAGAGGTTTGTCTGGGGTCCGGCCCCCCCAGGAATTCACAGATATTTCAAAGATTTTTGGGCCTGGGCCCAGGCACAGCAGGGCAGCCCTTGTCCGGCCCTGTGGTTTGCGATCTGGCCATTCATAACTGGCTCTGAACAGGCACTTATCATTCTTCCCCGACCACCCAGTCAGCTCACACAGCCTGTAAGTGTAGTCAGAGCTGCCCAAACCAAGGCCCGCTCAGTCCTCCAGGGTCCTGATGCTCTGCCTGCCCGCTGTTGGCCACCCTGCTGCAGACAGCCGGGTCTGTCCAGCCAAGTGGACACTGGAGCCCAGAAACAGCAGGAACTGTGCATCTCCCATAAGCCACAAAGGGGGATTCACAAATCAAAGGAGCCGAGAGAACAAAGCCATCACATCCGTCTATCATGGGGGAGCTGGATCTCAGAATAACACAGGCCAGAGTCCCATAGCAGTGAGTCAACACCCGCCAGAACAAGCACCATGGGCCCCTGGCTGTGTGGAAAAACACCCTGGTAGCCAGCTGGCTGTTCTTGCCCAGACCTGGGAGGTTTGGGTGTCTGGGGGGTCATTTTGAGCTTCTGTGTCATGGTAGGAGCCCATAAGAGTGGGAGAAGAGAAGGAAAAAAATCATAGTTCAGACCTTGTCTTTCAGGGAACACAGTCCTAATTTCCTCCAGCCCACCAGCCCTACTTCAGACATGGATGATGAGCATGAGGCTGGCTTACATGGTGGCTCAGAACCATGTTTGAAATCCCTCTCTAACCCTCAACTCTGGCCCTGCTCTGTCACTACCTTTGCCCAGGAGAGTGAAGAGGATAGGAGATGACTCAGAGGATAAAGCATTTGCTGCACTAGTCTGATGACCTGAGTGAGTTTGGATGCCCAGTAGCTATGTAAAAGACACAATAGTGCACACATCTCGGTCTTCCAGTGGGGAGATAGGAAGCAGAGACAAGAAACTGCTAAGGTAGGGGTCAGCTAGCCTGGCATACGCTGTGGTGAATAACAAAAGAGACCCTATACCAAACAAGGTGGAAGACAAGAGGTCCTCTGAGCGCCATATTCACTCCATGGTACATGCACACTGCACACACACACACAAACACACAGAGAAGGGGGGGGAGGAGACAGACAAAGACAGAGACAGAGACAGACAGACAGAGAGCTCACAGGCCCAATGGCAACATGCCAGTCAGCTTCCAACTCTCAAACCCAGGGCCCAGAACCAGTAGGGACACTCATGTAGTCATGGGCTCCCTTTCCTTCTAGATGAGCATTTCCTGATGCTGATGCTGTCATCACGCCATCCAGACAATCTTCCTTCCTCTCAGAACCCTTGAGTTTCTATGGCTTGGCAGTCAGGAGAACTATGTCAATACATAGGAAAAGGCCTGAATGATAAAACGCAGTTGTGATCTAACTGCTGACAAATCATTTCTCATTCCTAGGCCTCATTGTCAAGATGAAGACCCAGAGGGGACCTGAAGGAGAATTTCAGCTTGGAAGTTCAGAACCCTGAATGATGACCTCGAGTTAACTGTTCAAAGAAATGAGGTATCTATCTCATCTGGGAAGCTGCAGAAAAGACTTTATGTAAGGGAGGGTAAACAATAGGAAGTAAGCCTTGGCACTTTCTGCCCCTGAGTTCCTTCCCATCTTTTCTTTGATGACTTCTCTAACTGTCTGTTCTGGGGCTGGAGCACTGTCAGGGCTGGGTGGGATGGCCTGAGTGGCAGATGGACTTTGCCAGGGCTCTAGTTGAGGTTTCTTTCACTCGCCAGCATGTTTCTGCAGAAGTTACCTTCCCCCATCGCTTTTCCACAGCTCAGGACTGTCCAGGTGGGGATGGGAGCTGTCAAGGCCCTTTAGGATGTACTCTGAGCATCCATTGTGCACTTGGCCCTTTTCAAAGCCCCACCAGCTTTGAAGCATACTTAGATGCTCCTGCACGTTGCATACCTAGTGCTTTTCTTCTGGAAGGCTGTCAGGCTGAAAGTCTGCGTGAGAACTCATCATGTGTGATTTCTGCCCATCTGGCCATAGAACACCCTTACGGAGTAGGGACAGAAGGCTAATGTACTGGATGAGGGCGGCAGATGTCCCAGAAGCTGGAGGCATCTGGATCTGTCTGCCACATGGGGTAACAGGTGCGCCACCACCTGCCTGGCTCCCTGAGCTGGGGACATTTAAAGTCTCTCCATGCCTAGGAGTGAGCACAATACTCAGGCTGTGTCTCCCAGCAGCTCTGTGACCTGGTATTTATATATATTTTTATATCGTGTTGTGAATGTATACACTAACTGAAAAAAAAAGAAACCAGCTCTTTTGTTAATGGTGACACCATGGAATGGCAGGGAACTGGACTTCACTCCAAGCCTGTAGTAGAACAGGGTAGGAACAGGGAGAGCCTGGCCTCAGCTCTCACCCCACTCTCTCCTAACAAATATAACTGTGTTGCTGCCCTGGATAGAAATGTTAATGCCCAAGTCAAAACCAGTTGCTAAAATTCTTTCAGGCTCAGGGCCATTCACAGTGACTTTAAAAGTCCTTGAGACCCTTTAAAGCATAGCATAAAAATATGACTCTTAAAACAGAGGTGAAATGCACATAATGAGCTTTTAGTGATACAAAATCAAGTACATTTAAAACCCTAACAATGCAAAGCCACTCGCTCTCTAGCTGTTAACTTTTCTGTCTCTCCCCACACTCACTATGTCTCTTGCCTGTCATCCCCCGTTCTCTCAAATCTGTTTTCTGTTTCTATGCTTTGGCTGTTCTGGACGGGTCTTAGGAAAGGAAACACGTATTTAATCTGTCTCTGTTTGGCTGCTTCGACTCAGAGCACAGCCAGCAGGCTAGCATTTAGTACTTGGTTTACAAAGCTCATCGGTATTGGAGCACGTATCAGCACCTCCCTCTCAGAGCTGAGGACCGCTCCACTGTATGGACGAGCCAACACTTGCCTAGCCACGCATCCCTTCGAGGAGAGCTGCCTGGGCTGATGCCACCTTTTGTTTATCTGTTCCAAGTCATGCTGATCCACACACTCCTCCATAAGACCTTGTGCAGACATGGTTCCCTTAGGGATGTGCCACAGAGTGGGACCCATTGGGTATGTTAAGCTTTTGGGAAACTTTCAAATTATTGCCTGTTTTCCAGTCCCCACAGCCACGAATGAGGCTCTAGCCTTTCACCCTTACGAGCCCTGGCTACTGGCTTTTCCATTCTCTCCACTCTAGTGGGCTTGAAGCAGCATCTCCCACTGTGGTTTTGTTTTGCATTTCCTAAATGATGAACCTGACTAGCACCTTTTCAGGTGTTTATTGGTCATTTGCATAGCTTCATTACAGAAATTTAACTGTGTTCCCATCTTTAAATTGGGCTGTTTACTATTATTATTATTATTATTATTATTATTATTGGGATGTAAGAATTCACTACAAGTTCTGAATGTCGGACCCTCATCAGATATGTGATTGGCTATTGTTTTGCTTTTCAGTGCTATGGATTGAACATGGGCCCCGTGCATGTTAGAAGAGTGGTCTGCAGCTGAACAACACCCCTACTCTTCACTTTCATAATGTTCTTTCTCCCGAAGCTCACTTGTAGCCACCTGCAGATCTCTCCTGCTTTACCCTCCAGAGCTTCATTCTCTTAGAAATAGCCAAGCCAATCATCGACCAGTTAATTTCCTTCTCATTGTAGATGTGAGGTGTGTTTAGTGCTATTGGAGAAAAACCACTCAGGCTAGTGGCATGTGCCTACCAGTGTTATTGGAGTCCCCTACTTCTTACTCATTCTCAGCTGGTCCCTCACCTCCTTCCTTGCACCCATCTGGGGAACCCCAGACCTTCTTCCCTGAATACATGGTATTTTATGTCAGTGTGTCTTCTAGGTTTTGCCCTTTGTGATTCATGTTGTTAGTGTCACTCTCTTGGTTTCCCTTTCCTTGTTACTAATATCTCCTCTTGCTTTTTTTTTTTTTAACAAAAATCCTAAATTTGCCTTACTCTCCATGTCCACCTCTTGTCACTGGCATCTGGTCCGCTCTCTCAGTTAGTGCCTGCAGCCCCAGTCGGTACCTGTGTTTTAATCCAGCCAAAGAGGCTCTTCTAGCCTTCAGCTGTCACGGTTCCTCTGACACAATGGAACACACAGACTACACCCTCCTTGGCTATGTGGCAACACTTCCCTCTCAGCTCCACCCCCCCATAGCCCCCACCATGGTTCTTCTATTCCCTCTGTGGTCTCCTTTTTGCCTTGTGACGTAGATGTTGGGTCTCCATTAGTTCTGCTCTTGCTCTATCTGTCTCTCATCCCTGAATCAGTCTCCTGTAATCTGGGAAGGCCTGGAGGCTGACGTCCCTTCCCTGTGTGAGTTGTGACCTGCTGTGCTTTCTGTAGAGTATCCCAGTCTGGGGACATCTGGTGGCTCTACCAGGAGACCACTGTGTCCTTTGGCACCCTGAGCAGAAACCTCTCTGGACAGCAGATTCTGGTGGGATCCTCTACCCTTGCAAATAGACTACTTTCGGGGCAGCCATGTGAGCATCGGCTGGGAGCTTGTTCGATTTGCAGAGGTAGAGTACCCCAGGCTTCTAAACCCAAGGTGCACATTGGCAGGTTTCACTTGAAGTTGGAAGGTTGCCAGGCTCCTCTCTCGCCACTGAGCAGCGAGAGTCAAGAAACCTGGTTGTTTTCAGATGGTTTTGCTTCAAAAATAGAAACAAGCTTCAAAGGGAGAGTTTGATGGAAGGGGTCCTTTATTTTTGTCTACTGGACTCAAAGCAATGAAAGACATTTTAATTTAAAACTAATTTTCACTCTAGCTTGCTGAGCTATTAAGGGGTTAGAGGAAGCAAGCAGTGGAAGCATTGTCTGGCTGTGACAGAGGCAGGCAGACTTTAAGGCTGACTTGCTCCGATTCATTGACAGGGATTGGCTGGATAACATCCCATGGAATGAGATGGAATTTTGCTAGATTTTGCTCTAACATGAGCTCCCCATTCCTAAAGCAACCCAGGTTATCGTCAGTGAAAGTGTTGCTGGGGCACAGATGGGCCATCCTTAGCCCCTCAGACCCATGTTCTGTCTCCTTTGCCCATGAACTGGGCCTACAGAAGATAAACACATGGGCTTGTGGTGGGTATGGGTAATGTGAACAAAACCAGCTCAAGTTTTTGAGTAATGCCTAAAGTTTAAAAAAACAAAACAAAAGTCCCAAACAATAGCTCCTCCTGCTTTGCGTGAATTGCGGTTTGGGTGGACTGGTAACTTACCCAGTCACCAGGTCTTTTTGGCTGCTCTGGGAAGAAAAGGCTGTTTACAAGAAACAAGAACCCCACTGTGGGACCAGCATATCCTGATCCCGCGCTCCAAATGATGATAGGGATGGAGAGGAAGTGAAGCTGGGACGGCATCAAGATTCTCTGGTTTCAGAAATAATTAGGAATGATCGGGAAGCCCCTGGCCAACTCTTGGGAGGGACTGAGCTCCAAGCTCCCCATGCCCCTGCAGCTGCAGCTCCAAGCCCTTGCTATGATAGTCATCTGCTGATACACGTGGACTGATTCTTAACCTCCCGGTCCATCCCCAGATTCCTCCCACTCATTACGTAGCTCTGAGCTTCTAGTACTGGGGAACCCTAAATCTTCACTGAGCTCTTGGTACCAATCTCTGTTAGCGCTCCATCTTCAAGATTCCTTTGGCAGGCACTGAGAAACACTATCCTTGATCCGCTGCCCATCTGTCAGAGGTGCAGTCAGTTGACAGCTGACCTCAGGTTTCTCTTAGCCAATCACATTCTAGGGCAGCCCTGGTCAGTGCCTAAAAAAGGTTGTGGTCTGGCAGAGCTGCCACTACCCAGTTTGAACTCTCTTAATGATTAATCCAGCTTCTAGAAACTCCATACCTGGTAGAGACATTTTTCTGCCTGGGTCCCATCCTCATCTGCTTAGGTGATACTTCAGGATATATTTACACTCCTAACTCTGCCTTTGTATCCATTCCTCAGAGAACATAATTGGGCTGGAACCAATACATTAGTACTTGGCCCCTCTTGGCTCCTCAAAGGGTCCCAGAGGCTTATGAGAAATGGATGGATAACTGGGTGCATAGGTAGGTGGATACCTGAACTGAAGTTGATATGCTGAGCACACAGCAGCACTGGCACACAAAATGTTCTGCTTCACATTTGGAACTCGGAGAAGACCTGACTGCCTGGAGAGACCTATGGGTTGCTTCCTTGTAAGCATATAGTTGCTGAATCCTGCTGGGGCAGTAAGGAAAGAGCATGGGGAAACTGATGGTGAAGAAGACATGGGTGGGGTGGGCCAAGGCATGTGACTATTACTGAGTCTAACAGTCACGCCAGTCTTCAAAGCAGACAGGTGATGACCGGGTCCAAACATCTGTCATCAAATTGTGGGCTGCAGCTCACAGTAGGACAGGGTGGAAGGGGGCCAGCTGTTCCCACCTGGGCTTTCAGAGGCCTACGCTCAGCACAGGTACATGACTCTTATGGAAGCAAGCTTAGCCATGACACTTCAGAAGTATGTATTAGGGAGAAGTGTATGTATGTGTTTGCTCACTGTGCATGTGTGGTAATGTGTATGTGTGTGCTCCTGATTGTGCCTGTGCATATGTCAGTCATATACATTCATGGGATGTGCCACAGTGGTTATTAGGAACATGGACATGGTACCACAGGCCTTCAAGGCTGATAAATGAGGTTAGGGAGAAAGCAGGATAGAAATCCCATCCCTGTCCCCTTTCTTCAGCATAGGCCAGATCTGAGAGCCTTATGGAAAGCTGGAAGGCTTAGACTGAATGGTCATAGTCATCTCCACGGGATCAGTCCCTGGTGGGGGATGATATAAGCTAGATCAGAAGGTCTTGACTGAGGACACTCACCTTGTCTTCCTTTGAGATTACAGAACTTGGCTTTTGGGAACAAAACTCCTAGGAGTGTGCTAAGACTCAATGCATTGATTTAGCCATGCAAAATCATGGCTAAAATTGATTTTAATGTCCAGCTCATAAGGCTTTGGTCCTCACTGCTGAGCACACCTTAGTGACCTGTCTTTATGACAGTTTTTACAGAAAGTCTTCTCCAAGCAGTACTGGTCATGTTCATCTGTCCCAGTGCCAGGGATCCCTGATTCTGGGCCTAGTTTCCCCCTTACCTACTGGCTTTTGCTTTCCTTAAGCATAACCTCAAAGAATGGAGATGGGAGGGGGTAAAGTGAGGCAACACCATTGACCATGACCAAAGTCGGTTTCCCAATGATAGAAGGTTGTATTCTGAACAACTGAATTCTTTTACCATATTCTCATCCTAATCCTTATGAAGTCAACAATATTATTAAGTTCACTTTATGAGGGACACAGTGTGGTGAAAGAACTTGTCGTGGTGGTGGGAAATGGCTCCATGCTCCAGGATCAGGACAGGCGAGGGTGGACTCCCAAACTTTGAGGCCAGCAGCCCGCACTACCAAGAGCTCTTTGTGCCTCTTGCACCATCTGGCCTACATTGCCCTGGAGGATTCTCACCAAGGCCTGGGAGCCTGGTGAGGACAGGAAAGGACACTCTGGTCTTGGGCATCTGTTTTCAATGAAGTATCCACATTGTCTAGACTGCAGCCAGCCTCCTTCCTGCCAAAGAGCCAGCTTCAAAGGGCTGCTCCCATTGCTGGGGCAACCACCCTCTGTGGTGCTAGGCTAGCCATGTGCTCCGGCAGCCGGAGCCCCTCCTGCAGGCCTTGGGCACCAGCAGTGACATGGCAAGCTTGGGCAAAGGACACTAGAGCTAGAGAGCCATAAGTGTCCCACTTAATCACATAGCACCTCCATCATCTCCACACTAAAGGTGAGAACATAGCCCAGATGTTACACGGTTTTGCAATGGTTTCCACTGTGTGGAAATGTCTGCTTGAAGCATCATGTTGACAATCAAATAAAAACTAGAGCGTGGCAGGGAGCAAGACTTAGACTCATTACACACAAAAAATGTGCCTGTCCTGTGCCTGAGTTGCAGCTGTGAGTCACTAATGCCAGCTGTCACTCATCAGTAGATGCTCCTGATTAAAAAAAAAAAAAAAAAAAAAAACCATAGAGACGAGCTTCAAATGCAGAGCCACGCGCAGATTCCACACAGGTTCCCAGGTGATTCCCTTCACTCGAGATGACTTCCCCAGGCTTGCCCTCATGCAGGCATGGCTGGGCATCCAGAGGGAGAGCGCTCTCTAGGCTAGAAAGTTCTTAGAGATCCTCAAACAGCCACCTCTGTTCTCAAGCATTGAACCGCCAGAGTCTGCTGCCCCATCACATGGGATTCCTTGAGAATCAGTCCTCTCCTCTGCAAATTAGGAACCGGACTGCCTTCCTCCCCGAACAGTGGCAAGGTCACAAAGGCATGGTAGAGAGCTGAAGAGGCGCAGACCTGTGGAATACTCCAAGTTGAGCATTTCTTATCCAAAACACTTAAGTGAAGAATGCTTGGGAGTTTGGAATGTTTTAATATACATAATGAACTATCTTAAAGACGGGAGCTGAATTTAAATACAAAAGTCATCCTCGTGTTTCATTCCATCTTATACAAAGAGCCTGCAAGTAACTTATAGAATAATTTCAACTATTTTGCGGACAAAATAACATTTCTGTTGTGTGAAAATTTTCTGCTTGTAGCATCATGTTGGCAATCAATTTCAAATTTTAGAGCATTTCTTAGATTTCAAAGATTCAGAGTAGAGGTACCATGTGGCTTTCTTGAGCAAACTATAATAAGAACCAGAAGAACAGCCCAAGATCAGTGTTCACCGGAGGAAAGAGCTTAATTTGTATGGCAGGATTTTTACACTTCTGCCAGAGCCTTGTTAGCTAGGGCTGAGAGCGCCCCTCCTCCCTTCCCCATTCAGTGTGTAAGCTCAGTGTCAGGACCTGAGAGGGCCTGAGAGGGATGGTTCTGCTCTGACAACATCACAGTTAGATGTCTTCTGGGGTTTCATGTTGCTCTATCAGGGATATAAGCTAGCCCAGAAGTAGAAGCTGGACCTTGTGGGCTGTGCCCAAATAAGCATTTCCTGGTGACTAATCAGAGCTCTGCCTAGAGAACTGGGCCTTGGTGGTCTGGGGCCAAAAGCTTCCCTGGGGTAATTCATAGAGGAGGCCAGCTGGACTGGAAAGAGAGGCCATTTGGTCATGTTGCTCCATTTCAAATGATCACAGGCTGTGACTAGTTTTGCATAAAATGCCTCAGCTCTGTCCCTGGGGGTCTGTAAGTCCACAGAGGACTGAGTATCTTGCTTGCCTCAGCTATGGCTTCCCTGAAGGCAGAGGCTGTCTTTGGTATCCTAAGAGACCTTTCCAGAGATGTTCCCTCAGAGGGGTCCAGCTTGGCTTCATCTCTCTGTGCTTCAGAGCTCAGCTTTTTTTAACTGTGGGTTGTGACTCCATATGGGGTTGCATAAGTAAATGGAGGCAGGTCCGTGAAAAATTTAGCAACAGTGAAAGGCTTCTGAAGATTCAATGACCAAAACTCAATTCAAAATAAAAAAAATGTGTGATGAATCTGAGGTATTGTAGGCAGCACTCTCCCATGATGCACCGCAGGAGCTCTCCACAGTCTTGCTTCCAAATATATCACACATTCACTGTGCAGTGTGCATCTCCTCATCCCGTGCAACACCAGTGAAGGCTCTCTCAAACACCTAGGCTCAGATCCAAACTGTTGTGTGTTACGAACTGTAGTATTTTTACTGTACATAAAAAGTTTTCCACTCTAATAAAACCATGGCTTAATTATGAAAAACAGACTCAGTATTTTCCTGTCATCGTTCCTAAGCATGTAAAGTCTGTAAAGTGTTACAATGTTTGATACTAAAAAATCCCATTTGCATTTCTGACCTGTTTCATTTTTTAAAAAGTCATGAATTTTGGCTTGAGGTTAGAACAGAATTTCCAATCACTTCTGAATGGTCCTAAACATACTTCCATCATTGTATACAACGCATTTCTGTGGACTGTCGTTCTCAGCATCGACAGTTATAAAATTAGAATACTGATCAACTCTAAAAGACACTGAAGATTCTCTGCACCTTGCAGCGTTGAATGTTCAGTCAAGACACAATGATTTATGAAAAACAAAAATATGTCCATTTCATTAGTATGTAAATTGTCTTTCATTTTAATAAATGATAAAATTACACAAATGCCAAGTGATTATTTTAATCTAAACTTCTTTATTATTTATTCTTAATAAGTGATTGGCATACTTATTTGATATACCTACACACCTGAAGTTGCTTCAGACCTTCTCAGGTGAAAGGCGGTCACAATAAGGCCAATCAACATCGATGGAAACGAAACTGTGAGACAAGAATTCCTTCCCTCTTTACAAGCTGTTTATCTTGGGTTCCCCCTCTGCCGCTGAGTTTAGGATAATAGCAGATTGATTTAATAGGAGCTATGTCTCAGAATATCTACTTGCCTCCTACCCAATGACCAAATCTTTCTTGGAGGATAGACTGGCCTACACAGAGAGTGGGTGTCTGGCCATCCACTTTGCTGAAATTGGCAGGGAAGTGAGCTCTTGGGCATGTAGAGACTGGTGTCGGGGGCAGGGAGTGATTAAATGATGCTGTAAAAATTTATACACTTCTTTGTTGCACCCTGTCACCTTCAGAAAGATGTCCAAACATTGACCTGCTACAGATTCAACACAATCCCTATCAAAATTCCAGTGGTATCTTCATAGAAATTTTAAAATAATCTTAAATTACATATGTAAACATAAAGAAACTCAGGCTAAAGCAATCCTGAACAATAAATGAAATGCTAGAGATAGTTACACAAAACAGAGCTATTGTGAAAAAAAAAAAAGAAAAAAGAAAGCATGGTGCTGGCATAAAACAGAGCCATCAATCAATGAAATCAAATTGAGGATCTGAACCTAAGTACACATGCCTATGAATATCATCTTATGTTTTCTTCACAGAGATTGAAAAATGCACCCTGGAGAAATAACAGCATTCAACAAATAATGCTGCTCAAACTGGATAGCTGCATGTAGAGGAATGGAACTAGATCTTTGCCTCCCACCACGCACAAAACTCAACTGCAAATCGATCAAGGACCCCATCATAAGACCTGATACCTCGAATCAGATAGGATAGAAAGTAGAAAATAGGATTGGACATATAGGCACAGGAAAGGACTTTCTGAACATGACGCTGATAGCACAGACATTCAGACAAATGGGACCATGTGTACAGAAAAAGATATCATTATTCAAAAGAAGAGGCAACCTACAGACAGGAAATCTTTAGCCACTATGCATCTGATAGAGGGTTAATATATAGTATATATAAAGTACTCAAAAAAGAAACACCAAGAAGACAACCCAATTTAAAAACGGGGCATAAATGTCTATGACATGGACTCCCGATGCCTGCTCTTTGATCAGTTCCCTCTATTGGGGCTGCCTGGCCTGGCCTCAGTGGATGAGGATGAGCTCAGTCCTGATGTGACTTGATGGGCTGGGGTGGGTTGGGGGGCACACTCCCCTTTTCTGAGAAAGGGAGGGAAGATAGTGGGAAGAGGGTATGACTGGGAGGAGGGGGTTATGTTAAAATACAGAATGGCTCAAGAAACACCTAAAAATATTCAAGGTGCCTTTCTTGAAGAATTCTCTACTTTCTGTTCTGAAAACAGCAGCATAAGGAGGGAGGAAAAGAATTCCTCTGTATCTTCTATACAGAAGTGCCTCCACCTGGTGACCAATGACCCTGTTTCCTCATGACAGAAGGGTTACTTGTGACTCACAGACTAGAACTTGTAGTCATTTAGCTTAAAAACAAAATCCACACTATTCCTGTGAAATTCAAACCATCACTTTTTATTTTAGAGGTAGAAACCAGGATTGTAAGAGGCCATTTGCCTAAGTGGAGGTTCCCAAGTTAACTACTTTCCATTGCTATATATTGTCACTTATGTGAGTGTGGAAAGACCTCCCAGATCTACTCAGTTGAATCTTGGTTGCTGGACACCTTCCAGCTTTCCTTCCATGCTTCTTTGCTTGCTGGTGGGGGGGGGATTTTTCCTCTGGGGCTGTGTTTGTGGAGAGAATCCCATAGCACATAATCCCATGATGTACATCCAATGATATTCAGAGCCGGAATTTCCAGACCAGGCTCAAGCATCCCTCCTATGTTAATATGCACATGTCCTGCTCCTAATACTTTGGACTTCTAAGTGGCTTTAGCTTCATCTAAAGCTGCATCTTGCAATCAGCTCTGCCTGTCAATCAGACTTCTGTTTCCACCTCCCAATGGGAACCCGAAAGCAGTGTTATATTTTTAATTCCCCAAAGCCCCAACACTTAAGTGTCTTACTTGTCTGAGACTTCCAGCAAAACTCTTGCATGAAAACTTTTATGGCCTGGCCTGGAGGACCTGGGAGACTGTTAGCTCCCCTCTTCCAAGAGAAGAGCCGAATAGTCCAAAGCTAGTGAGGGTCCTGTGAGAAGTTAAAAAGAGCAGGTTGCCAGTCAGGGCTTCCCTGCTGTGCCGAGAGAGTGAATGTGATTGTTCAACAAGGCAGAAGCTCTGGAAATGTCTTCCACAAGCATCTAAGAGGGCACGGGGGAATCTCTGTCTCTCTCCTGCTTCAAGACATCCTGCCTCTGGGGTCTCTTGCTAGAGCCGGAAAGAATTCTATCTTTCCTCTTCTCTCCTCCTGTCCCTGGAGGGTTATAAATCAAAGGGGATCTCGCTCCTGGGTTGTACTTACTTGACTGGTATGCAAAGTTTCAAAACTCTTTGTATTTTAAGTCCAGGTCTTAGGTTAATCTGAAAGTCTGTTGGAGACCACCCACCTCCCTTAACCAAGCAGCTCACCTTTCATGCCAGAGCCACCTTTCTGCCTGGGAAGTGTGATAGGCACAGACTCAGCCATCATGCTTAATTAGCCTTCAGATCTGCCCTCAGATCTATGGCCCTTTCACAGATGTTGGAGCCAGGAAGCCTCATCAGCCCTCATTGCTTCCTCTGAATGTCATTAAGACCATTCTCTACAGGCAGGGCACTGACGCACAAAATTGAAAACACAGCACTTTCAGGTATCTGGTTCGTTTTTGTCAAGGTGATAGATATGGTCTAATTTCATTCTTCTTCATGTGTATATTCAGTTTCACCAATACCATGTTTTTGGAGATGCTATTTTCTTTCTTTCTTTTTTCTTTTCTCCAGTGTCTGTTTTTGGTATCTTTGTTGAATAGTAGATGGCTGTAGTTATGCATAATCAAGTTTGGGTCTTCAATTTTGTTCCATTGGTCTACATACCCCTTTTTTGTGCTAGTACCATATTGTTTTTATTATTGTTGTTTTGTAATATATCTTAAAGTCTGGAATGATAATCCCTCTAGCATTTTTCCTTTTGCTCAAGATTGTTTTGGCTACTCACAGTCTCTTGTGGTTCCATATGCATTTTAGGATTTCTGTGAAGAATGAGATAGAGATTTTGATTGGGATTGCACTGAATCTGCAAATGGCTTTTGTTATAATAGTAATTTTGACAACATCAGTTCTACCAAACTGTGAACATGGGATGTCTTTCTGTTTTCTAATACTGGTTTTTATCTTTTTCTCTAGAGACTTAAATTTTTCACTGTGGAAGTCCTCCTCTTTCCTGATTAGGTTTACCCCTAGATATATTATTTTCTTTAAGGTTATTGTGAATAGGAGCATATAGTGAAAATTCTAGAATTTTGAATTCTTTAAAACAGAACTATTATAAGAATGTGCTTTTGGAGCAGCCTTACTAGGCCACAGAGGAAGACAATGAAGGTCTCTTGATGAGACCTGATAGACTAGGATCAGAAGGAAGGAGAGGAAGACCTCTCCTATCAGTGGACTTGGGGAGGGGCAAGCACGGAAAAGAGAGAGAGGGGGTGGGATTGGGAGGGGAGGAGAAAGGGGGCTATGAGGGGGATACAAAGTGAATAAACTGTAATTAAGAAAAATTAAAATAAAAATATTAAAAAAGAATGTGCTTTTGTTTTAACCCCAGGTATAGGGATAGGAGGCTGCTGCTGACTGTCCACAGCAGCTGACCATGATTTGTATTGTGCTCTAGTAGAAACACGGTTTTGCCAGCTGGAGATAGTTTCTGTGATTGTGTGACTTTTGGAATTCTGTAAACTCTTCAGAGGGTGTATAAATTCTAGATCTCCAATAGGGGCAGTGCTTGTTGGTCGTTTAGGGAGGTTGGTTATGGTTTGTTAGTAGCTATAGTCAAAGAAGAAACAAAAGGAAAAATATATTCATTGATTTTTCTAATTCCTCTCTCCTCTGTACTTGTTTCTCTCCTATTTAGTGTTAGGAGGTGAAAACAGGGGTTAAAAGATAGGAAAAAGAAGCACCCACAAAATAGTGAAGACTGGCTACAGGGGTATGTCCTCTTTCTCTGGATATTTGCTGTTAGTATATAAAAGGATATTGATTTTGCAAGTCAATTACTTGTTCTGCTACACTGTTGATAATTTCTAGGAAAAATTCTGGTAGAAGTCTTGAGATCTCTTACATATAATATTATGTTATATAAAAATAGGGAATTTTTTTTTTCTATTCGAATCCCTTTAATTTCCTTCTTTTGCCTTACAGCTTCAGCTAGTGTTTGTAGCACAATACTGAGACAAGGCTTGGATAGTGGATAGCACTGTGTTGTTCCTGATTTCCTAACTTCAAATAGAACAGAGACCTAAACGGTATACCTGATTTATTGACACTGTGTAACATAAGCTGAGGCTTACAGGATGTGCATGCAGGAAAAGACTTTATGACTAGGACCCCATTTGTTCAGAAATTTAGGCCAACAATAGACAAATGGGACTTCATAAAACTAAAAAGCTTCTTCTCAGCTAAAGGAAGAATCAAGTAAAGGGGAAGCTCCTAGAGTGAGAGAGAATCTTTGCCAGCTATACATCTTACAGAGTATTAATACCCAGAATGTATGAAGAATTTAAAGATAAAACAAAAATGACACCGTTTTAAGAATGGTTCTGAACAAAGTTCTCAAAAGAAGAAGTAAAATGTCTAAGTAATATCTCAAAAATTGTTCATCATCTGTAGCCACTAGGAAAATAAAAATCCAGACAATTTTGAAATTTCTTCTTACCCCAGTAAGAATGGCAAAGATCAACAAAACAGGTGCTGGAGAGGATTTGGGGGAAAGGAACACTCATCTTCTGAAGACAGCATTGCAGACTGGTTCAGGCACTCTGGAAATCAGTGTGGAGAGTTTTTAAGAGCTAAAAATAAAACTTACCATACGACCTAGCAATACCACTTCCTTACATATGCCCAAAAGACTCAACATTCTACTTCATAGATACTTGCTCAGCCATGTTCATTGCTACTTTTTTTTACAATTGCTGGGGTGGAAACAACCTAAACACCCTTCCAGTGACAAGTTAATAATAAAAATGTGGCACACACACACTATTCAATTGTAAAGAAAATTAAAAAAGAAAAGAGTTTTCAGGAAAATGAATGGAACTAGAAAAGATCATATCACATGAGGTACTCGGACCCAGAAGAACACACATTGCATGTTCTCTCTTATTTGAGGTTCCCAGTTCCAAGACCTCAGATCTGAGTATATAACCTGGAGTAACTGCAGAAACCAGGAAAGTAAAAGGAAACCATGTGGGAGCAAGAGAGAAGGGCACGAATAACTGGGTATAAATGATTTGAAGAGAAAGTGGGGGGAAAATGGGGCTTGAAGTAGAGAAGAAACAGAGGTAAGTACAGAGGAAGTAGAAACAAGGAGGGTCAATAACATTAAAGATGTCTTAACAAGTCATAAGGCATTGTTCTCTACCTACCTAAATTATATATAATAACTGTAAGTCTGTGTACACATATACACATATGCATACAGACAGGCATGCACATATACATACACAAACACATACATATGTAGTTTAAATGGAAATTTCCCATCTGGACTGACAATGCTCTCCCAAACCACTG
This sequence comes from Meriones unguiculatus, assembly GCF_030254825.1. Lineage (NCBI taxonomy): Eukaryota > Metazoa > Chordata > Mammalia > Rodentia > Muridae > Meriones > Meriones unguiculatus. The sequence goes on along the minus strand of NC_083357.1, from coordinate 11,673,768 downwards.
GATTCTATAACAAAAACCTCATAATCAGGCGTGAAAAGCTCCCTTTTGAGTGGGACAACTTGGTGTTGTCCATGAGACTTCCAAAACTTTACAATCTGTTGTTGTTTCGTTGCCTCCCAGAGGTATAAGATAAGACCCTATTGTTAAAAATAGCATGCATTTCAGACATGGGGCCCAGACACCCCTGAAGTGGATATGACCTGAAAGCCTCCTCCATGAAGACTAGATGTCATGGTACCAGAAGTGCCCAAGGGAGGGAAGAAAGAATATTTCTACCCTTACTATGATGCTGTATTAGCCAGAGTTCTCTAGAGAAACAACATTGATAGAATTTATTAGGGTCATTAGGCAACAATAAGGGTTGTCTATCAACAGAAAGTCTAAGAATCCAGTACAGTACATGAGGCTATATGTCTTATCTGGTATTCAGTATATAGCAGAATTCTGAATAACGCCAGAGAAGGAAAGAGATTGTGAGCAAGAGTGAGAAGCAAGCAGGCAATGAGAGCAAGCTTCCTTTTTCCATGTTCTTTGCATAGACTTCCACCAGAGGTGAGGCCGAGATTAAAGGTTGATCTTCCCAACCTCAAAAGGTCAGGATTAAAATTGGGTTTTCCCACTTTAAATGATTTAATGAAGAAAAGCATCCTTACAGGAGTACCTGGCCACTTGGGCTCAGTTAGTTCCCTAAGTAGTCAAGCTGACAACCGAGAATGTCATCACAAGTCTACCCCGTGTCAATTGGATACACACTCATGTCATGCTTGGATACACAACTCCTTATGTCATGCTTAATGTCCAAATGAAAAAAAATAGGTAGGTAATGATTATGCCTAACATGATAAAACTATTTTCCATACAACCACAGATACATTATAAATTTTAGAAGAGGTACCAATCTCCCTTGAGGGACATAGTTTTGGTATCTCAAAGAAAACACAAGCATCTATACAGACACATTCTTAACAAAATGTGACAGAAACATTCATTTCAATTATAATTCTTATTTATAATTTCTGCAGCTGGTGGTATGGCCTTAGCTGGTATTTATAGCTACCTTCTTCTACTACTCATTGTGTGTTTCCCCTACCCTCAGCAAGTACCTCAGCAAGTGCATCTTGTCTCTTTTCCTGGAGGAGTGATCCATATCTTCATTTTTGAAGGGCCCTCACCCTTTGTCATCCTGCCTGGATTAGGTTGTAGTTTCCCATTGACTTTATTCACAGGACATGGTGGCACCAGGAGATGCCCTAAAGGATCTCCTGCACTCCAGACATAATCTTTCTTACCTCCAATTCCATTTCCCATGGGTAATCTGGCTCACCCCTCTTAACAGTGTTATTCCTTTCTTAGCCTATTGGCTTAGGGCATCAGAAGCCCAAAGTGGCTGAGAGGAGGTCTGATCTTGCAGTTCAGCGGAAGTGTTGCTTTGCTTCCTGGAAGTAGTGCTCCCCACTCTGGAACCAAAACTTAAGTTCACAGGAAAATGAAGCAAACATATTCCTAGTAGTTTTCTAGGGGTAATTGTGAATTATTCCTTTTTCCATCCCTTGATTTCTGGAGCCATGGGTCCTAGGTATAGGAGAAACCATACTATATATTGGATCCTGATTTAAAGCATATACTGCCTTCAGGAGAACCCTGCCCCAGCCTTTCAGGCTGTTGACCCCTTTCAGGTTGGTGAGGTATAAGACCAGTGGAGTCCATGATTGTGGCCCGTTCTTGTACTTCTCTGGATATGAAATGAGTTATTTGGTCAGAAACAATACTGTGTGGAAAACCATGATGGTCAATAAAACATCCTGTAAGTCCACGAGCAGCAGTTTTGTCAGAAGCATTATATGCAGGAAAGGCAAATCCATAGCCAGAGTAAGTATCTACTCCAGCAAAGACAAAGTATTGTCCTTGCCATGGGGGAAGTGGTGCCATCAGGGTCCTGGCTGGTCACTCCAGAGAATGGTTCTCTATCTTAGTGTTGGTCTCTGCTTTTGGCACCAGTGGTAGTCTCTGCTTTTTGGCACTCACCACTTGGTGAGTAGAAGTCCACATTGACAAGCTCATGTATAACCCTCATCTCTGCCACCATGAGCCCTTAATAACCCTCAGTGTGCAACTGTGGTATGCATACCTTTACAATAACCAATGGCTCTCTAGGTAAACCTATGCCTACTCAACAAGAGGGAAATCACACCTGGTATTAGAAACCTAGACAATGACCTGGGCCTAGTGAAGGCTTGGATCTTGGAGGTAAACCTACAGCTTCCACTTTACTAAGCCAGCATAATTCCTAACTACATCTGAAACACTTGCCCTTCTATACACAGATATATAAGAAGCTTATATAAAAAAAAGTTCTCTTTGCAATGGGCAGAGACCATTACAGAGAATAAGAAGTAAATGTGGTGCCCAGTCCCAATCAACACATTTACAAAACAATTTCTGCACCTGAAGCTCAGGGATCATTGTAGAAGAAGGGATCAAAAGAATGTAAGAGCCAGAGAAACAAGTTTGCCTTGATATTGTTTTTCATAGAAAGGTCAGAGAAACACCCATAAAGTTCCATCAATATGGTTGCCTAAACAATACCTATACAAGGAGGACATTGATGGACATGCTAACATGGAAGCAGAAGCGGGGAAGCTTGTGAGGACTCAGCCCTAAACAAAGAACTCTGGGCAATTTAGGGATGCTGAGAGTGAAAGAAAAGAGCTTCCCTAGGGAGGAACCCCCCCACACACACATACAGTTGGTCAATCAATTCCAAGTAGATAGCCCTGAGGTAATCAATATATAGGTAACATTGTATAGGCTAAGTAAGCTGTAATTATATATTTAGGAAAACACACACACAGAAAGAGAATGAGAGAGAGAGAGAGATAAAGAGAGAGAGAGAGAGAGAGAGATAACCAACAGCAGCCATTAAAAAAGAGTTCATGAATTTGAAAGAGAGAGAGCAAGAGGAGTCATTGGAGATGTTGGACAGAGGAAAGGAAGGAGGAAATGATGTGTCTATATTATAATTTCAAAATGATTATCATAAAAAGTAAAGCAGCAGAGGTAGCAGTTACATTGAAGCCCAGGTTGGAGGACGGTACAGAGTAGTGCAAGGAAGATTACAGACTGTGCCACAGAGTTGGGTGTAGGGGTCCCATATGCCCTACTCAATGTTGCCTCTGAGCAGGGACATGGTGCTGAAGGTTAGAAGGGCTCAGAATTTTGATCTCAAATCTAAGACCTGCTCTTGAAGTCATCACATCAGACTGATGGTGGTAAAAGCAGGTGTGGCCTGAAGTCACTGCCCTGTGCTTATTAACTATAATATTGTCCCATGGGAAAAGGCTGTTAGATGGTACTGCATTTACCCGGGACAGAGTAGAAAGTTGGAGAAGAAAACTAAGAGACAAAATGAGAGGATACTACAACTTGAAAATACATGAGCTCTGCCCAAGTTATGGGTCTTAGTTAGGAAGACCCAAAGCCCAGCTTCCTGAATGCCTATGAGGTGTCTCAGTTGAATAGCCTACCAAACTGAGCACATGAAGGGATGCTTTAAGGTTTATCTACATTTGGTTTTGGTTGTCTCTACTGGTAGTTATTGTCTAGGCTGCCATGAACTTGCAGCCAAAGGTCACCTTGGGAATAGGCAGGAGTGTTTGGGCACTTGGCCAGAAGGTACCTGGCTAGTTGTTGTTCTGGCTTTGGGAGGATGCTCAGCTGGTGCTGTCAGCACCTTTCTGTGACCTCTCCATGTGGTTGAACTTCCCATGTGTGGCTTGGGGAGCACCCCATGGGTAAATTGTGTGTGAGACCTCGGTAGAAACTAGGTTTCTTTCTACCCAGCACTGGAAGTCTTAGGGTGTTGCTTCTGCCATATTATGCCATCCAAAATGCCACCAGTGTGGCCCATTCTCAAGAGAAGGACCACCCAGGACTCTGGAAGATATCCAGGTCTGAGAACCATTTTTCACCGCACCCTCTAAGGCCACAGGGTATAGAATCCTTACCATCATTTGGTCCTGTTGGAGAATTTCTTTTCTCCCTAAACTCCTTCTACACTATGCCATATTTTATTGAAATTTTGTTTTGAGCATCTCCATGTTTCTGATTCCTACAACAAAATGCCTGAGATAATTATTTTATAAAAAGATACTATTTGTATTGGCTCATGGCTCTGGCAGATACAGGAATGATCTAGTGGTCCCACTGTTTCTTGTAGTGAAGACTGGGGAGGTCTTAAAGATAGATCAGACAGGGACCTCTACCCAGCATATCCAAATTCTTGTCACCATCAGAGAAATAATTCAGTGTCTAGACAAAGTATAGAATCAGGAGAAACTTTCCTTGCAGAATGAAAGTACACACTTGGGGAATGTAGGTTTCTTAAGTGAGTTTTGTACTAAATGAGAGAGTTGTGGTATGAGATTTTATAACTTAAAAAAAAAAACAGGACTACTGGACAAGACATGCTTGATTTGTTGGTGCCATACCATACTATGGATTAGAAGTTGAGAAGTGATATTTACACTTGGGGTTGTTTCTCTTTGAACACAAATCCCAACTGGACAGCTATTGGTCACCTAGAAACTATGTGATTTACAGACTACAAGCTTCTGTTTTTTATACATGTCTTCTTGACTTTCTTTAAGCTTTTTCCATTTGAGCCCTCCTTCTTCCCCAGTGGCTTCCTGTTTTACATTGCTTTGTGCCTCCATCAAGGGCACCACATTCTCGCAAGAGTATGTCGTAGAAAATGACCTATACTCACTATCCAGGAAGTAAGGGTGAAGTGTGTGGGTCAAGGTCCCAAGGTTTTATAATTTCTTTCATATGCATGCACCAGCAACCTAATAACCACTCAGACTCTGCCTCCTGAAGACAAGGGTACCTCTTTCTGTAGCATCACTCTCCCCCACCCCCTGTACCTCCATCCCCAGAACTAGAAGTGTGTCTTTGACATTCATACTGCCCAATGATCAGAAGGAACTACCAGCTCAGGTGCTGAGGACGCAGAGGAAAGCCATTCAGTTTAGGAGCTTAGGCTAACCTGATAGCTGAACTCATAAATCTGTTAAGCTCTTGCAAGATGCATATGCAAATGTTGCCTGGCATTCTTATTTCCTTTGAGCTCCTAAAGCAAGAAAAGGTTCCTGAAAGATTGACTGAGCTGGGTGATTCTCAGCCCTATACAAAGCTCTAGGACATCCCAGATCAATTTAGTCAGGTCCTATGATGGTGAGAAACAGACACTGGGGCAGGGGGGTAATTATTCTTTCCAGGAGAATCTAATGTTCAAGTAGGTGTGGGAAAAATAACCAGATACACTGTCCTATTCAAGTGACAACATTTGATGGATCAGTAGAAGCAGAGTCTTGAGTCTCAATTTTGATATTGCACTACCATCTTCTTGGGCTGAGAGGATTATAAAACAGACTTCTGGAACCTCCCCAGGCCTGGTTTAATTAGTCTGGGTGTGATGGGGGCTTTGGGATCCCAACATTTTCTTGGGTGACTTCTGCACAAAGCCTGGGTTGGAAAAATCTGTGGCAGGAGAGAAAGGGTCAGCAGGCTGTAGAGTGTGTAGAACATAGCAGTTCTGAAGCAAGCTGCTGGATCCAGAAAGGGCAGTGTCTACGTGGTAAGACAGCTTGTTCTGGAAGGCAATGGACTTTGCTAGGAAGGTTATTTCTCTGGAAATATGGGCCAAGGTTTTAGCACTCAGGATTTGCTAGGATGGTTTGGCTTTTCAAGGACTTTTCAAAATATTGTACAACTCCTTTGAGTTTATAAAAATTGATACCAATCTTTGCCCTTGATGGGTTCCTTCACCATTTAGATGAGGAACATAAAAAGAATGAAAATAACCTAATGGTTTCAGGATTGTGGAAAATGTCATTACTGGCAATGAAATTTACAGGAAGGTTTGCCGACGCCTGCACTCTCCCCAAGACTAACACGAGAGCATGTTTTTACTTCTGATGCAATAATTAATTTTGCCCAAGAAAACTTCTCTGTGTGCATGCCTTCAGGCAGGGGCTAAATGAAGCTTTTAATTCATTGACAAACGTGATCTTCTCTTTTCATGGAACCCTGATGAGGCAGGCAGAATTCCCCAGTGGATTCACTCTGAATACTGACATGCTAGGGGCTGTTAAAGAAGGGATTTGAGATGCCCCAAGTCCAGAAAACTTGGCTTTGTCAGGATATAAAGGGTTGACCTGAGTTCCAGAGCTAGCTGGGCACCATTCTAGAATCAGAATCTGGAAGCCAAGGAGCCAAGATGGAAACAAAGTTCAAAGTCAGCCTCATCAGAAGACTGGGATGAAACCTAGACAGGCTCAATACTGAGTAAAGAAAAAAAAATGCCTGAGCTGTGCAGCCCCAGGAGGTCTCCTGGGGAGCAATGCCTAGCCCTTTCCACCCCTGGGGAGGGCATTTAGTGGAGGATAGACAGATGTTAATGTAGAGTCTCCCTGCTCTCTTGGCATACTCAGAAAATTGACTCAGACTGTGACTGAAAGAAACATGGGAGGTGAAGGTGGAAGATACACAAACCTCTGCAGGAAACAATCATTTACTTAGTTACAAAACTGTAGACGCTAGAGGAGAGGCTAGCTTTCACCCGTGGAACAAAGCCTGCAAGCCCTGTTGGCAGTTTCTCTCAAGGCTGGGCAAGGTATAATCGGCTATTCTTCCCGTAGTTGGGAGGACAAGAAAATGTTAAACAGTTATTCACGACCAATCAGTTCTTTTCTAACGCTTCAAATTTTGCATCTCTGTTGCGGTGTCTATGGTTTCACTGTGGGACAAAGGCTTGCTGGCTGATAACATTTCAGGCAAATGTGGTGGCTTCCTTTGATTCGGGGCAGTTTCTTCTCCTACGTCTCGTTTTTCAATTTTGTTTCTCATGGGTTTTTCTTTGGGAAAAATCTGTTTTTCTTGTGCCTGAGACATTTGTTTATCTTTCAAATCTTACTCCAACCCATTTTAGATCTTTATTTTTATTATATTCATTCTCCCTCCTTCTCGCCTCTCTGTGTGTGTGTGTGTGTGTGTGTGTGTGTGTGTGTGTCTATACATACAAGAGTATTCATGTGCCCATGGTATATATGTGTAGGTCGGAGGACAATTTGTGTTAGTCAGTTCTTTTCTTCCAACTGAGTGGGGCCTGAGGACCTGTATTGCCTTTATCTGCTGGGCTACTTTGCCAGCATTAAATCTTTATTTTTCTCATTCAATTTTGCTTTATTTTATTAATTCTGTCCATTTTACTGCCTACATTTTCAATAGTATTCAGTCCCCTCTTCCCTTTTGTTCTTTTTTGAGACATCCCTTATGTCCTATATTGGTGTTAGATTCACTATGTAGCTGAGGAAGACCTTGAACTCCTGAAATTTCTGTCTCCATCTTGAGTACTGGTATTACAGGTATTCACTAGTGCATCAGTGGACGACACTTGGGCATTTATGTTTGCATTCTGCCTGCTGGGTTTCATCTCTTGTCTTGGTCTTATTCTTTATGACTCTTTTTTAACTTCTTTGTATGAAATTTAGTGTTATCACTATGATGTGTGATTTAAAAATTTTTTGGCTGCCATATATTTTGTTCATCAAGCCTTCACACCTCTCCTGTTAGCCCTTATTTCAGAGATATGATATTTAATTTTGCTGACATTCATTTACTTGGATGGCATAATGCCCCAGCTGTGTGCTCCTCATCCTTTGTATTCATCTTTTCCTTCCTCCTATTAATGTGTTTGCATGGGTATGACACTGGGTTCTTCTTGTTCGCTTCCTACAGGTGAAGGAAGTCTCTCCTTCCTTTCTCAACTGCCTGTTGAAGGCTTTTTTTGTTTTGTTTTGTTTTTTTGGCTTGTTGGTTTTTGGTTTTTGAGGACTATGAACAGAGTTTCATGAGTGTTCTTTGCTGGCACCTGCCTGTGTTGGGTCAGGAGCTCTTTCAGACTTAGGGTAAGCTCTTAACATCATTGAGTGTACACAGAACTGATTCACATTGAAATTCTTATCTACATGATTTTATAGTTCCTTTCCTTCCGGTGTTCTGGAAGTCTTACAGCAAGTTTTACCTCTGATATATGCCATAGGACCCACATTTTTACAAGACCCAATGTCTGTGCATTTCTGCATGCTCTCTGCCCACTTATGTTGATTGGAGCAAAAAAGCAGCTGTCAGCCCATCAGTGACTTTAATACTTTTGCCACATGTGGGGTACCTGATGGTGCTAGCCCTCCCCACATTTGCAAACTATAATTCTAAGGACAGAGCTCAGGGGGTAGAGGTTGCCTATTGATGGCTGATCAATTTCCTGACACACCCAGTGATTTGGGGAAATGTTTGGGATTATTCCATTTGTCCAATAGCTCAGTAGTTCCCCACCACAACCGCCAATTTCCCCATGTAGACATCTGAAATGCCCTGTTCCTGATTGTTCTATGCACAAACGTCCCCACAGAGGGACCTGGGAAAAATCTGTCAAAGGAAAAGGAGTCAGTGTCCACAGAATTGCAGGCCAGGCTAGAATCCACAATAGTCATTGGCTTTCTCTGCCTGTTGATTTGGGATTCTGGGTGTTTCGTGTTTTATTACTGGTGGCCCAAGGCCAAGACTACAAATAAACGTTTATGCTGGCAACAAAGGGCATCATTTCCTGGGCTGCACTTCAGGGGAGGAAAGTCATGTTTCAAAGCTTACTCTTTTTGTATGGTGTCCATTTTCTCCTCATGCCAGGCCAACAGATCTGGCTTCTAGGGTTGAAAATTCTGTCCTAACCCCCATACCATGTCTCCTGGAAGACATGGGGTCTTGTTCAATAGATGAAACCCTTATTCTTCTCACTGGCATTGTTTGGTTTCTCACATTTCTCTTGAGTGTTTCCAGAGAAAGTATCAGGACAAATACCACATATTGTATGTGTCGCTAATGTGTCAGCCACCAGCATTATTGGTATTTGTAATCATGGTTTCCAGACTGTCATATTCAGAGATCTCTGGCCAATGTTAAGGAGAGTTCTTACCTGTGTTGATCCTGATGGTTGACCAGACATTCTGACATGGTCAAGACCTGAAGCTGGTAGAGTATCAACTTGGACAGGAAACGATAAGCAATGTACAGTCTTCTTTTGTAGTCTTGAAACTCATTGCATACATGCATGGTCACCTACACCTACACACCTACACAGGTCTGAATGAGATGAACACCTTTGGGCAAAGCAAGATTCTTTTTTGTTTCAAAAGCTACTATGCCAAAGCAGCTTGCAGGCTCTACACAAAGCTGGACTGTCAGAAACTAGGGCTCTGGCCATCACTCTTGACTTCTGTTTCCCTAAGGCTAATGATTTGAAACAGAATACTCAATGATGGCCAGCAGAGCCTGCAGAGCCAGCGAGTAGTTTCAGGCCTGTTCCACACTACCCAGGGACATGGATTCTCAGCTCCTTTCCTTTAGTACTGGCTACAGTTCCACAGTAAAGATGGAAAAACAGAATCACAGGAAACAAAGCCAGTGAGTTGCGCCTAGGGCAAAAAGCAAGAAGCCAAGTCAGAACCTGGGAGGAACTCTGTAGCCAAGATGGTACAGAGGGTCTTGGAGAGGCTGGGAAAGGGGGCATTTGAGCAAGGGAACACTCAGAGCCTGAGGGGTCTCCTGCAGGACTCAAATGTTGGGTAAATGACAGAAGACTCAGATGATGTGAGCCTAGTCACTTAGCTGCTGTGCGCCTGCCTCTTCCAAGAAGCAAGACTACCCTGACTCTTAGCTTTCCTGCTTTAGGGCAAATGATGTAAGGCGAAAACATGTCTGTCACATATATATGTGAAATACCCTTGCCGTTCTCACTGCTGCCAGTAGCAACATCAAGTAGGGCCTAAAGCCCACCCTACCAGCCTTCTACGCTTTGCCAGGCCAGTTTAGGGAGAGATAGACTCTAGCTGGTCTTGCCAGCTTTTCCTTGCCTTCTACAGGAGTGTGACTAGCTGGGGATAAAGCAGGCAGGAGTCGAGGGGGAGACCATTTCCCGCTTTATGACCATGCTTCTTTAATGTTCTTACCAGGGAAATCCAGTTGGGAGGTACTGGGCAGCCCGCCAGGCTGGCACACTTTCTATGTGTGTCCTGTGTGATTGCTATGTGCCTCAGTGCTGTGTGAGCTCTACTAGGATGGGAACCAGCATGCCTTCCTCCTCACAAAGCACCTGACACGATACTTACAAGCACTCATAAAATGACTGCTGACTGGTAAACGGAGGCACAGAGATAGGTAAATAAATGTTGGGCCATTCAGGAAGACATTGTTAAGGAGCCCCATAAAGTCACTCAGTGGCCCTCACCTTCTCCAGTGAAAGTGTGTCCTGCTGTCCTCACATAACTCAGGGCGACATGCACGAAGAGGCCTTCCAGGGCAATCCTGCATTCATCTTCAACACCCATGGCAATTGCATGCCCCTCTCAATGAGCCTGAGGACAGATTTGACAGCAAAGTGCTGTTGCAACACCCCCTTCAGCCCAAACATGCTACTGCTCTCCTGAGTCACGGTAAGAGATGTATGTCTTTATGCACCCAAATGTATTTGTTGAAGGCCCGAGGCCCAGGGTGGTGACCTGTGAGAAAGGTTTTTGGGAAGTACTCAGCATTCATGGAGGTCATGAGGGTAGAGTCTTTGATAAAATTAATGTCCTTATGAGAAACTAGACCTTACTCTATTAGGTTAGGATACAATGACTAGACAGCTATCTGCTAGCTGGGATGAGTGTCTAATCCTAATTTGATTCTGGTGCTGTGGTAAACACTGACTAAAACCAACATGGGGTTTCAGGTTCTCATCCGTCACTGAGGGAAGCCAGGGCAGGAACTGAAGCAGAGACTATGGAGAAATATTGCTTACTAGATTGCTCAGTTTGTTTTCTTATACAACTCAGCCACCTCCTAAGGGATGGTACTACCCATAGTGGACTGATCCCTCTGACGTCAATGCCCATAGCCAATCGGATGAAAGTGATTTCTTAATTGGTGTTTCCTCTTCCAGGTGACTTAAAAAACTACCCAGTTCAGAGTTTTCACAACTAGCCCAGCCTTCAGAACTGTAAGAAAGAAATGGCTGTACTTTAGACTACTTGGGCTGTGCTACATTTATACAGCACCTGAAACTGACAGAGACAACCATTCACTTCTGCGAATCTGATCCTTAGCAACACTTACGAACACCTGCTCCTGTTCCACACGTAGGTGAGTGGGTGTTCCTGTCTGATAGTGATAGTTTCTCTGCTCAAGAAAGACACCAAGTAGCCTGAGAGGTGGTTCTGGCTTCTGATAGCAAAAGCAAGCGCTGGAGTGACAAATGGACTGTTCAGAAAACAGACCTTGCAGTCTTTGTAGCAGAGACGGGAACAGGCTCATGAGATGATGGAGAAGAAGCCACTACCCCCTTTTCTGTCTGTATGTCGGGAGTCCCTGTCCTGGACTGGCATCAAGCGAGTGATGATCATGTGGAAAGAGTGACCTGGAGGTCATTCATACTTTTCTCCCACGGCAGCAGCTTCTGGATACAGAGCTCCATGCCCAGTGACCTCAGGGAGGATCTGTGGCGGTTGTCCTCAGTGTCAGAACAAAAGAAATCATTGGAAACATGGTAGGGTGGGGACCAATGCTTGAGCTGGATCTTGGGTCCACCAGGGTGCAGTTCACAACCAGGAGTCATCAGAATCCATGAAAAGAAGCGTACTGGCTGGTTTTGTGTATCAACTTGATGCAAGCTAGAGCCATCAGAGAGGAAGGAGCCTCAGTTGAGGAAATGCGTCCATGAAATCCAGCTGTAAGGCATGTTCTCAATTAATGATCAATAGGGGAGGGCCCAGCCTGTTGTGGGTGGTGCCATCCCTGGGCTGGTAGTCCTAGATTCTATAAGAAAGCAGGCTGAGCAAGCCATGAGGAGCAAGACAGTAAGCAGCATCTTTCTACGGCCTCGGCATCAGCTCCTGCCTCCAGGTTCCAGCCCTGCTTGAGTTCCTGTCCTGACTTTCTCTAATGATGGACTATCATCTGGAAGTGTAAGCCAAATAAACCATTTCCTTCTGAACTTGCCTTTTGGTCATGGTGTTTCATCACAGCAATAGAAACTCTAACTAAGATGAGACGCAACAGCAGCTCATTGCTGGGTGGGCTCATAGAAACCATTCTGAGTCTTAGATCCATGTCTCCTGGACTCCTCTGATAGCTCTGGCCTCAGAATTTGAGTAACTCTTAGTGGTAGTTTCAGAGGCTCCTAACTCAAGTATCTTCAACCCAGATGCACACTGAAGTCACACATGGGATTCTGGAAAAATGCCAGCCACGAGGCTGGGAACCTTAGCACATTTGAAACCTTCTCTAAACGGGGATTGACAACCACTTGTCCAAAGAACTGTGCAAGGAGGAAGCAACCTGCCTTTGCATGTCACTGCCCACTAGGCGAAAGAGACTATTGCAAAGCCCATTCTTTCTGCCTTTGAACCATTTCCTAAAACTCCAAAAATGCATCATGTCATTAAGTGTAGTCATCATATTAGACATTGTTAACCTCTTCACCGCATCTCTCGCATCTAACTTAAATTGTGCATCCTTTGACTAACAGCTCCCAATCTCTACCTCCATCTTCCATATTATAGTCATAGTAACACTTAGGGATGCACAGTCACCCAGAAAGTACCAGCTTCTTAAAATACATTTCCACAAATTCAAGACTATTCTTAGCCCCATTTTGTGGGTGAGAAAACAGACCCTCAGAGGTGTGGGTTGTCACTTAATCACAAAAGTCACAAGGCTAGAGGGAAAGATGGCTTACTGCCCTATATGCACCTAGTCTTGGGATTATTTTCTCTGCATGCTTCCACCCCTCTGGCACACAGAAGCCGATTCGTGAAGCCAATTGTGATTGGAATCCAAGGCTCTCAGTGTTCCCCACCCCCCAAGCATGATCTCCTTCCTTTCTTCTGATCTTACTCCCTACTTTCCAATCTACTATGTCTGCAGGATGCTTCTATTCTCTAGGAGAATATTCCAGATGCATGAGCTTGGCTTTCCTGTTCCACATTTCTAGGGAGTTATAGTCACTGTCTATTTGCCAGTGTTTCTCTCCTTACCACTCAGGGCTTTAACGATTCACAATAAAATAAATAAGTGTTTATTATATCATTGAGCTTCTGAGTGGGAATTCTTGCCAGCCTCACATTGTCTAGAACAAGTCTAGATGTAGACCTTTAATGGCAACCCCACACACATCCGGTTCATTTCTTCATGAGATCCTTAAACTGAGCTTTAAATGCAAAGAAACTACTCGCTTTTCTTCTTTCTGTGAGACCCTTCACCAAACCAAATTGTGAAACTTTCTTGGAAATCCAGAAAATTAAATGAAACAAGAACACTGCAGAGTATATTATATGGTCTGGCACAAATTAATGAAAAGCTCTTTGCTTGTAAAAGAAAAATAAAGATTCAGTTCATTCAAACAAGGAAAGCTCTGTGGTGAATTCTACACTTTCCATGTGGCCTCAACACCTCTGACTGCTGGAGGGAGGGACCAACCTGGCACACACATGCCTTCTTCATGGGTAGGGTGGTGAAGAGGAACAACCCAACACAGGGCAAATCCTCTCAAAAGCAGTAGGAGATACAGGGTGTTATTTTCGTGTTCTGAATGAGGAAAGAGGTGAGAGGTCCACAGACCTATTAAGGGTAATCCATCTCATAAGTCATTAGGCCACACCTCATCTTAAATCCTGAGGCTTTCTGCATGTGACTTGGCCTCCTTAATGGATCAACATCTCCAAACTCTAAGAACAGATTCATCTTTTAAAGGCTAGACCTTACTACAGTTCAGGTGCTTATGAACATGGGATTGTCCATGAACTACCTTCAGGGCCTGTTGTTGAGAATGTCCCCATTGCTTTGGGGAAATCTATGAAGCTTTCTTGGCATCTTCAAAGTCATGCTTGAAGTCCCTCTCCATACTTTCCTGTCTCCTTTGGGCATGATTTAATCACTCTAGCTTCTGCTACATGAAAAACATGAGGGTCATAGGCCATGACTAACAGATAAGCTATGCTGGAGTCTCCATATGCTTGGAATCCTGGGGCATGAGATTTGATCTCCAGAACTCAGTCTTTCTACCTGCAAAGCAGGAGCATTAGTGGTTGAAGCTGTTGTAAAGATCAGTAAGATACTGAATTTCTTTAATAAACTGTTCATTTTAGATTCCAACCAGGCTCAGATGTTTTAGATACCCTGAATGAATAAGAGCCAAAGAAAAAGAGTTTGAACCAAGAGGTGCACAGCATTCTTTTTTTATTTATTAATAAACACCATGTGATTCTAATCCTAGAAATCAGCTGCAAGTAATATCTGAAGTGGAACTATCCCTAAAGGTCTTTAGTTTCTCTTGAGCCAATGAGACATAAGAGCCATGAAAACTGTTACTCTCATAGGTAAGGGTCAGGGTTGGCATTCTGAAGACCTGATGACCACGTGCCATTAAGACGCTCTTTGAAAAATGAAGTGTCAGTGACACACAGATGGTGTGGCTACTTCTACACTGAATGAGGGAGGAGCTTTAGTCTCTCCTGGGCCTAGCTCAAAAAGAAATACTCTTGCCAGGCATCCTATGCCTTGTATTCCCTCCTGTTTTCTGGCTCCTCTTTTAGCCTGTAACTCTCTGCCAAGGACTGAGGTCATGGCCATCTCCCATTCCAGGCCTGTTCTGTGGTTGTGCCAGGGACTTGGCATTAGCTCCTTCTCACTTATTTGCAGAAGGTGAGTTATGCCAGGGTCAAGTTAACCATCATTTGGAGATTTCATCTGGAGACAGAAATGTCTTTACCAGCAGGCATCAGAGTGAGACTCTTGACCACTTGAAATAGACCCGCCAAGATGAGGTCGTCACTAAATGGTGCTCTGGGGATAAAACTCAGAGACTCACCTTTGGCACACGGCGTGGCGAGTGTGCTGTTGCCCCGGCCAGGAACAGGACTTGCCCTCATTTGTGTTGGGATAGTCTCAGGGCCTGGTTGGTGGAAAGAGCGGAATGAGATCCAGGAACACCTACTGCCACATTTGTACTATGTCATCACACAAGGGACTCAGTGTGAGGGACCAGGGCATTGCAGCGCCCAGCTCTGTCTCTTTGCTGCAATGGGCTGCAATGTCTGGTCCCTCGACTCGTGAGGACATCTCCCGCATGCCTTGTGTTGTTCTGCCTTCATGATGTCTAAAACCATAGTTAAAGGCTTCAACGCCTGCTGTTGCTCAAAGGCCCATCCTATGTGAGTGCTGCATTGGACCCGCTCATAGGGAAAGCTGATATGTTTTGTAGACCCAAGAGGAGTGTCGCTCACAAACGGAAGGATAGGAATTGGTTTCTTTCGATCTTTAATGAGATTTGTTTTAAAAGCCCTTAGAAATGTCCTAAGCCAGTGACTTATCCAACTCACATGAGTCTACCCTATGAAAACTGCATCACATGTCTGTGTGGGTTTCTGGGGCTGCCACCAACTGAGCTCCTGAAACAACAGAAATTTATTTTTTCTCAAGTCTGGAAACTAAGAATCTGAGAGTTAGGCATCAGCAGGGCTGGTTCCTCCCAAAGCCTCAGTCTTCAGCTGGAAGATAAAGTCTTCTTCCTGTGTCTTCTCAGGGTCTTCCCCTGTATGTGTAATGTCCTATTCTCTTGTATTAGGACATTAGTCATATTATACTAGGATCTAACAAACTGAATGAGTCAGGGATCTCCAGAGTCAATAGAATATATACAGTTATGAGAGAGGGTTTGTCTGATTGGCTCCCTCAGTCATAGGCTGGATATTCCCCAACAACAGACATGTGCAGGCTGAGGACATAGGAAACCAGTAGTTGTTTCTGTCAAGAAACTAGAAACCTCAAATAAGGAAGTCCCATGTTGCAGCTCCAGCCCCATCTAGAGAACTGGATGCCCCTAGGAAAGCAACTGATTCAAGTCTACTGACTCAAGAGTCTTGTGCCCACAGTGACAACAGAAGCACATAAAATGCACCTGCTGGAGAGAGGGTAAAAGCATGAGCGGGGACACTTTCTCCTTCCTGTTTTTGGTTGCTCAGCCACAGCCTATTTGACAGTACCAATGCCATTCAGGGTCTTTCTCTCTTAGTCCCTTGACCTGCATGTCAATCATCTTTGGCAATACTTTGCATACGTAGCTAATGGTTTTAATGGCCAGTTTTTATCTGGCAAGTCAAGTTGACAACTTAAGTCAGTCATTACACCTCGTAATATATTTTCAACTTAGTCATCTCTTTTAGGTCATTATCTCCCTCTTCAAATATAGTTATTTTCTAGGGCACTCGGCGTTCATACTTTGACATATAAATTTAGAGACACAATCATGACAATGTCAAAGCCCTGCATAAAGATAATAGAAGTAAAAGTTTAAAAACTTATTTACCATGTGTCCCATCAATTTATCTTTATTAATATTTTCTGCTTCCTTAAAGTTACCACTGGCAATGACCCACTACAATAATTTTGATAACCTTGTAATGGCTCCAACATCCAGTTTTATAGACTGTGGCCAGCAGCAACATCGTGAAGATATATTTCAGTGCTTCTCTACGAGGCTCTGGACATTTGCCTGGGGTTGTGGATCTTATCTTCATCATGAGTGAGCTAAGACAGGTATTGGTTTGAGCTAAGACATGTATTGGACAAGGAATCTTAGCTGCTTTCATGGCCCAGCACAAATACCAGAGGATTCAGGCTTCTCCCTGAAAGATGAGAGAAGAGACAAGATGAAAATAAGTGAGAACCATATTTGATACAGCATAATTAACCAAAGTAGAAAAGCCGTTCAACACAATGCAAGGCAAAGAACAGAAGGAATTGCCATAAATGTTGGGCTCCAGACAGTACAAGGGCAGAGCAATAAACTGAGACTAGTAGTTGAGAAGATTGTAAGAAAAAATAAGGAATGTAGGACTGCAGAGGGACTAGTCCCTGGCTAATTTAGGTGGGCAGAACAGCATTATTTCCAAAGGCCCAGTTCATCTTATTGGCCTTTTTGCTGAAGGGCAAAAGATGTTTTGACAGAAGCCAGTGTGACTAGCCACATTCTGAGGTATTGTGGATTCAAATGTTCTGTTGGTTCATTTCTCATCATTAAAACGAACACTTAAGATTATAAGGTAATTTACCTATACAAATGTGTCTTGGTTCATTGTTTGGAAAGTTTTGGGCTGCGATAAGGCAACAAAATTTGCTGGGTATGGGTGGCTTAGTAGAACCAATCGCTTTGTGTCCAGAGAGAGAGCAAGGGGAGAGAAGGGTCTCACGATGCCTTTTGAGACCATAATCCAATGTCCACAGACCTTCTGCCAGTCCTTATTAGTTGCAGGTTCCGCACCTCCAATGAGCACCACGCTGGGGAGCAAGACTTTAGCATATGAATATCTGGGAAAGTAACCCAACATACAAAACGTAGCAAATCTTAACATAAAATCGGGGGGACACAATTCAATACCCAACACCATTGCATTATCAAAATCAAATTAAGGGGGCATCTGTAGATCTAATTCATTAAAATCATTGACAGTCATTTTGTCAATAGACAAAATATATTTAAGGCCCAAGACTTTCATGCTATAACAAAAATTCTCTGCTGGGAAATCTAAAACGGTATTACTAAAAGCTCACCCTAGTCATAAAAGCTCGGGTAGAGTTTAGAAGAGGATGTCTCACTTTAACTTATGAGGCTTCCTGAGGACCATTCCAAGATAAACGAGTCATTAAAAAAGCGCCTCTCAGTAAATAAATGAGTCGAGCCTACCCTGTGTTACTCAAACACAGTGAACTGTGAGAGAAGGCCTTCCAGAGTGATGGCTCGGGTTTCCAATGGAGGCTTTTGATCTGACACTAATGAGATGCCCTATTAGCTCACCAGCCTGGTCTACCTTCACAGGGGCAGCTCCAAGCAGGGCTCTTTTCTCTGATTTCTACACAATCAGGGTTACAGGTGGGAGGCATTCTTTTAGCCTTTCTTTGTCAACAACCTAGAAAGAGTTGTGTGTGTATATGTGTGGTTTTTTTTTCTGATTACCAGCATATTGCATACTGGGCGTGCAGAAAGTGTCTAATAAAAAGTCATCTATTTGTTTTTGTTTTTATGTGTTTTCCTACCAATATGTGTGTAGCACATATGTGCAGGTACCCTCAGAGGCCAGAAGATGGCATTATATCTCCTGAAAGCAGAGTTACAGGTGATTTTGAGCAACCATGTGGCTGCTGGGAACCAAACCTGGGTCCTCTGCAAGAGCACTGAGTGTTATTAACCTCCGAGCCATCTCTCCAGCCCTGCTATAAAAGAACAATGTTCTAGAGGTCGGTGATAGTGACTATTAGAATGATTATATGCCATTGGAACACTTGAACATGGATATTTGCACCTGTATAGATTCACCCATCTGGGGTCCTGTGATACTTTAATTTGACAGCTAATGAAGTATGGCAGGTTTTTCCTTTTGAGTTTATTTTTTCTTTTTTATTTAATTTATTTTTATTAGCTTTTAAGTTGGCATATAAAGTAGTGGGCGTCATCTGGGCATTTCCATGGATATGTATCATTAGACTTTGTTGTCCTCGCCCACCGTGTGCCAGTGTTCTTTCCCTTTGCCTTTCCCCAGAAAGTCCTTGCCTCTGCTTTCTCATTATACACATTTCACTATCCTCTCCTTTTCTCCCTTCTTCCTTCCTCCTGACTTCCTTTCTGTTTTGTGACACCCCCACACACACTATTTTAAATCTAATTTTCATATATAAGGAAAAATATCATTTGAGATCTTTTCTGATCTTTAAAAATAAGCTATAATTTTTTTTCCTCTTAGAATTATCTTCACTGTGTTGCCCAAGTTCTGGTAAGATGTGCTTTCCTTTTCATTTGGTTCTGTCATGAGTGTCTTGACTGCTGAAGTGAGGTAGCAGTTTGGGATCTCAAGGTGACCAGTTGTTAATGAAAGGAAAACAGAGTGGCTGGGTAACTCAGCATCCAAGGCTACATACACGAGATGTAGAAAGCAAGAGATCCCTGATTTGAAAACTGCAAGTGACTTTTACCATCAAATCTTCATTATGCGATGAAATGCAATAAAAAGAAAACAAACATATAGTTACTTAAGCCTGTGGAGAAAGCTGACAGCTGCTTGAGGTAGAAGAGCTAGAGAGGTCTTTGTTTTTGCTGAAGACCATAAAGCCCTCCTTTCTCACACGTGTGGATCAGTTTAAAAAACTCGCCCTCCTCTTCCTCTGTGTTTGTGGAAACTTCACACTGATCAAAGCTGTCTTGGGCCCCGGGGGGAGCCGAGTTTTAAACTGAGCCTCTGTGAGGATCTCAGCTGTCCCCTCCCAGCCTGGGCTGTTGACAAGAGGGGGTGGAGGGAGGAAGGGAGGGAGTCTACTCAACTCCCTTTTGAAGAAATATGTTCATTGCGCAGTCCCCTATGCTGGGGCCTTGTGAAAAGACTTGGGTGAGAGGACCTCAGCCTCCACAGCTTTTGGATTCTTTAGAAGGAGCAGAACTCAGAAGAGGCACCAAGTTGGCCCAGTGGGTAAAGGTGCTTGCTGCTATGCCTGACTTTGATTCTGAATTTGATCCCAGGATTCTATGTGCTGCAATGAGAGAACTTACTCCTGCAAGCTGTCCTCTGTCCTCCACACACTCCCTGACAGGCATGCACATGCTGGTGTGCGGGCCCCTCCCCCATAATACAAAATAAACAAATAAATGAAAAATCGGGAGATTATGCAGCTCTAGATGGTTACAGACACTGGGCAGGAAGGTTTCTCACAGCGTGGGAGTCTTTCTAAAGCAGTGGCCTCCCTGAATTTCAGCTCACCCGGGATCAAAACTGTCATGGGCCTTGAACGGTGAGGGGCCTCACATACCGTGTTTCACATCTCCGTGAGATCAACGGTTCTGGGGCAGTTTTTTCTATATCACCCACCTATCTCCCTCTGCCTCAGTACAGCAGGAAGTACACACCCTCTGCTGGAGAGTCAGATAAGGCTGCATTTTGCCTCAATAACAAATTGCTTCAAAAATCTCAGTGGTTTGTCAAAGGGAGTCTTTGTGCTGCTCCTGAGAGGTCAGTGCAGATGTGCATACTTTTCAATTCTAATCTATTTGATGTTCTGTAGGCCTCCTGTATGCTTACAGGCCTCTTCTTTAAATTGGGGAAGTTTTCTTCTATGGTTTTGTTGAAAATATTTTCTGGGCCTTGGATCCGGGAATCTTCTCTTTCCTCTATTCTTAGGTTTCGCCTTTTCAAGGTGTTTTTGATTTCTTGGATGGTTTGTGTTGGGAATTTTTTTAGATTTAACATTTTCTATGTTTCTATGAAGGATGCATAGATTTCTTTCATTGTATCTTCTCTACCTGAGATTATTTCCTCCGTCTCTTGTGTTCTGTTGTCAATGCTTATCTCTATAGTTTCTGTTTTTTTCTCTATGTTATTTCTCTTCATGATTTTCTCAGTTGGTGCTGTCTTTATTGCTTCCATTTCTGTTTCCAACCTTGAACCATTTTATTTATTTCCTTCACCTATTTGTTTGTACTTTTTTCTGCATTTCTTTAGATGATTTGTACAATTCTTTCATCTGTTTGTTTGTTTGCCTTTTCCTGTATTTCTTTGAGTAATGTATTCAATTCCTCTCTACAGGCCTCTCTAAAGACCTCAGCATGCTTGGATGTATCTTCCTGTATTTATTTTTGGATTTTATTTGTTTTTTTTTCTGTTACCATCTTCAAAAGCATAGATTTAAGGTTATTTTCTTGTATTATTGTATCTTAGGCAGCGTGCCTTAGGATACCTGGGTTCTGAAGATGCCATATTGCTGTGACTGTTTTTACTTTTTTTTATTCTTTGAGACAGGCTTTCTCTGTATAGCTTTGGCTGTCCTAGACTCACTTTGTAGACCAGGCTGTCCTTGAACTCACAGAGATCTATCTGTCTGTCTTGGGCTCTCAGAGTGCTGGGATTACATGTGTGTGTGATTGTGTTTTTATGCTGGCTTTTAGGCATCTGGTTGTCTCTGGCATTAGCTGGTAATTTCTTGTGCCATCTAGATTTTGGGGAGTGAATGTGAGGGAAGAGCCCTGGGCAAAAAACTGGGTGTTCTTACAGGAGCCCTCCTCAGATTGGCGGGTATGGTCTCCAACTGGCAGGGGGCTTTCAGGGAATTGGCCACAGTTTTCCTCAAAAGTCCTGGAGGCAACTGCTGGCTTTCTTGCTCTGAAGTTGTTGCAGCTGCCCAGACACTGTGATCAGACCCTTTGCTCACTGGGCACAGCCTTCTTGGAGAATCTGCAAGCCCAAAGGTCTGGTTGGTCTCCCTAGGGAGAGGGGTTGAGCTTCAGAGTACGGGTCTGGGACTGTTCCTGTGGTTCTCAGGTCTTAGGAGACCAGAGGTTGGAGCTTCCTTCCCCGGGGAATCAGAAGGTATTTACAGGCAGGTGAGAGCAGCAGGTAGGCTTTGCCTAGACTCTGGAGACCTTGAGCTGGCAGGAATAGAGAAATTTTCTGGGATTTAGCTGGGTGACCTGAGATCAATCCCACTTCTTTTCTTCACTGTCAGTTCTCCTAACCTGGGAAACACAGTCTGGTGCTTTGTGGCCCACAGTACAGTGTGTTGGTCAATGTGCAGTCACTGCTGTCCCAATGAACAGACACAGTGTGCAATCGATGCCACCCTCTTGGATCCTCCCTCCACACACACCCTGACATTAAGCATTAATGTCCCTTCTTTGCATGCAGACAAAGAGCAAAGAGCATGGCAGAAGGGCAAACCTCTGTGTTTAATAACGTTGGCTCAGAAACAATGCCTTGCTTCTGTTCCCATTTCCTTGGTGGGGATATTGACCCTCTCCATTACTGAGTGCTGAGAAGGATGAGTTATGTTTGAGCATTAACTTTCAACCACAGGAAGCCAGGCTCCCTTCCCAGGGAAGAGCTCCACCAGCTTAACCTTTGTGTTAGCCAGATTTGAGACTGTAGAATCTTACAGAGGTCACTAGCTCAGGCAGCTCCAAGTCACACTCCTTTCTTTGCATCAGTGCTAAGAAATGTCCAGGCCTCTCTTTAACCACTTTGATGAGGGAGCCTGAGCCTCTCACTGTGGCACCTTGAGAGCACCATTCCTCCTTGCTTAGAACCTGCTTACTTTCTTGGCCAGTGCCCAGGTTTGGTTCTCTTTCCTTGAATGGAGCTTGTTCTGTCCACACTTACTTCCCACAACCTTCAAATGCCACAGGTCACAGCTTCACAGGTTATATAACCTTAGTCGCCCTGACCACTACCACTCAGGTAACCTGTCTTTTCACTGTCTTCATCACCACATTCTCTCTCTTGCTTTTAATGTGGTGCCCATTTCTGAGCACCACTGTTTTATGGCCTGAACATTGCCAAGTAAAAAAAAGGGTTGTGTTTGTTTATTTTGGGCACTAGACAGTTCATGTGATGTTACATACACTGTCATTAGCTTTCCCAGAAGCCATGCCACATTCTGGAGTTACATTCTGTGCCTACTTGTTGGGAGTTGAGACCTAAAACTTACCTTCTTCTCCTTCCAGGGTGTGTGTAATAGTTTTGAGCAAACTGAGATGAAAATAAGAGGATGAAAAGGCTTTGTAAATAGTTGGACATGCATCCCCAAACTGACAGAAAACAGGCTTTGTTGATGTGATCTGTGTTGTCATGGGAAATTCATTTTGATCTTTGAAGGGTGACCTCAGATCCCTCCATCCTGTAATGAATACAATTGTCAGGTAAGCCAATTGAAGGTAATTGGCACGTAATACAATTGATGGTAAGCCTGACCTAACTCTCTCACAGGAAGATAAGGAAGTTGGAACGTATATAAGTGTGCATGCACAGGCAAGTGGATAGACAGCTAGAGAGAAATACATAGAGAGATATAGTTAGAGACAGAAATAGATAGATAGATAGATAGATAGATAGATAGATAGATAGATAGACAGACAGATAGAGATAATAGATAAATAGATAAAACCATAATGGCCAGGTTTGCCTACAGAACACAAGTCCTAAGCCCTGATCCTTTGTATTTAGACAACTGAGAAGGAAGATGAACCTTTGGGATCCTCTACTGGCCTTGAAGGAAACAAACCAAACAAGCAAACAAGCAAACAAGAAAAAACAAACAAACAAACAAACAAAAAACAGTAAAAGGATATGGTGGCCTTCTCTACAAGTTGGAAGTAACATGCATTTCTTTATTTAAAGATCTCTTAGAAGAACACTCGGCACCAAATGGGACAGCTATATCACACCCCCTTGTCCCAAAGTTCAGGGATCATTGTGGATGAGGGGTCAGACAGATTGCAAGAGTTAGAGGTGGTTGCTGACTAAAGGAAACTGATTCCTGGCCATAGCAGGGGAGCTGTCCATGTTAACTCCCAGAGGCTGTGACGGTATGCACAAGAGCTGCAAGAGCTCAAGCCAGACAACATTCTCACATGGTGAGAGGAGATGGAAATAAGGTCCTGCCTGTAGCTAAGGACCATTTGGCACGTGGTAGCTGCTACTGCTGTGGAGAGACACCATGGCCACAGCATCTCTTACAAGGAAGACATTTAACTGGGGCTGGCTTACACTTTCAGAGGTCTGGTCCATTTTTGTCATGAGGGAAGCATATCAGCATGCAGGCAGACATGATTCTGGAGAAGCTGAGAGTTCTACATCCTGATCCACAGACTACAAGGAGAGGCTTATTCCACATTGGACAGAGCTTGAGCATAGGAGACCTTCAAGCCTGCCCCCACAGTGACACACTTTCCCCCCAGAAGGCCACACCTACTCCAACAAGAACACACCTCCTAACAGTGCCACTCCCCATGGTCCAAACATCCAACACATGAGTCTATGCATGCCATTCCTATTCAAACCACCAAAGAGAATCAGTTTCTGGCCTCTGGTGAGCTGACCCTGACCCTGCTCCACTTAAGGCCACACACCCAACAGCATATGGACAACACAGCTATAGTTGTTAATTTCTTTTTCTTTTCTTTTCTTTCCTTTTTCTTTTTTTATATGTATAATATATATATATATTTAATCTTTTTTTACACTTTATTCACTTTGTATCCCCCCATAAGCCCCTTTCTCCTCCCCTCCCGATCCCACCTTCCCTCCCCCTTCTTCACACATGCCCCTCCCCAAGTCCACTGATAGGGGAGGTCCTCCTCTCCTTCCTTCTGATCTTAGTCTATCAGATCACATCCGGAGTGGCTGCCTTGTCATCTTCTGTGGCCTGGTAAGGCTGCTCTCCCCTCAGGGGGAGGTGATCAAAGAGCAGGCCAATCAGATTATGTCAGAGACAGTCCCTCTTCCCATTACTATGTAACCCACTTGGACACTAAACTGCCATGGGCTACATCTGTGCAGGGGTTCTAGGTTATCTCCATGAATAGTCCTTGGTTGGAGTATGAGTCTCTGGGAAGACCCCTGTGTTCAAATCTTCTGGTTCTGTTGCTCTCCTTGTGGGTCTTCTGTCCTCTCCATAACCAACTCACTCAACTTTGTGTTTAAAAAAAGAAAAAGAATCCTCACAAA
Organism: Meriones unguiculatus; assembly: GCF_030254825.1. NCBI lineage: Eukaryota > Metazoa > Chordata > Mammalia > Rodentia > Muridae > Meriones > Meriones unguiculatus. Next base: position 11,649,136 of record NC_083357.1, on the reverse strand, counting down.
GTTGTGTGAGTCGGGAAGCAGGAATGGATCTGGAATGGTGGTGGTTGAATACAATCAAAATACATTGTACAAAATCCTAAAAACTAATTAAAAAAAAAAAAAACCTATGTCTTAGAGCACTTCAATGAAGTAATTCTGAGTCATGGATGATTCACTAGTGTCTCTTCCCCTACTTGGATTTTCATCACTATTTCTGTTACCTAAGTTTCTTGGCACAAGAGGGAAAGTTAGGAGATGAGACATACATCTTTATAGTTATAAACAGGATGATACTTTCTGGGTATCATTTTATCTATAGATTAATTTATCATATAGCACAAGATAAACTTGTGTTAAAGTTGGTGATGGAGTTCAGCAGAAGAGTGTTCTTTGTTAGCAAGGCCCTGGATCCTAAAGTGCCACAAAAAGGAAAAGAAAACAAAAGACTTTAGCTATGCCCTGCTACAACCACACTGTAGAAAACCCTTCCCTAAGAAGATGTGAGGTTCCTCTTCCTCCACGCCTGCAAGGCTGCAAGCAGTCCTGAAGAGACTTGACAAGCTATGGGCAGAAGGCAATAGTGGAGAACTCCCCCTTTCAGTGGATGAGGGGAAGGGGATGAGGGAAAGAAGGACGGAGGGTGGGATAGGGGGAGTTGAGGGAGGGGCCTTCAATAGGGATATATAATGAATTAATTGTGAAGAAAAAAATAAAAATTAAAAAAAAAAGATGTGAGGCTGGTTTGCCATGGCATATTCTTGGTGGGTTACATGACTTACCTCTTCCCTGGGCGTGCTTTTGCCTTCACACTAATGCTTCTACCTAGAAATGTCCTAAGAAGCAGGATCTGCCCCTGCCTTTTAAAAAAACACCCCATTCTTTATAGACTTTCATCCATCTACCACTGAGCAGGTTGGAAGACTGCTAAAAGTACGACAACGGACTTTCGTACAAGTGGAGAATGTTTATATTTGACACTTGGTGTCTAATAAAAATGCAATACATTTTAGGATTTTGTAAAAGAATAAGTTCATATGCTAACAATCAACATTTCAATAACCACACCTTTCCTTATAATGTCATAATTATGAATATAATAAATTAAACATTTCTAGATATTTATACATTAGTAAAACACAATCGAAATTTCTAAGTATTTAATTAAGAGCACAGTTATCTTTACTTCTTAAATATTTTGTAATTGGGTATCATGGGAGCTGTCCATGTGTGGGCCTCCTCTCTGCCCTTAGCTTTTTGGTCAGTTCTGGCTAACAGACTGAATGCCTGTGTTCAGTATGTCTCTTCTCAGGGTTCAAACCACAGTGGATTGGCCCTATGTGCTTGAGCAGAGTATCATTTCAGGGAAGCATACGGAACAAACAGATCTGAACAGAATTCTGAGGCAGAGGGATATGCTGGAAGAGCTGCTTAAAGGGTGCTGTGCTTCCTGGAAGACAGGAAGCAAAGAGTGAGAAAAGAAGCGGTTAGAGAAAATGTACCCCTCAAAGATTCACTCCAGTACCTACTTCCCTCAGGGCCTGTGGCCCAGTCTCCTAACATTTCCATAGCCTCCCAGAAAAACCCTCAGCTGGGGATCAGGTGTTGTTAGCATCAGCTCATAACGAATATCTCACATTCAAGCCACAGAACCCTGCCTCTGTGTATTGGTCATCAGTAGCTAGGCCACAGATTGTTTGGCAGTGTGTAACAGCGAACGTTAGACATCCCCCAATGTCTGTGGATCGTGAATGTGGAGATCCGGAGTGGTTGTTGAGCTGGTGTCCCCGCCTCAGAACCTCTCCTGGAGTTACTGTAAGACAATTGGTCTTGCACGACAGGGCAGGCCCGATGCCCTGGAGGGACACAAAAGGAACTTAATGGTATTTTTGTAGACTTTTTGTCTCATTTTGCTTTGTTTGGGAATCTTTTGTTTTATTTGTCTTTTGCTTATTTTGATTTCAGTTTCCGTGGTTTTTCTGTATGTTTCTTGTGTGTGTGTGTGTGTGTGTGTGTTTCTTTGCTTTGGACTTATTTGTTTTTTAAAGAGAAGAAAAGAACATGAATTTGGGTAGATTGGGAAGTAGGGGGATGTGGGAAAAACTGGGGGAGAGGAAAAACGTGATCAAAATATACTGTATGAAAAGACAATTTTTTTTTTCAATTAAAAACTTTTTTAAAAGATGTTCCTTTTGACCAGAGCAAGAACATGTGCAATGGTTCACTTCTAGCGCTGATGACACGGACTTGCTTCAATCCCTCCCTGTTAGGAGGAGGGCTCCATTTCATGTTTTAAGGACCCTTCCATAAGCAATTTAAGCATCTTCACCACATGGCAGCCGAGTTTCACAAGAACTAGCTCTCCAAGATAGAACAGGGAGAAAGTCTCATTGTTACGACCTAGGGTGAGAAATCACTTGTCACTTCCCGCACAGTCTATAAGATGAAAAGGTCATCTCTGTGTACAATCCACATTCCCGGGGAGGATACGCTGCCTCCACATTTTGAAAGAAGAGTTGTGGATGAGTTTTAAGACCAGTGCACAGAATACCCTGAGACACTCCAGATATAGGAGGATGGGACTACATGCTACAGTGACTTGGTGGAGCAGAGCCCTCTGCTGAACAGACAGAGATGAGTGCAAGAAACAAACAAAACTTTTTGTTAGGCTGCTAGAATTCAGATATGATTTCGGATCGAAGCATAACCTAGATTTTCTTGGCCAGCAGTTATTTTTGACACATAAAATCACCATGCTTAGTTCCTTAAGTTTGGATTTTCTTTAAAGGCTTGTTCTATTTTTAAGATGTGTGTCTGTGTTGTGTCTCTGCATGGGTATGTACACACAAGCGCATGTGTCTGTGGAGACCAGAGGCATCAGGTCTCTTTGGATCTGGAGTTACAGTGGTTACACTGTATAATCACACCCTATGTCAGTGATGAGGAACAAAATTTGGATCATCTGCAAGAGTAGTAGGGCTCTTAACTGCTGACCCATCTCTTCAGCCCCAGTTCAAAACTTTCTTCTCTTTATGTTACTTGTAAGGTTTCAGATTCTTATACTCCCCTTGGGCTTTAGTAATTCTATCAGATATTAAAAATCTTAGCAGATTCCAGATTAGGTACATGCCATTTTGGAAGAGGAGAGTGGAGCAGGCCTTCTGATCTAAACAGGTCTTTAAGACTAGAGTGATGCAAACCAAACCATTGGCTGCATTTCATTTGATAATGAAGTTCGATTTGCTGCATCCTGACTGTTAAGCCTCTGCCTTTCAAAATCAGAATTCAAACATCTCATGTTTTGAAACTTGGTGTCTTTCCCAGAAATGATGTATTAAAATAATTTTTTCTTATGGCTGGCAGCACCTAAACTATTGTCCTGTCATTATGATAAGTTGGCCCAGCCTACAAATATTAATTGGAAACATATGCATGTGTTATCAATATTGCATTATAATTAGGAGGGTCATCTTGAGGTCCCATGGACTGAGAGAGATGAGAGATGAATGTGAGCAGTATTTAGCTAATTAATCATCCCTGAGAAGATGAATACAGTATTCTGTGGAAGTTTCTATTTAATTGGTTACTGTGTAAGATCACAGAGCAATTGATTGCTTAACAGCTCTCCTACCTCCTCATTATACACATCATAATATAGTACCAATGTTGGGAAAGTTCATTTTAGTTTGTTTATTCTTCCTGTGTTTATTTTTTTCTTATCTACAGAGATAGTGAAAACTGTCACTCTGTGCTCTGCAAATACACACATGTTCAATGAAAAAAAATATAAATGTAAATACCCTCCTACTTAACAAGAACAATAAAACTTAGTTCTGCACGCCCAGCTCTTCCCAGGCCCTGAGTCCTCTGGCTTTGGCTCCTTGCTCCTCTGGGCCTCCAGCTTGCCAACCGTAGGTCTTGGGACTTTCCAGACTCTATTATCTTGCATGATCATCCCTTAAAATAAATCTTTTGTTTCTACAGATACACACATCATGACTGTTCCTGTTCTTAGGATAACCCTGACTAAGCCATGCTCTAACTGTGACCACCCTGCATCCAGGTGGCACCAGGGGCAGCTAGACATAGCACCATTGTGCTCTTGAGCAGCTCACAAGGATCTGGACCACATGCTCTCCTGCCCAGATAAGCATGGCAGACTTCTGACTCCTGTCTCCTTCCACCACACTCCAAGTCCAATTCCTCTCACAGCATCCAATCCACTTCCTCATCATGTAATTGAATTGTATGGATCCCTAACCAAGATTCACTGATGGCTTTCATTCCTAGAGCACTACAACATCTGTGCAGTGGCCTCTAAGGTCCAGTGTGACCTGAACACTATAAGCCAGGCTGAATACCAAGCAGAGCAAGCGAACTCCCAGCCCCCTCCTGTTTCACCTTAATACCCAACATTATGGAAAGAAATCCTTCTCTAATCCTTCAACTCACAATCCCGAGATGTGGTCCTTAGGAATTCCAATCCTGTTGTCCCAGACTCCACAGTCCACAGTTGTCCAGGCCTCACAGTTCATATACACAGCACACTGGATCTAAGGCTGTTCTATGGTCCAGGGTGCTCTGAAACCTTAAAGGAGAACCACCAAGGTGGATGGTTTTTTTCAAAGACAGAGTCTCACTTTCTGTTTCTCCCTCACACATTTCTTCTGTAGGAACTTGTAGGGATTGAGGAGAGAGACATGGCATACACGACACAGTCAACTGTAAAACCTCAGCCTGGTATTCGTTCATTTTTTTTCATATTTCAGTGTTCCATGTGTTATAAAGAATTGTCCAGCAAAGACTTTTAATGGAACAGGAGTTAAGGAGATAACCATTTACCTGTCTGAGAAGGCATTTGTCAAGCACAAACTGAAAGACAGCTAAGGATACTAGGGACAAGGATGCTAAAACCAGGCACACTACATGTTCAGTCTGTTCCGTGTCCTGGATGTCAGGTTTCTCTGGGCTCTCTCCTCCTTCTGGGCTTGATCAACTGAACTAAATGGTGCATTTCCCTTTTAAAAGTCCCAGAAAAGCTAAGAGTTGCCAGATCATCACAGAACCTCTCAACAAGAGTTGTATTCTCTGGCCAGGAATCTATGTAACTAGAAGTATATTTAGCTTGTATGGGCAATGGCCTGGGTTCTGTTCTCAGCACCAAAGAAAAGCTGAAACTCCATAAAGTGAGGCATCTTTGTGCATCTCCAGAGGCTCACCTCTGACAGGGATGGCAGAGAACAGGGAGGTTGGAGGAGTGTACCTCCCGGCTACATGACATCAGTCATCACAGGATGCAGGAGAGGTCAGGCTGTTATCCAAGCCAATAAAAAGGGTCTGAGCTTTCCACCCCTTCTGCAGAGCGTCTCCCTCCCAGAACTCCGGCTGGACGATGGATATTTAAACGTTGTTTTTGGCATTGGTCAACATCATTTCTTCCAGATGTTACCCAAAGGTTCCAGACCAGTTTCAATGGCCTGGAAGGGCTCAAACAAGTCATAAGAATTTTAAAAGAGTCTAAATTGGTGGTGAGTCTGGCCTGAGTCTTGAACTGAGTTTTATTTGCTAAAGGCAAAAGCCTGTCCTTAATGCCCTGCCAGCCAAAAATATTATTTACACTTAAAGAAAAATAATCAAATGCTTTTTTGGGTGCTTATATGAATTTTTCCCTTCTGTTCAGACTGAGGACAGTGAAGCCCTGTTTTCAGTTCAGCTCAATGGCCAGCCTCCTGGCTTCACCTCAAATTAAAGAGATAGGTAGGACCAATGGAAATTTTAATTTCTTGAAAATTATTTAATAAATAAATATTTAACATCTAGCATTCTACTTAAGATGAGATGTGCCAAATAAACAGAAGAGCCATATTCCGTTTCTTCCCGCTTCACAATACATGCCTTTAATGAAATATCTCCTCTCTCTAAAAGTATGACATTCATTCTAGCTAGATGTGCCGAAGATCCTAAGTTGAAATACAGGGTCTCTTTTTAGCTTTCCCAAATTCCTCCAGAGGGGAACCAAGTGGAATCTGGGTTTCTTGGCTGGAAGGAATTTGTTGACAGGGACTAGGACCTAGTGTTCTTCTTTTACCTTTTACACTTAGATCAAGATTCAGGAAATCAGCACCCTCTAGGAAAGATGGAAAATAGCTCCCTTGACACAGGGTTTGGGCTGCCATATTTAAAAAATTGAACAGGTCACATGCTTGCAAAAGAGTGGTACTTGAATGTGTCTTTGAAGCCATGTGCGCCATCAGCTGTAGAAGTTTTTTTGCTTCTACAGATCTGGTTTTGAAGAAAGGGGGTTAGGAGAGATACTTCAAAGGCAAAGAGAAAAAAATCTTCATCTAGTACATGTATTATCTCTCTGCTAATCATCCTCGGTCAAGGCGCATTTTTCAAAGAGGGTACTACAGCAGCATCCATTCTACCAGCTTTTCTCAAATATAACTTTGACACCTTCATGTGGACAGCTGGGGTTTATGCTCCCTTGAATCTCAAAAGGGGCAACATAGTTTCCTCCAGTTCCTCAGATTATCAGCGTGAATGTGAGTTTGACATTCTACAGCTGCTTTCTCCTGAGGAAGCCCAGGGATGCCAAAAGCCCTGTAGGAACAGAACAAAGTATTCATCAGATTTGTCAGATGGTTCTTGTTGTTACTCATCAGATCACTCCAAAATCTAGACTGACAGAGATCCCTTCTGCCCAGGCTTTGGGAAGGTTCACAGCTGTGTACCCTGGGTAACAACCCCCAATCTGGATGGAGCTCAGTTTTCTGGGCTTATGCCTACTAAGGGCCCAAATTCACTGAGATAGACTGTAAAGCCCTTGGGTGAGACAAGAGTCACAGTCAGAGCTCAGTGAGCATCTCCTGTGTTAGCGTCCTCATTTTTGCCCAAGGTCACATCCATACAGAAAGCACACATCATTCCCAATCTACTAACTGTAACAAGTTTTGGGATAGCTAGCAGGGGGGTGGAGACAGGTCCAGGAGAAGGGACAGAGTTTCATTGTGGGGTGACAGAGCATTCTGGAGAGGAGTAGAGTGATAGCACAGTGCTAAGCCATATAGTAAGACATGGTTAAAATGGTAAATGTTACAGAACATTCATTTTGCCATAGTTAAAAGAAAGATTACTCCTTGAAGGAGGGGGTTTGAGGAGCCCCTTAACATCAGGGCTTTCACCTAAACCCGCTGGCTGAGTCTCTGTTGCCCAGCTTAGCCTGTCCTGTCTGTTGTCTGTCTGTCTGTCTACCTCCAGTCATGCCCTGCTGCTGCTCTCTCTCCCTCCCTCACACATCCACTTCTTGTGGTGTCCTTTGATTCAGGCTGGACTTGTGACTTCCCTTAATCTGCTTCTACCTTCTTTTCCTGATGGAAAGGTTGGCTTAGCCAGGCCTTGGCACGGTATCTTAGTTAGAGTCACTATTCTTACATTAAAATGCCATGAGCAAATGCAACATGGGGAGGAAAGAGTTAATTCACTGACAGTTCCACATCCCAATTTATCATTAAAAGCAGTGAGAGCAGGAACTCAAAAAGGGCAGGGACCTGGAGGCAGGAACTGAGGCCATGTATAGATGCTGCTTAAGGACTTGCTCACCATGGCTTGTTCAGTCTGCTTTTCTATAGAACCCAAGACCACCAGTCCAGAGATGGCCCCACCCACAATGGGCTAGGCCCTCCCTTATTAACTACTGATTAAGAAAGTGCTGTACCAGCTTGCCTGTAGCCTGATCCCGGAGGCATTTTCTCAATTGAGGCTCTGTCCTCTCTGATGACTCAGCTTATATCAAGTTGACATAAAACTAGCCTGCATATAAGGATACTATATTATTCATTGCTGTAACAATATAAAAAGAAAATTAAGCAAAAAAGGTTTGGGTTTTTTTTTTTTCACACTTTGATGGGTTCAGTCCACCTTGGTGGGGAAAGCATGGCAGCCAAGATAGTGAGCCATCTGGTCACATTACTGCAACAGTCACAAAGCCAAAGACGTGTTGGCACTCAGCTCATGGTCTCCTTTTTCTTCATTGGGGGTGGGGTGGGGGTGGGGAAGGGGGACAGCTCATGGAATGATGCTGCCAACATTTAGAATGGCTCTTTCAAGTCCCTCATGGATACGCTTAGAGGTTCTTCCTCTAGGGAAGTTTAGATTATGGGGAGTAGTGGAAGTCTGTAAGGGCTTGAGTGAATGTGTGTTGTTGATACGAACATGACCATGTTAAGGACCTGAACCTTGAGCTCCAGAGAGAAATGGCAAATCCTTCCCTTCTGGGCCATGTGTGGATGTTGATAGTGTGTACAGGAAATGTCCACCTTAGCTCTCTCTGCCCAAATGTGTATGGGCTGTAGCCTCTCACCTACAGAAACTGCTCCTATCCAGATTAGCTACATCTGTCTCCTTGATGCAGCTGTATACAGTAAACCCTGACTCCTTGTTTCTATGTGTGCAATAACCCCTCCTCCTTGTCTAGCTGTGTGGAATAACCCCTCCCTCTTATTTATGTGTGTGTAATAACCCATCTCTGTTCAAATTCCGGGGGTTCTGGAATTCCAGGGTGTCTCCATCCCTGCACCAACAGCCCATCCAAGCTTTCTGTTTGTGTGCTGATCTGTCTTTTCTTCATTCCTGTGCCACGACTTTCATGTTGGTCCCTCGAGTGGTGCTGGACATAACGAGTTTGCACTATCAACCATTGCAAGTTGCACTGGCTTTTCCAACTTGCCATCCAAATGTAGCGTGTTTAAACCATAGTCTTTCACCCCTTGCTCCAATTGGCCCATAACCACCTCATAATGCAAAATGCATTCAGTTCAACTTCAAAAGTCCTGATCAACTTTAATATTTACAAAACTGTTTAAAAGTGTAAGTACAGAGTTTCTTCTGAGACTCAGGCAATCTATTTAACTAACAACACAGATACACACACATACACACACACACAGTACATACTTCTAACACACAATGGCACAAAGCAACATTCTTATTCTAAAAAAGAGTAAGGAGATATTGACCAGGGAGATGTCTCTGATGCACACATACAAGGACCAGAACTTGGACCCCTTGGATTCATATAAATCACATCCACAGTTTCAGCATGCCTATGGAAAGATGTGAGTTGGAGAATGGAGAATGTCCTGATGCTCAGAGGCTAATCAGCCTTCCAATAACATGGAAGGCAAGAAAGGACTGATACTCAATATTATCCTCCAATGCCCACAGGCACACAGATGCCTGTACCTGCACTGACACATGTAAATATGCACATCCATACATGCTGTGTATGTATACATCCTACACACTCACACAATTAAAATAATTAAGAGACCAGAGCAAGACCAAACCCCAGCAGGGGAAACACTAAACCCTGCGTCCCCATTTCTAGAATCTGGAGCTTTTAATGGAATCATCTGGGCTCCAAAGCACTTGGTTAGCCTCACCCCCAGCTCTGCCACCCAGCATGTACACAGCCTCTCCTCTTGGCCAACTCTACTCAATACATGTAGCTTTCCCAAATGGACATGTCATAGTCCTGGCATCTCCACTATCCTGGGACCTCCACTGCAAGATAGGCTTCACCTTCCAGCTTCATGCAGTGACTCTCCAGGGCCAGCCTGCAGGAAACCCAGCCTTGGCACACATTGTCTGTCCTCAGCAGATTTCTGAAACCTTGGCCCAAGTACCCATCACCCCTTTTCTCATGCCTCTAAAGTCAATACTACATGGATGATGCTACCAGTTCTGCTGCCTACTCAAGATGTAGCTTACCTGCCTCGGACAGTTTCTGAAGACTGTGTTCCTTCTTAGGCTGGAGATCCTTCTTAGGCTGGAGAAATAGTTTCCTAGGAAATTGTTTTTGAGTCTGGAACCCCTTCAGTGGCATTCTCAGGTCATGTTCTCTTTTCAAATGAATTTGGATTTCCACAAGACGGAGCCTTCAGTGGATGGAGTCCTGCCTTCAGGGCACCTTTTCTGTTGTCTACATGAAGGGTAGGCTGCTTGTTGGTGTTGATTTCTTTAACAATTGCAGCTGAAACTCTAAACCACATCTTTCTGTTCTCTCTCACTGCAGTGAGAGTGGGAGCCATGTTCTCCTGTCTTGAAGCTTCTTCCTCCAAATAAAATAGTCCCTTATATATCTGTATTCAACCGCAGTTAAATTCTCAAGATAACAAGAGCAGAATGAAGGCAGATTGTTTGTGTGACTTGAATGGCCTCTTACCCAGTTTTCTGTAGAGTCATTGTTCCCCTGGGAAACGAACTGGGCCTTCATTTTCCACATTTCCTCCAGGATTATGGTTTCCCAAACTCCTATCAAAACGGCCCATTAATTTCAAACCATTCTAGATTTTTTTTTTTGGTAGACAAAAGTTCACGTTCTTTCTATAAACCAGCTCTAAATGCCTAAAATCAATTATTAGCTTTATCACAATAGCTTTACTTTTGGGGTACCAATTTTCTGTATTAGTTACTTTTCTTTCCTATGACAAAATCAACATTAGAAGTAAGGGTTTATTTGAATTCATTGTTCAAGGTTCAAGGACATGGTCCATCATGGCAGGAAGTCATGCCGGCAGGGTGTGAAGCAGGTTGGCACAGTACACCCACAGCCATGGCGCAGGGACAGATGATTCTTATGTCTATCTTCTTCTTTTTTCATATGTTAATTAAATTTTTATTTTCTTTTTATTAATTACAGTTTATTCACTTTGTATCTCAGCTTTAGCCTCTTCCCCCACTACCTCCCAATCCTCCCTCCCTCCCTCTTCTTCTCCTATGCCCCTCCCCCAGTCCAATGATAGGGTAGGTCCTCTTCCCCTTCCACCTGACCCTAGTCTATCAGGTCTCATCAGGACTGGCTTCATTGTCTTCCTCTGTGGACTGGTAAGGCTGCTCCCCACTCAGGTGGAGGTGATCAACGAGCCAGCCCATGAGTGCATGTCAGAGACAGTCCCTGTTCCTATTACTGGGGGGCCCTCTTGGACACTGAGCTGCCATGGGCTACATCTGTGCAGGGGTTCTAGGTTATCTCCTTGTATGGTCTGTGTTTGGAGTATCAGTCTCAGAAAAGACCCCTGTGCCCAGACTTAACAGAACCACTTTCTCTTTTTAATTCAGTCTTGGAGCCTTTCCCCGGTAATGGTGCCACCCACGTTAGGGGTGGATCCCCCCACCACAATTAACACAATCTGGAAACACTTACAGATGTGCCCAGAGATTTGTCTTTTAGATGAGTGTAGATCATGACAAGTTGACAGTGTTAACCATTATGGACAATCTTTTTCACTGGCCTTGGGGTTTTATCTACATTTTGTGCTTGACATATTTGGACTCCTCCCTGCCAAGAATTGCAACAATATCACCTCATCTGCCTTTCCACTACCATGGGTGCTACTGTGACCAGTACTGCCCCATGTTACTGCCTGGGTTCCATCTCCTTACATCAGGTACTGCCCTGTGCCCACTTGCAGTCTCTAGTAGCAGAGACTGCTACTACAGTGGTGGCCTTGGGTGATAGCCTGAAGTCCTTTTTATGGAACAGAGGTCTCAAGGGGATATAACTTTGAGTAAATTATGTGTCTTCTGCTCCAAAAAGATGGGAGAAGGGACAGGAGCCTCACAAGGATGGTTTTTTCTTAAACAGAAGCCAGGGCCATGAGCTCCAGTTGGCTGCCACAATGGTCACTCACCCCTTCACCAGCTCCAACCATCTGGGATTTGATAAGTCACAGGCCTGGTAGGCCCAGGCCAGCATTAATAGAGCCAACTCTGGGGCATGTTGCTACTAGTATGAACACTAACCTGCTCTTAGAAAGATAGTGAGGTGTGCCACTGTCCCTTCTCTCCAGAGACCATCTCAACTGGTACCATCTGGTGTCCTTTCTGGGCGGGCTAAAGCCTGTCATATGTTCATCTACAGTGGGTCAGGGATTCCGGCCTTGGCAGCAACGGATTTTGCCAAATAGGCAGCACCGAGCCCTCACACTCAGCATCTGTACAAAGCAAATCTCACCAGAGATGTGCAGCAGGGAAGAAGAGTTGCACTTAGAAAGTCAAGCAGGCCATGTGACCCCTGCATCCTCCATCGTTCTGGAGAAAGGCTATGTGGATCTTAGCTATTTTAATTACAACCCTGTTTCTGGCATTTCTCTAAGTGCCTAGCGAGGAAGCCTTAAAATACCATTCTGTAGATCAACTGGCTTGATCTCATGTGGTTTGTCATCTTGGGAATACAACCCAGCCATTGTCTCCTCAGGGTAACCCACTTGACCGTCCTGAGAGGGAGACAGATAGCTGGCTTTGAAGAAAGGAGTAGATTCTGAGGTTCTATAGCTTTCCAGCCATGTACACGCCAATGATCCATGGCTAACACAGACTTGAATTTAGTCTGGTGTGCCTCTGTGTGTGTGTGTGTGTGTGTGGCATCCTTCGTGTCCAGGGCTTGGCTAGTCTGAGCAGTGCTCAGGGACCAGGCCCTTGGAGCCAGAAGATAAACATATTAACACAACTTTCCATCTGTCATTTCAGAGAGTCCTTTACTGCCTGGCTGTGGTTGGAAAAATTAAGTTCTTGTAATTTAGAGTCAACATTTCTCGCGGAACCATGTTAGCCAGGCTGGCGGCTCCCGCAACTCCTCAGCAGTGTCACCTACAATCAAAACAAGTTCAAGTTCACAGTGGCACGTTGTCAACTCCAGAGCCCATGGCACAGGCACAGCAGGCCATAGGGTGGACCTTCGCTTACCAGGGCATAGGCAAGGATGGATTGCCATCCGTGGAACAGCAAGGACAGAGTAAAACCTCCTGGTGCAAACCAACTTCTGGCCCTGGTGGATCTAGGGCTAAGATCAAAGTGTCTACAAAGTGAGTGTCACCTAAGTATCCCAAGCTTCTGTCTTCAGTGAGTGTTCGCACAGCCATACTTCTCTGTGTCTGTGTCCTGACCCCCTCTTCTTGGACAGACATCAGACATAGAGGTGAAGGACCCATCCTAACTTAATCACCATACTGAAAGCCCTATGAGGTGGTGCTGGGGATTAAGCCTTCAGCATCTGAATTCTGTGGGGACACAATTCAGCCAATAACATCCTGACCATTGTATACTAGTTCACTTTGAACTAATATACAATTAGTTTGAGAAACTGTTCTCTTTGACTCTGTTTTGCAAGGGGAGAAGTTGAGGCAGAAGAGGCAGGTGGTTGTCTCTCAGCCCCCAAAACAGCAAAGCTGCCAGGGCCCAGGGCCCAGGACCCAGGGTGAAATTTGTGGTTCCTTATCTTACCCCACAAACCAACTGTATCTACTCAGTTCTGGACAAGTCCTGAATAGTCTGCCGGGGCATTCCAAAGGTGACAGTCAGCCCTGAAGGAAAGCAGAAATGATCGAAATGAAACTCAGATTCTAGACCCCAAATTCTTTGTCCTATAGAGGGTCAAGTGAACGTCTCAGCTAGAATGGGAGGTTGTCTTCAGTGAAGGACTTTTCTGATGTCCGGCCTCTACCTAGTTATACAGTGAAATGCTTTTCCACAGAGGTAGAGATTTCCAAGCTAGTGGGTAGATTAGGGAGGAATCCTAAGTATCTGGATACTGGATAATGCTACATAAATTTATTTTTTAAAAAACAGATAGCAAACATTATAGTAAGTTAACCCAGATCCAGACAAGCTCATTCCTAGACCTCAGGCTACATAATGATATTTTAGAGCAAGCTTAAATTCTCCATGTGGAGGTGGGGGAGACTAAGGCACATAACACAATTTGATTTACCCAAAGTCACATACTGATCAGACAACAGAGAAATTAGAATTCAGGTCTGGTACCCCCAAGGTGGTCCCATGAGCTTATGTATTCTTCCCTTGTTTTACCATCTGGCTGGGAAATGGAAGCCCAGAATAGGGATGAGCCTCAGACCACTGGATTGGTATATTCCTGTAGCCTGCCAGTTCAGGAGTTGTGTTTGACTGTCTCAACTCCATGTGGTAGAGGTTGTCACAGCTGTGAGCCTGAGGGGAGAAGCAAACTTGAACAGACAGAGGGTGAAGAGTCATATATCCAGTCCACTTGACCTCTGCCTCAGCTTCTTCCAAGCCATGCCAAGCAGGTTGCTACCCTACAAATGTACAAAATGATCTCCAGGGACCCAGGGCCTGGTAGTGTAGAGCTGTAGCTTACCCTCAGCAGGCTTCTTCTTTATTCTGCATCCAATCTCAGAAGCATGGCCAGGTGCGATGTCTTGCTGCAGATCAACAGCAAATGAGCTAACTAGAGTCTAAGTTCTCAGGCTTTGCCCTTAGCATAGCCCCTGAGAGTCAGAGCTGAGTTTCAGCTCCCAGACAAGCTTTAGGCTCACATCAGAGCCCGAGTTCTGGCCATTGGTCTCTAGTATCTGGGCAGAAGTGATACTTCTGTCAGGGGTGAAAGCCTGAAAGATGGCCCAATTGGATGGAAGGCATGGGGTCTAGTTCCAAAGTGGGACGGTTGCCTCCCCACTGCCAATGCTCTACACATACCTGCTCATCACTTCCCAGCCCCAACCCCTAATGGTTGAGAAAACAGTGTTGCTATCCCAGGCCTCTGAGGCCAATTGGTCCTCTGTGTGTGCCATGACCCTGATCCCTGTCTCTATCCTTTTTCCATTATGGTAGCCAAACAGGATAGTAGGTCAAGGCCTGGAGTTAGAGGCCCTGTCTATTCCAGTTGTCTGTTCGGGGACAGCATGTGTTGAATCCCAGCACAGACTCTGACCAAGAGCCCACAAACAAAGGAAAGGATTTCTCTCAGCAGAGCAGTAACCTAGAGTAGCTGCCTATGCCCTAGTTGGAGGGCCAGGCACTGAATCATGGAAGAAAGGACTTTGGTGCTGGTGGAGATTCCAGACACAGATGTGCATGTCTTACAACCATCATCCTTTGAGTGGGACAAAATCCATGACTGTAACACAGTGCCACTGTTGGGTTTGGGCTACTGTTTATTTAAGGGGGGGGGTGGAGATCTCAAGTTCAGTGCATTGACTTTGAGTTAGTAAGAAGTGATGCTTATTCAGAGAAAATCTGATCCCAATGGGTGAGCTCTCAGGGAAGACAAACAGTGGTTCTCCCACTGACCCGGGAGAGAGTGGACAGCCATACCTGTGCACGGGTCCTTGTGGCTATAGTAGCTGAATGTGGCCTCCACTGTACCCCTCCCCAGCAAACAGGGTCCTTAAAGGCTATAACCAAAATGTGCTAAATTCTGCCAGCCAGTTTAGTGAATATAAGACTGAAACTAGGCCAGCAGATACTGTGATTTCAACCCAGAGATACTCTGGTCCTGGATGAAGCTCTCACCAGGCTGTGCCAGAATCCTGACCCTTGGAGACTGAGATGTTAAGCTTGTGATTTTAAAGCTGCTGAGCACTGTTATACAACAATCCAAGACAAAACAAAACAACACAAACAAACAAACAAAAATCCGCTCACCTCCCCATTGAGCTTGAAACCCAGGAAGGGAGACAGGAGTTAATTCCAGCACCTTGACAGGCAGGGATAATCTATAGCTAACATCTGAGACAAACTTGTGACAAGAAAATTCCCAGGTTTCATGGTGATGGAATGGAAGTGAAAGGAAAAGGAAGCAGGTGAGGGAGAGAAAATAATGAGGCAGAACCAGATGAAGAGAGGCAGAAGCAGTGACAGGGAAAGGAAAAGAGAGATGTGGGAGAAGCACAAAGCTGCAGACACACAGAAACGCACTCACACTGGAGGTGAGGACTCA
Organism: Meriones unguiculatus; assembly: GCF_030254825.1. NCBI lineage: Eukaryota > Metazoa > Chordata > Mammalia > Rodentia > Muridae > Meriones > Meriones unguiculatus. Next base: position 11,633,403 of record NC_083357.1, on the reverse strand, counting down.
TCAGGCTCCCTCAGGCATGGCACTCGGTCACAAACACCTATCCTGCTCATTTTACCTACTTATGAAGTTTTGGTCTGAACAATGACAGGAATGAAATCAAACTCAATAAATCAACCTTCGTCACCTCTATATGTCCTTTCTAGGGAATGGATTGTCTCCAAAGACTAGGGGTGGATACAAAGGAAGAGCTAGTCTGAGTGAAATTCTCTGGGTGTGGACCCTACCCAGCCTCATGACCTCATAGCTATGAAAACTGTGCAATCATGACCTTAGGGAGAATATTTCTGTGGCCAGTAAATGCTGCCTCTTTTGCAGCTGGACAGCAAAGGCAAGGGTGGAAGGGGAGTTACCTGCTGTAGTGCCTTGGTAGGCTGGGGAACCAGTGACCAGTGGCAGTCAGAGCAGAGAGTGACAACTTGAGCTCCCAGAAGCCAGAAGACTTCTCCAGGGATCTTCTTGGTGGCATGTGGCTCACAGAAGGCCCCTTGCCAGACAACATAATTGGCCAATAGCCATCTTCTTTTCATCACAGATTGGCTTTCTCAGGAATTAGACCACGTGATCAGTGGAGTTACAGTGGAGGCAATTCTTCCAGGGTAGGACATTTGAATGCTGGTGAGAGAACCCCTCCCACCCTTCCACAGTATTCAGGAGGAAACCACGGCATTGCAGGCCCAGCAGGCTGTGCTCTGCACGAGAACAGAGAGGACCAGAGTTTGTGGTCTCCCTGCTATGGACATGTAACCTGAACTAGGAACACAGCACAAAAGGTTTGAAGCCGCTAAAACTCAGAAACTGGATGTTACCATAGCACAGTACATCCCATACTGACCATCGGGGCCTGCCAGACACTCTTTTGCTAAGGTATCAGGTGGACAGCACATTGGCTTAGGACATTCAGCAGCGACACTCAATGGTGAATCTTCTGAGATGTGTGCTTGAGTCTGTTCAAGGGTGGAGAGACAGCTAGGCTCTCTGACCACTCAAGGAGTATCTAACGCTATAGAGTTCTGAAGGCATTGAGTTTATTTTCCTAATCAGCTCTCTGCATGTCTATGGAGTTCATATCTACAGATTCTATGAACCTCAGATCAAAAAATACTTTTTTAAAAAGTATGTCTGCGTCGAGTATGTGCAGAGTGTAAGTAATGCCATATAATAATGACTTACATAGAATGTACACTGTATTCGATGTTAGAAGCCATCTGGAGATGATACATGGGCCTCCAGGAGAACGTGTGCAGGATAACGTTAATACGATACCACACGTGAGAGAAGAGTGTCTGGGAATGAGCGCATTTGGGGAGGTCTGAGAACCGATCTCAGAAAGACAGTGAGGGATGCCTGCAGATCCATATGCCGTGTTCAGCACTGTTGCCCACTTTTTCATTCATTTCAAACACATCCTTACGTTGTTATAGAATGTGTAAGCAACACTTTGAGTGGCTGAATAAATACTCAGGGTGGATTATGAGAGAATGTTCTTAATCCTTGCTCCCGCGGTGGGATACTGAGATTGTTTGCGATTTCTCACTTAGGTAAGAGCCACTGCAATAAACATCTTTGTGCACAAAGCTTGTTTTCTGTTTGATATTATTTACTTTGGCTAGATTCCCAGAAATGGAATACTCAGGCAGAAATGTCATGAAACCTTGCCTTTTTCAAACACAGATTTTTAAAGGGAAGCATTCGTCCTTATTGATGTCAGGGGCAGAACATTCCTTTTTCCACATGAGGAAAGACACGCCAGCCCTCAGGCACCTCCCTGGCTGTGGGTCATCCTTCCCTAGGACCACAGTGATGGAGACCCAGCTCCAGAGAACAGAGCCCACCTGAGGAGAGGAAGGTAACCAGGGAATGGACTTTAACAACTGCAGCTCAGTGCTGTCTGGCTTCAGCTGAACTCACAACATTCCTGAGGGTGCACCACGGAACCCCTAACACCTCCATTGAAGCCCAGGGTGGCCACAGAATCTCTTGGTGGTCCAGAAGGGTCCTTGCTTCTTCACTGTGGATTCAGAGCCTGTTTGCTTCTCAGTCTTGACTGATGGGTCCTTTTGCAATGTTTCTGTGTCCCCTTTTCAGAGCCCCTGTCTCACCCATTGCTTCTCTCCCTGGGTGGCGTAGCTTAAAGCTCACTGGTACACACAGCCGGAATGCTGGAGCAGTGTCTCCATCCATGCTTATGAACCCACTCGTTCAACCCACCTCAAGTGGGTCCCCAAGGGGCTCTCGTTTCCCTGCTGTCTTTTTTAGATCTGTTCCCAGGGCTAGCATGGGTGCTTGAGTAAGATGTGAGTGACTCTCACAATTCATGTGAGCCCTCTCTTCCTGCCTGCGCCTGTACCAGAGGCAAACCATTCTCCCTTTAGAGGGGAAGTGACTCTTTTTCATCAAAAAAGGCCTCCCTGAGCCCTCTTCATGCAGCATTGACATTGATTATCCAGGCCACTTATAGCAAAGAGTTTACCAAATCTGTTTATTAAAACACTCCCATACTATCTGGACTTACATTGAAATGTACTTGACAATAGTAACAATACTGATAGGTGTTGGGCCATTAAGAACTCTGTGAATTGCCTCAAGAGCAGACTGTCAGAAAGCACTCCACTTGTCCTCTCCACTTCCCTGTTTATGCATAACTAACCGCTAACGAGACACTGCCTTCTAATCTTGGATTCCCAGCATGTGAGCTAAGTGGACCTCTTTTCTTTATAAGTTACCTGTTCCCGGGTATTCCCATATAATACCAGAAAACAGACTAAAACAACCCCTGGTCTAATTTGTTTTCTGTATCCTTCTTGTTTAACCAACACTTTAATTAATGAATTTTCACCAACTTTCTCACCCTGACCTTGGAGCCGGACCCCCACTTGCCTTCCTACTCCCCCTCCCCTTGCATGAGTTGGGAGTCAACTTTAATCTCTCTTTTATTACTATAACTTTAAAATTTTTGAATAAAGTTTTCTTTGTTCTTTTAAATAAATATCAAACATTAAAGTACTAAATAATTCGCTCTGAGGAGGAGGTATTCCCTCCAACCAATTTGAGCTTGGGGCCCTGTCTCTCTCATAAAGGACACCACCAGCGACTGCAAAATCAGCGTCGAGCATCTTTCCATGCCTTCTGCCCAGCAGATCCAAGCTCTGCCACCATATGGTCACACACATGTGTTCCAGGGACAATACAGGTAACATCAGTGCAAACTCTCACTCTTAGAGGTCTGGGCTATGAGTTGGGTAGTCCGAGGAGGAAACATGTTGTGTGTTCTTTGAGACACTCACACTCGCCTGACTTCCAGCCGCACCTTCACCCAACAGTCTACCCTTACAGCCAGCTCATCCCTTCACTCAACGCAGCATCCAGTGTGTTTAGTCACTGCTGGCGATGGGACAGCTTTACAGCTACGTACTGGCTTTTCCTTCTGATTAATTTATTCAGCAAAGTGTTCAGAACCCCCCCTCCCCATCCTCTTACAGCTTCCCATCACAGAGAGAAGCTTGCTCAGAGCAGGTCTCAGGTTGTCAGGACAATACCTAGCCTCCTCACTGAATTGTCGACAGCCTGGCCTCAGAGTGGAAATGAAGCACCAGACAACTGTGTGTTCACGTCTGTGTGTTACCAACCGTGCTGGGTGGGTTAGGGTAATTTGCGGAGCACTTTGTGATGACATCTTTTTTATTTTCCTTCCTGTCTGGATTGTCCCAGGAAATGCTTGGGCCACTAGATTCTGGTCCTAAGAGAAGTCATTTGGGCAATATGCTAGCAGGTGGTACCACACTCCAGATGCTACTGGCAGATGCTGCTGCAACCCACTGCGGTGGTTCGTCTTGCTCTGGCTCTGGGGTCAACGAGGAGGCAAGCCTCCGCATGCACTGGTGAGAGACTTTTCTTTATTAGATTAATTAAGGTGAGAAGACCCACCCTAAACGTGGACTGCGGCCTCCAGAGGCAGCCCGGACGTAAGGAGGTTGACAGGAAAAGCCTTCAAGTCTCACTGGTGCGCTCATCTACCCTGCTGCCCCTGCCCCTGCTGCTCTCATCCTTTGGTGACACTGGAATGCGGCTTCCCTGACCTTCCAAGGATTGAAGGCCAGCGACCCCCCAGGAATCTTCTAGACTTTCATTCAGCACCAGGTGGGAACTGCTGAGACATTCATCCGTGTGCTTTAAGCAAGTACTGGGTTCTCAGCCTCTCCAGTGTAAAAGACGCTAGTGTTGAGTTTAGGCTCAGACTGCGTGTTCTGTGCAGGTCAGAAAGAGTAAGGAACAGATCCAGGGTTACCCAGTGATCTCTGAGAACTGACATGAATCTAGTATGGGTCCATCTATCCAATGGGTGGTCTCTCATTAGCCACAAAATTAACTGGGACAAAAATGCTCAGGTAGGTGGAATGAGGGGTTTGGATACGCTGCCATTCTTCATAGTTTCTGCAGTGTAGCTAGAAAGGCTTCTATTTGCTCGAAAAATAATCAGAGACAAAATCAGTAACAAGGTACAAGAAGTGGAAAAAGGAATAAAATACTCCACACACACCACAAAACTTCCAGAAAAAATACTGACTACGACCAGCATTGGTGAGGATGTAACACAGGTGAAATGCTTGTTTGCAGCAGCAATACAAAATGATAACACCACACCACAAAGCAATGTAGGAACAGCTAGTAAAAAAAAATTACAGCTACACCTGCTATAGGTCCCGGTGATGGCACTTCCTGTTAATAGGTTCTAGGTGATCTGAATTTAATCATTATTTATAGACAAGATTATCATTGCTATTGTTTAGAATGTCTTAAATGCTTACAGCTAGAGTTGAGGAGATGGCTTAGCAGTTAAGCACATTGGCTACTCCTACAGAGAACTTGTGTTCATGTCCCAGCATCCACAAGGTGGTTCACAGCTAACAGTAACTCTAGTCCCAGGAAATCTGATGCCCTCTTTTGGCTTCCATAGGCATTAGGCACTCGTGTGATGCACATACATGCATGCAGGCAAAACACTCATACACATAAAATAAAGATTTTAAATGCTTACGGTGATGGAGGTGTATATGAAACCCATATGCTGACCTATTACCTCCGTTCTACACATTGCACAGAATGCCAAGCATCTCAGTGTTGGGAGGACTTGTAAGAAGGCGTTGCTCGGTATTTGCAACAGCTCAGCTTCTTGACAGCCTTCTGCAGAACTGAGGTATTTACCTAAGAGAAAACAAAATAATACCCAATACAGAGGCCTGTTCACACATGTTTATAGATGTTTGGGTCACAGTTGCTGAAAACCGGAGTCCATTCAAATGCTTATCTATAGGTAAATAGATGGGTATATCATGGGGCATCTATATATCAGAGAATATTATTCAGCAACAAAAGGATCAGCTAGTGATCTGTGCAGCAATGTGACTCAACAGCAAATACATTATGTCACGTAGCATGGGGAGGCACAAGTTGTAAACACGAGGACTGGTTTCTCCACAACCATCTGGCCTTGGTTTCCAGCTATGCTTTTAAGGATGCTCTGGAACCATAAAGGCCTGAGAAACGACTCTTCATCTTAGAAGTGAGCCCCAGGAAAGTCAACCTTTGCCACTGCACAGGCCTCACAGGAATGCCACACTGCCTGCTGTGGAGGTGCCTGGAAGGAAAGCAGCATGGAGTAATCTGCTATTTTCCATTTTCTCAGCTGTGTGCTGCAACGGCTCAAGTGGAATGAGAGCTCAAAGGGACCCCTTAGCTTTCTTCCATTGGTTCATGACTCCAGTTTACAGTAGTCATAACTGAGGAATCCAAAGAGGATTGAGAGGGGCCCATGCCATAGGTCAGCTTACCCACTAACTAGGAGGAAATCATATCTAGGAAATGATATGCCTGCTGTCTGCCCATGGAGAGGGAGCTAGCCATTCCTCCGAAGGCCCAGGCTGCTGCACTGCCGACAAGGTTAAAAGATAGCATGCTCCCCACACTCCTGCTGCATTTGGTGGCTTGTCACCGCACCTATATCTTGAGCAGGGGCAGCACCATGCTGGCCTGTTTATACTCCATCTGCCTTATTGTGTTCCATACTTGGTGCCTGCTCTGCTGATCCATCTCATCTGTAGACACTGTGCCTTTCACCCATGCTCTTCTGCAGGATGTCCTCTGCCCTGGGAGATACATATCTGGAGGATGCCTGGACTGACCTGGAGCTGGTGCCTGATTGGTGTTGGCTGCTTGGCTTTGGGGAGAGGCCTTCCTTTGCATGGTTGTTGGTTTGTTTGGTCTCAGTGACATAGCCTGTTCTTTGGTTAGAATTTTATAGTCTATAAAATCTTATCAGCTACAGAGCCCTCAGAAAGATGTATCCCAGAGATATTCCTTGGGACAGACAAAGCCTGAAGCCTACAGTAAAGTTCCAACAGCCCATGGTTTTCTCTGCTCTCCTACTATGCATGATTGGACTCAATGGATCTGTGAGGAGATGGGTGAGGGGAACATGCAGTCAGGTTCCCTGGAGATGGTTATTTCTTCAGCTGAGTGAATTTAGAATAGATGCGTGAAGAGACAAACAGCAGCCTTTGTCAGCTCTCCCTTGCCTGGGTGGTATGTGTACAACAAAGAAAGCCCAGAATGCACCAGGTACTCTATCATCAGGGTGACTTCCTTGCAACAGGTGAGTGGGCCTGATTCTCAAACTAAAGAATGAGGTAGGACTATCATCAGGTTAATCTAGCTACACAGCTATCTGGTGATTACTTGTGTCCACAGGGCAACCTGGGAGGTGTGATGGTGAGTTGTAGTGGGAGGATACTGCCCTTCACATGTCAAGTTTGTCCAAGGACAAACCCAGGCCAGGTCTCTTCAGATGTTGTACATGTCCACACAGCTCCATAAAGATGTTAGGCCCGGGAGGTGGCTGGCCAACCTCCGAGTACTTATTGCTAAGATGATACAGAAGAGTCGGCTTTGCTGAGTCACCCACTGTGATTCATGATGACTTGACTCAAGAGCTTTTGACTTTATAGTAGTGTGAAAATATATCCCTACCAGCCAGAAGCTTTTCATGTTCAGCACAGCATTCAGTAAGTCACATGAGACAGGTGATCTCAGGCTACAAAATAAGCCGTGTTGGACAGTTTTGTCCATTGTAGGCTAATGCAAATGTCCTAAGCATGTTGGAGGCAGACTAGACTAGCAAGGATGTTCAATAGCCTGGGTGAATTAAATGTATTTTCAGCTTGTGATAAATTCAAGTGTTGATGGCTCGCTATAAAAGGGTGCAACTTATAATGAACTGAGGAGGATGTGTGAGTTCATGGAGTAGACTAGGGTGTCTGATCTTTAATTTCTTGGCACTTGCTATATTGGGCAGCTACTTTCAGTCACCCAGTACCCAAGTCCAACTTTGCCTTATTTATTTAATCCAGTCTTTAAAACCTAGTCACTGCTGTTGCCTATGTAAATAAAATTGAAAGGGAACTTTACGCCACAAGTATAAATAGGAAACCATTAATACTTCCCATAAGTAGAGAGGAACTAAATTTAAAAATACAATGAAAATAAAGCACATTTATTCAATTCCAGTAAGACACTGCTTTGCCAAGTTTTTTTGGGGGCTGTAACTTTTTTTAAAAGAAAACTTATCATGTGTTGAAGCAATGTTACAGACATGCCTTTATTGTTCCAACAAGAGCTGTGAAGAAAATCAGTCTGAAAGAGTCAGCGTTATTTTATCTATTCGTTCACTATGCACTTTTTGTATGAGGGGGTGAATCATGGGACTGAACACCAAATGCTGTGGCTTATTCTTCTGGATTGCTTACAGTCTGAAGAAGACAGACAAGGAGCAAGTGAATAAAGTGGTGGATTGTGAGATACAGATGAAGCAAAGGAAGAGAGCAGAGAGGAGTGTATTTTAGGAAGAGCTGAGAACTGTGATGGGGAGAGAGGAAGATCCAGTTGCTTTGGGGTCATGTTGAGTTTTTGAATCTAGGTGGATAGACAGCTGTGGTCTGGTTTGGACTGGACCTGTGTGAGAGGTCAGGGATGAAACGATTACTATAGGGGAATGATGGATTTCCAAGCCAGTTGCTTGCATCGAATCACTGAGAGATCAAAGAATTTTGGATATTGGTTTGAATTTTAAAGCACAAGCCTGAATGAAGGCTAGCCGGGTAGAGACCTGACAAGCTGCCTGTAGGGGGGGGAAGCCAGCCTTACTGCATTCTTTCCCTGCCCACCAGAGATACAGTTGCTAGGAAATCGGCCCAAATGGCCAGGCCAGAACTGCTTATGGTCTTGTCTCCTAAAGTAAACTAATCATTTCAAAAGTCAATTTCCCTTACCCAATCATGTAACGCCAAAGCATGTAAGTCCCTGCTGGCATTTTTTTCCTTTAAAAACCTTGTTCCCCTAGACTGCGGGGCTGCATTCTTCTCCTGCTTCCATAGGAAGTTTGCAACCGGTGTTTGAACATGTATACAATAAACCCTCACGTATTTGTAGCGATTTGATTCCTGGTGGTCTTTGGGGGTCTCACGAACTGGGCATAACATCACCTAGGGGCAGGTATAGAGAAACCATGACAGATGACTCCCCCCCCCCATCATCCATACACTCCAAGTTCAAGCAATAAGAGGGGGATATAGGCCAGATGGTAAAGGAAAAAGGAATCCCCATGCTCTTCAGTGACCTTTTGGAAACCCAGTGAGAGGAGAGTGTTTGCAAAGGATGAATAATAAATCAACCAAAAGGTTTTGCTGAAAAGTTAAGTCAAATGAGAGTGAAGAATCAGTCACTGAGCCAGGGATGGTGGCTCATGCCTGTAATCCTAGCCGGAAAGCTTGGGATAAATAAGGAGTCCATGCGAGCGTGTGCTACCTAGACCCTGACTCAAAAAAGACCCTGGGTTCAATGAGATGATGAGAAAGGTTTAAAGAGTGGAGAAGGAGCAGGAGCCACAGACAGGATAGCTTCCTGTTTGATCTTTCGCAAAACCTTGCTTTAGGCATGCCTCTGTGTAGGATCTTGAAAGGAAATTTTCAGCCACATGACCTGAAAACTGAGACAAGTAATCCCCCGAGGGAGGATGCCCCTCTAGCTTCATTTCCACCCAGGAAGGGTCATGTCCCTCTGAGGGCCTAACGTCCCCACACAGCATCAATGTGTATAACAGTTCAGGTTGCACAGAGCTACTTGCTGCACACAGCCAGAGTTCTTGTTCTAGAACACAGCGAGGCGCCAGGGCAAGTCATGCTTGGGCACAGATATTTATTGATCTTGATTTGCAGGATCCAAGAAAAGCTTGGCCACAGAGGCTCCCGTTCAGACACGAGCATATGGGGGTTGGGCACCAGCAAGAGAGAAGGAAATGGAATTTGAAGAAATCTGCCCTTAAGAAAATAGCTCCTTGTGAACCTAGTGCCTGTGAGCCCAAGCATGCAATAGGGAAATGCTCTGTTGATCTTCACAGGCAGCTGTGAATAGAGGCTCTGTTAGCAGCTGGGGGCCTCCTCAAGCAAGGCAGACCAGGGAAAGGGAGGGAGCCCAGGCCTATGAGGAAGCGGGCTTTCCTCCTCCTGCCTCTACCCTGCAGCAGGGAAGGGCAAAGAGGAAAGCCCTTACTTGGTTTAGTTTGTTTGTTTCTGTTTGTGACAAATGGTCTCACAAGACTGCCCAGTTTGAACTCCAACTCTTCATTCCCCTGCCTCAGCCACCTGGAAGCCGGAATCACAGGTGTATGCTACCAAACCCAACTGGGCATTTATTTTTATGTTGAACCAATAAAACAACCTGAACCCCCCAAAGCCAGGCCTTCTTTTTCTTCCAGACCTATTTCAGCAGATATGTTTCATGGTGTACTTGTCTTTGTGTTTATATACTTGGTCACAAAGAAATCACCACCAGAAAAAAAGTAAAGACAGCCTGACTTCTGAGAATCCGGCTGGTGATGGCTGGCAGTTTGCAATATTCTTTCGTTGTCTCTGGTGTTCTGCTCTGCAGACAGGAAATCAATGGAAATGACTCCACCAAGACCATGCTGTGACTGACAGACACGTGCCCTCTGATAAATGCCATCTCTGAGGTTTCCAACCCTGATGATGCTTGCAGGCTCAGGGGGATTTCGGTTTTTGACTGTAGGCTTCGGATAACAGACTGTAAAGTCTGTGCTGCCTGAGGGCAAGGTGTCCTCTCTCCCTGGAGATGGTATATCAATTGGTTACTTTTCTCTTTTCTTCTGGCAGGAAGCAATGTAGGGAGAAAGGATTTATTCTGGCTCATGGTTTGAGAGTGCACAGTCCCTTATGCCCATGAAGGAAGGCATGGTGGTGGGCAGCTCTATGGGGGTGAGTGGTCCCATGGTGGAGAGGGTCTCTAGGGTGGCAGGAGTGCGCATGGTCTTCTCACACCTCAGCTGATCGAGGAAACATTGAGCTAGACCGGAAGTAGGGTTGGCCAAGAACCCTCAAAGCCTACACCTACAACTATGTGTCCACCAACATTAGACCTTCGTGTCTCCAAGGTTCAACAACCTCCTAAAACAGCATCATACATGGTGGACCAGGTAGTCACATGAGTTCTTGGCGGATAGTTCCCCCTCAAACTACAACAGACGGTCTGGACTGTTTGGTTTTTACAGTGAGGTGGTGGTTCCCACTAGAGTTGATGGTGAGGACATTTGTGTCTTTCCCATACCGACACTCTTCATAGAACTCACCACTCCTTCCCACTGGTGATCCCTAGCTCTTGAAGCTGCTTTGGCTCTTGTTAGTACTAGCTTTATGGCACTTGACACTGTGATGTTGGTTTTTCTCATGCAATCCTTACCATAAGCCCCTTTTACCCAGTTGTAGCAGCCAAAGGCCGGAGAGAGTCAGCAACCCACCTTATATCACAGGGCTGAGACATAAACCTAGGGCTTGAGGACCTCAGGTTCACATGTTAATGGCCTTTCCTTGATCTACACATGCTCAGTACACAAGTTCTGAAGAAGACCTTACCTTGACTCCCTTTAGATGGACAAAGACTCCCATAACTAAGGTGCAATGTGGAGCCTTCTGGAAGTGTGGTCTGTTATCTGCCAATGATTGGCCCTGTCACTACTCACAAACCACCCTTTCCTAAAACCTTTGTATTATCCCTGAAGATGCTGGGGTTTTGTTTTTGGTTGTTGTTGTTTTTGTTTTTGAGACAGGGTTTTTCTGTGTAGGCCTGGCTGTCCTGGAACTGACTGTGTGGATCAGCCTACCCTCGAACTTACAGAGATCCACCTGCGTCCTTAGCACGAACTAATGGCAGGTGCCACCACTGCTCAGCAAAGATGCTGGTTCCTTAACACTCATGTTACAGAGGCAGAAACAGGTAGAGATTTGACCAAGCTCATTTATTCTCTAAATGGTAGATTTGGGGACAGGGCAAATCTGGATTCTTCTGGATCCCAAGACTTTCAGTCTTCCTGTATACTTGCTGTCTACCCGGCCAGCCCCATGACAGAGGCAACACAAAATGCTTCCCAGCATCTTGAATTCTGATTTGCTGACACATGCTCTGCTTTCTCAGCTCTGACAACTGCATGTGGGTCTGTTCCAAAGCTGAAGGGCAGAACTGGAGAGGCCCTGAGCAGCACATTTAATACTTTTTCTGAAGTCTTCCACCACGAAAGAGGGACCCATAGCCTGCTGTATCCTACTGACAACCTGTGTCCCCTCCCTCTTTCTGTTTCAAATTTGTGACTCTTCAGAAAGACTGTTTCCTTCTATTCTTCTTGACTACTGATGGCAAGCTAAAATGGGCTGGATTCTGATTCTCAAGACTGCTCCTTCCTTAACTCTCAGGGATCTTATGTGCTGTTGGGGAGCTAATTGTACCTGTTAGCACCAGGGACTGTTGCCCTCTTCCCTTCTTACAGCAGACCCCATACAACACCTCCAAACCAGAAGGCAAAATAAATGGTTCTTTGCTCAAGGTTCGTTTCAAGCACACCCAAAGGCCATGACAGATGAGTCTCTCTGGGGGTGCTGGGTTCTCTTTTAATATTGTTAAGCTCTGAGGAGAGGGTGAGACACAGAGACTGAACTCACCTCCACCCCAGGGAAGTTTCTTTTTTGAGGCCTAGAGCCCGGGCAGAGACGAGAGAGCCCCATTCTAAAGGATCGCCCCCACTCAACCTGGTTTCAGTGCTACAGACCTAATGTGAACCTTCGAAGATGCCAGGACACTTACTCTTGGCATGGCCCAGCTTCCTCCTGCAATATAAATGAAAGCATGGAAGGCTTGTAAAGTTGACTCCGAATGGATCATGTGTATCTACAAACTCTTAAAACCCAGCATTTGGATGAGCTGCTTGGAGATGGATCAGAAACACATGGAGCATATTTTCTCTAAACTGCGCCTGGGCCTCTGAAATTAAGGGAAAAGAGCTTGGCTGCTCCATTTGGGAGTTAGGGACCTCTGAACAATTGGAGAATCAGTACGCATTCCCTAGGCAGAAGAGTCTTTGGCTTATTCCCTCAGATTCTTCTCATTTCCCTCCCTGGGAGACCTGTTAGGGGAGAAAGGAAACGTGGAATTGATGGGGAATGGAAAGGGTATGGAGAGTATCTTTAGAAGGTAGACTACGAACTTGGGGATTACAGTCACGTGGACAAACCAAGAGACTGGGAGGAAGCTCAAACTGTCTAAAATCGGTATCTGCACCAGGATCTTTTGGCTTGTCCTTCAGTGATTCAAGCTGTGTTCCTTCTGGGCTGGCCATGGATCTTGCAAATGAGTGCGCACATCATGTAGAAACTATTTGTGTCCTGGAGTGGCCAGAGCACGTATGGTGATTGGAGCCATTCGGACATTTCCGTGAGGCCTGGTAATGTGTAGGCTGTGCTGCCTGCATGTACTGTTGCTTGCCTGATGTCTGAGTCATGATGTGCTATTTTCCACCTGTTTACTTAACATGAAGCCCTGTTGGCTAATTGAATTCTGATCTGAACACCAAAAATGGTACTCTGAGATCTTTTGACATTTGGCCAAGATAAGATCCCATATGTTTAAGGTTAATGACCATCTGGTCTCAAAAAGGCCAGGGGGATCATAGGATGTGTGGAAAGCACATTGAAAGCAATCTCTGACAACTTTCCAGACCTATCCAAGAGCTGATGGCTCCTCACTGAGGCCATAGCTATGTGATTCAGCCTAACGTGAAATCCTCTGCCCACGTGTCCATCTCTGACTGGACACTGAGGTCCCTCGGGATAATCTGGTTCTGTTTGTGTGGCTGATGGGAAACAGCATGAGTGGCAGGAGGGCACCAGAACAGCCTGGGCTTGCACAGTTCGGTTGATAATACAGCTTTGGGATACTCACTTGGTCTTTTTCTTAACTCTGTGGCTCCAAAAGGTTTGACTGACTTTACTGTTCCCCTGGGTCTGGGAGCAGGTTAGAACACTCCCCTCTTACTTTTCTTCCTGCTCTGACTCCTCAAGCACTTCAGCTACCCAGAATTGATATTAGGCTGTGCTCTCCTGTCTCTTCATGGTCTCTTCATGGTGACCCTTACTCCCTATGCCCAGATGCCCATGGTGAAGTGCTCTTCTCCAAGTGCTCTCATTCCCAGTGAGAAGTCAGACTTTATCCCAGATAAACAACTGAAGCAGGAAGGCCACTGCCGGCTCAAACTATAGTGGAATTTATCTCCTGGTGCCATTTTCTGGGGCTAATGGAGAGGCTAGGAGAAGGCACACACATTTGGGATGTTAAGGGGAGGGTTACAGGCTTTAGATGGGAATCCAGAAGATAAGTGGAGGCCTCTGATCTTTACCCTCCAGCTCTATACACAGACTGCTGTCAGGTAGAGCTTCAGAAAGGAGGCAGGGAGTCACCCCACCAGGCAATCTTTGCATGTTAAGAGAGGGATACAAACACAGAGTAACCTCAATGCCTGCTGATGTTAGTGGAGGTACATGGAAGGACCATTCTTAAGCTTATGTATTGTTGTACTTTGTAGCTTATAGTATCCAGCCTTTGTTAACAAGGCAAGAGGAAGTTAAAACCACACACATGCAGACAGAATTTGCAGTAGATGGTCCAGGGTGAGGGATTTGATTCATGTCAGCAAAGGCCTAGGGAAAGAGGATGTTGGTGGTGATAGGGGCAGGGTTGTCAAGCGGGTTGGAGGAGAGCACATCACCATGAGCATCTGGCCACAGAGAATATGAGTCCCCATGAAGAAACAGGAGAGCACAACCTAATGTCAACACTGGCTAGGTGAGGGACTCAGGAGTCAGAGCAGGAAGAAAAGAAAGAGAAGAGTTAAAGCCTGCTCCTGACAGGTATGTGGCAGCCTCAGATTCTGACCAGTAGGTTGTAACAAAAGATAATCAAGTTAGGAACTGCCATAGCCTCTGTGTTAACATTTTAGAATTTTAGAACTTGTTCAGCCATACAGAGATGCTTGGGTGCTGCAAGGGTGGAAGCAGCAGGCATATTCAGTTGGAACTTGTTTTCAACCTGGTTCTATAGGCCCAGCAGGGAGACACAGAGTCTGCTGAGGATCTGTGGGAGGAGCAGCTGCAGTGTGGTGGCTCCAGTGGCTTCTTCGCTCCCTTAAGTTTCCTCCCACCCTCATCTCCCCACTGTGGAGAAGGCAGCCCAGCGGGGCCTCATCAGGCCATCAATCTTCATTAAGTCTATCATTGTCTTGAAGAGAACAGCAAGGCATAGAAAGGCTGCCTGATGGAAGGCTGTGACCCCAGACTGTTTGGAAAGCAAAGCTAATTGACCAGAGGAAAATCAAACAGATACCACCACTGGTGTTTCAGCTCCTGGGTGCTTAGACACATCTCTTGGACACATCTCTTCAGCTCCTCTTGCTTGGACACATGCTTCTATCTCATTGCCAACAACGGAGGTGCCAGGAGGCATTTGCCGACTCTCCCAGATGATGGAAATATGCAGAGACATGGCAGATGCCTCTTCATCAGGCACATGCTCTCTCACAGGACAGAGTAGCATGAGAGGAAGAGAGGGCAGCTTGAGGGACACAGGTGGAGTTCACAGTACACGAGGCCCTCTCTTCTTAGTGCAGTACAGACATCCCACTTTAGTATTTAGAGACTTTATTTTGTTTAGTTTTATTGAAGTGTGACTGAAAATGTATATATTTAAGGCATACAATGCAGTAATATGTAACTCGGTGTTTTGTAATGCACATCGTGAGGTAATGCACAAAACTGATTAGGATCTTTATCATTCCACATGCTACTCCCCGTCCCCCCTCCCCCGCCAGCATCATAGAAATGGAGCTTACACAATCCTAGGTCAATTGTTTTCATTAGAATGGTTTGATTAGTTAGGTCACCTTAGTAAATCTCTGCCTCTGTTCCCCTTTGGCTGGCTTCACAAATGCCTGGAGGCCTTTGATTCTACTAGTAACTCTTGTTCTTGAATACTGAAAAATACTTGGATCTGCCCTTGGATATTTTAACCATATTTTGTTATTACAGCAAAAAATCATACTTCTAGAAGGAAGATAATGTCAAAGCCATATTAGATGCTGCACTTGGTCAGATGTCTGGTAGTATTAAACTAAATTTGGGCTTAGAGGGCTTCCATACAAGTTTTACACAGTAAACGGAAACCTAACTTAGCTTGCAAAGTGACGTCTTACTAGGAATACACACATGAAACCATAGTTAAGCTGCAGCCATGCTTCAGTCAAGGATGTACAAATATGACAACCCCCAAGCCATAGCCATTTGTCCGCCTCTACATCTCATCACCTTACAGCACTTTCACTTTTGTGTCCACAAACACTTTCCTACCACAAGATAAGCCAGAGACCTTTGAGCACTGTTAACTTTAAATTGTCCAGAGCTCTCCCTTATACAGTAGCAGTCACTTTGCATGGAAATTGACGATTAGCGTGTGCTTTTTCCTACAGCTTTTAACAGCTGTCCACCAGGCTGGGCTTGGTGATCCAGAGAGCGTGATCACTGTTAGTTTGTGTGCATATTTGTGTACAGCTACCCATTTGCACGTAGAGGCCAGTACTCAAGAACAAAAATTGTCAGTAGAATCTAGGGTCCCTGAGTGTATGTGAAGCCAGCCAAAGGGAAATGAAGGCAGGGATTTACCAAGGTGATGTAACTAATGAAAAGGATTCAAACCTAAACAGTTACTCAGGCTTGTGAAAGCACCATTACTAGGATGTGCAGTTTCTGGAGAGATGAACACCTGACCTTGCAGAACTGACCCCACCTGTTACAGACAGAGTGACTGGTACAGTATCCAGTCTAAGATCAATGTGTCTAAGATCAGATCTACCATCTGGGCAATGTAGAGACTATTGTGAACAGCCCATGGTTGCCCATGTAAGACTGAATGTGCCTGGGGGAGGGAGTACGCAGAGGAAGCTATGCGAACCTCTGATTTCACTCATTCTGAACCATCTTATCACTTTTGGATTGCTTTTCATTTTCCATCCATGCTGTACCTCATGATCTTTGAAGTCAGTCCCTGGGCAAGACCTCATACATCCTTGTCTTATGCCTTGGGGCAATGCGATGACGCTAAGTCTTGTCTGACTCCTTCATTCTAAAGTACTTATCCTGCATCACTGTCAGTCAGCACCCTTCTCTTGGCTCTGGGGTCGGAGCAGTGAACAAAAGATAACCAACTGGAAGAAATGCTGCACAGAAGACCAGGGTCCTAATGGAAAATGCACTTCAGTACCCCCACCAGGGGGCCAGACATGGTTCCAAGTACTTTCTGTCATCTTTAGGAATCCAAGGTCCCTCCCTGCCCACTGTCACTCCCTGAAGCAACACCTTCTAAGCAGGCACCAGCAGCCTGGAGGAGTTCTTGAGGACAGGGATGGACAGAGTCCTGAGCTAGGAGTTCTGGGCAAAGGCCTCACAGTGTGAGTTATCCAGGTGGCTGCTGCTCAGAAGTGGGCTTTGAGATACCCTGCTCTGCTCTGGAAACGTTCTGAGGAGTGTCAGAGAGTGGACTGGTGGTCCAGGCACAATTATAGGTGAAACAAACTCACAAGAAGGTGAGGGGAAAAAACAAAACAAAACAAAAACACAATGATAACCCTAGCTTGCTGGCATGCAGGGGACCAGGAGTATGGCTTTTATCCTTGGAAGCACAGGTGGAACCTACCTGCATCCAGATAGTCCTAAGAAAGGGGACTCTAAAAATATTTCAGGACATGTATGTTTTACACAGCTTCCAAGTTAGAAGGAAACTATAGGAAGTCCTTTGCCGTTGAAAAGGTAGAAAAAGAGCAGTGTGTGTGTGTGTATGTGTGTGTGTGTGATCTCTGTGACAGCACCATGCTATAAGGCCTGCTTCCAGGATCTGTTGAATGTCCTAAGATCCTAGGGTTCCCATTTCACAGATGAGGAAGGTAATGCTGGGAAACCCTCAACAACTCGTCCAAGCTCACAAAAGCAGCCAACAATAGAACCTTGATTAGAAATGTCTGGAGTCTTACACCACACACTGCTACTCTAGCATGTCACAGTGTGTGGTGGACACGGACATAAACTAGAGGAGTGGAGCTACTGTCCTTTATCCTAGGCCTTATGGCTAGGGTTGCTGAAACAAGCAGTTATAGTCAGAACTCACAAGAGGACACTCAGGGAGGGAGAAAGAGCCAGATTTCTGGGGATCCTTGTGAGGTACATTCTGCTCTTCTCTACACATAATGCCACTGGCCCCTTCACAGCTCCTGAGGCATCTCTAAAGACCTGATGGTGTCCTCCTAAAAAATTAACATGTCAAAGACCTCCGATGCCACTCATGTAACTGAATTAGGAAGGAAGCCTTCAGGAGAATTGACTGAGGTTGACTGTGGAGGCCATGATCACACAGAACTGGATTCTTACAAAAGAAAAATCGCAGGTATCTGTCCATCCCTTGAGCACGACCCTGCCTTCCCAGAGAACATACAGTGAGAATCTGATGTTTGCAATCCCTGGAGACAGCACTCACCAAAATCAGAAGGTCCCCAGAATCTTTGTCTTGGATTCCCCACCTCCAGAGCTGTGAGAAAACAGATTGCTTTCTATTCATGTTCCCAGTCTGAGGCAGGCTGAGCAGATTAATGCAAACACATTATGGCTGTGTGGGGAGCCTCAGTCTGAGGAACTGGTTACAGAGGCAGACCATCAAAGGACCTCAGAACCGTGGAGGTGGTTTTGCTCCTGTGACCTCTATACACCTCTGTTGCTTCCACACACAGAAGTCTGTGTGATGCAAGGAAAAAAAAATACATCACTAGAAGAAATCGCTTTTATCATCTTGTCCAAAACTTTATTCAAATGCTGCCCTGATTCTCACTGGAGACACTGTAGGTTAAGATTTTTCAAGCCAGTGCTCTCCATGTGTGGAGTACTCAACAGTACGGACTCAAATCCATCTGTTCACCACTTGGGAGAATATCAGGATAGTGACTTATTGATGGATTGCATGGGCCTCCCAATGACCTTTAACTTACCAATGAAACACATGTATAGAAAAAGTCGCCTAAGGTCAACAGAGTTTTGGCTTTGAATCAGTGCCCAGACTTACAGAATCTACACCATTAATCAGCAAGAATTATCTCTCAACAGAATCTTCCGTCTTCCCAACAGTGATGCTTAGTTCAACATCATTATCTGTCTAACATCTAGCTAGCTTTCATATATCTATTATTTATCATCTATCTATCTACCTATCTACCATCTTTATATCATCTATATCTATCAATCTCTCTTTGTCCCTCGTGACTTCTTCAACAAGCTGTTTTGAGGTTTGTGTGCTTGAAATTGAGCTCAGGTCCTTTGCTAAAGCAATATGCATTTCTAACTACTCAGCAATCTCTCCAGCTCCCAAATATCACTTCAAATAAACCATTTCACTAAACACTAGCCTGGGATGCACCAAGTCAAATTTAGAGAGCTTCATGGAGATTAATTTTTGTTGTGGTCATTAACTGAATCCATTAGCTTTGAATGTTGTCAAGATAAGAACTACTATGTCCATTTTGTAAGTAATCTGTACATTAGGAAATTGGTTGCCTGTAATAGTTTATGTGGATCTGAAATTATTTTCCATGAAAGCCTATAGATCCTCTCTCTTTCTCTCTCTCTCTCTTTCTCTCTCTCTCTGTGTCTCTCTGAGCATGAAGCCAGGCCAGGTCTCTCTCAGTCTTTCTGAGCATGAAGCCAGGCCAGGATCATGGTTGGACATCTTAATTTTCTTAGGAGGTAGCCAATCATTCCTCTACTCTGCTTCTTGCCAAAGCTCTTATATCTTGCTTTTAGTTAGCAACCAAATGCTGTGCCCATCTGGTAGAAAACAATCTATTTGCTGACATGTGACAGGCATAATTTCTTAGAAGGTTGTCAATATAATGTCAATTCAGGTTAGCAAGGAGCTAGGCACATGAAATTTACAAGAAACCACCTCATTGCCACCTTGCTTTGTTATATAATGACTCTCCAGGCTGGAAAGTTGCCTTAGGAAAGAAACTGATAGACTCACCCTAGGCTTTCACTCATTACTTCATGTGCCATTCTCTTCAAAAAGTCTACAATGTGGTGAATGTGGTGGCTGTACTCAGGGAATCAGCCATAAAGAGAATGAGCAATGCTGTTTGCTGGAAAATGGACTAGAGGTCATCATGTTAACTGAAGTGAGCCAGAGTCAGAAAGAAAAACCTCTTATGTTTTCTCTCATATGCAGAATCTAGATTTTAAAAAATATACTTATTCATACACACACACACACACACACACACACACGAGAGAGAGAGAGAGAGAGAGAGAGAGAGAGAGAGAGAGAGAGAGAAGTAAGGGGGAATGAAATGAGGACATGACTGCTCCAAGGTATGTTACATACTTTATTGTAAGTATGAGGAAGAGTATAGCCAGAAGCATCCGGAAAAGCCCACGGCAGGGAGAGAAAATAGTAGACTAAACATGGCCAGTAGACTGACCTGGGCCATGAAAGGAGAAGGAGTAGGAGACCAAGAAAAGAGGACAAACAGAGAGAGGTCCAAGAAGACCAAGAGAGAGTCAAGGGCCAAGAAAAGAGGACCAAGGAAGTGCATGGCTGAAATGTCAGAGTAATGTAGGAATCAGAAGCTGAGGGAAAGGAAAGCCCAGGAACTGGGGAAGGCTAGGGTGGGGGTGGGGTGAGAATTGCTGAGAGAAACCAGGATGCCAGCATGGCTTCTGTAACAGGTACTTGCCTGCTGAGGGAGCCTGGAGGCCAGCATGCACTTTGATATGCTAATAGGCGCCATAGTCAGCCATTTGTCCTGGGTTTCTTTTGGACCTGACAAAGGGGGGCTGTGAAAGGGAACGGTATGAGGAGATGGGGAGGGGAAACAAGAGGGAAGAAAGACCAGACACTGCCAAATTTCTCTCAGGAGCAGAATGTAACAAGAAGGCAGAAGTCTTTTGAGGGGAAGAAGGGGTCGAGCAAAAGAGAGAGGGTTGGGGCAGGGCAGTGAGGGGAGAAATAGCAGCAAGGTGCAATGATGTCTCTGTCTACAGATAGACCTAAATATAGATATATGAAAACCGCTTAGTGGAACCATTCTTTAGTGTAATACCGAAAACAGTGTGGTAAACAAAAGATGTTCGTCATTATTTTGAAATGTACACCATTATTCACTCTATTCTATGTTTGCCTCAAAAAGGAAAGATCTGAGGTGATGAATGTATTAACTAACTTGGTCTAATTATTCCATAGTCAATTCATAAATCATAACACCATTTTATATCTCATAAATGAATTTAACTATACTTTTTCAACTTATAATTAAAAAAATACAACCAGGCTCAGTCCTCACCTGTTTTTGGAACAGGGAACAGTTGGGAGTCTTTGGGCAGTTCCTTTTCATCCTGAAAGTCCCAGTCTCATGTGAGTGTTGGAGAAATCTTCCCTGTGGAACTTTCACCCTCAAAAAAGGACAGGACTCAAATGACAATATGTGATTTTCAGTCGTTCCTGGACTGGTTTTATTTCTTAGCTTGTCTCCTTTCTTCCCTTTTTATATCATTTTATTTTGTCCAAGTGGATTCAGCCACGCTAACATTCTTGAAAGAAGATGAATACAAAGACTAAAAACAAGGCAGAAGACACCCCCCCCCCAAAAAAAAATCCTACTTCATGAATGTCCTTGCTCCCATTGTACAGATAAAGCGAATACATGCCAGAATCTGTCAGCACCCTTTCTCCTACTGTAAGGTCCTCTGTAAAATTCTCAGGCAGGATGCACCTCTCCCAAGAAAGCAAGGGAATTAACATGAAGGACTGTCATACTCCTTAGCAGGGCTACCAATCCCACACCTGACCTATGTCCAGGCCAGAGAGTGAGCAAGGCCATTTGCTTGCCCCAGCTGTGAGAGTTCCCCAGTTCCCTTTCCTGCCTATGGGGCAGGGGCATGCCTCTCTCGAGGGAATGTACAGCATTCCTAAACTCTCTATCCCACCTTTGTACTTTACCTTGGTTTGCTTGCTAAATCCCTGCCCAAATGTCCCCTGAAGTTCCCTAGTCTCTGACTGTTGAGGAGGTGGACATGAATCTGCCTGTGTATCCAGAGAACACTGGGAGACAACTGGAATGTTCCTCCCAGCCTTACACAAATTCAGGTCTCCTTGGCCCACAGAGGAAGCATAGAGAGAGCTCAAGGCAGCTCAGCCTTACTCCCTGAAGGATTTGTGGCTAGCATTCTCACACCAAGCTTGACTCTGCATTTCCTCCATGATATGCCCTGGAGCTATTTCCACACAGGTCCTCACTGCCACTAGGCTTACTGCTTTCCTGGGCTTCATGGTGGTAGAGGCCTAATTAACACCAGTTGGCATCAGCAGCCTCTGCTCCTCACTCTTCCTGTATGTATTCAGGCCCCTCAGCCTCTCCTCTTTCTGCTGGCCTCCCCTCTCAAACATGAGACTAGATAACACTTGCAACGTGATTTATCACCCCACACCCCACACCTCCTCCAGGCCTGAGACTCTTGGGGACTTTGAAAGGAAACAGGCACCATGTGCTTCCAATGAGCTCCATTCAGCTCATCATGGTGTTCCGTTGGAGCCGGGGGACGTGAGGGACACCCTGGAACGGGTTCATGGCTCTGTTTAAAGATGTTTTTCTTAGAAGCAGGAAGTTACGTCCTGCCAAGAAGAAATGAAAATAAAGCCCTTGAGGGGTCACTTGGGGTTCACTGGGAGCCGGAATGAGCTGTTGCAGTGCTGAGGCCTCTGCAGGGGAGCAAGCCTGAAGGGGCCTCTGTCAGGACTCCCAGGGCAGGCAAGGCTGGCCTTGGCAGGTGATCATCATGGGTAAATAGAAGCTACATCCCTTGCCCCTGCGGTGCTAAGGGCAACAAGCTGCTAGAGAGCCTCTTTCTCTGTCATTCGTGTGACTGCTCCACTTTGTCCCCAAAGCCTCTGTTGAGGAAGCCCGGTTCATAGTTGAAGGGGGTTTGTGGAGCAGACAGAAAGGCCAGGCAAACCTTCAGTCTCAATCTGAACCCCTGGAATGTTGGTCAAGGATCCTTGAACACATTCCATCGCCTCTTTTGGCAGTAGGTCCTAAGAACTCTGGAGCTGCCATTCAATGGCCCCTAGGTTTCTTACACCTCAGCATTAGACCCTTGGCTTCCTCCAGGTCAGGTTCAGGCAAGACTTTAGTTCAAAGCCATCCATCATGCAGTTTGAACAAACTGGAACTAAAAATCTCAGAGGGCATGAGGAGTAGAGGTCTCTGGGGAAGTTGAAGTGCTCACCCACACGTTGGGTGCTGCTGCCCCTGGCCCCTAAAACAGGCTGCTGAAGCCTGGGGACAAGGGCATGGTAACCAATAAGAAGGCTAGAAGGGCACAATGCAAGTACCTTCTTACCTCTGGGGAAACATGCCAGTAGGCAGGGCACAGTTCATGTTGACCTTTTCCCACCGGTTGAGCAAAAATGCGAGCCTTGCAAGTGTTCAGTAAATTGGGGAAGGTGGGGTAGGGTGTTTTTTTTTGGGGGGGAGGGGGGTAAAGCCAAAGCTAGTTTTCTCATTTACAACTTTGTGGCCTTGGAGAAAGGCTTGAAGTCTCAATATTATCAACTATGGAACCAGCACAACTGTCCCTCATGGACCCCTCATGAAGACAGAACAGTCCAGGCAGATGTGGCTGCTTCCTCGCCTGGACTCTGCTGCCTTTTGCACAGAAGCACTTAGATGTGGCAACCCACAGGCAGTGTGCTGACTGCTGGCGTGTGTTTCTGAGCTCACACAGGCCAGGCTGCATTTTATCCTTGTATGTATTTCCAGATACTAACAGCTTCCTCTGCCTCCTTGAGGGACACATAGGATGCAAAGGTGGGCATGCGCAGTCAGCCATATCAGCCAAAGACGGGCACCAGAGAGGGACAGAGAGGCAGTCAGAGGCTGGAAGCTGTGGTTACCCCAGTGGAAAGGCTGTGAGACACTGAGAACAGACGTGAGGCTGAGAGCTAGCGAATGAGACATGAAGCTCCCAATACTGCTCAGGCTCCCTTAGTTCCACGGTGTGCTTTATACTAGACAGCAGCCATACTGCCCATCCTCAGAGGCAGAGTGAAGTCAGCAGCAGCAGCAGCAGCAGCAGCACACGACCATCGGTTCCAGAACCGGGCATAGGGTGGGAGTCACTGAGCCGTCATCTTCAGCTTGACTAAAGGGAAGGGTTCATCATAATGGGAGGTGGATGGACCATGACAACCTCAGAGGTCATGAACTTCCCAGCCTTGGCAGTTTCACGGAGAGCCCTCTGAGATGCATAACCTAGGCATGTCTTATCTCAAAGTGAGAAGTCATTGAAGGCTGGGTTGCGTCAAAGCATAGTCCTTGCACGACACACACACAGACACACACAGGCAAAGAAAAAAGTCAAAATAATGTGAAAACAATCAGGCTATCTGATTTCAAGAGCTATTGCTATCACAGTAATCGAGTTGCTATGGTAAGGTGGAGAGACACCAGACACCAGAAAGATGAGCTAAGAAACAGATCCAAGCGAATATACCCATATGGTTTTTGGCTCTTTGCCAAAAATAATTAATTCAAGCGTGAAAAGAGCCCTTTCAATAGCTGGTGCGAGAGCATGGTGGAAACAGTTGGCTTGGCTGTGTGGACAGTTAGTTGGAAGGGCTGCATCTCTCCTGGGATCCTGAACCCAGACAGCCCTGATTGTTAACAAGTACTTCCCCCTACTCAGTGCATGTCAGTTTGTACCTGACCTAGGCTGTCTCTCAGCTTCTCGTGCTCCCTGGTGGGTAAGAATGTTTTTCTCTCCATGTGGATCTCTGTTCGCTCCATGATCTGTCCTTGTCCCTCAGTGAGCCATTTGATGAGCACAGAAATGGAGGTAATACAGCCTCAAGAATATGGCCAACCCTTTCAACCCTTCCCCACCCCATGCTCCTACCTGCTACTCCAGGTACCAGGCCTGATGGCTATGATTCCCAGATGTAATATAACTGCTGGCTCCAACTGCAGCTTCTCTTCAGGTGGAACCTGAGCTTAATCTGTAGAAGGTGTCCTCAGCTGGCCAATGGTAGCCATGTT
Source organism: Meriones unguiculatus (assembly GCF_030254825.1). Taxonomy (NCBI): domain Eukaryota; kingdom Metazoa; phylum Chordata; class Mammalia; order Rodentia; family Muridae; genus Meriones; species Meriones unguiculatus. Next base: position 11,608,841 of record NC_083357.1, on the reverse strand, counting down.
CCGTGTTAAGGAATATACCTTACATTCCACTGACTGGCCCAGTTTCTGCCTGACCTCTCAGTCATTAGAAATCCCAGCCCAGACCACAGTGAGGGCCTGGACAAAGAGGATCAAAGAGTGTAAGAAATTTCCACATTTGGACCACTCTCATGCCCAGGATATCAGCAGCCTTACGGCTCTTTGTTATATCAAATCCCTAAGCACCCTGGCATGGGGTAACTCAACACAGAAAAGGTAGTATCACAATGTCTCCCTTTCCAATACCTTGGATGCTTTTTGAGCTCCTGGCCTCAAACAAGACCAGCACCCTGGTGATACTCTGTAGGCAGAGGTGTGAGGAGCACCCCAGTGATACTGTGCAGGCCAGGCTGTGATGTCTCCTGGGAATCACTTGATTGTTGGTATGTGTGATGGCAGGGGCCTAGTGCTGTTCTACCACTCATTTGAGAAAGATGAAGATCAGGCTTAACCAAAGTCCTATTGACAGAGACTTAATAAACTGGGAGGAAGGCCCTAAGATGTCCTCTGGTTCTGTTAGCATTCTCTCCCAATGGTACCAAAATGAGATCTTGAAACAAACAGCCTCGTTATAACTCAGACTTCTGCCAGAGAGCATCTCGCCTGCCAGCAGAGGCCCCAGGGAGCGTTCAACTGGTCTTAACTAAATTGCTCTGAAAGAGGGAAGCAAAGAAGCTTGCCAGCACCAGAGCAGCACCCCAGACCCAAACCAATCATGATGAACTGAAGTGCCTCCTCTGGGGCACCTTACCATCTCAGTCCCCCTTGGGAAGGTGAACTTTCCGCACAAGCAGCAGATACTTGGCTATGGCAAATTGTTTTGTCAATATCAGGGGTAGGCTGAGAAGACAGGGTGATGGAAAGCAGACAAAGGCAGGAGTTGGTGATTGGGTTTCTCCTGGGGAGCATTCCAGTCTGGGCAGAGGCAGCTAGGCTAGGCGTGGGGAGTGGTCCCTGTGTCTCCACCAGGAACTCCGGATTGGCTGAGTCCATGGGAAATGTTCCTGTCCGTGGAGGAACACACAGAGTGCAGGACGGCAAGTTCTGAGGCTGAAGTGGCTGCACAAACATCCAGAAACCCTCACCGCAGACGTCACACATCAGCCAGTGGGTGACCATGAGTCTCTTGCTGAAACATCTGCATTCAGCCTCATCCCTAGATGGCCAATCTGTCTTCAGAGAAGCAAAAAGAAGACATGTGTCTGAAAACTGACCACAGCAGTTTTTCACGCTGCATTTGTTACCTTGAAGCACCGTCCAGAGCCACTTCTCACAGGAAGCCCAAATTTCAAGCAACACAGGCTTCTCTGCACTGGGTGTGCCTAAGCAGAGGTGGCTAAGGCGCTCTCTGCCCAACAAGGCATCCCTTGCGGGTGGGTTATACCAATCCTTAGTGACCCCTTGCTGACTCAACTTCTGGTACAAAGTCAGTGCTAAATGAGCATGTTAGGTCCACAAATAAACATTGTCTTGACTTCAGCTCAGCAGGAGCAGTTCACAAGATTGGCCTTCTTCAATAGCTCTTATATCTATAAGCTGAGGCCTTCTTAAATACCTCTTCTGATATTTGAGTTTTACAATAGAACCTGATTACTGCACACTTCCCAAGAGGCATCATTTCTCCTGGGATTGATCATCAGCACCCAGAACCATGGAAACTGCTTCAACCCACCAGGGCAAGCAGATTGTTTTACCCCCTCCCTGCCATGTTGCCACTCTCTGCTGAAAGTCTCTTATGCTAAGTAATCTCCTCTCTGCAGTCATTTCCCAGAGGCAGGAAGTTTGAGTCCAGTGACTACACTGGATCATGAATTGAGGTGGAAGGCAGGTCCTTGACCCTCCTAGTGATAGTCAGATTCTAGGAAACAAACCTGGACAATAGTTTAGGTGGACAGCCAATTCTGTCCTCCTGTATGGACAGAGAGACATGTCCTTATTTCCATGCATGTTCCCAAGACATGACTCTAGAGACTGAGTGGAGGGACATCTAGCTTCAGCCTCTCATCTTGAGGCCATCTAGAGTCTCTTTGGGGTTGGGGTGATCAGCCTCCCCCTTTCTCCACTACAGGTTCCTATCAGGAGCATATGTGTCCTTTCCTGCCATCTTGATCCAATAGAGGTGCTATGACATCAGTGTTGGATGTCTTAAAGGTTTGTTAGTGGGGGATGACAGAAACCTTAGGGGAGCCTCGTAGAGCCTAGTGGGAAGTCATTAAATCACTGAGAGAACAGTGAAATGCTAGCCGCCTCCTCCTCCTCCTCCTCCTCTGTTGCTCTCTTAACTTGAGGTAACCTACTTCATTTGACTGACCCTCCTACCTCAGTGTGTTGTTGTACCCCATGTACAAAGCAACAGTACCAGTTAATCTAGAAACTAGATACCAGTTAATTTCAGAAACTAGAAGCTCTGAAACCATGAAACCAAGTAAACATTTTCTCTTTATTCATTGGCTCTTTTAGGTAATTAGTAATAGACTAATGAAGAGCCACCCTCAATCCATTCCCTAGCATTAAACCTCTAGAAGGGAGGGCTTGAGATCTTGATTCCTCCCCAGAAATATTGGGAAAAAGAACACTGGTGATGCAAAATGGTGAACACACTAATGTGGTTTGAATGTTTGAATGCTTCATCCACACTTGGTGGAACTGTTTGGGAAGGATTCGGAGGTGTGACCTAGTTGGAGGAGGTGTGTAACTGGGGGTGGGCTTTGAGGTTTCAAAAAGATCATGCCATTCCCAATGAGCTTGCTAGAGTGTTCTCTCTCTTTTCCTCTCTCTCTCTCCCTCTCTTTCTCTGCCTCCTGACTACAGATCTCAGCTATTGATCTAACACTATGCCTTCCTGCCTGCTGCCATGGTCCCTCCCATGATGGTCATGGATTCACTCTCTGAAACTGAAAATTCCCACTAAACTCTTTCTTTGCCTTGATTGTTGTGTTTTAGCCACAGCAATAGAAAAGAAACTAATACAACATACTGAGAGGAATGGCAGTCAGCCTCATGTGCACAGGATCCACATCTATGCATTTAAGCAACCACAGATCATGGAACTGAAAATGTACTTAGGTCTACAATAATTACATCTGTATTGAGTGAACACTCGTGGGCTATTTTTCCTTACTGCACCCCAAACTCCAAATGTACAGCAACTATTTTCATGGTGCATACATTTATTGACGGTTCTACGTAATCTAGAGATGATTTAAAATGTATGGGAAGCAGTGCTTAGTCTGTATGTGAACATTCCACCAGTTCACACCAGTGATTGCAGCATCTATGATTCTGGTGCCTGTGGGGACCCTTGGACCAGCCTTCCATGGATATTGTAAGTCTATTCTGTTTACTAAACTTTAATTACCAGAAAGGTTTTAGGCATTTTGTTTGTTGTTGTTATTTGTTCCAGAACAGAGTCATCCTTGAGGTAGTGTGACAGTGTCTTTTCTGCTTCATCTTACTCAAATAATTTCGCCTCAGGATGCAAGGAGGGTGCTGGGAGCTTCAGGTAGCTGCTCCAGTGGAGGTAAGCTCAAACTATGCAAGACAACACTTTATTCTTGTTGAGAGCATTCACCAGGAAATGCCAAGTACATGAATCTCCATCTGCCATGCTGTTTCTGTTCAGTTCCAGCCCCCAACATCTTTGAAGCTAGGACCTTTAAACGGGAAAAACTTAGTTCAAGTTAAAAGCAGGCCATAATCAAATATTAGAGTGGTATCATCATAAGAAAATGAAGAACCCAGGGAAAGATGGGCACGGAAGAAAGGCCACATGAGGACATGCGGAGAAGACAGCTGTCTAGGAGGAGTCATCCCTGCTGGCACCTTAACCTCAGACCTGAAGTTTCCCAGATGGAGGGAGGATGCATTTCTGTTGTTAAAGTCTCCCAATCTGTAGCATTATATTGTAGCAATCTGACCAGACTAGGGCAGGCACACACCCAGGCAATGAACAAGAAGATTACAGAAAGCATGTGTGAGGGTCTGGTAGGGGTGGCATTTCAGGTGTTTATAGATGGTTTTTCCCCTTTATGTGCTCAGAGAAGCATAATAAAGCTAAAATTTAGAAAGCAATCAAAGTATTGATGTCCAACTCTCCTCCTTCTCCTCTTTCTTGGTTTTTCAACACAGGGTTTCTCTGTAGCTTTGGCTGTCCTGGATTTGCTTTGTAGACCAAGCCGACCCCAAACTCACAGAGATCAGCTGCAATTATAGGTGTGTGCCACCGCACCCAGCTGATGTCTGACTTTTGAATTTCAAATAGACTTGTGAAACTCATGGGGTGGTTAAAAATAGTCATTTTAGGAATACAGTTAAGTTTTGGTAAAGATATAACTATATTCCTAAACAGATTGAATATCACTGTGGACCAGAGACAGGGTATGAACTCACATAAAAGAGACTGCTGCTATAGAAATGAAAGCTGGTCCCACCAAGCCAACTGCCTCCAGAAAATAAGACAGAACTCCCTCCAATGTCAGAAGTGGTCCTGAGTCTGGCTCCCTGCAGGAAGCTCACGCAGAAGATGGGCTCTTGGGCACAGTGACTGAAATCTCAGTCTCCACAATGTTAGTGGCTGTAGGTGGTGATAAACCTGTCCTGGGGTGGAGGGAGTAACAGAAGTGGCTGGTCATCTGGTGTTTATGGCAAGCTGGGTCCTGGTCTGGGAACATGGTGATATCCATGTGGCCAGCAACCCTGAGCCACAAACACCAGGGGGTGGGAAAAGGCACTTACATGATTGTCAGGCAGCAATGAAAGTAGGAGCAGAAAGAACAGTTCAAAAAAAAAAAAAAAAACTCTGTTGATTGAAGTGGGAATTTCTGGTTTCTTTGAAGACTGAATTTTGTCTTGTGATGTTTTGTTGCAAGCTGGTCACGTGATGTTTTGCCCGTGTTAGCTTGTGAGAGGGCATATGATGTTTTGCTGTGACCCGTCACATGTAAGAGGTGAGACTTTGGCCAGCTGAGAACAACCGTGTGTGCATGCTGAGGAGAGGACATATATAGCGGCCCATGAATAGTGACACATTGCTTTTTGGCTCGACATTGCTGTGCTGATCTTCAAGCTTCAACACTTGACTTGGCAGAGAGAATGTTCCAGAGGGCTTCTCTGGGCAATCCAACTGAGTCTTTCGACTCTCCCTGCTTTGTGTTGGCCTTCGGACTGGACTGCTGGTATCTTGATGACTGAGTCTGGTAATTCCCTAACAACCCATCAACCCTAATCAGCAAGAAGTAGAAAAAAGAGTACTATAGCCCTTTTCCCTATTAATCTCCTACCTAAGGTTGGTGAGGGGAGTTGTAAGGGAGGTAAAGGTGCTTAAGAACCCTGAATAAAGTAGGTTTGGTGAAAATCTAAGCCCACCATTGATAGACACAATCAACTAGTGATAGAAAAAGTGTGTACTAAAGTTATAAAAGGTGGTAACACAGATGATGAAACAAAGGTGTTTGAAGAGATTTGGAGCCTGCCAAAATCAATTTCTTGCTTGGGATGAAGTCAGAGATACCCAGTGTTACTAGATGTTGCTCAAAGGAGGGGAATGTAGTCCCAAGAAGTAGAAATGCCAAGGGACACCTGCTCCCTTGGAACTGCTAATTTCCAATGCAGTTAAGTGGGCAAAAGGAAGAAGCAATATTGTCAATCCAACAGGATGTAGGAAATAAGGAGGAAGGTGCAAATAAGAATTAAAAAAAGAGGAGGAAGAGGAGGCATTAAATGATGAAATAAGTTAAAAATGAAGAAGAAGAAGGGGGTAATGGGGACTAATATACTAATATGAGTATTGGGAACTACTTAGTAGAAATAAAAGTCAAATGGGATCATTAAAATTACAGCTATCTACAAAAGAGTTACCAATATTAAAAGATAAAATATATGTGCAGGGGAGAGGAGATAAAAACAGCAAATTCAAACAAATGCTGACCTTAGCACAGGTTAAGGCACAAACTTGTACAAACCTAACCACATATATTATCGAAAGGATATTTAGAAAACTGTGCACACGTAATATGTACTCACATGTGCAATGAGTTACAAGTAGACTGAAAACTTAACGGCCACAGTGTAGGCTTTAAGGGTACTTTTCTCTGTGACTTCCTGTAGGGATCTTTCAACACCGTGACAAATTGTGGGTACTGTCATTACCTACTCAGGAGTTTGACATTTCAATCGCTGTCCTGAGCTGTCCTTTGCCCTCCATCACGATCTCTTTAAGGAACAGGAAAATCAGACCTTGCCCGTACTGTTCAGGCTTGGTGCGCAAGTGTGTCCGTGCCTAGCTGTGATGTTTCTGGGATGACTGAGAAGGAAGGTGGTCGCCGCATGTGGTGATGAGGGTTAGCCTCCCCGGAGAAGAAGCCTGTCTGCCAAGTCTTTAGGATTCACGATGGAATCCAAGCATCTGTCACCACAAAGGCAGAGCTTAGAGGCTACCCAGAGGATGTCTGGTGCCGGCTGATGTAGAACAGAGCTGGCAGAAGGACTGTCGTACCAAGGTGCAAATACAAGGACACTGTAGTGTGCTGGGTGGATTATGACAATTAAGTGGGAGATTTTTTCACAGACATGGAAACAGCTGGAGAGGCAATGCCACTGATCAAAGGTTCTGTAACTAATTAAAAGGTCCCGATCAAACCCCGGGTCTCCAGTCCCCAAACCCTAGCTCTGTTTGCTATTCTTCTTATATCTCTTCATGTCTGTCTCATTTTTTCATTTATTCAAATAAATGATAACCAAGAAGTATTGTTTCCTGTTGAGAGGCATTTGGGTCATGTGCTCGGGTGTGTGAGTTTGTGGCGAATTAGTGTGGTTTCGTCTGCCCTATGAGCCAGATATCCATTAGCCAATCTCTAAACCATGCCTCTGTGGGTGACAGATGTTTGGATTCAATTATGATGAAGGGAAAGCAGCTTTGTCTTCCAAGGAAAGAGAGCATTGTTGGAGGGAAAGGGAAGCCATATATAACATGGGTGGTGAATATCGTTCATTGTAGAAACACTATCTTAAAGTGCCTGCTTAGAAGAGGGTAATGCATCCAGAAGCTTTTAACCCACTGGATTTAATTGCATCCGAGTGCCAAAGTAAACCCCCTGTTAACAAAGCCCCAGCTCTCCTCTGATTCCTAACACTTGCTCCCAGCTGTGAGCAGAGAATGGAAGGCAGATGCTTGGACTATGCACAACACATATAAAGAATTCACATGTGAGCCTCTGGCTGCTGCGTCCTTTCATAAAAAGGATGTCTAGGCTGAGGGAGATGGGGGAAGCCAGTGCCACAGCCAGGTCCGGTCCCTTGCGTCGCCCTGGTTCCTTGCATGAAATCAAGACTTAGGGAAAGCACTACCATTAAATGAACTGAACTGGATATTTGGCAGTTCAGCTAAGACTCATTAGGCTCTAATGATCAGGGGCAACCGGTTTGAAGGGGAAGGCAGATGTCATACACAGATGCTCTGCCAGATATTCTGGGTGACTTGAGCTGTTTGAATAGCCTCATCCTGATCTCTCACATAGAACTAACTATGGAACCCAATGCAACAAGGTACCTAAGTTCTTCCTCTTCACTTCTACAGCAATTCTCTGGATTTTCTTTCTAGCTCTCTGGCTGCCATTTCTTGGGCTCCTGATTGCTCCTACTCTGCCCACAGCTTGATTTTTGGTCATTCTAAACTCCTTTACCATTTACTGTCATTGGGTACTGGGGACACAAAAGTAAGTAACAGTTTGTCCATGTGTTTTTTGTTTTGTTTTTTTTTTGTTGTTTTTGTTTTTGTTTTTTTTTTGTTTTCAATGGGAATGTGTGATCTTTTTCCTAAGGACTGTTCTGGGGGTTACTAGGGTTCTGGTTTGGATGCAGAGACAGTGATAACTTGTATTCAGCCCCTTTTCTATGGGCCTTAATGATAAGAGATGAGCATATTTGAACAGAAGAGGCCATGGAATGAACAGAGCATAATCAATGCTGGTGATCAGCACTAGACAATGTGTGGATATCTGGACAATTTCACAAGTCAGGGAGATCTTGAGTAGCTCCAGATGCCTGGGCCATTGGAGACAAAGTGAGTGTTGTAGGCTGGAGAGGTGGGCAGGCTAGTATGAATTCAGAAGGTCTAATGGAGCCTTGTTTTCCCCTTGAAGTTAGTGCAGACTCAGTATGGGAAATTTTTAAGAGAAGGAAGTGTGTCCTATTTATGTCTTAAGAATATTATTTATGATGTGAAGATGATGCAACTCCTGAGTCTGAGTGATAAAGGAAAGGATGAGGTCCATAGCAGGATGGTCCACGAAGAGCCTGCTTCAGTCCAGGGGAAAATGGAGTTGCTTCAATCCAAGAATGAACAGTGGAAACGGAGGGGTGGAGTCTTGGAGGAGACAGTCCAGACAGAGTTGGAATCCAGAACACTTCTGACATATGAGCAGGAGAATAAAGTGCACTAGCACTGAGAACATCTTAATGCTCCATTTTCTTTATTGCTGAAATCAACACCTAAGGGGATAGTGATTCTTTTTTGTTAGTTTTGCAAAGGAAACTTATGAATTTTAGTAGCCTCCTCAAACTGGCCAGCTCACATAGTGCTGTCAGAAGATACTATGCAGGGTGCCGGGGCAGAGCTGTCACCAAATGTCCACTCAGCTGTGAACCCTGTGTGCTGCGTCACCAGCTGCCCAGGCAAGAAGTACCCACTAGTGGCAAGCCAGCAATCAGTCGGGTAACCAACCGACTTCTGATTTGACTTTGAGGCACTTCCACTCCACAGGGAAGAGTCCAAATCTGATACTATAAAACTGGTCAAAAGCTTACAGCTAGAGAAGTCACAGGCCCTAGTGGGGAAGTTACTGCTATTGTTTTGCTAAATGTGTCAGGAAGGAAACAGAGAAACAGCTCAGCCTGGTCGTACTCAGTAACCTGGGGTGCTTCCTTAATCATCCAGGGATTTCCACTCAAGCCGAACTGAGATTTGTGCCTTTAAACACAAAGAATGTCAGACCCACTCAGTTTGAAACAGAGGTGGAGAGTTTATTGAAGGTATTTCAAAATAGGCTTAAACACAAGGGTTAAGAGGCAGAGACACGCTGAAGAAAATGACACAACTATGAGTACAGATATGTCTCAAAGAAAAATGTCAGGGAGAAATTGATTCCCAAGTGAAAATATAAGTGTCCTTGAGGGGAATTCATAATTGATCACCTCAACAGTAGCCAGAAATAGCATTTTGGTCACATTAAATCTCATCTCAAAAAGTTTCTAAGAACCCCTTTCCCTTTCCTTTCTTTCTTGATAAGTGAGATTATAATCTGGGGTATTGAAGATGCCTTGACATGTGTTTTAATGCATATCCTTTTCCTGTAAATGAGACTTTAAAAGAATTGCAAGTTTACATCCGGGTAGGGAGACCTTCCTTAATCAGTTGTTGATTGTTCTGGAATTCTTCTCTGTCCAGAGACTTCAACTAGATTCCTAGGTTAGGGGCTCATTTCCTCTCCTCATGACCCCTACCCCAGATTTTCCTGTCTTCCTATGCTGCCATGAATGTACATGGCTCTTGCCACCAACTTACCGTCTAAAAATGCAGTGGTTATACAATAGATTAGTGTTAATATCAGCTTGGTCAGAGAAGCTCCTATTTGCAGTGGACAGCAGTAATTACAGAGACTCAGAACTGATTAAAGCACAGAGAATAAGGGACTATTAACTGCTCACATAAGTGGTAGAAAATGTATATGGAAGGGGTAGGGTGAGGTGAATCCCTGTCTTTCAGACATGGCATCACCATTGCACTCTGGATGTCACAGTGGTTGTGATTACTAGCACAAGACCTGTGTACATTGGGCCTGTCAGCTTCGTGTTACAGGGGAAGAGGGGCCCTCGAGCCCTCACCTGACTTGAGGACCTATAGGCAGAGAGTGGTAGCCAGTTGGCAGAGGCTCACTCCAAGCGGTTCATGGCCACTGGGGGAAGGGAAGACGTTTTCTTCAGTGGTGTAGTCACTGATAAGAAGCCCATACTCCTGGAAAGGATCCTGTAAACAACCCTAACGAACCTCATTGGGTCATCAAATAAACCAATGAAGACATGAGAGTACAAGAGGGACCAGATAAGAAGAGGAAGGTCAACATGGGGAGTGGGATGGGATCTGGAGAGTGAAATTCAAGGGGAATATGATAGTAACACACTATCTATGTACAAAAATGCCACAATTTGACCAAGGTTGTGTGCAATCATCATATGCTAATACAAATTATTCTAACAGGCATCGTCTCCATTTATCTCATATTCCTTTTTCTTATTTATCACAGCTAATGAACCAATATTGTTATTCACGTTTATTCAAATCCATGGTTTATTTGGTGTTCCTTATATTCACTCGATGAATGTTCTGTTCTTCTCCAGGATTCCATCCTGGACACATTGCATTTATTTATCACATCTCTTTTTAGTCCTCTCATTAGTGATGATTATTTAGATCTCATTTTGGTGGTGCTCCATTGTTGTTGTTCTCCATCTGACAGTAGTCCATTACATGGCTGTCAGCTTTTGGACAAAGAAGGGAGTAACCCCAGGATTAGGGGTTCCATTTCTTTCAGGAAATGGCTAAAGTGCTTTAGGGAAAGGCCCATGTGCTAGGCCAGGGTGCAGATACCAGAGTTGCTGGTATCAGAGGCAGTGGCAGTTCGGGAGTTCCAGAAGCCTATGATGATACTGAAGTGTTCCAGCCATTTGGCTAAGCTGCTGCATTAACAGCAGGGGTGCAGGCAAAAGCCCACGCCTGGTCAGCTTGAAGTTGCTGAGGCAGTTCCAGTGAATGGCGGAAGCTCGCAGTGGCCAGCAGCACGTGGCTGACTGACCACTGATCAAGCCTCAGGTGGTCTAGAAGCTCTCTTAGGTCCGGTGGCGAATCTCCAGGGAGGAAGGGAGCCCTTTCTCCCCCAGAATAAATGACCAAACTCTGGCAGCCTCGGTGGAAAGCTGAAGGTATCACACAGCACTTAGCATGTTTATTTGAAATCAGGGACTTATAAACTTTGGGCAGTGGGAGGAGTTTCGAGGGTGAACGTGTTTGATTTGATGGGGTCAGGCATGACAGGGAGGCTTGATTTGCATGTAGTAGTACATTGCCTCATTTACATGCAGTAACATGGTTCTATCACAAGAAGGAGAACACGGTTCTTAATTATCCTATGGGTGGGGGAAAATCTAAGCCAAGACACCAAGGCAGCTTACTAGTGTAGGGTGGATATGTTCAGCAATCCCCAGGTGGCTGCTAAACAGGTTTTCTTATCAGGAAAGGGTCAGCCCTGTAATCTTCCTTGAGGGCTATGTGACACTCCTTACAAACTCTGGGGTTACCGGATAAGGTGGAGAGAGAAGCCACTGAGAAAAGGCAGTCTACCATCTTAGACGGAGCATGAGGCTATTTGGAAACGTCAGACTTCAACCTCATCCAGCAGAGTTCCACACACTCTTTGGTCCATAAACATGTAGGATTGCTCTATCTCCTTGGGAGTTTATGGCTAAGCAGTATTGTTGCCCCTCCCCCCCCGCCACCGCCTTGTCCTCAGCAATTTTCTGAAGTCTAAGTGAGCTAATAGAGCTAACAGAGCTGCCCCTGCCTTCTTTTGATGGCCTTTGCAAGCCATGTCCTTTCCATCCTTGCGCTTTCAGGCGGTCTATAGTATTATAATAAAAACAAGTTTGAATTTGGTTGAGTAACACTTTTAATTAATCATGTTATCACTTGTCTTCTAAATGGTGTGTAGACACATTTACAGTTATCCGTGTGGTCAACAGTTAAGCTGTGGTAGATAAAAATCATACAAGAGACAGAAATCTTAGTCAAGAAACCTGAGAGTGGCTGCAGATCCTACAAGGAAGGCATTGCAGGAGCAGAGCAGCAAGCAGACTGCCTACTGCAGATGGAACAGGACCTTCAAGAAATAGCATGCATCAGTCACTGAGGAGGCCTTCAGGGCAATTTGTCAAACATTATAGGGCAAAGAGCTTCATTACTGTGGCTTAAAGACAAAGAGGGGCTGAAGAGATGGCTCAGTGTTTAGGAGCACATACTGCTGCTGCGGAGACTCAAGTTCACTTCCCAGTACCCATGTTCAATGACTCACAACCACTCATGTTCCAACTTCAGGGACTCTGACACCCTCTTGTGGCCTTGGAGGACAACTGCACTCATGTGTGTACACACTCACAGACACAGATATGTACACATAATTTATATCTATAAAGAGGTAGTCATGTACACCTTTGTTCCCAGCACTCAGGAGGCAGATGCAGTATGATCATGATCTCTGAGTTAAAAGTCAGCCTGGTCTACAGAACAAGTTCCAGGACAGTCAGGGATACACAGACAAATCCTGTCTCAGGGTGGTAGGTGGTGCTCTTGTAGGATTTTACGTCCTTGAGCGTGCACATCACCCTCTTCAGAACCATAAAGTAAGCCATTTCTGTTCATTATAAATTGCCTAGCCTAAGGTATTCTGTTAAAACAGCATAAACAGACTAAGACAGAGTCCCAGGGAGGATTCTTCTTGAGAAGGTGAATTCATCCCCATGGAAAATGATTTGAACGTATAAAATTAGCTCACACTATGACATCCACATCAGTCCCTTGATTAAAGTGGGTAGTTCAATTATGGAAGAGAAGGTGCCTCACACTGGAGATAGTCATTCGTCACTACTGCCTTGTTGGTGAGGGGGTGTAGCCATTGTTACTCTGGTTGGGTGGCACTAAGCTGGGCTAACGCAGATCCTGGGAGTAGCAGGCAAACTCTCCTGTTAGCTTCCACTGGTTCCAGAAGAGAAACAAAGTATGTGGCTGGAGGGGAGGTAGTAGCAGGATGGTGGAATGATAAGGTATCTCTACCCCGTGTTATGTATGTTGATGTTAATAGGAATGTACCCCAAGATTCTGTACGCTTTCTGAATTTCAAATGCCCCATTGCACAAATGGCACATTCAAAATGAAAAACACATTTGGGTTTAGCAGAAACTCAAAGGGGCTTTACAAAAGTCTTCTTATTTGGCTGATAGGTCTCTAAGGCTTCATGTGTTTTTGTTTTTATGCACTGAGTGATGGAGAGCGTAATTAAATGAGAACATTAAAATGTCAGGCAGTAATTAACAAAGGGTCTGTGTTAGCTGCCAGGTCCAACTCCTTCAGATAGGTCCAAGCTAGCCGGCCAAGTAGTGGGAGTTCTGTGAGGCCCACAGCTTCCAAAATTCACCATCCCACTTCAGAGGAGGAGGCAGATCATCCATTTTTGTGTGAGGCTACTACTTATCAGGGGTGCCTGGCTGGGGCTAGGTGCCTGGCATGACGCAGATTCAAGACCTGGTCTCTGCTTCAGGTACTCAGGATTACAGGCTGCACAGGGCCTCACTGAAGCTCATCAGGGTTTTTCAGGGCATCACCAAGACCTTACAAGGGTGCAAGATGGCTTGGCTAAGACCTCATCAGAGCTTAGCAAAACCTCACTGCAGCTCAGTGGGACTCACCAGGACCTCTCTTTGCTGCTTTCCTGCTGTCAGCCCTCAGATGCCCTCCTTAGGCTTTGACCCTCTGCACTGCTCCCCACTCCCTCAAGCACCTGTTACTTCCTTCAACCCAGTCCTGTGGTTTTCAGGACCCAACAGCTTTCTCTCACTCTCTACCTGCCCAGATTCTAGTGGGTTCTCTGCAGTCGGCTCAATATTTCCCTCCTCAGATACTTCTTCCCTGGTTCCCCATCTAAGAAAGCCCTGCTTCTCTGTCTCTTTCTCTCCAGGAGCTCTCTTGTCTTTTCCTCCGCATTCATCACAGTATTTATATGTATTTCTTCCATCATGTTCATTCTTCTGTCTCCCGGCTCCTTCCGGTCTGTGGCTTCGTTGGGATGTGGACCAAATCTCATCCTCCTCCTTGTAACCTGCACCAGTGTGCTCTTGACAGTTCCTGTTCCAGTGGATAAAGAAGCCTGTTCTGGTAGCCCTTATGTGTGATGGTGGCAACATGGAGGAAGCAAGGACCCAAAACTGGGCATCTAGGGTATAACTGAAGCACTCAGGGCCACTTGCCTGTGGATCCACTGAAAGTCTATAGCCATTCCCTATTGCTGACTACCCTCCCTCCCTGCAAGGAGGACAACTTGCTTGTGTGACACTCTCTAGGGAATAGATCGTGTGGACATAACTGGAGCTGAGGGCTGTTGATCACAGGGCTTGTTGCTGGGTGAGCTAAGCGCAGAGTAATGGTGGGCACAGCCTCCTCCCCATCTGTCTCTGCTGCTTGCTTCTGGCACTCCTCCACTCAGGCCTTCCTCCTCCTTGTAGCAGGGTGACCCTAGCTTCTCCTCTACCCTCTGTGAGCACTCCTGGTGTCTGGTAAGGTCACCTGTCCCACAGTGAAGTCGTTCCACGTCTTCTAGTAGGTCTCACTCTACCCAATAGAGTGAGCCTTTTGTCCTCTAACACTTCCCTCATAGGTCACTAATGACCACATTCCAAATATGCCACACTCCCCTCTACGCTATCCACGCTGTCATAGCTTGACCTCACCCCCAGCCCCCAGCCTGGCCTGGAGATCACCGTTCTTGCCTGGGGTAGGACTCGTTTCCTGGGTCTTGCCCCAGCTGCCCCAGCTGCCCCAGCTTTCCCTACAGAGCCAGCTGTGTGACTACCTCCTTCCACACCTGCATAGAACAGCCACAGGCAGGTCTGGACCACCGAGGCACTTGGCTTTTGGTGTTTATGTTTCCTGTTGCGATTGGGCCCTGCTGGAATAGCCCCCCTGATAAAGCTGCTACAGAAGTTCCTCTGTGTGTGGTAGAGACTGCTCTTTGACCTGCCGTATCTTCTGAGTCTTAGAAACATGAAGATAAAATTGTGTGGTGAGTGCATATGACCAACTGCAAAACCCAGGACGCTCATCCCTGGTTTCTGGTGAAGCATAGCCTGGCTAGACCATTGTAATTTGGGGCCCACTTTAAGGAGTAGTTGAGGCATATGTTACAAACGTACGCTCTCGGGGCTAGAGAGAGGGCTCAGCAGTTGTGAGCAGAGGCTGCTCTCTCAGAAGACCTGGGTTTACATCCCTGCATTTGCATGACAGCTCACAACCAACTGCAACTCTAGTTCTAGAGCATCTGTGTGGGGAAGCAGGGATACAGAAAATGTGTAAGCAAAATCTCATACACATAAATAAAACTAAAATTTTTTAAATCTCACAAAAAGTAAACGCAAATAAGCAAACATATAGTGTAATCTATGCTTCTGTGATAAGGGTGTGCAATGCCAGCTACCCCTGTCCTAACCAAGAATGCCCTCATTAGAACTCTGACCGTGTATCCTCCATCTGTTCTGTTTGACAAAACATCCAGAATGTTTCCAGAAAGAACGAAGAGGTTCTGACCCTCCACATATTCCTTAATCGCTGTAGGACACCAAAGATCTTATCCTATTACAAAACCTGTGAGATTCAAGAGCTTATGTGAGCTGCAAGGATCCTGATAGCCCATGGTTAATGCCTCACTGGGGCTTGTGTGTGTGTGTCTCTCTGCCTCTCTGTCTCTCTCCCACCCCTTCTCCCTGTCGCTCTTTCTTCCCCCCTCTCTCTTTCTCTCTCTCTCTCTCTCTCTACCATTTGACTGTATGAATAAATTGAATAAACAACTCCAGATCTAACTACCACACCTGGACTGTACCCTTTCAAGCCACAGACCAAAATAAGTCTTTCCTAAGATACTTCTTATCACACATTTAATCACAACAAAAAGAAATGTGACTAACACAGGAACAAAACAGTGGATATAACCATTTTGTTTGAAGTTCTTTGGAACTAATTTGTGGGAGGAAGATAGAAAAGATAGGAGCTACAAACTAGAGAAGCCTTAGGATTCTGTGAGCACAGCATATTGGCCATTCTTAGGAGAGTTCAGAAGACCAGAGCACGATGAGAAATAGAGACAGTGAAGACTGTATTCATGACATCCAGAGAGGAACGAGAACTGCACAAGGATCTGGACTAGAAACCATTTTTGTTACATTATGGCAAAGAATCTGTCTGTGTCCTGAAAATCTGACTGAGGCCGAGTTCAAAGGTAACAGATGAAGTTGTTTGGCAAAGGAAATTTCAAGACAGCGTAGTATTCAGTGTGTGGTAAGATAACTGCTCACTGTTGTTAGTCACAATTAGGGTGAGAAAATGAAATAGATGTTAAAAATTTGCAGTGTGGTAAATAAAAAAAGGAGTAAGAAGTTGCTTGAACTTGTGGACAGGGTAAATGAAATTGATTCAAGGGAACTGACTGCAGTTGTTAAAGTGATTCCTAAAATTAAATAGAAGCTTCTTATTTTGCACTGTGGCAACAGGTATGTGGGTGGGCGAGATCTGCTCACCTTTAGCTGTGGTGTGATTGATGTAACCCTTCAACTTTCACTTAAAAGCAAAGTGGGTAAGTAAAGAACACCTTCAAGTCACCTTGCCTGAGTAAGGGAATTGTACCCCAGTTTCAGCAAGGCTGTGTGGCCCAGAGGACTCTGAAGCCACGGAAGGTCAGGTAACATCTTGAGCTGTCAGTAGAACTTGGTGTCATCCAAATGGCGCTAGAACTGATTCACTGTGTGGGATATCTGAGTGGGCCTTGTGTGAAGCAGTGAAGGAAAATCCAGAGTTGCCATGGAAACCTTAGGATATGGGAGATGCCAGATATGTGGGATGCTCCTGAGGGACAGCTGCAGATATCAAGTGGGACCAGCAAAAGAAAGAGGCCACGTGTTCACAGGCAACAGAGCTAAAGGGGGGGGGGCACCAAAGCCCATGAAGCCCAGGCAATGCTGCCGAGAGCCCCAGGCGCTAGACAGAGCTGCAGGGTATGCTGTCTTCCCTGCTGAGTTTTGACATCGCTTTGGTCCAGTACCTCCTTGCTCCAACCTCATTTCTCCTTTCTGAAGTGCTAACCTTTACTCTGTGCCACTGTAGATTAAAAATAAAATGTTAAATTAATCGTATCTCACAGTTAGTAGGTTACTCGGAGTTTCAAAACAAGCTTTTGAACTTAGATCTTTCGCTAACATTGGGACTGTTTTTACCTAAGGGACTCATTAATGAGCCATGAACATTTTGTATCATGAGATATCCATGAGCCTTTAAAGACCAAGAGTAGAGTGGCATGATTTCAAACTGACGTGTTTGTGTGTCGAGTTGAGAAAGGTTACAATTGTGATGGTAATTGTTCATATACAACTTGACTGGGTTTAGTACGCCTAGGACATACATCGCTGAGTATGTCTGTACCATTGTTTGCGGGGAGTTCTAACTGAGGAGGGAAGATTTACCCTAAATGTGGGCTGAGGGTCCAGACCCAGTAAAGGATGGAAAGGGCAAGTATCTAGTGAGCACAGCCATGCATCTGTCTCTACTTTTTGAGTGATCACTTCATGCTCCTGTTATCATCCCTGCAGTAAGGACTGTATCCCCTCTGACTATGACTTACTCTAAGTCCTTACTCCCTCAGGTTGCCTCTTGTTGGTGTTTTGTCCCAGCAGTGAGAAGCACACCTCCTAGACCCTGCCGGAGGCTCTTTTTTCCACCTCCGGTTTAATGGCTTCTTTGCCCTAGTTTATCTACCATCTGGTCTCTGACTTCTCCCCCCTCCCCAAACAGCCAGTCCCCTCTCTCAGAGCAATGCCACTACCTTTGAGTGGTGTAAGGGAACTAAGGCTGAGTTTAACTTCGCAAGACCAGTCAAAGCTAAGGGCTGCAACTTCTAATCTCCTTCCCCCCAGCACTCTGCCAGGAAATAGGAGGACCGTGGTGAGAACAGGTCTCTCTTCGGACTGCAAACCATGTACATAGACCCTAGAGCCCACTGTGGCGCTGGTCGCATTTCAACCTTATTCCAGCAGTTAGACGAGACATTCTGACCTCGTGATAGGCTCTGACCTTGGTGAAAGAGGCTGAGTGGCAGGCGGGGAAATGCCAGGCCAGATCGTGGAATTCTTGTTGGTTGAGAATTGAACATAAAGTTAGAATTTTTGAGATGTATGTACAAAAGCAGGCATTTGAGACATTCGTGTATATATTGCTCTGCAGGGGAGTACATCCTTGACCTCCCCTGTCTGTCAGGTCTTGGAATCATGAAGAAGAGATGGTGTGACAGTACAAATAGACAGCAGTAGACTGGGAAGCATTCCTGCATTCCCAGTGTGAGACAGCCCCCAGCACTTGGCCCAGCGCTGCAGTAAACATCCCCTGACACTCAGCCTTCACTCCCTTCTTTTTTATTATGGCACTATTCACCTGGGATAGCTTTTGAATAATGTCTACTTCAAGCACTTCCTGCATCTGGAGAGTATCAGGAGGGAATTTCAGACATGAAATCCATCAAGTTGAAAAGCTGCTGCATCCTCTCACCTCGTCCCTCCTGCAAGCAGCGGCATCTTGCCCTGTGTGGCTTTCCCTTCCTTTTAGCCAAGCAAGACCTTCCCCAGTCGTTCAGATGCTAGGCTACTGAAAGGATGGGGTTGCCAATGACAGACGATGGGGGCTGGCATTTGGATTCATGCTTCTAATCTTTATGGGCCTCAGTTGCTCATCTCTCAGATATGGGTAACCATGCTACCTGCCATGGCACTACATAAATGTAGAAGAGAGAGAGAGGCGTTGACACATGCAGGACACTATTGCTGCCAGGCACTAATACTGCCAATTTGTGCCTGAGTTGTTATTGTCACCGATAAAAGAGGCCTCCAAGCACCTTCCAGGTGTCAGGCAGGAGCCTGGTATATTTTACATTCTCTACCTATCCTGCATGGATACCCGTGACGAGGGCTCAGGAAAAGAGGCAGAGAAAGGGTCAGTATGTGGAGTCCTGCTCTCCCATTTGTGTAGACAACGTTTCCCATGAGACACAGGAAGGAGAGGCCACACCTCCTGGCTCTCAGATTGTCCTGGTATTACGGACACTCTTTTACAGTGGGGAAAACTGAAGGTCTGGAGGTCTATTATGTGTCCTGGCTACACGTGCCAGCTGTAGAGCTGAGTAGACTCCACGCTTCAGTCGGTGTTAGAGGCAGATGGCAGCACCTATTAACATGCATCTCCATGATTTCTTTTCAGTCTTCATTACATTCATCATTTTTGTAAAGTCATCTGTCTAGTACCCTGCTGAGACCTTGTCTGCCTCTGTCCATAAACCTCCTGTCTCTCAGATTCTTCTCTCTCTCTCTCTCTCTCTCTCTCTCTCTCTCTCTCTCTCTCTCTCTCAATCTAACATCTATCAATATATCTTTTTCATTCCATATCACATACCTCTTGGGCCCTGAAAGAGTAAATATGAGTTACTATCATAGGCCAAAGCAATATGGGCTAAGCTATCATAATACTCAAACTTTGGTGACAGAATCAACATTTTTATGAGACAAAAATAGGTAACTTTGGGAGCTACAGCAACCCACAGAAGAATTTATATAGGACCATGTTCTTTTTAAAAATTGTTTTACTTTGTATGTATGGATATTTTGCCTGTGTTTTTTGTGTACCATGTGTGTGGTGGCCATGGAAGCCAGAAAAGGGGCATCAGATCCCCTGGAACTAGAGTAACAGGGTTGTGAGCTACCATGTAAGAGCTGGGAATAGAACATGGGTCCTCTGGAAGAGCATCCAGTGCTCTTAACAACTGAGCCATCTCTCCAGCCTCTTGTGTTTTCTCTTTTGATACCCTATGAAGAAGAAACATCACTGGAACTACAGGTACCAGAAATGCCCAGGATCCATGGGCAGGCAGCTTGGTGTCTACATCCTGGCTCCATTCCCTGCCTGAAGAAGAGTGATGTCTTCAGTCAGGAACACAAGGGACAGTTATAGAGGGATCCTAGCTGAATTAGCAGAGCAGAGACAGGAAGAAGGGGATTATGTGTCCAAAATGCATACTGTGTGACAGCATCTACCAGCTACCATCACATAGCAGACTCACAGCTGACCCTCTCCACACAATTGAAGCAGGAAGATTCCCTTGCCACAGGCACCCAGTTAGCAGACTTGAGAGTTTAAATGTTAACGCTGATTTATTCCTCAAGCTGTGCTCTTGGGAAGAAAGCAGTTGGGAGAAGAAGTAAAGATTCTATCTATCTATCTATCTATCTATCTATCTATCTATCTATCTATCTATCTATCACATCAGTGAAACAAGCTATGGCAGCAAGCTTAGGACATATCTTCTCCCTTTCTGCAGGGCCCTGGCTGAGGAGGCTGGGAAAGGACAGAAGAGGTGATGGGGAAGAACAAGGGATTGGAGTTCCTATCTTGCTGTTTCCTGGACTCATGATAGCCTTGCAGACACTGTTCAAAAGGGATGTGCCTCCTGGTTTCCTTCCTGATCCTTCTGTAGCAAGGCAGGTCCAGGAGGGTTAGGAGGAGTGGCAGGGAAGATGGCTTGGCAGTCACCTCAACAGGAATTCCTGATTGCCAGGGAGGGCGATAGCATCAGGAGGGTCATTAGAAGGGTCAAGAGGGGTTGTAGTTCTCTAAAGCCACTCTGAAGTACAGACACTGAAAAGGACATATGTGTTTCACACACACACACACACACACACACACACACATATATATGTATATTCTTTAAGATTTTTAAAAGGTTTTTGTGAACAGGTTTCTGGGTGACTCAAGACCTAACTTGAGGTGCTATAATTAGATCCTTAACTTATAAAACTAGAATTGTGTTCAGCTAAAATACCTTCCAAATGTAGAATTTCACTGTGAAGAAAATTCCCTTCAAATCACAAGCATAAAGCTCCTGCATTCATTCAGGTGCTGGACATACTCTTCCGGGAATGCCCATGTGAAATGAGCGGGAGGTCTGCAGACTTGCTTGTGGTATCATAACTATAATGCCTGACTTCAAGCTGGGATCCTCAAGAGCTGACCACACTCTTACCTCTCGCTTCCCTCCATTATGCATGAGTCGGTAATCCCAAACCATATGCATTTCCTTGAAGACTGCTGATTGTCTCCTGCCTCTGGGCCTGAGCATAAGCTGCTCACTCTGCCTGGAATGCTCACTCTGTTCTTTATGGTACTCTCATACTGATGGTCCCCTTCAAAAACCCCTCCTAGTGTCTTTTTAAATTTTCAGTTTATTTACTTTACATCTCAAGGGTTTCCCCCTCCCTCCTCTCCTCTCAGGCCCCTCCCTTTCTTCCCCTTTCCCCTCTCCCTCTCCTCCTAGAAAAGGTGAGTCCCCTTTCCCCCATATCAACCCACCCCAACACATCAAGTCACATCAAGACTGAGCATATCCTCATCCCCTGAGGCTAGGCAAGGCATCCCTGCCAGGGGCAAGTGATCCAAAAACAGGCAATAGAGTCTATGTTGGAAACAGTACCCCCTCTACCACTCACCAGGGACCCACATGAAGACCAAGCTGCCCCCTGGCCACATATGTACAAGGGGCCTAGGTCTAGACCATGCATGCTCCTTAGTTGATGTCTCAGTCTCTGTAAGCCTCTGTGGGTCTCGGTTGTCTCTTTTGGTCTTCTTGTGAGGTTCCTGTACCTTCAGATCCTTCCATCTTTCCCTCAACATTTCCCCAAGACCCCCGGAGCTCTGCTGCATGCTTGGCTACAAGTCCCAGCATCTGTCTTGATCCACTGATGGCTGCTGGAGCCTCCCAGAGGACATTCAAGTTTAGGCTCCTGACTGCAAGCATAGCAGAGCATCGCTAACAGTGTCAGGGGCTGGCTCTCTACCATGGGTTGGGTCTCAGGTTGGGACAGTTGTTGATTAGACTTTCCCTCAAGCTTTGTGCTGTCTTTATCCCTGAACTTCTTGTAGGTGGGGTAATTTTTGGATCAAAGGTTTTGTCGGTGGGTTGTTGTTTCCCTCCTTTCACTAGACCTGCCTGGCTAGGAGGTGGTCACTTCAGTCTTCATGCCCCCCCCCCAATTAGGAGTCTCAGCTAGAGTCACACCCATAGTCTTTGGGGGTTACAGTTTAACAACAATATAAACAGTAATAATGCATGACATGTACCGAATACTGGCTCAGTTTGGATAAGTCCTACCTCTCCCCGCCACCATCTTTCTTCTGTCACCTGCTAACTAGTTGAAGCTCCTTGTAAGAACACCCCTGAATGCTTTAATAAGAGGAAGATGGCTTTCTTCCAAAGCCTGAGCAGTCCAAGGAGACTAGGTGATATTCATGACAAGGACATAGACTGCAACAGGGAAGATGCTCTCTCCAGACCTTGGAGTATCCCCTTTCTCTAAAGTGGTTCCTGCAGGTGTGGCCCAGGCATGGTCCTCCCACACCATCACTTTGGCTTGTGAAATCAAACTCTCATTCTTGGTCATTCTCAAAGCTCCCCTTCCACCTGCCTCTTCTTAAACTCCGTTTTTGTTGTTGTTTGTTTTTTTTAATTCACATCCTTTCTTTTTCATCGAATTTCTCTACTAAATTAAATTTTGGGAACCTGTCTCTACAAGATGGCAAAATCATGCAAGGGACCATCTGCACACCAAGTAAAACCTACGTGCTATTTATAAATGCCTCTTTTTTTTTTCATTTGAAATTTTTATTAGTAGTGGTATCTGTGTGTCAGAGGTCCACTGGTTTAGCTGACAAAAGCATGTGCCCATCGCAGCAAGTGTCTGGAGGTCAGAGGACACCTTGCAAGACTCAGTTCTCTTCTTCCACCTTGAGTTCAGGGGATCAAACTCAGGTTGTCAGGTTTGTGCAGTGACTACCTTTACCCACTCAGCCGTCTCTCCAGCCCACAAACGCCTCTGTTGTAAAAGCAAATGGGACAAAGGAAGTTGCCAACTAACATATAATGTGGGGCTTTCCAGCCAGAAAGATCAAACAGAACTACTATATAACTGAAGCCAATCATACATTTTCCATTTCTTCCCCTTCTGCTTTCCCCCTAATAAAGCCTTCCCCTTCTAGTCCCTCAGTGAATTCCCTAAACCAGCTTTGCTTGGATGATTCATAGTTCATGAATACCTGTTAACACGAATAAAAGTCTTTAAAATTTTATGTGTCTCAGTTTCCATTTAGCATCCCTTGTGCCTCTTAGAAACCCCTCAGGAATGTTTTCTATATACTGATGCCCTGGCCCCACCCTAGACAGATTTAATCAGACTGACATATTCTGTTAAAGGCCCCGGGGGATGTTAACGTGCATGAAGGGAGGGGAACTCCGTGCCCCACAAGCCTTGAAAAGATCTTTGGGACTGACCACCCACTCTGAGAAGGGAATTGAATATGTTGTCACTAAGTACAGTAAAGAACTGTTTAATTAATGGTGTTGAAATGGTAATGACTAGAATCTTGATAACTTGGTTCATCCTTATTGATAAATCTCTTACTATTTAAAGAGAAATCTTATTATATAAAAAAATCATATAAATTATGCTTTAACACATCCCAATTTCCTCCTTATACGAAGGCATCAGGAAGTGGCTATGCTTTGCTGCCATGCCTCAGGAGTCATCCACCTTGTTTTGTGACATGGGATCTCACTGTTACCGAAGGCTTTCTGATTAGGTCAGTTGGGTGGCCAGAAAGCCTGGCCATATACCTGTGCCTCCCTGGTCTGGGGATTATGCACACATGACCACACCCAGCTTTTTACCTGGTGCGGGAGACGTGCAGGTCCCTGTGTTTGTGAGCCAGGTAACTGCTGAGTGGGTTATCATACCTCCTGCTATGTTTGTGGCCTTTGTACAATTTGGTTTATTCTAAACTGAGAAATGTCTGACAGTAAGGTTGTTCATAGTATTCCCTTATTATTCCTTAAACGACTGCAAAAATCTGAAGAGACACCCTGTCTCCTCCCTATTTTGGTCCCAGCTCCATGGATTCCTCAACTCTATTGATCACTGAACAACATTCATCTATCAACTCCACTGATCATCTCTCACAGAACAACTTTTGCTTTGTTGGTGGTCTTTTGTTCAGAGTTCAGCATCACTGGTTTCTGCCCCCTGCCCCATGCTGTAGGGTGAAGTGGATGAAGTCCTTAAGAACAAGCTCCTGGCCTCCAGGCAACATTGCCAGCCCTCCAATCCCTGATCCTTTACTCCTGCTGCAGGCTTGGATCATCTTCTCTTGCTTTTGGGCTGGGAATACACATTTTTGTCTCACGACCTCTCTTCCTCCAGAAGCTGTGCTCTCGAATGGCCTTAGCCTTGCCCTACTTATTTTAATGCATAGCACTTTCCTTTTCTTTCATCACTGGATATTTTTAGGTACCTATGGGAACTTTCTTTTGATCTGTGGATTATTTAATTTCCAAATCTTTAGAAACTCTCTTTTTTATTTTCAGTTTCCAATTTCTAGCTGATTCCTTTGTGAGGAGAGAGTATATTCTATATGGCTTTTATTTTTTTAACATTGTGTGTGTATGTGTGTGTGTGTGAGTGTGTGTGCTTATGTGTGTACATGTGTGTATATGTGCCTGTGAGAGACTGGCTACAGAATGCATGTGCAAGTGGATGTCAAAAGACAACTGGGAAATTTAGTTTCTCCTGCCATGTGTGTCCCAGCGATTAAACTCACGTCCTCAGGATTGGACAAAAGCACCTTTTCCCACTAAGGCATTTCTCCACCCCAACATGTAGCATGACTAATTTTGTTTTTAATTTGTTGAGAGTAATTCATGCTCATGGAATGATTTATCATAGTGAATTTTCCATACCTGGGAGGCGGGGATATTCTGTAGCTGTTGCTAGAACATTTTATGGGTGTCAGTTATACATCACTGACTAGCTATGTTATTCAGAGGCTTAGTGCCCTTGGCAATTTTTTTCCCCAGTGCTTCAGTTGCTGCAACAGACATAGCAGACCTTCATCATAACTGTAGATGTGTGTATTTCTCCTTTCTCTTCACCAGTATCTGTTCCGTGTGTTGAGGCTCAGTAGTTCGGTGCTTATAGATACGGCATTGTGGTATCTATAAATGCCCTCCATTTATGGTGATGTAATGTGCCTATTGTCTCTAGCCATTTTCTTTATTCTGAAAGTAACTGACCTGTTACTGATATAATCTGTCCTGCCTTTTCCTCATTAATATTTGCAGAACACATTGTCATCTTCCTTTCTTTTTCTTTCCGTCTAAGTTATTGAGTGTGAGTTGGGTTTCTGATAAACAGTCCTTGGCCACAGTGTGTTGTTAAAGCCACTCTATCCAGCCCTGTTTTCTACTTGGCATATTGAGACTGTTTTCTCCAGGTCTCTTCTCTCATCTCCTGATACGTTACTTTAACATGTATGATTGTAGTGCGGCTTACCCCTGTCAAGCTCATCCTGCCTGTGGTTTTCTTGTGGTTGTTTGGGCTATGTCTTCAATATTTTGCCACTTTAAGTGAAGGATTGACTTAATTTCTGAGATGATTTATTTTCTAAATGGTTGACTACATTTTCTTGACTGTCACGTGATGTTACTGGTTTTATTTCCAGAATTGGACATGATCTATACTATTGCTCTATCTTCAAAACTGTTGCTTCGAATTCTTCTCTGTGTGCTTTTGGTTTTAAAGACTTCTTCCTTCATCCATTATTCTCAGGACTGCTGTTGACAAACTTTTCAGCTTTTCTCTGCCCATGAATATCTTTATTGCCCCTTTATTGGCAGGGCTTTCTCTGGATATGGAAATCAAAGTTGACAGGTCTTTCCCTCCAGTGTTTGAGAAGTGTGTTGTCACTTCCTCCTGGGTCCTATGGTCCAGAAAAAATCTCTCTGTTATGCAAAGTGATGGCTCCCTATAGGCCATGATTCCCTCTGGCTGTTTCCAAGAACTTCTCCCTTTCACTTTCTGAACTTTCGCTATGATGTGTCTTGGCTCAGATTTCTTTGAATTCATCATATCTTGTGTTTGCTAAGCTTCTCAAATCTGTCCAGTTTGGAAACATGCTGCATCTATTTTCTCAAAAACTCTTTCAATCTGTGTCTTATTCTCCTCTCCTTCTGGGATGCCTAACATAAGAACATCACTCTCTAGTTATTGCCCCTCAGGTTCCTGAGGCTCTACTTGCTCCATCTGACTTCTGTCAGTTCTCCTGGAGGGGAAGTGAAAGAAACTGGTCCACACATGCCATTCATATATTGTAACAGTTCGAGCAATCACAAGAAAACCACAGACCGGATGAACTTGACAGGGCTATGTCAGACCACAGTTGTGAATGTTCAAGTAACCTATCGGGAGATGAGAAAAGAGAAATGGAGAAAAAAATCTTAACGTGCCACTTAGAAAACAGAGGTTGATAGAGTGGCTTTAAAAACACACTGTGGCCATGGGCTGTTTGTCAGAAACCCACTTCACACTCAGTGACGTAGGCAGAAAGAAATAGAAAGGGAGACGACAGCAGGTTCTGCAAATACTGACGAGGAAAAGTCAGGATAGATTACACCAATAACAGGTCAGTTAATTTCAGAACAAAGAAAACGGCTAGAGACAATAAGCACTTTACATCACGGGAGGGCAATCCCGGAGGAAGTGTACCCGAGCCAAAAGTTTCTTGTTTACCTTCTCTAACTAAATTTCATCTTTGTTTCCTTGAATTGAGAGAACTTAAATAGAGTCGAGAAGACGGCATCAGTCCACGAGCAGCTTTCCCTGCTCACAGAAGCATTTATATCACCTGTGGCCTAAAGGAAGCGAAGATGAAGGCAGAAAGGAAACAGCTGTCATGATGATAGGACAGGCAGGATGGAATAGTGCTTTTGCTGGAGAAACCACTACAGTGAGGGAGAGACACAGTTCATTTTGAGATGTTAGAAAGCACACTGCCTAACAGGTGTGAACAATCAGATGCATAGAAACATTGGTTTGGGGTCCTTAAAATGACCTTCAGACATCCTTCCCCATTTTACTGTCTGAAGTTTGCTAAACTCTGCACTGATCTCTCCTGAATGGGAACTGGAGTAGGATTTAGTGCTGATGTATAATTCACAGATTTCACAGCGTTGCCTTCCTTTTCCTACTATTGAATCACTTTTCTGTATAAATGAATTGCTTTCCATGTCCTGATATTAATAGTGTTTATAACTAAGTGGTGTGAGACTGACATGTGACATATTCCAGAAGTGCCATGTCATGTAATCCCTGCTGTCAGAGTGAAAGCACAGGATCTGTATGCACAGGTACTATGAAAATAATTAAATTAGAGCTCACAGTCAAAGCGCATTTTCCAAACACGCTCATATCCGCTCAGTTTTCACTGTGTACATTATAATGTCCTCTGGCTCTTTCTGGTGGAAAAGTTTCTCCGCAGAGTGGTGGACATACTGTACATCTCACATATCAGAGGGCTATTCCTTCTGTAAGCTTTCGCTCTATAAGCAATGGAAGGAAATTGAAGATAATTACTTGTGGTACAGAAAGTTCCTTGAACTAGCACACAAATGAATTAAAGTTTGCATGGAATTCTTGGTTAATTAAGAAAGCTTTCAGAGAAAGAAAAGCCAATGAAAGCACACAGAATGTATTTTCTAACAAAAGTTCAAACCCTTTCATGTTTGCTACGTGGTTTTAATGTTAGCTAAAATGTAACTTCACAGCCTTAAGAATGAAATCTTTGTTAGAAAAGATGGACTTCAGTACAGGCCCTGGCTGAAATTTGTTCTTATTTGTCATGCGAGTTTTAAGAAGAAAGCATGGAAGATGTGTCTGAGAGATAAATGACCAGTTTAAAGTCATGGTGGCTTTTAGCAAAAGCACATGTGGCTGTTGCCAAATGAAATTGTTGCTAAAATGGGCCAAGTGGGATTGGTGAAGCTCATAAAAGGACAATGTGGTCATTAAAGCTGTTCACAAAGGTTCCAGCTTCAGGTTTGCTGCCTGAGAATATCCTAAGACTGCTTTGCTATCTATCTCTTGAAAGTTATCTGTAGCTCAATGACTCGCCTGGCCTATGAAATGTGCAAATCCCCTGAGAGCCAGCAAAGGGATCTTTGTTCCTTCCTACTGTCTCAGGGGTGATAGCAGATGGAGAAAAGGAATTTTGATAGCCTTAAACCCTGTAAGGAACAGGACTCAACTCCAGTCCCCTAACCCCCGAATCAGGCAAAACTGAATTGAAGGAATGAGAAGCAAACTGTGGTTTTTATCTTTGTGAGTTCAGACTGCCAGGACAGATTGCTGTGGACTTGGTGGGAAGTGAGTGACAGACACTTGGGTCCCATCCTTCTGGAGTTTGGGAGGCACTGAAAGATTGGATCCCTGATGCAGGAGCACATCCAAGCTCCTAGGCAGACTTTTGCTAGGACTTCACAGGCTAGAAAAAGGTAAGGGCATTTTCTGGCCTTTTTTGCTAGAAGCTGTCTTGTGAGAGGGCACATGATGTCCTGCTGCGAGCTGTCACATGTGAGGAGCAGCTGAAAACATCTGAGATGTAAGAAGCTCATGAACAGTGAGACAACACTTTTTGGATCAACATTGCTCTGCTGGTCTTTGTTCTTCAACACTTGACTTCGCAAAGAGAAACGTTCCAGAGCACTTCTTTGGGCAAACCAACTGAGTTTTGTGGCTTTTACTGACTCATTCTGATTCAGTGGAGTCTTACTGTTTTTGCTGAATCGTGCTGATTCCTGTTTGGCATTGGCATTTGGACTGGACTGCTGGTATCTGGACAAGGAAGAATGGACTAGCCCCAAGGAGCTACTTCTAAAAAGGTCTACAACCCCCTTTTCCTAATAACCTTCTTTCTCCCCTACTTCTGTTCAGTGGTTAGAAGGGAGGTAGAAGCATTTGAGAACCCTAAATAGAGTAGACTTGTTCAGACAAACATGTATCTAAAATGAAATAGTGAAAGAAGCATGGTACAGATGTTCTCCTACTAAGAAGGAGAAACTGATCAGGTTCCAGTGCAAAACCCAATAAAGGCAATTTCTTTCATCCATAAGGATCAAGAATAGCTATCCCTCTGTGATGTTCTGTCTTCTAACCCCACTGGGCATCTATGCCCCTTCTAGCCTGCCTTACAATAATTTCTCTCTGGGTATTTTGTAATCTGCAATCAAGACAAATGAAGTGCTTTCTTTAACACAGAAAAATTCTCAGCTATACACCCAGTTTGCCCACATTTTTACCTTCTACAGACATGAAAAGGATCTGTCTAAGTTCTTTACTGATTTTTTAAACACATCTTACATCTCCTTATGACACCTCTGAAGATGGTCATATCATTCATCAATATTCAGCCATAATCACTTAAGTATTCTCTAAGAAGAATAAGTCTTTGTTGTGCTTGATCTGGAGCTACTATGTGTTCAAGTGTTAATTGCTTGTTCCCCAAGACCTTTACTGTCTTATAAGCAAATTCTCACTTTTCCAAAATGATGCTTGTGAACCTTACCTCCCAGATAATCCCTATCGGGTAATAAAGTTGCCTACAGCTTGGACTGGGCAGAAGAGAGGTAGATGGAGCTACGGTTTGCAGGCCTGGGAATTGGAGAAGGACCACTAGACGAAGGAAGAAGAAAGAAGAAAGCAGTATCTTGCTGTGGGTTAGGTGAAAAGGAGCACAGGGCCCAGAGCAGCTTGCTCTGAAGACTGACCTGATGGAGCAAAAACAGCCGAATTGAGACACGTGCAAGTATTTGTGGGTGTTTTGGATGGGTTGTGGCCCAGATAGGAATGGTTAAAACAAATGGCATGGGATGCGTAGATAATAAATAGCTTAGAGGGTTGGTATCAGCCCAGCTCCAGTGTCACTAAGGCTTATTAAAAATCTAACAGGTTTTTGTATCTTTTATTTTTATAATAGTGAGTTGAGGAATAACTGCTGCTGACTTAACAGTCAGCATTAATTAATATTAATAGAATGGTTAATCAATTTATATCTGTATTAATACTCATATTAATCCATACTAAAGGTTAATAATCTTTCTACAAGTCTTTTTCCATAGCTTTATTTTTTTCCTGAGTTCTTACCAATTTACCTCCAAAGATTTATTCATGGCAGTATATATTTTTCTAGAAAGACCTCAGAACTCTCCCATCACTTCTCATCACCCAATTTCAAATCCACCTCCATGGTTTTTCAGTATTTGTTGCAATAGTATCATCATTTGTAGACTACTGTCTACTTTAATCTATTTGTGTTTTTGAAACAAAGCACCACACAGCGGCTGATCAACAACAAAGCATGCTGGGAAGACCAGATCAAGGTGCAATTGAATTTGTTGTCTAATGAAGACCTGTCTTCTGGATCATAGAACATTATCTTCTCAGCATATGATAGAGGTAATGTCATAGAGCATGAACTCACAGGTATCTTTTATAAGGGCATGGATATCATTTATGAGAATACTGTCTGCTTGACTTAATCACTCCATAAAGGCTCAGCCTTGAATATCATCACTTTAGGACTAAGGATTTCAATATATAGACTGAGGAAATTATAAATACCTAGTCCTTAGCAAGTATATTGAATCTCTGGGAGTTGCGAAATATTGTTGCTAAGATTATACCGAGACTGCATTGACTGATATAAGGTTTAAAGCTTCTTTTGGGTCTAATGATACTTGATAGGCTAGGGTCAGATGGTAGGGGAGGAGGGCTCCCCCTTCCTGAGAAATAGGGAGGGGAATATGGGAGAAGAGGGAGGAGGATGTGACCAGGAGGAGATGAGGGAAAGGCTACAATTGTGATGTAAAGTGAATAAATTATAAAAAATAAATTTAGAAAAAAGTTTAAGGCCTATTCAACCACCTTGATGAAGAAAGCTACTATTTTTTTTTTTCTAAGCGCCAAGAAAATAAGTTACAATGCCACAGGAAACTATTAATTGTTAACCATTAATTAGTAATATCCTACCTTAAATCATATTTTTTTTACAAATGTTTTAAATCATTATTGTACTTAGTCTGTCTACAAACAGTACCGAGAATATATAATGGTTTAATGACGTGGTTGTATGCCTGTAGAGATCTGGCAAGCTACATCCATCGCCTCAGTTTCCCTTGCCCATCTAGGATATGGAGTTTTATGACACCTTGCTGTTGGCAGGACAAAATGGGACCATCAGAAAGAGCAACAAGCCTGGGTGACAGTGCAATGACTGCTCCCTGGGCCTAGCAGGCCCCACACACATTCTCTTTTCCCAGAAACTTTCTCTTTTCCTCCCTATCTCCAGAACTATTTATTCGCAGCACTGTTTGTATTCTCATGAGAACCCGTGATTCTGAACCCTCAAAGACTGTCTCTGGCCTCAGGTAAGTGCTGCCTAGTGACTGTTTCCACACTAGAGTTGGGTAATGCCACTGCCTTTATTTTTTTCAGCAGAGGAAGCTGGAGCTGGGGGCGATTAGTTAATTGTTCCACAGTTGTACGATCTTAAGTGATTAATCTAGGCCTAAAGCCAAGTTCCACAGAAACTTTCTTTCCACAGGAATAGCTAGCTATACCTCTAATAGCTCATGTCAGAGCTGGAGGTGACTGGTCCCCTAAAACAAATACAAGGAGCCACTATTGAAACATGAGTCAAAATGAATGCACACACAAAAAAAGTGGAACCCTTGAATCAAGATGTAAACTGATTGGTCAGTTGTATACTTACTGTCATCACAGGATAATTGGCACTGGACTTGCCTTCCTGCTAAAAATAAGTATAAAATAAACAACATAAGTACAAAAATGTTAGTATTTAACCAAAGGTAGTAGGACAGACCTGTGGTATTTAAGAGAGAAAAATCACATGCTGTGAGCTTCCTGTCCACTCTGGTTTCTGCCTGGTGGGAAGTACATGAAGTCTTTACACTAGGGAAGAGGAAGTAACATTTCAAGGAGAAAGCGTTTCACTGAGCTAAGAAGGCAAAAATCGGAAGTCCGAGAAGAAGCACGGTCATGTCTGCCTAGTGTTGCCCCATGTAAGTCTTCCTTTTCACTCTAGTGAGCAAAATGAAACCTCACAAAGCTAGAGGAGGTCAGATCCTGCTGATGTGGACGCTTGGTGGACGACACCAAAGCTGTGGAGGCTGGAAGACCTCACAGTGCCTAGGTTAACTCGGTCCATGCCTAGAGGAGCATAAGGGGCTTGGCCTAGGATTACATGAAGAAATTATTTTCAAAGTCGAAACCAATAAGCAATAACCAAACTGCCCTTAGGTCCCTTCTGAACAGAATAAAACAAAGCCTGGAAGACTACAAAGCTTTTCATTCGTGACTTAACTGCCTGGGATAGCAAAGCTCATTACCCTGCAATGGAAAGTAAAAGCCCACCAAAATAGCTTACAATATATCATCTGAAGTTTTAACAGCAAGTGCAAAGGATACCAGATATGGGAAGAAGCTTGAAATGCAATACATTGTCATGGAAGTCATCACTGAAAAGAGACACAATAAGTTTACGATATACAACCACTTTAGAGTTTATCTTGAAGTTTCTTCCAATATTAACTTATAACTGTCAGAGTCCAAACCTGGGGTAAGTGGCTGAGGTGCCTATTTGACATTCCAAAGCAGACCTGGCCACCAGGTTCTCTCTGCAACCCACTCCCGCCTGTCACAGGGTACCTCTGGCATACCCCACTCTCTACCCGGAACTCTCCAGCCCAAGGGCTGGGCTGTTTTCCCTATCTAATCCAGCCATTTAGGTAACCTGCTCTCTTTGTACCTGACCTCCCGGTTGCTGCCTCTGTTCCCCCCCCCCCCCAGCTGCCCTTTACTCATCACATGGCACAGCTCAGTCTGGTCATGTCCGCTCCGAAATCTCATAGATGTCCCTGACTCTGGCTATACTCTCCCATGTAGCTATAATGAACTTTATTTCCCACCGTACCTAGGAGCCATGATATCTTTTTCTTTTCCTTTTTCTTTTTTTATTTTTTATTCATTAACAACTCAGCATTTTACTACTAGAGATAAACCACATGCCCATAGAATGACTTGCATTAAGAATGCTTATAGTGGACTGGAGAGATAGGTCTGCTGTAAAGAGCACTCGTGACTTTTACAGAGGACCTGGACTCAGTTCCTAACACTCCCATGGTGGCTCACAGTAATTTCTAACTCCACTTCTAGGGATCTGATGCCCTCTTCTGACTTCTGTGGACTTCCAGGCACACACATGATACTTATACATACATTCAGGAAGACACTTATACACATAAAATAAAGCAAAATAATAAATCTTATTAAAAAGAATGTTTGTAGCACTCTTTGAATTCTATTTTTTTTTTAAATTGTAAGGTGGGAAACAACCTGAATGATTTGCAACAGAAGAATAGATAAACTGTCCTACATGTAGGCAAGAAGCCATACTAGTATGCACAATATGAGTGGATTGTGCAGACCTCCTGTTAAAAAATGATGTCAGGGATAAAAGAATAGCCTACATGATTTCATTTGTCTGACACGCAAGGACAAAAGTAATCCATGGTGACTGTGTTTCTTTTTTTTTTCCTTGTTGTGTAACAGAGTATGTCTAAAGTTATCAGCATCAAAAACAGTCACATGTTATGTCACAGTTTCTGTGAAGCAGGAATGCGGAGATAGCTTGGCCGAATGCCTTGGTTCAGCATTTCCCACAAGGCCTCATTAAAGTATTGGCCAATCATCTCAAAACATGTTTGGGGGACATCTTCTCCCAAGTTCACTCATGTCGCTGTGGCAACTCTCAAGCTTGATAGCTATTGGCTGGAGACATCATGTCCTGTTGATGAGCCCCTTCACACAAGGCTCTCCCAGAGCTAGAGCTGAAGAAGACAGGGCAAAAGATGGCTGGGAAGACAGAAATCACAATGTCTCTGCAACCAACCTCAACAGAGACTGAAAGTTCCTTGGCCCACTGTACATACTTCAGCAGACGGTATCACACAAAACCTTGAACATCAAGGCAAAGATCAGTGGGTCTTTCTAAGAAACTGGCCTATGGTGGTAAAAAGCAGCATGGCAATCCTGAATCTTTATTTATTGCTTATATGTGGGTTTATATTTGCCAAGTTTCTTCAGTTTATACATCTAATATTTATATATATTGAAATAGATAATTTAAAGAATTTGTCCTTTCAGCTACCATGAACATGAATGCTGGCCCATCTGCAGCAGACTCAACCAGAGATAACCACAGAAAAACACATTCATTTATCATGTTGCACTCCAAGTGCACAGACTTCATCAAGTCAAAGCAACACAAATACTGTGTTTTATGAGGTTGTATTTACTCTCCTCTGAGAAGGATGTTCAAGATGTCTGGCCAAACCTCTAAGACTTGGTTGAGGATCTGAGAACAACTAACCACAGCTCCTTTACTTCACATTCCCATCAACTTCTCCCGAAGTGAGAAGGAGACGCAGTCTTGGACCTCAGAGGCCCTCAGGAAAATAAAAATGTGCTAGAATCAAGCTGGGGCCAAAAACTGCCCACTAGTATCAATCTCCTGACTCAGGATGCAACACTTCTAACGGGTCGCATGGAGTTTTAGACAACAGACACCCACATGACCTGAGACCTACCCCACTGTAGAGAGCCAGCCTCTGACACAATTTGTGACGTTCTCCTATGCCTGCAGACAGGAGCCTAACTCGAATGTCCTCTGGGAGGCTCCCTACAACAGCAGATTGAGACTCATGCTGGGACCTGCAGCCAAGTGTGGGGCAGAGTTGCGGGGATGTTGTGGAAAAGATGGAAAGACCCGGAGGAGACAGAAACATCACAAGAGGAGCAACAGAGACAACTAACCCAGTCCCATAGGGGCTTACAGAGACTGAGACATCAACTAAGGAGCATGCATGGTCTGGACCAAGGCCCCCTGCACATATGTGGCTGATTGGCAGCTTGGTCTTCATATGGGTCACCTGGAGAATGAAGAAGAGAGCTGTTTCCAACATGGACTCTATTGCCTGTGTTTGGATCACTTCCCCCTGGCAGCTCTGCCTTGCCTGGCTTCAGAAGATGAGGATATGCTCAGTCCTGATGTGATTTGATGTGCTTGAGAAGGTTGGTGCTGGGGAGGGAAGCTCCCCTTTTCTGGGGGAAAGGGGAGAGGGGAAGGAGGAATGAGAGGAAGGGAGAAGTAGGAGGGGAGAAAGGAGGGGACACCTTTGAGATGTAAAGTAAATAAACTGAAAAACAATCATAGAAAATAAATAAATAAAAGATGCCTAGACAAATCAAGTGCTGTGAGTGAATCTGAAGCAGGCAGTTTGCATTTCTTATAAGATATACTATCATTTAAAAGTTAAGAAAGCTTTGGCCATGTTCTTTTAAAGTTTTCCAGATCTAAAACATCATAAAATAGGTTTCTACCCACTCTCAAAACCCAGAGGAGCTGTATATTGCCTTCTTTTGGGAGAGAATATACCTGAAACAAATGACTTTGCTCTTCCTCCCTCCACTGTTCTAGAGACAATGAACTGGTTCTTTACTGAGGGGTTTTATTTTGGTTATCAAGAACTAGCCACACACAAGGCATGATAGTAAGCATGGGAGGAGGGTATCGACTAAGTATATAAGACAGGCATAACCAAATAAGTAGAATTGAACTCTCTTCCCAGGATTGATGGACTACACTGGAACTAAGTCTCATGCAACCTAGAGATGTTTTCTTTGAGTCTAGGAAGGAGATGATTCAAACACTGACCTCCAGTAGACTAGTGGCTCTGGGAAATCCCAGTTGCCAAGAACAAACACGTCCAGGGTTATTGAACTCTACCCCACCATGAAAGGTCATCTATAAGGGAGGGAATACAAAAAGTCTTATATGTGTGCCTCCGAGCCTTCAGCTGGGCTCCATCCTCTCCCTCTGCAGCCTCGGAGAAGGCTGACAGTGATGCAAACTCAAAGTGAAGTGTGGTTTTGAAAAATCACATCCAATAACACTGTAACATGACCCATGGCTGTTTGAAACCCAGAGAGAGTTCTCAGGAGAGGAGAGTGGCCCCTTTCAGTCTTTGTAGTGGTGGAAGGAACTGCAAGAATCAGCTACATTTCCCTGTCTAGGCTCAGCTTGGCCCTCTCCATCCTCTCAGGGCTCATCTGGCCCAGCAGTTGTAGCAGACATGGCACAATCTGGAGGCAATAAAGTCCAAGTACGTCTATGCTTATCACCCCTCTCCCCACAAACATTCACACAAACATGGAAAAATCTGAGGAATCCGTTTTTAGTTGATCCTAGAAATGCCTTTGTTGCCAAACTTGAAGGGCCCATTTGATTTCTATCACTTTCTTAACTAGTTCTGAATTGCAACTCGGTGTTGCAGAAAAATGCACAGACTTTGGGCTTTTCCTCAGGCAAGTGGTTTCACTGCTACTCAGATTACTGGCCATGCAAAGAGTAGAAGGCAATTGAATGGGAGGCTCAAGATTGGAAGTGGGCCACCAGCAGGGCTATTTAGCACACAGTTCTTCAACATCATCTTCCATGTGATTGGTGACCTTAAAATTATACAACATGGTGCCTTTAGCTGTCACTCACAAGTTCAGGGACTGACTAAAAGTTCCCAGAAGGCAGAATTCTCTTGCCCTTGTATAAGACTTTCTTCTGAAATTCAAGCCATGAGGAGCCTGATGAAATCTTGAAACTCCATTATGAAAACCAGACAGTTTACAAAAACTCCAAGCTGCACAAGTGTAACATATGTGCAGAGGGCCTAGGTCAGTCCAGTGCAGGCTCCCTGATTGGTGGTCTTCTGTAACCGCTGAGGACTGCCAGTGGAGGGATGGGAACACAACCCAACCATAAATCCTCCAACCACAGTTTATCCCCCCTACAAGATACGTTGTGGTAAAGGTAATTCAGAAATTGTGAGAGTGGCCAGCCAATGACTGGTCCAACCTGAGACCTATGCCATGAGAGGGAACACAACCCTGACACTCTCTGGAGGGCCAGTTCCCAGAGACTGGATAGGCCAGGGACCTAGGGTAAATGATTCCTAATGATATTCTGCTATCTTCATAGATTGGTACCTAGCCCAGTTGGCATCGAAGAGGCTTCACCCAGAAACTTATGGTAACAGATCCAGAGGCCCACAGCCGAACATTAGGCAAAGCTTGGAGAATCCTGAGGAAGATAGGGAGGAAGATGGAGGGGTCAAGAACACCACTAGAAACACACACAGGATCAGCTAACCTGGGCTCATAGGGGCTCACAGAGACCGAACTGCCAAACAAGACCTTTAAATGTGGGGATCAAAGTCAGGTCCTTATGCTTGCAAGGCAAACACTTTATTTATAAACTTTATCTTCCCAGCCAAGTCATGTAAAACAGGACATTTCCTGAAAGAGGAAGAAATAAATACCAAAAATAAGATTTTGAAATTGTGAGTTAAATATCAGAGATAGGCACATGCAGAAAAAGTAGGCTTTTAAACATGAGAACCATAGTCATTTGAAATAAAAGCAAAGATTACAGAAGGGATAGGCAGGGCTCAAGGAGAAGTGAATGAGGAGCCAAACTGAAAAGTATCTTGTAACTCGGTTAATGAAGAGAGTAGCAAAGAGAAGAAAACCATAAAAGGTAGCTAGTACAAGGAAAGGATAGATTGGGACCCTCAAATGTACCTAATAGGAGCTCCATTAAGAGGAGAAAGGAAGAGGAATTTTCTAGATTTGAAAAAGACAAATTCTGAAGATTAGAAGAGTTTATAGAATCCCAAGTTAGATTCTTTCCGAGAGAGAGAGAGAGAGAGAAGAATACTGGGGAGACAGCTTGGTTGGTAAAGTGAGGATCTGGCTCTATGTCCCTAGCACCCACATAAACAGTCATTTCCAGTGGCACTTGCTGTAGTCATGAGGGAGGTGGAGACAGGTGGATACCTGGAGTTTGAGGACCAGTCAACCTAGTCAGTGAGGTCCAGCTTTAGTGAGAGAGCCTATCTCATATATAAATACATACATATATATATTGGAGAGAGATTGAAGAAAATACCCAATGTCACCTGGTCTTCCAACTCCCAAGTCTCCTACCACACTTTCAGTTTAACACCTAGTAGGAAGGCTTCCAGCACATTTGTGAGGGACTGTCTAGACTGAGATTAGTTTTTATGGTGGTCTGAATGAAAATGAGCCTCATAGACTCATAGGGAGTGGCATTAATGGGAGGTGTGGCCTTCTGGGAGTGGGTGTGGCCATTGGGAGGAAGTGTGTCATTGGGGGTGGGCTTGGAGGTTTCAGAAGCTCAAGCCAGGCCCAAAGGCAAATTTTCTCTTCCTGCTACTTGTCCATCCAGATGTAAAACTCTCAGCCACCTCTCCAACATAATGTCTGCCTACATGCCACCTATGTTCCCAGCCATGACAATAAGGAACTAAACCTCTGAACTATAAGTCAGCCCCAATTAAATGCTTTTCTTTTTTTAAGAGTTGTTGTGATCACGGTGTCTCTTCATAACAACGGAAACCCCTGTTTCAAGAGTTTGTGAGGCATTGTATTAATTAAGTAGTATGTGGAAAGAGCCATATTCACTAAGAGCAGAGTCACTTCCTGAGCAGTCGATCCTAGATTGAATGAAACGGAGAGGACGAGCTGAGCACAAGCAGGCGTTGTTCTCTATTTCTGGTGACTGATGTATAGCATGTGATCAGCTCCCTCCAGCTTCTGCTACTCTGAGTTTGCACTATGATGGACTGCAACCTGGAAATGTGCTCTAACAAGCCCTTTCTCCCTTATGTTTTTGTAGCATATTTTATCTCAGCAACAGGAAAATAAGCTAAAACGTGTACACATATGTACAAGTGCACCCATGTACATGTGCTGTGATGATTAACATTGATTTTTCAGCATCAGAGTGGATTTAGAGTCACTATGGAAACAGATATGTGGGCCTATCTGTGAGGGAGTTTCTAGCTTTGGTTAATTAAGGTATTACAACCTGCCCTAAATTTGGGAGCTCTCATTCCAAGGGCTAGGGCTAGACACCATCAAAGGCAAAAAGTCGTGTCAGACATTCATCACTCTCTGCTTCCTGAGATCAAGGCAATAAAACCAGCTGCCTCAGGTTCCTACAGCCATGCTGGGCTGTGTCTCTGGAACAGTGAACCACGGCAAACCTTGTGGGGGTCCCTGCAAACACTTACGGCCAGTAGAGGGATAATCTGCAAGAGAAGAGAAGGAAATCTAGTTCAACACAACTTAGTTAGCTAGACTGGGTCAAACTTCTAGAGTCTTATCCTAGGCATCTTATTTTTCCACATATTTACGTAAATTGTAGTTTCCTCATGACAAGTACCACCACAAAGGTGTGACTAATCAAAACTCTTCTGTAAAACACCTGTAACCTCTTCCACAATAATGAGTTCTATTGACTGGGAAGCAGTATTCAGAAGTCTAGGGAGGAGAGGGGTGGCTCAGGTGAAGCCTAGGTCTACAGAATAGCAAAGATCAGCAGGTTATAAAATATGTCCATCCCCAACTTTCTGGGTGGAACAGGTGTCAGTCATTTCCCTTGTGGAGAAAAGCCTGTGTGTTTTGGCATGTCTTCTTTCTCTAGTGCAATCTGTTAGCAAGGGCCTCATGCTCTCCACAAAACCTTTTCTTCTTTTTGTTGCTTCTGTTGGGTATCTTATCATAGCAACAAGACAAGTGAATATTACATATATAAGGTTTCTTTAGCATAGCAGTTATTGTGCCTGTCTGACACTAACACACCCTTCCTCTATGAAAAACAGAAATAAGCAAAACAGCAACACCCTAATAAGTTTTTAAATATTCCCTATAAGAGCTGTACTTTCCATAAGATTTCCTCTCAAAGCCACTAGCACATCCTACGAGTCTGTCCCTTACTATCTACACACTTTATCTACATAAAGCACACTTTATGACCATGAGTGGCAGGCCCCATTTCACATACCTTTCTCTGCTCTTGTCTCATCTATACAGTTCTCCCTGGCCACATATATTTCCACCATCAGTCCCCCATACTTTGTCTCTTTTCACTCACCACACATCACCCCTACATTGTGAAGCTTCACTTGACCACACATATTACGAGATTGTCGCCAGAGAGTTACTCCACCCTACTCAAACACGTGGATCCTCTTTGTATGTCACCATCTTGTCTTTACCCACAATCCACTGTCTCCGTCTAATGAAAAATGTTTCACATATCTTGACCTTCTGGACTGATCCAATGGCCATGAAGTTTAGGTAGCGAGAAGAAATATTTGGTTTCCTCCAAGACCCTATGCAAACATCCATCTGCCCACCTATCTAAGCTCTAGCAATGAGCATTCCCAAGTGACCCAATCTGCAGTCATTATTCGTGTTCCTTCAAGCATCCTCATCAAAAGCCAGTCCCTGGGGGAACAGCCACATCTAATTTCTCTAGCTACTAGCCAGGATAAGTACCTTAACAGACAGGCAGATCTATCTACAGACCAAGTTCTATGGAATTTGTAAGCATATGCCTCATGCCATCAAAGTTATAAAAAATAGATTTAGACCATTGGGATCCCCTCCTTTCCTTACTCAGAGCTGTGATTGCATTCCAGAAGGGGCTCAGGTAGAAGCAGCAGGTGATCATTCATTCTATTGCCAAGATAAGCTCATGGTCATCTCATCCATGATGTTGGATAATCAGAGGTCTCTATTAATTTTCCTCCTCCATCATTTTCTCTACTATGTCTCCCACAGGGAAAAGAAAAGAAAGAAAGGGAAGAAGAAGAGGGGAAAAGAAGGAAGGGAGGGAAGGGTAGAGGAGGAGGGGTTGGGGAGAGGAGAAAGAAAATGAAGTAGTTTGGCAAACCCAGGAGTCTGGCTCCCAAACCCAGGAGGCATTGGTAAATTTTCTCAAAATGTGTGCCATGATCTCAAAGCTTCAAATTGTCCTCAGTGTCTCACCAACCTTTTAAATTTCTATCTTTGTCAGCTTTGATTTCTTTTCTTTCCTATTCAAGATGCTCTCCACAGATTACAAAAGGATAAACCCATATCTCTTGCAATTCTCCCTCCTAGCTCATTTGTCTATGGTGCTATTACTTCTTTTCTCCATCGTATTGTATGGACCAGCACTGTTATGCCTTAGTTAACTTTTGAGAACACATGAGCTCTCTTCTATTTTGTTAAGATTGCCATTTAAAGAAATTGCTTTTCCTCTGAGATTGGTTTGATCCAAGTCCGCAAACTCTAAGACTATCTACATTTCAATTGCTTGTGTAAACGCTTTCTTGCCTCCTTTGAAAATCCTCCTGCCTGCTTGATATTTGGAAGACTATTTTTGGATTTTTTTTTTTGTGGTTAGGTAATTTTAGGTCCCACTTTTTCTGGTTATTTCTAATTTTATTGTTTGGAGCATAGATCATAGTGCAGAAAGTGGATTTTTGTTTATTTGCTTGCTTGCTTTGTTCTTTTGGCATGCTTTGAAAACTTGCTGGCTGCCTAGAAGTTTCCACTGAGCACACTTAATCCTTTGTAGCTTCCCTTGCTTAGACATCTCCAGCCTTTACTTTGTGCTGCTGGCAAGGACTATCCTCTCTGTGGGTTTGTCCCACTGAATAAGCTTTTTGCTGAAAGGGGTGGGACAACCTCAGATGACAAAGAAGCAGCAGCAGCAGCAGCAGCAGCAGCAGTAAAGGATGCAAGCACTGGACACAGAGAGACCACGATGACGATGGCTGAAGATGGTGAAATGGAGGGGCTCAGCCTTACAGCCTGGAGCCATGGCTCAGCTAAGATGTGAGAACTGTTTTTCTCTGCTGCAACAGAGTGTCTCCACTGGGCAATTTATAAGGAAAAGAAGTTTGGGCCAGTGAAAGGGCTCAGTAGGTAAAGGCACTTGCCACCAAGTTTCACAATCTAAGTTCAAGAGAGCCCAGGACCCACACAGTGGAGAAAACTGACTCCCACAAATGGTTCTCTATCCTCCACATGTGGCAATATCAATGTACACATACACACACAGATACACACACACACTCA
Source organism: Meriones unguiculatus (assembly GCF_030254825.1). Classification (NCBI taxonomy): domain Eukaryota; kingdom Metazoa; phylum Chordata; class Mammalia; order Rodentia; family Muridae; genus Meriones; species Meriones unguiculatus. The sequence continues at coordinate 11,566,979 of NC_083357.1, read as the reverse complement.
GACAGCCACACACATACACACACAGATACAGGCAAATACACATACATATATACACACAGATACAAACGGATAGACAGACGCACTCACACAACATACACACATATACACACACAGAGACAGACATATACATACACACATTCACACACATACACACACAGAGACAGACACACACATACAGACAGACACACACACAAATACACACACATACACAGAGACGTAGATACACACACACTGAATAAACATACACATTTAAAAGTAGAAGTTGATTTCGTTTACGGTTCTGGAGGTTAGAAAATCTTTGAGCATGGATCTGGCATGTGGCGTGAGACTTCCTGCTGTGATGGAAAGTAGAAAGAAAAGAGGGTGATTGAGCAAGGGAGGGTTGAACTCTTTTTTTGTTGTTTTTTGTCTAAACCAAATCTATTTTAGAGACAACTAACTTACTCCTGAGATCAGGACATTCATTGGTGAGGGAAACAACCTTCTATCTTGATGTCCCGTTGTAAGGCTCTACCTCCCAATGCTGTTAGACTGGAGATTACGTTTCCAGCACAGGAACTTTGGTAAACCATAGAACGAATGTGCAGAATATAGCAGAGTTCAGCCTGTTGAGACACAGCCAGCGAAAGCTTTTCAGAAAGCTTCGACTCACTGGAGACAGACAAGGCCACAAGCATCTAGGCGTTGACTAGGTGCACATGTGCCTTGGTTAGGGGTTTCTACTCTTATGATAAAATACCATGACCTTGAACAACTTGGGGAGGACAGGGTTTATTTTAGTTTGCAACTCTCAGGTCCTACTGCATTGCCAAAAGAAGTCAGAGCAGGAAGTCAAGACAGGAACCTGGAGCTAGGAATCAATGCAGAGGCCGGGCAGAGAGCCCTGTTTACTGGTTTGCTCAGACTACTTATTATATATCCCAGGATCACCTGCCCAGGGCTGGCACCACCCTCAGTGGGCTGGGCCCTCACATATGAATCACTAATTAGGGAAGTGAGCTCTGCTTGCTCATAGGCCAGTCAGGTAGGAACACTTTCTCAGCTGAGGCTCTTCTTTCCAAAATGACTGTTGCTTGTGTCAAGTTGACAAAGACCCAGCCAACACAACATCCTCTCATATTTTCCCATGTATTTTTGAATCTGATTATTCAGCACAGAGGTCTGTTAGCCTTCAGCACTCCATGTTTCAACCCTATCCTGGACCCCCTGGGGAAGCAGACCCCAAAGTTTTCAATATCTTTGGAGTCTCATGAACTCCTCTAATGAAGAAATGTTGTTCCATTTCTGTTTTCAAATTCCAAGTTTACAAAGGCTTTGGTGGCATGCTAGACAGAAGACATGGTATGCCATTATCTGCTCTGTCACCCCTAGCCTCCTTAAGCAAGCAATGAATTATGCCACTCAGGATGCTCATGAGCCCAAATGAAGACAGACAAAGAATGGAAGAACATGAGGTATCCACAAGATTGGGAACGGTGAGAGGAGTTTTCATCCACCATCAGCCTTCCATATGACAGATATCCAGAGTCAGCAGAAATACAGACAGGAAACCCATGCAACCACTTGAAAGTGTTCTTTAGTCTGGAAGAACTAGACTTCCAAGGAAGAAGGGTGACCCTCTCAGCTCTTATGTCCAAATAGCCAAGCATGCTGAGAAAGGACCACTTCCAGTGAAAAGGTATGCTGGAGTGGGGGGTGAGGGTGGGGCTTGCCTGTTCAGCCTTCCTCTGCCCATCTCCTTCCAGTGCCCTACGAAGGTCAAGGTAGGGGCATTTAGAAAGTTTGATGTACGCTACTTTGGGTCATATCAGAGACCACTGCTGTGTTCCACTGCTCCCAACTGCACTTCTCCTCTCAAGCTACAGCAATGTTTATGTAAAAGAAGAGGCCCTTCCTGTACAACTGGAGGCCTAACTCTGAATCTAGAGCCAACCTAATACCTGTCAAGCTTCCCAAAAGCCCCAATAGTGCCCATAGTCACCACCCTGTGCTTAGCCGTCACTTGTAAGTTCAACATCCCTAAGTTAGCATGATGAGAATTTCCTACTGCCTAATGACAGTTGTTTTGCATATATTATCTCAAATATTTGGAAGACTCCTTCTCTCCCCTCACTGTCGTCTGATCAGCATTTATGAGATCGAACTGCAAATCTTTCTCAGCTGGTTGCCCTGTTCCCCAGGTCCAGCTAATGAAAAATTTTCTCTTTCAGGAGCCATAAGAGAAGATCTTAGCCGGGTGTGCTGGTGCACACCTATAATCCCAGCACTCTGGGAAGCAGAGGCAGGCAGATCGCTGTGAGTTCAAGGCCAGCCTGGTCTACAAAGCAAGTCCAGGACAGCTAAGTCTCAAACAACAACAACAACAAAAAAAAAAAAACAACCTTAATAACTCCAAACACAAATGAGATCTTACTGCAATTTCCTCAGGTGATTTAGAAATGGATAAATGATTTAGAGTAGTCTGAAGACTTAAACCACAGAGTTCCTGGGACCACACTAAAAGGGGCAAGTGACAAGGAAAGGCTGGACTCACTTCCACATCAAAAACCTACTCTTGTTTTTTTTTTTTCATATTTACTTTCTCTCTTTCTCTCCTTCTCTCGCTCTGTGTGTGTGTGTGTGTGTGTGTGTGCGTGTGTGTGTGTGCATGCGTGCGCGCGCATTCATAACTGAATGCACACTTGTGCTACAGCATATATGTAGAATTCAGAACTTGTGGGAGCTGGTTTCTCTCTTCTACCACGTGGGTCCTGGTGAATTCATGTTGTCAGGCTCTCCAGAAAGCACCTCTACCCACTGATCCATCTCACTGGCAGATCCACTCTTGAGATGACTCACCCACTTCCAAGCAAAGACATTAATCCATTTGTGCCAAGAACTGTTTCCATAAGTAAATGAAAGTAAAGGGGTGTTGGGCTTCATTTTGTCTGCCTTTTAACAATTTTTTTTAAGATTTATTTATTTTATTATGTATATAATATTCTGCCTGCATGTACACCTGAATGCCAGAAAAGGGCACCATATTTCATTATAGATGGTTATGAGCCACCATGTGGTTGCTGGGAATTGAAGTCAGGACTTCTGAAAGAGCAAGCAGTGCTCTTAACCTCTGAGCCTTCTCTACAGGCCCTTTTAACAAATATTTAACTGAGTTCTAACTCTACTAAATAGTCTCTTATGGTTGCAACAGGGAACAACATAGACAAGCCCTCAGAGTCATCAGTCTTGTAGACCAGAAACTTTTATTCTCACATGAAGACTAGAAGGAGGAGGCAGCTCAAATGGGGGAATGAAAGCAGAGCCAAGTCCAAGGCAGTTATTCAGAAAACCCAAGGCAGCAATCAACAACTCTGCCACCTCTGAGCAAGCTCCCTGCTGTACCTCCTGCATCCTTCTCCACCTCAGCTCTCTAGTCTCTTTCCTGAGAAAGTGTCTGCCATTCATTTGCACACTTCAAATGTGTCTGAGGATCCCCTCAGCAATGCCAAGACATCTGTAGTGCTAGGTGCTACAAGTCAAAGACACTGCCCTGCCCAGCCTTGACTTCTAATCCAGTTCTCAGGCCATCTAGAAACATGAAGCCAGAGAGATGTTCTGGGATGGTAGATTCACTGGGGACACCAAAGGCAGTGTGCCTACATGGAATTATGTTGGTAATGAGACCCTGGAGACGACGTCTTGAATCAAGAAACTGATGACTCTTTGTCAAGTGTTTCATCAAATGAACGTGAAATCTGAAATAATAAACAATAAACATATCACCAAAGAAGGCCAAGTCTCATTGTTGAAATCCCTCTGAAATCCCTCAGGGCTTCTGGCCTTTCTCGATGTTTGAGGATTCACATTTGTCAATGGAAGTTCAGGGCAATTTTGTCCAGAAAAAAGAGCTTTGAAATATTCAACTCCTCTTGCAGAACTTCAATGACTTGAAGATGAATGGATGGGAAGTCCCAGGCTTGCGTTTCCGCTGATGTGGAACAAAGTTGAAAATTTCAGAAGAGGCCCTTTGAGAAAGGTTTTTGCTGAATCTAACACTCCAGTTTTTCCAGATCAGTCTTGGAAACACCATGGCCCGTGGCCAGTAGACCCTGAGCTTCTTAACTTCATTTTTAGTAGATCAAGGTTATGCTATTTATACTATCTGCCATGCCTTTCTTGAGCCAAACATCCCCTAGAATCTACAGGACAGAAGAAGGCAAAGCCTCATTTTGTGTCTGCCCTTTGAGTGGATTACTTTAGGGGCATTTGGCTTCTAGAATTAGTCCAGGATCAGAAAGGGGCTAGAGGTTGATGGGTGCAACTGAGCCGGGGAATATGGCAGAATCCATGGCCAGCTAGCTCTGCCTCTTTCTGGACTGAAGCTGTTGTTGAGTCCAGATGCACCTGTACCATCTCTTTGGAAACTTCTAGAACTCAGTCTTGCAGTATCACTACTACAGGACAGTCCAGACAATCATCTATCAAGATCAGCTTCTTTTGCACGTTTCTGGAAGCCAGGACAACCAAAAACCAGGTGCGAGCATCTGGCAAGGGCTTTCTTGCTGTGTCAGCCCATGACATGGGCGAAAGGAAGAGCAACAGGAAAGCAAGCACAGGCCGACCTACCTGAATTTCTTAACAACGTCATTCCTGTGACAGGAAACCCATTTCCAGGGTAGCCACATTAAGCCACGCTCGATGGAAGACCTAGTCACCCCCTTTAAAGCTCTCGTCTCTCAACATGGGCACACCAGGAACGAGGTTTCAAACATATGGTCTTTGGGGATCACATCCAAACCACAGCAAACTCTTTGTAGAAATGAATTCTATCTCATTACAAACAAAGAAACCAAGGCCCCGGGCAGTGAGGGATTCTCCAATGAGAGACTTCCAGTCCTGAAGCTACACACACATCTACAGAGGGAAGAGGGAAGCTGTTGACACCAGGTCAGAAGCAAGGAGCCTGGGAATGCTGCCTGGGAATGCTGGGAGAAGGATCACATGGATTGGAGTCAGATCGCAGCCCCACACAGTTCAAACTGCGTGGTCTTGACCATTAAATTAATGGCCCCCTTCCACTTCAGTGGACCAGAAGAAGAAATACGTGTTGAGTTTATACGGAGATTAAAGGAGACAGAAGACACAAAGCAGATGTGCCCTCATGATGGTGGTCCATCACACTGAGGACACCTGCTCAGGCGCCCATCCCCTAGGAAGCTTTACACTCAGGCTTTCCCGCCTGATACAAGCAACAGTTACATTACTGTGAGTTCAGTTTCCAATGTACAAGAAAAACTGAATCTCTGGCGAGTTTATAGTTTCCTTGTGGCATTAGCCTCTGATTAAGTGTATATAAAAAGCACACAGTCTTGACCACAAACAGCCTCTGTAAACCAGTTCATATATTCCAAGAGACAGAGGCATGATTGAAAGGCTTGCTAAGAAAAACCACACTCTGAAAAGAATAGTCAAAAACTCAGCTCTGCTGAGAAAACGGAGATAGAGTGTACAGGAAAAACTTAGAGGCTGCTTGGGACGGGGTTTGGTTCTCCCCGGCAGGCAGTGACCTAGGAGTCCCATCAGAACAATGGGCCATCGACAGCCAGGAGGTTGGTTGAGGAGGTTCACAGCAGCAGGGAGTTGAGACTCTTGGCCTGAGACACTCACGTGGGGGTCCAGCGATCCTGCAGGAAGCTAGTCACAGGAAGTGTCAGCAAATGTGACATTTACAGATGTGCTTTTGAGGTGCTGGGGAATCATAGATGCAGGAGAAGAACACATTTGGAACAAAAAAAAAAAAATCCTCATTTTGATGCCAATTTCAAGAGCCAGAGGAATCCGTGAAGTATGGAGGAGAATTCCAGCTTCTATCTCCTCCATGCATATGAATGCTAAATAAAGCCGAGTGTCATGCTAGGTGAGGGGAGCCGTGTGTTGGGTATGTGTTTCTCAGCTCGTAAGCCACACGACAAGCTGTATTGACAGTGGGTGCTGTTTTCTGTGGCTACAGTCAAGTACATGAGACAAAATAATTTATTTTTAAAATATTTCTTTTTTTTCATAAAACATCAGTAAGATATTTTAATGAAGAAAAACAAAAAACAACCTCAGTCTCATGTTTCTATCCAAAGACACTCAAGACTAATTTTTCTCTGTCCATCCCTTCTAACTGCAACTTTATTTGTGACCATTAATAAAGGCCAGTTTAAAGATTAAAAAAAAAGTTTAAACCTCACGTTTTATATACTAGTATCTGGCTATTAGTATTTTACAGAAACCATGGCTCTTGGTGACTACATATATATTTTTGTGACTTTTTTTTTAAACTAAGTGCTGTTTCAACATTACAATCATTTTTAGAGTTATTGTAATCAATGTGAATATCATGTTTTCTTAAATCTGTTCTGAGCCTAGTGTTTGCTTTGTGAACATATGTGTTTCGTATATATTCTGTATAGTTACACTGTACTGAAATAGTAGCTTGTTTGATATGAGAAAAGTATGTATTGAGTACCTTTTTGTTAGTCTGGTTGCTTAATCTTTTTAAAAAACGTTTCTTGCTGCTTCCTAACACAGTCGAGAGCATCACACAGTGAAACAGAGAAAATTGGATCTTTCTTCCTCTGTTTATAAAGTTATTAATGCCACCATAGTGATCCATATTCCAGACATCGTTTAATCCTAATTCCTTCTATGCAAAGGCCCTACATCCAAACACCATCTAAGTGAATGTGGGGACTAGATTTTCAACCCTTGGACTTTTTTTTTATTTTTCAATGCAGTTTATTCAGGAACCTTGAACAATCCTCAGACCCTGGGGAAAGCCAGCCCACAGCTTAAATAGCCTCTGGGTAGCCAACCCCAGCATGCCACGTGGGCAATGCAGATAGGTCCACATACATGGAAGCAAGCCAGATCCTCAGCCTTAGCCAAATATGGAGTTGTTTGTGACAGAGAGCACTCACCATCGGGAAGGTGGAAGGCGGAAACCAGCTCCATCTTTAAGGCGCAGCATTACGCAGCTCTCTACAGTTCCCCCTTTTTGTTTTAGACGCATCAGGCAAGAGTAGAGGTCTTATCTCTGATATTAGAAATAAATTGGGACTTTGTACCGATGTTCATTTAGTTGTCATCCACCCAAAGAGCATCAGACCCGTCTGATACCTTTTTCTCAGAGGCGGGACCTGGGGCATCAACCCTTGGACTTTTGAGGGGACACTTTCAAATTGTATTAGAGACCTTGTACTCTTATACTGGAAGTGTGTTTAAGTGAATATATATACATACTTTTTTTTCCTGAGGCATTTGTACATTTTATCCATCAGTCCAGCAGCTTTGCTGTATCACATCATTTCCCCATGCAAATGGGGAAGTGAGTTCACAGTGAGGAGACTCTTCCCCTTCCCTGAGGTCAACAGCTAGTGAAGAAGGGAGCAAGTCAGTGGGTACATGAGACTCCTGGAAGTCAGGTGTGTCCCTTGAAAGGGCTTCATAGCTTAGTCAAAGAACACAGAGTCAGATGTGTTGAGTGGGCTCTGGGTCACTGTGCCTCAATGAATCATAAGTCAATGAATCCATACAATCCTCCTCAGGTAAGCTGTGGGGCAGAAAGCCCCCACCCAGGTGACAGGCACAGGATTCACTCTTTCTATGACTACCTCCTGCTCCTCCAACTGTAGAAAGCACCCAGAAAACCAGGGCAAAAGCAGAAGTTTGTGCAAACTCCCTGGCACATCCAAAACCTCTCCCTGAACTTAAACTTCCCCCAACAACCTGATAAGCTGTGACCTTTAGTCGGCACCATCTGCTCCTCAGCTCTTACTTCATCTCCATGTCTGACCCAGAGGTAAGCAACCCAGCATCGCCTGAGGCTCTTTAGGCATGCAGCAGCCACCCAACCCTCTACCCCAGGTCCATGCAAAGCTGATGCTTTGGCCCCATGGGAAATTTGTGAGCAGAGTAAAGTAAGAGGGGCCCCACTCAGCTGGCCCCAGGAAATAGAATGACCATTTTGTCCCCTGGGACAGTTCTCATCTGTGCCTCCCAGGCTTATCTTCTCTTTCTTAGTTAGGAGAGGGCATAGATTCAAGCTCTAGGAGACCTGACAAAGGCCAAAGAAGCTGTCTGACTTTGGTACAGCTGTTTCTTGCCTTGTACAAGGAATGGCAATGGAGTCCATGCACTAGGGGTCTTGAGAGATGAAATCCAGTACAGGGCCTGACAAGCAGCCAGCACATCAATGTCAACTGGGCATCTGTTTTGCTGACATATGCCACTTGGTTAGACTAACAGCAAACCATACTGTGGATCTCTAAAAGGATTTTATAACCTCTGCTCTGAATTAAGGCTTCACCCAAGGTTTTTGTTTTTTTGTTTTTGTTTTTGTTTTTGTTTTTTTTTTTAACTCAGTGGGCTTTTTGCCCAACTGCCAAGACTGTGAGGAAACTTATATGAACCAACCAGAAGCTGTGTTGCCTCATGTACTTCCTGTGCTTACATGCATTCTTGGAGCTGCTCATTGAGGAGTAGCAAGAGGGGAATTCGCTGTATACAGGCTTCTGAAATTCAAAGCCAATAAATATGCAGCCTTGATCTTCATGATCCAGTTCATGATGGAGAACTATGATGCTCTAGATAAAGAAAACCCTATATTCCATGGAGAAGAAGAGTTTCCCATATAATAAGGATGATGGCTTATTATATGGCGATGAGGCTACACTGAGGTGTGGTTTTCCAGAGCTGAATAGGAAGGTTATACAGCCATGTCACTGTCTGTGGCCACACCACATCTTATTTTCAGCTAAGAAAACCCAGACATTATATGTGACAAAATGAGCAGAACTCTAAACTGTTGGAAGTTTTCAACACAAAGGAGAAAAGTGTTGCATTCAAGCAAACAAACAAACAAAAAAAGTAGCTATTACAGGAGGAAGAAAAGCTGATGTGCTGATTGAAATAAGCTAGTCACAGTGTTTATGGTACTGGAAGGCACTTTTCACAATACCGGAGGAAAATGATAATCATCAATAGCACCCAGACACAAATTCTGCAACCTACAACAGTGACTTGCCTGCAAGACATGCTGGTGCAAGAGTGCCACAAATGTTATGGGAGTAGCCAATCACTTTTAAAAGATGTACTTAAGTTCCACTCCTTGAGATGGACTCCATACCTGACATTGTTAAAGTGGCCAAGAACCTGACATTAGACAGATCACAGGCTTAGTGTAAAACCTGCTACCATTATTCTTCTAAAGGAACATAGCATTGATCTGACTCCTGATAACATACTGCTATACCCACCCTTCAGTGCCTCACTTAGGCCTCATCAGAGAACCCTCTTCTTGCAGTAGATGGGAATTAAAGAGACTCACAGCAGGTCAATGTGCAGAGCGTGGGAGGCTTTGGAGAATTAAATCCTAAATGGAATGTATCATTTAGAAATGTCAGATGCTACACTCTTAAAATTTCATCAGCATGGCTGCCTAAACATGACCTGAACAAGGAGGACACTGATGGACATGCTAACGTGGAAGAGAGGAGAAGCCAACTAAGATAGGTTGAGAGTGGGAGAAATGGTCTTCCCCAGGAAGAGCTCACCAACTGGTTATCCAGTATCAAGGGGTCAGTCCTGAAAACATACACGCATACATACATACATACATACATACATGCATACATACATACATACACACACTCATATATAATACTGTATGGACTGAACAAGTTGTTTTTATGCGTTTAGGGAATATGTGTTACATATACATTTAACAACAATTTAAAAAATTGAAAAGAGCAAAGAGGGTACATGAGAGGGTTTTGAGAGAGGAAATGGAGTGGAAAAGTGATACAATTATATTATAATCTCAAAAGAATTTAAAAATGGTATTATACCACAAACACATTAAGCCTTTTCAGGAATGTTGGTGCTATAGGCAGACATGCTGTTATCATTATTTTTCCAACTTGGCTGTCAACAGTTAGACAGAGTGTCTAACTCTGGTCATTAATGCCAGAATTCTGAGTGAGGCTTATTCAACATTAAAGGTGCTTATTTGCCAGCCAGTAAGGACCGGGCTTGGCATCTCCTTGTATTGACTAGTCTGTTACTGAATGCTCTTGGCTCAAAGGAGAACTTCCTAGTCACAAGGCCAGTCTCGCCTGCACATCGTTCAGATGTATCATTTCTGGAAGGAGGGGAAGTTTGGTCAAATCCCCAGTGTCATAACAGGGGACCGAGCAATCTCTTCTCCCAAATAATTCCTGTTCAAATTTCTAAAAGCAGATCCCTGTGAGAATCACTTCCCAGAGCCTCCACCAAACTGCCTTCTCACTGCTCACCACGGCACCCCTGAGAATGGAGATTACCTCAAAAGTTTCACTTTCTTTTTTTAAGTGAGGGGACATGGTAGCCCAAGGCCGAGGGTGTCTGGCTCCATTTCCACCACTTTATGATATTAGCCATGTGTTCTTCTTCCCATCCCGGGCAGCCACCCGCCTGCTTCCTGTCGCTGCACATCAGTTTACATTTTTTTTTACAGTTTCCTATAAATGCATGGCTCTCCCCTCAGTACATTATTTTAAGATTCATTCATGTTACTGCATGTATCAGCAATTCTGTCTTTTTATACTGGTCATATATTATGTTTTAATGCATGAGATACATGTAATGTTTTACATGCCCCCGGAAATCCAGAGTGTACTGTGTAGGAAACATTCTAAGCACAACATAACTTTTTACTACTGTTCTGTATAACCATGAACATGTCACTGCACCTCCCATCATCTTGGGCCTCTCTTCTGCAGATGGGAGCCATAACAGTACCTGACAGGCAACATTAAGCAATGTTTGAGTTTGAGATGAGCAGGCCCCAGGCTTGTTTGTCTCTGCACATTTGATCAACTCCTGGAAGCTCCGACTGTTGGCTCTGGCCCCATGAGAAGCTGAGGGGTGATAAATGTCATGTCACCACTGTCTCAGTGTAAAACCCTTTAGACAGGCAGGCTTTTAAAAAAATGTCTTTCTTCTCATATGTGGTGTACATGTTTTTGTATGCGTGTGTTTACATTTACATGTGTTTGGAGACATACCAAGAGTCTTCTTTGATTGCTCCTCAATGTATATGTTGAGTCAGGACCTCTCAGTTGAACTCAGAGTTTACCAATACAGTTAATCTGGTTATCCAGCTGGCTTCCATGATCCCCTTTATTTACTTTCCAAGAACTGGATTACAGGGGTCCCCACACCTACCCAACATTTATGTGGGTTCTGGTGTTCCGAAACCCTGTTCTCACATTTGAGCAACAGGCAGTTTAACCAGCTTCCCAAGTTCTTAAAAAAAAAAAAAAAAAAAAAAAAAAAACTATTTCAGAAAAGCTACTAAGCATGAACATAAATTATCATGTGAAACAATACTAAAATCACCTTTAGCCAAAAAAAAAAAAAAAAAAAACAAATTCATTTGTGTAAATGTTTTGAATAATTTTTTTGAGACAAAGTTTTGCTTTGGCACCAAGACTGGGCTCAAACTCTCAATTCTCCTGCCTCAACTCCCAAGTGCTGGGATTACAAGTATCTGCTACCATGTCCAGATGAATAATTTTAACTGGCCAAAGATCTGTATCAATTTCTTGGAGGAGCACAACCACAAGTGAATGCTCAAAACAAATTGTTTTTGCTGAATGAAGAAATTCACGTGCCAGGAACTTAGTTGTTCTTTACCCCAAGAAAGGAATGTGTCCTTGTGGTTTTGTTCCCCTCTGCCCACTCCAAAAGAACTGAAAATGCCATCTCATTGCAATGTCAAGACCGCCATGACAGGAGGAGTTCCTGCTATCTTGACTGTACTGATGAAGAAAACGTGTCTCAGAAAGTCCAAGGTATCCCAGAACAAACTGGTTCACAGTGTAGTTGCCTGCTCAGAAACTCACTCTGCCATCCATGGTACAGCAACCGCCTCCTCCAAAGAGACCAGGAAGTGAGAAACAGCCCAAAATGACATCCCAGGGAACTTAGACACAGAGGTATCCTATTACCCATGTCTTTATAGTGGTCCCTTCCCTCTAGCCTCTTCTGACTTCGCGGATCATGGTACCATGGACTATGGTACACTCTTTCAACCTCCTTCTGCATTTTGGGAACTGAGTTTTAGTGTTAATATTAGAGAGGAACATTTAGAGACGAGGATGTCTGCTCACTCGGAGCCTCTTTTGTCTCTGAAGGATGCTGAAAGGTGAAAATCAAATATCACCAAAGATTGTCAACCAAGAGAAGAGGGAAGTTAACAGTATGCTTGTTCAGCTAGGGGTCACTTAGTTGGGACTGCTGTGACAAAATGTCATCAACTGGGTGGCTGAGAAACAGCAAACCTTTCTTTAGAGAATCTGCTGGGGTGGGGGGAAATCAAAGTGTGATGGTGCTTAGCAAAGAAAATTTTGGAAAAGTTTTTAGAATAAAAGACAAGTGAACAGTAAAGTGGCTTTCAGGGAAAATTGGGACTTATAGGGACTTTGAGCTGCCCAATGGCCTATGAAAGAATCATCTCGGCTCCTAATATCAGAGTTGTACATATCATTGATGAGCTGCTGATCCTGGCTTCTTTTCGGGGAGGGGTAGTCTGACCCCATGAGTGCAGGTTCTGTCCTTAGAGGTATCCTAAGTTTCCAGGTTGATGGTCCTGAGCACCATAGTCAGGCTGGATGGGTAGTGAAAGAAAATAACTTTGCAAGCTTTGGCAGTGAAGGCCTTGAAAATATGAATTGACAGCTTTGTAACTTGCTCCTTTGCAATCTCTGCCCCATCTGGGAGGCTCTAAGCTTGAGCCTAATGACTATCCAGAAGGTATTTAGGTGACATGCTGCACAGGGGTAAAACTGGAGGACACTCTTCCCAAGAGCCTAGGGACTTCAAGAGGAGGGTCAGCTCTCAAGAGGGGAAGAAGAAACCACGTGTATCTGAGAAACAGTGTCAGAGCCTGCTCTGGTGGCCTAAAGGTATCATCCTCAGTGCCTCATGAATATACATAATGAAGAAACAGGAAGACATATGATATGGCTTCTGACAGAAGCATCCCCAGACCACACAATGACCATCACCTTTATCCATAAACCCTGCTGACAAAAGAAATGAGGAAACATAGTCTTTCTCAACTCAATGACCTGCCAAATGAAGCAAGGATATGGTTAGTAGACAAGAAGGATCAATGGACTTGGCAACCAGGCATGCTCGTAATTTCAGAAGCCTGAGTCAGAAAGATATCAAATTCAAGGCCAGTATGGGCTACATAGTTTCTCAAACCAAAACTACAATAATAGAAGAGACACAGAGAGCAGCTGATACTGGACAGAGGACTACTCAGAGTAACCTCTGCCTCCATCCTTCTCTCAGCTGCCATGCGCTCACACGTTTGTCTCTGCTATGGGACACTGCCACTCCTCCTACAGGGACATGCCCCATGCTGACCCTAAAACGCCTGACCCACATATAGCATCCATTTAGGCCTATGATCTACAGCCTCCCTCAGACACCAATGTAGCTCCCATAACAAAGAGCTATAGCCTGAAGACAAGTGACCTGCTATGCACCCTCCATTAAGCTCAGGAATTGCACAGCCCCAGTTAAAACTCTTGTGAGCTCTGAAGTGCTGCCCTGCAGAGCAATGGCCAAATCTTGCTTGCTGGCAGCAGCATATCCTGCCGAGCTATGAACTGAATTCCAGGCTAATCATAAGGCAGGAGCTCCCTTGTTGCCTAGCAGTCCCTCCTCCATAGTCTCCTCTGAAATAAAGAGACCCCTTTCATTCAGGGAAACTACACACCTCTTATTGAGTTTGGGGTCCTGATTTTAAGGGCAAAGGACCCCAACATTCTGTTCATTTGTAGAAGCCTATGCTCTTGAGATATAGGTTGGGTCCAAATTCTCCTCTTACCTCTGACCACTGGGCCTCTGTCCAGGCTTCCTGGCACTGGCAAGGCTGGCATTAGACATGCAATGTGATATGGGGCTGAGCCATGTGAAATTGCTGTTTTGTAAGCCAAAAATGGTCAAATGGCAATAATTTCTCTGTATTCAGCCTAACACAAATGTTAGTTATTACTGAGGCTGGCTTCATTGGAAACTGGATTTGACACGAGGAGCAAATACATGTGAAATATTTAGACAGTGGCTTACACATTGCAAACACTCAATAAATACTGCTTGTTGATTGGTATTGTCACCAAATATGTGACATTAACAAATCGTAGTTATTATGTAAAGTTTAGCTGGAACTGGTGAAAGGTATTTGAGGATTGTTGATATTTCCTCTCTGCTGGCCAGGAGTAAGCAGTGCCATGTTCAGGGTTACATTGTCTATTGGGATGGTCAACTCAGACTCCATTTATCTGACTTGGTCACATTTTTCTAATTCATTCTGGCTGGATATAATTCACTAGGGCTAATTTTTAAAGGTTGAATCATAATCTTGGGAGAGAGGCCCAAGTGTTAGTGTGATTTGAATTTAGGAAAAGACTTAAGACCTGCTGTTCTGGCTGACACGAAGAAGGGATACAATTCTTCTGTGAGGTCTATTGTTGCTGGTGGGAGGCAGAGATTCACTGCCCAAGATGTCCAGGTGGGCCGAGCTGGACAGGAGTGGATGATCCCTGAATAAGGTAGCAGGCATGTTGCTCTGGGCTCTGCTCCGGGGTTGAGAGAGGCTGTCATGGAAGGGGCCATGCGCTCCTGCTGTGAGGGGATGAAGCTGCTCAGCAGGCGCTGTTAGTACCTGAGGGGAGACTGGGGTTATGTAGTATTCACGTGTGAATACCTCCTCTACTGCTAATGGCATTGGGATTGTTTCCAGTTTGGACATGTGCATCAAGCTAATGTTCTGACCATCTTTTGTAGATATGAGTAGCTTCTCTCATACTAGTGTAACTTCATATATTTCATTTTCCAATGTGCTGTGCTTTAATGTGATGGCTAACGTTGACTCAAGAATCACCAGAGAGTCATGGCTCTGGGCATCTGCAGCAATTATCTACATTGTGATCATTGGAATGGGAAGAACCACCCCAAGTATAGGCTGCACTGCTTCGTAGGCTGGGATCCCGGGCAGAATAAGAAGGAGAAAGCCAGCAGAGCACAAGGATTATTTACAAGAAACGGTTCTCTGCTGCTTTACTGTGGATGTCATGGGATCAGCTGCCTCACTTTGTACTACCATGACATTCTCACCATAATAGATAGCACCCTCAAACTGTGCTCCAAAATAAAACATTTCTTAAATTGCTTTTTATTACAGGATATTTGATAACACTGTGAACCCCAAGATTGTGTCCTGGAAAAACCTGTTTCTTGTTGTGGTATGGCTTAGCCCTAAAATACAAGAGTTTTCTGTTTATTATAAACAGGATTATATAAAATTAACCATAGGCCAAGAGGAAGAGCAAGCAACCAATTGACAGGGATGAACATAGGAAAAAAATATAACAACAACAAAGAGAGTTAGAGGAAGTACAGAGGATGAATAGAGAGATGAACATGAAGTAGGAAGGAAAGAGATTCAGTTTGAAGGGTTTTTAAGACAGTATGGAGAAGGGTTTTTTCCCCCCTCTGGGAAGCTGGCTGAGAAAGAAGATCAGCTGTGTGCTTTCTCTGCCTCTCTGAACTAGCAGGCTTTCACTGCAATATCTGGGTCTCAAGTCTTTATTTGTAAAATTGAACAACTGGAATTTTGTTAAAAACAACAGCTTTTCTCAGGATATTTTGTCAAAGTAGTACAAAAAGTAACTTAAAGCACTTAAGTTGTCAAAAATATGACCAGTGGAATCACCCATGAAAAGTAAGTCCTAAATATTTTTGACAATTCTCCGTTATTCCTCAAACATTTCCTTACTTTCTCGTGTGACTTGGGCATAGTGATGGCTATCCTTGGTTGCCAACTTAATTACATCCAGAATTCATTAAAGGCCAAAAATGGAAGTCACACCTGTGAGGTAATTTGTTCTTAATTTGAAGTAGGATGATCCACCTCTAATCTAGATCTTTGGGAAACCACGTCTGATCTGGGCCGCTGAACAAAGGATGCTTTTGCTTTTTGCCTGCTTGCTCTTGCCTTGCTAGTAAGTCCACTCCTTCACTGGCATTAGAGCCTACTTCTTCAGGATTCTAGTGTATACTGAAGACCAGCTGAGATACCATTCAGTGGTCTGAGCAACTACTAGATTTTTGAACTTTCCTTTCACAGACTATCATTGTTGAATTAGTTGGACCATAGCCTGTAAGTCATTCTAACAAATCACATACCTACATACATATGTAGGTATATATACATATATATATATATATACATATATATGTATATATTTACATCCTTACTTAAATCCTTACACACATGTGTGGGTTTGTGTGTGTATGTGAGAGGGAGAGAGGCTCATTTTCAAAGTTCTGTTTCTGTGGAGAACCCTGATTAATACAGGCATCTTGCAATATCTATGAGCCAGACCCAGAACCTAGCCATTTTCCATGTATACCTGGCATTTTAGCCAAAGATAGTATTTAGACACAAAGATCTAGGTCCCTAGATAGACTTGTAGCCACTTGTCATCTTGTCCAGTCAGTAAGTAGTCATAGCTTGAAAGGCCAAGATAAATGGATACACATCAAGCCATGAATTTTTAGTGGTATTTCAAATTGAAATGTAGTGGAACAGGTTTTTTTTTCTTAGTTTGTATTCACAGCTCCTTTTCTTATAATAAAACTCCAGTTCCCAACATTATTACATTTATACACTTGCTTTATCTTACAGCAGCCCTTGCTTCATAATCCATGAAATATAATCTGTGTCCTGTGAGTTCTCACTAAAGAAATAAATATGTACCTCCCACAATGTCCTTGATCTTTCGTCTCCTGACTGGACCACAGACTTTAAAATTCCAAAGACTTATCATTTATAGTTACTCTGAAGCCTTAATTGCATCCGGCATGGTTTATTTATTTTGCTTTTAAAAATAAAAAAAATCAATTAATATAATTTGAGGCACTGTGATTATTATTCATTGAATCATGTAAATTTTCTCATTCTAAACCTTAACCCACAAAAGTTATGGCAATTTCCTATGGTTCAGTAATGTATTTTTATTAAATAAACATTTACGTTAAGACCAAAATATTCCTCTGGGTCAGTAGGAATGTTTTCTGTTCTGCTGAAAATATTCTAAAATTTGAAGTCAAATAGATTCCCCTTTTTAAATGCCAGAAGTTTCGTATGCTTATGCCAGATTTTTGCTTGTCTCATATTCATACCACAACATTTTTTAGAAATATTTTTTGTTTTGTCTAGAGAATCTGATTGCTTTTAATTTTGCTTGATGGCAGAGGGATCATTTGACTTCTAAATTATATTCATAAGATATTTGAGCTTTGAATCATATTTGTGTCAAGTGCATTCGATTGGCTGCTGCCCAGCTGTCATTAAGGGGTCCTTACTTCTTACTCTCTGAGTTTATTTCAGTCTTTCTTAGAACGCATGGCCGTTTTCTTTCTAGTTATTCCCTCATGGAGTTTGATGTCCTATTGACCATAGCATGCTCAGCCCTAAGTGGGACTTTCCTATCACACCTTCCCAGCAAGACTCAAGGATCTTCTCAGATGAGGGTCAGAAAGATAGCAAGAGTCAAAGGTGGCAGTAATATCCAGGGCACAGCGTTGTCCAGACACAACAGGATGAGTACAGATATAAACTCACAGTGACTGTGATAGCAAACACAAACCTTGTGCAAGCTCCAACCAGACAAAAATCCCAGCACAGAGGTGGGAAGGTAAACATGAAATCCTGCCTGTAGCTGGGGAGCTATTGGCATTTGATAGCTTCTGGAAGAGAGAGTCAGTTTTCTTTAATTATGTGACCCCTGGTAGGTTGACCAAATATCAGGGCAGGCCTGACACTCAAGACTAGCTAGACAATACAAATTGGGTTTGATGGGGGAAGGAGGAGGGAGAGGAAGCAGTTTTACATTTGGGTAGGAAGGAATAGAAAGTGGAGAAGGTGGTAATGAGGGAGTTGGGGAAGGGACAGTGAATATGTTTTGTGGTTCTCCTCCTGACTGGGGGGCTGTTTCCCACAAGCCCAAGAAGTCGGGAGGAGCAGGAGACAATGTGCAGAGCTTGGAAGGCCAGAAAGCACATATGGAGATCAGATACGCCAGAAGCCACTTCAGGGAGCCAGTTCCATTTTAATTCCCGAGAAGAAAGGATATGTACCCCTTGGGGATTGGGTCGGGGCTTCAAGGACAGGTGTACATAATTGGTTAAAAGTAGGCACTTCAAGGATGCTTGATTTGCATTGAACAGCATGCTCCTGTCTTAAGAACAAGAACACAGTACCTAATTATCTTATAGACGCAGGGAGAGGAGGCGCTAGCAGAGAGCTGTCAAATGCCACGTATCAAATGTGGTTAAGGACATCTATGTCTAGAGACACTCTCAAGGTGAAGTCAGGCAAAGAGCAGGGGGCTTGGCTGGCTATCTGGACTGGGAGCACTGTGACCTCAAACACCAGGGTCCTTCCAACAATGTTTAAAATATATGGAATGAAATTCTCAAACAATTAATAAAAATATCGCGCAAAAAATGTTGCTGTCCTTTTTGTCAGGTGAGTTTTATGAGTGTTCAATTGACCAAGTGCGTATGAAGCTGAAGTGGCCTCCTTTCGTTCCCACACCTAGCTTGTGGATTTAGGGGTGGACAGCAAGTTTCCCTTAGGATACTAATGGCCCATCTGCCTCCACTCGCCTACTGATGCCAGGCTGACTTCTCCTCCTTCCAGTTAGCTTATTCTCTCTCTCTCTCTCTCTCTCTCTCTCTCTCTCTCTCTCTCTCTCTCTCTCTCTCTCGGTCTCTCAGTGCTGTTTGAATTTCCCCTCCACTTTCCTCCCATCTTCCCTTCAGTGTCTTTCAGTCTAAAGCACTGTGTTTTCATTCTCCATTATTCTATTAATTTTCTCTGCTTCTGCACATTTTCCATCTTCACATTTTGCAGTGTCACTTAGAAGGATGCCAGGTCCCTTACATTTCATTCTACACTCCAAGACCCAATTTCTAGATGGCATCTTGACCATATTAGGTAGACCTTGCTCTGTATTTTCTTCTAGATATTATACTGTTTTTTTTTTATATTTAGGAAAATACTATTTTAATTTTTTCTGTGTTTTGATGTCCTCTGATACTATACAAAGAACTTTTTCATGGAAGATTTTTCTTTTTTATGATTTGTGGATATAATGCCATCATATCTTCTTTGAGCGTTTCTGCGACTAGGAATAAAAATATTTTATGGCACACAACTAAGAGAAAAATCACACATTAAAAATGTTTGCATTGGGGCTGGAGGGATGGTCCAAGAGCAAACAGTGTTTATTGTTCTTGCAGAGGGACCAGGTTTGGGTCTTAGCATCCACATAGCAGCTTACAACTGCCTGTAACTCCAGTTTCAAGGGATCCAATACCCTTTTCTTACCTCTGTCTGCTCATGCACACATGCGGTGCACATACATACCTCAGGCACACACACAAAGAAAATTAATATCTTTTTAAAAAATGTTGCCATGGGAGTGATTAAAAGTAGCAATATGATAAGGGAATTGATGTCTCCAAGAACTACAAAATTGAAACAAACATGTAAATGAAGAAAAAAATCCTGAAATGAAAAAAAAAATCCCATAACCTTCTTCATGTAAAAAGCATATATATTATAAAAAAGAAAATACTTGCAACTTAAAAAAAAGCTTAGTGAAGAAGTTAACTACAGCTGATAGATAGACTTTCGACCAGGAAACAGAAAGCACAAGGCACTTTTCACGTGTTGCTGCAGCTGCTGAGCAATCAGTGCACAGGTCTGGGGTGAGCACTTTCTCGTATTTCCAGAGAGCGAAGGAAGGGGTTGCAGACATTAGAAAGGCAACAAGAATCACTCTTCATCATTTGACACAAGACTTCCTAAGAAATAAAGTAAGTGCTAAGCAACAGGAACTAATGATGCACTTCAGAGAACCTAGAAATGAGAAACCCTATTCTGAAATCACAAATGCAGAGCTGACTCACTTCAGGATCTGGCTACGCTACCAATCGCTTTTAACACACTCTGAGGAAGCCGGCGCCGGCTTCGAGTATGAATTCCTTCCCTCAGAGAACTTGATTTATTAATTATTGGTCATCATCACTTCCTCTAAATGCTAAAGCTGTGATGACAGTGTCAACGTGACCACCTCTGCCTTCCACCTTTTTGCTGATGAGTGTGTTTTCTCAATATGAGGCTCATTTGCATTCTGAATAACCAGAAACAAAATAGAGAAGCCAGTGAGGAGGTCAGGCAGTCCTCATGATAGGCACCAGCCCTGTCCTGCTCTCTCACTCTCTCGCTCTCTCTGTCTAGCTCCTCTGCATGTGTGTGCACGCGTGCACCTGCACATTTGTGTCCATATGCATATTGTCAGCATTCTTACTAAGGCACTTCAAAGTCCCTTTTTCTTTTTTCTTTTTCCCTCACTCTTGTCCCTGTGGCTTTAGGTCTATATCATTGCCATTATAAGCATTCATTCTACTGGCCATACCCAAAGAGCTGTGATTAATGCAGGATCAGTCTGTCTTTCATTTGCTAAGGTCCACTCTGACTTCTTGAGTATGGCCGGCTTGGCTGATCCATTTCCTTTTGCTGTAAGCAGGTTCCAGATTTCTCAATTCCGTTTCTGCAGCCATCCCCATAGCTCTCTTTGCTCCCATTCTCTCTGCTAACATGGCTGGAAAGAAGAAACCAAACATCTCTGCCTTCAGGGGGGAAAGAAAAAATAAAAATGGAAGGAAAAAAAACCACTGGTAAGTGTTCTTCAGCACACACTAGATCCTTCCAAACATTAGATTAAGCCTCAAAGACTGTAGGAAATGAAATTGCATCCATTTTAGTGACATAAAAATAACAATGCAAAGAAAATTGAGAAACTGAGAAGGAAAATGAGAATAAAAACATAAAAAACAATTCCCTTAGATGAAGTTAAGAACAAAATAATGTTGAAGGTGGGACTCGGGGAACAGCAAACCTATAAAGTCAGTGACTGAAACAGGCATATACACAAGTACAGTCATACACAAATGCTAGTCAACATGCATTGCCATTAGAAACTAAAAAGAGTTACAGGGAACTTAGCAACGATGTTATTTGAAGAAAAGAAATGAGATGTGAGGGAGATAGGCTCATTGCGGTATATTTCTAGCTGACTCTACACCAACATGCGGGCACTGTGTATAGATAAAGGTAGATGTTAGCACAGCTGTGTTCACATGTAAACCTGTGTGCATTCACTTATGTGTGTGACATATCTGTGTGTGAGTATGTGCATGTCTATCTTTAGGTATATATCTAAGCGTGTATATGTCTCTACATGCATACATATGGCTGAATATACATGCGCTGTGTGCATATCTATGATTGCAGATGAATTTATGTGTCTGCGAACACCTTTCTGTCTTTTTACCAATGGGCATATAACTAAATAGTTTTCAAATAGAAGAGATAACTAACTAGAAGACATGACAACATAATAAAAGTGGTTGTCCCTGGTAGCAGAATTGTGAACTTTTTCTCTTATGCTTTTATTCACTACTTCATATACCAAGAGACAGTATAAGCTGCTAAAATAAGGGATCCTGGGTCCTAGTTGCATAGTTTGGACAACTCCTTGGGCAGACTCTGTGTGCCTGTTTGCTCTTACGCACCGAAGGAAGAGGCAGGTGGGCTCAGCGGTCTTCTACAGTCTTGCTGGGTGTCTTGAACCTGGACTCACCGCACCTCCTCAAGCTTCAGGTGTTTGTTTCCTTCCATTGCTTGAGAGCTGCTGGGCCAGGAAAACACTGGACGGCTTGCCCCCTGCTTCACAGCGCCCTCTGGTATCTCTGGGTGATCATCTCTGGGAACTCTTTTTTGCTCATGGTGAGCAAGTCTTTCGTGCTAGGGTAGCAAGTCTCAACCTTCCTAATGCTGCGACCCTTTAACATGGTTCCTCATGTTGGGGTGATCCCCAACCATACAATTATTTTTGCTGCTACTTAGTAACTATAATTGTGCCTGGGAGAATACCTAAGCTGGAAAGCTATTCCCATCTTGACCCCACCAAATTCTGTTCAACATTAGAAATCCATCCTCTTCCTTTTGAAATACTGGCTGTGTCTTCAGGAGAGGACTGGAAAAGTGGTGAGGGAGAGCAAAGATGAGGGCAGATGCTGTCTCCTAAGTAGGGCAAAGTGTGATTAAGGGAGCAGGCAACTCTGCAATGCTGTCCTCAGAACCGAGGTGTTCCCAGAGTTGGAGTGCTGAGGCTGGCCCTTTAAGATCTCGACAGTGACCCTCCCCATAAGTAGACATTCCAAAGACAGAACCAGAGCCAGCTGTCCTCGCTGTGGCCCACATGAGGAAGCAGAAGGTTCCACTTGCTCTCAGTCTCACTACAAACAAACTGGATCCAATTAGCTTCCTTTGATGGGGGGATGCTCAGATTATTTGAGAATAACAGAACCACACCATGGATAAACTTCAAAATTAGATTTTCTGGACAGTTACCTAATTAGTGAGCTAAGCAGAAATAACTAATTGGGGAAAGAATTTTCCAGTATACACTACTTTACCATCCGCACACACACACTCACACACACCTACACACATCTGCGCTGTACGCCCCATATGTACCCTCGCAAATGCGTGATGTAGGCACTGGGGACCGTGAGACCCCTGGGAAGGGGTGGCAATGGGGAGCCATACCAAGTGTTCAGGTTGTTCACAGTAAAGGGCTCCATGCCCGGGGCCCTTTACTGTGGCTCCTACCTTTGTTCTTCTACTGTTGGGTTTCCTGTTTTCCTTGCACTCCTTTCCGTGGACATCATTTCTCTTTGCCACAGTTTCAGGCTACTCTCATGGTAGAAGCCATGAAGTGCCTCTGGCTGAGGTTTTCCCGTCCCCTGCTCTGATGGCATCTGCCCACAGAGCAGAAGAGGGCCACAGGTACCAGTGTCCCCAGGGTCCCAGGGACCTTGTGTCGGTTCGCTTATTCTCCTTGTTGATTTTAAAAGGCAAACATTGTGCCTACTTGCCAGATGAGGGCAGAGGCTAAGAAGCATACCTAATGATGTATTCTGATCAGCTTTCTACCACTCACACAAAATATCACCCAAGACACCCAGCTTGAAGGAAGAAAGGTTTACCTGGCTGAGAATTTCAGGGATTTGGATTCATGGTTACTAGACCCAGGCTCTGGGGTCTATGGTGACATAAAAAATTATCGTGGGGCACATGGTAGAACACAGTTCTTAGCTGTGGAAGCTGAAGCCAGGAAGCAAAGAGACAGAAATATCGAGGGCCTAATCTCCCAAAACTCCCTTCGAGGGCATTTCTCTGATGACTTAACTCCAACCAGGTTTCAACTCCCAAAGGTTATGCAGTTCCCAAAGTATCACATGTTAGAAACCTAACCTTTGACAATAAGCCTCTGGGAGCATGTAAAAGCCATTACATAACACATAGCTAGAAGCAGATAATGAGCAAGTCTCAAAATGGGTAGACATCATGGGTCCCAGGCCATCCATTCCCTCTTCAGGGTCCCACAGTTGTAGCCACAGATTTTCTGCAAGTGGCATCTGGAAGCAGCTCTTTGACCTGGTAGGAACAATTATGGAGACCATTAGGAAAATGTGACAGGCCATGGGATGTGCTTCTTCCCTGACTTGTGACATGGGAGAATACAGAGATCCTTCACTGTTTCCCTTCAGGTCCTCTCTGGTAGGCCAAAGTGACACATACAATATCCACCCACAGTAATTGCTGTGTCTCAGGCATTTCTGTGGTGCTAATGAAAACACCATCCTTTCTACCACACAGGAGGGAAAAAATCCCTCTGAGCCTCTTTTATGGTGATAATTTGAGGAATAACATTGTCTAGAACCTCTATCTAGAGGAAGACTTTTTCTTCAAATGCCGAAGTGCATCATGGAAGGATGTAGATCCTTAAACACAGTATGTGCCGTGGAAAGAGACCAAAGTCTCCACCAAGAGCTCTGAGACACAAAGTGTCAAACTAGAGATGCCTTCGGGATGTATATAGGACAGGAGTATGAGGACAGAGGATGCCGGGATCCCCTAACCACACCTCACATGATCTAGGGGTTTTAATCCACTCAGATTTGTGTCAGCATTGTCATGTTCGTCTTAAAGGAAAACAGACTTAAAGCTCACCAGGGCCTAAAGAGACCCACAGGAGATACACATTATATTATTAACCCAAGCAGATGAGATACTTACTGTAAAAAACAAAAAAACAAAAACCCGAAAACATAGAAATGTGTTTTCTTTAAAACACTGTTTGTGTGCCAAGACCAGCAAGCACATGATGTGACCACTCTGCATAGATGCAGACTATCTCTCCATCTAATTGATATGTTCCAGGTGTCAGAATGGAATGAAACTGACCAATGGTCCGTGGAATTCTGCAGAGAGCTCATGTCTTCCAGGAGCTCGGCTTCACGAGCAAGTCTGAAAAGTGCTGCCAGCAGGATCCAGCCCAGACGCCTTTGGAGAGCCAAAGCCAAACCTCCCCAACACCCCAGCCTTTGCCTGAAGGAGTCGAGAGAAAGAATATTCCAGAAAAGGGAACAGCTTGTGCAAAGGATACGGAGTCGTGAGAGGGCGGTGCGTTCCCGGAATGGGAGAAGTTTGATGTGACAGCCTGTCAGGCCACTCAGTTGGCACGCAGGGTCTCCCTCTGTCAGCAGGCAGGAATGGGGCTAGGGATTAGGTTCTGGGGCTAGGGATAAGGGAGGCCAAGGGAGAGCCTGCATGGCAGGACACGGGGGCACATTCTTGGAGAAGGGTAGCTGAAGTCCCTGGAAAGCAGAGGGCGAACTTAGGGTAAGTGAAGAGAGGCCTAGGAGAAAAGGCCTCCGAAAGAGGACTTGGGAGGCACTGTCCAACGTGAGGTTGACATCACTACATGTTGTGGTGACTTCGGCAGAGCACCCCGGCATGTGTGCTGCTACGGTATGTGCCGTGGACAGGGTGAATCCGGGGGGCAGGGCTGGCTTCTGCTCCACTTCTAGGGGAGATGTAAGCACTCTTCTACCACTCTGCCCCAAAGGCCTGGGATCTAATGTGACTTTGCAAGCCCAGGGAGACTGAGGCAGGAAGAACTTTGTGAGTTCAAGGCCAGCCTGGGATAACTATCTAAGCCTATCTCAAACAAACAAAAAACAAAAAAACAGCAACAACAACAAAACCACCCTTTCAACACACACATAAGCACACACACACAGAGAGAGAGAGAGAGAGAGAGAGAGAGAGAGAGAGAGAGAGAGAGAGAGAGAAAGAGAGAGAACTACCACCACCAACAAAACAAAGCAAAACATAAACACCAGATGAACTTTGACAACAGAAGAGAAGAAAGGCTGTTCCTACAAGTCATGGTGCTTTGTCACCCGTACCTGGTTCCCTCAAGGCCATTTCTCCCTTTTGTCTCCTGTGTAGGCAGACTAGGGAAGTTGATAACTGTAGGTCCAACTAGCACGGCAGAGGGCCCAGCCTGGGCTGCTCCACCCCACACATGGTTGCCATGGCCATCCCACTTATCTGACCCCTTGCCTCCATGCCACGGCCCCCACCACCCCCTGATGATGTCAACAGAACTTCTTTTCTTCCCTCAGCATAGTGCTCCTGGGGTTCAAGGGAACTTCAAGGCTGGGACTGTTCTGTTCGGCAAGTGGATGGGAGCGGCAGCCTTTGAAAGTATCCAGGAACCTGCTGGGCCTTTCTTCCCAAACGCCAGTGGGCAAGGTGCTTGGCAGAGCCACAGCCTGCACTGTGAACAGGAGCCAGGCAAGCCGCCAGCCGACCAGCATGTCCTCAGAACAGTGTCCAAGGAAGCTTTCCAGGAAACCAACAGAGCCATGGAGGTGCTGCTTTCAGCCCTGAGCAGGGTTAGAGTAGGGAGGGGCTCACTCCCATGTGTGTCTGGGCCTGTGGGCAGTGGGGACAGAGCAAGCAGAGCAAAGTCCCAGTCACAGAACCCAGAAAACAACCTGGTCTATATCCGTGTCACTCAACAAGACCAGGGGCAAGACACGATCACACGGAAGTCAACAGTCACAGGTGCTACAGTACAGCTGTGGCCTTCACACAGGTGGCCAAGGGGAGAAGCTAGCCACCAGCTTGCCTTCAGGGGCACAAAAATGCATGGAAGAGAACAAGAGGCAAAGTCCATAGGGCATAGGCAGGTGCCACTGGCTTCTCCTAAGGCTCTGCTCACATGGTCCCCCAACCTTCTAAGACCTGCTCTCCACACCCCTCTCTGTAGCTCATCCCTCTGGGAGCACTGTGATCGACAGCTGCCAGCACCTGGCAGAGCCTTCTAGTCCCCACACGGGGCACAGGGAGACTCCCCAACTCCTGGCGCCCACTCACTGACCCGTCAATGACTCCCATCAGTCCATCATCCACAACACAGCTATAGCTTTCTCTGGGTGTGGGGTTCCTGGAGACTGCACCGCTTTTGTTCCTACTCCAGCAGAGACAGGCCAACGGTAAGCCCCATGTAATGTCTTTGGCTATTTATATATATGTAAGTGTGAATTACAGTGCCGTGCCCCAAACTTTGAGCATTTCACCAAATGCTAGTTAATAATCCTTCCTTCCTACCAGGCTGGTATTGGCAGGGTACAGTGGGATAAGGAAGAGCAAGCTTTGTCCTAGTCCCCGGAACTTCTAGGGAGGGAGTTTACCTATGTCTGCAGCTCGATGTTAGAGGTAGTAATGCCTGCCGTAGGGCTCAGAGGAGAAGAGGGCTCCTTGGGGAGCTGGTGTGGAATTGTGGGTGGCAGTAGAAAACACCAGGAATGACCCAAAACAGATCTTAAGAAAGCTCTGGATTCTAAGAGACAGATGCCGATTGGTTAGAAGCAGGGTGAACCCACATAGGGAAGAGAAAAGATGATCTTGACCACAGGCTGCAAACAGCCGTAAGTGTGAAGCTGAGCTGGAGCTGTGTCCACCGAGGACGGAGGGAAGCCATGTGTGATGGGGTAGGGCAGACAGAGCACAGGAAACTTGGAGGAGCACTCAGAAAGTGAGTGGCAGGTCAAGCCAGCCACCTGGGGGCAGTAGCCCTCTTTGTACATAGTCAGGCAGGGGTCAATGGCCTCAAGAACCCAGGACCACCCTCCCTATAGACCCTTCCCTAACTATCATCACTGTGGTTTTCTTTCCGCCTAGTCTTGAACATTCTGGCTATGTGCTCTCACGGTATTTTCTCTGCCAGACTCACCTGCATTCATTTGAAATCAAATGCCACAGCAAGGAGGATGATGATACTCGCATTTTTCCCAGCTGTGTGCTCTGACACACAGTGGTCATTGATGCCTGACTAGCCCCTGCCTGCTCGGTACAGCTTTGCCTGGGTTCTTGGGCCAGCCCCTCTGGCTTGGGCAGGCCCAGCTGCAGTCCCTCCTCAGGGAGCCCTCTGCTCTTCACGCTCTGTTGAGATTTCTCAATGGACTGTAACTTTCTTTTTAGCAATCCTATTTGGCTTCAAAGTCAAAGCAGATTGTTCTCTTCAGGGACTGCAGAGATGTTCAAAGTTTGCCTCCCAGAAATGACTGAGATACATTGGAAGTGCTAAGACAGACACAGACAGACAGACAGACAGACACACACACACACACACACACACACACACACACACACACTTTGCCCTTGGTCTTCAAATGCAAATATTAAAATCTGCAGACATAAAGCAGCTATGAAAACCCTCATGTTCTCTTTAAAGCCAAAGCCCCAAACTTAAATTATCCTTTCCAAGAAAGGACTGGTCAGCCTGGTATTAGAAACCTAGAAGGCAGAGACTATAAGAGAGAATTGTCAGGGTTCTTGGGCCACTGTAGCTCTCTCAGCCCTAAATGAAGGCCGAGGAGAAGACCAGAAACCCATGAATAGCCCTGTCATGCAATTTCAAGTGGAGATTACTGCAAGGAAGAAAGAAAAAAAGGACCCTGAGGAGGTGCTATACCCAGAAACACAATGAACAGTGCTGAAAAATGAAGAGAGAGGAAAAGTGAGGTGTGAGAGTGAAGAAGATGAGGTCCAAGGGAAAACTGGACTCAGGTCATTCAGGCAAGAGTTAGTAGATTGTCTCTGTAAAGGGTGGGTGCTTTAAAGGTGGCAATTATTTTAAGCTGTCTCTGTTGTATCTATTCAGCTCCGCCTTTGCACAATGAAAGCATTGTATAGCTGACTAGGTTGTGCTGTGTTCCAGTAACATTTTATTGACAACACTGTGCTGAGGGTCAGATTTGGCCAGATTAACCAGCTGAAAAGCATCTGAAGATTCAGCATTCTGAAGGCTGTTGTTTGGCCTTCTTTATTTTGGTACCTTGCAGAGAATATTGTAAAGTATCACTTTTATCTAATATGATATTTCAAAGGTCAAGGATAAAGTAATGTGACTTGTACTAAAAGATCCCTCTGGCTGTTGGTTGGAGAAGAGAATGTGGGGGCTCTGTGCACACCAAAGCTCTCCCTGAAGTGGCCGCCACAGTCAGTCAAGCTGCCCACCTCTGTCTTCATGACAGAACCACATTCACCACTTTGTGAATTCAGACACAGGCATGAGATCAACATCAAGCATACACGTCCTAAATTAAAAGAGTCAAGAACAATTTGCTTTCTTTCTCCTACCATGGTGACATAGATTCTGGAAATTGCCACTGTGAGTTCTTGATAAAAATGGAGCAGAGACACCCATTGCAGTATAGTGCATTTGTAATAAGTGCAAGAAATAAACCTGATATTTTAAGCCACCAAGAGTTAAGAGCTGTGTGTGTCTGGGGCCAGCCTACCTCATATGACCTAGAATGGTATGTTGTCAGATGAGAGGAGGTGGGCCTATGGAGGATAAGTCTTCATGGTAAAGCTGTGGTGTTCCTGATGAGTTGGTTGCCCTGTATTTAGATATAAAATAGAAGAGGACTCTTAGGGAATTCTGCCTGAGTCACTGGTTGAACAAGGTAAGAATGCACACAAACAGGGACTGGGTGAGGTTAATTCAGCCAAGCTGGCCAGGTTTAAATACTGATTGAATGTGTATTTGCTGTGGACTTGGACAACTAGCAAGCTTTCTCGTGGAAGTTTCCTCATCTGTGAAATGAAAATAAAAGCAACATTTACCTCATGGAGCCATCTGCAGGACTTATGAAGATCATTTTCTCAAAGCACCCAGTCCCAGGCACAAAGTCTCTCCAAGAGAAACGTCAGTTGTTGCTGTCCTTAATGTCATCATGCATATGTTTGGTCAGTTCCTTGTGCTTAGTAAGTCATGGGCTCTATAAGCCAGTGCCCGGAACTCCAGAGCTGGCAGGAGGAGCCTGGCTCAGCCTTACTTCCAGTTTCTGGCTATCCAGATGCTGGCCAGCCCTGGCTGAGTGTCACAGAGCCATGTAGTAGGAAAATGAGCCCCTTACATCCAGGGGCAGATCCATTGCATACCCAACATAGAGTAGAACAACTGTTGTAGACGGGCAAAGAGAACACACAGAAAAGTTCCTAACACTGAAAAGCAAGATGGTTCATGAACGAAAATGAGGACATAACCATTCCAAGGTGCGGCGGAGGAGGCTTTTTATTGTAGATATGAGGGAGAGTACAGCCAGAGGCATCTGGAAAAGTCCAGGGAAAGGATGTCACAGACTGAACGTGACCAGCAGACTGAACTGGGCCATGAGATAGAGGGAAATGGGAAGAAGAGAAGAAGAAAAGAGAGGGAGGACCAAGAGAGCAAAGCAAACCAAAAGCTAGAGAGAGATAACCAAGAAAGAATGTACCTGAAATGGCTGAGTTATATAGGAATCAGAAGTTGTGGGAAGGGAAGAGAAGTCCCTGAGCTGAAGAGGTTTAGAAGAGGAGCATGGTCAGAAGAGCTGAAGGAGCCACAGGGACCGAGTGAGCCTTGGGGTGGGTTAATAGAGACCATTCGTCCTTTGAGATCTGATGGTGGGGCAGTGAATGAGGAAGATGGCCGACAGAAGGAGGCTACAGATTAAAAGAGACTGAAGTGACAGGAGAAGCCAGCTCAGTGTGGAACCTGATTCGCACATTGGATTAAAAGATGCGATAAAATCTCCCTTTTGGAGTAGCTGGGAGAATTTGTAAATGAGCTGTTGGGTATGACACGGTATCGCAGTGCTATTCTTAGGTGTGATAATGAATCTATCTGTTATACTGAGAAAAAAGATAATACAAGCTGAATTGTTTAAGGGTACAGAGACTTGATGTGCATAACTAACAAACAGCTCGGCAAAAGTGAGCAATGAGTTCAGAGGCCAAATGGAAATGGCGACAGGATGAGGTAGGGGGCACCCTGGGGTCCATGCTGCGCTTTTAACTTCGCGTGAATTTGAGATGTTTATGATAATGTTGGGAACAAAGCTTGTCACAAGTTGATGTGCAGTGTGTCATGCTGTCAGCTGGAGATTCCCCTCACTGTCTGTCCCTGGCTTGGAATAGGAAAAAGAGAGCAGAAACAAAACAAAACAAAACAAAAAACAGCAGACCGGTGCTGGATTCCAGAGCATAGACAGTTGGAAAGAATGACTGAAAGAAAATTCCAGTGAGTGTGTGTGTGTGTGTGTGTGTGTGTGTGCGCGCACGCGTGTGCATGTGCATGTGTGCTGCACTGAAATAGCTGACAAAAGCTTATGAAAATGAAGTCTCCCCTGAACATTTTCCCCCAAAACTAAGGAGGCCTTTCCTCTTTCTCCCTTCCTGGGCTTAGAAATCTCCTCCTCTCTCTTCACCATACGGCCCAGTCACTCTAGCTGGATGAATAATTCCATGTCGCTTTATTCGCTGGGTGACCCATGAGTTTAACAGATGTATTCGAATGAGAGTCGTAGCTGTGCACTATGGCCATTAGCACCGGCCTGTGGTCACCACTCCTCCAGTGAACTGGAGTTCTGCAAATGCTGACTGCTTATGAAATGTAACGCCTGGGAAATACATGTCAGTTGAGTGTTCCGTGTGCGCAGGGTGTCGGTCATCACTTCAGAAAGGAAAGGGACAGAGAACAGAGGCTGGGCTGAAGGATCTGAGACATCCTGGCTGCAAGAGCCCATGGAGAGTGAATGAGAGGAACAACAGTTAGGCGCCAGCGCTCTGGCTCCATCCAGCCCTTGCTTGGGATAACGCATTCATCAGCTGCTCTAGCATACCTCTGATTCACACACACACACACACACACACACGAAGTGACATGAACTATCCTTGGGACCTAGAAGTCCACCCACCTAAGAAACTAGGTATCTGTGCCGCTTTGTAGCTCTGGAGAGCTCCCCGCATGCTCCACACCTTCCTGGATGCGCCAACTTTCTCCTCCAAGAACTGTTTCCCCTAAGTCCAGGTCTCCATGCTTAACACTGGTACCTCCCTCCAAGAGTCGCCCCACAGGTCCTGGCTGTCGAGCATACTTGTAGGCAATCAGGGCCACGGCTCCTTCCTCAGATCGTTGTCCCCTTGTCTCCAGGGCCTCCCTTCCTCACCGGCACCACTACACAACATTTTGTCAGGGACATTCTAAAAGTATTTCTCTGAAGATGTAGCTATGTCATATGCATACACTCACGCACACGGACACATGTGGATGAGAGAAAGCGGGTTTCAGAGCCCAGTTCCATGGGCCAAGGTTTAGTTCCCCACATTTTGACTGCAGACCTCATGACCTCAGCCCACGCAGTTCAACCTCCTGAGTCTTAGTTGATTTTTTGTGGGTTTTTGTTGTTGTTGCTGTTGTTGTTGTTTCCCAAAAGGTGAATGGTGACTAGCTGTGATGCATAGCCACTGCCTGACCTGCTGTCAGCACCCACATACTTCAGCCTACCTCAGCTGGGTAGCGGCTGAAGACTGCAGCAGGCCATACGACAGAGCTGGAGAGACCAACGGGAAGCTCCCAGTGGCACTGTTTTGGGAGGTTTACGACATGAAGCTGGGCTGGAGGACACAGGCTGATAGGGTTGGCCTTCAGTGGTGACTGTGTGGCTCACTGTTTCCTGGTCCTGTCACCATGTGAGAAGCCAGGCCACAGGCTGTCCTACCGTGGAGCCCGTTCCTCACACCGTACTTGTCAGCTGTCTTGTCACAGTGGTAACAGTGAAACTAAATGAGCAGACAGCAGACTCCAGAATCACATGCTGCCTTCACCTGAGGCCCCAAAACCTAAGCACAGTCCTAGGTAGGGGAGAAGAGGGAATATCAATGGACTGAGTCTATTGTTTTGTTTTGAATTCCATATGACCTCATTTGTCAATTTCCTTAAAGCCATTTCAGAAAATCTTTGCCCATGCCCCTGAAGTACTCTCCCTTAGAAGTTTGAAAGCTGTGGTCTTACAGCAAGATATTTGGTCCATTTCAGACTTCAAATTCCGTACAGGATGAGACATGGGGATTCAGTTTCATTCTGCGAGACGCGAATAAGCAGTTTCCAGGCCCGTATTAGGGGCTGTCTTTTCTATCATTGTAGAATTGGGACAACTTTGTCAAGAATCAAAAGGCTGACTCATAGGGAAGACAACAGTACTGCGACCATCTCCAGTTCCTGGGAAGGAGAAAAATGTATTTTTCCCCTTCCCTCCCTTCCATGAAAGCAACTACATAGCTCTAGTCATAAGAAACTTCCTGTCCTCTTATTATCTTGGGGGAGGGGCCATCTTCAGAGCTACTATTTTCTGACAACAAATTATGTAGCAGTTTGCCATAAATTTTTAGATTTCATTCCTTTTGAGAATGGGTGCTAGAATAGTAAGAGTCGTGATGAGCAAGCTAAGCCCCATTCTCATTTCCTTTCTTCCCATGATGTTCATTTCACTGTCCTTCCTGGGAAATCCTTTAATCTTGAAACTCTCTATTTCATACTCAAATGTTGTTCTATTTTCAATTCTTTCCACCCCATGTCTTCATCTTTACTTGGAAGTTGTAAATTTTGTGGATATAGTTATGATATAATATATATGATATATTCAGTGTTTCCAGGAGATATGCTTCCTCCTTGCTTGTGGCTGTCTGGGGGATTTTGCATAATTAGACTCTTTTATATATTTCAGAGAGTATAAATGAACATTGGCTGGCAGTCCTGAGCATAAAGAAATGAATTTTAATGTACAACAAATATCCATACAGAGCATATGAACTTCCTTTGTTACCTGTTTGGAGTAATATTAATATATATTAATATATATATATATATATATATATATATATATATATTACCAACCTAAAGAAGGCAATTACAACCTCACCAAAGCCCCTGTCTCTCCTCCTCCCAATTTTCTCCTGCTTCCCAATATGCTAAATGAAATAAAGCCTGTAACAGATCAAATTTTCTTCTTTAAAACTTTTTATTCTTTTTTTGCATGTTGAAGTGTACAGGACCCCTCTGCTGTGACAAGACAAACAGGTAAGGGTTGAAAGGTTATACAAAATGAAATTATAAAAACAGACTATTTTGTCTTTTAATAAAGAAAACAATCAGATGACTGGAGCAGCGTACTTACTTCTGGATCCATTTTTGTGTTAAAAACCATGATTTTGTAAGGTCGGCCTTGGGTATAACTTAAAATGAGGTGCTGGGAACTCTCCCGCATGAAGCATTTGCTCAGGATTCTGGCGTGTGTTGGAGGTCTCTGGAGCTTGCCTATGAAGTACAGGGCTGTTCTTCTAGGCCTGTGAAGAATTACATTGTTGCCGTCGGGCAGTACTCTCACTCTACTGTCCACATCACTGCAGGGGTATGGTCATCTTCACAGTATTGAACATATTCTGGGGTGATCTGATGTCTTCCTTTCCCATTTGTATCATTTTTGTTTCTCTCTCCTGTCCTACCACTAAGGCTGAGAAGTTACTACTGTCTCTCCAGCCACTGGGGTCTCTTCAGTTTCTCTTTCCAGTGTTTTAAAGTTTTTATTGTAAAGCTTTTTCCTCTCCTCAGTTAATTATATTCCCAAGTATTTTAACTTTTGAAGTTATTGTGAAAGGTTTTTTCCCCCTGACTCCTCGTCCCATTTGTCACTAGCATGCAGAAAAGCCATTGTTGTTTTATGTTGATTTGTGCCCTGGTACTTTGTGGACAGTTCTTATTAGCTGGAGCTTTCTGCTGGTGTTAGAATCCTTTGCGCAAAGCACTTACTATCTGCAGAGGGGGTGATCTGATGTCTTTCTTTCTCATTTGTATCTCTCTCCGGCCCTACCACTAAGGCTGGGAAGTTAAACAGTGTATTGAGTAAAAGGAGGAAGAATTAACATTTCTGATTTAGAGGAGATGCTTCAGTTTTTTCCTCTGTCCATTGTAATTTTAGCCATAGGTTTATCACATATGGCCTTTATTATATTGAGATATGCTCCTTCTATTCCTGGTTTCTTCAGCGCTTGATCATGACAAGATGTTGAGTGCATACAACGAGGTGACCCTGTCAGTTCTGTCCTTGAGTGTATTTATGTGCTGTTTCATATTTACTTATTCAAATATGTTGAACCATCTTTATATCCCTGAAATGTGCCCAGCTTGATCATGATGAACAATCTTCTAAATGTGTTGTTGAAATTGTTTTGCAAAATTCCTATGACTTTAGACCAATCAGTTTAATATTATCTACAGCAATCCAAGAAAATTAACACATCAGGCTTCATTCTTGAACAACAGGAACATAGACATCAGTAGTTACCAGTTCAGCGTGCATTGGTGGGGCACTGTAGTAACAGGCCTTGGGCCATGCACTGAGAAAAGATGAGCAAAATGCCCATATTCCAATGCTATATAATGTCCACAGCAGACACTGTACAGGAGCAAACAACCAGGCCATTACAGGAGATCCAAAGAACAGTGACAACATTACAGAGAATGGCAGGGGTGTGGAAGGCAGGAAAAAGTCCCTAGTAAGACCAAGAGGTAGAATCACTCATTGAGGCTTTTTTTTTTTTTTAATTACCAACTACAATCTTGAGTGAGATGTAGTAAGATGTGAAGGGAAGGGGTTAACTGGTAAAGTCTCAGGAGCCTGGGGACTGAAGAATTTAGTGAAAGGAGCAACACCAGGGGAAAGAAGGCCGGTGTGGGGCTGAAGAGGTCAACAAGGGTTTGAAATATGCAACAGGACAGGAGTCTCCACTCACTTCCATCTAATTTATCCCCAATGAGAAAGAGCCACAAGCACAGAGCTGGCCCTTCTTAGCCAGCCTGGCCGCACTCACAGGGCATAATACACGGGCTCTGCTGGCAGCCATACGCACACAGCCCTGGGAAAAAATGTCTGAACTACATTTGACTCTCTGTCTCAGTGTTTCCCACTGCTTAGACATTGTAGCAGGGCTGAAAGTTGACGGGGCTATCTCTGTCAGCCTGCATCTCTACTTTGTAACCATTTTTCTTCGCTTCCTAAAAGCTAAATTTGAATAAGTTTCTAAATAGCAGAGGCCAGACTGCTTCAGTTAATATAACCATTGTCCAGCCTCCCTGGAGAGACAGGCTGAAAGTAAGGACACCTTTGTCCTTGCTCACTGCCAGATGTGCACAGCAGCACAGGGCCTGTTTGATCCCCACACCTTGCTTCAACACACAACAGACATGCATCATGCTTTCTCTTACCAGTTAAGCAACTCCTACCCTGGAAATCCCCTTAGAAGACACCACAGGCCTTTAGTGAGCTGACCCATTGTCCTGAGCATCCAGAGAGATAGCAGCTGAAACTCACCTTCAACCTTAGGAACTGAATGTGCCCTCCAGCTTCCTGGAAATGGTGGCAGTAGCTAGTTCCCTTCCCTTGCATTTGCCTGAGGTCATCTTGTGGTTAAGCTACTGTTAGTTTGCTGGGGCATGAACCCTAAGATACAAACTCTTATATTAATACATCTTCAGAGTGTCCTTTTCTTTGCCTATAGCTAAACCCTTTTGTAATGAAGTGTTCCAAAGCATTGATGTCCCCTTTCTTTCCTTAACCAGCACATGCTCGGTAAGTTGCTTCCTAAATTGAGCATGCTCAGGATCAGAGTGTTTTACTGTATGGCTCTTGTCTTCTGTTTTCCCTGAATAAAATCCCAACTCTTCCTTTGTTGGAGGAGGGAGGTCTCTGCTTTGCAAATAACTCTCACGCTCTCCTCACCATCAGCAGTTGCTAAAGCAGCATTTCTCAGTCTATGGGTTGTGGCCCCTTTGGGGTCTAACAACCCTTTTGCATATCAGATATATACATTACAATTCAGAGCAGTGGTAAATTTATAGTTATGAAGTAGCAATGAAATAATTTTATGATTGTGGGTCCACCACAAGATGAGGAACTGTATTAAGGGGCCTCAGCATTAGGAAAGTTGAGAAGCACTGTCCTAAAACCGCTCCACTCTCTTCTCTGCATGCTTGTTTTGATCTTTCTACTCACCAAAATCAGAAGCCATGGCATTTGGTTACAGTAGGACCAGGAATCCAGGCATGTCTGTTGGGATCACGGACAACGGAATGGATTTATAAAACTTAAACACCTTCCCAAAACCCAATGTAAATGTCACACATTCATCCTCCTACAGATTGCCCCCAAGCTTATGGGGTGCTAAAAGGAGAAGGAGGAAAACATCCCTAATTTTCATTTTATGTGAAAAAAATAAAAACAAACCAATGCGAGCCCACTTACTAACTCTTGGGAGGGGGGAAGCTAGGTCTATGACCCCTACTTGGCCTGTCCATGATCAGGTTAAAGACATTTTCTCCTGGGCATCTCCCTTCTTCACTGTTTAGACACACCTGTCTCCTAGGAGGAAGACACAGGGCTAAATAGGACTCTGTGTCTGTGTCTGTGTCTGTGTCTGTGTCTGAGTCTGTCTCTCTGTCTTTCACACACACTCACATACAGTGCTTTATTGAAGTTGGTAGACTGTCTGATACTCACGGAAGCAGCTATGTAAAGGCACACAGGGTCTGTCTGTGTTACCTTTTCACAGCCTCATTTTACCTCAGAGTTAAGTGAGGTAAATTTTAATATTTCAAGAGCACCCTATAAAATCCACGATAAAGTAACAAAAATGCTTCCAGAGGCATTTACATATCAGCTTACTACTTGGGAAAACAAAATCAAATCAGCTTCGTCTATCGGGAAGCTGCATGAGTCCAAAGAAAGGGGAAATAGGAAGAGCTGGCACCAGCTGTCTGAGCAAGCTGGCGTAGGGCCAAAAGAGGAGCTGTTTCTACTGTCTAGTTACATGGTCTATGTTGTCCTTTCTTTCTTTCGTTTTTATTTTTTTATTTTTTGTACATTAGGATATATTTTGTAATAAAAATAAAGATTTAGAAGAGGTAAGTGGAAAAATAAAATCATAAAGCATAAAGGCTTTAGAGAATAAAATCTATTATTTTTATAACTGTAGGGTGGGGACACCCTTCTCACGGAAGGAAGACCCAACACCCAGAAGCCATAAAGGAAACAGCTGACAGGCTAATCTCAGGAAAACTAAACATTTCCGCAGATCAAAACACAGAGTACAATTTAGAAAACAAATAGCACGTGAGAGTTTCTAACAGACAAAGGATTTGAAGCCCAAAGTAACTCTTACAAATCGTAAGAGAGACACCATGTGACAGGAGTGTGGGCTGGAGAGGAGGCAATGCCGCATGCTAAGATTGCTGTGTTTCTTGGCCTGAGATCTCAAGGTCAGAACCGTAGAAAGTGTTGCACCCTCCTGCGGGCCCTGCATACAGGACTGGCTGCCCCCCCCCCCATGTTCCCCATCTCCGTGAGAGCAGGGGAGATCGAGGAATCCTCGCGGGAGCAGACTGTCAGCCGAGCACCGTCTGGGACACATGCGCAGATGGCCATGCCGTGTGCAGCCCTCTCAGCCCAGCCTCTTGGGGATCACCATGTGAGCAGAACTTCAAGACGGGCCCAGAAGAATGACACTTGTCATGAAATCAGATGAGAAGAAATTTGACTGCAAGGACTCAGGAGGAACGAGGCAAGTCAGAGCACAGCCCCGGGAGGGCACTGCTGTTACTCACATCAGCAGAAAACGATAAACGTGAGCTCCCTATAAACCACCAGAGCGTCACTCCAAAGACTGTCAGAAGCCACGTCACAGCCATCCCAGAGCCTTAAACCCTGCTGTGTGGCCTCTACTCCTAGCCACTCTTTTTCTAAAAGTTTGAGGAATGGCACCCATTCTGTGGGCAGAGGAGGGGAGAGACAGCAGTCAGATGGAGGAACGAGGATGCTTTCCTGGGATTAGAGCCCAAGGCTTCATGTTTGCCCTGGTGCTGTGTGACGTCAGACTGACTACAAACAACTGATTGATGCTGTAGGAACCTATGAGCCGATGTGAATGGGCAGCCATGAGGAGCAATGGATTCATTTCCATTTGGTCTTTATGGATCACACATCATGAATTAACAACCATCAAAACACACACTCAAAGGATATTTTCCTGCCTTCATGGGAGCAAACAGGCCTATCAGAGATGTCAGGAATAGGGTAGAGAGGTCTGCCCATTATTGAGAGCTGGCATGGCAGCCACCCTTCTGGAAGGCAAACTGTTTACCTACCTGCATTTTTAAAAATATGCTATTCAAAATCCCACTTCCAGAAAGATGTTCTAAACTTGTTGTGTACATGCATCGGACTGAAGATTTATACACAGCTTCATTTGAAAAGAGAAATTTAAGAAGCCCTGTTCTCATTGCTAAAATGAGACAAAATAAGTATAATGCTACTTCTCAGAGCCAAGCAACAACCTGTGCACCAGGTCACAGAGAGAACTCCACTGTGACAAGCACAGAGGAGGGAGGCAGAGCAGACAGGCTTGGCATATTGCAGTGAAAAGTCCCTCCTCGAAGGCTAGCTGGCAACTTCCTATCAGTGAGTGTCTGGCTTCATCCTGCTGCTTGCCCTGGCCCCGGCTTGCTTATGGAATAATGGGAAGTGTGAGGCTGTTTCAGCCCAGTGCTAAGCCCAGAAAGGTTTTAACCCTCAGTGAGGAATCTGAAGCTCATTATTAGCACATCTGCATGTGGAGATAGTACAAAAATACATAATTATTCGGTACATTAAAATCAGTGATGTATGATGTATGTGTAGACATATATTTACACAATTGTCCATACGCAGAAAGTAAACTAGAGAATGGTTGAACATTAATTGCATCTGGAAAAGCAATGGGCACCACCTGTAGGGAGAGGTTTACTGAAGAGGGATTTTTATCTCTCTCAGCAAGTGTTAACATTCTTTGCATCTTTCATGATGACAATGTCTGCATCTGTAAAATAAAAGTAAATATCAGAGAAAATTCAAAAAGAGGAATATTAGTGTGGAAAGTGGGCAGGATGAAGGAAAAATCTGGGTGGAAAAGCACAGGAGTGCTGTAGAAAGATTGCTGGTGAGAAAACCAGAGCAGGGGCTGATCTGTGCATGGGCTGTGGAGAGCTGGAGCAAACAGACGGGCAGAGTTTTTTACTCACACTTTACCCCGGCCGCCCAGTATTCAAGGACTACATCCCTGATCTTTCAGGGAGGAGGGCAAAGACCAGGTAGGGGTGGAAAGGAAAATGAACCTGCAAGGTGATACACTCTATTGAGAGGAAACCAAGTCTCTGGACCCATGGACAAGGGTCACAGATACAGGCCAGGAAGAAACAGGCCTATGCTTACAGTGCTGAAGCGCAGCCAGGCTGTGGATGGTTCTTTGAGGACTGACAGTTCAATAAGATTCATGTAGGCAAAAGCAGTGGGGGACCCCAAGAGCTCAGCTCAGCCATCTTCCAAGGAGCCCTAGCCAAACACACAGGGTGTGAATGCGTTGTGTTTTGCATTAAGCCAGAAATGGAAACTATCAAAGAGTTGAAGGAGGCTGAGAAATCTTGAAGACCAAGGAGGGAAACACCGGAAAATAAACTCCAAGCAAATCTCCAGGAAATAAGGAGATACTGCCTCTGTGAAATAAGAACGGATTGCCGTTAAAATAGCAATAAAATAAACGTTAAAAGGATCCTTCTGAATTTCAAAAGTGCTCAGGGAAATTAAAATGGCAAACATCCAAAACAATAGCATTAAAGCAAATTCAACACAAAGACCAAGGGAAATCTTCCAAAAGATAGAATACAAACAAAGAGATGGCGCCTGGAAGAGACAGGCTATAAAAATCAGAGGCTCAGCCCCGGGGGCCCAGAATTGAAAAGCAAAGTTTTACAAAAGAGAACAGGAAAATCTGTAGAAGGGAGTCACTAATTAAATAAAATAATTAAAGGATATTTACCAGATTGTGAAGCTCGTGACCTCATTTGGGGGCTGGGAGGAGATTGAGCCTGGCTCAGGTCAACATGCCTGTAGTCCCAGCATTTGGGAGTCTGAAGCAGAAGGCTCACAGTTACAAGGCAGCCTGGCTAGACTCTAAGCAGAACCCAGGGCTGGAGACTGGCCTCAGTGGCGGATTGCTTGCCGCTGAGCATGCGCACGGCCCTGGGCTTGATCCCACAGAAAAATGCCCATATGGAATATGGCATCCTGGGAACTCCAAGCAAAAGAGGGAAAATGTGTATGCTGTTCTCTTGCTAGGCAAGAAGTGGGATCAAAATGGCTCCAGATCCCAGACAGCCATGCCATCAGCCAGAAGGTAGTAAAAGTGGCTGAGAGTCGTAAATCAAAAATTCACCACTCTGCGTAAACACGTGTGTGTTGTGTGTACGTGTCCACGGCTGTGCATGTGGAGGTCAGACTTTGATGTTCCAGGTCTTTCCTCTACTGCTGTCTACAGTTTTTTCTTTTGTTTTTATTATTTATTACAATTTATTCACTTTGTATCCCAGCTACAGCCCCTTCCCTCGTCTCCTCCCAGTCCCACCCTCTCTTCCTCTTCTCCATTTTTCTGAGACAGAGTTTTTGACCCTCCCTGGCCAATATCAGTCTATCAAGGCAAATGGAACAGGTGCAGCAGATGAAGAGTTTGGAAGACATGAATGTATGTACTGAAATGATGAGACCAGCTTTGGGGAGACAGATCAATTTTATTCGGTGTGAACAGGGTTATATAGACTTTTGGGGAAGGAGTAGGGATTTCCAAGGTGGGTAGAGGTCATTGGCTGGAGGGCTAGGGCACTGAGACGCCTTATTTACATGGAGAGGCACTCCAGAAATCCCAGGTGCTTGCTAAATGTGTTCTTATGGGCAGAACCTGAGAACCTGGAGTTGGGTTGGAAACTTCCTTAAGGACTGTGTGATGTTCCTCACAGGGTGAGGGTATGGGGATCCAGTCTTCCCAGGCAAAGAAGAGGAAGCCTCACCAACAAACAGTCCTCCATTTTGCACCAGGCTCGGAGCTTTCCAGTTGTGGCAGACAGCAGCCTTAGCAGCAGGGTTTTCCCGACAAGAGTTCCTCAGTGAACCTGGAACTTGCCACTCTGGCTGGACTGGCTGCCCAACAAGCCATTGAGTTTCCACCTCTCTGAGTACTCACTACCCACTTTGCCAGCACAGAGCTTGCAGACACACGCCAGTGCGAATGAGTGCTGGGGATCTGAACTCTGGTCCTGCTTGAGCAGCAAGCTCATCTCCTCAGCCCCAGGCCAGAAATCTTGATCCAGGCTTCTGAGGACATGCAAGCATGGAATCCCTTATCTGTGCAAGCGAGTGCTCGCAAAACATTTTCCCAGCATTACACAGTTCTCAGGAAGCTATGGGAGAAAATGCTTTGCCAAAGTTAGAAGAAAACCGAGTGACCAGTGAGCCCTCAAATAGGGACTCAACAAATGGCAGTCGAAGGGACTTCCCAGGACCCTGCAACACCAGCCAAGCGGCCTTGTGGAGAGCATGCACTCTGCGTGGGAGCAGTCAGGCCCTGGAAGGATGTCACCAGGAGAGAAAGCCTAGCCACCACTGTCAGCATCTGCATAGGCTGCAAGGAGAAAGCCCTTGCGGCTCAGCCCCCTTGCAGCCCAAAGCCTGGGGCCAAATAGTAAAAGAACACTAAACAAAGGGGGAAACAAAGAGTTGTACCAAATAGGAAACGTGCACCCCATGGCTCAGCTGTGAATAATGTGGACATAGTCATAACTATGTAAATAGTGAATATTGATTTAGCCAAACATTACTCTCTAACTACCATGACGAGGCTGAGTGGAGGAGAGGAGAGCTCTCCTCTGTGCCAGGAAAGAGGGCTTAAAGGCTGAATCCTCCTCTTCCAGCCTAGGAATTCATTAAAAAGCATAGAAACTGGAAAATCAAGAAATGATGATCTAAGCATGCTATTTTAGAGTGAGGAGGGAAGTACCAGGAGAAACAGCAACCATTTTTAGCAACTGCCTCCAGGGAGGGGTTCTGCTGGAAGGGGGTGCTGGTCTGTATTATAAGCCTCACGGAACCATTGCAGTTTCTAAACAATGTGCACGTGCGCCTCTGATAAACATAGCGTTCGAACACAACCAAAGAAACAACAGGGGGAAAACCAAGTTGGTGAAGTGAGCATGGTTCTGATGGTTGGACCAAGTTATTTCCAACAAGTGAGTAAGTGACTTGGACACTTGGGGGCACAGACCACAAAGGACAACTGTACACAAAACATTTTGAAATCTTGTTTATTTTTTTTTAAATCCATGCAGGACTGTTCACTCTCCTTCACCGAGTATCTGATTGTTCTATAACACATAGCAGAGGGTTCACCACTGTTGCTGTTTTTCCTGTTTTGTTTTGTTTCTTCAGTCACACACGGGTTGGCATGACAGAGACAGGCAGTCAGTCGGTCAATGGTCAAAGGTCCGGTGGACATCAGAAGGATTGAACTGAGGGGGATGTGGTTGAACACTTCATGGTCTTTCAGTTGCTCAGGACAAGCACTGCAAAGCGCCCCGGCCTCATCTGCTCACCTCAGGGTCTGCGACTGGCCCCTCACACCTGGGTACTAGAAACCCAAAGGAATGAACCCCAGCATGAGGCCAAGGTGGGACTCATCACCAGTACAAAGTGGAACACCCCAGGAGAATCTGGGACCCCACCAATAGAGGCCGAGGCTCCACCAGCAGAAGCCCAAGGAGGACAGTGCTGTGGAGGAGGGGCGGAGGATGAAGGCCAAGATAGAGGAAACAAATCTCAGAATCAAGGAGACTTGTAGCCTCTTCATAGTAATGGAAGTGGAAAAGTCCATTCTAAAGAATTTGGTGGCTCAGTAGCAAGCCCTCCTCCCTCCCCACACCCACCCCACCTCCAGCCCATGTGAACCCTGGAGCCAGTGTCAGCTTGTGCTCTGAGCAAGCAGATCTTTCAGGAACTTTCTCTAAACATGAGCTTTCAGCAATATGCTGTGTTTTAAGCCAGAAACAGTGGTACTTGCCTTAATTCCAGCCTTCCAGAGACCAGGGAATCAGGAGTTCAAGGGTAGCCTGAGCTTACAAAAAAGAGGTAAGCACACAAAGAGATAGAGTAA
Organism: Meriones unguiculatus; assembly: GCF_030254825.1. Lineage (NCBI taxonomy): Eukaryota > Metazoa > Chordata > Mammalia > Rodentia > Muridae > Meriones > Meriones unguiculatus. Next base: position 11,523,511 of record NC_083357.1, on the reverse strand, counting down.
TTTTCTTCATTGGGCAGCAATGTACAGTGGCTACGGAGAGGCTCTAGATCTGGTTTATGATGTGGAGATTGTGGCTGGGGATGTGGGGACTGTATGGACTTGCTGCTCTTGCAGGGGACTTGGTTTTGATTCCTAGTACCTCCATGGAGGCACACAGCTGTCTCTAACTCCAGTTCCATGGCCTCTTCTGGCCTCCTTTTAGATCAGGCATGCATATGGTACATATACATACATGCACATAAAATCACATGTAAAACTCTAACAAAAATGTGGCAGTAAGTAAGGGAAAGCAATGGAATCCTATTTTGCAGAACCAAGCAAGGAGGGAAGATTTCACTGGTGTGCCTCTGGTAGGCTCCCTCAATGCCCCTTTCTGTTCTACTGCGCAGAGTAGAGAGAAGCTGCCCAGATACCTCCAATCTCTGTTTTTCATTATTCATCCCTAAAGCTTCCATGCAAAAGAATGGGGCCTCCCACTCTCACAAAGGTAGCTGTGACAGTTCAGGCACATAGGGTTCCCAGCCTTAGGAAGCCATACAGGAAGGATCCTCTGCCTCACAGCCTTGACTGGGGAGATGCAGAGCTTATCTGTTGCACAAATAAGACACAGGAACTGTCCTACCTAAGCCAAGGATGCTAAGGAAGCCCCCAAGGTTACAGGGATGGAGCCCTGTCCAGACAGCCAGAAACAAAGCACACAGCGTCTGGAAGCATATTGAAGGCCCACACCCAAGTTGATCTTGTCTCTGCTTTGGGCAAACCATGCTTTGCTTCTAGGAAGGCAGGTGCTTGGCTTGGCTTCCAGGCAAGTGAGAAATGCTTCAGTCCCAGGTTAAGCTCAGCCCAGTGTGGGGAGTTCCAGCTGGGTGCTGGAACAGTTCCTACCAACAACCAACCAGTACAATGTCTCCTGGGTTTGTGTCTCTTACGATTCCAGATGTTGCAGCCCCAACTTGCACTGAGCACAAGCGAGGAACTGGCAAAGACAGGGTTCCTCAGATGGAGAAGAGGGTGGAGACAAGAGGAGGGCACTTCAGACATCATAGCCCTCTGGGGGTCTTATGACAGAGGCTGACTGCACCTCGTGGACTTCCATCTAGCTTCAGATAGACAGACACGGGCTAAGTGCAGCCACCAATGTACAAGCAGTGTGTCCAAACACATGTGTGGCCCTACCCAAGTGACCCAATGCCACAAGGAAGGGTCTCTAGGGTCTGAGCCCTGAGGCCTTTGACCTCCTCACTTAGTGTGGGGTGACAGAGGTGGCTGGGAGCTGAGGTCCGCAGCAGGGGGCAGCAGGGTCCAGGGTAAGCATGCCTAGCCAGGAGACAGGGTTCCCTCCACACTACCTCAGCTCGCAAGAGCCCTCAGGACCCAGACTAGAAATGTGGAGAAGAGATGGTCACCAAACCTAGCCAGCAGCTGTTGATGCTATGGGTGCCTACAGGCTAGCCTGGTGTTAGAAGCCCTGTGTATAAACTCTCAACTTGCTTCTTATTCTCTGGTCCCTCCCCTTGCCCCCATTGCAGCTGTATGTAGTGGGAGGATAGTTTTAATCTACATAGGTACTGTTGTTGGGAGTGTAGTTTATCATAGGTGAACACTTCTCACAGGAGGCTTGATATCGTGTCTACCTGACACCCCCACTCTTTTCATCCCCCTACCCTCAGCAATGGTGTGTGACCGCACTCTTTTTAGTGCTGCTTTGAATGGGTCCTCATCCCCAAGACTCACGAACCCCAAAAGACCAGGAATAAACAGACTCTGTTGTAAATACATGAGGTTCTTTTTATTATAAACCATTACAAACTGCAGCTTCTTGGACCCACACCCCCCACCCCTGAAGCGGTGAGAGCCGAGCTCATGCCATGCCCAGGTTAGTTGGGTGATTTAAAGATTCTGGTTCCTCCCAGCATGCCCAAGGCAGGGGCAATTCCTGCCTGGCAAGTATCTATTGGTCAAAATGCTGCATGTTTAATTGATTGGCTATAGGAAGTGTTAGGAATTATAAAAAGATGTAGAGGTTACAGAGGTTACACGCGGGTCCACAGATCACACCACGAGATTGGTTCCACGCGGGAGGTTTATTAGGTAGAGGGGGGTTACAGAGAGGGAGGTAGATAGAGATAGAGAAAGAGAGAGAGAGAGAGAGAGAGAGAGAGAGAGAGAGAGAGAGAGAGAGAGAAGAAGCGAGAAAAAGAGAGACCAAGGGGAGGGGCCCCAGTTCTCTTATAGCATGATCCAGAGCATGCGCAGGTGGTTCCAGGTGGTCAGCAGGTGGTCAGCAGGTGGTCTGGGTGTCTTTCCAAATGCCTGATACCTGCAGGGTCTGCCGGGCCCCAGGGGCTGCCTGTAGAAATGCCTGCTTGCTGATCCCAACAGGAAGGTCCCCAGACCTTTAATGATCTGGTGTCCCTCCCTAGGGGGATGGGCCAGTTTCCTAGCAACTGTATCTCTAGTGGGTGGGGAAAGAATGCAATAAGGCGGGTTCTTCCCCTCAGGGCATTGCTGGACCTCTCCACCCACCTAGTTCAGGCCTTAAACTTTTAATAATAGCTGCTGATTTTTAATCTTTTGGTCTTTCATCACTTCTTGTGACTTTCTTTTTCTTCCCTTTTCCTCCTGCTTGATCTGGCAGCCCAAACGTTTTTCAAGTGGGTTGCCCTTGGTTTGACTGCAGGATGACCCAGGAAGGCACACCATTGCCAGGCTCCTCCTGGGTGTCCATGGTCAGTGCCACAGTGACTTAGTCAGTGTTCTCTTGCTGTCAAGAGTCACTATGACCAAAGCAGTTCTTATGAAAGGAAGTGTTTAACCAGGGCTTGCTTACACTTTCAGAGGGTTAGTATTATTTATCATCATGGGGGCACACTTAGAGTTGGAGCAGGAGCTGAGAGCCACATCCTGGTCCGCAGATCAGAGGTGTGGGTTTTTGAAACCTCAAAGCCCACCCTCAGTGACTTCCTCCAACAAGGCCACACCTCCAAATCTTTCTAATCCTTTCAAACAATTCCACTCCCTGGTGACTAAACATTCAAATACATGGGGCCTATGTTGGCCATTATTATTCAAACCACCACATTCCACTCAGGACCAGAATTCAAATAGGGCAGGAATCTGGAGCTGATGCAGAGGGCATGCAAGGGTACTGTCTACTGGTTCACTCCTGATGACTTGCTCAGCCTGCTTTCTTATAGAACCCAGGACCACCAGCCCAGGGATGTACCCCTCCCTCTCCCAATACACAATGGCTGGTCCTTTCCTCATCAATCGCTAATTAAGAAATTGCCTTACAGGCTTGTGTACAATTTGATCTTATGAAGGCATTTTTCTTGAGACTCCCTCCTTTTAGAAGACTCTAGCTTGTGTCAAGTTGACAGTAAACTAGCCAGGACACACAACAAGGCTGTGCCCACCCCTCACCCCCCTCCACCTGACTCCAGTGATCTCTGGTGCCTTGTTGCTCAGCTAGATGTGAGTGGAAGAGGTGAATAATGGGCTGTTATTTATGAGTTCCCTAAAGCCTCCACAGCCATGTGTCAGGCGCCATGCCTGGTGCTTTGTAAATGTGCCGTGACATTTGATCACCACAATTCCCCGAGGTTATGATAATCAGCCTGCTAATATAAGCCTGGCTTTCTGTGCTTCCCATGTCAATCTCTGTCCCCTAAATGCAAAGCCCCTATGGGTAAAAGGGAGTTTGTTCTCAGGCCACAGGCAGGAGTTGGGGCTTCCCTGGGGGCCTGCCCAGCTGGAAAGCATAAGCAAATGTGGGCTCTAGACTATTCTCCATCACTGGCTATAGTTGCAGGAAGGGTCTTGGCTGTCTCCCCATGGCCACAGATGCGTGATGGCCGTGGCCCTGCTCCTTGTTCTCCTCAGCCCACACGTTCCCCTTATATGATCTCATTGCTACATGGCTCCAATTACTGTTTCAGATTTATGTCCCTGACTCCAGATGCGCACATCCAAGCCCTGCTCACTTCCCTCCCCCTCTAAACTTCAACAGGTCCTTCCTAACCTGAACTTCATCTGCAGTTCCTGACCTGCTGGCCCTCCAGGATCCTCTACCTCAGGATAGAAGCCCTTGCTGTTTGTAGACACGTGCCCCCTCTCTCCTCTCCCTTGAATAACCCCGTCCCATGTCTTGTGGAGATAGCACATACATGTCTCTGGCTCATCAGGCCCTTTGCCCTGGCTGATGCAGCTCCTTGCCTGGGTTAGTCTGATGATCCTAAAACTAGTCATTCATTACCACTCACGTTCCCATCAACTCTCTTCTGTCTAATGGATAGTATAATGTCTTCAAATGTCACAGAACTGATGAGCTCACACTCATGCTTCTTTTGCTTGACTTTCACTTAAAATGTAGAAGTGATTTAAAGAGATTTCTCTCTGTCACATGTAGAGAGAAATCAGCTTGCTGGGTGGGGTGGGGGAGGATGTCCAGGCTTGCAGGACTGATCCCTGCTCCTGCAGACTTTTCCAGAGGGCCCTTACACCGTCCCACTTCTTTCCATGTTGGCCTGGCACATAGGTGTTTCAGGCCTGGCCTCTCCACTCTCTCTGCCGGACTGGCTCCCTCCCAAAGGCACTTCACCCTCCACACTGGTCTAGGGCCTCTGCTCACTGTCCCTGTGGACAGTGGACAACTGAAAAGGTTCCTGCTGTGACTCTAGGTTTTTATTAGTGCATATCAATTATATAAAATAATGGGTTCCATTGTGATGTTTCCTTAAACATATACAATGCTCACCGCTCGTTTGTATGCCCCTTCACTATCTTCTTCTCCCCTTTCTTTCCCTAATAGTTCCTTTTTCTGTGTCTTAAAAAAAACAAAGATCTATATCTGCATAAGGAAAAAGAAAATTCAGACATGCCCGTTGTTTCCCAATCTGCTTTTTTGCTCAACAAGATGATATCTAGTTCTGCTGTTTTCTTGCAAGAGACGTAATTTTGTTTTCTTTGATGACCAAGATGCCATTGCTTCTTCCTTCATTCTGGGTTCATGGGCATTGAGGATCATTCTGTATCTTGGCTATTATGAAGAGAGAGACAGGAAACGTGGGTGTGCAGGTATGTCTGTGCTCTGCTGACAGAGCATCCCTCAGATGTCTAGTGTTGGGATAGGCAGGCTTTGCTGACAAAGAGGCCGCCAAATGTGTAGTGTTGTGTTAGCCATTTTCAGATTTTGAGGAACACCGTGTTGATTTCCATGTTAACTGAGTAGCTGATATTTCTACAGCACTGTGTAAAACGTCTTTCTCCATTCTCTTCTCAACTTCGCCAGCATTTTTGTTGTTTTTCTTTCAATTGTTTTTATTGCTTGAGAATGTCATGCATGCATATAATGTATTTTATCAAAACCAGCCTCTGCTCTTTCCCCACCAATAACTCCCTAATCCCCAGTTGCCACTTTCCCCTCCCGTTTTCATTAGCTCATTTTTTAATCCCGAGTCCATTCAGGGTTACCTGTGTGTACATGGAGGTCGGACCATCCACTAGAACATGGGTGGCCTCTCAGGACCACATTGCTTAAGAACATTGGCTTTCCCTTTCCCAGCAGCCATCAGTTTCCTGCAGTTCCTCAGATAGGCGACTTCATGAACCCATCTGTGGTGGTTTAAATATGAATCCCACCCCTACCCCCAGACTCATGTGTTTGAATGCTTGACCCATGGGGAGGGGCACTATTAGGAGGTCTGGCCTTCGTGGAGGAAGTGTGTCACTGTGGAGGCAGAGTGAGGGCTTTGAGAGCGCCTATGCCCACGCTACACCCAGCATGACATACAGTCTCTCCTTGGCCCATGCAAATCAAAATGAAGAACTCGCAGCTCCTTCTCCAGCACCGTGTCTGCCTGTATGCGGCCATGTTTCCCACCATGACGAAATGGACTAAACCTCTAAAATGGTAAGCCAGGCCCAATGAAATGGTTTCTTTATTAGAGTTTCCATGGTCCTGGTGTCTCCTCACAGCAATAAAACCCTAACTATGACACCATCCACATCCACGCCGGGATTTTTTTGCCTGCTCAGTTGTATGCAGGTCGTGTTGTATATGCGGTACCAACTGCTGTGATTCCATGTGCACAGTGACCCTGACATGTTGGGAAAATACTGTTTTGCTATAGCTGTCCACTACCTCTGGCTTTTACAGTCTTTCCGCCCTCTCTTCTTTAATGATCCTTCAGTATGGGAGTTGTGGGGCTGTGCAGAAGATTAGAGCTGAGCTCTCCAGTCTCCTAGTATCTTCATATTGCCCAGTTTGGGTTTCACTATTAATCAATATCTAGTGCAAAAGTTAGCCTTTTGTGATTACTGTTAAGAGATATGCTCAGCTATGTGTATAAGAACACGGGGGGGCAGTTTAATACAATGTCCATTTTCCAGAATCATATTAGATGCTCACAATGGTACTAGATAGCTCAGTTGATGGTAGCAGGTATGAGCTTCATCTCATGGAGCAGCCTTAAGTCCAGTAAGAAACTGAGTGGTTATTCCCATAACATTCATGTCAGAATATCTTGTCAGGCAAGGTGGGCCCATGATGCTAGTAACAACTGAGCCCCTCTGAGGTGGCCAAAGGAATGGTGTAGTGACAGAAATGGAGGCTAATTTTAAGATGACCAACTAAAGACTGACCCTCTGGGAATCAGGAAAAAAAGAAATATCAGTCAGAGTTTAGGGCAAATGCTGGGCACCAAAGCACATCTATGCAAAATGTGTTAGCTTCATCTCCAGCGGCTGCCTGGTGATATGTTATGGAGCAGATTCTCCTCACCCTGTACCCATAGACTGCACCTCAGAATAGAGCAGAGGTGAAATCAGGCTGCAGATGGGCTAGGTGGGAGGAGGCAGCCCAAGACCGATGTCAGACAGACTTACCTTCAGGCCAGGGTGTGTCCAGGCCCAGCCACTTGTTGTGGGAGCTCCTGAGAAAGCTTCAGGAGAGGTTCAAGTAATGTGAGGGCTTTCTCTTTCTTTCTTCATTGGAACTTCCCTGCAGTTTTTTTTTTAATGATGCTTGGTATTAGTAAGGTTTTTGTTATAGTAATAAAAGACCACTACCAAAAGCAATGTGGGGATGTAAAGGTTTATTTTGGCTTACAGTTACAGGGGGGAGAGTCCATAATGGTGGGAAAGGCACAGAGGCAGGAGCAGAAAGCCAACTGACCACATTTTCATCCACACATAGGAAGCAGAGAGAAAGAGGACAGGAAGTGAATGAGCCTATAAACCCTTAAAGACCATCCCCACTGACTTTAGGAGGCTCTACCTCCTAAAGGTTCTATAACCTCCCCCAGACTGTATCACTAACTGGGGACCAAGTGGTCAAATATATGAGCCTCTGGACAACATTTTTCATTCAATCCACCATAGCCTTTGTCTACATGAGTGCTCTTGGGAATTTGGAGACAGAAGAACTTCATCAGGAACATCCTCAGGGGACAAGTTAGGAAGGTGTTTTGAAATGTTGCCATGGAACACGTGAGTTCTAGTTTTTTACTTTGGATGGAGATATGACTCCATCACATTTAAATGTTCAATTAAAAACCTAAGAATAGAGATTAGAGAAATGTTAGTCCTAGAACTGAGCTGTGGAGTCAACAAAAACAATTGTGAACCAAATTAAATTTCCAAATGTTGGGATTTCACCATGGAGATGGAGAGGTGTACTGCTAGTAAAAATAATAAGAAGGCTGTTGCAATATTTAATGACCTAATTAGTTACAAGAAGTCTGTCATGAAAATATTGGAAAGGTATTTAAATTTCTCACTAAATTAACCAACCTTGCAGTAACAAAGAACAAAACTGCCAAACTGCATTACAATACGTCTATAGGCATGAACACTGTTCTTCAGGGATCATGTAAGGTAAAGCCATGCAGAAAACCTAAGCACCCAGGATAGCACATCTCAGCCAAGACAGAAACATGGTACGAATGTTCCTCCCTCAAATTCTTCACTAATACCCTATACATCATATAACACTTGCAATTCATTAGGAAGTTGAAAGAAAATTTATTATGACAAGTGTTTTGTTTTGTTTCTTAAGGGGGAGTGGTTTGACCAGCCCTGTCAGACAAGGGACTCAGTAACTTGCCTATTCTGACTCTAGAAACTCATTGTCACGTGAAAGAGAATAAAAGGTCACAAGCAAAACTGTAAGAAGAAAAGTATTACTGAACTATGTTTGAGGTCAGTATGTCGCAGAAGAATTCGGTGACATCTTTGCTATCTAGCAGCTTTTCTAAAGTGTCATTCATTGTAACTTATATTATATTTAAATAAACATTAACCTGGATTTGTACCCTGAATCTTGTATTATTTTTATTAAAGAAGCTCCCCAAATTGAAAACAAAATAGTAGAACTTACATGGGTATTAAGTGACATGCAGCCTTGAGGGGAAAGCTCTCTGATGGCCTTAAAACCCAGAGCCAGCCTAACAGGCTGCAAAGGTGAGCCCTGCCCAGCTCTCTGCCTAGAAAGCTCCCACTGAGGCTGAGAGGCTCTTGCCCAGGTACACTGCTTCTAGGGAGGAGTACACTGGCACCTGGTCTTTTCAGAGACACTTCCCAGACTGACTTCTGATCACTTCTAGCTCCGATTCTTTTCTTGAAGACTGCTAGTGGGCACCATCAGCCGTCTAGAGAACCAATAAAGTAACCCAAACACTCAAGCACCAGATAAGCTAGTAACCAACCTTCAAAGCATTCAGACACTTAGGCCTGGCATTTCTCCTTCCAGGGATCTATTAAAGGGGATGATGAGAAAAGCAGCAGGTCCCTAAAAGCAAATGAGTCTCCGCAGCACGGTAGGCTGCAATCATGATGAGCTGAGGTTGTTTTAACTACCCCATCCTCCTCACCGTCAGGTGTGTTTAGGCAACAGGAAGGCACGGCACACACTCACTTCTGAACGGTACCATCTGAGGCAGTAGGCTTTTCCTTCTGTGTGTGTGTGTGTGTGTGTGTGTGTGTGTGTGTGTACAACTGTAACAATCAGAAGAAAACGTACTTTTGAAATGACCCAGTGGGAGGAAATTGGTGAGATTCCTGCCCTGGAAGGCTGACATGCCTACTCCTTGGGCACAAATGTCTTTGGCACTCATCAGTCTTTAAAATAAATGACCACGTGGACTAAAAACAAAGCCCCTCTCTCTTCCTTTCTTGGAGATCCCAGAGCCTTTGCTCGGATGTGTTGATCCAGCTATGTGCCCTATCCCCAAAGACAGAGCAGCTCCTTGAAGAACCCTTATGTTCTAATGTGGGGATGGTCATGGAGTCCTCCCGCTTCTCCAGAAGTCAGGGGGTACATAGATCAGGGTGGCTAACCCAGCAATGCCAGGGACTCTGGTGATTTTTTGGTAACACAGTGCAGAAGCAAAGCACAGAAGTCCAAATGCTTGAACACACTCATCTGAATGTCCTTGGTTTTCTCGTCTATGAAATGGAAACTAGCTCTGAGCAATCACTGAGGCCTCTCCTATGCCTCCATAGCTGCATCTCAGTGAAGGAGAGTTACTGGCAAATAGTGGCAAATGGTGTGAATCATAAGGATAAGGTTCACTCCATCTGCTGTGATTCGCCATTGCTCCATCAGAGCTTGGATGGATTGATGGAACCTCAAAGTCCAACTGCCTGCTCTGACCTTCCAAAACCTCTTGGAACAAGGCTGGGGTTAGGTGGGGACATAAGCTACGCGTTCTTTGCAGGAAATATGTTTTAAGCAGAGAGGATAGATTTAAAAAAGCAGTAAGAAATATTATACACCTTCTGCATGTGTGGTTTATGGCTGGGTTTGCAGCACCCGGAAGCCTGTGCATAGGGGGTACAAGCCTGTGATCCTGGCCTTGCGTCAGAGCTACAAGGGACAGGGAAAGGAGACAGACTGTGGCACCGCCTCATACAGCATGCCTTCACTCTGCCTCATGAGGGTCCCTATCCCAACCTGTCTCTATTTGGAGACTTCACCATGGGACTTAATGTCACCAGAGAGCCTGCTTAGGGCCCAATCTCAGGGAGGGGAAAGGATATGCTAGAGACAAAAGGGGGGTTCAGAAATCAAACTAGAAACTTTGTTCTATGTTCCCTGTAGACAGCTGCTAGGAGCATGGCAAGAAGCTGTGCTAATAACTGTGTGCAGGGCATCTCAGAGGCAGCTGGCAAGGAAGGAGAGCCTCAAACTGCATGCCTGAGATGGTGAAGCCCAGAGCCAGACTCCTGCCCCTCATATTCTCTAAGATCTTCTTGCCTTCAGCGTGTTCACCAGAGGAGTTTTGTTTTGTTTTTAATTTTAATTTAATGTTTTATTTTTAATTTAAAAAATTAATTAATTTTAAAATTTTAATTAAAAAGTAAAGAAATCATTCCATATCCTGACCAGGTCCCCCCCTTCCCTGATCACCAGAGGCCCAGGCCTAGGCCACATGCTTGAGGGCACATCACTTTGGCCACGAGAGGCCAGTCAGCTGGAAGACGCTGGGAAACTGTTCAAAAGGCTCCGATATTTATTAATTTCTGATTTTATTGATATTTATTAAATTCATCAAAGAAGTTTGAATGTGTGTGCGTGCAGCCTGCCAAGGCCATCACTAGCTATAAAAATGGGGGAGGATCAGTTGTTCTTTGGGCGCCCATACAGACTTGAAGCATCTTCATTTTTGAGGGTTAGCTCAATATCTTCTGTATGTGGAAGGAACCTTCATACCTACTTCCGGCACACTCAGAGGTCACAGATGAACAGCCATGCCTTGCGGCCCACGGGGTGAGGTGAGGGTTAACTCATGCAGAGTCCCAGTTGGCACATGCGGTCTTGGAAATAGCTTTAAAAGGCCACATTGTGAATAAGCATGGCTTGGCTCTGCCTCGCATGGCCTGTTCATGGGCGTCCAAACCATCTCCTTGGAAAGGCCTCACGACTCTAATGAAGTGACTCCATGTCCTGGCCAGGCCTCCATCTCCCCTGATCACCGCAGCTCCAGGTCTAGGCCACGTGCTTGGGGGCACATCATCCTGGCCACAAGAAGCCAGTCAGCTGGAAGACGCTGGGAAACGGTTCACAAGGCTCTGATATTTATTACTTTCCAAATTTATCATGGCTCTGCCTTCCACCAAGGAAAAATGTGGTTTTGATTTTATCGTCGGTGAGTCGCAGAGCCCCTGTAATGTCTTGCTGGAGGCTGCCTGGAGCCCGGAGGACTCTCTGTGGTAGGACTGAGGCTGAGGCCTGGGCTCAGAAAGACCAGTAAGTCTAGGTACGGCACCTCCCTCAGTAAGCTGGACTCTCACACGTCAAGAAAATGCCCCAAAGGCAGTCTGGTAAGAGCATTTTTTTCGACTGAGGTTACTTCTTTTTAAATGACTCTAGTTTATATCAAGCTGGCAATAAACTAGCAAGCACACAGTAGTTAGCATCAGCAGTCAACTTGATACAAACTAGAGTCACTGGCAAGAGGAAACCTCAACTGAAGAATTGCCTCCATCAGATTGGCCTGTCAGCAAATCTATAGGGCGTTTTCTTGATTGCTAATCCATGGAGCAGAGTTCAAGGGACCCTGGGCTGTATATGAAAGCTAGCTGAGAAAGCCAGAGGGAGCAGCCTTCCTCCATAATTCCTATTTGAGTTCCTGCTTGTGTTCATGCTGTGATTTCCCTTAGTGATGTAATACAAACTTTGAGTATAAACCAGACAAACCCTTTCTTCCCCCAAGTTGCTTTTGGTCATTGTATTTAAGCACAGCAATAGAAGGAAGACTAGGACACTTCCCTTCTTTATTTCTTTTCAACCAGCCCCCCTAACTTGGCAGCAGTTGACCCCAAGGCCCTCTAGGACCCCGTCTTTGCTACTTTCCCCCTTTCTCCCACTTTGACTAGCTCTAGCTCTACGCTTGCCCTCCTCCTGCCCACCTCCAGGCTTCATTCTTACAGCACTGGGCCATGCTGTGCCTGCTCCCCCCTTTTGGAGCTGTCCCACCCATGCTCCTGCTCGTAGGTAGTTGACATCACACTGGAGTGTGGGTCTGTCTCAGGCAGGCTGGGGAATCCTATGTCTCCCTTTCCTTTTCTCTCCATCTGGGTGGAAGGAGCCTTCCCCATGTCAGGGGTGTGGGTGGGTGAGTCTACTCTGGCCTTGCTACATGAAAGAAGGGGACACCCCCAAAGCACACCACCCATAGCAACTGCTCCCAAAGCCACTTGCCCAAACTCTGTGCCTCCATAGCTTTGGGGATGGGGAAAGCCTTCTTTCCTTGGTTCATAAACTCAGTCTTGCATTGTAAATAGTAATGACACTAGGTGCTTGCCACATGTTTCTCTTGGACAAGAGGCCCAAGTGGCAGCTCACTGGGACGTTGCCGTCATGGAAAGGAGCCAAGGACCCAGAGAGGAGACCCGTGTCATTTCAGGGAGCAGACCCCCCAGGAGTTCAGAGAGACCCAGGTAGGAGGCCTTGTGATAGAGAGCACTGCAGGGTGCAGCAGGTCCATGGGACTCTAGCAGGCTCCCTGTGGCAACAACCCCCTCTCTTGTGCAGCCAGACCCTCCAAATTTCAAGACAAACTGCAGATTTGGATTTTTTTTTTGTCCCTATGAAAATGTCAAGACATAATCCAAAGTTTTTTGAGAAGCACTCTGCAAGCCAAATAAAACACACCAACAGAACCAATTTGGCCTGTAGACCCACAGTAATGACCTCTGTGCAGTATCACCAATACCCATCCTGACCCAGGACCTCCTGGGAGCTGGCAAGAAGCTCTCCCTTCCCACAAACTGCTCTCCAGTCCTGCCACAGTTCCTTCTCATCAGCTGTGTGAGCTAGACAGGAACTTAAGCTCTGTGGGCCTCAGTTCTTTACCTGTAAAACAGGAAACCAGAAAAGTTACCTCCAAAAGTAGATGAAATCATAGAAATCCCTCACCCAAAGGCCCTGAAAGAAAGATAGTAATAATGGCGGGCACCGCTCACCCCTGTGTGGGTGGCTGGCAGACCCTTCACCCTCCTGTTTACCTGTGAGGTCATGGTCACCTCTTGCTGTCCTTCTGCCATCCTGTCTCTATGTCACAGACAGATACAAAGCTTCGGGGACAGTAACTACTGAACCCAGATATGAATCCATGCCCAGTCTATAAATTCTAGGTCAGGGCTTGGGGCCACCTTGGCTGAGAAACCCCTCTAAATGCTTCTAGCTCCCTAATCCTAGGGTTGATTTCCTCCCCACACTCCGAACCCCCCGCCAGAGCCTGCTGTTGGCCCTGGGGTGCAGCATGTGTGAGCCTAGGGCCACCTAGCCACTGATCCATACAAGGGGCTTGGCCCCTGCACCATTCTTCTCTGCCTTAATAGAGCTCTCTTCATGCCTCACACACATTACAGTGAGTGACATCCCCGGACAGAGGTGAAGCAGCTGCGTGGACTCCTGTATCATCCTGGGGCCTTCAGCAGATGTTCTGAGGGCATTGTTGCTTCCCTTTGAGGCCATATTGAGTTGTTCCTAGTCTCCCCACCCCACCCCTGCCACCCCAATTCTACAGGTTTCTATGGGCCCCAGGGGTTGCAGAGGCCATGCTGAGGTGCCCCCCCCCCCCGTTATGGTGAATGCTGGACCTGGGCTTGAGCTAGAATCCACGTGGCTCCTTTTTCTTGCTTTATTTTCACACTGTCTCCAGATCCTGCCTTCCTGGGGACAGTGCATGACTTTCTCAGGGCCAAGCAGAGCTGAGGGGTCCAAGAGTCCTGGCTGTTCCCTTACTCCACACGGTGTGACATCCTGTGGTATTATTAGCACGGGAGGTGATGAGGTGAAGACGGTTTGTCAGCTAGAGCCGGGGCTAGATTACCCTCTAAGCCATGCCAGAGATGGGCCCACACTCAAAAACACACAAATGTGTATTCCAGCTGTGGAAGGGCATCCCCGCCCTCTCAGAGGCACACTGCCCTCTGCTGGTCATGCTGAGAATGCAGTACTAATGTAGCTCAGCTGCAAGGACCTAGATGGAGGGGGAGGATCAGATAGGGATGTTCCAACATGCATCACTTCCTCGACCCTCCCTCCCCATTTCTCATGCCACGGTGACAGAGTCTTGAAGACCCGCTTCCTGAAGTGTTTGCATTTCTAACAGACCAATCACACAGTAAGCCCATCTATACACAAACACCTGCTATGTGCTCACTGAACTCCAAACCACCTCATTCGGAGAGCCTCTGACTTCTTTATTCCGTGTTCAGTTTGTCAGTCCTCCCGCCCCACCTCTAACTCCCCGCTTCCTTTCTCCTCGTTCCAAGGCATGTGGCCAGGGCCCCTAACAAGTACTGGGGTCTGTTCTCTCCTGCGCCCATCAACCCTGCCAACCGCCTCACAGTCAGTCCTCTTGCCCAAACACTTGCACAGGCCAAACCCTAGGGGTCTCTGCTCATGAAAGACTCATAGTTTTTCCAACGTAAGACCTTGGCTGTAAGTTCCTGCAGCAGACCTACCTGAACATGAACTAGCTTTGGAAAGGTAGGAGCTGCCTAAGCCAAGATGACAGAGAGCAGGCTAAGATTTCCCCATCACTAGGGACCATCAGAAGGGAGGAATGACACTCCCTCGCATACTTACCCAAGGTGCACCCACCCCAATAGCAGTGAATCCTCCATGTTTCACTCAGCGTCAGCCTCACAGGAAGTCCATTGGCTTCCCTCCCCAACACAGGTTCCTCTACCTGACAGCCCCTCAAACCTTCTACACTCACCTGGGTCTTGCTTCCTTTCCTACTCTACCAGGATGCCACGAGGTGCCCCCTAAAGGACTCCCACATCACAGTGTTCCCTCCCTCCCCACATTTTCCAGGGCCCAATCTTGTGCAGCTCGTGGGGTTCTGTGTGGAAAGGACGGATGCAGAGAGAATACATCCTTTGCCTGGTCTCCAGGGGGAGCCTTTCAAAAGAGTTGCATTCATATCTGTTGCTTTGGTTCTCAGAAGGGCAGTGACTGGCCACCAGGGCTATGCGTCCTGTGGGGTAAGACTGGGCAGCCAGCAAGCTATTGTTCATGCTCCACAGCAAAGCCAGGCAAGCCCTTCCTCCATTGGAGGAGGTAGCAGCCAAACAAGGGCCCAGGATACAGAGCCCTAATGGCCCATTTAAGTAGCTCCCCTCAAGCAGAAGTTTCCCACATGACCTTCTAGCCAGGGTCCCAGGCATTCCTGCCTCCACAGCAACTGCTGCCTCCTCTGCTTGGCATTCTGTCCAGCCAGGCCATGAGGGAGGCTCAAAGGGAGGGAGGAGGAGGGCAGCAGAGGAGGCCAGGCTTTACTGGGTGAGACCTTTCCTGTGAGAACTGTTAGCCCTTGGGGTGTGGTTATGCCCCTTTGCAATACCGAGAGAAGACCAGGAGCTACATCAGGTGGGGGGCCTCACCTAAGTGCTAAGTGCATCCCTCCCAGCAGGCAGCATGACTCCAGGTTAAGTGACAGCGGCTTTGATTCCTTGAACTGTCCTTGCTCACTTAAGTTCGAAGGGCCCACATGTCCATAAAGAGAGAAATTCACACACTAACCCAAATGCAGCTATGGCCGCTGAGGGAATTCCTTTCAACATAGCCTCAGCAGCTCTCTCAGCCCAGGGGCCATTTGCCCAGACATGAGCTTCCTGGGTCTCGCTGTGTGAGGCCCAACAAGTGTGGGCCCTGCTGAGCTACCTGCCCTTGACCGTGTCTCCTACACAGTACAGGCTGCTTGCACAAGCCCCTCATCCAAAGATTTAAGCAACCATGAGTGGAAAAGGTTGGAAAACACAATTGTGTACTGAGTGAGCACACGTGTTTGTCATTCTTCCATAAACCATAGCCTAACAGCCATCCACACGGCATTTGCATTGTATTTGGTGAAAGAAGTGACATCTAGAGACGATACAATTACACAGGAGGGGACACAGGCTCTATGTAAAATAGTGCCATATAAGGCACTCACCATCTCTAGTCTGCTGTCTGTGTGGGGTGCTGGGCTCCAGCTAGGCCTCCATGCACACAGAGGCATAGTTGGGTTGAACGGTGCTGGCTCTCTCCCCAAATAGACCTGATGGCAGAGGCTCTGCATCAGTCTGACTTCTAGCCTTTCAGACCCTTTTCTAGCCTACCCTAGCCCTCTGTCCTGTCTTTGTCACCTTCTACCCTGTCCTCCATTCATGATATAGCCTTAGCTTCTGTCACATGCTGCTCATAGGGCCCAAGGCCCAGGCCCCTAGATGTCCTGTATTCCCAGACCTTGTCTGCTTTGGTCTTTGGAGCCTCTGTGCACATGACAGCTTCCAAGACCTTTGAGCCTAAGCTACAGGCCCATGTAGCTCACACTTGTTCCCATATGAGTGTGGACAAATAAAGCAGGCTCCTTTCTATTCTGTGGTTCTCAGCTGTCTCTATGCTTGCTTGCACTCCTGTTTTCATCCCTACTGAACTCAGCACTCAGAGTTGCAATAGAGTGTGCATTGACTTACAACTTAGTCCTTCACTGTTTTCTGCCAGCAGGTGCTCAGCTGCCTGCCTGAAACCAATCTGAGCCTTTTAAAACTAAATTCCTAGGCGGTCAGTGCTCAGAAGGAGGAGTGTGGAGGATGATGTGAGGGACAGTAGCCACACTGGAAGCCTGAGACCAGCCAGGCAGGCTTCAACTTGGTCCTCTATAATCATGAGTTGGACATGTTCTTTCTCCATAGGCTCATGTTTGAACGTTTGGTCCTTAGTTGGCAGTGTCTTGAGAGGCTGGGGAAACTTTGAGAAGAAGAGGTAGGTCACTAGCTGAGCCCTTACTCCCACCTGCCCTCAGTCACTGCGATCCTTGACTTTCACTCTGCTTCCTGGTCCCTGCGTGTCTTCACATGCTCCCGCAGCTGTGGTGTGAGTACAGTACTGTGTCTTCTCCATAACGTGCTGAAACACTCTGAAGCCAGCTTCCAAAAGAAATATTTCCAACCTTAAGATTGTGGTGCCTTAGCTACTGTTTTAGTGCAGTGACAAAATGCCATGACCAAGGCAACTAATATGAGAAAGCATCTGTGGGGTTCACGGGTCCATGACCACTATGGCTATGAATCCGACAAAAGGAAGGCAGGCATGGCACTGGAGCAGTGGCTAAGAGATTACATCCTGATCCACAAAGACAAGGCAGGGAGAAAGCTAACTGGGAATGCTGTGGTCTTTTGAAACCTCAAAGCCTGCTCCCAGTGATACACCTTCTCCATCAAGGCTATACCTGCTAATCCTTTTGAAAAAGTTCCACCAACTGGGAGCCAAGTATTCAAATATAAGAGCCTATGGGGACCATTCTTGTTCAAACTACCAATGTGGTCACAATAGCTTAGAAGTAATCAATATATCCACACCATGCTCTATGGACAGATCAGACAGCAAAAGGGAGGGTCACCAGTGGACTGGCATAATGGAGACACCTATTGGGGTCTCCAGGCTCTAACCCTTGCCCCACAGAAAGCATGGGAAATCTCATTCACTAGATTCGGGAGTATAATTACCAACTTCAATTTCTTCCTGAATATGAAAACCGTATACTATATCTCAATAATATGCCTCAATTAACAGTTTGGGATGGCGTGTGTGGGTCATTTTCCTGGTATCAAACATTTGGGACACACAGAGACAGTGCTTCCAAATCAGACAAGGAGATACAGATTTTAGATCAAGAAGAGCCAGTCCTTCTGGACAGGTAACCTTAATTGCCTCCTTTCCACAGTGCACAGTTGTATCCGCCGGGTGGGGAGTTCTGGGAAGGATGGAAGTATCACAGTATCTCACTGTCCTCTTGGCCCTGGAAACATGAGAGTTTCCTCGCCTTTCCTCAGAGCAGAAGTGTCCTGTGAGAACCTGATATGCAGTGGGTGTCCAGCAAACACTGGTAAGTGTTCATCCACCGAGGCGTCCGAGTCCCCAGGCCACTGGGAGACTGGATTCCTCTATCAGAGGCTACAGCCCTGTGGCTCATGTGTGTGTGCGCGCCTCACTGAGGGAAGGAATTGTGTTGGGACAACTGGAAACCTCTTTTCATTCCTCTGCCAAATGGGCCCCATGCCAGAACTGTGATCCAGGGCATCCCTGCCAAGTTTCCAGGCTCCTGTCATGATGCACTCCTACCCTGGGGGCGGGGGGAACCCCTGTTCTGTCTCATTTCTTCTGAGACAGATCAAACTGAAGAGAGTTGGCTTGCATCAAGGATGAAGACTCTTCTTTGCACATATTTCTGGGGTGGGAATGAATTCGTGTGTGTGTGTGTGTGTGTATGTGTGTGTGTGTGTGACACTCTGGAAGGACCTGTCCCTGGTTCCCTGGGTGGAAGCACAGCACAAAGAATCGCAATGCCAATGGCCGCAGGCTCCAAGACTGAAAAGAGTGATGCAGCCGTGAGTGGGGCATGGAGGGCAGACTGTGGCCTGCACGGTGCCCTGAGAGCCACAGGCAGGGGGAGCCTGTGGGCACTGGAGGGATTAGGAAGCAGACAAGGCAGGTCTTGACTTGGTGCTCCTTCCGGGTCCTGCCATCTTGAGCTTCTGGGTGCACAGCAAGCACCCACATCCCTGAGCCTCCTTAAGTCAGTGTGGTACCTACTGCCCAAAGGCCAGGATGGACGATAAAGTCAGGCTTGGATTAGAGGCTGCTCACAGCGTGGCATCTGTGTGGTAAGCTGGAGTCTTCTCCTCCTCCTTCTCCTTCTCTTCTCATCTCATCCTCCTTCTCTTTCTCCTCCTTCTTTGTCTTCTCCTCCTCTTCCTCCTCCTCCTCCTCCAGCAGCAGCAAGTTAGTGCCAGCTGCAGGGAAGGACCACACACTAGGCACCTCTGGGAGAAAAACATGGAGGCTCTCTACCACAGAGGGGCACAAGATGGGAACCCTGAGCAAATGGTCCAAGGTTCCCTATCTAGAAAGAAGGTCCAAGGCATTAGCCATCCCATCAGTGAAAAAAGGAAAGAGAAGACCCCATTACACTATAGAAAAGTCCCAGCACTACAGAGGAACTCCTGTCACTGGGGGGGGGGGGAATGGTACTGGGGCAGGACATGGTTCCTATTTCCTTTTAATCTGAAAAAAAAAAAATGCTTGGGTTTGGGTCCCTTTAACTGCTTCAGGCAAAACCTGGAAGAGCCCGCAAGGTGCTGGTTCTGTCTTCCTGTAGCTGTCTGTGGGAGTTGCCCTCCCACCTCTCACTCCTATCAGCCTAACCCACCAGGACACACACACTAGCCCCAAGTCCCTTTTCTACTCCTCCATCCCCCCACAGGAGCCTGTATCCACAAAGTGTGCACTTCATCCTGCCAAGTCGCCCTGCCCCTGCTCTGACAACAACTTGTTCCCCTGGTCCCCACCGCCTCGGTCCTTCTGTGGGTAGTTCCCTGGGTTCACCCAGCACCTCCTAGCTGGCCTGTGCTCTTTGATCCTCATTTTATAGACAGAGAAACCACAGCCCAGAGGTGTCAAATGGCCTGCTGAAAGCAACCAGCTGGCAACAGCAAATAAAGAACTCTACCCAGCCCTGTGTGGTGCCAGGGTCCGCGCAACAAATCTCCAAGTCGCAGTGCCTCTGATAGATGAGTATGCGGACCCGTAATGAGGGCTTCATAAATATCTTTCAAAGGAAATGAATTTAGTGCACCTCCACTGAATTTTAACACCCTGCCCCATACCTGCACACTACAGTGTGAAACTCTTGTGGAACACTGGAACTTTATTCTCAGGGGATAGAAAGTCCCTGGGAGCAAGTGGAGGCAGTAGCAGCGAGCTCCCTGCCCCACGTTAGTGTCTGTGTGTGCTGCCAGGGGAGAGTGTGGCCTTTGGGCCCAACAGCAGGCAGAGCGCGAAATGCTAGCTAGGCTGGGACTGCTTTCCTGACAGTGTCCTTCCTTGTACAGCTCTCTCCCCTCCCCAGCACAGCCTAGAAAGTGAAAGCCTCCACAGAGAGGCTTTCTCATGAAAGAGATACCAGGTTGTTACTGGAAACCTGTGTGTTGGAGAAAGTAAACATAGATAAAATGGGCTGAATCCCGTGTTCACACTTAGAAGCTGGGTGACCTTGGGAAAACGTTCCCTGAGCCGCAGGCTTGTCCAGATCTGCAATGGGGAGCCTTAGACTCCGTTCTGAAGTTGCATACTTATCAATAGTCTTTGTTTTGTCCTAAACAAGTTTCCATAGGGAGGCAGGAATGAGTCCCGCAATAAGAAGCCTGCTTCCAAGCCCATGTCTCACACAAACACACACACACACACACACACACACACACACACCTATCTCCAAGAGTCTGTGGCTGCAATTCCCCAGGATGATGTTGTGATGCTTGTACAAGTCAGGTGGCAAAGGTGTTTTTGTCCAAACAAAACAAAACAAAAACCCAAAAACAAACAAACAAACCAAAAAAGCTCAGTGGTTAAAATCCCACCATCCTCCTCAGGCTAAGTGAACTTTGACAACTCTCTTGGTACCCTCCCTCATGTCCGGAATTGTACACATAGCTCCCACTGTGAGAACGCTCTTCAGTGTACACACACTGCTGTGCTGAGTGGGTTGAGAGCTAAACCCACTGAGACATCACCAGCTGGCCTGAGAGGACGTCATCAGTATGAAGGATCATCTCCATAGAGGACTTGATATCCAGATGGTGTTGTCTTCGTGGGAAAGAAGACTGTCTCCCACATCCCTGTAGCAGGAAGCTGGTACTGGGACACTGTGTCCGTGCCCACTCCACTCAAGACCAAAACATCTTGATAAAAAGTATTTTCAGCAAATAACCTGCCACTGCTGTTTATTAGCACCAGGCTTTAACCAGCTAAGATAACTGGCCAGGCCCCCGGTGCTGAGCTGTGGAGGTAAACACAGCTCCCTTCCCTGCTGAGAGGTCAGTGGCGAGGTCATGATGTCCAGTCTATGTTATATGGGCACCGAGAAACGCACACGAGGAAGGCGTGGTGCTCTGTTTATCAGGAGCCTGCAGCCACCTGCTGCCCTGGTGTCTTGCTCAGCAAAAGGAACAGCATCTGCCTCAAAAGGCTGTTTGCTTACACTCTCCAGGTGGTCCCTGGATAGCCAGTGCCCTCTTCCCCAAGCCACATTGTCAGCCCAGGTATATGGGTCTGAGGGCGCCACACTGGTGACCATATGCCACTTCCAAGTTTGGAGCAACCTTTTCTCCCTTCCTCCTTCTCCCTCCTTTTTGCCTTCCTTCCTCCACAGGTGGTTTAGTCCACCAGCCTGACTGAGCCCTCCTCAGTGGATGACAGTAGTTCTGGTGTGGGTGGGAACCAGTCTTAGCTAGCCCCGGAGGCTCTAGACCCCTGTCAGCTGGATGACCTTCAGCAAAAGCACTTCAGTCTATAACTGGGGACACTGACATGAGAACCCCTAGCCATGGGGGCAGAGAGAAAACGGCTACTGTTGGACATAGTCCTTTAAACAGTAGGACAGTAGGGCAGGCCTGGGTGGAGGCCACTGAGCCCCCATCCCTGCAGGCAGGGCTTGTGGTTGTGGTGATGGTGGTAGAGGCTTCACATTCTCATCCTGTCCGCCAGCCATGGATCACTTCCGTTAACGTCGGTGCTCTAAAGCGTTATCGCCGGAGGCCAAGAGAGACAAAAGGAAAAATCTTTCCCAGGAGTGGTGCTCCATCTATAATTGGCACTCGCTTCCAGGAGACTTGGGCCTGGGTGGGAGGAACTGCCCTGCCCCTGCTGGTTTGTTAGTGTGATGCATTCCAGGAGCCACGGTCCTCAGCAGCCAGAACTTCCTTTGGCCCCTGCTCTCCTCAGGCAGCTGCACCACTCATTAAAGGATTAGCAATACTGGCCATGCAAGACAAAGCTACAGGCCTTCTGCAGCCACTGCAGCCACAATCCTGTGCCTTATCAGTGCTCCTGGCCAGTGTTTGTGCTGGAAAAGGCGAAGCTGGGATAGGGCGGAAATAATGGATCACTGGTGTCATGAGCTAACTAAACACGCTGGGGTCAAGTACCAGAAGAGGACACGGATTTTTCCAGCCAAGACCTCTCTGGTAGTACATGGCTACAGGCTGAGGAAGCCCATGAGAGAGTAATCCATGGGGACAGCTATGGGACTCACCGCACAGAGAGGCATGTCACAGGGTATGGCTGCTGAGCCTGAGCCGGACGGATGCGAGTTGGGGAGCACATTTGGCAGCACCCATTTTCAGCAGCTTCTGCTTTGTGAGGGAGAGAGGGGGAACCCACAGGCTGGGGAACTCTCAGGTTGTAAAATGAAGTTCCCAGAAAAGGGAGACACACCTGTGTCAACCGCCTGCTGGCTGCCCGACTGCTTAGACCCTTTGAGATTATGGTGAGTTAGAATGTTGCAGATCGACAGCCACACTCTCTTGGGCTATCTTTAGTTTTTATTGTTTGTTTCAACAATATTTCACTGCATTTCAATAAAGTTGTACAGCACATTCACTTTTATTCTGTGAACATTTCATACATGCATATGTTGTGTTTTGATCATACTTACCCCTCAGTCCCCTCCTCCAGCTCACCCTAAGAGCTTCCCATCATGTCCCCCTCCTTACCTCACACTTGCTTTTTATAATTATCTATTACTTATTTAATCTATTAAACTATGAAGTCCAACCAGCGCTGCCCATATATACATGGGTTTGTTCCACTGGAAAACAGCCCATTGCATAGGGGTCCCAACCAATGAGACAAGGAGCTGAGGGGGCCTTTTAGTGCTGCTGGCTCTGACAGTGGCCACCCTTGCTGGGCTGGAAAAGTGGAACACAGGGCTCTTCCTGGCTCACAGTAAGTACCAATGACCACATTCCCAAAGAAGAGTAACTCTCCCCCTTTTAACTGACTGGATCTTGTGCAGGTAACTTGTTTTTTTTTTTTAACTTGTTTTTTGTGACAGGGTTTCTCTGTGTAGCCTTGGCTGTCCTGGAATGACTTTGTAGACCAGGCTGGCCTCAAACTTACAGAAACCCACCTGCCTCTGCCTCCCCGATTGCTGGGATTATAGGCCTGCACCATCACGCTCAGCTCTGCTGTGAGTTGTTGAGTGCGGCAGCTCCTGAAGGAAGTCAGCTCCACCTTAATGATGCCTGCACAGGTTGTTGGGGAAGGAGGACTCAAACTCACCCAGTGCACATGGGCTGAGATAATAACCCAGGTGTAGGTCATGTGCTTCCTTCTCCCCATTTCACTACATTCTTTTGGCAACCTGACCCCAGTATGTGATCCCCAAGGACAGCGTGCTCTGTTGTAGCCTGATTGAGCATGGCAAAGATCATTACACAGAACATTCATCCACTCAGGAATGGGCTCCAGAGCTTCCTGTGAGAGCACGTGTCCCACTCTGCCATCCCAGTAAGAGTGGCCACTGTTGGAGCCAGCAGCACTACAAGGCTCCAGCTGCTCTCTGTCTCATTGGCTGGAACCCCCAACAAAGCAATGCCATCGAGTTTGGGGTGATGGTCAGCCACTCTCCAAGATTATATAGCACCTCTATTCAACACACTCATATGGCCAGCCAGCTCTAGGATCCCAGGACACTCTTTGGCCTTTCTCGGGAGCAGGTCACTGGGGCAGGCCTATCTGTGACAGGATCAGAAGTGTTATGGAACGATCCAATAATTCCCTAGAAAATTCTTCTCTTCTCCTCTCCTGCAATTCTCCATGCCTCATTCATAGTAAATATGTTTCTCAATTCATCACTTAGTCCAGTTTCTTCTGACAGGTGGGGCCTCACGTTAATTGAGCATAGATTGTTTTCTGTAGGAAGCTTTCTGAACATCCAACCTTCCATCAAATCTTTATTAGAAATCAATGTCCATCTGTTTGTGTATCGTCTATGGCTGTTCTCAA
Source organism: Meriones unguiculatus (assembly GCF_030254825.1). Classification (NCBI taxonomy): domain Eukaryota; kingdom Metazoa; phylum Chordata; class Mammalia; order Rodentia; family Muridae; genus Meriones; species Meriones unguiculatus. The sequence continues at coordinate 11,499,669 of NC_083357.1, read as the reverse complement.
AGCATCATTACAGAGGTGAGTGGTTGTGACAGAGACTCTAAACCAGACAGCATTTATTATCTGGCTCTACCCAGAAAGTCTGTGTCTCCCAGGGGGGTTATAAACAATTTCAGTTCATCTCCATACCATCTTTGCATGCTCAACTCTGATTTCCACTCAAAGAAGACTACTGAGACCTGGCAAAGTCACACACACCCCAGGACTCTTCGGAGAGGAGGTGACACCCAGGCCCACATCTCCGCTTCTAAAGAGCACTCTCAGCATTTATCATGTCATGTCAGAACAAGCTTGGGCTGAATCATTGCCTTCAACCAGTGGCCTGGGCAGGGACTTTCTCCCCTAAACCAGAAAGTTGCCCAGTGACAAGACCCCAATTTTCTCTTTTGAAACTTTAGTTAAAATCAGAAGACAAAAGACATTCACCCTGTTACCTCCCCAAAGCCCACAAAATGACTCACCTAGACAACTGGCATCTCCCTGTCTTAGGTCCAGGCTTTAGGCACCAGTGGACAGGCTGGGTAGGTGATCATTCTGTGGTTCCTTCTAGAAACTTTCTGGTCAGTGAAATCATGAAATTTTCACCTACGGTCTTCACCGTGTTCTACTTCTAACAACCCATCTTTACACATGTGATTACACACCCATTAACCTGACTATATATTCAGAACTCAAAAATGAGCCATCTGAATCAGTGGAGCTGACCACTCATGGCTGTAAAGTCACCCTTCCCATGACTCACAAAAGTCACATCTGCTGGACAGAGGCTGTCTCCTGAGAGCAGGGTGTGTGTGTGTGTGTGTGTGTGTGTGTGTGCCGCTTTCCTAAACATCAGATGGTGCTGCAAGTGGGCAGCCAAACCATGTTATGGCTTTAAGCACAAAGACACAGATCTAGTTCTCGAAACAAATGCCCATGACCCCGTGTCTATTTCTTTATCTACAATATGGAAGAAGACCCTGGAGGATCCTGACCTTAGAGCTGTGGGGCATAACACACAAGAAGAATTAGGTCACGTGACCAGCACAGAACCTGTCCATGGTAGGTGCTCCCAAAATGGCAGGACTCATCATCATCAAGATAAACAGCTGCCGTCTCAGCTCATGGTCACTGTCATCGGCATCAAGCACCGTCATTAACCTCCCCACTTCCTTCATTTTAAAGCCTCCTGTGCTGTCAGAGCCTGTTAGCCCGGGGCCCCTGCAAGCCTGGGACAGTGATTAAGAAGAGCAGTAAAGAATACAAATGGTCCCCAGAGCACCACAGAGGCTGTGGTGGGCGGAGTGGCCTCTCAGCACTAGCCATCCTTGCTCCCCCTGGATGACTCTGTCACTCTGCTGAGGCTGGCTTGATGAAGACAGATGACGGCCCGTGCCTGGGGTGGTGTGGTACCGCAGCAGAGTGGAGCATTTAATCAGAGCGCTGCTCTCTGCCAGAGTGAAGTAATTGGAGGCAGGTGCTAAGCGCAATTTAAATAAAATGTTGAGTTAATAAGGACGGCTGACAAGGATGTTACAAGTCCCCTGTCCAAGTTTTCAACAGGAATCTGAAGACAACTTGGAGGCCTAAGAAATGGTGACTTAATTTCCTACTTTTCACTTAAAAACCAAGTACAACAAACTGCAATGTTTTAAAAAGCTTATTTATTTTCACTTTGGGGATTTAAAAAATGGTCAGAGAGGCAGCCAACATATCTAAGACACTCATGAAGGTGCTTACTTAACGCTGTCTCCTTGCCCACTTCCTCTGTCCCCTTTCAACTCCTACTGATCTGCCTCCCAATCCATCTCCCCTGGCCTGGGTACACCCCTCATCTTGCGTCATGCAGACCAACCCTACCACCAGAACGGTTCTTATTGAGTGCACATGACACCACCTTCCTGCAGAAAGATATGGGAGACCTTTTGTTCCATACCAAGCAGAGCTGTGGCCCTCAGGATATTCTGTTTAGGTCTCCACAGCTCATACTTAGCCCTAGTGTTTCTTTCATCATTCCTGGTTCTGCATAGCTGTTCCAGCATGGTATGAACCCATCCAGAGGGACCACCCTCTCCATGTCTTAACACCTTTTACTCCCCCCTTCATCTCCTAGTGTCATGGTCTGGAGCACCTCTGAGCGTAACCACGGCAGGGGACCACGGCAGTCTCTAAATGTTCTGCAGATGCGCAGCTGGCTCTCATCATCAATGAACTCTGTCAAACCCTGTGAAGCTTGCATAGCAGCATGCTAGCTGCACCTTCCCAGGTCCCACAAGAGGTGCTTGCTTCTTCCTGTGTCGTCTTTTATCACCCAGTAGCCAGAACAGCCCCTCGGGGCTTTCAGGGGACTCTGACAGTATCTGCAACTACTCTTGTCAGCCACAGTTTGTGAATACATGTCAAAGGTGCCTCCTAGAAATGGAGAGAGAGAGAGAGAGAGAGAGAGAGAGAGAGAGAGAGAGAGAGAGAGAATCTTATCAAACGGGCAGACAAATAGAAGAAAAACCAGTCTCAACTCCTCCTCCCATGCACTGTGCAGGGAAGACAGTCTCCGGTACCTCCCATCCCCACCCCCACCCCCGTTCAGCCTTTGTCTTCAATCAAGTGAAGTCTTGTGGAGACATGCTTTGAATTGTCCACTCTGCTAGCTATATATAGAGTCCAGAGGAACCCCATCTCAGCACCATCAAACCCAGATCCCATAAGAAGAATCCTGCTGTGGTTTGAATGTGGCTTGTCCCTCCAAACCTCATGTGTTTTAGCAGCTACTATGGAGTGACTGGGAGGGGATGAGACAGTACCTTTCCCAGGGGACTGTGTTAAATCTCATAGTGCTAAGTGAGTCCTTGTCTGGGTTATTTACCTTGAGAATATGCTGTCCTAGTGTTGTCTATTTTGCGGTACCCACCTGCTGCCTGTTGCCGTGGAATTGTCACTAGAAGCCAAGGAGATACTAACAACATGCTCCTGGGCATCCCAGGAACCAGAACCATGGGCCACAGTGTACCTCAGTTCTTTATAAATTGCGCTTTCAGGTGTTCTCTTACGGGGGCGCCCCTCTCCAAAACCCGCACATGACCAAAATGGATTTTTCTGCATTTTCACTACAGTTGTAATGGAACTTCACAGGATGCCCCAGAGGACGGTTGCTCAGAAGAGTAGCAGCCCTGAGGTGAGAAAGACCATGTGACATCTTCATAGACCCCCCCCACCCCCACTCCCCACAACCAGTTTTTCCAATAGAGCTGCTGGGCCAGCTGGAGGGGAATCATCTTGAGAACAGAGCCCATGCTTCTTCGCCAGTCTCTTGGGAGAATAGTCTCTCATGGTCCCACCCCCTCTCTTTCCTGCTTAGCCATAATTCGGTCCTCTCCAGGAGACCTTGTGGAGTCCAAGCCGCCCAGAGGAGGACCTACACCTCATCCAGACAGCTCTGTTCTCGCTGGTGAAGGTGGCCCCCGGCACACACTTCTGGCAGCTCTGATCGCACTGGCTTTCCCTGAGCTTGAAGCCCAACTCTCTGGCCACGTGAGAGTCTCTGCACACAATGTCCTGATTCCTTTCCATCTTCTCTTCAAGCCAGAGTTACTCAGTGGAATGCAGTGATGCGAGGGCTGTCTCATGGTAGGCTGGGCCAGGGCTGCACCCGGCTTATTCTGGATGCTCCCTGGACCCTTTCCACCTCCCACTGTGTCTCCAGCCCCACCTCCCCAGTTCCAGTCCTCCGGGCTCTTCCAAGAGTTCTGCGGAAGTTCACATCCAACGTGTCCTAAGCTGAACTCCCAACAGATTCCTCCAAAGTCCATCATGTGCACCAGAGAATGACATCAACACCAACCAGAGCTCTCAGCAGAAACCTGGAAGTCAGGGCCAGTAAGATGGCTTAGCAGGTAAAGATGCTTGCTGAAAAGAATGATGACCTGAGCCCAGTCCTCAACACACACATGGTGAAAGGAGAGAATCAAATCCCTGGGAGTTCTCCCAAACACATATATACGCACTTAAGAATAAATAAATGTAATTTAAAAATTAGAAGCCTGGAAAGCGTTAGAGGTACCTGTCAAGGCCATCTGTATCCACCCATTAGTTAGCCTTTGTTCGAAGTTGATCAAATTCAGCCTATTCCCCCCGACCCTCCACCATTCCCGGAGTCGGGTCTTCAGTTTCATTTGTCCAGACTGCATGTGTACAGTATCCTCTGAGTGCCATTCTGATTTTCTTCTTAAGGCAAGACCTGAGTAGCCAGAATGGTTGTAGCCAGAGAGTACGGCTTTGATCTGGCTCCTGAGTGCCAGGATCACAGTGTGAGGCACCATGCCCAGATTCTATGGCGCTGGAGATCCAACCTAGAGTTTTGTGAACTCTAGGCAGGTGATTACCAGCTGAGCTGTTTCTAGTCTTGCCTGACCTTCCTGTTTCTCAGCTGGGCTCTTTCAAATCCACCTCCGACTCCATCAAAATCATCTTCCTGGAAGTCCAGCTTTATCACACCATTCCAGTCTGTATCCCTCAAAGTGTCCCGTGAACGTCAAGGAAAACTCAATAGAACTGCTATAGGGTTTGGAAACTTCACTACCCAGCTCGTGCCTGTGTCCTCAGCTGATTGATCTTCCCTACCACCTTCTGGCCACTCCTTTCATTTGTCTATGTCCCTCATATTCTGATGCATGCTTCTCTATCCCCAGGCCTGAGCACGCTCCAGGACAACGGCCTGCAAGCCTGTGTGTGCCTCAGAATCAGCTGGCAGAGCATCATAGAGCATGGAGTGCTGTGATCCTTCTGGGTGATGACAAGTGAGTCTGAGCTATGGCCAGAGAGCTTTTATCAACAGTCATTTTGGGTGGTGGGTTTTTTGTTTGCTTTGTTTTGTTTGGAACATAATCTTACTACATAGGCTAGACTGGCATTGAATTAAAAATTCTCCTGCCTCAGCCTCTTGAGCAGTAACGTTGCAGGCCTATACCTCCTGCCCAGCTCAGGATTATACTTTCAGTGCTGCTGCTGTTTGTCTAACGGGCACATCAAGAGTCTCCATTACAGCGGCACTCAGAAAGGACTCTACGAATGCCCGATCACTCACTGAGAGCCCGGGTAGCACACCCTCTGACCCAGCTGAAATTTGAAGCTGATCTTTAAGAGTCTGTTGATTGAGTTTCATGTACTTGAGCAGTCTTGGGTGAAATTTCTAAGTTAAAAAGATAGGTGATGTCATGCCTAGCAATGGTCCTGCAGACCTGTCTCATTCAGTATCTGTGGGTAAGGCCCAGCTGTGCATCTTGAGGGGTCAACCTTTTTCCAAGGCACAGAGGTGAGAATTAGAAGGCTCGGGCCTTGGCCTCTGTTTGGATTCCCGTTACATCATTTGGATTTCTTTATAGACTAGAGAGTTTACAACATAGTCAAAACACATGTTTTTGTGATTTTTCCAATAGCCTTGATTCCTGCTACCATGTCCTGTTCCCAAGCCACTGCCAAGCACCACTGACACATGCCAGCACACATCTGAGCTCTCAAATGCATACAACATGTCCCTTTTCCTACGGGTGGAGTTTTGGAAAATGAAAAACAGCCAATGTATGAGATATCTTGAAAATGCCAGCTCCACATGGCTGCCAAGAAGTGGGCAGAACGGATTTTATGGGTCTACATGGTCATGGTGAGCATAACAAAGACCCCAGTGCTAGCCACTGCCAGCCACACTGGGGGGACAGAGGCAAATACTGAAGGACCATCAAGAGTTCTAGACCAGCTGGAGTGAGATGCTGTCTCCAAAACAAAAGCAAACTGGCTGTCTGGAAGGAGAGAGACATCAGGAATAAACCACCCCTGCTGGCATCTTCCTCTTGGACTTCCAGCCCATGGAACTTTGAGACACGTGGAAAAAGCCTCACAGTCCATGGGTACTTGGTTAGGGCATCCTGGGCAAATGTCACAGATTCCCAGGAGCTTCTGCCAGTGTAGCCTTCCTTCAGGCTAGAGAGTAAGACAGAGTGAGCCTAATGAATGGATGAATAAAAGAAGTAAAAAAAAAAAAAAAAAGGAAAAGAAGAAAATGAACACAACTAGTCCCAGGTATCTGTACGAAAATCAATGAATAAAATAGATAAGAAGGAAAAGAAAGGAAACATGATTGCTCCTAGGTGTGGTGGAAGAGAAAGTTCATTCTAGGTATGTGGGAGAGTATAACCAGAGGCAGGGACCTCTGGGACTTGACCCTGAGCTGGGCCATGAAGGGAGAGGGAGAAAGGAAGAGAGAGAGGAGAGAAGGGAACCAGGTGGCTCAAAGGTACAAAGAAGGGGAATAACAAAAATGGCTGTATTATATAGGAACGAGCAGAACAGCCCCCTGAACTGGACAGTTCAGGGTAGGGGGCAGGATATGACAGACAGGAGGGCCCTGTAACAGGTAGGGACTGATGGATGCCGGGAGATTCTGGTGGTCAGGTCCATTATGATATGTTAAAGAGGCACCTCAGTTCAGGGTTGATTAACAGTGAACAGCCAGATGCAGCGTCCTACAGGGGAGTACCCTCAGCTCCATCACTTCAAGGCATCTTCAAAGATTTCTCTTGGGTACCTCAAGCACCCACAATTCAACATGAGCTTCTTAAAATGCAGACGTGTGTGTGTGTGTGTGTGTGTGTGTGCGCATGTGTGTGTGCCTTAGATCCTAGGACTTAGCTTGTCTTCTCAGTGACAGCCCCAGATAGCAGTGCAGCAGCTTGGTCCCTCGGGCTCTGAGATCCCACGAAGAAGTTTTGCACATCCTGGTGCTGGTCCCCAAAGATGAGGCACAGCTATTGCTGTGGGAGTGTTTCCATCAGTCTCTTACACTTCCTCTCCCTTGGGCCCTTCCACACCATCACAAGAGATTCTTCAGAAGTCGCCACCTTTGGCTCTCTTCTTGCTTCTGCCATGGGGCCCTGGCCTCAGCGTGGGCTTCAGGACCCTCTAACAGTGAGCCTGAGAAGTGTCCCAGAATGCAGCATGCAGGAGGTAAAGTCTGATAAGGAGGCTGACCACACTTCTGCCTGTTTGACTGCATGTTTGGGTATCTCCACAGACCATCATCTTTGGATTTGATAATTTGCTAAAATGACTCAAAACACTCAGAAGATGGCTCTTTTCACTACCAGTTCATCATAAATCCAGGAGAAGAGGAGGCATGGGAGGGAAAAGCTCTCAGCCCTGCGTGTGCCACCAGGACTCTGTCAAGACACCTAACTTCTGGGGTTGTATCGGGGGTTTCAACATATAGCCATGGTTGAGCAGATCACTGGTCACATGATGGAATGCAGTTTCCATCCCTGCATTCCTCCATGGAAGTCAGATGAGAAAGGGTGAAGCTCAGTTCCCCAAGAAAGTGCCTGCTCTTTCTAATGGCCTCGTGTCTTAATCCATCCATGATAAAGTATCATGGTCGGGTGGCTGATAACAGGAGTTGCCCACAGCTTTAGTGGCTAGAAGCACGACACCACAGGGCCCATGACAGCTCCTTTCTGGTTCATAGCAGACGCCTTCTCCTTGTATCCTTGCATGGTAAAAAGAGGGCAAGAGGGCCCTCTGGGGATACTTCCAAAGGGCTCTGATCCCATTCATAAGGACTCCACCCATATGACCTAAATAATTTCTCGAAGACTGTACCTCATAATCTTATCATCTTAGGTAGGATGCAATATATGAATTTGGGAGTAACGTGTGTCTTGAAAACAACACCTCTCTTTTCTGTAAGGACTATGGAAGATGCATGCACTCTGGGCTGCAGACTCCTGTCTTTGCTCCCATTGCCCAGACAGTGCTGACCGAGAGATGCCTCCACAGATTGTTTCTGGGGAGCCTAGGAGGCAGGAGGTCTTACTGGGGTTTATGGAAGTACCCTGCTCTGTCTTCCAAGAGATGGAGAGACATGGAGGGAAGGCTGGCTTGAAGGAGCAGGGGCACCTTGCCGTCCATGTAAAAAGCTTTTCACTGGAGTTTTTTTTTTTTTTTTTTTTTTTTTTTTAATGGAACCAGACGGAGTTGGGGTCAGGAAGATCAGAAGGAGCAAGGACACCCAGTCATGTGTGAGACTCAGTTGATAAAGAAAGGTGGGAAGGGTAGAGGATGGTCCCTGTGTTTCAGACCCATGATTGACTGGCTGAGGTGGACAGAGGATGGGGTCTCCAGGCTTCTGGGACAGCCTTGGAAAGGCAGAATGCCAGGAGGGCACAGGCAGAGAGGAGGGGAGCTTCCTTGTAGACACATCAAAGATGAGAAAGGGGGGCAGCAGACACGAGGACGCTTGTGCATAGACTTCAGCAGTGAGGACTGGAGTCAGAGACTGTGCTAAGCCCTACTGTGGCTACTGAATAAGGGAGCTGGGTCTTGAAGAAGTAGCCTCCTGAGGAGTCCTAGCACTGCCGTTCATGGTTCTCTCTTTTTCTTTTGGCCATGCCTTCTCATGGAAAGGAGCTGAGGCTGGTGCCCATCAGCTTGACAGCATGAGCCCATTGCTGCTTTTACTGTACCATGCTCTGTTGGGGCAAGGGTTTCCCCAAGGACCTGAGAAAGAGCATAAATGCTGTGGGTGTTCCCCACCCTTCTGCCTACTTTGGTTTGGAGGACTAGTGGTTACCCAGCGACTACCTTTGCTGACCTAAGAAATCACAGGGAGAAATGAAGTTTCCGGGCTTGTGACGTGTGGGATGGGCTTTCAGTTGTGGGCGACAGTTTGGAAACACAGGGAGCAAACTCCCGTTCCATTTCTGAGCAGCCATCTTTAGCACAGGTCCTTTCTCTGGGCTCCAACGTCTCAGCACCAGACACTTGGCCTTGTTGCATCTCCAGAACGGCTGTGACCTTCCTCCCAGGGCTTCCTGCAGACCCCAGCCCAGCCCAGAAGAACTGCTAATGCAGGCACGAGGGGCACAATGAGCTGCTTATCAGAGTATACCAGCCCCGAGAATTTGCCCCTTGGAGCTTCTGTGAGGCCCTAAAGTCCAGTGGGAGCATAGGACCAGACTCTGGCTTCTGGCAGTCTTGCCAAAATGCTTCAAAAGTGGGGCCCAAGAAGGTTGAGCAGGGAATGCTGAGTGGGCAGCCCTTTCACTCTTCACATACCTAGATGACTCAGGGCATGACAGGCCGCTTGTATGGGAACATTTGAGAGGCTAGTGATGGGTGGAAGGAGATAGGAGCCAATATGGAGGGCATGCTTGTCAGATCCAATCACACTTTTTCTCATAGAACAAAAAATTTTAAATCAAATTTTATTCCCTTTCCTCTCTCCTGTCTCCTATCCCTCCCAGTCCCCCTCACTCTCTTTCAAATTCATAATCTCTTATTCTTTAAATATCTTTAATTATTGTGCTCAAGTATGTGTGTGTGTGTGTGTGTGTGTGTGTGTGTGTGTGTGTGTGTGTGTTTGGCTCTGTGTACAACCTCCTGCTGGATATATTTAGTATTGCTTGTGTATATGTATTTGGGGGGACTAACCACTTGGGATTAGATAGCCATTTAGGGTACTTATCTCTGAGAAAGACAAATTCTCCTTCTTGTGGCAGTTTTTAATTTCCTATAGCTCTTCACCTAGGCTTGGGGGCCTCATACTTACTCTTTATACTCATCACTGGTAGTGTTCTGCGGAGTCCATTTTACTGAAAGGTAAACTGAGGCTCTGATATAAGTTGGTCCCCCGAGCTCACACGGCAGGTGGTAGAGCTGGGGTTCTACTGAAGCCAGGGATCACTGTAGCTCCACCTTGTTTAAACTGCCCTTCAGAATAGTGTGCAGACAGGCATGGTAAGCATACTGGCCTTGATGGTGGGGACAGTGGCATGGAACAATGTAGCTCTTGTCACAGGAGACTCTCCGTGACACCTTCTTGCCCTGGGCTTCCCAGGATCTCCTCTGGCAGGATTCGAGCTGTGGTCTCTTTACCTCCTGGCTGTGTAACATCTCCCCGCACCTGAAAAGTGGCTGAAAAGACCCAAAGCAATGACGTGTGGGAAATGCATTGCCTGGTGCGAAGACCTCTCCTGTGCTGGCTGGTTTTATGTCAACCTTACACAAACCAAAGTCATTTGAGAGGAGGGACCCTCAACTGAGAAAAAGACCTTTGTAAGATTGAGCTGTGGGCAATCCTGCAGGGAAATTTTAACTTCTGATTGGACAGGGCCCAGCCTATTGTGGGTGGGTCCATCCCTGGGCCAGTGGGCCAGGTTTTATAAGAAAATAGGCTGAGCAAACCATAATGGGCAAGCCAGTAAGCAGCACCCCTCCATGGCCTCTGCACCAGCTCCTGCCTCCATATTCTGGCCCTGTTTGAATTCCTGTCCTGTCCTTCAATGATGAACAATGATGTGGAAGTGTAAGCCAAATATCCCTTCCCTCCCCAGTTTGCTTTTGGTTATGGAATTTCCTTGCAGCATTAGTAACTCTAGCTAGGATTGCCCTCTTCCTGCCTGAATTTAACACAAAGAGCTGATCTAGGAAATCGAAGCCTGGTATAACTTTAAGTTCGTGTTCAAACAGGACTCAAGCCTAATGGCATCTGTTTTTCAGCAAGTCTTATCTTTTAGACATGAGCTTGTGCCCCAGAACAGAGTGCAGAAGGCACCAGGGCCTGAGGGTGTTTAGCAGTAGGTTCTGGGAGGCCTGTTGCACCAGAACTGGTCTCTGGGTCTGCAGTGGCAAGCTCACATGCAGGCAGTGCCACCTAGTGGATATTCTTGCTACCACGCCTGCCAGGCTAACCCAAACACACATAGCTGCTCCTCCCAACACACACACACACACACACACACACACACACACACACATGCACACTGTATACACACACACTGGTCACCCCGTCTGTCTGCACACCGGAACCTGTCCTTTGCACCTGCACACAGCTGATTTTCAGCCCCTCCCTTTGTGACTCATCTAGGCATTGGCATCAGCAACCCTGGAGCCACGCTTCTTTCTCCTCCCAAAGGCTCCTTTTGGTGACTGTGTGCGGACAGCCAGATGGTCTGAAGTGGAAAGGAGGTGAGCTCACACTGACTAAGGGTAAAGTAGTGTGCGCCAAGCTTCAGCCTATGAGGTAGGTGTCACCGTCACACATCAGGGAAGAGGCACTTGCCCAAGCCCACCCAGTAGCAAGAGGCCCTGCCAACCTCAGCCCTCACGGCAGCACATCCAGGTTCCTACAAGTTCCACAATGCCCATTTGTGAAGTCTGCTTGTCAGGATCCTTAAACCCCTTTCTTGAGCTAAAGTTCCATTTGAAATGAAATTACACTGGTCCGTGACCCCAAGGAGATTATGTAACTCCTGAACCCCAACTCCCAGCAGCCTTTATAAAACCTGCCCTGTCCTCCTAGTGGCAATGCTAGGTGCATGTGTGACCCTGTGGTGCATACATTTGTGCGTCATGCATGTGTGTGTGTGCTATGTTTGTATGTATGGGAGATGAAGTCAAATCCTAGCTTCTCCTCAGGGTGTGCCATTTGAGGCTGGGCCACTCCTAATGATTAATTCTAATGAACAGCAAAACATAGAGGATGTCACTTCTGACATGAGGCCACAGTCGAGTCTTGGCTTCTGTCTGGTGTCCATGTTGCTTTCTCCCTCACTGCAAGTCAGCTGTTGCCCGGGGGGGGGGGGGTCTAGATGGGCAAAAACTGGGAGATGTTTATTGGGAGCCACACCAATCCAAAACTTTCTCAGAGGCCCTGATGAACAGGAACCTTAGTTCTGTGTCCTTATCTAGGAGTGGATTTGGCAAGGCCCATCTAATGCTGGAACCAGTGCCTTAAAGAAGTCAAGGTTGCTGCAGTTTCTGGGGACCCAACTTATTCCCCTGGGCTGTGTTATCAGTCCTTAGGCAGCTGTGCCTGAGGTGTCCTGTGTTCTCTTTGCCAACATTGACTGACTTAGCTCTCTGATGACCTTAGCTATTCTCCATCAATCCCCCTCCACCAATAGTTTATATGATGCTGTACTGCTTAAAAAACTTGGTCAGCTTATACAAGACCTCCTGGTCCCAGCAACTGCCTTTGTCTTCTCATCCTTGGTCCTCCCAATCGACAGCCTGTTATTCCTAACACTTATTCCTATGGGTTTAGCACAGGAGTTAGCCAATGGGCAGCAAGGAATCTTAAAGCTCACCAGAAATGCAGAGGGGGTGTGGAGAGCTGCCTCCTCCATGGAGCTTTGAGATGACACAGTCACCCGATGCAGTCAGGCTCTTTGAGCCACACCAGATCCCCAACCTGGAGACATATGACACTCAGGCAGAGAGAGATACCTAATACACTGAGTCATGAGGTGCATGAACCCAAACTGGCCTTTACAGCCCCACACTCTGCAGCTAGTGGAGTATGGACAGGTCTTCCCTTGAGGCCAACTCACACTGTATTTTCATGAACTCAGTAAATGATTTTAAGCCTCTAGTTTGGGCCAGATTTTAAAGCAGTGAGCATAGTTCATGATATGAGCTGAGATCAGAGTTCATGGAATGTTTGCAGGCACAACTGCCTTCCTGATCCTCCTCAAATTCACCTGGGGAATGTGTCAGGGTTGGTACACAAGTTCCAGACCCAGAGTTGGGCTATTCGCCCCATCAGGCTCAGCCTCCACTACCATATCCTCTCAGTACTATCCTTACCACATTTTAGTTTGTGCCCAGTGACAAGGGTGCAATTCAAGATAACCATTAATTACTCCAGTATTCACCTGTTTTCTGTTATTATAATAAAATACCTGAGTCTGAGTATTTCCAAAAATGAATATTTATTTAGTTTGCAGTTTGAGAGGCTGAAAGTCTAAGGTTGGGTGGCCCCATCTATCTTTTCCTATTGAAGAGTCCTCTTGGCTGCATCTCAACACAGCGGATGTCATCACAGCAAAGAGTGTGTTTGGAGGGGAAAGTCATATGAGGGATTCAGCAGTCAGGCTCACTCTTTCATAATGACCTGTTCTGATAAGCACTAACACAGTAGCCAGGCATGGCGGCACAGACCTGTGATCCCAGCACTCAGAGGCAGAGACAGGCAGATCTCCAAGAGTTCAAGGCCCACCTGGCCTACAAAGCAAGTCCAGGACAGCCAAGGATACACAGAGAAACCCTGTCTCTAAACTGCTCCCCCCCCAAAAAAAAAAAAAAAAAAAAAAACAGGAAAAAAAAAAAGAACATACATAGTTCTTCAAAACCACAATAATCCATTCTGAAGACAATGCCCCCAGCGACTTAATCGCCTCCCATTAGGCTCCACCTTTGAAAGGCTCCATCCTCTATAAATCACACCACATGGGGAAAAAGCTTCCAACACAGGAACTCTCGGGGAAAACCAGCTCCAAACTGTCGCACTCCATGCCTTGTGCACTGTTCTTTCCTGGAAGGTGAGTAACACCTGGGTTAATGACAAGCCATCACCCAATGATTATGTCACTTATTTGGCAACAGGACTTTGTTGACATTGTTAAAGCTTCTAATTGGTTGACCTGAAGATGAGATTTTTTTCAGGTGGATCAGGAGACCTTTAATAGCAGAACATTTTTCCTAATGGTGAGAGACAGAGTAATGGTATTAAAAGTCTGGTGGGCTCAAGATACTTGGAGAGAGTTCTCCCTTCCTAAGAGGCCAGGGTCCATGAGACCAGGACCCAGAAAACAATTCTAGGAGCCACCCAGTCATCCAGTAGTAAAGCATGGTCCTCAACGATAAGGAATCTGTCAAACGTCTGAGTGGATGAAGCACAGACTTTATCCAGAACTCCTGGGTGGGATCCTGACCGAGCTTATCTTGATTTCCGTCTCATGCGAATCAAAGTAGGTATGTCAGTCAAGCCCACCAAGACCTGTGACCACACAACCCCAGATGAAAAAGTGCCTACTGTCTTAAGTTGCTCAAGCATAATTTGCTGTGTTGGGGAAGAAGTCACGAGCGACGACATAAGAGACCACACACAGCCTTGGGTAGAGCCCCAGGACGAGGGTGAGGTGTTAGGGCTGTACCCTTTGGCAAAGTCTGCCCGGAAGGAACCCGAACGTCTGCAGGCTGAGCCTCCACAGTCTGGCAGAGCTTTTGTGGGAAGGCTGACATCCGTGTCTGGGTGACGGTAGCATGAAGCCCATCTGTTGCCAGTAATCACACTCCAGATGTCCTGTGACAGTGATTAAGCCAGAACCTAACTAGCTGGACTCTGACTGTTTGGACCCTCCTGATTCCCTCATTTCCAGGCAGTAGCAGACCCCCTGCTTAGCTTAGTCTCTCCTGCTGAAGGAGTCAGTCCCGTACATCTGCCCATAGGATGTAACCTGCTCCCTGTCTGCCTCCAGCCTTGGTTCATCTTTCAACTCTGAACCCAGGGGCACTCTGACAGAAATCCCTTGCAAGAATGCATACCTTATAAAGGAGTAAGGATGGTACTTAACACACCAAAGACCCTTGCCCACTCTGCTCTCAGACTCCTGGCACATACCTAAGGCAGGCAGTGCAGGAGTCCCCATACCTATTTATTGTCTGAGTGTTCTGAGGCTCTTTGGCACAAAATGGGAACACTTAATGCACAAAGGTAGGGCATTTTTCAGTCAGCACACATCTCAAAGACTTCTGTTTAAGTCATTTACCCTGCCCTACTTATTTCCAGCTGCCTAGAGTATTGACACAGTATTATTGACACAGCCTAGAGTAATCTGAGGGAGTCTCAATAAAGAGAATGCCCAGATCATAACAGTCATATCTGTGAGAGATGGTCTTGATTGACGATTAACTTTGGGTGCCCAGCCCATTGTGGGCGGCACCAGCCCTAGGCAGGTTTACTCGGGCTACATATGGAAGCGGAAGCTATTAAGCCAATAAGAAGTGTTTCTCCACACTTCCTACTTACAAGTTCCCGCCTTAAATTCCTGGCCTGATTTCCTTCAGTGATGAAGCAGAAGGTGAAGAAATGTCCCCATGTCACATTGTTTCTGGCTAAGAGTGTTTTTATCACAACAACAGAAAAGTAAACTAGACACATGTCCGCTGGTGACAGCTTCCTTAGAGGAAATAAAAGCCAGGCACACCACACATTGTAAGGAAAATTATTAAGTGTAATGTTAAATATTTTTCATCAAATCAAGCAGAGACATCACTTGATTCCCCACAGCATGAACTTTCCATTTCTTTAGCAGTAAATAGAAACCTCCCATGATAGTTAGTTTTGCAAGCTTTTGGGTACTGGTAATTTGTTCTTTATGCAAGCCAGGGTTATACTGTTTTCAGATTCTAGGGCCATATTGTTAAATCTACACACTTCATAATTGCTCCTCACTGCCTCTAAATGCTGTTTGCCTTCAATTTATTTCATTTGCTAGTAAGTAACACCACCCTGCTATTTTGGTTTGTATTTGACTGGTTCAGTTCTCCTTTCCCTTGAGCTTTTCTGTATGGCTTATTTTAATTGTGTTACTTAGGAGCAATATATGGATAGTTTCCAACTTTATAATTTTTGTTTTCTATAATTCTTTCTTTCCCTTTATTCTCACCCCCTCCTTCCTTCTTCCCCCTTTCCTCTCTATTTAATAACCCCTTGCTTCTTCTATGCTTTGAAATTATGTAATTTCTTCTCTTCTGGTAATTGGTACCTAACTTTTCCAATGCACACAGTGAACTTTATCCTTTCTCTCAGGAAACTTCAGTGATTTGTTATTTCCACTCTTCTTCCAAGTACAACACGGACTTTGCCAGACTTTAACCACTTTTTAATGTGCTGTTTCTGTGTGGTTACTTTTACACACACACACACACATCCATGCTTTTAATTTTTATAATCAAAAGCTAATTATGACACATGGTCTACATTAAGATCCCATGCCCACCTTAGCTTCCTGCCCTTCAGTGTTCATTCCCAAGCCAATCCTGTTCTTTGGAAGGCAGGCAGCTGGGTGCGCAGCTCTGACAGATCCCATTTCTGTAGCTGCTTTCTTCAGCCGTTGCCAGTCTCCAAACAGCGCTGATCCCTGACAGGTACCAGAACACAGTGATTGGTAGTGATTCCCGAAAGCACAATCTACAAGTTGTGCCTGGGAACTTATCACCTCTTTGAAAACCCTTCAGGGATTGGCCACTGAGCACATTATTTCCGTCACATGGAGACACACACCCCAGGTGTGCAGCTGGGCTGTCTCCTTGACTCATGCTGACATCTTACAGAATTGTTTTGAAGGAGTGTAAAGAAATGAAACATTTAGTCAGGCAAGCACTGCTCAAACCACTCTTTCCAAGTCTCTTAAATAAGCCTTTTATTTTCAGCATTTTACATTATAGTAGAGTAAATATATTAAGTTTTACTGTGTTTATAACTTTTCTCCATATTGATTATAACCAACCAAAGATGACTTTGATATCTTGAAAGCAGTTTTTGTAGGTTTTGCTAAATAATGATTGTGATGCATCTGATTAAAATTGCTTTCTATGATTTGACTTTCACAGGTCTCTGTGATGCATGCTTTGTGCCAAGCAAGAACTGCTCAAGCAACTGAAGGTTGGAAGGAGTCAACTTTCACATACTGTTTATTCCTTCCTCTATTCTTTGTATCTTTCAGTTTTGTCTGATGTGAAAGTCAAGCAACCATTGTTTTTGAAGTACCCTAGTGTTGCCTGCCTCTCCATATGCTCCTGGCAGCTCTGGGCAAGGACCAAAAGCTGCTGTCATTATGGCATAAAAGTCATATATATATGTACTTATTATGTATATATTATTTATTCATTTATTTTTTAGAGAACTGGGTCAGTTCTGATTTAGAACTCCTGTGGATAAAGTTGCTAGGAACATGTGTTTTACACGTGAACAAGAATTTCCATTCACTTAGAATAGCTGCCCAGGAGTGTTATCTGGGTCCTATGTTTGCAATGAGGTTAGTTATATACGAAGCCACCAAACTATTTTTCAAGTGGCTGAACAATTTAAGTTTGTATCAGCAAAGCTTGAGATGTCCAGTACCTCTGTCCTTGCCAATGTTTCTCACAGTTTTTAATCATGGTCATCAATTGCATTTTCCCCAATGAGTGTCTTTCTGGTGTTCATTTGCTAACAATGTGTCCTCTTCAGGAAAACATCTCTTGGTAGGTTTTTGCAGTTTTCTAAGTATATTACCAGTGTATAATATGTTCTGCAATCAGCTTATTTTCGACAAAGGATTTGAAGGTCTGTGCATTCCATGTATGAGCCCTTGGTCAGATGCTTGATTCATGGACTTCCCCTTTAACTTCTGAAAAATATTTTTACAGTAGCTAGAATGTAAAGTTGATGATTCTTCTTTCAACACATAAAACACATTACCCAAACTTCCTCTTGTTCTATAGCCTCAGATGATAAAGCCAAGAGCATCCATAGAGACAATATGCCATTCCTCCCTGTCTACTCACAAGATGTCTTTGTCTTTAGTTGTCAGGGTTTTGCGATTTTACATCTTCTTGTGGAAATTTTTTCCTGTGTGTTTTGTGTTTTGGAGTTCAATCAAGTTAGGAGTATGTACATTTACATCTTTTTCCACATTTTGGAAGTTTCAAACCATTGTTCTTTGGAATACTTGTAAGCCCTAACTTTTTCTCTCCCCTCCTGAACTTGGTTGATACTAATATTAGACCTTTCCCAAACTTTCATGTTCTATTTCTAGTGCTCATTCCTGGCCTCCGTCTTCCTCTTTATCCCAGGAGCATCAGGCTGTTCCCTTCCCTTTTTTCGGCATATCCCTCTTCTCGGCAGCTCTGGTCTGTTCGCTTTGCTGGGAATTTATTATATTTCCCCACTGCTAAGTTCTAAACACTTGATTAAAACAAACAAAGACAAAAACTTGAGACAGGGTCTCACTATGTAGCCCCAGCTGACTTGGAACTCACTACATAGATCAGGCTGTCCTCAACTCACAGATATCTGCCTGCCTCTACCTCCCAAGTGTTGAGATTAAAGGTGTGTGCCACCATGACTGACATTAATCCTTGATTTTTAACTGTCTTTATGAACACAATCCCAGCCAATTTTCTGTTAGTCTTGTGGATTTTGTGATCTCTGATATTGGTAGACACTGAACTTTGTACTTTTATCTCTAAACTCCCTTCAAGGTTCACTCTCATAACTTACTTTTTAACATCTTCACCAAGATGGCTGCCTGGCCCTCCACTTCATCCTTCCCCTGTATTAACATTGTGTTCCCAAGTCTCCATCCTCTTTCTATCTTTATTCACTGTGTGACTAACATTCACCATGTTGGCAATCTCATGTTCTTTCCCATCCCATGTTGGACGTCCTCAAACCACAGCTTTCCATCTCCCCACACTGGAAATGGCTACAGCTTTGTCAGCAATTGACCTTGACTGTTCATACATCCCAGATCCCATAACATACCACCCCATGACATGGCTCCAACACTTGGAACATTGGTAGGAAAAAAAGACTCTTTGAGACTCCCTCCTTTGCGGCAGCCATCTCGTAATCCTCTATACTCCTGAGGCTTCATCCTCTCCAAGGTGCTCTATCCCTGGCTCTCATTGTCACTCTGTCTCTGCCATTAGCCATCAGGATAGAATGGGGACAGACAGCCACATCAAGGCTGGCTAGTCATCTGGAACTCTGCTCCCCTGGCCTATGGTGACCACTGGTGACTCTTTCCAGCCACACAGTGATACACTTCCCCCTTGTGTTTCTTTATCACTCCAGAGAAGCCTTGGCTGTCGCACCACTACTCCCTATCTGCTCTTCCATCTTCCTGCAGGCCCCGTTCACCTTCTCCAGCCCTGTTCAGACCAGCATCTCATCCTGTAACTCCTTCCAGAAACCACTGTCAACTCTGTTTCCATGCCCAGCCCCAACCCCTGAGCCTCTTGTCCTGACATTTCTCTAGTCCTATCTTGTCACCAGTCAACCCTGGATCAGCCACCACCTGCCTGCCTTTCTCTCCTGGCTATGCTGACCATGCAAATGTGTGCCTTGGCCCCCTGACAAAGCAGTGCTTGTAGCCTCCATGACTCCAGCACTGCCGAATAGCACTGTTCCCCATCCCTTGCTGCCTTCTGCAGCAGATCTCCCAGCAGCTGTTCCCAATCTCCCTCCTCTTCCGGAGCCCTCAAGCCAGACCCCACTTCCTGGACACATAGCAGATGAATGTGCATTGTAATTTATGGAGAACTTCATTCAATAACCAGGTTCTCACTTTCTCTCTCCTTTCTCTGAATGTCTCTATCTGCCCCTAGTGTGTCTTTATCTGAGAAATATCCTTCCTCTTTTCAAGACAAACTTTCCCCACTGGACTTTGGGTCCTTCTCCTTCCTGACTCCTTCCTGACCTCCTTCCATTTCCTCGTCTCATAGCTTCTTCCTGCTAAATTTAATATTTAGTTTTATTAATACATACTTATGAGGTACAAAATATCACACACATCTGATGTAGATATCTCCATGAATTCCGACATAGGCGTGCACCTGTGACCTGTCACCGCAGCCACGTGAACACATTCATCAGCTCCCAAAACTCCTCTCGTTCTTCTGTGGTTCTTTGTTTTTGCAGGAACACAATGTGAGGTCCGCCCTCTTCACATTTCCAAATGCGGACCAGCATGTCATGCATGTGGGTCTCCAAAACTTGACTCACCTTGCATAATACAAAGTTTATGACTGTAAAAAAAAAAAAAAAGAACAACAATTTCCTCTTTCCCCCTTCTTTGAGCCCATGGTAACCCCCACTTCATTCTCTGCTTTCATGTAGTGGGTTGTTGTAGACACTTCTTATAAATGGAATCATGAAGATTTCATGAATTATTTCACTTAAAATCATACCCTGTAGCTTTATACATGTCACAGCTACAACATACATCTGATTTGCCACTGAGTTATCAGTGGATAAAGTCCTGGGATAATGTATGCCATGGAATCAAGGAAATATGAGTGATGGAGTCAGTTACTAGTGATGGGTGTTCCCAAGGTACGGGGAGGGAATAATCTGACTTGCAAGGGCCAGGTTTTCCCATCTTTGCTATGTAACATACTGAACATGTGGGTGCAGATACTTCATCATGATCCTGATTTCATTTCTTTTGGGAGAATATCTAGAAACAGGATTGCTGGACCATTGCATTTCACACCATTCTAGTGGCTGTACCACTCTGTAGTCCCAACTACAACAGTTCTGCATCCTCTACACACTTAACCTTTTGTCCTCTTTGTAGGTGTCATCCCAGCTGACATCAGGTTGTATCTCTTTGTGGATTTGACAAGAATTTTGCTTATGGCTGTGACAGTGAGCACTTTCTATTACACTTGCTGGTCATCTGCACATCTTTACTGGGAAATGTCTATTCAAGGATTTTGTTCATTTGTAAGAAGGCCGTTTGGATTTTTGCTCTTGAATTGCAGCTTCAAATACATTTTAGATATTAACTTCTTAGAAGATAGATACTTTGCAAGTATTTTCTACATCTTTCTTCCATTGGTGGTTTTCATTTTCAGTGAAGAAATGGTGCAGTCTGTCATAACCCCACTTCCCTACTAGAGTCTTGTGCTTTTGATCTCAGATTCAAAAAGTCATCACCAAGATGTTAATTTTTATATGTTCACTTTGGGTCTAAATCTTCAGTGTGTTTGGAGTTGAGTTTTGTTTATGGTGCAAGAAAAAGGTCCAATCTCATTATTTTCCTGTGTATATTCAGGCTTTTCAGCACTGTCTGTTAAAGAATCCTGTAACTCTCTTCCACAAAATTCATGAAGACAAAATTTTATCTGTGAGGCTGAACAATAAAAATCAGCATTGGCTGATTTTTCGGTGTCTTCCATTTGCCCTTGTCCCTCAAGTAGGTACCATCAGTGGGCCCTCATACCTCTTGAAGGTCACATGTGCAATGGCCCCTTCCTTATTCCCACTCTCCACAGCCTGTTACACCGCAATAGCACATCAGCTTCTTAGCAGTAGTTTGTACACTGTCCCAGCCTCCATTGTGCCTTCCCTCAACCCTATCCACCCTGCCAATCCTTATTGTCAGTGAGTCCCTTAATCAGGATAGAGGAGACACAGAGAGGTTTTTAAACTGAAGGATATCACTCACCTCAGGTAACACATATATTAGTGCTCAAGTGAATTACTCTCCAGCAACACATTTCAGTGTGAACAGAAGTCTCTAGGAAGAATGCTGTCTTAGCCTGGTGTTGCCATAGCAAGTTATAGGGAGTTTTGGTGTTGCCATAGCTTCTTCCTAGGCAGTAAGACTTAGCATGCAGAATGAGCAAATTAGACCCTGAGTTAAATGAAATGGTGGTTTACAACTCTGCAAAACTTTCTACTGGTTTACCTATGAAAGGCCCTCAGTAAAGATATCCTCCATATGGAGGAGAACAAGGTTCACAGGATCTTTGTTTTTTGAGGGGTTGGTTATTATATTGCTGGTGGTTCTGTTTTTGTGATTTGTTTACCTTTTTTTTCCCTTTAGACTCATGGGACTAGTGGTTCTGAAATATAAAAATGCTTTAGGGGAGGCTAAAGCCATCTTTAAGCAGGTGGGTCCTTCAACATCTGGTGGGACCATAACCTATTTCACTGGTGTGCAGCTACCCACAACCTCACATTATGAAGACCATCGTTCTTCCGTGGTAATACGTCCCACCTGTTCCTTCTCTTTGGTCACCCCAGAGACATCAGCTAAGTGACCCCCTCCTCCCACCCCACTCCCACCGGCTTCAATTGAACTAATCAGCTTGTGCTTCTCTGAGTAAAGGCATCAGGCAGTTTCTCACACTTTCTTGAATTTACCTCTCAGGTATTAGGACTGCAGACAGGTAGTTTTTGAAAACACGTGTACTTGAATTTTCTCAGTGAGCTTGAGCATCACACACACACACACAACATCATATTGTCTTCTGCCTATAAGACTTCTCCAAGAAATAAGGGAAAAAAGAGAACATATGAATGGATGGCTGGGTGGATGGGTGGGTGAATGGATGACCTAAAGCCATCACTTTGCCCACAGCTTTTTGATAAATGTCCATCTAAAAAATCTAGGCCATATCTTCCAGGCAGGAAAGAGTCTACATCTCAAAACAAGAGTGGTGTTCATGCATTAAGAGAAAGACCAAGACCATTTACAGCTCACACCAAACATGGAGTTTCTACCTTAGAGAAGAGCCTCTGGAAAAGGCTCTGCTCACTGAGACTAGAAAGTAGCTGTTGGGCACCTTAAGGGTCACAGATAAGAAGTGTGTCACCATACACCTGGGCCTGGAATAGGTGCTTATACAGTCAGAAGGGGACAAGAGGATTCCACATTAAACTCTGTGACAAACTCTTATCTATAGAAAGCCCAGGCACCTCAAACCCAAGGTGACCCTGGAGAGGGAACTGTGGCTTTCTGTCCCAAGCCATGAATAGCACTGGGCTGTACCAGGAGGTGCTATGGGACATGCCTGGTACTTGCTTGAGACTGAGTGAGGCATATGGCTGCAGCAGAATCTAACCCTCATCTTCCAGGCTTTCCCAAGCAGAGCTCTGGGGGCAAAAACACCTCCTGGTTGTTCTCATTCCCCAAATGGCTGTGTTTTATGATGTGTTAAGTTTGGGGGAAAGAGAAAGTTCCTCCAGCTGTGGCGTCCTCCCAGCTGAAGGCATTCCAAGCTTGGAGATTTATGACCTGCTGAGTGCCAACAGCCCACTGGCTCCACCGGAGGACCTGAGTGTACAGTAGATTTCCAGGGCTCTGTACCCAGTCCTGCAGGGACTATAGCTAGGGCTCCTGGGCCAAAGTGTATCTTGTGCATGCTGGTTGAGCTGGTAATCTGCTGTGTCCCATCACCCAGTGATCTGTAGGATGTTGAGATCCCAAGGCCTAAGCAGGGACGCCACAAGTGAAAAGACCCTGCCTTGCCCTTCCTCGGGACCAGGGCCAGGTGGCTGCCTCCAGTGAGCCTTTGCTTGTCAGTATCCCATCCCCTCGCCTATGCATGAGCTTCACCTCTTACCAAGTTTCCTTTCACAAAAGGCAGAAGGCTGTACTGAGAAAGTAGGCTTTGCAGTGGTCCAGCCCGGGCTGCTTGTGGTGGGACTGACGCCAAGCTCTTAAGGAGGGTTTCTTCCATAAGGGTGTACCTTAGCAACAGGCTGTCCTGGAAGGGCATGTACAATTCCTGCCATGTCAGTGGGCACGTGCATGATCCCTGGCACAGGAGTATTCACGTTTGTGATGCCTGATGCATGTGTGTGATACAGGAAGGAATGGATGAGGTAGGATGGCTATGGCAGGAAGATCCTTTAGAGAAGGTTAGAATGACCCAGCTAAGATAAACCTACTAAAATCTGTACACCTAAAGAAACTAATCAAGAGGGAGGACACCTGCTAAAATCTCACTTTCAGACTCCCCTCACCTCAGAGGATGCCTGTTTCTCCTTTAGGTTGGGAAGGGTGAGAAAAAGGACCCTGATGCAAACTGAGGCTTCTGGTCCTTCTCTCTGTGGAAGGAAGTCATGTATACAGCATAACGGATAAACAGAAAGTGCATATGGAAAGTGCCAGCCCATGCTCCTCCTGCAGAAGTCAGTTGTTTCACCATTTCCAACTCCACATAGCAAAAGACCCACATAGCAAAGGACACTTTGATTGTTATACACACCACACACCAATAGCCATGTCCCTTATTCACCTGTTCTTAAGAGTCAGCCTGACCCCATTGGGCGAGATTGCACTCTGAGCTCCAGGGGGTGGGGGATATAAATCAGCATCCAGTTCTGGCAATGGTAACTGAGCAACCCAGGCCTCAAGTTCTCCAAAGGCCACAAACATCCACTGAGGTTTGCCATGCTCTCCTGGGAGGTGCTGGCTGACAAGGGCTGCTGAGAATGCTAGAAACCATTTCTTCTTTGCAGGAAGCACAAAATCCTTACACCCCAGGACACCAGTACTGCTCTCCCCAACAGGTCACGCAGGGAACAGGCTCGTATTTTATTAGCCTGAGCTCACTCTGCTGCCCATTCTCATTAACACTTATTTATCCAGTTACATACAAGTCAAATGTGTCTGGGGTGCAGAAAATACGCTAGGTGGCAAAAATACAGAATACTCCAGAGTTGGAAATATTTTTGACCTAAGAATTAAGCTTCTTATTAACTCAATGATCAGCTTGTAGAATCGCTGTCTGTTGCTGTGGGGGTGGTTGTAGGACTACCTGAGTGACTAGACAATACAGGCTCTGGTGGTTGTTTTGCCTGCTCTGAGCCCTGGTGGGTGCTGGTCTCTGTCTATTCATATGAATTATAGAAGCCCCTTGACTTACAGTGGAGTCACTTCTCAGAGTAAGTTATACTGTCAGTCTCAAATCATTGAATAACTCAACCTCTGAGCACCACAGCTTAGCCTAGCCCACCTGAAATATGGTACATAAGCCTAGAGTTGAAAAAGATCATCCCACATAAAGCCCATTTTATAATGACACATTGAGTGTCTCATATAATTTATTGAGATTTATAATAAACGTGACAAAGAGAAGGGTTTTCTGGGTACTTTCATACCACCATAAAGTTGGGAATTGGGACATCCAGGAAGGCTCTGTAAGGGCCAAGGCAAGAGCACAGTGAGAGCAAGTCAGGCAACAGTCAAGGCCTCCTTACCCCAGCAGCGGTGTTAAGAGGCCCACGCTGAGACTTAGAGAAAAGTTTGTTTGGGTTCACAGTTCCCGAAGATTTCATAATGGCAGGGAAAGCATGCAGCAGGAGCAGGAACCTGGGTGATTATATTTTATTTGTACACAGAAAGCAGAGAGGGGAAGCGGGGTGAGTGCATAAACTCAAAAAACCCACCTCCCTACGAATACTTCCTCCAGCAAGGCTCCACTTGCTCCAAAAGCAGTTGCTCACACTGATGTGTCCATGGAGAACATTTCTTTATTCACTACCACACCCAGACGTAAGTTTAATCTTTTGGGGAATATTCTTTGAATTATTATTCATAATTACTGCTGAGTCACTTTAGTTATGCCTCGAAGATTTGTTATATGTGCCCATGTCCCGCTCACTGGCCTTTACATCTGTCCTGCTCACGTCTCTTCCTCACCTGCCCTTCTCACCTGTTAATGTCTCATAAGGTGTCAGTTACTAGGTTTGTTTAGTTTTTGTTTGCTTGTTTGTTTCAAGTATTTTCTTGATGTGTCAACTGATTTTTAGTTTTTCTGTTTTTGCTACTTTTGGGTGGTTTTTGTGACACTTCTAATGTCTAAAAATGAACTTGGAAATGGGCTATAGGTTGATCTGCTTTTTTAAAAAAATTTTTTCCCAACATAATATTTTTATTAATTATTTGGCAATTTCATACAACACACCCCATCACACTTGTCTCCCATTGTTCTCAGGTCCATTCTCCCATCTTTGCATCTTCCTCCCAAACAAACAAACCAGAACCAACCAACCACACAAACAAATAAACAAAAACAAGAAAACACCAAGTCCAATTTGTGTTGCCCATATATGTATTGAAGCATGGTCGAGCTCCAATGGGGCCAGCATCTTAGAGAAAACTGAATCCTTCCCTACCTGCACTCCTGCCAGAAGCCATCAACTGTGAAGAGCTACACTTCTTCATATGTATCACAGTTTTTGAGGACTCTTTAAAATGACTGTCTGGACTGTTTCCTTTGTGTGGGGTGGGGAAGTTGTCACAGAAGCCTTCAATGTCTCTTCAGTGTCATAATTCTGAGCTCTGAGTACACAGTCATTGATACCACTGTAGCTTCCTTTCTCAAGCATCCTGCAGCAGCATAGATCATGGACTTCCACATGGCTTCTGGCTTCAGTGCAGTTCATGGTCATCCACATTGTTTCTGTCGGCATCACAGATAACCATTATCAACATGGTTTCTGCTGGAAGCAGGGACCGCTGACATCAGCATGCTCTCTGGGAGAACAGCATGGAAGTCTTCCGTGGGGACTTAATCCAGAAAAATGAACTACTCTTCATCTCCAGATCTTGTTCTTGCTCAGTCGGGGTGATCATGCTGGGCAGCATGTTTGAGGGTTGGACTTGTGCAGGCTGCTGTACACTACCCCGCCCTTGGCACTAGCAGCCCCAAGGGCACACTGGGCATGACTGTAATGCGTGTTCTCTCCATATCCCCGCCCCCACCAACGCAGAACCAGGAGAGAGACCAGCATCAGCATCAGCAGCCCTACTCAGCAAAGACGTGCTGCCTTGTCCATGAACATGTCTCCAATTCTCTTTTTCTCTCCTGCAAGCACTGCTCCGTTCCACCATCTTTTTTTTTTTTTTTTTTTCCAATTCCATGAAACCACTTTTACAAAGCATCTTCTAGGGCTGAAGAGATGGCTCAGAGGTTAAGAGCACTGGCTGTTCTTCCAACATAAGACCTGCCTATTTTTAGTTGTTCTGGAGATACTGTGTTCTCTGCAGGCTCATTCCCTGCCTCTGCATCTGCCCAAGAAGCCTCCGTGGGTCTCTCTTGCTCCTTGGAAGTGGCCCTTCAGGTCCTTAGGTGCTGGCAGCCACAACCACATTATTTGTAATAGACAAAATTCCAAGTCATGTTCTTTGCCTCTGCCACCAGGCGTCGACTCTGCTTGGGTTCCATTTGGTGCAGCTCCTCTGTGGAGGCTGTAGGGGTGACAGCCAGGGCAGGCAAGATTTTTGTTTTTAATTATGTGTACATGTGGGGTTTTGTGTGGGAGTATATGCATATAACTTTGGGTACCAGAACAGGGCATCAGATCCCTTGGGACTGGAGTTACAGACAGGTGTGAGTAACCATGTGGGTCCAAGGAAGGGAAACCCAGATCTGGAAGAGCAGCAAGTGCTTTTAATCACTGAATCACTTTTTCAGCAACCTTTACATCTGATTTTGAGTGTGGTTTTCTGTGCTTTCACTGTCCACACAGGGATAATAGAATTTCCTTAATCTTTTGGTTTTCTTGGCCTTTCTTACAGGGATTTAATTAAAACAGGGGTTTTGTTTGTTTGTTTGATTGGTTGGGAATGGGGGGGGGATTTTGGTGGCTTTTTATGTGCCTCTTATAACTTCAATGAACTCACTGTCTGAGCTTTTTTAACTCTGTTCTTCTTTCTTCTATTTGGATTTCTTCACCCTTTTCTCCCTGTTCTGCTCAGATTTGTTCTAGGATTCATCCTCAGCGTGGGACTCTGTTAAAGGAACTATATGTCACCAATCCCTCAATTCTTGTTAATCTTAATCTTAAGTACTTTATACACTTGATAAAATACCTTATAAAACATTGTTTTATATTTTATAGACATTAAATGTCTTCCACCTTTGATCAATACACCTCCAGTTTCAGTCACTACCTTCAGATGAGACTCCCACATGAGTATCTGCAAGTCATCAGTATATAATTAAGAGTGATCCTTCAACTTGATGAGCTGGGGTAGGTTGGGGGTGCTCCCCTTTTCTGAGGAATACGAGAAGGGAGGAGAGGAGGGAAGGGGATATGATCAGAATGTAAAGTGAATCAATTAATAGTTTGTTTATCTAATTAATTAATTTAAAAAGAGATCATTCAGCATAGAGACTGGAGAACACAGATGAAAAAAATAAGGTGGGGACAGACACCATTGCGTAGCAATTTCCTCTAAACTGAAACATTTTACTGGAGAGATGCTCCTTATTACTCAGAAAGTAAACAACACACAAGTCTCAGGAAGTCCCTGAAACTTATCAGGTTCACAGGGTCCCTCCCTCCACAAGGTTATATAAGAAGTAAGAACTACTGAGGAAAGGAGACTCTCTGACTTGTCAAGGTGCCTGCAAGTCATTGAGAGCTCCAGAGTACTTTAATGAGTTTCACCCACACTAAGGTGGGATTTTGATAATGTGTCTGTTTTTGATTAGATTGTACTCCAAAATAATTCCTAATTCATACTTCTGAAAATAACCCAAATAAACTCATTGGTTCACCAGATTATACTTCAACAGTACCATTACTTTGATGTGCTACCAGTTGCCCACCTATAGAAAGTAAATGTCTGTAAATGTTACCCAAGGAGCAGTATCACAAAGTACATTTTATGAGTAGACAAGTGGCTATTCAGCCAGGCCACCAAAGATGGTAGAATAAGCTGGAGCTCCCATCTTATATTCTTTAGAATAGTTTTTAAGACAGCTAATATGGAGTGTCACAGCAGAGCTGAAACCAAATATAGCACTTTCTCAGTTGACTGTGTCATCATATATTATCATATCTCACATTTCATTTCCATTTAGTTTGAAATACTCTTTAACTTCTCTTATACTTTTCCTTTTGACTTTTTTTTTTAGAAATACACAAATAGGGGAGTCCAAGATGGCAGTGAAAAGAACACTGTATCTGAGAGACACAGGATCCAAAACTCCAAAATTGGTGTGTGTGGGGAGGGCGCCAGCTGAAGCCAGAACACTGACATTGAGGCTTCCTGGGGGAGAGGGCAGAACTCGTGCACAGGGCCAGTTTGGATCCAGGTCACCCATGGATCTCTTTGGGGCCTGAGAATGGCAAATAATCAACCCCCCTGCGTTTCCACTTGCCCCAAGCACAGGCCTCCCTGCTTGGCTGAGCAGCAGTGGTTGCCCCAAACACGGGCCTCCCTGCTCGGTGATTGAGATGGCAGAGGCTGCAGTAGTACAGGCCTACCAGGTGTGTGGCTGTGGCAGCAGCAGCTGCCCCAAGCAGGATCCTCTGTGCTCAGGGCCTGAGACAGTAGAGGCAGCTGCCCCAAGTACAGATCTTCTACACTTTCAATTGCCCCTGCAGGCCCAAATCTGATAATAGAGAACAGGGGTTTGGAACCCCTGTGCTTTCCAATTAGGCCTGCAAGCGAGTGAGTGCACCTTCAAGTGAGTGCCTACAGAGCCCCAGATCCAGGGTCCCTCTAAGGTAGCAGCCAGATATTAGATACATCCCACTCCCACCCACACCCCTTCCATGGACAACATAGGAATCCTTGGGACAGTGTTCAATGCTCTGAAGCCCCTATTCTGTGGGTCTACCAGTGGAGTACACAGAAACAACTCCTGGATGGTACAACACAGACAGATCTGAATAACTGAAGGACAATATGACAGGCCTGTGAGCCACTGAGGCATTCGCCTCAGTGCATTCGCATTGCACCTGTGAACAGAGCCAGCACCCCCACCTGTGCTATGCTCCACCCTTCCAAGCATCTACTTGCTCTTGCACCCTCTCCTTCAAGGCACACTTCCATGCACGCTCCCACGCTTGTGCACATCAGCCTGCAACCTTCCTCCCTTAGCTGCAGCTGAAACACCAATATCCACTATAGAACCAGTGGTCCTCTCTCACATTCTTGAAGAATAATTGGAACACAAGAGACAGGAGGACCCAGTCTGAAGTACAGGCTCCAGGAACAAAGAGTGAAGGTTACTGATAAGCAGAAGGCTAGAGGCCAACAGGAAAATGATCTCAAATCTATGCTTATCCAGGTATTAGGAGTGCATAAAGAGAAAACAAAGTTCTCAAAGAAATACAAGCAAATACAACCAAACAGAGGCACAAGTAGAGGCACAATTAGTGGCATAAAGAGAGGAAACAAACAAACAAACAAACAAAAAAAAAACACAGAGGCCATAGTGGAAAGACAGGAACCCACATTCAAACAGATGAAGAAAATGGTGCAAGACATGAAAACAGAATTAGAATCAATGAAGAAAACACAAACAGAGAAAACCCTGGAGCCAGAGAACTTAGAAAAAAGATCAGGAACCACAAAGATAAGCATCACCAACATAATACAAGAGATGGAACAATCTCAGGGCCTGAAGATACAGGTGCAGAAATTGATACGTCTCTCAAAAACAAAAACAAAAACAAAAAACAACAACAAAAAAATAAAAACAAAAGAACAGAGTAAAATCAGAAAAGTTCCAAAAACAAAACATCTGAGAAATCAAGGATGCCATGAAAAGACAAAATCTAAGAATAATAGAAATAGATGAAAACAAAGATTTCAGCCCCAAGGTCCAGAAATTGTTTTCAAGAAAATCATAAAAGGAAATTTTCCCAACTTAAAGAAAGAGATGTCCATAAACATACAAGAGGCCTACAGAACACCAAATAGACTAGACTAGAAAAGAAACTCCTCACTTCACATAATAGTCAAAACACTAAATCTATAGAACAAAGAAAAAATATTAAAAGCAGCAAGGGAAAAAGACCAAGTAACATATAAAGGTGGACCTATAAAAATCACACCAGACTTCTCAAGAGAAACTATGAAAGCCTTAAGGGCCGGGGCAGATGTCATGCAGACTTTAAGAGACCACAGATGCCAACCCAGACTAATATACCCAGCAAAGCTTTCAATCAATATAGATGGAGAAAACAAAATATTCCATGACAAAATTAAACTGAAATAATATCTACACAGAAAGCCAGTCCTACAGAAGATATTTGAAGGAAAATTCCAATCCAATGAAATGAAATACACCCAAAAAAACACAGGATATAGATAACTTCACAACAAAAAAATTAAGAGAAAACAAGCATTGAAACCCAGTAACAGCACCAACTCCACAATAAGAGGAACTAACATTCATTGGTCACTATTATCTATCAACATCAATGGATTCAACTCTCCAATAAAAAGACACAAACTAACAGAATTGCTGCTGAAACAGGATCCAACATTCTGCTGTACCCAAGAAACACATCTCTGCAACAAAGATAAACACTACCTCAGAGTAAAGGGCTGGACATTTTTTTGCAAGCAAATGGACCCAGAAAAAAAGCTAAGCCTAATATCTAATAAAATAGACTTTTAACAAAAATTAACCAAAAAAGATGAGGAGGGGCACTTCATTCTCATCAAAGGAAAAATCCAACAGGAGGACATCACAATCCTGAACATCTCTGCCCCAAATATAAGAGCACCTGCATTTGTAAATGAAACATTATTAAGCTTAAATCACACATTGATCCCAACACCTTAACAGTTGGAGACTTCAACAATCTACTCTCA
This sequence comes from Meriones unguiculatus, assembly GCF_030254825.1. NCBI lineage: Eukaryota > Metazoa > Chordata > Mammalia > Rodentia > Muridae > Meriones > Meriones unguiculatus. The sequence goes on along the minus strand of NC_083357.1, from coordinate 11,468,740 downwards.
AGGGACAGATAATAATACTTCCAGAGGTCCTAAATCAAATGGACCTAATAGACGTCTATAGAACTTTTCAGCCAAACTCAAAGGAGTACACATTCTTTTCAGCACCTCATGGAACCTTCTCAAAAACTGACGATATACTCAGGCACAAAGCAAGCCTCAACAGATATAAGAATATCGAAATATAATCCCTTGCATCCTATTAGACCACCATGGCCTGAAACCAGACCTCAACAACAACAGAAATAACACAAATCCTACATACACATGGAACCTAAACAACTCTACTCAATGACAGCTTGTTCAGGGAAGAAATGAAAAAGAAATCAGAAACTTCCTAAAATTCAATGACACTGAAGGCACAACTTACCCAAACTTATGGGACACAATGAAAGCAGTGCTAAGAGGAAAGCTCATAGCACTAAGTGCCTCCACAAAGAAGTTTGAGACATCTCATACAAGCAACTTAATGGCATACCTAAAAGCCCTAGGGAAAAAACAAACAAACTAACTAACAAACAGCAGACATGCCCAGGAGGAGTAGATGATTAGAAAAAAATCGGACTCAGAACTGAAATCAATGAATTAGAAACAAAGAAAACAATTCAATTAATCAATGAAACCAAGAGCAGTTTCTTTGAGAAAATCAACAAGATAGACAAACCCTTAGCCAAACTAACTAAAAGGCAGAGAGAAACTATCCAAATCAGCAACATCAGAAAAGAAAAGGGGGAAATAATGACAGACAATGAGGAAATCCAAACAATCATTAGGTTTCACTGCAAAAGCCAATATGCCACAAAATTTGAAAATCTTAATGAAATGGACTTTTATTTATTTATTTATTTATTTATTTATTTATTTATTTTTACTAATTATAATTTGTTTACTTTGTATCCCGACTGTAGCTCCCTTCCTCTTCCCCTCCAAATCCCACCCTCCTTCCCCCTTCTTCACCCATGTCCCACCCCAAGTCTTCTGATAAGGAAGGTCCCCCTCTCCTTCCTTCTGATCTTAGTCTATCAGATCTCATCAGGAGTGCCTGCATTTTCTTCCTCTGTGGCCTGGTAAGGCTGCTGTACTCTCAGGAGGAGGTGATCAAAGAGCAGGCCAATCAGTTCCTGTCAGAGACAGTCCCTGTTCCTGAAATGAACTTTTTTATTACTAGATTCCATTTAACAAAATTAAATCAAGATCAGGTAAACAGTCCTATGTGCCCCAAGGAAATTGAAGCAGTCATCAAAATCTCCTTAAGGCTCAGGGCCAGATGGTTTCAGTGCAGAAGTCTACCAGACCTCCAAAGATGAGCTAACTACAATTCTTTTCAAACTATTCTACAAAATAGAAATAAAAGTAATATTACCAAACTCATTCTATGAGGCCACAGTCACCTTGATACCTAAACAAAAGACCCAACAAAAATAAAAAGAGAACGTCAGACATATTTATCTTATGAACATTGATTTTAAAATACCCAATAAAATACTTGCAAACTGAATCCAAGAACACATAACCACTATGACCAAGTAAGCTTCATCCCAGGCTTGCAGGGGTGGTTCAATATACAGAAATCCATCAATGTAATCTACCACATAAGCAAACTGAAGGAGAAAAACCACATGATCATCAACTTAGATGCTGAAAAAGTATTTGACAAAATCTAACACCCATTCATGTTTAAAATCTTGGAGAGATCAGGGATACAAGGCACATACCTAAACATAGTAAAGACAATATACAGCAAGCCTATAGCAAGCATCAAACTAAATGAAGAGAATTTTAAATCAATCCCACTGAAATCAGGGATAAGGCAACACTGCCTACTCTCTTTACATTTCTTCAACATAGTACTTGAAGTCCTGGCTAGAGCAATAAGACAACTAAAGGAGATCAAGGGGATAAAAATCAGAAAGGAAGAAGTCACAGTATCACTATTCACAGATGATAATATAGTATATACGAATGACCCCAAAAATTCAACCAGAGAATTCCTTCAGCTAATAAACACCTTAAGCAAAGTTGCTGGATACAAAATTAACTTAAAAAAATCAGTAGCCCTCCAGTATACGAAAGATAAAAGGGCTGAGAAAGAAATCAGGGACACTACACCCTTCACAATAGCCAGTAGTAACATAAAGCATCTTGGTATGACTCTAACCAAGCAAGTGAAAGACCTGTTTGAAAAAAACTTCAAGTCTCTGAAGAAAGAAATTGAAGAAGATATCAGAAGATGGAAAGATCTCCCATGCTCATGGAAGGCTAGGAATAACATAGTGAAAATGGCCATCCTGCCAAAAGCAATCTACAGATTCAATGCAATTCCCATCAAAATACCAACACAATTCTTGACAGAGCTTGAAAGAAAAATTCTCAACTTCATATAGAGAAACAAAAAACCCAGAATTTCCAAAACATACTGTAAAACAACAGATCATCTGGAGGCATCTCCATCCCTAATCTCAAGCTGTAGTACAGAGCAATAGTAATAAAAACGGCATGGTACTGGCATAGAAACAGACTGGTGGATCAATGGAATCCAATAGAAGACTCAGAAATAAACCCACACACCTACGGATACTTGATTTTTGGCAGAGAAGCCAAAACCATACAATGTGAAAAAGGCAGCATCTTCAACAAATGGTGCTGGTCTGACTGGATGTCTACATGTAGAAAAATGCAAATAGATCTATATTTATTACCCTAAACAAAACTAAAGTCCAAGTAGATCAAAGACCTCAACATAAAACCAGATACACTAAACCAGTTAGAAGAAAAAGTGGGGAAGAGCTGTAAGCTCATTAGCACAGGAGACAACTTCCAAAACAGAACACCAACAGCATGGTCTCTAAGATCAACAAGCAATAAGTGGGACCTCATGAAACTGAAAAGTTTCTGTAAAGCAAAGGACACTGTCGTTAGAACAAAATGACAGCCTACAGACTGGGAAAGGATCTTCACCACCCCTATATCTGACAGAGGGCTCATATCCAGAATATTTAAGAACTCAAGAAGTTAAACAGCAACAAATCAATTAATCCAATTAAAAAATGGGGTACAGAGCTAAACAGAATTCTCAATTGAGGAATACTAAGTGGCATAGAAACACTTAAAGAAATGCTCAACATCCTTAGTCATCAGGGAAATACTAATCAAATTGACCCAGAGATTTTACCTTACACCCATCAGAATGGCTAAGATAAAAAACTCAAGTGAAAACACATGCGGGAGAGGATGTGGAGAAAGAAGAACCCTCCTCCATTGCTGGTGGGAATGTGAACTTGTACAACCCCTTTAGAAATGAATCTGGTGCTTTCTCAGACAATGAGGAACAGTGCTACCTCAAGATCCAGCTATACCATTCCTAAGCATATATCCAAAATATGCTCAACAATACAAGGACACTTGCTGAGCCATGTTCGTAGCAGTTCATTAGTAATAGTCAGAATCTGTGAACAACCCAGATTTCCCTCAACGGAGGAATGGACGCAGAATTTGTAGTACATTTACACAATGGAATACTACTAAGCAATTAAAAACAAGGAAATCATGAAATTTGCAGGCAAATAGTGGGAACTAGAAAAGATCATCCTGTGTGAGGTATCCCAGAAGCAGAAAGACACACATGGTATATACCACTTATACATGGATATTAGACATATAATATTGGATAAATATTCTAAAATCTGTACACCTAAAGAAGCTAAGCAAGGACATCCCTGGGTAAGATGACCAATCCTCACTCAGAAAGGCAAACAGGATGGACATCAGAAGAGGGAGAAAACAGGGAACAGGACAGGAGCCTATTACAGAGGGACTCTGAAAGACTCTACCCAGCAGGGCATCAAAACACATGCTGAGACTTATAGCCTAACTTTGGGCACAGTGCAGGGAATTTTAAGAAAGGGGAGATAAAAAGACCTGGAGAGGACAGGAGCTCCACAAAGAGAGCAACAGTACCAAAAATCTGGTCCCAGGGTTCTTTTCTGAGACTGATACTCCAACCAAGGACCATTCATGGAGATAACCTAGAACCCCTGCACAGATGCAGCCCATGGCAGCTCAGTGTGCAAGTGGATTTCCTAGTAATGGGAAAAGGGGCTATCTCTGACATCAACTCAGTGGCTGGCTCTTTGATTAACTCCTGCTGAGGGGGGGATCAGCCTTACCAGGCCACAAAGGAAGACAATGCAGCCAGTACTAATGAAACCTAACAGGCTGGGGTCTGATGGAAGGGGAGGAGGACCACCACCAATAGTGGACTGGAGGAGGGGCCTGGGAAGAGAAGAGGATGGGTGGGTGTGATTGGGAGGGGACAAGAAAGAAGGCTACAGCTGGGATACAAAGTGAATAATTTTAATTAAAAAAATATTAATGAAAAAAGAAATACACAGATATATATTGGGCTGGTGAGATGGTTTAATAGGTAAATTTGTTTTAGTTTTAGTTTTGTTTTGTTTGTTTGTTTGTTTTAATGCCAAGCCTCATAACCTAAGCTTGATCTCTGGGCTACACATAGTGAAAGAAGAGAACCTACTTTCTTTACAAGTTATCCTCTGACCTCCACATTCATATGGTGACACATGTACCCTCCCTTCACAAAAGTAAATGTAATATATATATATATATATATATATATATATATATATCCTGAATATTTTGAAAACTATGATTTTTAGTTAATCCATAAACATATTTTATATATTAATATTATAATTCTTTTAAATTTTACTGAGACATGAAATTTAGCCTTTCTTATAGAATATCCCACACACTTAAAAAATAGTGTATTCTATCATAATTTGGCATATTGTTCTATAAACATCATGTGGATCTGGTTGACTATCCAGATCTCAGCACTATCTCCCAATTTTTTCTACTTATCCTAACAATTATGAAGATGAACATAATCAAATATTTTTCTATCTTTTCACTATCATCAGATATGTCAATATTTGTTTTGTTAAGCACTGGACTTTAAATACTAAGTTTTACATATATGAATTTTTTTAACAAATACAAACCTGGGGTAATGAGGTGGCTCAGAGTTTTCAGGTACGTGCTGCCAAGGCTGATGACCTAAGTTCAATCCGTGTGATCCATATAGTTGAAAGAGAAAACTGACTTCTGGGAGCTGTTCTCTGACCCCACCATATGAACTCTGTGGCATGTATTCATCCAAGCACATGCATACTTACTCATACACACAAAATAAATAACAGCTTAAAGGTGTTAATGTATTATAACTGACAACTCTATTGTGTCCTACCGATCCAGATCTCTGAACCCTCATTGCTGCTTCTTTTTCTTCTTCTTCCTCTTCTCCTCCTTCTCTTCCTTCTCCTCCTTCTTCTTCCTAGTGCTATGGATCAAACTTAGGGCCTCATGCATGATAGGTAAATGCTCTCCTACTGAGCAACATTCCTGCCCTGCCCAGAATCATAGTGTTAAAACTTTGACTTTTCCACCATAATTTGATTACTCTTCTTTCATCTCAATTAACTTCTTTTTTTTAAATTATCTTGGCTCTTTAATTAATTTATTGTTTATCTAGAACCTGATCATTATCTACTAAATTCCTTTTAAGTTTAATCTTAAATTGAAAGAAGGTCTCACTCTGTATCCCTGGCTAGCCTGGAACTTACTATGTGTATCAGGCTGGCCTTGAGCTCAGACACATTTGCCTGCCTTTGTCTCCTGAGTGCTGTAATTAAAGCAGGCGCCACCATGCCTATGTCTGATTTTATACAACTTTTTTGTTTCAAGTTTAATATTTCTCTGTTGCTGATATAAAGGGTTTGGCAAAACTTCTCTTTAAATGGACCAGGCAGTAAATACTTTAGATGGCATGAACCTGATGATTCCTGATAATATGAAAAACCTAGATATTTCTATTACAGCACAAAAGCAGCTGTAGATAATAATTTGTAAACAAATAAGCCTACAATGTTACAAATAAAGGCAGGCAATAGTTGGTGTGCTATCTACAGATAGCTGAATAGCTGTAAAGAAAGAAAATTTTACAAGGGTATCTTGAATTCTGACTTATAAGACATTTTCTAATATTATTTTTAGTAAACTATTATTTTTATGAAGGCAAACAAATACTTTTTCTAACTTTCCAGTACTATAGCAATGCTTTTACTTTTTATTTTACCCTCTCATCAGCTAACTCCTCAGTGAAAGTACCGATGGCTTTGTTAACAGGCTCTACTTTTCCACCCTCAAGTAAGATGTGATTTCCTAAAAAAGCATTCCTTATCATTCTCAACTTTCAGCAATCACAGCTGTATTGGACAGCTTTTACAATACTTCAAATTCAGACTGTTTCATATTGAAGTCATTGCTCCTACTTTTTGATCATCTCTATAGACTAACTAAATGCTCTGAGCTATCCCTCTGTTCCACTGAGTCCACTGACTAGTTTGCCGAATGGATACATTCCAACTCTTCTTCATTTATTCAAATTCAAAACAACACAGAACAGGAGCTCTATAAGGACCAAAAATATCTGGACACAGGGGTTCTTTATGAGACTGTACCTCCAACCAAGGACCATGTATGGATATAACCTAGAACCCCTGCTCGGATGTAGGCCATGGTAGGTCGGTATCCAAGTGGGTACCCTAGTAATGGGAACAGGGACTATTTCTGACATGAACTCAATGGCTGGCTCTTTGACCTTTCCCCCAACCCCCCAAGGGAGGAGCAGCCCTGCTAGGCCACAAAGGAAGACTTTGCAGCCAGGTCTGAAGATACCTGATAAGCTAGGGTCAGATGAAAGGGAAGGAGGTTCTCCCCTATCAGTGGACTTGGAAAGGGGCAGGGAGAAGATGAGGGAGGGAGGGTGGGGTTGGGAGGGAATGAGGGAGCGGGATACAGCTGGGATACAAAGTTAATAAACTGTAGCTAATATAAAAAATTATATGATAATACAAAGTAAAAACTACTAGTCATTAAAAAAAAAAACAAAAAACAAAAAAACAAAACAACCCAAAAGAAAATTAAGTCTTTCTAGGTCTTAGAAAAAAACTAAATAGGAAATGGGAGTTTCACTTTGGGTTTTTCAAGGTGTTTTCCTTTGAGATTTTTCAGTAAAATAAATCATTGAAAAAGCTTTTAAGTCATACATGTAAACTTCATTGGAAGTTGAATGTTTCAGAGAGACCAAGAATAAAAAGAAGCAATAAATAAATAAATATGACCAGAGTGAAGATAAAGCCTGTAATACTTACTTCTGAAAAGTCTTGGTCTAATACTTCAACATCATTAAAAATATTTATTTGAAATTTGAAAGTTAATAAATATCCATGCTTATATTTAAATACCATTAAACTTTCTTTAAATCAGCTTTGATGCCCTCACAAAAGTGCCAATGAGAGCTGTATATTCACTTCCTAGGTAGAAAATGACTCACTGCTAGTATAGAAGCAATCCAAAGGTTTTACCTTGAAATTCACCTTCAAGAATGAAATGAAAACAAACGCAATCAATATGCCTTTGTTTACTTACTTAAATTTCCCAGAAAACTCAACATAGTCTAGCTATAAAAACATGACATGCCTTAAAGAAGGGGCATGCTCAACAAGACATGGGAAATGTTTCTTCTCAAGAAATCACAAGATCCTGGCAAATAAAAATACTCAGGCAATACATAGTGAATATTTTCATTTAATAACAACATACAGTCCACCTTGGGAACATTGCCCTATATTATACTTATTCATTTATGGTAACAGAAGAAAATACAATTATAGATACAAATGATACAGACCAATAATCAAAATGATATTATTGTTCAGCACAGACAGTTATGCATATAAACAGTATAAATAGCTATAATCATCAATTTGAGTTAAATGTCAAAATATATGGTATATAATTATTTTAAAAGTGAGAATTATCATTTCTAATTCAACCAATTCAAATATTCATTTAACCAAAGAAATAAGCCTTTTAAAAGTTTAGGATTTATAATTTTAGAAATTTTCAATATGATTCACAGCTCTGATCGCTACTGAATTCACTGTACAAATACATTTATCAGTTGCTTTGTGGCTTATAATTAGGAATGACTGATCACTGAAAAACCCTTAACAAAAGAATCACTATAATTGTCTGAGGCACAATCCTGATATGATGAATGTAATAAAGGCCAGAATTTTTTAACAAGCATATGAAAGTTTTCACTTTCACAACTCTGAATTTGGTTTTCCAAAATCCAGTTCCAATGTCCAGCATCTAAATCTTTCTATAGGGGAAAAAGAAATGACTTAATGGTCCTCTAGAGAAAAAAAATTCTTTCTTAGATCTTAGTTTCAAAAAAAAATGTTATAAAGGGTACCAAGAATGACACAAACTTACATAACAATATCATTACATCAAAGTCTATTGGTTAGCTAAATATTTAAGAGGCAAGTGCCATGCTTTGTCTATCATTTGCTTCTGATAAAGCAGATGGAATGGTATGTTAACTATTGGGGTAGGATAGGAAAGACATGTAGTTGGGCCTGGCAAACATTTGAATTCACAGATGGATGAGAGGTTTAGTTTGGGATGGTTCACCAGTTATGTTCATGTGATGGTCAGGAGGGACACTGTTCACCCACACGGTGCTTCTCAGGGCAGGAGGAAAAGGGCCTGACTGCTCCAGGAAGGTAGTAGCTCTTCTTTAGAAATCCCTAGGGCACTTCAGGACTATGGAAGTATAGGACATGAAAACCATTTTATATCAAAAGTCAACCCATCCTAATTAGAGTCCTTTTGAGTTATTCCACTACCAGCTGGGAGTATAGATTCTCGCTTCTTTAAAGAACACAGATGTCTTTAAAGATGTCTGCAAAATGACTATGTGAGGTCAGCATATGAACTTACAGTTTACTGCCCCAATGTTATCCCAGAATAGGGCTTGAAAAGTCTTGGAAATCTTCTGAGGCCTTTGGCCACCTTTCCAAATAAAATCTTAACAAACGTATTTAATACTTTTATTGAACTCTGTAATCCTATAAACCAAACAGCTAAACTGAGGTTGTTTTGTGTAACTTTTGTTTCACTTCAAAGTATGGGAGGGTATTTTGATAGTTTTTACAAAGAGCAAATGAAAACAGTTCACTCTGTACCCATTGATGCTGCTCTCAGGGAGACTTTAGGGAAAATCAGAAGGCAAACCGCATGGCCAGCAGACCCTTCAACACAGCCCAAACTCCAAGCTGCTTGGCAGTCTCAAGTGAGAGGCACAGAAGTCTTTCTTATTTCAAAGCCAGAAGATTCTGAAGAACTCTAAGTAGAATTTCATAACAAAATTGATACTGCTCCTGTACACACATACACAGAACAACACAGTGGTAAGTAAAAAGACACCACTGTCTCTTTTTGGAGAATACATCTTTCTCAGTTATTTTTCTCAGTCACATAAGAAAATTCCTCTCAGACAACAAATGTTTATCTACAAACACTTAGGAACTTCTGTATGCAAATATAGGTTTTAAAATATGAAGAACATAAATAATCAAAATAAATGTCTTGGTCTAGGACTCCTTAACAGAGTATCTAAATGGAAGAAAACTGTCAGCATCCATTTTCTTGTATCTACTCTAGCTAATCTAAATCTAATTCTAAAAGTCTCTCACATTAATTTTAACATTTCAAATATATGTAATTGTTTTTTATTTATGAAACCAAATGTATTTCTACGTACATAGACATATAATATACTATCCATATACTATCAGTTCAGAGGCAACTGCCTTTATTATAAATATTCTCTTTATTTATCCTAGCAATTACAAACTAATTTGTCATATATAAATAACTTTTTTATAACATTCTAATAGCAGATAGATAGACAGAAAGACAGACAGAGAGAGAGAGAGAGAGAGAGAGAGAGAGAGATAGATAGATAGATAGATAGATAGATAGATAGAAAGATAGATCAGTCGGTAGTTGGATAGACAGACAGACAGATAGAAATAGAGACAAGTACACATTTCAAATTACTGTCCAGAAACTTAGTAATAACATTAGAAATACTGCTTGTGCAGCATGGTATTATGGTCAAGGCCGGTGACTTCAGCTTTACTGCCAGCTCTTATCCTTGTTCTCTTATCCTTGTCACCCTATGGAACAGACTTCATTACTAGGAACCTAACATACTTTATCAAGATTATCAGAGAAAAACAACTCCACTGATATCTACCTGGAAGAGTAAGAATTACTGAGATCACAAAGAGCATTATGAATTGTAAAGTGTTCCCCATGCTAATCTTTGTCTTGACTGTTCTTACTTGATTTCTGCAAGGAACACTTACTCTTGTTTGAATCATGCCAGCACGCTGTTTTCTCATCTGGGTCACTATGTCCATAATGTTGAACTGAAATGAGATGAAAGTAACTTAATTATCTAGACTGTGGAAAAACACAAACTCACAGATTGCCAAAGGAGTGTTCTGTATCTCTTTCTACTAAAAAGAAATGTCAAGATATAACCAGAAAGGTCTCCTCTTCAGTCACAGTATACTCTCTAAAGCCCAGCCTAATGACTAAGAAAGACTTCTTTTTAAGAGGCCTTTCAACAGGAAGTAGGAAACCATCATTTATGAGAAGAATGCTCTCAAAGAACTTACTCCCTTCATGCTAACGAAAGGGAGAGCTGAAAGCAGCAGCCTAATTCTGGACAAGCATAGAAAACCTTCCTTGGGTACATGAGCGTGTATGTTTCTTATATAAAGAGAATAGAGACATTTAGCAACAGTCACTACGCACTCTAGTGTGCACCCCACAAGTAGAGGTGGCCACAGACTGCAGGTTACAAAGGTCTGCTGCTAGTTCAAAATGACATGGTGCACAAACTTGAAGAACTCTTACACCAACTGGACACGGGTAGCGCAGCACTGCTGACAGTGACCAACTGAGCAGTCTGTGGACCAGTACAGGCAGAGCTAACTCATCTGGAAAGTCACTGTCGTATAAACACAGTGCAGGCATGCTAACAAAGGCTTTGTTGACATGGTATTTTCAGATTTTTCAACTATAATCCCTCATATTTTTAGTCTCTGTCTCTCTCTCTGTTTCTCTCTGTCTGTCTCTGTCTCTGTCTCTGTCTATCTCTCTCTCTCTCTCTCTCTCTCTCTCTCTCTCTCTCTCTCTCTGTGGAGGGGTATATTCATGCATGTCCAGGTGCATGTACATGTAGAATCTAGAAGTCAATTTTACATCTCACCCCTCCAGAGTTGTTCAGCTTATTTTATGAGATGGTTTTCTTCTAGGATCTGGGGCTCATCAGTGAAGCTAGATTAGCTAATCAGTGATCCCTAGGGATCCACCTCTCTCTGCCTCCCAAATGCTAAGATTACAAGTGAGTGATATGCTCAGCTTTTTATGTGGGGCCTCAAAATTGACATCAGGTTGTCATGCTTGCATGGCCAGCGCTTTAATATCTGTAGCTACTGTTTTTCAACGCTCTTTGTGTATTTCAGACACATGGCATTTCTTGGATACATAGTTTGCAAGTATTTTTTCCTAATATTTAGTCTGTCTTTCATCTTCTACCTAAGGTCTTTCATAGAACAAATTATACAGGAATTAGTCCAAAATATAAAAAGGCATATATACTGAAAAGAAATTAATAAATCTATTTGCAGATGGTGAAAATCATCTATGTAGAAAACGACAAGTAATTAACCCATAAATAAGACTCAAAATAAACAAGCTTGACAAGGTCACAGGATATATAATCAACATGCAAAAGTCATTTGTATTGCTACATTTCATTTTTATTGCAATAACTATGTGAAAACTGAAAGTTAAAATAGCAAATTTCCAATTTCCTCAAAGAAAATGAAACAGGATAACTGTAACCATACACAAAGAATCTTCATTCAGAAAACTGTGGAATTTTTACAAAGAAGGTAAAAAGGACCTATTAAATGAGGAAATATATAATATATTCAAGGATTTGCTGATTCAATACAGGAAAGATGTCAGTTCTCCCAAAAATTCATATACAGACAATCCCACAGTTTACCACAATACCAGCAGGCAAGCTGTGCTGACCAGCTGTCAGAGGTTAGAGACATATTCGGGAAGGGGAAATCTTAACCAAGCAATTGGTTCCATTAGCCTGGCCTGCAGACAATCACTTTCCTGATTGGTGATGGATGTGGGAGGGCTACTCCATTATCAGTTGTGCCATCCCTAGGCAGATCGGTCATGGTAAGCAAGCTAGTACGCCGCACTCCTCCTGCCTGAGTTTCTACCCTGATTTCTGCCAGTGCTGTGCTATGTGTCACATGGCACTGTAAGCTGAAGAAAAAACAAACAAACAAAAAAAACCAACCCTTTTCTCCTGGAGCTGCTTTGGTCATGCTTTCTCGCAGCATCAGTAATCCTAACTAAGGCACGAATGAATCATAAAATTTATTTTGGAAAACACAGACTCTGAATTGGATAAGACAGTTTGAAATGTAAGAATAAAGTATAAGGAATCAACACTATCTAATAGTAAATCATCTACACAGTAGCAGAAATCCAAGGGTGGATACTGGCAGCAAAATAAGACATAGATCAATGGAACGGAGAACAGATCCAGAATAGCCCCATGGGAATACTCCAAATGATTTTTGATAAAGATATATCAGCAATTCTATGTAGGAAGAATAACCTTTTCAACAACAGCTCTGAAACAACTGGTTATCCATAGCCAATAAGTAAATAAGAGAATAAATTTCAATCAAAATCTCACACTTTACACATTCAATATAGAGTATGGACTTAGATCTAAAATATAAATTTAATTATATTTACATATTTAATTAAATTATCTAAAACATAAGCATAAAATATGAATTTCTTAGATCTAGGTTTCTAGTCTTGAAATTTGAAACAAATTAAAACTTCTATTTCTTTGGAAGCTTTAAAATTTTAACAGTGCTAGGTAAAATTACGGCAATTAATCTGCAGTCTTCAACCTTAATTTACTGATGGCAAAAGAAGCTCTGCTGATTTATTTTGTCAAGAAAGAACACGACCTTCCAAGTGTGGTTGTACCGGTCAACAACAACAACAAAATTAAAATGGAAATGACTGAGAAGAAATGAAGACTACAAGACTTCAAACAAATTCCCCTGGAATTGAGGCTCCACATGTAACTGAGTTTATAACAGTTATTGTTTGTGATGTGCTAAGACCTCACTTGTATTATTTACAAAGATGTGCTGGCTAACAAAACAAAGTAACCACTAATTTAGCTGCCGTTTTTATTAAGAAAACATCTATAAAAAACCAAAAAGATTATTTTATAGAGTAGTAGATTAGAAAGCCAACAAAAACGCTTTAAAATTTTAACAGTGCTAGGTAAAAATTGGCCATATCAACAAAAGAAGATATCCAACATTTCACATATTACTGCTCAACAGACTTCTTATGAAATAGTGCTTGCATTGCTAATAGTAAAAATCATGTACAGTCACCAAAAAAACAGTCAAAACTGCTCTAATGATTGCTTTCTTTGAAATTTTGGTAAATGGATGGCAAAAGGCCGTTATTTCTAATGATGCCCTAGGTTGATCAGTTTGGGAACTACCTAATGACAGGAAATGACACCACTGTCATGTAATGTATCTATAAACATTGTTAACAGTGATTCCCTCAGTGTGTGCTAAAGAGGAGCATGATACAACCAAGGAAAGACCCATTTTTGTCAAGTTGTGTTTGCATTTGCAGACAAATGCATCCACTTCTAAACTACAGAAATCCAAAGCACAACATACAAATGTGACTTGCAGCTTAAATTTCATAGGCTGAAATTTGGGCATTTAAGTTGCAATGATAAAAAAACCAAAAAGTTATAGACTTTACATCAGAAGGTAAAAATCGACACACAGTTTCATCAGGAGTCCTACTCTACTAACAAAGCAAAATAGCAAAGCCCAGTACCTTCCAGATGAGACAGTGATTAATACTGTTATATAAAAGCTAAATTATAGAAGCTTTTCAGTTTCATGAGGTCCCATTTATTGATTGTTGCTCTTAGAGCCCATGCTGTTGGTGTTCTGTTCAGGAAGTTGTCTCCTGTACGGATGAGTTCTAGGTTCTTCCCCACTTTTTCTTCTAACCAATTTAATATGTCTGGTTTTATGTTGAGGTCTTTGATCCACTTGGACTTTAGTTTTTTGCAGGGTGATAAGTATGGATCTATTTGCATTTTTCTACATGTAGACATCCAGTTAGACGAGCACCATTTTTTGAAGATGCTATCTTTTTTTCCATTGTATGGTTTTGGCATCTTTGTCAAAGATCAGGTGTCCTTAAGTGTGTAGGTTTATTTCTGGGTCTTCTGTTCAGTTCCATTGATCCACCATTCTGTTTCTATGCCAGTACCATGCAGTTTTATTACTGTTGCTCTATAGTACAGCTTAAGATCAGGGAATAAAAGACCTCCAGAAGATCTTTTATTGTAGAGGATTGTTTTAGCAATTCTGGATTTCTTGTTTTTCCATATGAAGTTAAGAATTTTTCTTTCCAGGTCTGTAAAGAATTGTTGGTAATTTGATGGGAATTGCATTGAATCTGTAGATTGCTTTTGGTAAGATGGCCATTTTTACTATATTAATCCTGCCAAGCCATGAGCATGGGAGTTCTTTCCATCTTCTGATGTCTTCTTTTAATTCTTTATTCAGAGACTGGAAATTTTTTTTCATACAAGTCTTTGACTTGCTTGGTTAGGACACCGTCATCAAAACAAAACCACTGCCTACAGATTGGGAAAGAATCTTCACCAACCCTTTATCTGACAGAGGGCTAGCTAATACCCAGTATACATAAAGAACTAAAGAAGCTGAAAAGCAGCAAACCAAGTAATCCAATTAAAAAATAGGGAACAGAGCTAAACAGAATTCTCTGTAGAGGAATATTGAATGGCAGAGAAACACTTAAAGATATGCTCAACCTCATTAACCATTAGGGAAATGCATATCAAAACGATCCTGAGATTTCACCTTACACCCATCAGAATGGACAAGATGAAAAACTCAAGTGACAACACATGCTGGAGAGGCTGTGGAGAAAGGGGAACCTTCCTCCACTGTTGGTGGGAATATAAACTTGTACAACCACTCTGGAAATCAATCTGGTGCTTTCTCAGACAACTAGGAATAGCACTTCTTCAAGATCCAGCCTTACCACTCTTAGGCATATATCCAAAAGAGGCTCAAGTACACAATAAGGACATTTGCTCAACCATGTCTGTAGCAGCTTTATTTGTAATAACCAGAAGCTGGAAACGGCCCAGATGTCCCTCAACTGAAGAATGGATGCAGAAATTGTGGTACAGCTACACGATGGAATGAAAAATAAGGAAATCATGAAATTTGCAGGTAAATGGTGGGACCTGGAAAGGATCATCCTGAGTGAGTTGTCCCGGAAGCAAAAAGACACACATGGCATATACTCACTCATATAAACATACAACATAGAATAAACCCACTAAAATCTGTACATCTAAATAAACTAAGCAAAAGAGAGGACCCTAACTAAAATGTTCAATCCCCATCCTGAAAGGCAAAGAGGATGGACATCAGAAGAAAAAGAAAACAGGAAACAACCTAGGAACCTGCCACAGATGGCCTCTGAAAGCCTCTGCCGTGCAGACTGTCAAAGCAGATGCTGAGCCTGATGGCTAACTGTCAGGCAGAGTGAATCGAATTTTATTAAGAAGTGGGAAATAGTAAGAGCTGGAGAGGACAGGAACTCCACAAGGAGAGCAACAGAACAAGAAAATTTGAACACAGGGGTCTTCCCAGAGACTCATACTCCAACCAAGGACTATTCATGGAGATAACCTAGAACCCTGACAATGCAGCCACTTCTGATGAGAACTGATAGACTAAGATCAGAAAGAAGGAGAGGAGGACCTCCCCTATCAGTGGACTTGGGGAGGAGCAGGCATGCAGAAACGGGGGGTGGTAGGGCTGGGAGGGGAGGAGGGAGGAGCTTATGGGGGGATACAAAATGAATAAAGTGTAATTAATAAAAGTTAAATAAAAAATTAAAAAAAAACTAAATTTGAGGGCTAGAGAGATGTCCCCATGCTCAAGAGGACATACTGCTCTTGCAGAGGACTTGAGTTCAATTCCCAGCACCCATGTTGAATAACTCACAACCGCCTGTAACTCCAGCTCCAGGAGGATCTGGTGCCTCTATTAGCTCTTGGCATGTGCACATACACACAGTTAAAAGCAATATATCACAAAAGTATAAAATAATACAGCTGGTATTTGAGAGAGGATGAACAACTTACACAGTCATCCAAATCTAAAGTATATAGTAAAACTGAAATTAAGCCTAGAGGCCTCTTATTAACCTTGAGAGCAACATTTCCCAACATATATGCATATCAGACTTGTTCATTAAAAGCAAGGATACTTCATTGAAATTATCTAGGAAAATTCTAAGGCACACTATCCTAGCTATTTATATAATATTTATAAAGTATATTTATATAATACATTTTAATCCTCACAGCCATTCCCAGGAGCCTGAAGCAAACCCAGTGAGAATGAAGTCCCCGAACTAGTGTGCATTTGATGTGCTGTGCTGGTCCAGATCACAGTCTTCCAATAATACCAGGCTGTGAGGAAGCATGTTTAGAGAGAGTATCAATTTATCTGCTTTAGCATGTACTTACTGAGTAGTTCTTCTCGATGGCACAAAATGCAACATCCACACATATGAACACCCCGGTTCGGCCTACACCAGCACTGCAGTGAACAAGCAGGGGTCCTGTAATGTGGCTCTTCCTCACATAACGGACATATTTTATGAAAAAATCTGCTGAGGCAGGAGTGCCATGGTCTGACCAATTGGTGAACTGCAACTGTTTTACACTCTGACTCATTCCTGTCTGTTAGAGAGACAGAGAGGGATTTATTGATTTCTTATATTAAAGATCTCATTTCAGTTTCTAATATAGTAACAACAATAATAATGACAATGGGGATAGTAATACTGGTATATAGAGTATTCTGAGAACAGAAATGTATTCAAATGTACAGAAATGTTTATAAAAACTCCAGAAGTTTCCAGAATTAGCTTTTCTCTGTTTTAAAAAGGGAACACAATAATGAGAACAGTAAACATAAGAATGCTGTCAGGAGGCAGGAACCCGAAACTTGCTCCCCACCAGGTAAGCTGGTAGAGCTTCTCATAGGTTAGCTAATTTAATCCTTACATCAGCCTTAGATAAAATTCCTATTTTGTCTCCACTTTTAGAGATTATAATTGGGAGAATTAAGAGGTATATGCTAGGTCACAGGGCAGACATACTTAGATTAGAATGCCCTCCAAACCCTAGGCTACCACCTTTCTTGTATATAATGAGGCTGCAGAAAAACCAAGATTTCAAAGTACTTAAGAGTAAAAGAAAAAAAAATGGCTGACACATTCAGAAGGGCGTGTGCATCCTGGCACAGTAGCCACTGCTAAAATATGATAAAAACCCTCTTGATGTCACAAGTTACAAGTCCTAAGTGCCTTTTAAGTCTGGTAATTTTATTTTTTTAAAAACAAAACCTCACACCCGTGAGTGTTTTGTTCCAACTACTACTTATAAAACTCATGTTCTTTTGCAGAAATAGGGCATTTCATGTTCTACTCAGTCCCTGCTTTCTGCCACATTTTATCCCTCATTGTTCCTTGATAATAAACAGATCTATGTTCCATAAGCACTTAACTTATTTATGTTTCTATATATACACCCAAGGCAATGTCTTTTTCAATTGTCTGATTCTTTTCTTCCTCAACTAGGTCCTTCACCTAGATGTGATCCTTTGTAATCCTTTTCCCAATCTCCAGATATCACAAGAGTATGTCCTATCTCAGCTCTCAAAGCACCCACGTGAAAGTTGGCACTACCGCCAGCCAGAAACTCAGGGACTGGAGAGCACAGGTGTCTCCCTGTTCACTGTGAAGCAGCACACAGTGTAGCATTCCTGAAAACTCAGTGCAGTCTGCTCCATTTTGCAGAAGCCACTGAAGCCACCACAGAACCAGAAGCATCTAGTACCAACATCCTGCCCCACTTTCCCCTATATGTTTTCTTTTCTCTCCAATGAAAGTTTGTCAAAGCAGAAGTTAAAAAAAAATACAGCTTCGTTTCTAGACTATAAAGAGGTAAAACACTACTTTTTTTTCTTCTAGATACATGGTTTCTCTGTGTATTCCTGGATGTCCTGGAACTCTCTGTAGATCAGGTTGGCCTTAAACTCAAAGATCTATCTACCTGCCTCTGCCTCCTGAGTACTGGAATTAAAGTTCCTTCTTTCTTTCTTTTCTTCCTTCCTTCTTTCTTCTTTCTTTCTTGACATAGCAAAAGTTACTTCTTTTTTTAATTTATTTTTCTCTCATACAATACATTCCAATCTCAGCCATCCCTCCATCTACTCCTTCTAATCCCCCGACCTAGCCTCTCCTTCAGATCCACAGTTCATCCATTTCCCTTGAGAAAAGACCAGACTTTCCAGAGCAGGCTTCCCAGTGATAGCAAGTGAACACAGCATACCCTCAGTATATATTTCACCCGGGTCCCAAGACACCAGCTTATACTGTAAAACATGCATCTACTAGCTACATTTTAAGACTTACAGACTTCTTCACAATTTGAAATATTCGAATGATGAAATATTGAGTTATCTGAGAGTTCTTCAGAAAGACACGGAAGTGTTTAAATTCCAAAGGCTCCGTCACAGAAATGGGCCAGTAAGTGTAACACTTGTAAACTCCAAATTCTATCTCTCTGGTTATCATAGCAATAACATTACAATTATTTTCCATAACCATTTGCCAAAAGTCTTGTATAGTATCTGGCAGTGGTCCTTGAGTAGCAATATAAAAATACTCTTCTTCACCATTTACTATTTTAATATAACTAGCATTGATGTAGTCCTTGTTTTTTCCAAGAGGAACACGTGTTGAATCATCTATTATAGAAACAGAAACATGTGGTGAAAATAACGGAAGAGTGGGATATGCAGTACCACCAGACTTCATATAGGTATCTCACCCCTCAAAAAATGGCTTGGGAGATTCTTTTCAAATGGGCGAAATTTACATTAATCCCTCCATAAAACCTATTTGCAAAACTTTAGAAATACACAATTAGGAGGATTTTAAGAGTATCTTTAATAAATGAAGAAGGGTACCATCAGCGCTGTCCCGCAACCATGGGATTTATGTAAGATACAATAGTTAGACCAAAGATACCGTCCTTTCCAGGGTCCACAACAGTGCAATTGAACAGCAAAGGAGCACCCTCACAGGCAATAGCAAATGGAAGTCAGGGAAATCTGTAGGTTTAGGGCCACAGAGACCAGCATTTTTACAAAATGGATATGATAATAGTTTAGAGACAAATTCTAGTATTAACGGAAGTTCACCAATGCCCTTATTCCAGCCAGGGCAGGTATCTTTTCCAATCCTTTCTCAGTGTCCACTGGGTGCAGTAACGTGGCAATCAAACAAGGTATGTGGCAAAAAGATGCTACTGAAAGTACTGACTCCAAATAGAACAGGGCTTGCTTAACACTGTCAGGACGTATGAGAGGAAAATAATCATGTTGGCAATAATGAACTTCACCATTCAGGAGCTCTTGCTTTACTACACACAGACATCTGCACCTCTGCTCCACCAATGCTCCCATGTAGGAAGCAGAAGTTCACACAGCACAGTGCTCCCACCACTCAGGATGACATGAACAGTCATTTAGCAACTGCACTATGCTTAATGGTCACCAAATCGGGTGTGCTGAGGCTTCTGACAAAGTCCTTCTTGAATTCCAACATAGTATACATAATTCTCTTACAAAGATGAATAGAAAAATCTATTGCTAAATATAGGAAGACATCAACTATTTCAAAATGGGAGAAAGAGCACTACATGCTACTAATTGATGGACCATCTCTCCACCCCAAATGTTACTTTGTATAAACATTTTTTTTTAAAAAAAGGAAGATCAAATGTGTTAACTAATTTAGTAAAATCTAGCTAACAGAGGCAAACCACAATTTCTCAACTCAAACTTTTGCCCTACTTGTCCCACACTATGCAGCTTCTGCTGGGCTCCAGAAATCCCCAAGTAATTACATGATTTGTTAACTCTCAAGAAAGACTAAAGTCTGTGGAAGGATATTAGTTGAATTGGGATAACACGAATGAAGAGTTGTGAAGACCTCAGGGCCAACATCACGAAAGTAAACAACTACTTTCTGATCCAATGAATGGTCTGCTCCACAGGAGGAAACCTATACTGGCACCACTACCATACCAAGAATCTACGGTGAGACAGTTATAGACTCTAGGAGAAAATCTACTACTATTATGGTGCTAACTGGATATAGTATTAAATCAACTCTAAAGACCTATCATTATACCCATATATTAAATTACCTCTCAACCCTCATTAAGGAGCTAATATTTATAGCAGATAATTAATGATAAATGTAGAGACACATGACTGGGCAAAATGCAGAGAATAAGAGACTGCAATGTTCAGCCCTAATTGAAACATACTCCCTCCTCCAAAGGCTTGGGTGCTATTGCAGAAGGTGCATAAAGATGTAAGAGCCAGGATCCAAGATGGCAGTGACCAGCGCACACATTATCTGAGGGGCACAGGATCCAAAACTATGAAATTGGTGAGTGGAGGGGCGGCTGAAGCCAGAACACTGACACTGAGACTTCCTGGGCAAGAGAGGACAACCGTGAGCTGGGCCAGTTTGGATCCAGGTCACGCAAAGACATATCAGGGACTGAGAGTGGCACTTCTCAGTGCCCCAAGCACAGACCTCCCTGCTCGGCTGAGATAGCAGTGGTTGCCCCAAGCACAAGTCTCCATGCTAGGTGACTGAAATGGCACAGGTGGGCCTCCCAGGGCTGTGGCTGCTGCGGGGCGGCAGCTAGTCCAAGCAGGATCCTTTGTGCTCTGTGACTGAGATAGCACAGGCAGCTACCCCAGGTATAGGGCTTGCTGCCCAGTGGCCAAACAGTGGACACCACTGAGCTGATGGATCTCCTACACTCTCATTGGCCCTTGCAGGCCCAAATCTGAGAGTAGAGAACAGGGGAAGCCCTACGCATTCTGATTGGGCCTGCGAGCAATTGAACGTGCCTTCAAGTGAGTGCTTGCAGAGCCCCAGATCCAGGGTTCCCATACCAGGGGAAGAGGCAGATATTGGATCCCTCCACCCACACCTGCAGTGTGAGCAACACAGGGATTCTTGGGACAGCATTCTCCACTGAAGCCCCTCTTCTGTGACTCCAGCGAACAATTCCTGGAGCCCAGACAGATCTGATTACCAAGAGGATAGTATGACAGGCCTGTAGGCCACTGAGGTATTCAGGGCACCTGCACATGTGCATTGTGCCTGCATACAGAGCCAGCACTCGCACCCCCTCTCAAGCATAAGCTCCAACTTCCCAGGAATCAACATGCTCTTGCACCCTCCCCCTCAGGGCACACCTACACCTACACACACACACACACTGGTACATATGCACCTGCAACCTTCCTCCCTGAGCTACAGCTGGAACAGCAACACCTACTCTCAAACGAGTGGACCTCTCTCATCTTCCTGAAGAGTTCTCCAGGCACCAGAGACAGATAGACACCCACTCTGAAGTACACGCTCCAGGAAAAAAACAGCAAAGGTTACTGATAACCAGAAGGCTAGAGGTCAGCATAAGAACACATCTAACAAAAATCAGGACATCTTGGCTTCACCAGCAACCCCCAAAATCAATAGATATTTTAATTCATAAGAAACACAGGAAAATGATTTTAAAACTATGCTTATCCAGTTATTAGAGGCACATAAAGAGGAAACTAACAAAGCTCTCAAAGAAATACAAGCAAATAAAAATAAATAGAGGCACAAGCAGAGGCACAGAGAGGGGAAACAAAGCTCTCAAAGAAATAAAGGCAAATACAGCCAAACAAATAGAGACACAGGTAAAGGCACAAGGAGTGGCAAATAGAGAGGGAACAAACAACAAAAAAGACAGGAATCCACATTCAAACAGATGAAGGAAATGGTACAAGACATAAAAACAGAATTAGAGTCAATGAAGAAAATATAAACAGAGAAAACTCTGGAGCTGGGGAACTTGGAGGAAAGATCAGGAACCACAAAGGTAAGCATCACCAATAGAATACAAGAGATGGAAAAGAGAATCTCAGGTGCTGAAGATACACTTGCAGAAATTGATACATCTCTCACAGAAAAAGTAAAACTGGAAAAGTTCCAAACACAAAACATCCAAGAAATCAAGGAGACCAGGAAAAAGACAAAATCTAAGAAAAATAGTAACAGACAAAAAAGAAGATTCCAGGCTCCAAGAACCAGAAATTATTTTCAAGAAAATCATAAAAGAAAATTTTCCCAACTTAAAGAGATGCCCATAAACATACAAGAGGCCTACAGAACACCAAATAGACCAGACCAGAAAAGAAACTCATGTCACATAATAGTCAAAACATTAAATCTACAGAACAAAGAAAAATATTAGAAGCAGCAAGGGAAAAAGACCAAGTAACATAAAAAGGTAGACCTATCAGAATCACACCAGACATCTCAAGAGAAACTATGAAAGCCAGAAGGGCCTGAGCAGATGTCATGCAGACTCTAAGAGACCACAAATGCCAACCCAGAGTACTATACCCATAAAATCTGTCAATCAACATAGATGGAGAAAACAAAATATTCCATGACAAAATTAAACTGAAATAATATCTACAAAAAAAAAAACAAAAACCCAGTCCTACAGAAGATACTCGAAGGAAAACTCCAATCCAATGAAATCAACTACACCCAAGAAAACATAGGATACAGATAACTTCACAACAAAAAAAAATAAAAGAAAACAAGTATTGGAACCCAGTAACAGCACCAACTCCACAATAAGAGGAACTAACATTCATTGGTCACTATTATCTATCAACATCAATGGATTCAACTCTCCAATAAAAAGACACAGACTAACAAAATTGCTGTGGAAACAGGATCCAACATTCTGCTGCACCCAAGAAACACATCTCTGCAACAAAGATAAACACTACCTCAGAGTAAAGGGCTGGAAAAAAAATTTTTTTTGCAAGCAAATGGGCCCAGAAAACAAGCTGAGGTAGCTAACCTAATATCTAATAAAATAGACTTTTAACAAAAATTAACCAAAAAAGATGAGGAGGGGCACTTCATTCTCATCAAAGGAAAAATCCAACAGGAGGACATCACAATCCTGAACATCTCTGCTCAAATACAAGAGCACCTGCATTTGTAAATGAAATATTATTAAAGCTTAAATCACACATCAATCCTAACACCTTAATAGTGGAAGACTTCAACAATCTACTCTCACCAAGGGACAAATCATCAAGACAGAAGGTAAATAGGGAAATAATAACTCTTACAGAAGTCCTAAATCAAATAGACCTAATAGATGTCTACAGAACTTTTCAGCCAAACTCAAGAGTACACACTCTTTTCAGTACCTCATGGAACCTTCTCAAAAATTGACCATGTACTCAATTGTGTTGAGGCACAAAGCAAGCCTCAACAGATACAAGAATATCAAAATATAATCCCTTGTATCTTATCAGACCACCATGGCCTGAAACCAGACCTCAACAACAGAAATAACAAAAAGCCTACATACACATGGAACCTAAACAACTCTCTACTCAATGACAGCTTGTTCAGGGAAGAAATGAAAAAGAAATCAGAAACTTCCTAAAATTCAATGACAGTGAAGGTACAACTTACCCAAAATTATGGGACACAATGAAAGCAGTGCTAAGAGGAAAGCTCATAGCACTAAGTGCCTCCACAGAGAAGTTTGGGACATCTCATACAAGCAACTTAACAGCATACCTAAGAGCCTTAGGGTAAAAAAATAAATAAAAAGAAGCAGACATGCTCAAGAGGAGTAGATGAGTATAAAAAATCAAACTCAGAGCTGAAATCAATGAATTAGAAACAAAGAAAACAATTCAATTAATCAATGAAACCAAGAGAAGGTTCTTTGAGAAAATCAACAAAGTAGACAAATCCTTAGCCAAACTAAAAGGCAGAGAGAAACTATCCAAATCAGCAACATCAGAAAAGAAAAGGGGGAAATAATGACAGACAATGAGGAAATCCAAACAATCATTAGGTTTCACTACAGTAGCCTATATTCCACAAAATTTGGAAATTTAAATGAAATGGACAATTTTCTTGATAGATTCCATTTAACAAAATTAAATCAAGATCAGGTAAATAGATTAAATAGTCCTATATGCACCAAAGAAATTGAAGCAGTCATCAAAAGCCTCCCTTCCAAAAAAGCTCACGGCCAGATGGTTTCGGTGCAGATTTCTATCAGACCTTCAAAGAAGACCTAACTCTAATTCTCTTCAAATTATTCCATGAAACAGAAATAGAAGGAACATTACCAAACTCATTCTATGAGGCCACAGTCACCTTGATACCTAAATCAAACAAAGACCAAACAACAACAAAAAAAGAGAATTTCAGACCTATCATTGATATAAAATGAACATTGATATAAAAATACTCAATAAAATACTTGCAAACTGAATCCAAGAACACATCAAAGATATCATCCACTGTGACCAAATAAGCTTCATCCCAGGCATGCAGGGGTGGTTCAATACACAGAAATACATCAATGTAATCCACCACAAACTGAAGGAGAAAACCACATGATCATCTCCTTAGATGACAAAAAAAGCATTTGACAAAATCCAACACCCATTCATATTTAAAATCTTGGAGAGATCAGGGATACAAGGCACATACCTAAACATAGTAAAGACAACATACAGCAAGCCTATAGCCAGCAGCAAGCTAAATGGAGAGAATTTTAAATCAATCCCACTGATATCAGGGTTAAGGCAAGGCTGCCCACTCTCTTCATATCTCTTCAACATAGTACTTGAAGTCCTAGCTAGAGCAATAAGACAACTAAAGGAGATCAAGGAGATAAAAATCAGAAAGGAAGAAGTCAAAGTATCACTATTCACAGATAATAATATAGTATATACGAATGACCCCAAAAATTCAACCAGAGAACTCCTTCAGCTGATAAACACCTTAAGCAAAGTTGCTGGATACAAAATTAACATAAAAAAATCAGTAGCCCTCCAGCATATGAAAAACAAAAGGGCCGAGAAAGAAATCAGGGACACTACACCTTTCACAATAGCCAGTAATAATATAAAGTATCTTGGTGTGACTCTAACCAAGCAAGTGAAAGACCTGTTTGAAAAAACTTCAAGTCTCTGAAAAAAGAAACTGAAGAAGATATTAGAAGATGGGGAGATCTCCATGGAAAGCTAGGAATAACGTAGTGAAAATGGCCATCCTGCCAAAAGCAATCTACAGATTCAATGCAATTCCCATCAAAATACCAACACAATTCTTAACAGATATTGAAGAATAATTCTCAATATCACATGAAAAAACAAAATTGCTAAAACAATCCTGTATACATTGTCCGGCGGTATCTCTATCCCTGATCTCAAGCTGTACTACAGAGCAATAATACAGAAAAAAAAAAAATCTGCATGGTACTGGCATAGAAACAGAATGGTGAATCAATGGGATTGAATAGAAGACCTAGAAATAAATCCACACGCCTATAGATACTTGATTTTTCACAAAGAAGCCAAAACCATTCAATGGAAAAAAAAAAAAACAAACAAACAGCATTTTCAACAAATGGTGCTGGTCTAACTGGATGTCTACAAATGCAAATAGATTCATATTTATCACCCTGCACAAAACTAAAGTCAAAGTGGATCAAAGACCTCAACATAAAACCAGGCACACTAAACGGGTTAGAAGAAAAAGTGAGGAAGAGACTTGAACTCATTAGCACAGGAGACAACTTCCTGAACAGAACACCAACAGCACAGGCTCTAGGAGCAACAATCAATAAATGGGACCTCATGAAATGGAAAAGCTTCTGTAAAGCAAAGGACACTGTCATCAAAACAAAACGACAGTCTACAGACTGGGAAAGGATCTTCACCAACCCTACATCTGACAGAGGGCTCATATCCAGAATATATAAAGAACTCAAGAAATTAAATACCATCAAACCAAGTAATCCAATTTAAAATACAAGGTACAGAGCTAAACAAAGAATTCTCAATAGAGGAACATCAAGTGGCAGAGAAATACTTAAAGAAACACTCAACATTCTTAGCTATCAGAAAAATGCAAATGAAAACAACCCTGAGATTTCACCTTAAACCCATCAGAATGGCTAAGCTCAAAAACTCAAGTGACAACACATGCTGGGGAGGGTATGGAGAAAGGGAAACCCTCCTCCATTGCTGGTGGGAATGTAAACTTGGATAACCATTTTGGAAATCAATCTGGCACTTTCTCAGACAATGAGGAATAGTGCTACCTCAAGATCCAGCTATACTATTCCTAAGCATATATCCAAAAGATGCTCAAGTATACAACAGGGACATTTGCTCAGCCATGATCATAGCAGCTTTATTTGTAATAGCCAAAGCTGGAAACAACCAGATGTGCCTCCGTTGAGGAATGTATACAGAAATTGTAGTACATTTACAAAATGGAATACTACTCAGCAATTAAGAACAAGGAAGTCATGATATTTGCAGACAAATGGTGGGAACTAGAAAAGATCCTCCTGAGTGAAATATCCCAGAAGCAGAAAGACACACATGATATATACTTGCTTATAAGTGGATATTAGACATATAATATAGGACATTCATACTAAAATCTTTCACTTCTAAAGAAACTAAGCAAGAAGGAGGACCCTGGGTAAGATGCTCAGTCCTCAAAATGTGCTACAAGCTTGGACCCCTAGAAATTTCAATCACAGAAGTTCCTTTTAGTTGTATCTTCCATTCTCTGACATGAAAATAAGTACAGAGAATCTGCTACTGTTTGCTCACCATAATGGCCTGTGTGAACCTTATAGAAGAAAAAGATGATTGAAATCCCTTTAAACTAAATTATGACAAAACTGAACAGCTGATGTATCAATGAGTGTAGACAGTAAAGTTAATTCAAGGCTTTGCCAACTAAAAGCAACCTACTTCTAGTTATCCATGCAGCTCCTCTAATCCTTTGCTCATTTTTACTGTACGGTTGTTGTTCTTTGACTGATAGAAATTCTTACAATATTATAAATATATATCCTTTGTCAAGTAGGTGTTTTGCAAGTTGTAATGTGTTAAATAAATTGCAATATAATGTGTTTCCAACAGGAAACCCCTGTAATAAAGGTCTTCCTTGTAGTGCATGATGGTACAAGGCCATAAATATGACTATGTAAACTGAAATTATAGAACTATATTAATAATCAATAGGAAAAATGATGGTTTACATGGCCTTTAAGTTTTTTGTCAAAGATTTAAAAACATTCTTGCTGATTATAAATATGTAGAAAAATCTAAAGATTCATATTTTGAACACTAATTTAAAACA
The DNA here is from genome assembly GCF_030254825.1 of Meriones unguiculatus. NCBI lineage: Eukaryota > Metazoa > Chordata > Mammalia > Rodentia > Muridae > Meriones > Meriones unguiculatus. The sequence goes on along the minus strand of NC_083357.1, from coordinate 11,441,224 downwards.
TTAAAGACACAGAACAAAAACATTTCATTTTTAGTTTGAAAAGGGTTTGCTCTTTCCTTTCATTGTATAACTTATTGTATCTTGATTGTCATATTCTCTTCTAGATTGGATTTGTTCCTATCATTTTACCCTCTATATTGCCATTGCTGTAAAACTGTCCTAAAGTTCCTGTAATGTAAAACTTCTAGCCAGCACTTTCCTCTTCTGCGGCCTTTATCTAATCACCCCAACTACTCAATGCTTTCGCTTTGGTAAGTCACTCTTAGCAAATCCTCTGGGTATAGCCATAAAGTCCTCTGTTTGGGTGCAATATCCCATGCTCCCAGCCAGCTATTTATTCTTATAGGGACATTTGTGTTCAATTCTAATTTTATCCCCAGAAGTATAACTTTTCTCTTTTTTATTTTGCTGTCAGTGACTGCTATCTTTGTCAATCATCTCTTTCTCGATTATCTTTCTTGAATGTCATGTGGGCTTCTCACTGGGAGATAAAGGGACAACAAAACTACGTGTTTTCCTGTTTGTTCACACAACACAAACCGACTTTGAAAGAAGTCAGTTAGTCCCTGGTGTGCTGTCCATCTTTTACTAACACAATAATTTGTATACTAAGGAGTTAACAGTCATATATCTATGTTTGGGACTATTCATGGTTAACAAAGTAAAACCTGATTTAAGTTACAATATTTTTAACAATATGCTGTATTAGTAACAATATGTGTCCATGTGAGGATTTGCAAAGTGAAGACTAACTGAACGGTGGTCAAATAAATGATTCTGGCTTTCTTGCTGTGTCATCAGAACTTCCTCTGCATGTGTGATAAAGAAACCAAAGATGCTTTCACGGTTCTCACCCACACAGGCTGATATTCAGATTGGATTAGGCTGTGTTATGAAGTAAGCAAATCTTAAAGTAGAATTTAGTTGAATTACAGTTTAAGCAAAGCAAGAGCTTTAGGATGATTTTCCTTATTTTTAATCATTTAAGTGAACTGGTTTGCATCTCTATACCTCTACTCCGTGCTCAGGATAGAATTCAAACAGAATCATACATATGTATATTTTACTTCTTCAAAACCACTTCTTATTTCTTATAATCCTGAAAGGATCATTTTTAGAACATTTTTACCTTCAGCCTCCTTGAAAAGTAATTGCACATGTAGTGATAAAAATCAACATATGAGACCTTTGACTTTCAGAGTAGCACCAAATTGTTTACACTGCTAAAATGTTGCATAGTGGCTCACCGACCAGATTTTCAGAAATACTCAACAGTGAACTTCATCTTGACTCACACAAGATGACAGAATACACTATTTTAAGCATCTTGAGAAGGCGCTCACTGTTTCATATAAAAGTTATTTAATAAGAATAAGCTGACAGAACATAAAGTATCTATTGTATCTTGGCAGATGCTGTCCCACTCTGATTTGTACTACCTCAGAACTATCTAGAGAAACAATGAAAATCTCTGAAGCAAATTTGGGTAAGTAGGAAGAGTATTCACCCACAAGATACTAGAACCCTTGAAAAATCACCAACTCTAGCTTTAAGGAAAAGATCAAAGTTTAGGCTGACAGGCTATGAAAGACAAGGATTACCGCAGCAGAGAAGGAAGGTAGTTATTGTGTGGATTAAAAGTTTAATCATATGGAGGAAAGAAAAGGAATGACTTCTAGAAACCCAAAAAAGAGACAAACAGACCAACACCTAGGAGAACTTCACTGTGACAGTAACAGAAGGTAATGGAAGAGGACAGCTGGATAGCCTGACTGTGTTGTAGGAAAATCACTTCAACAGCTGTTGTGAATGGGTAATAAAAGGACACAGTGAAGATACAGAAAACAGCTGAGAGGTGAAAGATACTCAGTCCAGGTTGGCAGCAATGCCAATAGAGAAGTGTGAGAAGAGTCTAGAGGTGTTAAAGAGGTGAAAGAAGAAGAATTTACAAGCACCTTTTGCAATATAACACGTGATTCAGCTTTCTGGCTTGAACAGTGGATGGTTATATCAAAACTGAAATAATGAAAGAGGGTCAAGCTAGTAGAAAAATGGTAAATTTGACTTAGAAAATTTTGACTTTAAAAGAGATAATCATAGAATAAAATTTCTGTTAAGGCTGCATTATCATATTTCTGTTTCTGTTCTTTGGGTGGTTGAGATTGACAATGCTGTGAGCAAATACACTGAGGAACAGGAAACAGTTCTACCTTCCATACAATGTAGGGAATCAATGGGTAGAGCCCTTTGGATATAATAAAAAAGCAGCTGCCTGTTGGGCAGTAGAATGATGAGTTAGTTTTAATGTCTAGGGCAGAGGATATTAAAAGCCCCATTGTGGAGGTCTCTCCTATCAGTAGACTTGGGAAGGGGCAGAGAGAAGGTGAGGGAGGGAGGGTGGGATTGGGAGGGAATGAGGGAGTGGGATACAGCTGGGATACAAAGTTAATAAACTGTAACCAGTATTTTGAAAAAGCACCATTGTATTTTAAACAAACTAGCAGTGAAGGCTAAGCCAGGCTTGGGTACCAGGTAATGGACTTCTCAGACTCAGTCTCGGATGGGCAATCAGAGCTAACGGGCTGGGTGAATAATGGCTGCAGGTGTCAGAAGAGGTCACCTAGAATATGCCCAGATAATCTAATGCTCACTCCTAGAGTTCTTCATGGTAAAGTTCAAAATGGGTCATACAGAAACTGAGTTTTTACCTTTCCCATCTGTTAACAAGAAAATAATTTAAAATGCTCTTAGCTTACACGGAAGAATATCTCGGTATCTGTTTTTTTCTCTGTTGCTTTCTGCGGTCCCATAGATGAAATCATCAGACAGAGTCATTTTTTCTAACGCCTTCAAAAAGTAAAAAAAGCTATGTATTTACTATTTTAAAGAAAGAAAATCTCCCTTTGTTTAGCATTTGTTATCCTTAGACTTCATATGATATAACTTGCTATTCAATGTTATATAATAAACCAGAGAAAGTAAGATCTCATCCAATAAGGACGGCATACAATATCGTGAGAGTCTAGGTTTACATTATTCTTTGCTAATTTTTGTATTCCAATACTTAATCCCCAGTGCTGAAATAAGTGCCAACAACTGCTGCCATTGAAAGAAAGTGCTTGCTTCGGTGTCAAGCAGCAGGGCACTACGGCCAGGCTGGCAATTCTTATTCCTTCTGAAAACCAATTCTAAAACTGACCCAGAAAGAAATCTTTAAGAACTAGAAAAAAAGTCATACAACAGTAAGTAAGACTAGTCTTAATATACAGTAAAAAGCTTAGATATCTGGAACCAGTGCATAAATAATAAAGTCAATATTTTGAAATTCTAAGATAAAATGCCATCATTCATTATAATTTTTTTTCAGTAGAGTCTTAAGATAAATGGACAGATACACAATAGTGGTTCCTTCCAAACACCTGAATTAAGTTACATGTTAATTGGACACTGGATGAAAAATTCAAATACTAAACAATATTTTAATAGTACCAGAAAAGTATAAAATAGTTATTACATTCTTAGACTGAAGTGGATATTAATAAAAAATGGATAGAATGTAAAAACCCAGAAGTCCTTTGATAACTGAATTTCACTACTAAAATTAGTCATTCCTTCATGGTAAACAGGTACATCTATGTGTAAACATATCACATACAAAACACACAAAAGTAATGAATTCTTATATGAAGAATAATCAATTTTAAAAACAATAAGCAAAAATTTGGATAAAGAACTGCATGGAAATATGCAATGCCTAAAAACATGGAAAGATAATTTTGTATCTTATAATAAAGAAATGACAGATCATTAAAAAAGTTATGATTAACAAACATGAAAATTTGACAGCCCAAATACTGTCTTTCTAGAAGTGTGTTCTTAAAAAGACACATGTACAATAAGAACACAAGGAAGGACTGTTATTCAAAAGCAGAAAGTAGAACAAGCTAAACGTCCTGGCACTACTTCAAGAAATGAAGATATCTGACACGCAATTAACTCAAAGAACAACTGTATATAGTGGTAGTAGTAATAAAAATTGTATGTTATAGAAAAGTGTCTTTAATGGAGCAGACTTGTGAATAAAGAACACACCAACACTTCTTTACATTTACAACAACAAGCTTAATAGTTAAAAAGGGCTCCAGAGAGGAATGAAAGGGAAAAAAAAGGACAGTATTTACATATTTTATACACTTTTATGCTACTTCATTATTTTTACCATGTCCATCTATTATTTTAAGATATGATATTTATATAACTACAAGCAGTATATTCATTAAAAAATGAAAAAAAAGAAGACTTCTGCTTGTGGTATAGAAAAGGAAATTATTAACTTTTCTGTAGACCAATGTACTTACCAAAAACTCATTGATGATATATTCGTCTTTTTTATGCAGCATTTCCAAAGAATCCCTTATGACAGACACTGAAGAATTATTGAATATTAATGGTTGAATCCGAGACAACTGAGCTAGCTCCTTTTCAGTTGCTTCAATGTCTGAGAAACAGAAAAGTCCACATTAGGAGGTTCCATGTAGACAGGAGACACTTGAGGGATATTTTGTGTTTCTTAAATTTTTTTCCTATTTAAATATAAAGCTTTAAACTTCAGCAGAAATTTACTTTTTCAAAAGAGTTTGTTACATTTAGATAGATTATTGTTGTTTTAGGAAAAAATATGCTATGTACCCTGAAGCTATAAAAAGCAATCATTTATAGACAAGATCCATTCAGAGTCATGACACACAAAAGAGACTGAAGCATATTCTGTCTTGTAATATGAACATGCAGTGTGGATTAACTACCAAGGGAAGAATGTGTAATACTGCAGATTAAGAAAAAGACAAAGCTTTTTGTCTTCTATGGAGTCAAGTATTTAGAAGTCCTTGGAGTCTAAATGAGAGCACATGGAGAGTCCAACACGTCTTACTCTACAGAAATACACCAAACAACACAAAACACATCAAAAGACAAAGAGGTCCTAAGAATTATAACTAACGAGACAGAATAACATATATATATATACATATATATATATATGTCCCAACATGTAACAATAATAGACGAGTGTGTTCTTTTTCAAATTTTTATTTTTTAATATTAGCTACAGTTTATTAACTTTGTATCCCAGCTGTAGCCCGCTCCCTCATTCCCTCCCAAGACGAGTGTGTTCTTTATCAAATAGCACATATGGAATTCATCATTTTATAATGACCTTTAGGTCACACTGTCAGTATAAGTTCCAAGTATCTTAAATAACTGTGGATCAAAACACAATAAGTCTAGAAATTTATAGTAAAATATACTTTAAAATTTTAAAGTAAAATATTAAAGTTCTCAAAATCCTTTGCCAAAGAAAACAGAAATTAAGTTACTAAAATTAAGTAACTAGTAATAAAAAGATACAAATGCAATTAAACAAAAGAAGATGACCATTCCTAAGAACCTGAACAGCTGTGGACAGGCCATCTCATACTGGAACATCTTGGAATATCTTTAAGCCCTTTATATGGGCAGGAGGAAGAGGCTGTTGGGTGGATGAAGACAGCCAAAGAAATCCTACAATCTTTATAATTTTTTTTAAGAACAGCATGAGAGGAAACATAAGCAGTCCATAAGAGGAGCTACAATTCTCACAACAGAGGGGGCTATTTTGATCCTCTTTCAACCACAACAAACAAACAAACAAAATATTAAAGCCTTAGATATTCCAATCATTTAATTACCATATCAAAGCCAAAACTCATTTGATCATCCTGATAAATGCAGAAAAAGCATTTAGCAAAATTCAACATCCTTTCATGATTAAAAAAAAGCATTTAAATTCTAATAAATTAAAATTTTAAGCATGTACCTTAATATAATAACAGTTATACATTATAAATCATAGCAAATATACTGACTAAAGAAAAGCTAAATGTTTAAACTCAGAGAGCATGAATGAAATAATGTTCATTTTCATACAATTATTCAATAGAGGATTGAAAATATTATCCAGTGAAAAAAGTAAAAAAGGCTTTGTAAAACAAGTAAGGAAGTGAGATTACTCATTAGTGGATGGCATGTTATTATATGCTTATTAGTTAATCAATCTTGAATAAAACAAAGCAGAAAATTTTAATACTTGATCATAAGATATTCTTAGGCTATAGTAACAAAAAAATGTTACTACTACGAAATAAGTACATGCTAATGAAACAGATCATAGAAATAAATCCATAACATCTAAAGACAAAAAGTTATTCTCAACAAAAGTGCCAAAATACACAATAGAAAATAATAGTTTCTCTAATGTATGGTGCTGGGAAAACTAATTATTCATATACAGAAAAAAAAGCTGGACTCCATCTTCCACTGTCTGCAAAAATCCAAATGGATCAAATGCTTGAATGTATGACCTTAAATTACAAAACTACTTATTTTGATAAAACATAGAAGGGTTTTAAGAAATTCACATAGACACAACTTTCTGAATAAGACCCCAAAAGAATGCTGTATAATTACCTGCAATGAATGAAATTAGGTCTGTTATCTATTGTCCTGCACAGAAGAAAGATAAAACTGTAATAATGATCTCAATTTAAAATCTGAAAATCTGAAGCTAGTAGAGGAAAACCCAGGGGATAGGAATAGATAGGAACTTTGAAAACAGAACCCCAACAGCACAGAATAGACTCAAGAATTCACAAATGTTCATATAAAAGGATGCAGAGTGAAAAGATGACCTACACAATGCGAGAAAAATCTTTGCCAGCTGCACTTCAGACAATGTGTTAGTATCTTGAATATGCTTTCAAAAACTGCGAAAATAAATAAATAAATAAAATGCTAAAACAAAATTTCCAGGTCAGTAACCTTACCAGATACTTCTCAAAAGAAAAAATTAAAATGCCAATAGGTGGCCCAGGAGACAGCTTCCTGAACAGAACCCCAACAGCACAGGCTCTAAAATCGATAATCAATAAATGGGACCTCATGAAACTGAAAAGCTTCTGTAAAGCAAAGGACACTGTCATCAAAACAAAACGACAGCCTACAGACTGGAAAAGGATCTTCACCAACCCTACATCTGACAGAGGGCTAATATCCAGAATATTTAAAGAACTTAAGAAATTAAACACGAGACGGGGCAAGATGGCGGCGCCGGGAGGACTCTCATTCTGAGCAGCAGCACAGCAGGATCAGCACAGTGAACAGCAATCAGAACTCTCGGCCATAAAACACAGTCATTGTGTTTCCCAGGTGAGAGGATACCCCACGGTGGGGGATTCAATCAGCTTTTAACTTACCCGGCTAAACCGCGGAAGAGATCCCGGTTCCGCCAGACGCTTGGCTGCCGGCCGCCAGCCCTAGCCCCAGCCCCAGCCCAGAGCCACAAGCCAGTGTCTCTGGTCATGGTCCCAGACTGAACCTTGGGCACCACACTATCAGAGACTGGAATTTTCAGTCGAGAGATAACCCCAGGGTACAGGAAGCGATTGGGACCGGCCTTAGGTCACCCAGACATCCCCTGGAAAAGACTCCGGGCGTGTTCCACGGGCACCCCAGGAGCCAGCCCGGAGCCAGAGCCGGGGACCCAGGTTCAGGCACAGAGCCCTGCCTGCCTGCGCGCCTGATTCGCTGCCAGAGATAGAAACGGCGGGTCTGATCTCAGAGCACTCAGCTCACCCCCAACCTGAAAAGGTCCCCGGAAAATTACCCAGCTTAGGGAGCCACTCGGACTCCCAAAAGCCGCAAAGGCAGACACAGGCAGTTTCTGCGCACCAGACAGCTGGCAGAGACTGAGCCGCCATCACACAGCTGTGCTCCAGGCACAGGCAAATTTCTGTGGCCAGCCAGCTGGCGGACACTGAACAGTGTGCACCAGGGCAAAAAAAGACACTGGGAGTCCTTGTCTCCAGAGAATCCACGGGGAAGGAAGGAAACTGTACTGATCTAAATCACCCAATCCTTCCCTAGAAAAAGTCTAGCAGTCTAGTGGGGCCAAGGCGCCAGCACTCAGCTGTGCTCCAGACACAAGCACAAACAGTTGAGGCGCGCCTGATGTCCAACTGGGTCACAGCAGCTGATCATTAAATTTGCAACAAGAAACCCAGAAACAGGGCAGCTGCCCTCAGGACTTCCCTGAGTGAGAGGAGAACCCTCTCGACTAACAAAGACCACAGTTACCACTCAGGTCTATATCCCTGAGGTGAGCAACTCCTGAAAAAACACCAGCCATCCAGGGACTATACCCAAAAAGCTGAGAAGACATCCTTCAGGAAAAACCAGCTTTCTGCAAAGGGGATTCTCTCCACCACAGGATCCCCAGGAACCACCAGAAAATAACCCCAAACTCCTAAGATAACACAATGGGTAGAGGCCAGCGTAAAAGCTCAAGCAACAAAAGACAGAGCAATATGGCATCTCCAGAACCCAGTTACCCAGGGGCAAGTAGCCCTGGACACCCCACCATAACTGAAATCCAAGAAGATGACCTAACAAGAATGCTCATGAAGATGATAACAGAGGAAACAAATAAGATTCATAAAGAAATTAAACACCATCAAACCAAGTAATCCAGTTTAAAATACGGGGTACAGAGCTAAACAGAGAATTCTCAATAGAAGAATATTGAATGGCAGAGAAACACTTAAGGAAATGCTCAATATCCTTAGTCATCTGGGAAATGCAAATCAAAATGATCCTAAGATTCTACCTTACACCCATCAGAATGGCTAAGATCAAAAACTCAAGTGACAGCACATGCTAGAGAGAATGTGAAGAAAGGGGAACCCTCCTCCACTCCTGGTAGGAATGTAAACTTGTACAACCATTGTGGAAATCAATCTATCACTTTCTCAGAAAATTAGGAATAGTGCTACCTCAAGATATAGCAATACCACTCCTGGGCATATATTCTCTGCCTCCCAAGTACTGGGATTAAAGGCATGTACCACAACATCCAGCTTTAACTTCATGTATGTGTGTGTGTGTGTATATATTAATTATATGTTATATATTATAGATTATGTTATCTATAATAACATATTATATATATATGTATACATATACATACATAATTTATCTTATGTATATATATTATGTATACATATGTAATGTTATTATATTGTGTGTGTATATATATATATATATATATATATATATATATATGTCCCACACACAATGCATGGGAATGAAGAATCACTGATGCCAACAAACAGAAAAGGGACTATGACAGGGAAGAAGAAGCTTTATGGGAGAGCAATAGGGAAAATAACAGAACACAGGTGATATGATAATAAAGAATGGACCACTTAGGGTGAAAGGATTTGTTAGATATAGAGTGGGGTAAGGCAATGCTAAAGAGGGTAGGAGGGTTATCAAAACCTAGTATATATAAAAATGCCATAATGAAGCCTGCTAATTTATATGTAATAATAGATGATAGATAGATAGATAGATAGATAGATAGATAGATAGATAGATAGATAGATAGATAGACAGAGAGATATAGACAGACACAGTGAGTAGTGAGTGAGCAATTTAAGAAACAGAGGGTGGGATGGGTGAGGAAAACAAATAAAAGTCTACTGCCAGGAAAGAGTTACCTCTTTTGGACTTGTTGGCCAGTGAGACTACACAGGTCCTCAAACATTAATTAAAGTATATTGCCAATGTTCTTGGATATCCATCAGAACTTGACAGTAAGACCCTATTGCTGAAGGTACCACATATCCAGGGCATAGAGCATGGAGAAATCAACCTGGTCCTTACCTGGACACTTCTTTCCTACTGGATAGCATTTGATGTTGAAAGGTGTTACGTGAGCTGCCAGAGGAAGAAAGACACTGTGGAAACTTAGCCCCAAATATCACAAATATGTCACATTCCCTCTTCCCAAGGCTCATGGTAGAGAGGATGGAAAGATCCTAAGAGCAAGAAGTAGTAGACAACTACAAAACAAACTGCTTCCTGGGGGGGAATCCAAGATGGCAGTGACCAGGGCGCACCATATCTGAGGGGCAGAGGATCTGAAACTCTGAAATTGGTGCGTGAAGGGGCAGCTAAACCCAGAACATCGACACTGAGGCTTCCTGGGAGGAAGGGGACAAACCTGAGCTGAGGCCATTTGGATCCAGGCCAAGAGCAGGCTTCTCCGTGGACTTCTGGGGACTCGATCCTCAGGCAATTCCCCTTTTCGGGCCTCCCTACTCTTTCCATGGCGGAGGCAGGGGAGGTGCCCACAGTGCCCATGGCTCCTACAGAGCACAGTGCTGGCTGCTCCTAGCAGAGAACTCCCTGCTCCAGATTTGAGACAGACAACACTCAATCCCTAGGCACTTCCCCTTGATGGGCCTCCCTACTTCTTCCTTGGCAGAGGCGGAGTCTGCAGAGGCAGCCCACAGCTTCTGCCACAGACTATAGCACCCAGGTCACAGTGCCAGTGGCTCCTAGCACAGAGCACAGTGCCTGAGGGTCCACCAGGCCAACCAGGTCCGAGGCTTCCTAGGGCCTTCCAGAAGGTATCTGTTCCAGTGGCCTCCTAGTTCTGGAGAGGTGCCTGAACTCCCCGTGGACCAAAACACCATCCACCATGTTCTGCAGCTGCAACACCACTGAGCTGACAGATCGCTCACACTCACATTCACCCCGGCATGATCAAATCTGAGAGTAGAGAACAGGGGGAACGGTGCTTTCCAAATGGTCCTGCTAGAGAGTGAGTGCATCTTCAAGTGAGTGCTTGCTGAGCCCCAGATCCAGGGTCCTCTACGTTAGCAGCCAGACATCAGATCCCTACAACCCACAGCCCCATGGTGGGCAACATAGGGAATCTTGGGACAGCATTCTCACACTGAAGCCCCCGCTCTAAGGGTCTACCAGTGAAGTCCAGGCAAACAACTCCAGACAGATCTGAATACCAGAAGGACAGTATGACAGGCCTGTGGACCACTGGGGTATTCAAGAAATCTGAGCATGCACACCCACAATCAGCTCCAGCCTCCACACTTCCTCCCATGCCTGCAACCCCCCCCATTCCAAGCCTCTACGCCCTCTAGCACCCTGTCTTTCAAGACACACTTCCATGCATACGTGCATGCTTGCTCACCCACAATTGTGCATCTACAGCAGCAGATCTTCCTCCTCTGGGTATGGCTGAAACATCAACGAACACTCCCAAACCAGGGGACCTCTCTCATCTTCCTGAATAATACTCCAGACACCAGAGAAAGATGGACCCAGTCTGAGGTACAGACTCCAGGAACAAACAGTGAAGGTTATGGATAAGCAGATAGCCAGACATCAGTGTAAGAACACACCCAAAAAAATCAGGACATCATGGCTTCACCAGCAACCCCCAAAATCAATGGATATTTCAATTCATCAGAAACACAGGAAAATGACTTTAAAGCTATGCTTATCCAGTTATTAGAGGCACATAAAAAGGAAAGGAACAAATCTCTCAGAGAAATAACCACACAAATGGAGGCACATAAAGAGGAAACGAACAAAGCTCTCAAAGAAATAAAGGCAAATACAGCCAAACAAATAGAGGCACAAGTAGAGGCACAATTAGTGGCATATAAACAGGAAACAAACAACAACAACAAAAAATAGAAGCCATCATAGAAAGACAGGAATCAATATTCAAACAGATGAAGGAAAAGATTCAAAGCATGAAAACAGAATTAGAATCAATATAGAAAACACAAACAGAGAAAAGCCTGGAGCTGGAGAACTTAGAGAAAAGATCAGGAACCACAAAAGTAAGCATCACCAATAGAATACAAGAAATGGAAGACAGAATCTCAGGTGCTGAAGATACACTTTCAGAAATTGATACTTCTCTCAAAGAAAAAGTAAAATCAGAAAACTCCCAAACACAAAACATCCAAGAAATCAAGGAGGCCATGAAGAGATGAAATCTAAGTATAACAGGAATAGAGGAAAAAGAAGATTCCAGACTCCAAGGTCTGGAAAATATTTTCAAGAAAATCATAGAAGAAAATTTTCCCAACTTAAAGAAAGAGATGTCCATAAACATATAAGAGGCCTACAGAATACCAAATAGACTAGACCAGAAAAGAAACTGGACTGGAATCAGTAAATTAGAATCAAATAAAACAATTCAAAGAATCGATGAAACCAAGGCCTGGTTCTTTGAGAAAATCAACAAGATAGACAAACCCCTAACCAAACTAACTAAAAAGCAGAGAAAAACTATCCAAATCAGCAAAATCAGAAGAGAAAAGGGGGACAGAACAATAGACATTGAAGAAATCCAAAAAATCATTAGGCCTTACTACAAAAGACTATATGCCAAAAAATTTGAAAAGCTAAAGAAAATGGACAATTTTCTTGATAGATTCCACTTACCAAAATTAAATCAAGGTCAGATTGAATAGTCCTATATCCCCCAAGGAAATAGAAGCAGTCATCAAAAGTTTCCCTTCCAAAAAAAGCCCAGGGCAAGATGGTTTCAGCACAGAATTCTACCAGACCTTCAAAGAAGTGCTAACGTCAATTCTCTTCAAACTATCCCATAAAATAGAAACAGAAGGAACATTACCAAACTCATTCTATAAAGCCACAGTCACCTTGATACCTAAACTACACAAAGACAAAAAAAAAAAAGAGAGAACATCGAACTATCTCTCTTATGAACGTTGATGCAAAAATACTCAATTAAAATATTGGCAAACCAAATCCAAGAATATATAAAAGATATCATCCACCATGAACAAGTAGGTTTCATCCCAGGCATGAAAGGGTGGTTCAATATACGGAAATACATCATTGTAATCCACCATATAAACAAAATAAAGGAGAAAAACCTCATGATCATCTTCTTAGATCCCGAAAAAGCATTTGAAAAAATCCAACACCCATTCATGTTTAAAGTCTTGGAGAGATCAGGGATACAAGACACAATTCTAAACATAGTAAAGATAATATACAGCAAGCCTATAGCCAACATCAAGAAACTTAAATCAATCCCACTGAAATCAGGGACAAAGCAAGGCTGCCCACTCTCTCCATATCTCTTCAACATAGTGCTGGAAGTCCTTGCTAGAGCAATAAGACAGTTGAAGGAGATCAAGAGGATACAAATCAGAAAAGAAGAAGTAAAAGTATCACTATTTGCAGATGATATGATAGCATACGTTAGTGACCACAAAAACTCTACCAGGGAACTCCTACAGCTGATAAACACCTTCAGCAAAGTGGCCAGATACAAAATTAACTCAAAAAAATCAGTAGCCCTCCTGTATACAACAGACAAAAGGGCTGAGAAAGAAATTAGGGAAACAACACCCTTCACAGTAGCCACAAATGACATACAGTACCTTGGAGTAACCCTAAGCAAGCAAGTCAAAGACTTGTATGAAAAAAATTTTAAGTCTCTGAAGAAAGAATTAGAAGAAGATATCAGAAGATGGAAAGATCTCCCATGCTCATGGCTTGGCAGGATTAACATAGTGAAAATGGCCATTTTACCAAAAGCAATCTACAGATTCAGTGCAATTCCCATAAAAATACACACACACACACCACACACACACACACACACACATATCAACACGATTCTTTAAAGAACTTGAAAGAAAGATTCTCAACTTCTTATGGAGAAACAAACAAATAAACAAACAAAAAACAGAATTTCCAAAAAGGTCATCTGGAGGTATTGCCATCCCTGATCTCAAACTGTACTACAGAGCAATAGTAATAAAAACTGGCATAGAAACAGAATGATAGATCAATGGAATTGAATAGAAGACCCAGAAATAAACCCACACACCTATGGATATTTGGTTTTTGACAAAAAAGCCAAAACTATTCAATGGAAAAAGACAGCATCTTCAAAAAATGGTGCTGGTCTAACTGAATGACTACATGTAGAAATATGCAAATAGATTTATATTTATCACCCTGCACAAAACTAAAGTCCAAGTGGATCAAAGACCTTAACATAAAACTAAACACACTAAATCGGTTAGACAAAAAAGTAGAGAGGAGCCTAGAATTCATTGGCATAGCAGACAACTTCCTGAACAGAAAACCAACAGCACAGGCTCTAAGATCAACAATCAACAAATGGGACATCATGAAACTGAAAAGGTTCTGTAAAGCAAAGGATAGTGTCGTCAGAACAAAACGACAGCCTACAGACTGGGAAAGGATCTTCACCAACCCTATATCTGACAGAGGGCTAATATCCAAAATATATAATGAACTAAAGAAGTTAAACAGCAACAAATCAAGTAATCCAATTTAAAAAAATGTAGTACAGAGCTAAACAGAGAATTCTCTGTAGAGGAAAATAGAATGGCAGAGAAACACTTAAAGAAATGTTCAACGTCCTTAGTCATCAGGGAAATACAAATCAAAACAACCCTGAGATTTCATCTTACACCCATAAGAATGGCTAAGATGAATAATTCAAGTGACCACACATGGATGTGGAGAAAGGGGAACCCTCCTCCATTGCTGGTGGGAATATAAATTTATACAACCACTTTGGAAATCAATCTGGCGCTTTCTCAAACAATTAGGAATAGAGCTTCCTCAAGATCTAGCTATACCACTCTTAGGCATACATTCAAAAGACGCCCAAAAGTATACAACAAGCACATGTGCTCAACCATGTTTGTAGCAGCTTTATTTGTAAGAGCCAGAAGCTTTCAGAAACAGCCCAGATGCCCCTCAATTGAGGAATGGATACAGAAATTGTGGTACATTTACACAATAGAATACTACTCAGCAGTTAAAAACAAGGAAATCATGAAAATTTCAGGCAAATGTTAGGAACTAGAAAAGATCATCCTGAGTGAGGTATCCGAGAAGCAGAAAGACATACATGGTATATACTCACTTATAAATGGATACTAGACCTATAATATAGGATAAAACTAGAAAAATCTGTACATGTAAAGAAGCTAAGCAAAAAGGAGGACCCTGTGTAAGATGGTCAACCTTCACTTAGAAAGACAAATGTAATGGACATTGGAAGAAGGAGAAAACAGGGAACAGGACAGGAGCCTACCACTGAGGGCCTCTGAAAGACTCTACCTTGCAGTATATCAAAGCAGTTGCTGAGACTCATAACCAAACTTTGGGCAGAGTGCAGGAAATGTTATGAAAAAAAGGGGGAGATAATAAGACCTGGAGAGAACAGGAGCTCCACAAGGAGAGCACCAAACCAAAATATCTGGGCACAGGTGTCTTTTCTGATACTGATACTCCAACCAAGGACCATTCATGGATATAACCTAGAACCCTTGCTCAGATGTAGCCCATGGCAGCTCAGTATCCAAGTGGGTTCCCTAGTAAGGGGCACAGGGACTGTCTCTGATATGAACTCAGTGGCTATTCTCAGGGGGAACAGCCTTTCCAGGCCACAGAGGAGGACAATGCAGCCAATCCTGATGAGACTTGATAAGCTACAGTCAGATGGAAGGGGAGGAGGCCCAACCCTACCAGTGGACTTGGAGAGGGGCATGGGAAGGAATGAAGGAGGCAGGGCGGGATTGGGAGGAAATAAGGGAGGGGGCTACAGCTGGGATACAAAGTGAATAAACTGTAATTAATACAAAAATTAAGAAAAAAGAAAAAAACTGTTTAGATACATCAGGACATCTGCACATGAGCTTCTACTTGTTGTGACAGTATGCACAATATGTGTGCAAGCTCAAGCCAGATAAAAATCCCAGCATGGTGCAGGGGAGTTGGGTATGAACACCCATCCCTTGCTTATTATCTATTCACAACTAGTAGCTTCTGGCAGTAAGTTTTCTTTAATAGTGTGGTCCCTAGCAGATTGAAAACCGCATATCCAAGAGGATATGGACAGCAGAATTTGGACTTAGTTTTTAAAAGAAAACAAAGAGGACACAAAATTAAGTGTGCAAGGAAGAAAGGCAGATCTGAGAGGATCTGGCAGAGGGAACTGAAGATTATTAGAACAGGTTGTATAAAATTCTCAAAGAAAATTTACAAAAACATTACAAAACATGTCTCATTTCAAAATGGAAGAATAGGAGTATATCAAGGAAAAATTAGGCCAAAGCAAAACTCAAGTCTAGCAGGAAAACATCAAATCCAAAAATGGGCCTCTGTTCGTCTCCATCATCCATCTCTTTGCTTTATGTGGATGTCCTGACATCTTCAACCACTGAGGTTTCCAGGACAACTTGGGCTTCACCTCATAGCTTCCTCAGGCAATGACTTGTCAGAGCCTTCTTGTTGGGAACTCAACTCTTAAATACATTGCTTGGCCTGGGCAACTTTATGGTCTATTGATTCAAGCATCCTTAACTTCACAAATCTTGCATTTTGCATTCTTGCAAAACCAGCACCATGTGATGACACCACCAACTTCTGCTACAAATTCAAGAGGTAGTCTGTTCCCTTCCTACCACAGGTGTATGGCTTCTGTTCACCTTGCTAGTTGAACCTGGGAAAATACTTTCCAAGGCAGTTGTTTTTTTTTAAATAAAGACCCTTTCAGCTATATTTTCAATTAGGCTTATTTCTCTCCAATTAATTTTCATGATAATTAATAATAAAGCATGAAAATTAATTAATAAAGCATGAGCCTTGAGTGAGTGGGGTCTTAGCCTCAGGGCATGCATCTTCCCATTTTTCTATGGACATTTGTTTTTTTAAACGACAATAATCTCTTTAAAAGATAATAGCTGCTCTCTCTATACCCCTTATCTGAAACTTTAAACTCACTCATAATCCTTTTCCTTTCCAAACTGCACATTGTTCATCTTTCTTCCCACTCTCACTGGAGAACTGCCTAAGCTCACTGAGTAGTAACTACACCATAGCCTGTGTGCAATGCTGACTTAGAATGTCCTCAGACAAATGACCATTACTTTTGAATTTATTCCCACTCAAATATTTAGGACATAGGCACAATGCAGATAAATTCTTTGTTTGAAATAGTATGAACAGCTTCTAGGTGAGCTCCCCATACAGCCCGCATTCCCTTCCAAAGCCTCATTTACCAGACCTCCGCTATGTACATATGCCTCCACATTCTGGTTTTCTAAACTCCCATCTGAATGGCCTGTTAAACGCCACTTACAGTGTTGTAGTTTCTCTAAGTCTATAGCTCTATAGCTTCAGACTTCCAAATTCTTCCTCCACAACAGTTCAATAATCAATAAACAGAACAACCACACAAATGAAAAAGGGGGAAAAGGGGGCTTTATCAAATTAAAATAACTATAACATATACAGAACACTTGATATAAGAAGAGAATACATAATCTTCAAAAAACATGGGATGTATTCCAGAAAAGATCATAAGCTAGGCCACAGATTAAATATGTATGAATATATCTTAAAAGATTTAGATAGTAAAGACTATTTTCTTTAAGCGAAAGAAAGTTATATTAAAATCAATAACATGGAAAACTAGAAAACTAAAAACAGAAAAAAAAATCATAGAAATTGACCACTCTTCCCCTGAATGGGGAGCAACCTTGCCAGGCCACAGAGGAGGACAATACAGTCAGTCCTGATGAGACCTGATAGGCTAGGGTCCAATGGAAGGGGAGGAGGATCTCCACTATCAGTGGACTTGGAGAGGGGCATGGGAGAAGATGAGGGAGGAAGAGTGGGATTGGGAGGGAATCAGGGAGGGGGCTATAGCAGGGATACAAAGTGAATAAACTGTAATTAATATAAAAAAATTTAATTAAAAAGAAGAAAACACACTCAAACATCAGTGGTTTAAAGATCAAACTGGTTGGTAAATTACAGACACAGAAATGAAATTAAATAACATAAAACAACCTACTAAACTGTAAAATAACTTCTGAGGAAATTTATAATAAGAAATATTTCAGAAAAACCACCTAGCTTTACAACTGAAGGAATTCCTTAAAAAGAGAAAACTAAATAAAGTAAGAAATTACAATGATTTAAGCAGAGATAACTGAAATACAAAAGTGTCAGGAATGAAACCAAAATATGCTTGTTAACATACATCAACAAGATTCGGCATCTTTTGGTTAAACGGTGTCTTAAGTGCAGCCAGAGAGCAATGCAGGAAAAGGTCTGGTCTCTCCAGCACAGCTCTACTGCGAAGTGGTGAAAGCTTCCAGAAGTACAGTCTAATTGATATCTTCAAATCAGTGGGGGAATACGCTCTTTCCTGCCTCTCACATCCACTGGGTAACAATTTTGCTCTTCTCTCCCCTCCACTCTACACTATGCTGCCTTACCATAGCCCTAAACCAACAGACAACAAGTCATGGACAAGAACCTAAAAGCTGTGAGTTGATATAAACCTTTACTTTTTGATGAGCAAATTACCTTTTTGTTAAAGTAATGAAAATCTAACTAACACAGATGAACACAGAAAAAATATTCAAGTGACTAAAATCAAGAGTAATAAATACTGGATTAGTATTTATATTTTTCCAAGTAAAGCGCTAGACATGGTGACTTCACAAATATATGTTAATATATTAAAAGAAATAAATTTTTATATGTGAATATTTATATTAACATATTAAAAGAAGAAATAGCAATAAGTTTTCTGAAAATATTCCAAAACCTGAAGTAGAGTAAAATACTCAACAACAAATTTTGTAAAGTTAGAATTATCCCAATAATCCAAAGCCAGATAAAGACACCATAAGAAAAACACTGACAAATACCACTTATTAGCATTTGTGTGAAAATGCGCAACAAAATGTAGCAAATTAAACACTCAGAAGTCCATTAAAAAGGTCATAATTAATTGGATTTTACTGGAATGTAAGCATGGTTTGCCATTAGAAATACTTCAAAGTAATAGAACACAGTAACAGAATGAAGGGAGAAAATGTCTGATCACTGCAAGTTATATAGAACAAGCATTTAACAAAAGTAAACATCTGTCATCATTAAAGAATTAAATAATCTAGAAAAGCTTGAAAATACAATTTTATTAAAGCCATATATGAAATAACCACAGCAAAGCCACAAGCAACAGTGAAAAACTGTAAGATTTTCCTCTAAAATTATAAATATGGCAAGGGTGACATATTTTGCCACTTCTGTTCACCATGATACTGGATGTCCTGGCAATGATAAGGGAAATTTGAAGTAGAAAATAGAAATAACTAAACTGGAAAACAAAAAGCAAAATTATCACTGTTAATGCACAATATAACTATATACGAAAAATTTCAAAGACTACACAAACACACTTTGAACCCACAGTAAAACCTGTTAGAACTAATAAATCCAGTGAAGTAGCAACACAGAAATTAGACATACAAAATCAGTTGTAGTTCTATATACTAACAACAATCCAAACAAAAAATTTTATTAAAATATGACATATGATGGAAAACTTAACACTGTAAGGACATTGAGTGGTTACAGACTTGATGTAATTCTGTACTTGCTTATTTGTCAATATATAGCTGAGGATGACCTTGAACTCCTGACCCTCCTGCCTCTACCTTCTCAGGGCTGGGAATACAGATGTATACCACCTTGGTTTGATGGAACTTTAGGAAACAAATTCTCATCCTATACTTCTTTTGCATAAATAGAAAAACTTACCCTAAAAATTACACCTTAATTTTCACAACTTCAGAATGCTGCTATATTTGTAGACAAGGTCTCTAAATAGACAAATAAATTAAAATAAGGGCATTAGGGTGCTCCATAATCATCTACAAGCAACAGGTAAAGCCTCATCATAAATCAATGTGCTGACACCTTGACTGTGAGCCTTTAGTTCCCTGAGCTGTGAAAACCAGCTATTATAGGATACTTTGTCGTCAAAACCATAGACATACATATGTATTTAGAACCTCACATGCAAACAACTCGAGGCTAGAATTACATCGCTGACAAATCCCAAGAACATTTAAGGTAGCAATTGATGCCATTTATGTGTAGACTCTTCAAGAAAGCAGAAGTGAAGAGAATGCTTCCCATCTAATCTTGTGAGGACAACAGTACCCTAATACTAAATCAAACACTAAGAGATAAATATTTGTTCTGTAAAGCTCCAAGGATGACCAAAAACAGCCACAGCTTTGGTTTGGAATGATTTAAATCAGGCTATGGCTAGTTAAAATAAAAGCGTAAATAGTGCACATGTATGTGCATGATAGAGACAGAGACAAACAATCAAATCAGACACAGCCAGCAGAAACTGACTAGGAAACCGCGTGTGCAGACAGTTTCCCATGGCTGAGCTTCCCACAGCCTAATTTCTCACGGCTCAGCCCCCAGTTTCTCTTTCCCACTGCAGGCACTTTTATATCATGGGATTAAACTTCTACTGGAAATGACTGACCTTCTAGCTGTTCTCAAGGTCACAGTGTTTTTGCTTGGGCTGCTTTGCTGTTCTCTTCCCCACTGTCATGGGGAGGGAGGAGTGCAGGTCATCCTCAGACAAGAGTTCTGGGAGGAATCCTTAAGACAAACATGCTTGAGTGCAAAATGTAGTTTGGGGGTGCCCTCTCATCTAGAGCCAGCATCAGTGAGCTCAACCAGCACCCGACAACTCATCAGTATACTGTCCATTACACTACTATCAGGAAAGCAAATGCCAAATTCTCACACGTGATGTCAAATAAGTAATAATAGTAATATAATATGACCATGTTGGTCTCATCTTAGGAATGCAATCAACTTCAACATTTTAAAAAAATCACCCTAAGTGCCCAACTTTGCTAACAGACCAAAGAAAAATATTAGAGAAAGTATATTAAAAATTTAAAAGACATCCACAATAGTGTGATTTTTTTTACATTAACTTACAAATAAGTTTCCTTTTGGGGTTTTCATAATATTTAGTTTATCCTCCCAATTCTCCCTTCATCTCCCTACTGTCCCTTCTATGCTTTACTCTTTCCCTTCCTTCCCCTTTAGAGCCTCATGCCTCCCCACCCCCCCAGACACACAGGTCTCTTTCTGTTTCCTGGCCTTTACCCATATTTATGCCCACCTGAATATGTGTTATTTTATA
Source organism: Meriones unguiculatus (assembly GCF_030254825.1). Classification (NCBI taxonomy): domain Eukaryota; kingdom Metazoa; phylum Chordata; class Mammalia; order Rodentia; family Muridae; genus Meriones; species Meriones unguiculatus. Next base: position 11,420,253 of record NC_083357.1, on the reverse strand, counting down.
GTTTGAGGTTACAAATAAGAGAACAGATGGTGTTTGTCTTTCTGAGCCTGGACTCCCTCACCTAAAATGTTTTCAAATTCCACCCATTTTACTGCAAACTTCATAATTTTATCTATCTTTCCACTGTACATATGTGCTAAGTTCCATTATCCATCTGTTGATGAGCATCTGAGCACCCAGGCAGATTCCTCTTCCTTACTATTGTGAAAAGAGAAGAATGCACAGGATATAAAGGCATCTTTATAGCAGAATGGAAAGTCTTTTGGGTACATGCACCAGACCCATATAACTGGATCATATGATGGTTATATTTTTTTTTAGAAACCTCCACACTAATTTCTATAATGGCTGCCCTGTAAGCGTTCTTTCTCTAGCCTTACTTCACTAGTATTTGCTAACATTTATTTACTTAATGGTGCCCACTCTCTCTGGGATGAGATAGAAAAAGGTTTTTGCTTTGCATTTCTGATTGCTACCGATGTTGAATGGTTTTAAGAGGTTTTGTGAGAACTTCATACATGAATTCTGGATCTGTATCACTTCTATAACTCCCTCCCCCTCCAACTTGCATGTCTCTCTCCTCCCAAATTCATGACTGTGTATGTACAATTACTACACATGCATACATGCCCACAAGCTCATGTATGTGCATGCACACACACACGCACATGCACACACACACACACCCTGTGGAGTTCACTCAATTTTTCTCTGATGTACATGTATCCAAGACTGACCACTTAGGGTTGGGCAACCTGCATGTAAGCGTGTCTCTAAAAGAAACTGAAGTCTGTCTTTGAGAATCCACTGACTACCAACTAGAAATGGGACCTTGCAGAATGTCCATCATCTATGTTGACCTATCAACTCATGTTGTCAGTATCTTGTTTAGACAACCACTCTGCTGAGAGTTCATGGGTTCATTTTCCCTGTTATGTCTAAGGGGAGTATCTATCAGCAGACATCCTGTTCCTCCGGCTTTCAACACACTTTCTGCTTCCTTTTCCCCAATGTTCCCTGAGTCTTCAGTGCAGGCACTGCATTATCTATCAGCTGGGGCTGGGCACCCTTTAAACAGTTTCTAAAATATTTACTGGCCGTCTGTATTTCTTCTTTTGAAAACTGTTAAGAATTGGAGCCTTGCTTCTCTAGTGCTTAACTTTTGCAGTTCTTTGTATACTCCAGGTGTTAACACCTTGTCTGAAGTCCAGCTGGCAAAGCATCTCTCCCATTCTTCAGGTTCCTATTTATTCTGTTATCAGAAGATTTGCTTTTATCATCATGCAATCTCAATTGTCAACTTTTGGGGCTGCTTCTTGTGATGTTAGGATTCTATTCAGAAATATGTTGCACATACCTGAAGTAGTTCTCCCCTTGTTTTATTTGAGCGGTTACAGTGTTTTTGGTTTTCAACTAAGATTTCTAATCTAGTCTGAACTGATTTTATAGGGTGATAGTTGCAGTTTTAATTTCATTCATCTGCAGATGGGTATCCAATACTGACAGCATCATTTATTAAATACACTGTCTTTTCTCAATGTACATTTGAGATGCTTTTGTCAAAATTGGGTGGCCATAACCATACTGGTTTATCTCTGGGCATCTAATATGTTCCATTAATCTACATGGGGCCAGTACCATGCTGTATTTATCATGATGACTCTGTAGCATAGTTTGAGGTCAGGTAATGTGATGTCTTTGGCTGTGTTCTTTCTGCTTAGGATTACTTGTTTGTGATTTTCTGTTTCTATATGATTCTGCCAACCCAGGAACACAGACATGTCTTTCCATTGTCTTGAATTTTCTTCAATTACTTTCTTCAGTGTTTTAAATTTTCATTGTAAATATCCTTCATCTCCTTGGTTAGGTTTATTCCTCCTTTTGTTAGTTTGTTTTTGTCTTGTTGTTGTTGTTGAGGCTACTGTGAATGAAATATTTTTCCTGATTTCTTTCTGAGCAAATTCTTTGCTAGTGTATGTAAAAGCTACTAATTTTTTGATTTATTACTTTTAATTATGTGTGTATGTATGTGCTTCTATGTAAGTCTGTGCCTATGTAGGCAGAAGCCCCAGGGTTCCAGAAGTGTCAGATCCCACTAGAGATGAAGTTATAGAAGAAGGTTGTGAGTGAGCTGATAAACTTTGGAACATCTGGGGAAAATAACCCTCACTTGAGGAACTGTTTCAATCACATTGGGTTATGGCATGTCTGTGGGGCATTTTATTGATTGCTAATTGATGGGAAAGGGCCAAGGCCACTATAAGCAGTATTACCCCTGGGAAATGGCCCTGGGTTATATAAGGAAGATAGCTGAGAAAGCCAGTAGAAGCAGCATTCTTCCATGGTTGCTGCTTCAGTTCTTGCCTCAGAGTTCCTGCCTTGAGTTTCTTCCCAGCTTCTCTCAACCATGAACTACAACATAAATCCTTTCCTCCTATATAAACTTTAGTCATGAAGCTTATCACAATAATAAAAAAGCAAATTAGGATACTCACTGAACCATATCATGAACTCTAATTTGTCTGTCTGTCTGTCTGTCTGTCTCTCTCTCTCTCTCTTTCCTCCCCTCTGTGTATGTCTCCCTCTCTCTTAGTGTGTGTGTGTGTGTGTGCACGTGTGTGTGTGTGTGCATGCGTGTGTGTACCTACAGCTATAAACTTTCCTCTTAAGATGCTTTAGCTATATTCCAGAGATTCTTATAGGTGTGTTCTCATTTTCATTTAACTCTAAGTATTTTTAAATTTTCTTTAGTTATTTCTTTGATGACTCACTATTCATTCAATGGTGTATTGTTTAGTCTCCAAACATTTGAGTATTTCTTATATTAGTCTTACTGTTGGTTCTAGTTTTACCCCATTGTGCTCTCGTAGGAGGCAAAGAATTATATCTAGTTTGTTTTGTATTGATTAAGGCTTGCTCTGTGTCCTATGATGCGGTAAGTTTTAGAGAAAGCTCCATATGCCAAGAAGAATGTGTATTCCCTATCTGTTGGGTGAAATGTTCTATAGATGGATGTTAGTCCAACTGACCTGTGGCTTAATTTAGTTCTAAGCATTATTGCTGGTTTTCTTTTCAGAGATCTATCAGAATGTGTGTGAGAATAGGGTCTCCCATTATTATTTTGTCCATACCTATGTGGTCTTTTATGTCCTTTATTATTTGTTTTATGAAATTGGGGACCCCATGATTTGGTGCATAAATATTTACCCTAGACATGTCTTCATATGATAATTCTTCAAACTGAATAATAACAAAGCAGTATTAAGCATTATCGTCAAATTATTCCTTGCCCAAAGCAGAGACCGTTTGCAAAGGCAGCCACTCCTTTCCTTCTCATTCAGTATTATTCACTATTCAGTGAATCACATGAAAGGCAAATAAAGATCAAGGCTAGAAAAGGAAAACTGAGTTCCCACTGACACGAGCATTTACATTAGAAAATTTATGAATATATACAAGGCAGAACCAGAGAGATGTCCCGGCTAATGAGTACGCTTACTACTCTTGCAGAGGACGTGAGTTCTGTTCTCAACACCCACATCAGTACCCACTCATAACTGCTGTAACTCCAGTTCTAGGGGATCTGATATCCTCTTCTGAACGCTGCAGAAACAGTTCACCGTTAATCTCAGCACTCAGGAGGCAGAGTCAGACAGATCTCTGAGTTCAAGACAGCTAGTACTACATAATGAGAGCCTGTCTCAAAAAGGCCTCAAAGCATATATGTGTGTGCACATATGTATACATGTATGTATATAATTATACACACATGCATATTCTGGAATTAATGAGTTCAATAAAGTCATTGAAAGCTACAAGGGCAATTTACAAGTCGGACATATTTTTACATAGTAGCAATGAATCATCTGTGTTAAAATATTTTCACAAGTCTCATTTATCATACCACCAAACATAAAATATTTAAGATGAAAACGTATAAAAGGATGCATAATCTGTATAAGAAAATTTAAGAACAACCAAAAATTGATGAAAGAAATCAATGCAGATCTAAAAAGATTGAGAAATGAGTCAATTGGGGGAAATAATGATTATTGGAATGGAAGTTGACAATGCCACCAGGCCCTCTGGGCTCCTCGTATACCACTAAAAGGTAAAAAGAGATTATTATATCTCCTGGTGTGATAGATGATCATTATCAAGGGGAAATGGGAATACCCCTATCCAATGGAGATAAGAATATCCAATGGCTGAAATTCCAGGGACTCTCTAGGATATGCCTAGACAACTGAAGGCAATGGAAAACCATATCCATCCAATTTAAGCAGAGCCACTAATTCCTCAGTTGTTAAGGAATTAATGTCATAATCATTTTATCACACAAAACACACATTCACACAACACAGAATCAACTGAAGTACTTGCTTAAGTGAAAGGCTTTGAAAGAAAAAAGGAAATATTATTTAGAGCATACTCAGCACACATAAATATAATAGACTTTCTCCCTCTTCTATGAATAGATGCTAAAATAAATCCCCTTTCTCTTGTATAAGATAGTAAAGGAATGTAAGTTAGAGAAGACCAACACAGTTAAATTATTTCTTCTTCTGGGTAAAGAATATAAATGCCCTGTGTATAACTGAAAATGATTTTTGTTATGACATATGCTTATCAGCATGGACTCTTAACACATTTTGTATTTTAGAACAGTTTATACTGTTCTTACAGTTTATACAATCACTTCACTGTTACTGAATTTTTATTTTCCTTATTTATAATTAGATCAAAATGCTTTTTCCTATTTATCTTCTGTAATGTGCTTGTCTATATCCTAGGCCATTTTTCTATTGGTTGTCCTTTACTTGCTAATATATAATTCTCCATATTTTGAGGGAATTAATTCTTTGTCATCATGCCTCTAACAGACATCTCCTGGAGGAAATCCTGACAGTAAGTGAAGAGAGAGCTAGAAGTAAGATATTCTCTCAAGTATCCCTTGGCATATTGAGAACTGGCCTTGCTATGTAACAGGCTGTGATAGTCTTTGGTGGAAAGAAACAAATTTCATGTCACACAAACATGAGTTACAACTCAGAGATCATAATAAAGCAAAAGGTCAGCATGTCTGAATGCTGGCAGTACTAAAAGCACATCCCCAGAGAGTGAGGATCTAAGTGTGTGTGTTTTCTACAGCTCACAGTATAACACCTCTACTTTAAGAATTCTAGATACCTTGTTTTTATCCTGGCAACTTGTGCTTGTTTAGGCACTGACTTGAACTGTTGGCTTGCACTGTTGTTTCAGTAGTACAAATCTGAGTAAAGCCTCCCCCCCCCCTTTTTTTCAAATTCAATCTAAGAGTTTTCCTAAAGCCTCAGCCCCAGGGATATTGATCACAACAAGAATATATCCAACAAGAAATGCATACTGTAGATTATGGAACAGCCATACATGGGGTATTATTAGTTATCCTGGAAAAAACTAAGTGCATAGCTATTTGTTTTTGAAAAAAGATATGTTTACAAAATAATGTATTCATATTTTATGAACATACTTATATGAGAAGTTCTACTTTTGCTGAAGATATAGAAAGCTATTATGAATATCACTCATGATCAAATAATATATACAAGTTGCTAAGCCCACTAAATTATCCTTTTATAATTGATCTATCAGACAGCTGAGATCAGGGCAGCAGAAGACTCTGAAGTCTAAGGTAAGACAGTCCTCTAAAGAGTGAGAGGAATTGGAACGCCATCTGACTTACTTAGCTAGTGTGAAAGAGAGAAACCAAGAACTGCACACACGGGAATGAAGCACTCAGACACAGCAGTGTATTGACAAATGTGCTATGGGCCAGTGTGACAACACAGAATCCTACGAAGTCAAGGCCACTAAGAGTCAAGCACACACTCATAGACTCATGTTCACAGATCTCCAACAGGTACACATCAGAAGGCCTGGGAGCACATGAAGGAATGGAAAGGATCATTTCCTGAGTAGTATGGACTTGGAAGAGGAGGGCTACTACCACTGTGAAAAATGCATAATGCCTGAGTAGGATCTAGCTCCCTCCAAAACAAAAGCCCTAACAATAAACAGAATTGTGGCAAATCTCACTGTAACAAGGTAAAGACAAAGCGCAGGGAAGAAAAGAGGACCCAACCAAGACTGTATTCCAAGAGGATCAGAAAAAGCAGTGCTTGGCTCACTGGGGCCAATACTGTCACAAATCTCCTAGCACTGAGTGGAGACAAGAAAACCTTCTCCTACAGTAGAACTGCCAAAGACAGGAGGCCAAATTGGATGCTATGAGATGATGCAGCAAACACATACACAGAGAGGAGGGAAACACAAATGATTGAAGGGTAGAAACTGCTCTCATAAATATGAAGGGCTAGTGTTTGTATTTTTAAAGTATGTACGTATAGGTCATGAAACTGGAAAGGGGAAGAGGATTCTTGAGAGGAAAATGAAATGTAGCATGAAAGCAAAAACAGGACTATTGGTGAAGGAGGAAGGGGATTAGCAAAGGAGGTTCAACAGAAGTGGGGAGGACAATAGGGTGGGTCATGTGAAAACAATATACTATAAAAATGCCTTCATGAAATCCATTGTTTTGAAAACTAACTTTAAAAATAATTGAAAATAAAAACTTAATATGAGAAAACAAAAAATATAAAATCCTTAAAAATTTATTTTCAAAAACTTGAGTGACAACATATGCTGGAGAGGCTGTGGAGAAAGGGGAACCCTCCTCCACTGCTGGTGGGAATGTAAACTTGTACAACCACTCTGGAAATCAATCTGGTGCTTTCTCAGACAACTAGGAATAGCACTTCCTCAAGATCCAGCCATACCACTCCCAGGCACATATCCAAAAGAGGCTCAAGTACACAATAAGGACATTTGCTCAACCATGTTCGTAGCAGCTTTATTTGTAATAGCCAGAAGCTGGAAACACAGCCCAGATGCCCCTCAATTGAAGAATGGATGCAGAAATTGTGGTACATCTACACAATGGAGTATTACTCAGCAATGAAAAATAAGGAAATCATGAAATTTGCAGGTAAATGGTGGGACCTGGAAAGGATCATCCTGTGTGAACTGTCCCAGAAGCAGAAAAACACACATGGTATATACTCACTCATATAGACATGTAATATATGATAAACCTACTGAAATCTGTACATCTAAAGAAACTAATCAATAAAGAGGACCCTGACTAAAATGCTCAATCCCCATCCCGAAAGGCAAAGAGGATGGACATCAGAAGAAGAAGAAAACAGAAAACAAGTTAGGAACCTGCCACAGAGGGCCTCTGAAAGGCTCTGCCCTGCAGACTATCAAAGCAGATGCTGAGACTTGTGGCCAACTGTTGGGCAGTGTGCGTGGAATCTTATGAAAGCAGAGGGAAATAGTAAGATCTGGAGAGGACAGGAACTCAACAAGGAGAGCAACAGAACCAGAAATTTGAACACAGGGGTCTTCCCAGAGACTCATACTCCAACCAAGGACTATTCATGGAGATAACCTAGAACCCCTGCACAGATGTAGCCCATGGCAGTTCAGTGTCCAAGTGGGTTACATAGTAATGGGAAGAGAGACTGCCTCTGACATAATTTGATTGGCGTGCTCTTTGATCACCTCCCCCTGAGGGGAGAGCAGCCTTACCAGGCCACAGAAGATGACAATGCAGCCACTCCTGATGAGATCTGATAGACTAAGATCAGAAGGAAGGAGAGGACGACCTCCCCTATCAGTGGACTTGGGGAGGCGCATGTGTGAAGAAGGGGGAGGGAGGGTGGGATCCGGAGGGGAAGAGGAAGGGGCTTATGGGGGGATACAAAGTGAATAAAGTATAATTAATAAAAAGTAATTAAATGTCATTTTATCTGGTACACTGTTTTCATCAGTAATAAAATGTTATCATTTAAAAGAAAATAAATAGAACATTAAGTCCCACTTAAAAACTTATTTTCACATTAGAAAATTTACTGTAGCTCTTTCTTTCATTTATTTTCAAAAACATCTTTGTGCATCCTTGCGAACTTACTACTACTAATGGTGCAAGGGCATACCAGGAGGCGGCAGGGAGACAGCCTGTGATGGCCCGGCAGACTCTGCGTCCACACGGCTCCACCTGTTTCTGTGGGAGAAATCATTGACATTCCACTCAGAATCATCACTCTCCCTACACAAGAAATATATATAGGATTTATAAAAATATACACAATTAGAAAAGAATCTTGAAAAATCTCATCATTCAATAATATTCACCTTCATTTCATTTCCGTCAACTCTTCCTAATATTGCTCCTCTCATCACCTGTATCTGATACCCTTGTAGGGTAATTCTAAACTTCTAATACCTAATCACAAACTTCATCTCCTCTTGCACTGGGCTTGCAAGCCCTTTGGCCAATCCACCATCGTTCTTTCTTCCGTAGCTAGGCCACAAGAAGTAATGGAACAACTGGGATTCTGTATAGCAATTTAGAGGCTACTGCTCTGTCCTTAGACAACACCTGCCATCTCACTGCAGTCATTCCCCTCATGTAGCCTTTATGTAATCCTTCTCCTTCCTGAAGAGCACTGCTAGAAAGTTCAAACCAGAATGCACTCTTTAAAAACACTTAATTATTAACCTTTCTCATCACTTTGTATTTGCTTTCTGTTCAGAATTAATCAACTATGACCATTATCTACATAACCTCTCATATCCTAAAATATTCAATTCTCCTTCATCTATCTAGCTAACAATTGGTAATAAGTTTTAAAAACTGATTATACTCATTTCCTGTTCCCTTTCCGACCTCCCACTACTCAATTTACTTATTCTATGTGCTTAGCTCTTGCACTTTCACTTGCAACCTCACTTAGCAAATCTTCCTCATTTGATGTCTGAACTTAATTTTCAATGTCTAGAAAAAGTCTTTCTTAGCTTAGCTTCACACATTGCTGAATTACTTCACTCCAGCTCAAACTATATTTTTAGTTTTAATTCTCCTCTTCTGCAGCTTTCTGTCATCTGAACTCACATACATCATTTTATTCTTGACTCATACTCTCACTGTTAATAAGATATCCTCACAAGCCCTTACTTTTCTCAAACATCTCTCAGCCTAAAATTTCCTCCTGTCTTTTCCTCTGTAGGTTTCTATTTACTTAAATTCTAAATCCAAAAACAGCTGTCCCTTTTTCAAAAAACAAAAACAAAACAAAAACCTTATGAGGGGCTGGAGAGATGTCTCAGCAGTTAAAAGTCACACTGCTCTTGTGGAGGACCTCAGTCTACTTCCTAGTACCCACAACCACCTGTCACTCCACCTCCAAAGGATCCAACATCTATGGTCTCCACGGGTACCTGCACACACATGCACAGTTATTCACACATACACATAACTAAAAATTAAATACATCTTTTTGTAAAGTTTGTGGAAAACTCCTTTCTGTAAATAGTTATAAGCTTTCTATAGCACAGTCTTTAGATTTTTGACTATATAATATTCACTGTGCAACCATTTGTATTGTTATATCTGTTTGCCTAATTAAGCTATGATCTGAATGCAAAGGTGTTATTTTGTACGTAGAGCTCACCAGTCAATAGGGTCTCAGCATTCCTTGAAATCACCATTTTTGTGCTTTTAATGCATTTCTTAATGTTATACACATACATTTTACACAGATTCACATACCTAAAAATATTTACGTTATTAGACAATACTATTCTAGTGAGTATAGCTAATGTTATTGATAAATCTCTCTGAAATAGTCTAATCAAGTAGGTTTTGATTTAATACATAATACCTAAGATGGGACATTTTATAAACATGTTTTATAAAACTCTCACTCTTTTGTTTTTGAAAGAGAGATGTACTTTCTTCTAGTTCTTTGATTTTTTTCAGACACAGTACTAAGAATTCACTATTCTAGTAGTACCATTAATTAAAAATAAAATTTTCTTTCTGAAAGCAGGTCAACTGTTTAACAAATCAGAATATGTACTGTGTTTTATGCTACCTCAAAAACACTCTCCCCTCCAGAAACTCTACACACATTTATAACAGTTTTGTATCTATTGACATAATATAGATACTAAAAATAACACAGATAATAGATCTTTTGAGAATTTCTTTTTCTTGTCAATATAACATTTATGATATAATAAATAAAACATATTTCTAAGAAAGATAAATCAGGTTTAGAAAAGAATTGCATCATGAGAAAATAGTCAGTTCTTAAGGATCATTGACCATTATCTCCACTTAGAGGAACAAGTATAAATGTGAAGAGAGTAAACAGAAAACTCACTAAAATAAATATATTTTTTTTACCTTTCTCGAGGTACCTGAAAAAGTAAGTCATGATTCTTTCTTAAGAATGTTAGATTGGAGGATTTTACCTTCTCTGAATTATTTTCAAAAACCTATAGTCATGAAAAAGGAAACAAATTACATGCAGAATGTTAGGAAAATTATTTAAAAGAAATATGATTGATACAGACTTAAGAGTAATAAGATCTTTAATGATGGAATTAAAGTCATAATCACATAGTTATTATGTAAATCACATAGATAACGCTCAAAAAAATCACTGGAAACATACATTGACTTAGTAAATATTTTCCAGTTTTCCAAAAGAGTGCAGAGTGCTACATAAATACAAATAATATACATTGAATACTCAAGTTATCTAAAACCAATAAATATTAGCTTTGTTTAAAAATATTGGTTACAAGCTAAAAGATATTTCTGTAAGTGCTTATGACATTGTTTGCTGTGAATATAAAATTCTTAGCACTACATTCATCTTTATATTAGTACTTCCACAAGCTAAGCTCAGTACTTCTACGTGTGTCTTCACCATGAAATCTTGCACTGCCTGAGGAAAAATGTTACTCTTCTTTCATATACTTGCAACATTATGAATTGTACCTGGTTCAGTGGTAAACAACACTGAATTTAATTAGATGAATAAAAAGCACATCACACTTCAAAATCAATACAATCACATTTTCAAAGAAACAAACTATTCTAGGGGCTGCTGAGATGACTCAGAGGTTAAGAACACCTGTTGTTCATTCAGAAGACCCAGGTTCAGTTCCCAGAACCCATCTGGCAGTTTACAACCATCTGTAACTCCAGTTCCATTCTAGTTGATTCAACACCCCCTTCTGACATCCATGGAAACAAACCATACACATAGATCACATACATACAAGCAGGCAAAATATCTATATACGTAAAACAAAATAAATACATCTTTAAAAATATTTTAAAACAAACTATTCTATGTGGCTCCAATTCAAACTAAAGGTTCTATCATATCTCTGGTTGAATGAAATGAGATTAGCTAACAATATGAAGAACAAGAAGAAATACAGTATATTATAAAAGATACCAGGTCTTTTGGCAACAATCAATAAATTAAATTAATAGCAAATTAAAGAAAGGGTTGGGTAATTTTTTTCTGAAGAACATAAGTTTTTCTACACTGTATACCCTTGCTGAACAAAGTAAAAATAATAATATTAGGAGGTAAGGTCTTTTCTCTCTGTGTTTCTGAAGAGCCATGTAGTCATGGCCCAATTACTTCACCTTCCTAGGTCTCAGTTTCTTCATAACTAAAATAAGAAACAGACAAAACTTTAACAATCTTCTAATATAAAATTTGCAAGTCTATAAACAATTCCTAAGATACAATATGATACTCAAAAGTAAATTAAGTAGTTACACTATCAAATTGCCTTTTGAAATATATGTTAAATAAATTCTGGTTAAAAAAAATGTTTATTTCCCCTTACAGATTCCAGAAGCCATTCAGGAATGTCTTGAAAAACTATTTAGAATTAGGAAACATACAGAAATTCTTCCTAGATAGACAATGTCATAAAATTGGACAAGATACACAAAAATTGACTCATAAAATACCTTCCATTTTAGAAAGGAAGCAAGTTGAACATGGTGTTACATGCCTATAATTCTAGTACACAGGAGGATGAGGCAGGAGAATCATGAGTTCAAAGTCAGCCTATGCTACATAAGGGACCCTATTTCAAAATAAAAATGTACACATGAATCAAATAAGGTTATATAAAGCTAATTTTTTAAAATAAAAAATTTTAAAATATCAAGAGTTTAAGCAGAGGTATTCTGTATGGGTGGCTAAAACTGATCCCAGAAACTACAGTTTTTTAAAGGAGGATCCCAGTGCCAGGGCCGGGTTATTTCCCTAAAAGATTTCGTTCAGGGAAGCTCCTGAGACCTCTAAAACAATACAGGCAATTGACACTGTGGTTGGTTGCTCCCTACAACTAGACGGTAAAATCCTCTTGCTGAGGACACTAAATGCTCTGGTTGTGAGACACACATAAATTAAGCTCTAACTGAGATGGAAGCTACCTGCTGGGGATCCCTCGTAGTTCCGGAAAAGCATAGTGGAGAGGTGCTAGGGGGTGTCATGCAGAGCCACAGACACTGAATGTGATACTTCTGAATGCTCAGGCAAGATTTGTCCACTGGTACAATAGTGGCAAGTCTGTTCTAGGGGTAGCCAACTCCTTTCTGATTAGAACTAAGGCCTATTCCATAGGAGCAAATTCTGTTTTCATAAACCTGGTCAAAACCCTACTAAGGAAGCTATAGCTATTGCTTTGATAAATGTATACAATGTGTTCATTAAATTACCTTCTCAACAACTACGTTTATTCACATCGGATTGTTCCTATATATTGCTGTTGTATTTGGGCAGAGAAGCTTTTTTTTTAATGGGCAATAAGAACAGCAGAGACTCATCATAGGACAAAGTGCTAAGAGTAAGTTACTGTTGACTATTTAGCCATAAGTGGGGCATTTATATCACAATGTGACTTGGGGAACATTGTAGTAGACAGGGCAGAAAAGAATATAAGAACCAAAAGATAAAGTAATGTAGAACACTGTGTCCTGGTCATGACACAGACATGGCACTCTTTAACTCATAGCAACTATGCTAACTTGCACAAGATTGGACACTTGGTATCCTGTCTTAGGAGGAGGATGTTATAACAAAGCCCACTCTTCCCTGAGGAATTTAGGCAGTTAACCTGAACTAGGGCCATGAGCTTCACAAGGTCCTACCCCTCCATGAGGATCTATTAGTTGTTAAATGGTTGTTGGTGTGGTTGTTGAGTAAGAAATGCCTCCCATGGGCTCAAACATGTGAATACTTGGTCTCCAGCAGATGGTGCTATCAGGGGAGGTTATGCAACTTTTGGGACACAGAGCCTTGCTGGTACTGGAGAGTTTATGGCCTCAGCCAACTTTGCAGTTTGCTTTCTGTTTACTGTGTGTAAAGTTGATAGTGATCTCTTGGCCTCCTGTTAATACACCTTTACCACCATTATGGGCATATATATTTATTTAAGCAAAATAAATACCTTAAGTTGCCTTCTATTATAGTGTTTTAACATGGCAACAAAATACAGAAGTTGGTACTAGAGTGGAGTGTTTCTGTGAAGAAACTAACCATGCTGACTTTTGGAAAATGTGGAAGACTTTGAAACTTTGGACTAGAAGAGAAGTTGAATGCTGTAAACAGATTAACAGGCTGTTCTAGTAGGAGCCTGAGAGGCAACAGTGCTGAGAATAATGCAGAGGGTGGAGGCCCAGCTCAAGGGGTTTCAGAGGAGAACAAACACTGTATTAACAACTGGGCTAAAGGGAATTTCTTAATATTTGGACAAAGAATCTAGCTGTCTTCTGCCCATGTCTCTAAGACCTTGCCTAAGACTAAATTTAAAAGTAAAGGACTGATCTACTTGCCCAGGAAAACTTAAAGCCTGAATAACATCGAGTCTATGGAGTGGTTATTAGTGATTACTCTTATATAGAGGTCTATAATGAAAAAGAGCAAGGAGGGCAGAGAAAATACAAAATGTACAGTTTAGAAAGGAAAAAGTAACACCAGAAAGCTTAATGTGGCATCAAGGCATAAGACAGAAAAGAGAATGTAATTGCTAAGGATATTACTGTCATTTAGGAGAGACCTAATCTGCACTGAAACAATGAGGAGTTGCCTTGGAAAAATCCCACCCAGCTAAGTTTCCAACTAGTGAAGAAAAGGCCCAGGGATACAACATGATCAAAATTCATTATACAATGCATGAAAATGTCATAATAAAACCCATTACTCTATATAATTAATATGTGCTAATAAAAGAGCTCCTTGGGACATTCTATGAAGTTGCTCACTTTCAAATCATCTTTTTTGCAGAAAAAAAAAACATTCTGTGGACTAACAATTCAAACACTTCACTAAGCTGGAGACCCCAAGCCTGATAACCTTGATGTGTCCACCACACAAAAGAGCAGGGTAGACAGAAGACTACAACCAAGCTACACTCTTCTTAAAGCAGCACTCTTGCAAGTCTTAGGAGGAAGCAGAAGTTCAGTCAAGGAGCTAGTACTGCTGGACCTTCTGGGAGTGAATGTAAGGACAGCAGTAGCATTGAAGTCCCCAAGCTCCAGTTAATTGGATAAGAGAAAAATACAATACAACGGGGCATGGTGACACACATCTGTGATACCAGCTGAAGGAACAGGATTATAAGATAAACACAAGCCTCAACTCTCTAACAAGACCCTGTCTCAAAGAAAAAAAAAAGTGCAAAGCACCAATAAGCTTAAAATATACTTCCCTTCTTGTGCTATATCCCTAAGCTGCTTCTCAAAAAAGGCAGTATGGTAAGGCTTCTTTACAACCTTGCCCTTCCATAATTTGAAGACATTACGATATATAATTCCTCTCAATACAAATATTATCAATGTATCTAAGTGTGCTTCACACTTCATGAGATTTTTATATCTATTAGTAACACAAAATAGCATTACTGTCAAAACAAATAAAATTTCATTTCGAGAATAGCAATGAAAGTATTTTCCTTCAGATTAACAAAAACAAAGCCCTACAGTCTTTTCAATCCCTATTTTGGTCATGCTTAATATAAAAAAATATTCTTTGCAATTAAGAAATAACTGTGGTAAGAAAAAGGAAATACACACCTATCCCTAAAAGAGCTACGTCAATGATCTGACTTAGCTCTACCACCATCAATTAGCAGAGACCCTGCCCTTTTAGTTTTACCTCTGTTGTAGGTGTATTTTTCTGACTTGATGAAGGCGAAGTGTTCTGGAAATTCAGGTCATCTGAATTATCCTCTTTTGAATCATTAACTCTTCCTGAACAAAGAGATACAAAAAATTGATCAAATGAGAAGCACAAAGAAGTTGAAGTCCTAATGAGAAAAATCAAGCTATATAGGGGAAACTCACCTACTTTTCAAATCATCTTATCTTTATCTCTTAGAATAATTTCTTCCCCCTGCTTTGAAAAACCAGCATAAAGAGTATTTTGTTTCTCAATATTATACTTAAGAAGCTGATTTCTAAGTAATTCCTTTTTTCTTAATTGCCATATTAGTCAAGAAAATATTCTTCAGGTAAACTTTAAATATAAACAACCTATAGAACCTATGCATTGAGAGCTATAAAATAAAAGTATTCTGTATTTCAGAGTCTATGAGGCAGGAGGATATCTATGAATTATGGCCAGCATAGTCTACACAGTGAGTTCCAAGACAGTCAATAATACATAACAGAGAGACAATGTCTCAAAAAAAATGAGCTAAACCAATCCTAGATATTTGAGAAATGAAAAACCAAAGGAAACTCATGGTGGTGGTCATACAACAAATTGGTAACATCTATTTTTGCCATGGTTCCACAAATGCTGGTGGATTTTACAGTGTAAATGGCATACTGCTGGTAAAGTGCGTATAACCTATTCTAGAAAATGATACAGCAATAGGAAAAAAAAAAAACATCCAGATCCACTGTTAAGTTTCCCAATCCTACGTATTTATTCTTTAGCAGTAATTTATTCTAAAGCAGTAATTCAACAAAATAAAAGCTATAAATATGCAGTCCGTAGTATGCCTATACTAAAAGGGGAAAGCAGAGAATAATTAATGTGTTAAGCATATCACAAAAGAAAGGAAGTGGCCACCTGGTCTGTCTGAGTATAAAGAAGCCTGGGAGCAGAAGAATTTCTAGAGTTGGAGCTGCAAAGTCAGGACACGACTGTCCTATACACAGAGCCTAGATTGCACCCCTAAGGTAGTAATAACAAAGGATCCTGAAAAGACCAAGCAATCTTGAGCAAGAAGGAAAAGCTAGGCCCGCCTAAAGCCCAGGGCTCACCAAGCCTTCCTAAGGAGACCGCCACACTGGACCCCAGGATTCCCCCCCATACCTCAATCCCCTGCCTGAGGGTCTAAGCAGACACAGCCAGCAGAAAAGAACTGTGGCTATTCCCTGAGTTCCAGCCTCAGGCCCATAGCTATACCCACCTTCTCGAGTAGGGCTCCCAGGACCCAGA
Organism: Meriones unguiculatus; assembly: GCF_030254825.1. Taxonomy (NCBI): domain Eukaryota; kingdom Metazoa; phylum Chordata; class Mammalia; order Rodentia; family Muridae; genus Meriones; species Meriones unguiculatus. The sequence continues at coordinate 11,403,877 of NC_083357.1, read as the reverse complement.
ATAATCCAGCATCTGGCCCAAGGCTCTACCTGACTTCCTGAAGAGTTTTGTGGGCATCAGAAACACACAGACAACAACAGAGACAACCAGACGGCTAAAGGCCAGCATACGAACACAATCAATAAGAACCATAGTAATATGGCTCAGCCAGAACCCAGCTACACTACTACAGTAAGCCCTAGATATCCTAACACAGCTGAAACACAAGAAAATGACCTTAAATCTATTCTTATAAAGATAACAGAAGCCTTTAAAGAGGAAATAAATAAATCCCTTAAAGAAATACAGGAAAATACAATAGAGGTCTTTAAAGCGGAGTAAATAACTTAAAGAAATACCTTAAGGAAAACACAATCAAACAGGTGAGGGAAATGAATAAAATGGTTAAAGATCTGAAAATTGAAATAGAAACAATAAAGAAAATACAAACTGAGGTAATCATGGAGATGGAAAATTTAAGGAAGAGAACAGGAACTACAAACATAAGCATCACCAACAGAATACAAGATATAGAGGGGAGAATCTCAGGTGTACAAGATGCAATTGAAAAAAAATGTTAAATATAAAATGTTCCTGACGCAAAACAACCAAGAAATCAGGGACAGTATGAAAAGATGAAGACTAAAAATAATAGAAATAGTAGAAAGAGGAGATTCCTGGCTCCAAGGACCAGAAATATTTTCAACAAAATCATAGAAGAAAATTTCCCCAACCTAAAGAAAGAAATGCCTATAAACATACAAGAATCTCATAGAACACCAAATAAATTAAGACCATAAAAAAAATCCTCCCTAGAGCCCCTGTTCAGATGTAGCCCTTGGTAGCTCAGTATCCAAGTGGGTACCCTAATAAGGGGAACAGGGACTGTTTCTGACATGAACTCGATGGCGGGCTCTTTGACACTCCCCCCCAGGAAGGAGCAGCCTTGCTAGGCCACAGAGGAGGACTTTGCAGCCAGTCCTGAAGACACCTAATAAACCAGTATCAGATGTAAGGGGAAGAGGTTCTCCCTAATCAGTGGACTTGGAAAGGGGCAGGAAGATGATGAAGGTAGGAGGGTGGGATTGGGAGGGAAAGAGGGAGTGGGATACAGTAGGGATACAAAGTTAACAAACTGTAACTAATATTAAAAAAAAATTAAAATTAAAAAAATCCTCCCAGCACATAATAATCAAAATACTAAACATAAAGAACAAAGAAATATTATTAAAGGCTGTAAGGGAAGGAGGCAAAGTAACATATAAAAGCAGAACTATCAGAATCACACCTGACTTATCAAGAGACTCTTAAAAGCCAGAAGGGCCTGGGCAGATCCTAAGAGACCACGGATGTCAGCCCAGATTACCGTGCCTAGTAAAATTTTCATCATACTAGTTTTCATCACCATAGATGGAAAAAAAATGAGATATTCCATGACAAAACCAAATTTAAATAAGATCAATGCACAAATCCAGCCCTAGAGAAGATACTAGAAGGAAAACTACAGCACAATAAGGTCAACTACACCCAAGAAAACACAGGAAATAAATAGCTTCATTGCAGCAAAACCAAAAGAGAAATACACACAAATGCCCCCCCCACACACAAACACAGAGTACCATTACCAACATCAAAATAGCAGGAACTAACAACCATTGGCCATTAATATCTCTCAACAACACTGGACTCAATTCTCCAATAAAAGAATACAAGCTAATAGAATGGATACCTAGACAGGACCCATCATTCTGCTGAATATGAGAAACACACCTCTGCAACAAACTTAGACATTATATCAAAGTAAAAAGCTGAAAAGAAGTTTTCCAAGCAAACAAACCCAAGCTGGAGTAGCCATTTTAATATCTAATAAAAGACTTTCAAACAAAATTAATCAAAAGAGATGGAGAAGTACCCTTCATACTCTTAAAAAAAAATCTATCAAGAGGACAGATCTTAACATCTATGCCCCAAATACAAGGGCACCCACATTTATAAAAGAAACATTACTAAAGCTTAAATCACACATTGAACCCCATATATTAACAGTGGGAGACATCAATACCCCAATCTCACCAATTGACAGGTCATCAAGACAGAAAACAGAAAAGTAATTAAACTAAAAGATGCCTAAATCAAATGGACCTAACATGTATCTATACAATGTTTCACCCAAACACAAAAGAATATTCCTTATCAGCACGTCATGGAACCTTTACCAAAACTGACCATATAGTCACAAAGCAAGTTTCAACCAATACGAGAATATTGAAGTAACTCCTTATATCTTACCAGATCACCATGGATTAAAGTTGTATTTCAACAACAACAGAAAAAACGGGAAGCCTAAAATGACCACCAGGGCAGGGAAGAAATAAATAAATTATAGACTTCCTAAAATTCAATGAAAATGAAGTCACACTCATGCAAACTTACCGGACACAAAGAAAGCAGTGCTAACAGGGAAGTTCATAGATGAAGTGCCTTCAGAAAGAAATTGGAGAGTTCTCAAAATAGCAACTTAACAGCTCAAGACAAAGCTGTAGAACAAAAAGAAGCAAACATACCTAAGAGCAGTAGATGGCAGGAATTGATCAAATTCATGGCTGAAATCAATAAATTAGAAACAAAGAGAACAATATGAAGAATCAACTAAAACAAGAGCTGGTTCTTCGAGAAAACAAAAAAAGATAGACAAACCCATAGCCAAATTAACTAAAAGGCAGAGAGACACTATCCAAATCAACAAAATCAGAAATGAAAAGGGGAACATAACTGCAGACACTGAAGAAATCATTGGGTCTTATTTCAAAAGCCTGTACTTCACAAAATTTAAAAAATCTAAATAAAACGTCCCATTTTCTTGATAGATTCCACTTACCAAAGTTAAATCAAGGTAAACAATTAAATAGTTCTATAAAATCTAAATAAATTTTAAAAAAGCAGGGAGTAAGAGGAAGGCAGATCTTTGTGAGTTTGAGGACAGCCTGGTCTACAGTTAGTTTAAAAAAAAAAAAAGCAGCAGCATCCAGGTTTAGTGTGTCTGTTTTATATTGAAGTCTTTGATCCACTTGGACTTTAGTTTTGTGCAGGGTGATGAGTATGGATCTATTTGCATTTCTCTACATGTAGATATCCAGTTAGACCAACACCATTTGTTGAAGATGTCATGTTTTTTTAAATTGTATGGTTTTGGCATCTTTGTCAAAAATCAGGTGTCCATAAGAGTGTGGGTTTATTTTTGGGTCTTCTATTCAATTCCATAGATTTAACATTCTATTTCTATGCTAGTGCCATGCAGTTTTTATTACTGTTGCTCTATAGTGCAGCTTGAGATCAGGGAATAAAAGACCTCCAGAAGATCTTTCATTGTGGAGGATTGTTTTAGTGATTCTGAATTTCTTGTTATTCCATACAAAGTTGAGACTTTTGGGCAGAGTGCATGGAATCTTATGAAAGAAGTGGGAAATAGTAAGATCTGGAAAGGACAGGAGCTCCACAAGGAGAGCAATAGAACCAAAAAAAAAAAAAATCTGAGCACAGGGGTCTTTCCTGAGACTCATACTCCAACCAAGTACCAGGCATGGAGATAACCTAGAACCCCTGCACAGATGTAGCCCATGGCAGTTCAGTGTCCAAGTAGGTTCCATAGTAATAAGAACAGGTACTGCCTTTGTAATGAACTGATTGGCCTGCTCTCTGATCACCTCCCCCTGAAAGGGGAGCAACCTTACCAGGCCACAGAGGAAGACAATACAGCCACTCCTGATGAGATCTGATAGACTAGGATCAGAAGGAAGGAGAGGAAGACCTCCCCTATCGGTAGACTTGGGAAGGGGAAGGGCATGTGTGGAGAAGGGGGAGGGAAGGTGAGACTGGGATGGGAGGAGAGAGGGGTTTTGGGGGGGATACAAAGTGAATAAAGTGTAATTAATAATTTAAAAAAAAGAAAAAAATTGTTGGTAATTTGATAGGAATTTCATTGAATCTGAAACAGACATACTAAGCCTGTTAGAGGAAAAAGTTGGGAAGAGTCTTGAAATCACTGGCACAGGAGACAACTTCCTGAACAGAACACCAACAGCACAGGCTCTAAGATCAACAAGCAATAAATGGGACCTCATGAAACTGAAAAGCTTCTGTAAAACAAAGGACACTGTCATCAGAACAAAATGAGAGCCTACAGATTGGGAAAGGATCTTCACCAATCCTATATCTGACAGAGGGCTAATTTCCAGAATATATAAAGAACTTAAGAAATTAAACAGAAACAAATCAAGTAATACAATTTAAAAATAGGGATATAGAGATAAACAGAGAATTCTCAATAGAGGAACATCGAATGGCAGAGAAACACTTTAAGAAATGCTCAACGTCCTTAGTCATCAGGCAAATAAAAATCAAAACGACCCTGAGATTTCACCTTACACCCATCAGATTGGCTAAGATCAAAAACTCAAGTGACAACACCTACTGGAGAGGATGTGGAGAAAGAGGAACCCTACTCCATTGCTGGCGGGAATGTAAATTCGTACAACTACTTTGGAAATCAATCTGGTGCTTTCTCAGACAATGAGGAATAGTGCTACCTCAAGATCCAGCTATACCACTCCTAGGCATATATCCAAAAAATGCTCAAGAATACAAGTACACTTGCTCAACCATATTCGTAGAAGCTTTATTTGTAAGAGCCAGAAGCTGGAAATAACCCAGATGTCCCTCAACGGAGGAATGGATACAGAAATTGTGGGACATTTACACAATGGAATACCACTCAGCAATTAAAAACAAGGAAATCATGAAATTTGCAAGCAAATGGTGGGATCTAGAAAAGATCATCTTGAGTGTGGTACTCATAAGCAGAAAGACACTCATGGTATATACTCACTTATAAGTGGATATTAGACATATAATATAGGATAATCATACTAAAATCTGTACACCTAAGGAAGCTAAACAAGAAGGAAAACCCTGGGTAAGATGCTCAATATTTATTCAGAAAGGCAAACAGGATGGACATTGAAGGGGGAACAGCCTTACCAGTCCACAGAGGAAGACAATGAAGCCAGTCCTGATGAGACCTGATAGGCTAGGGTCAGATGGAAGGGGAGGAGGACCTCCCCTATCAATGGACTAGGGGAGGGGCATAGGAGAAGAAGAGTGAGGGAGGGTGGAATTGGGAAGGGATGTGGGAGGGGCTACAGCTGGGATACAAAGTGAATAAACTGAAATTAATAAAATAAATTTAATTTTTATATTAAATCTTAAAATATAAGACCAAGACTATAAAACCTCTAGAGGGAAAAATTCCTGAAGCTGTCTTGAGTAATGAGTTTTTGCTATGACACCACACGTAAAAGAGGCAAAAAATAATCATCAAATTAGAGTACCCACAAAGGAAAAGAAACAACAGAATGAATACAAAAAATTCAACAACTCAAAAAAAAAAAAAAAACCTGATTCTAACATGGGTAAAGAGAAAAAATAGACATCTATACAAAGAAGAAATAAAAATAGTCATCAGATTATGAGAAGGTGTTCAACATCAGTGATTAGTAGGAAAATGAAAGTCGAAAGCACCATGAATATGACCACACACCTGTTGAGAGTACTACTACCAAAAAGACAAAAGATAACAAGTGTTAACAAGGATGCTGAGAAAAGCTTCAGTTATACACTGTTAGCTGTTAGTAAGGCTACAGATTGGAAAACACCTGTTAGAGAAACAGCATGGTGTTTTCATACAAACTTAGAACTTTCATAAAGACCAAAAATCCTGCGGCTAGGTGCGTTGTACTCGAATGAAATATCTTTAAAAAACATATACATTTCTGTGATCGCTACAGCATCACGCTCAACAGCCAAGATGTGAACCAACCTCACTGCCTGCCAAAGAAGAGATGGTTAAATAAAATATTGTAAACCTAAATATCATCTGATATTTATCATAAAAGAAGGAAATTCTGTCATTTATAACAGCGTGGTTAAGCCTAGAGGACATTGTGCTAAGTAAAATAAACCAGATACAGAAACACAAAACTGAATTATCTCAATTATAAATGGAACTCAAATCCAAATGCATAGAAGCAGAGAACAGAATGACAATTATCAGAGGCAAGTGGGGTGCTGTTGGGAAACTGATACAAAGTATCCCGTAAAATGAATAAGTTCTGAAGGTCTAATGTACAGCGCTACTTCTGTGTTTAATAATACTGTCACTTCAGATTTGTTATAAGTGCAGATCTTAAATGTTCTTACTACACACACAAAAAAGCTGGTTATATAAAGTACTGGATATATTCATCAACTTCATTATAGAGGCTATCTCACAATTCACAACGACCATTAGTAGGGACGCCCCAGAAGAATGGGAGAATTTAGTGTGGACCAAGACCGGAGAAAAGTAAATAGAAGTTAGACACAGAAAGAATAAAAGAGGAATACTAAAAGCAACGGCCAAAGCTGGGTATGATGCTACATGTCCACAACTTCAGCAACTGGGAGGCTGAGACAGGAGAACTGCCAATTCCAGGCCATTGCACAATGGCCGGCCTAGGCTAAACAAAAACAGAAAATTATGGCAAGCTACTGACTGAGGCTCGAGAATGATAATACAGGCTAGTTGAGAGACAGGTAACATCTGTATCATTTACCAAGGCTTTAGAAATGTGTAGACCCTGAACTCATATCTAAGAAAAAAGTAAAAATAAGCCTAGCTTTGTAAGGGTCAGTTTCATTATCTTCTCTGTGTGTGTGTTTGCATGTTTGTGTGTGTGTGTGTGTGTGTGTGTGTGTGTGTGTTTGGGTGGGGTGGTGGTTGTGGTTTTCACAAATTCTATGCAATAAACTTGGTTTGTGATAAACAAACAAAAAAAGTTATTTGAAAGAAGTCATACTAGAATGGACTCCTTAGTACTTTGCAGATGATGGCATCTTAGATGGGCACTCCTAGAGTTGTTGGCCTCTGCAGGCTAACAACTGTGAGTCAGTCCCTATTTATGGCTACAGCATGAGAGGCACAGCACCCGTTGCTTCTATCCCCAAGTTCATCTAGGTACAGAATGCATGATAACCTACCAGACTCTTTTCTAGCCTGCCTAGGTGAAGACATGTTGTCCCCATAGCCAGAATAAGATGGGCAAAAGGCTTCTGCAGATACTGAGCCTTAATTCCTGGAGTCAGGCAGCTCTAGTTAGTGTCCAGGAACCAGCACACCATTGGAGCGCTCCTAATCAAATACATGAAGCAAAGGGTTTTCTATTAGACAACTGGGATTTTCACACTTGAATTATTAATTCAGTAATTGTCAAAGGGCACTAAATTCTTTAAATTCCATCTCTATGTTAATTAGGCACTGGGAATTCAATATAAAATAAAAAGAATTAGGTGCAAAGCCTGTTATTCAGCTGTCTGTGTTCATTCAATCTATAAAAAGTCCTCATATGAATATATTTTTACTTCATAATTGTTGCCATAGTTGCACCATAAGATCATGTTTCATTTTTCATTGGCTGAAGCCATATATACATATATTTTTTTCTATAACCAATTTTTTGTGAGCTTCCATGAAATTCACTTTGTAACCTTGAACTTAAAGCTCCCTGCCTCAGCATCTCAAATTCTGGGATATTAAATGTGTGAATAACTCAAATCCAGTGATTTGTTCTCTTTATATAAATATATATAAATTAAAACTCTCTAGAACACAAATAAGTAGAATGAAATCTTTATTAATCTATGCCCAGTAATCACTAGTTCCAAATCTATAAGACACTTTTTCATCAGCTACCTGAAAATGAATTAATCTGAATTTAACTGAATGCCTTGATATAAAAATATTTTAAAAGAGATAATATATTAAGAAATATACTTAAAATAAGGCAAAAAGGCACGTGGAATATCCTTCCAATGTCTCGTGATGACAAACTAAACCAACGATTATTTATGTGGAGAAGTTATAATCTATTCAGTAGCTTCTTATTTCATTCTCTAGATTTACTGAACTTGTATAAGTAACCTTTATACTTTTGTTTAGTAGTGATACAAATACTTTGTTAGAAAAGATAAAACCAGAGACCAGAATTCACCAGTGTGTTAATCACTAACTAATGTTTTAAATGTAACTAGCACTCACTCTAACCTTAGTTCAAAATTCCAGTGTGAATCTAGATCTTCAAACTGTCTCAGAACTACCTTTGCCATCTTCCTAGTTCCTTCAGTAATTAATAAACTTAACAAGATTTTAGATGTAATTTCAAATTTATATGAGTTGCAGTTTTAATTTCTTAGAAATACTACTTTAATACAGAAAAAAGAAAATATTGTTGTTATAGAAGAAAGCTAACAGAAGCCTTATGACTGGTAGTGAGGCAAAGGACTTACCTGAGGAGCACTCCTAGAGGCAGAGCTGAGATGCTGAGCCTTTGTGCTAAGAACCTCTGAGAATGACATCAACCCATTGTCCTTCCAACTACATATTTAAAAATATATTCAACCGCTCATTTTTAATTAAAATTAATTCCCCTTGGAATTTTGTCAGTTAAGTTCTAAATATTGCTTGGTAAGCAGATACCTAATTTCTTATTTAACTATCAGAGTTTAAATATGCCGTACCTGACAACCCATAAAATAAATGTGTGAATAACTCAAATCCAGTGATTTGTTCTCTTTATATAAATATATATAAATTAAAACTCTCTAGAACACAAATAAGTAGAATGAAATTTTTATTAATCTATGCCCAGTAATCACTAGTTCCACATCTATAAGTCAACAATACATCCAAACAATGTTTTACATCTTTTAAAAAAATGTTTCTAGAATAGCTGAATATTATAAATAGACTATTCATAGTGACAATGAAGTTACCATTGGGAATTTCATTCAAAAAGTGACATCCATTTCTGAGATTTTGGCAAGCTCCAGTGCAGTAAGTCAGAGATAATCCTATAGAAATACAAAAATCAAACTATATGAATACACAAAAAAATATTGTGTGGAACATTTAATTCATTTTTGAGCTGTAGCTTTAGTAATGAACATTAATATTGCGAGATCATTCAACTCACCACTATTGGGACCAGTTTACATACACCTCTTCTACGTTTTACATATTGTGTAAAACAGTGCTTTTTCAGACTGTGGAGTGCCCTGGGAGATTTTGCTTTACAAGCAGCTTTTAACCACATGCAGCTAAGTGCCTTCAAAGTATTGTGCTCTGGAGAAGAACGAGAAGGTAAGCCATTTCTAGCAGAGTCTACTACTGTTTATCCTGACTATAAAAATGCCTTCAGTGGTGACAGGAAGCCAGCTCATCCATGGAGATGTTCTGCTCATTGACCTCTCAAATGGAAGCTTCAGTATGTCTACTTCTTCTTTCATCTCTGCTGGCTACCGCATGTGCCTGATTTGATCAAGAGAAAAACCTTTGTTTTTCTCTCTCAGTAAGGCTTCCAAGTCTCTGTAGAGGTTGCACCTCATTTCATGCTGTTTTGCTTTCTCTCAGCAGCTTCTATTTGCTAGTCTTGTACTTTTCTCTCAGCAGCTTCTATTTGCTAGTCTTGTACTTCTGTTTTCTGCATGCTTCATAAACTCACTTGAAACTCCAAAAATGGCTATCATAGATCGATCATTATTCAGACCAAATACAAAAGGGTTTCTCTCAAACTCTTACAAGAGATGTGATAATGTAGAAAACCAAAAAATTGGTCCTGAGAAGAAAGAACCTTTAAAAAAGATTCTCAGTTGACATGCTACATTCATTTTATCTCACTCTTTTCAGATGCTAAGACCAACTCTTCATAATGGACTTTAGTCAGAGTAAAAGATGCCAAGTTTACTACTTACAGTGACTACTTAGAGTGGTGTAGGGAAACCTACGCCAGCCAGAAAAGAAGAGGATGAAAGAAGCCCCAAGAAAACTCTGGATGTACTACAGAACATGTGCACATGTTCTTTCTTTAAAAAAAAAAAATCATTGTTTCCCATAAAGAAATTTCCAATACAATTTTTTTTAGCTATACTACTTGCTATGACTCATATCTTTATGATTCTTTTGTTTTAGTTGGGAGGTTTTTTTTTTTAATAAATGGTATTGCCTTATCTAATTACAAAAATAACCACAGCCAGGGATGCAGCTCAGTTGTCATGGTACCTGCCTAGCCTACACAAAGCGCCGAGTTCAATCCCTAACATTACATAAGCCAGGTGTGATGATGGTACACACTTGTACCCTCAGTATGTAGGAAGTTTGAGATAGTAGGAGTAGAATTTCAATCTTATACAGTAAGTTCAAGACCCATGCGGGCTGAGACCCTGTCTCAATATATATATATATATATATATATATATATATATATATATATATATATATACATATGTATACTCATAGTGAAAGTAAATGTCACTGGTATACTGCATCCTGCAGGTTACTAATTACTCTGCAGTATAGGTGGATAAGTGTTGATGGTTACCAGGGAAGCATGGGCAAAGTAAAGAGCTGACGCTGCCTTCTAAGCATCAATACTCTGCTCTTATACCATCAAGGAAAAAAAATGTAACAAGGAGAGAGTAAACAATTCAGATTAAAAAGGAAATAAGAAAATCACATTTGTTCACAAGACCAATATTTTTGTGTGAGATCATACTTCAGTAAGGTTAAGTTTAATGCAATAAAAATATAATGCTTCAATAAAATGAGGTCAATAAATAGGAACAAATGCACAAAAGCAACTGTCAAGTTATAAATGAAAAGCATTTTTAAAAAGTTATGACCCAATTACAGATATGAAAGCAAATTGCTATCCCTCTGTTCTTTTTGCATGAGTTCTAATTGTTCTAACTGCACGAGTACTTTGTTTTAAAATACACAGTTCTTGTGCCTCCATGACTGACCCCTAGACTTCAAGCCTTAAATAAACGTCTGTTACAGAAAACACTTTCAAGGTTCCAAAGCTTTTTGATGGGGGGTTGGGGAGGTCTCCTCTAAGAGAAGATTCTAGAAAGTCGGTATCTATTCTCCTTTTGCTGACTTTGCCTTATACTCTTAACCATGAATTTAACTATTTGCTAACTTCTATGAATCCTTCTTGACAGTAGCTGAAGCTAGGAGGTCTTGGTAAATAATGATGGATTGTTTGTGCCTAGCATGGTAAATGCATTGCTACCTTCATAAACAGATGATGTTTAGCTATCCAACTTCTAAGTTTCTGCCTGAAAACAGGAGGAAAAAAACCTGTGCTATGCTTCCTGTGTATTGTCCCGGGTAAGCACAGAAACAGCCATCTCTGAAAAGGAACAAATACTTTTTATTTATACTGTAAATTTTTGCATGCAATGCCAGCCTCTGACTGTTCTCATAAAATGTTTTAGAAATTAATGAGCTACTATTTCTTACGTATAAAAATATAGCTGGCAAATTTCAACTTATTCTGCTATTAGAGAGACTCCAGACGAATGCCTCATAATGTGTGGCTAATGAATACGTGTAGTTAATGTCTAAAGTATAATACTCAAAAAAACAAACAAACAAACAAACAAAAAAGGTAAACCAGGGCAGATCCTATAGAACTGTAAAACAGCGCTGTTCTCCCAACGAGGCTCACCCCTCTGTGCACTGTGTGTCCTGCCTATTCTCCCAAGGCTCTGTTTAAAATATAAGCCTCCTCAGAACAGCAGTCTGGTAAAAAGACATAACCATGAGCTTCATCCCAACTACAAGAAAGCAGCTCCATAAGTAAGATAAAAGTGAGAGAGGAAATTCACTCACTGTATTCAAACTATGTCCACACAACCCTAAATGCTAGCCTTGTCACTAATATTCAGTTTTCTTTCTTTCTCTTTCTTCCTTTTCAAGACAAGGTTTCTCTGTGTAGTTCTGACTGTCCTGGAACTCACTTTATAGACCACGCTGGCCTTGAACTCAGAGATCCAACTGCCTGTACCTCCCACATGCTGGGATTAAAGGTGTGCACCATCACACAAGGCATATTTAGCTTCTTAAACTGTGGGTTATTACCCAATATGGGGCTGCTTAACTGAATGTGTGAGCTGAGAAAAATTGGCAACAACAAGAAGTTTCTGAGCAATCAATGACCAAAAGGTAATTCAAAATCAAATCATAATGGATCAGATACTGCCTGCATTACAGGACTTCACTGCACCTTTGGTTCTAAACATATAACACATGCCATTCATACTGCACATGCTGTCTCTCACACTTTGCAAGGCCAATGAATACTGCCTAAAACATCTTGGCTCAGATGGGAACTGCTGAATCTTATAACCTGCAGTAATACTTACTGTGCTTACTGTACAAGGTGTTCTGCTCTTTTAGAAACACAATGGCTTTACTACAGGGACAAAGAATATTTTCCTCCCATCACTCCTCAGCACACAGTATTAAACTATGAATATGTCTGTTAATTGTATTGAGTTAGGATGTTTGATTTTTAAAAATGCATTGTGTACTTGTTAATGTCATTTTCATAAATATTAATTAATAAAGTTTAGTTTGGGACAAGACTAGAATTTCTAACTATTTCTTTAAAAGCCCTAAATACAATTCTGCCATATAAAGGTTGAAGGAGAAAGCCCACATGCCATCCTCTGTCACATAAGTACCAAAGCCTACATACATGTCCATATTAACATTGACCAATACTGCTTCTTAGCAGTAATTTAACAATATTCAACACCTACTCAGTGTCCCAAGAAGGCAAGTCTGCCTAATCTACTCAAAGACACACTTTGGTCCTGTTTCTAAAGCATATTTCCTGGATAGGTTGAGAATTTTTCAAGCCACATTGTTGGTTCCTTTTTGCTTAAGAAGTGTCTCCTGAATTTAGCCCTTCCCACTTTGCATTTTAATTATAAGCAGCAAAGATAAACCATGGATCCTCAATACCTGCTTTAAAATGTCCTCAGCCAAATGTGCAAGCTCTTTGTTTTTTAATTTACTTATTTTTGTATTAATTACAACTTATTCACTTTGTATCCCAGCGGTAGCTCCCTTCCTCACCCCTCCCAATCTCACCTTCCCTCTCTTTTCTCCTCTCATGCTCCTCCACCAATTTACTGATAGGGGAGGTCCTCCACCTCTTCCATCTGACCCTGGCCTATCAGGTCTCATCAGGACTGTCTGCATTGTCTTTCTTTGTGGCCTGATAAGACTGCTCCCCCCTCAGGGAAAGGTGGTTTAAGAGCCCACCACTGAGTTCATGTCAGAGACAGTCCCTGTTCCCATTACTAGGGCACCCACTTGGATACTAAGCTGCCATGGGCTACATCTGTGCAGGGGTTCTAGGTTATCTCCATGCATGGTCCTTGGTTGTAGTATCAGACTCAGAAAAGAACTCTGGGCCCAGATTTTTTGGTTCTGTTTCTCTCCTTGTGGAGCTCCTGATCCCTTTCATCTCCCCCTTCCTTTATAAGAGTCCCTGTACTCTGCTCAAAGTTTGGTTCTGAGTCTCAGCATCTGCTTCGATGCCCTGCTGGGTAGAGCCTTTCAGAGGCCCTCTGTGGTAGGCTCCTGTCCTATTCCCTCTTTTCTCCCTCTTCTGATGTCCATTCCATTTGCCTTTCTGAATGAAGATTGAGCATCTTACCCAGGGTCCTCCTTCTTGCTTAGCTTCTTTAGGTGTACAGATTTTAGTATGTTTATCCTATATTATATGTCCAATATCCACTTATAAGTGAGTATATACCATGTGTTTCTTTCTGTTTCTGGGATACCTCACTCAGGATGATCTTTTCTAGTTCCCATTTGCCTGAAATTTTCATGATTTCCTTGTTTTTAACTGCTGAGTAGTAGTCCACTGTGTAAATATACCACAATTTCTGTATTCATTCCTCCATTGAGGGACATCTGGTAATAGTCAGATTCTGACTATTACTAATGAAACTGCTAAGAACATGGGTGAGCAAGTGTCCTTGTATTCCTGAGCATCTTTTGGATATATGTCTAGGAGTGGTATAGCTGGATCTTGAGGTAGCACTACTCCTCATTGTCTGAGAAAGCACCAGATTGATTTCCAAAGTAGTTGTACAAGTTTACATTCCCACCAGCAATGGAGGAGGGTTCCCCTTTATCCACATTTTTTCCAGCATGTGTTGTCACTTGAGTTTTTGATCTTAGCCATTCTGATGGGTGTCAGGTGAAATCTCAGGGTCGTTTTATTTCCCTGATGACTAAGGGTGTTAGGCTTGTCTTTAAGTGTTTCTCTGCCATTCAATATTCCTCTATTAAGAATTCTCTGTTTAGCTCTGTACCCCATTTTTTAATTGGATTACTTGATTTGTTGTTTTTTAACTTCTTGAGTTCTTAAATATTCTGGATATTAGCCCTCTGTCAGATATAGGGTTGGTGAAGATCCTTTCCCAGTCTGTAGGCTGTCATTTTGTTGTGACAACAGTGTCCTTTGCTTTACAGAAGCTTTTCAGTTTCATGAGGTCCCATTTATTGATTATTGATCTTAGAGCCTGTGCTGTTGGTGCTCTGTTCAGGAAGTTGTCTCCTGTGCCAATGAGTTCAAGGCTCTTCCCTACTTTTTCTTTAACAGGTTTAGTGTGTCTGGTTTTATGTTGAGGCCTTTGATCCACCTGGACTTTAGTTTTGTGCAGGGTGATAAGTATGGATCTATTTGCATTTTTCTGCATGTAGACATCCAGTTAGGCCAGCACCACTTGTTGAAAATGTTATCTTTTTTCCATCGTATGATGTTGGCTTCTTTGTCAAAAATCAAGTATCATAGGTGTGTGGGTTTATTTCTAGGTCTTCTATTTGATTCCATTTACCCATCAGTCTGTTTCCATGCCAGTATCATGCATTTTTTATTACTATTGCTTTGTAGTACAGCTTGAGATCAGTGATGGGGATAACTCTAGATAATCTGTTGGTGTACAGGATTGTTTTAGCAATTCTGGGTTTTTTTTTTTTCTTTTTCCATATGAAATTAAGAATTGTTCTTTCAAAGTCTGTAAAGAACTGTGTTGGTATTTTGATGAGAATTGTACTGAATCTCTAGATTGCTTTTGGCAGGATGGTCATTTTCACTATGTTAATCCTACTGATCCATGAGCATGGGAGATCTTTCCATCTTCTGATATCTTTTCCAGATCCATCCATTTTCCATTTTCTTGCAAATTTCATGATGTCCTTGTTTTTAATAGCTGAATAGTATACCATTGTATTGATGTATGACATTTTCTTTATCCATTCTTCAGTTGAGGGACATCTGGAAATAATCAAACTCAGGGCTAAAATTAATACATTAGAAACATAGAGAACAATTCAAAGAATCTGGGTTGTTTCCAGTTCCTAGCTACTCTGAATAAAGCTGCTATGAACATAGCTGAGCAAATGTGCTTGTTGTATGACAGAACACTATGCCCAGGAGTGGTATAGATGAGTCTTAAGGTATAGCTGTTCTGAATTTTGAGAAAGCACCAGATAGATTTCCAAAGTGTTTCTAAGGTTTGCACTCCCTCCAGCAATAAAGGAGTGTTCACCTTTCTCCATAACCTTGCCAGCATGTGCTGTCACTTAAGTTTTTTTATCTTAGCCATTCTGATAGGTATAAGAATCTCACAGTCGTTTTTTTGGTTTTTTTTTTTTTGTTTGTTTTTTTGGTTTTTTTTTGTTTTTTTTTTTTTTTTTTTTTTTTTTGCATTTCCCTGATGACTAAGGATGTTGGGAATTTCTTTAAGTGCTTCTCAGCAGTTTGATATTCCTCTGTTGAGAATTCTCTGTTTAGCTCAGTACACCATTTTTTAATTGGCTTATTTGTTTGCTGATGTTTAATTTCTTGAGTTCTTTATATATTCTGGATATTAGCCCTCTGTCAGCTGTAAGGATGGTGAAGATTTTTTCCCAGTCTGTAGGCTGTTGTTTAGTTCTATTGGCAGTGTTCTTTGCTTTATAGATTTTCAGTTTCATGAGGTCCCCTTAGAGCCTGATCTGTTGGTGTTCTGTTCAGGAAGCTGTCTCCTGTGCCGATGAGTTCAAGTTCTTCCCCACTTTTTCTCCTAATATAGTTACTGTGACTAGTTTTATGTAGAGGTCTTTTATCCACTTGGACTTCAGTTTAGTGCAAGGCAATAAATATACCTTCTCAGCATCTCATTGAACCTTCTCCAAAACTGACCATATAACCAGCCACAAAGAAAGCCTCAACAGATAAAAGAAGTTTGAAATGATCTCTTATATCTTATCAGACCACCATCAACTACAGCTGAACCTCAACAACAACAGAAATAGGCCAACAAGGCCAACACACGCTTAGAAACGGAACCACTCTCTAATCAATGACAGCTGGATCAGGGAATAAATACAGGAAGAATCCTAAAATTTAATGAAAATGTAGGCACAACATACCCAAATTAATGGGACACAATGAAAGCAGTGCTAGGAGGAAAGATCTTAACATTAAGTGCCTTCATAAAGATATTGGAGACGTCTCATTCAAGCAACTTAACAGCACACCTGAAAACCCTAGGGGGGAGGGAAGCGAACATGACCAAGAGGAGTAGATGGCTGGAAATAATCAAACTCAGGGTTAAAATCAATACATTAGAAACAAAGAGAACAATTCAAAGAATCAATGAAACCAAGAGCTGATTCTTTGAGAAAATAAACAAGATAGACAAACCCTTAGCCAAACTAACTAAAAGGCAGAGACACTATCCAAATCAACAAAATCAGACATTAAAAGGGGGCATAGCAACAATCACTGAAGAAATCCAAAGAATCATTTGGTCTTACTTCAAAACTCTATACACCACAAAATTTAAAAATCTAAATGAAATGGAAAATTTTCTTCATAAAGTCCATTTACCAAAGCTGAATCAAGATCATATAAGCAAATTAAATAGTCCTATATCCCATAAGGAAATAGAAGCAGTTATCAAAAGTCTCCCAACCAAAAGAAGCCCTGGGCCAGATGGTTTCAGTGCAGAATTCTACCAGACCTTCAAAGAAGAACTAATACCAATACTCTTCAAACTATTTCACAAAATAGAAACAGAAGGAACATTAGCAAACTCATTCTATGAGGCCACAGTCACGTTGATACCTAAACTACACAAAGACCCAACAAAGAAAGAGAATTTCAGACTAATTTCTTTTATGAATATTGACACACACACACACACACACACACACACAAATACTCAATAAAATAATTGCAAACCAAATCTGAGAACACATCAAAAAATCATTCTGGATAGGGATTGAGCATTTTAGCAAGAGTCCTCCCTCTTTATTAGTTTCTTTAGGTGTACAGATTTTAGTAGGTTTATCCTATATTATATGTCTATATGAGTGAGTATATACCGTGTGCATCTTTCTGCTTCTGGGATAGCTCACTCAGGATGATCTTTTCCAGATCTCACCATTTATCTGCAAATTTCATGATTTTCTTGTTTTTTATTACTGAATAATATTCCATTGTGTAGATGTACCAAAATTTCTGTATCCATTCCTCCACTGAGGGAGATCTGGGCTGTTTCCAGCTTCTGGCTAATACAAATAAAGCTGCTACAAATATGGTTGAGCAAATGTCCTTATTGTGTACTTGCGCCTCTTTTGGGTATATGAGAGGCAACAAGTCAGGAGCCTGACACAGAGGACCTCTGAAAGGCTCTGCCCTGCAGACTATCAAAGCAGATGCTAAGACTTATGGCCAACCTTTGGGCAGAGTGCAGGAAATCCTATGAAAGAAGTGGGAAACAGTAAGATCTGGAGAGGATAAGAACTCCACAAGGAGAGCAACAGAACCAAAAAATCTGAGCACAGGGGTTTTTCCTGAGACTGATACTCCAACCAAGGACCATGCATGGAGATAACCTAAGACCCCTGCACAGATGTAGCCTATGGAAGTTCAGTATCCAAGTGGGTTCCATAGTAATAGAAACAGGGACTGTCTCTGACATGAACTGATTGGCCTGCTCTTTAATTACCTCCCCCTGAGGGGGGAGCAGCATTACCAGGCCACAGAAGAAGACAATGCAACCACTCCTGATAAAACCTAATTGACTAGGATCAGAAGGAAGGAAAAGAAGACCTTCCCAATCAGTGGACTTGGGGAGAGGCATTTGTGCAGAGGGGGGAGGAAGGGAGGGATTGGGACGGGAGGGGAGAGGGAACCATAGCGGGAATACAAAGTGAATAAAGTGTAATTGATAAAGAATTTTAAAAAAAATCATTCACATGACCAACTAGGCTTCCTCCCAGGCATGCAAGGATGGTTCAATATATAGAAATCCATCATTGTACACCATATAAACAAAATGAAAAAAATAAAAAAGCACATGATCATCTCCTTAGATGCTGAAAAAGCATTTGACAAAATACAACACACATTCATGTTTAAAATCTTAGAGAAATCAGGGATAAAAGGCACATACCTAAATATAGTAAAGGCAAGATACAGCAAGTGTATAGCCAAAGTTAAACAAAAAAAAAAAAATCAAACAGAAAAAAACTTAAATCAATTCCACTGAAATCAGGGACAAGTTAAGGCTTCCTACTCTTTCTATATCTCTTCAATACAGTACTTGGAATCCTGGCTAAAAAAACAAGACAATTAAAGGCGATCAAGGGTTTCTGACACTCTTAACAACATACTAACCTTTCTTCGGTGTCAGTTATTGTAGTCAGCACTCCTTTCAGATCTCATCTTTGAAGTCCATGTTTCAAATAAAATTCTGTTCATGATGATACATGTATTGTCTAAAACAAATGTGTTTCGCACAATTCCCTTCTCGTGGGGGCCTATTCCAGAATCACGTGCTACCCCAGTCTTATTAAGCTTGTCTAGAGCTTTTATGTCATATGCCTCAACACTTCCTGTGTCTACCCATGTTACCCAATTCCAAAACCTGTCCCAAGATATGTATTAGATTTTGGGGGCTTCCAAAACAAACTGGATGGCCTTTTTAAAAAAATTTTAAAGTATTATTTCACAGTTCTTGAAACAAAAGCTCAAGTGTCAGCAAAGCCATTCCCTCCTTCAGAAAGTTTGAGGAAGGAGTGTTCCTTTCTTCTTCTAAAACCTATCATTCACCAGCAACCTATGTTAATCCTTGGCTTTTAGGTTCAGCACTCCAATTTCTGCCTTATCAAATTCTCCCTGTGTGCCTATATTCAACTTTTTCTTTTCCTACAAGAACACAAGTTATTGGTTGGCGCACTAGTTCCATTTATTCACTTCTGCAAAGGTCCTATTTCCAAATAAGGTCATAGTATCAAGTGCCAGATTTAGAATTTTAAAGTATCTTTCAGGAAGTCAAAATTCAAATTAAAGCACAAGGATAAAATCTAATTAACCTGCAGTTTTGCAATTAACTTTTTGTTATTTTAGTTGTTGTTACATGTTTGTTTGTTTGCCTGGTTGGTTGGTTTTTGAGACAGTAGTCTCACTACATACACTTTAGTTTCCTGGAAATCCATATGCAAATCAGACTGGCATTAAACAGTGGTGATCCTTCTTTCCCACTCTCCCTAGTGCTAAGGTTATAGATATGTGCCACCACACCCGGCAATAAGTTTTCTACTTTATCAAAAAAAAGTTAAAACCTATTTTTGCAAAGACACTGTTGACAATAAAGAGATAAAAAGACTGAAGAAAATATGTATAAAACAGATCGATGATTATTATAAGCCAAGATTTACAAAGATCTCTTTACATTCAGAAAAAAAACAAACTAATTTAAAATCAATGAAAAATCTAAACCGGTAAGTCACCAAAGAAATAAATAGATAAGTAATATATAAAAATCCACTTTCTACATGATTAGAGAATTATTAATCAAAACCAAATACCCATACTTATCTGTTATAGTAACTAATTAAAAATATCAAATACTAGTGAGAATACAGAACATCAAGAATAAGTCATTGCTGGTGTGAAGGTAATATGGTATAGCTACTCTGATAGACAGTTTTAGAAAATTCTTTCAGAACTAAACAGTATTATCTACCATGAGATTCAGCAACTGTTCACTGGAGTTTTCAATATTTGCAGCTAAAATTTTATTCATAATCATCAAAACCTAGATGCAACTAAGATATACTTCAGTATTTGAATAAATACATTGTGATATGCCAATAAAAAAAATACCATCACTGAATAACAAACAAATGAGTTATCAAGCCATAATAAGATATGGAGCATTCTTAATGAATGCTACCAAGGAAAAGAAACAAATTTGCATAAGAATATTGGGTAATTCCAATTAGGAAACCCTATAGAATCTGTAAATTTGCAAAGCTAAGAAGGACCAGACACTGGCAAGCGGTTGGAAGAGTAAGCACAAGAACGAATCAGAACAGAGCAGCAGGGGTTTTTAAAGAAATAATACTATAATTGTGAAAATACAATGTATTTTTCAAATTCTAGAGAAATGTGCTATGCAAAGAGTAGACCCCAGAGCCAAGTAGATCCTTTCGTTGATAATAATGTACAATGATTTACTGAGTAACAAATACACGACATAATAAAAGATGATGACAGAAGAGAGTATAGGGATGAAGGTATATGTGAGCACTCAATATTGTTGCTCAGATTTTTATACACTTAAGACTCCTTTTAAAAAGCCTATTAAAGGCTGGAGAGATGGCTCAGAGGTTAAGAGCATTGACTGTTCTTCCAAAAGTCCTGAGTTCAACTTCCAGCAACCACATGGTGGCTCACAACCATCTATAATGAAATTTGGTGCCTTCTTCTGGCATGTAGGCATATATGCGGGCAGAATACTGTATAAATAACAAATCTTTTTTTTTAAAAAAAAAACTGCTTAAATTTAAAAAGAAATAAAAATAAAAAGCCCATTAAGTAAAAATGTTTAAACAAAAGAGACCAGAAATATTTATGATCACTGTCTAAGGCAAAAAAAAAAAAAAAAAAAAAATTATCCTGTGGAATAATATCTATACAATAAATGTAAAACAAGTACAGCCCAAAGTATGTGTGAGGTGCCCCAATAACATACTGATGTTAAATCATTATACGTGACCTTATCGTGTGTGTGTGTGATTCACATTAGGTGAAAAGAGACAATGTTAAAAATAAGCTGTGATGCACTGTAAGTCTAAAACAACTGCTAAGGAAGAAATGTAGCAGCTAATGTCAGGAAAAGATTAAAAGGATTCATTAAAACATCTCTATTTAAAATGAAATTAGAAAGAAAACAGAAACAAAATTAAAAAGAAAATAGTAGAGTTAAAGAATAAGAAAAAAAATGATCAAGATTTCAGATAAACATTCAACCTCATCAATAATTACATGAAATGTTCATGATCTCATCATATAAATCAAGAAAACTGATAAGACTGACAAAGTCAAATCTAATTATATAATCTGCAAGAAGCCCACTTTAAATATCAAGGTAGTGATAAAAGAAAGAAAAAGATAACACATGCAAGCATTGATAAAAAGAAAAGTAAATATAATCATCAGACTGCACAAACTCCAATTTAAATAAAACATTCCATAAAGGCATCATCTAATAAAAACACAGAGCCACTCCGATGAGTATTTATCAAAAGAACACTATTTCAAAAGTCATGAAGGGGTTGGAGAGATGCTCAATGGTTAAAAGTTCTTGCTGATTCTGCAGAAGACCTGGGTTCTCTTCCTAGCTCTCACATGCCAGCTTATAACCTTCTGTAACTCAAGTTCTAGAGGATGCAAAGTCTTCTCTGGCCTCCATGGGTACCAGACACATGTGTGACACACATACATTACATTCAGGCAATACTTTTATACATAATTTTTTTCAAAATATCTTTCAAGTCATAAAAGTGCAATAAGACAACAAAA